>NC_141877.1:51805000-53045000 GCF_056163025.1 Triticum urartu | reverse complement strand
TTTTTAATTACTACTACAAGCATAGAAATTAAAACTAGCTAAAAGCTACAACTAATTTTTTTGGTTTTTTCTTAAGGTTTATCAAACACACAAGAAGAAAGCATAAAAAGGAAATAAACTAGCATGGATATTACAATGAAAAAGTATGAGCACCGACATCTAGCAATGAGTGTGTGAACATAAATGTAATGTCGGTGGGAAATACGTACTCCCCCAAGCTTAGGCTTTTGGCCTAAGTTGGCCTATTTCCACGGATGGCCTGGCGGATGTCCAAAGTTGTAGTTGGGGTCGTACTGAGATGCAGCAGTGATTGCATCGTGGGCTGCTGATAACCCACAGGTATAGGGGATCAATTGTAGCCTCTTTCGATAAGTAAGAGTGTCGAACCCAACGAGGAGCTAAAGGTAGAACAAATATTCCCTCAAGTTCTATCGACCACCGATACAACTCTACGCATGCTTAACGTTTGCCTTACCTAGAACAAGTATGAAACTAGAAGTGCTTTGTAGGTGTTGTTGGATAGGTTCGCAAGATAATAAAGATTACGTAAATAAAAAGTAGGGGCTGTTTAGATAAAGAAACAATAAAGTAAATATAGCGAGTGTAGAAAAGTGGTGGTAGGAGTTGCGAAATTTTCCCTAAGCAATTGATTACTTTACTAGACCGATAGCAAGTATTATGTGGGAGAGGCCGCTGCTAGCATGTCATCCCTAACTTGGAATTCTATGCACTTATGATTGGAACTATTAGCAAACATCCGCAACTACTAACGTTCATTAAGGTAAAACCCAACCATAGGATTAAGATATATTGGCCCCCCTTCAATCCCGTATGCATCAATTTCTATGCTAGGTTGAAGCTTTTGTCACTCTTGCCCTCCAATACATAGTCCTATCAACATACAACTAACCCTATGGTGTGATCCACGCGCGCGCTCATATGATGGGCACCAAAGGACAGCAACATAACCACAAGCAAATTAAATCAATCATAGCAATTCATCAACCACCGATAGGACAACGAAAATCTACTCAGACATCATAGGATGGCAACACATCATTGGATAATAAATGAAGCATAAAGCACCATGTTCAAGTAGAGGGTACAACGGGTTGCGGGAGAGTGGACCGCTGTAGATAGAGGGGGGAAGGTGATGGAGATGTTGGTGAAGATGGCGGAGGTGTTGATGTAGGTCGCGGTGATGATGATGATGGCCATAGCAGCGTTCCGGCGCCACCGGAAGAGAAGGGGAGAGGGGGCCCCTTCGTCTTCTTTTTTCCTTGACGTCCTCCCTAGATGGGAGAAGGGTTTCCCCTCTGGTCCTTGGCCTCCATGGCATGGGAGGGGTGAGAGCCCCTCCGAGATTGGATCTGTCTCTCTGTCTCTCTCTGTTTCTGCGTTCTGTTCTACTGCCCTTTCACCGTTTCGTATATATATGGAGATCCGTAACTCTGATTGGACCGAAACCTTCGCCGTGATTTTTTTATACCAAAAAATAGCTTTCTTGCAGCCGAAGAAGGGCATCAACCGCCTTACGGGTGGACCACGAGGGTCAGGGGCGTGCCCAGGGGGGTGGGGCGCCCCCCTACCTCGTGCCCACCTCGGACACCGTTTCGCGTTGATCTTTCTCCCAGATTTTCCAAATATTCCAAAAATAAGCTTCATCCATTTTTATCCCGTTTGGATTCCGTTTGATATGGATATTCTGCAAAACATAAAACATGCGACAAACAGGAACTGACACTGGGCACTGGATCAATATGTTAATCCCAAAAAATAATATAAAAAGTTGCCAAAAGTATATGAAAGTTGTAGAATATTGGCATGGAACAATCAAAAATTATAGATACGATGGAGACGTATCAGCATCCCCAAGCTTAATTCCTGCTCGTCCTCGAGTAGGTAAATGATAAAAAGATAATTTTTGATGTGGAATGCTAGCTAGCATAATCTTGATCACATATCTAATCATGGCATGAATATTAAGACACGAGTGATTCAAAGTAATAGTCTATCATTTGACATAAAAATAGTAATACTTCAAGCCCACTAATAAAGCAATCATGTCTTTTCAAAATAACAAGGCCAAAGAAAGTTATCCCTACAAAATCATATAGTCTGGCTATGCTCCATCTTCACCACACAAAATATTCACATCATGCACAACCCCGATGACAAGCCGAGCAATTGGTTCATACTTTTTAACGCGCTTCAGCATTTTCAACCCTCACGCCACACATGAGCGTGAGCCATGGATATAGCACTTGTTGGAGAACGTAGCAGAAATTTAAAATTTTCTACGCATCACCAAGATCAATCTATGGAGTAATCTAGCAACGAGGGGAAGGGGAGTGCATCTACATACCCTTGTAGATCGTTAAGCGGAAGCGTTCAAGTGAACGGGGTTGATGGAGTCGTACTCGTCGTGATCCAAATCACCGATGATCCTAGTGCCGAACGGACGGCACCGCCGCGTTCAACACAAGTAGAGCCCGGTGACGTCTCCTACGCCTTGATCCAGCAAGGGGAGAAGGAGAGGTTGGGGAAGGCTCCATCCAGCAGCAGCACGATGGCATGGTGGTGAAGGAGGAGCGTGGTAATCCTGCAGGGCTTCGCCAAGCACCGTAGGAGAAGAGGAGGACTTGGGAGAGGGGGAGGGCTACGCCAGAACTTGAGGGTGCGGCTGCCCTCCCAATCCCCACATATATATAGGGGCAAGGGAGAGGGGGGCCGGCCCCCTCAGATCCAATCTGAGGAGGGGGTGGCGGCCAAGGGGGGTTGCCTTGCCCCCCAAGGCAAGGGGGCGCCCCCCCCTTTAGGGTTCCCCCAAACCCTAGGCGCATGGGCCCTAGGGGGGAGGCGCCCAGCCCACTAAGGGGCTGGTCCCTCTCCACACACAGCCCATAGGGCCCTCCGGGGCAGGTGGACCCTCCCGGTGGACCCCCGGAACCCCTCCGGGGGTCCCGGTACAATATCGGTAACCCCCGAATTATTCCGGTGACCGTATGATGACTTCCCATATATAAATCTTTACCTCTGGACCATTCCGGAACTCCTTGTGACGTCCGGGATCTCATCCGGGACTCCGAACAACATTCGGTAACCACGTACATCTATTCTCTATAACCCTAGCGTCATCGAACCTTAAGTGTGTAGACCCTACGGGCCCGGGAGTCATGCAGACATGGCCGAGACAACTCTCCGGTCAATAACCAACAACGGGATCTGGATACCCATGTTTGCTCCCACATGCTCCATGATGATCTCATCGGATGAACCATGATGTCAAGGATTCAATCAATCCCGTATACAATTCCCTTTGTCCATCGGTACGATACTTGCCCGAGATTCGATCGTCGGTACCCCGATACCTTGTTCAATCTCGTTACCGGCAAGTCTCTTTACTCGTTCCGTAACACATCATCCCATGATCAACTGCTTGATCACATTGTGCACATTATGATGATGTCCTACCGAGTGGGCCCAGAGATACCTCTCCGTTTACACGGAGTGACAAATCCCAGTCTCGATTCGTGCCAACCCAACAGACACTTTTGGAGATACCTGTAGTGAACCTTTATAGCCACCCAGTTACGTTGTGACGTTTGGTACACCCAAAGTATTCCTACGATATCCGGTAGTTGCACAATCTCATGGTGTAAGGAAATGATACTTGACATTAGAAAAGCTTTAGCATATGAACTACACGATCTTTGTGCTAGGCTTAGGATTGGGTCTTGTCCATCACATCATTCTCCTAATGATGTGATCCCATTATCAACGACATCCAATGTCCATGGTCAGGAAACCGTAACCATCTATTGATCAACGAGCTAGTCAACTAGAGGCTTACTAGGGACATGGTGTTGTCTATGTATCCACACATGTATCTGAGTTTCCTATCAATACAATTCTAGCATGGATAATAAACGATTATCATGAACAATGAAATATAATATAATAATAACTAATTTATTATTGCCTCTAGGGCATATTTCCAACAGTCTCCCACTTGCACTAGAGTCAATAATCTAGTTCACAGTGCCATGTGATTAACACTCACAGGTCACATCGCCATGTGACCAACATCCATGAGTCTACTAGACTCAATGATCTAGTTCACATCACTATGTGATAAACACTCAAAGAGTTCTGGGTTTGATCATGTTATGCTTGTGAGAGAGGTTGTAGTCAACGAGTCTTGCCATATTCAGATCCCTATGTATTTCGCAAAACTTTATATCGTAGATGCTGCTGCCACGTTCCACTTGGAGCTATTCCAAATTGTTGCTCCATTATACGTATCCGGTATCTCTACTCAAAGCTATCCGGATAGGTGTTAAGCTTGCATCAATGTAACTCTTTACGTCGAACTCTTTATCACCTCCATAACCGAGAAACATTTTCTTATTCCTCTAAGGATAATTTTGACCGCTATCTGGTGATATACTCCTAGATCACCTTTGTACCCTCCTGCCAGACATGTGGCAAGGCACACATCAGGTGCGGTACTTCAGCATGGCATACCGTATAGAGCCTATGACAAAAGCATAGGGGACGACCTTCATCCTTTCTCTTTCTTATGCCGTGGTCAAGCTTTGAGTCTTACTCAACTTCACACCTTACACCTCAGGTAAGAACCCCTTCTTTGACTGATCTATTTTGAAATCCTTCAAAAACATGTCAAGGTGTGCGTTCTTTGAAAGTACCATCAGGCGTCTTGATCCATCTCTATAGATCTTGATGCCCAATATGTAAGAAGCTTTATCCAGGTCTTCCTTTGAAAAACACTCTTCAAACAACCGTTTATGCTTTCCAGAAAATCTACATTATTTCGGATCAACAATATGTCATCCACATATACTTATCAGAAATGTTGTAGTGCTCCCACTCACTTTCTTGTAAATACAAGTTTCTAGCAAACATTGTATATTCCGATTCCGAGATGCTTGCTCTAGTCCATAGAAGGATTGCCGGAGCCAGCATACCTTTTAGCATCCTTAGGATCGACAAAATCTTTTATTGTATCACATACAACTTTTCTTATGAAAACTGGTAAGAAAACTTGTTTTGACATCCATCTATAAGATTTCATAATCGAAAAATACAGCTAATGCTATCATGATTCCAACGGACTTAAGCATCGCTACGGGTGAGAAATTCTCATCGTAGTCAACTCCTTGAACTTGTGAAAAGACTCTTTCCCACAAGTCGAGCTTCATAGACGGTAACATTACCGCCCACGTCCGTCTTCTTCTTAAAGATCCATTTATCTCAATGGCTTGCCGATCATCGGGCAAGTCCACCAAAGTCCATACTTTGTTCTGATATCTGGATCCTATCTCGGATTTCATGGCTTCTAACCATTTATCGGAATACGGGCCCACCATCGCTTCTCCATGGCTCGTAGGTTCATTGTTGTCTAACAACATGATATCTAAGACAAGATTACCGTACCACTTAGGAGTAGTACATATCCTTGTCGACCTACGAGGTTCGATAGCAACTTGATCCGAAGCTTCATGATCACTATCATTAACTTCCTATTCAACAAACGTAGGCGCCACAGAAAACATCTTTCTGTGTTGCATCACTCTCTGGTTGAAGTAAAGGTTCGACAACCTCATCAAGTTCTATCTTCCTCCCACTCAATTCTTTCGAGAGAAACTCCTTCTCGAGAAAGGACCCGTTCTTAGTGACAAACAATTTGCCCTCGGATCTGAGATAGAAGGTATACCCTACTATCACCTTTGGGTATCCTATGAAGATGTGTTTGTCCGCTTTGGGTTCAAGCTTCTCCGGCTGAAGCCTTAAGCATCGCAGCCCCAAACATTAAGAAACAACAACTTTGGTTTCTTGTCAAACCAATGTTCATATGACGCCGTCTCAACGGACTTAGATGGTGTCCTATCTAAAGTGAATGCAGCTGTCTCTAACACATAACCTCAAAATGAAAACGGTAGATTCATAAGAGACATCATAGATCACACCATATCTCATAAGGTTCGATTACGACGTCCGGACACACCATAACCCAGTGGTGTTCCAGGTGGCTTCAACTGTGAAACAATTCCACAATGTCTTAAGTGTTTGCCAAACTCATAACTCAGACATTCTCATTGATCAGATCGTAGGAATTTGATCTTCTTGTTATGATGATTCTTAACTTCACTCTGAAATCGCTTGAACTTTTCAAACATTTCAGACTTGTGCTTCATTAAGTAAATATACCTATATCTACTCAAATCGTCAGTGAAGATGAGAAAATAGCGATATCCACCGCACGCTTCAATTCTCATTGGATCACACGCATCAACATGTATGATTTCCAACAAGTCATTTGCCCGTTTCATTGTACCTGAAAGCGGGGTCTTAGTCATCCTGCCCATGAGGCATGGCTCGCATGTGTCAAGCGATTCAAAATCAAGTGACTCCAAACATCCATCGACATGGAGTTTCTTCATGCATCTTACGCCAATATGACCTAAGCGGCAGTGCCACGAGAAAGTGGTACTATCATTATTAACTCTACATCTTTTGGCGTGAACATGTGTATTACCACAACCGAGATTCAATGAACCATTCACATAGGGTGCATGACCATGAAAGGTATCATTCATGTAAACAGAATAACCATTATTCTCTAACTTATATGAATGACCGTATTGCAATGAACATGATCTAATCATATTCATGCTCACCATAGACACCTGATAACATTTATCTAGGTTCAATACTAATCCCGAAGGTAGATGGAGCGTGCGATGGTGATCTCATCAACTTTGGAAACACTTCCAACACACATCGTCACCTCGCCCTTAGCTAGTCTCCGTTTAGTCCGTAGATTTTGCTTCAAGTCACCAGTAATAGCAACTGAACCGGTATCCAATACCCAGGTGCTACCAGGAGTACTAGCGAGGTACATATTAATAACATGTATATACTTTGTTGAAGTTGCCAGCCTTCTTATCTACCATGCATTTGGGGTAATTCCGCTACCAGTGACCGTTCCCCTTACAATAGAAGCACTTAGTCTCGGGTTTGGGTTCAACCTTGGGTTCCTTTACTGGAGCGGCAACTGGTTTGCCATCCATGAAGTTTCCCTTCTAGCCCTTGCCCTTCTTGAAACCAGTGGTCTTGTTAAACCATCAACACTTGATGCTCCTTCTTGATTTCTACCTTTTACGGTCTTAAGCACCGCGAATAGCTCCGGGATCAACTCCATCCCTTGCATGTCATAGTTCATCATGAAGATCTAGTTGCTTAGTGATAGTGGCTAGAGAACTCTATCAATCACTATCTTATCTGGAAGTTTAACTCCCACTTGATTTAAGTGATTGAAGCACCCAGACATTCTGAGCACATGCTCACTAGCTGAGCTATTCTCCTCCATCTTGTTGGCTAAAGAACTTGTCAGAGGTCTCACACCTCTCAACACGGGCATGAGCCTGAAATCCCAATTTCATCTCTTGGAACATCTCATATGTCTTATGGCATTCAAAACGTCATTGGAATCCCGATTCTAAGCCATAAAGTATGGTGCACTAAACTATCAAGTAGTCATCAGGATGTGTCTGTCAGGTGTTCACAACATCCACAGACGACGTTGTAGGGGTTTGCACATCGAGCGGTGCATCAAAGACATAAGCCTTCTGTGTAGCAGTGAGGACACTCCTCGGACTACGGACCTAGTCCGCATCATTGCTTACAATATCTTTCAACTTAATCTTTCTCTAGGAACGTATTGAAACAGGGAGCTACAACGTGAGCTATTTATCTACAACATATTTGCAAAGACAATTTAGACTATGTTCATGATAATTGAGTTCATCTAATCAAATTATTTAATGAACTCCCACTCAGATAGACATCCCTCTAGTCATCCAAGTGAAACATGACCCAAATCGACTAGGCCGTGTCCGATCATCACGTGAGACGGACTAGTCATCAATGGTGAACATCTCATGTTGATCGTATCTTCTATACGACTCATGTTCGACCTTTCGGTCTTCCATGTTCCGAGGCCATGTCTGTACATGCTAGGCTCGTCAAGTCAAGCTAAGTGTATTGCGTGTGTAAATCTGGCTTACACCCGTTGTATTCGAACGTTAGAATCTATCACACCCTATCATCACGTGGTGCTTCGAAACGACGAACCTTCGCAATGGTGCACAGTTAGGGGGAACACTTTCTTGAAATTTTAGTGAGGGATCATCTTATTTAAGCTACCGTCGTTCTAAGCAAATAAGATGTAAAACATGATAAACATCACATGCAATCAAATAGTGACATGATATGGCCAATATCATTTTGCTCCTTTTGATCTCCATCTTCGGGGCTCCATGATCATCGTTGTCACCGGCATGACACCATGATCTCCATCATCATGATCTCCATCATCGTGTCTTCTTGAAGTTGTCTCGTCATCTATTACTTCTACTACTATGGCTAACGCTTTAGAAATAAAGTAAAGTAATTACATGACGTTTATGTTGACACGCAGGTCATAAATAAATTAAGACAACTCCTATGGCTCCTACCGGTTGTCATACTCATCGACATGCAAGTCGTGATTCCTATTACAAGAACATGATCAATCTCATACATCACATATATCATTCATCACATCCTTTTGGCCATATCACATCACAAGGCATATGCTGCAAAAACAAGTTAGACGTCCTCTAATTGTTGTTGCAAGTTTTTACATGGCTGCTATAGGTTTCTAGCAAGAACGTTTCTTACCCACGCCAAAACCACAACGTGATATGCCAATTTCTATTTACCCTTCATAAGGACCCTTTTCATCGAATCCGATCCGACTAAAGTGGGAGAGACAGACATCCGCTAGCCACCTTATGCAACTAGTGCATGTCAGTCGGTGGAACCAGTCTCACGTAAGAGTACGTGTAAGGTCGGTCCGGGCCGCTTCATCCCACGATGCCGTCGAATCAAGATAAGACTAGTAACGGCAAGTAAATTGACAAAATCAACGCCCACAACTACTTTGTGTTCTACTCATGCATAGAAACTACGCATAGACCTAGCTCATGATGCCACTGTTGGAGAACGTAGCAGAAATTTAAAATTTTGTACGCATCACCAAGATCAATCTATGGAGTAATCTAGCAACGAGGGGAAGGGGAGTGCATCTACATACCCTTGTAGATCGTTAAGCGGAAGCGTTCAAGTGAACGGGGTTGATGGAGTCGTACTCGTCGTGATCCAAATCACCAATGATCCTAGTGCCGAACGGACGGCACCTCCGCGTTCAACACACGTAAAGCCCGGTGACGTCTCCTACGCCTTGATCCAACAAGGGGAGAAGGAGAGGTTGGGGAAGGATCCATCCAGCAGCAGCATGATGGCATGGTGGTGAAGGAGGAGTGTGGTAATCCTGCAGGGCTTCGCCAAGCACCGTAGGAGAAGAGGAGGACTTGGGAGAGGGGGAGGGCTGCGGCAGAACTTGGGGGGTGCGGCTGCCCTCCCAATCCCCACATATATATAGGGGCAAGGGAGAGGGGGACGGCCCCCTCAGATCCAATCTGAGGAGGGGGTGGCGGCCAAGGGGGGTTGCCTTGCCCCCCAAGGCAAGGGGGCGCCCCCCCGTTTAGGGTTCCCCCAAACCCTAGGCGCATGGGCCCTAGGGGGGAGGCGCCCAGCCCACTAAGGGGCTGGTCCCTCTCCACACACAGCCCATAGGGCCCTCCGGGGCAGGTGGACCCTCCCGGTGGACCCCCGGAACCCCTCCGGGGGTCCCGGTACAATATCGGTAACCCCCGAATTATTCCGGTGACCGTATGATGACTTCCCATATATAAATCTTTACCTCTGGACCATTCCGGAACTCCTCGTGACGTCCGGGATCTCATCCGGGACTCCGAACAACATTCGGTAACCACGTACATCTATTCCCTATAACCCTAGCGTCATCGAACCTTAAGTGTGTAGACCCTACGGGCTCGGGAGTCATGCAGACATGGCCGAGACAACTCTCCGGTCAATAACCAACAGCGGGATCTGGATACCCATGTTGGCTCCCACATGCTCCATGATGATCTCATCGGATGAACCACGATGCCAAGGATTCAATCAATCCCGTATACAATTCCCTTTGTCCATCGGTATGATACTTGCCCGAGATTCGATCGTCGATACCTCGATACCTTGTTCAATCTCGTTACCGGCAAGTCTCTTTACTCGTTTCGTAACACATCATCCCGTGATCAACTCTTTGATCACATTGTGCACATTATGATGATGTCCTACCAAGTGGGCCCAGAGATACCTCTCCGTTTACACGGAGTGACAAATCCCAGTCTCGATTCGTGCCAACCCAACAGACACTTCCGGAGATACCTGTAGTGAACCTTTATAGCCACCCAGTTACGTTGTGATGTTTGGTACACCCAAAGCATTCCTACGGTATCCGGGAGTTGCACAATCTCATGGTCTAAGGAAATGATACTTGACATTAGAAAAGCTTTAGCATATGAACTACACGATCTTTGTGCTAGGCTTAGGATTGGGTCTTGTCCATCACATCATTCTCCTAATGATGTGATCCCGTTATCAACAACATCCAATGTCCATGGTCAGGAAACCGTAACCATCTATTGATCAACGAGCTAGTCAACTAGAGGCTTACTAGGGACATGGTGTTGTCTATGTATCCACACATGTATCTGAGTTTCCTATCAATACAATTCTAGCATGGATAATAAACGATTATCATGAACAATGAAATATAATATAATAATAACTAATTTATTATTGCCTCTAGGTCATATTTCCAACTGCACTATAGATGGAATAGAATGGTGGTTGTGGAGAAGATAAAAAGGAGAAGATAGTCTCACATCAACTAGGCGTATCAACGGGCTATGGAGATGCCCATTAATAGATATCAATGTGAGTGAGTAGGGATTGCCATGCAACGGATGCACTAGAGCTATAAGTATATGAAAGCTCAAACTGAAACTAACTGGGTGTGCATCCAACTTGCTTGCTCATGAAGACCTAGGGCATTTGAGGAAGCCCATCGTTGGAATATACAAGCCAAGTTCTATAATGAAAATTCCCACTAGTATATGGAAGTGATAACTCAAGAGACTCTCTATATGAAGAACATGGTGCTACTTTGAAGCACAAGTGTGGTAAAAGTATAGTAACATTGCCCCCCTTTTCTCTTTTTTATGTGGGCTTCTTTGGCCCCCTTTTTTTATTCAGGCTTCTTTGGCCTCTCTTTTTTTCTTGGGGTAATGCTCTAATAATGATGATCATCACACTTTTATTTACTTACAACTCGATATCTAGAACAAAGATATGACTCTATATGAATGCCTCTAGCGGTGTACCGGGATGTGCAATGATCTAGCGTAGCAATGACATCAAAAAACGGACAAGCCATGAAAACATCATGCTAGCTATCTTACGATCATGCAAAGCAATATGACAATGAATGCTCAAGTCATGTATATGATGATGTTGGAAGTTGCATGGCAATATATCTTGGAATGGCTATGGAAATGCCATGATAGGTAGGTATGGTGGCTGTTTTGAGGAAGGTATATGGTGGGTTTATGGTACCGGCCAAAGTTGCGCGATACTAGAGAGGCTAGCAATGATGGAAGGGTGAGAGTGCGTATAATCCATGGACTCAACATTAGTCATAAAGAACTCACATACTTATTGCAAAAGTTTATTAGCCCTCGAAGCAAAGTACTACTACGCATGCCCCTAGGGGGATAGGTTGGTAGGAAAAGACCATCGCTCGTCCCCGACCGCCACTCATAAGGAAGACAATCAATAAATACCTCATGCTCCGACTTCGTTACATAACGGTTCACCATACGTGCATGCTACGGGAATCACAAACCTCAACACAAGTATTTCTAATAATCCGCAACTACCCACTAGCATGATTCTAATATCACCATCTTTATATCGCAAAACTATTGCAAGGAATCAAACACATCATATTCAGTGATCTACAAGTTTTATGTAGGATTTTATGACTAACCATGTGAATGACCAATTCTTGTCATCTCTCTAAATAGATATAAGTGAAGCAAGAGAGTTTAATTCTTTCTACAAAAGATATGCCCACGCTCTAACAAATCTAAGTGAAGCAAAAGGCATTCTACAAATGGCGGTTGTCTAAGTGAAGAGAAACAGGCAATCCAAACTTCAAATGATATAAGTGAAGCTCATGAAGCATTCTATAAAGCCATACTCAAAAGATATAAGTGAAGTGCATAGAGCATTCTATAAATCAACCAAGGACTATCTCATACCAGCATGGTGCATAAAAGAAAAATGAAAAATAAATGGAAAAGACACTCCAAGATTGCGCATATCGCATGAACGAAACGAATCCGAAATCATACGAATACTTGTTGAAGAAAGAGGGGATGCCTTCCGGGGCATCCCCAAGCTTAGACGGTTGAGTCTCCTTGAATATTTACTTGGGGTGCCTCGGGCATCCCCAAGCTTGAGCTCTTGCCTCTCTTCCTTCTTCTCATATCGAAACCTTCTCAATCATCGAACACTTCATCCACACAAAACTTCAACAGAAAACTCGGTAAGATCCGTTAGTATAATAAAGCAAATCACTACTCTAAGTACTGTTGCAAACCAATTCATATTTTTTTTGCATTGTGTCTACTGTAATATAACTTTTTCATGGCTTAATCCACTGGTATGGATCGATAGTTTCATCAAAACAAGCAAACTATGCATCAAAAACAGAATCTGTTTAAAACAGAACAGTATGAAACAATCTGAACATTAACCATACTTCTGATACTTGAAAAAATCTACAAAAATTAGGAAAAATAAACAATTTGCATATAAAGACAGAACAAAAAGAATCAGAACCATTTGACGTTCCAGCTAAAAATGTAAAATCGCGCACTACAGCCAAAGTTTCTGTCCTGCACCATACAAACCATCAAGCAAATGTAAACGTCCTAAAGGCAAACCTTGGCACATTATTTTTATAATACAATGGAATTGTACAAGGGGATAATTATTTTTGTTGAAAAGTTTCTGTAATCAAGATTCACAAAGTTTCAGTGAGCATGAACAAAGTTCAAGGAGCTCTCCCACTTCAACAATGCTTGTCTTTCTCACTTTCACTTTCCTTTTTGAAAAAAAATTGGGTTCCCCTCTTTATTTTTGTTGTTTTTAAACTATATGAAAGCACTCAATAGAAATAAACGACTCTCTAAAACTTCCGGGTTGTCTCCCTGGCAGCACTTTCTTTAAAGCCATTAAGCTAGGCGTATAGTGCTCAAGTAATGGATCCACCCGGATCCCAAGGTATATCAAAGCCAATTTTAATTAACAATGATTTGTAAATTAGTAGTGAGCACAAAGTAACATATATCATATAACAACAAAGTCTAACTCTCTTCCTATGCATCGGCATGTCATAAAAGAACAATTCATGCACACATAGTAAAGGCCAATGCATAGTATAAACAGTTTCTTGCAATTTTATCATGTGGGAAACATAGAGAGGTGGAGATATAGTTCCTCTCTCATGATAATTGCAAGTAGGAGCAGTGAGCACATGCATATTATATTCCTCAAAATCATCATGTGCAATGGTATAAGGCAACCCATCAATATAATCCTTAAGAAGGGTAAACTTCTCCGATATAGTGTAGTTGGGAGAATTCAAAAAGATAATAGGACTATCATGTGTGGGTGCAATAGCAACAATTTCATGTTTAACATAAGAAACTATAGCAAGTTCATCTCCATAAGCATAATTCATATTGGCATCTTGGCCACAAGCATAGCAAGCATCATCAAAAAGGGATATTTCAAAAGAATCAACGGGATCATAGCAATTATCATAGCATTCATCCTTCGGTAAGCATGAAGGGAAATTCAACAATGTATGAGTTGGAGGGTTACTATCATTAGAAGGTGGGCACGGGTAGCTAATCCGCTCTTCCTCCTTTTGTTACTCGCTCTCCTCATCATCTTTTTCATCCAATGAGCTCACAGTTTCATCAACTTCTTCTTCCATAGATTCCTGCAAAATATTAGTCTCTTCTCGCACAGCAGAGACTTTCTCAATAAGTGCATTAATATCGGAATTGTATTCATAATTCTTGTAGCAATATTTGAGGATAACTAAATTTTCAGGTCTATGTAGCGACCAGACCTCAAACGGTCCAATCTCTGTGCTCAGGTGTCATCCCTGGATCAGTAATGCTGACACCACACAGTACTTGAAGGATTTATAATAGAGTAGCAATCACACACTTATTACATCGAGTGTCTCAAAAGAGAACTTATTACAATAAATATGGCTTAAGGCCATCTAATAACGATAACAGCGGAAGGCTCTGAAGATAAGTGAGTCCATCAACTCCAACGGCATCACTGAGTATAGAACCACGAACTAAAGGCACCTTAATCATCGTCTGAAAAGTCTGCAACATTAACGTTGGAGCCCGAAACGGGTCAGCACATGGAATATGCTGCCAATGTAACACAGAGAGAATGATAAAAGAATAAGGCTATTCTATATGCATATTTGGCTGGTGGAAAGCTCTATGGTTACAGTTTTGCGTAAAGCCAATTTTCCCCTACTTCAAAGGAATAAATTTTATTTAACTATCATGGTAGTTGTTAAACATTGAGAATGGTTGACATCATTCTCAATCCCAATTAAGCATCATCATCAAACAAAACCCAACCAAAATTAATTTTAGAGTAACATGATGAGATTCACATGATAATCCAGGTACTAGATACTCAAGATGTCCATAACCGGAGACACAGCTAATCATGATTAGTTTATACACTCTGCAGAGGTTTGCGCATTTTTCCCCACAAGACTCGATCTGCTCCGTTGGAATTCTCGCACTATATGGTGTTTGAGAAACGAATGACCGAGACATAGTCTTTTAGAAGCGCTAGCACCTTACGATGGGTAGACCGTACCACCTACATCCCCTACATCTGCTAGTCTACCACTGTAAGAGTTCACACTACTTAGTCAACTATGCTAGAGCCCATAGTAGCTTGTGGCTGCACACGGAAGTTTCTAGCATGAATAATCTCATGATCCCTTTGAGCCTGGGTGGCGGTCCAAAAGAAAAACAGGCGATTGCTGGAATACCCAGGTGCCTCAATCCACCCAGATGTGTATTTAAGTTGCCACCTTAGATAAACCATAAATTTAACAATCTCACATCTGTCACGGATACACTCACCCAATCCACGTCTACTAGCATAGCATAGCATAATAAGCAACGTAGAAGTAACTCCCAAAGGTTTGATGATAAACAGGTAATAGGTTCTACCTCAACTACTTCCCAAACCCACAATTTAATTAGATCCTAATCATTTAATGTGTGAGGATTGGTCTAATGCAATAAAAACTGGGTAGTTGGAGGTATGATCAAAGTGTTACTTGCCTTGCTGATGATCCACAAACCTAGCGATTCGAAGTAGCAAGCGGCGCACTCCGGGTACTCTATCGAAAACAGAGAAGCATACAATAATTACTCATCTAATGCACAGGTAAAACTCGAATAAGAGTTCTAACCAGAAAGTTCAACTTAAGAAATCCGGTTGGCAAAAAGAACCAAATCGAAGAAAGCAAAGAAAGACAAACGACAAAAGAAGTAAGCTTCGTTTACTAATCTGAAACTAGGGCAATTTTTTACTGTGGCAAAAACTTTTTTGAGTAGGTTAAACGGAAAGAGGGTTTCGAGACGAAACTCCAGGCGCTTGAATCGCCTGATTCCGATAAACAAGCGAAAAGTTAAACTAAAACGAACATCGGATCAGAAATCTCCATCAGAAAAATCGCGGATTTAATCCGAGAAAAAGAAAAACGACGAACAGGTTAACGTACGAACGTTCGTTAACTGGAACTAAACGAAAAATGCGTTCGTCAAAACGAACGGATGAGCGAGCGCTCGCTAAATAAATAAACCGGAGAAAAACCGATCTATTTAAAAAACGAAAACTAGGTTTTTCAAAAAAAAACCGAAACGGCTTTTTCTCAAAAACCGGCCGGCGGCTACCTCGGCAGCGGCGCTCCGGCGAGACTCCGGCGGGGCGACGGGTGGCGCGAGGCGGCGGGGCGGCGGCTCCGGGCGGCGTGCGGCGGCGACCAGCGGCGGCGGCAGGCGGCGCGGCTGCGTGCGGCGGCGGCGCTGGGGGCGTGCGGCGATGGCGGCGGTGTGGGGTGCAGGGGGGCGGCGACGCTTATAAAGGGGACGGGGGAGGCGACTTGGGGGAGGGGTCGGCCTCAGGAGGCGGAGTCCTCCCCGGACTCGGGCGGCGGCGGCGCTGGTCGGGACTCTGTCCCGACCCGGCGGGAGGCGGCGGCGGCTGGCTAGGCCGGCCCGCTCGGCTGGGCCCTAGGCCCAGTCGGGCGCGGGGTCTCTTTTTCTTTAAAACAGTTTCGCTGCGACTAAAAAAATTCTAGAAAAAATAAATAAAATCCTAAAAATGCCAAAACAAATTTTCTCCGTCTAAATAAAATATTTAGAACAGGATGAACATTTTTTGGCTCTAAATGCAATTTTTGAAAACGTGCAATTTTCCCTAAATTCAAATAAATAGCAAATAAAACCAAAATAAAATCTTATTTGATTTTTTTATTAAATCCTCAATATTTCTTTAATTTTTGGGAAAGTCATTTTATTCCCTCTCTCATATTTGATAATAGAAATAATTGAAGATAAAATAAATAAAATCAAACGATCCTATTTTTCAAAATTTGAGAAAACTCAAATATGAAAATAACGAAATCCCCAACTCTCTCCGAGGGTCCTTGAGTTGCATAGAATTTCTAGGATCAACCAAAATGCAATGAAATATGATATGCAATGATGGTCTAGTGTATAACATTCCAAATTGAAAATTTGGGATGTTACAAACCTACCCCCCTTAAGATGAATCTCGCCCTCGAGATTCGGGTTGGCTAGAAAATAGGTGAGGGTGGTCCTTCAGCAATTCTTCCTCTCGCTCCCAGGTGGCTTCATCCTCCGTGTGATGGCTCCACTGAACTTTGCAAAACTGGATAACCTTGCTGCGAGTGACTCGACTGGCATACTCTAGAATCTTAACTGGTTTCTCCTCATAGGTGAAATCACTATCCAACTAAATCGCTTCCAGCAGCACTGTGTCTCTCAGCTGTATATCGGCCATCTCTGCGTGGCACTTCTTCAACTGGGAAACGTGGAACACGTCGTGAACTCCTGACAATCCTTCAGGCAACTCCAACTTGTAAGCAACTTCTCCCATACGCTCCAAAACTTTGTATGGTCCTACAAAACGTGGCGCTAATTTTCCCTTAACTCCAAAGCGCTTAACTCCTCGAAGTGGAGATACTCAAAGATAAACTCGGTCTCCGACTTCGTAAACTGTATCCTTGCGTTTAGAATCTGCGTAGCTCTTCTGCCTGGATTAAGCTACCTTGAGCCTATCGCGAATCAATTTCACTTTCTGTTCAGACTCCTTAATCAGATCCAGTCCAAACAACTGGCGGTCTCCAACTTCATCCCACGACAATGGGGTCCTGCACCTCCTTCTGTACAAGGCTTTGAAAGGGGCCATCTTCAAACTAGATTGATAACTGTTATTGTAAGAGAACTCTACATATGGCAAATTCTCATCCCAACTAGATCCATAATCTAGCGCACAAGCTCTCAGCATATCCTCCAAAATCTGGTTGACTCTCTCGGTCTGTCCATCTGTCTACGGATGGAAAGCTGTACTAAACTCCAGTCTGTACCTAAAGTTGCATGCAACTGATTCCAGAACTTTGAGGTAAATTGGGTTCCTCTATATGATACAATGCTCCTTGGAACTCCATGCAGACATATGATTCTGGTCATGTATATCTTTGCCAACTTTGCACTAGTATAGGTAGTCTTCACGGGAATGAAATGAGCTACCTTTGTCAAACGATCGACTACAACCCATATTGAGTCATAGCCTGAACGAGTTCTGGGTAAACCCGTAAGAAAATCCATGCCTAACTTGTCCCACTTCCATTCGGGTATCGGCAATGGTTGTAGCAATCTTGCTGGCTTCTGATGCTCTGCCTTTACTCTCTGACATACATCACAAACTGCTACATACTCTGCAATATCCTTCTTCATTCCGGTCCACCAGAAAATATCCTTCAAATCCAGATACATCTTGGTATTTCCTGGGTGAATCGAATAGCGTGAGTCATGGGCCTCTTGCAGAATTAACTTCCTGATCTTCAAATCATTAGGCACATAAACACGGTCTTCAAACCATAAGGTGTCGTGCTCATGCTCACGAAATCCCTTAGCTTTTCCTTTGCTCATTTTCTCCTTTATAGAGGCAATCTCCTTGTCAGTCTTCTGGGCTTCCCTAATCTTATCCATCAAAGTAGACTGAATCTCCAATGCTTCTACATAGCCTCTTGGTACTATTTCCAAACATAGCTCTCGGAGATTTTCGGATAACTCCCTTGGTAAATCTCCCGTCGTTAGTGTGTTGACATGGCTTTTACGACTCAATGCGTCAGCTACTAAGTTAGCCTTTCCAGGGTGATAATGCAAACTCATATCATAATCCTTGATGAGTTCCAACCAACTCCTTTGCCTGAGATTTAACTCCTTCTGCGTGAAAATATACTTCAAACTCTTGTGATCCGTGTACACCTCACAATGGTTTCCAATGAGAAAGTGTCTCCAGGTTTTCAATGCATGCACTACGGCTGCTAACTCCAAATCATGCGTAGAATAATTTAACTCATGAGGCTTAAGCTATCGTGAGGCATATGAAACAACTCTTCCTTCCTGCATAAGGACTGCTCCAAGTCCTCGACGTGAAGCATCGCAATACACCTCATAATCCTTGGTCTGATATGGCAAAATCAACACTGGTGAGGTAACCAAATGTTTCTTCAACTCCTAGAAACTAGCCTCACATTCCTCAGTCCATATGAACTTGGTATCCTTTTTCAACAACTCCGTCATAGGCTTCGCAATCTTTGAGAAATTCTCAATAAATCTCCGGTAGTATCCTGCGAGTCCAAGAAAACTCCGGATCTCTCCAACTGTTGTTGGCGCTTCCCAATTCGTCATGGTATCAACCTTAGTGGGATCTACTGATATACCTTCTCCGGATATAACGTGTTCGAGAAATCCAACTTCCTTCAACCAAAACTCACATTTGCTAAACATGGCATATAATTGATGTTCTCTGAGCTTTCCAAGAACCAAACGCAAATGCTCCTTATGCTCCTCTTCGTTCTTTGAGTATACCAGGATATCATCGATGAACACTACAACGAACTTATCCAGAAACTCCATAAACACCTTGTTCATCATGTTCATAAAATATGCAGGGGCGTTAGTCAGACCAAATGACATAACGGTATACTTGTACAACCCATACCTGGTGGTAAAAGCCGTCTTAGGTATATCCTGTTCTCGAATCTTCAACTAGTGGTATCCTGATCGCAGATCGATCTTGGAAAATACCTTAGCTCCTTGCAATCGATCAAACAGATCATTGATCATCGGTAGTGGGTACTTGTTCTTGATGGTTACTTCATTCAATCCTTGATAATCAACAACCATCCTTAACGATCCATCCTTCTTCTCCACTAGAAGTACTGGCGATCCCCAAGGTGAAGAACTTGGGCGAATATATCCTTTATCCAGTAACTCCTTAATCTGCTTCTTAATCTCCACCAAATCCTTTGCGGGCATCCTATATGGTCTCTTAGATATTGGCCCTGTGCCTAGCAAAAGTTCAATCAAAAACTCAATATCTCTATCTGGTGGCATGCCTGGCGACTCCTCTGGAAATACATCAGGGAAATCTTTCACCACTGGTACTTCCTCCTCCACAACTCTTGTTAAACAATTTACTTGAGTCCTTTTCGGCACATGCCGGGATACATACTTGATCCTTCTCCCTTCTAGCGTTGTAAGCAAAATTGACTTACTGGCACATTCAATATTCCCTTCATACTTTGATAACCAATCCATGCCTAATATCACATCCAATCCTTGGGATTCCAATACTATTAGGTCCGAGGGAAATACATAGTTACCAATCCTTAATGGTAACCGATCACACCATAGACTAGCCATATACTATGCTCCAAGCGAGGTTACTAACATGGGTGATCTAAGGGCTTGGGTTGGTAGTTTATACTTATCCACAAATCCCCTTGATATGTATGAATGCGATGCACCAGTATCAAAAAGAACGAGTGCAGTAAATGACTTAACCAAAAACTTACCGATTACGGCATCCGGCTGCTCTTCCACCTCCTCCACATTAACGTGGTTCACCTGTCCCCTGTTGAAAGGGTTCGGCTTCTTGCCAGAGCTTCCATTGCCATTTCCATTCTGGGATTCAGGACATTCATTAGCATAATGTCCAGTCTTCTGGCACTTAAATCAAGTGACTTGGCTCAGGTCTCTCTTGGCTGGGGTCGATGGGTTGGTGTGGTTCTGGACGTTGCTTCCTCCATTCCCATTACCATTCTTGGTGCCATTGTGATTGTGCGAGCTTCCTCCTCCATGGGTATGCTGAAGATGTCCTCCCGGTCTAGGGGTAAAACATGGCTTTTGCTGGGCTCCTGAATTGTACTTCCCTTGTCCATACTTCCTCTTACGGTTCTCAATCTGCTGATGCTTCCCTTCAATCGTGAGAGCATGATCTACCATCTCCTGGTAGTTGTTGAAGGTTGCTACCATCAACTGCATGCTCAACTCATCATTCAATCCTTCCAGAAACTTCTCCTGCTTAGCTGCATCCGTAGCAACGTCATCTGGGGCATAACGTGCTAACTTACTAAAGTCCTCCACATACTGGTCAACTATCCACCCTCCTTGGCGCAAGTTGCGAAACTCTCGCTTCTTCATGGCCATTGCTCCTGATGAAACATGGGAAGTACGAAAAGCCTACTGAAACTGGTCCCACGTGACAATGTCGACAGGGAAAGTGGCTTTGAAATTCTCCCACCATGATGTTGCGGGTCCTTCCAACTGATGTGCGGCAAACTTCACCTTTTCTGCATCTGTGCATCCTGATGTGGTCAATTCTCTAGGTGTCTTGCGGAGCCAATCATCTGCTACTATCGGCTCGGTGCTACTGGAAAACACCAGCGGATTCAGCCTAAGAAAACGGGCTAAGTGATCAACAGGTGGTGGTGGTGGTGGGTTATTGTTGTTGTTCCCCTGATACTGATTCTGGACTAGCAACTGCATCAATGTGTTCTGCTGCTGGATCAACTGGGTGAGCTCCGGTGGGAAGGTAAATCCGGGGTCATGTCTCGGAGGCATCTAAGGGTTTAGAAAAGATGAGATTTAAGAATAGAGGGGTTCTAAAGAGAAAACACTACCCATATGCACATGAGGCAAAAGCAAACAATTCACTTCATTCAATCAATCAAACAAGGGCATACAATCGATCTAACTATCGCAAAAGTGCTCGGACTACTATATTTACATGGTGGACTACTACTACTATTGGGGTGGTCTACTAGAAATATTCTTCGGTTGCAGACTCCATGATATCTGCTCCAGCTTCATCCACATAATCATCGTCGCTATCATCTGGGTCCGAGTCGGTGGCGTCGATGATGATGTAGTCTTCCGGGCGAATTTCCTTGGGTTCTTCGTCTTCTTCTACTGGTGTAGGGCCTCCCATGAATATTCCAATTTTCTTGATCATATCGTCATTCTTCTCCACTAATACTTCGATTTCCTCTTCATAATCTTCACGTGTAGCCTTGAGTTCTTCCTCCAGTTCCTTGATTCTTGTTCTTGCCTTCTTCAGATCTATCATGTCGGCGCACATCTGGTTCTCCTGACATCGAATGTGCTGGTTTAACTCCTGGATAAAATATGCAATTGATCTATCCTTCCTGGTGCTGACAATCTCCCAGTGCTCATCTCGGCGCCCACAAATCTGGTAGATAGTATCCTTGAGATCATTGCGGTAAACTTCTCCAATGCGTCCCATGGTGATGTGAGCTGCCATGCTCTTTCCTAGACTCCAGGTTGGTGCATCAAAGGAAAACTCTATGGGCTCAGTGACTGGCATGAACGTCCTTCCTGGAACTTGAACTTGAATCATCTAGCGCTCTTCTTCAGGTAGAGTGGCGTTGTAGGTTCCGGTGAAGCTTGGTACTCCTATGTTCAGGTATCTAGTGACTTCCTTCAAGTGACGTCCAAAGGGTGTATCTTCATCCAGTTGTGTGAACTTGTTCCTTGCATCCGCCATCCTAAAAGAGTAGAAAATATGAGAAGTCAGAATGAGAAGAGTGAGTAGTGATCTAGGGCTTTTGCTTAGTGGTCGTGTCCTACAGTCAGCGTGTGCTCTGATACCATCTTGTAGCAACCAGACCACAAACGGTCCAATCTCTGTGCTCAGGTGTCATCCATGGATCAGTAATGCTGACACCACACAGCACTTGAAGGATTTATAGCAGAGTAGCAATCACACACTTATTACATCGAGTGTCTCAAAAGAGAACTTATTACAATAAATATGGCTTAAGGCCATCTAATAACGACAACAGCGGAAGGCTTGGAAGATAAGTGAGTCCATCAACTCCAACGGCATCACTGAGTATAGAACCACGAACTAAAGGCACCTTAATCATCGTCTGAAAAGTCTACAACATTAACGTTGCAGCCCGAAACGGGTCAGCACATGGAATATGCTGCCAATGTAACACATAGAGAATGATAAAAGAATAAGGCTATTCTATATGCATATTTGGCTGGTGGAAAGCTCTATGGTTACAGTTTTGCATAAAGCCAATTTTCCCTACTACAAAGGAATAAATTTTATTTAACTATCATGGTAGTTGTTAAACAATGAGAATGGTTGACAGCATTCTCAATCCCAATTAAGCATCATCATTAAACAAAACCCAACCAAAATTAATTTTAGAGTAACATGATGAGATTCACATGATAATCCAGGTACTAGATACTCAAGATGTCCATAACCGGGGACACGGCTAATCATGATTAGTTTATACACTCTACAGAGGTTTGCGCACTTTTCCCCACAAGACTCGATCTCCTCTGTTGGAATTCTCGCAGTACATGGTGTTTGAGAAATGGATGATCGAGACAAAGTCTTTCAGAAGCACTAGCACCTTACGATGGGTAGACCGTACCACCTACATCCCCTACATCTGCTAGTCTACCACTGTAAGAGTTCGCATGACTTAGTCAACTATGCTAGAGCCCATAGTAGCTTGTGGCTGCACACGAAAGTTTCTAGCATGAATAATCTCATGATCCCTTTGAGCCTGGGTGGCGGTCCAAAAGAAAAACAGGCGATCGCTGGAATACCCAGGTGCCTCCATCCACCCAGATGTGTATTTAAGTTGCCACCTTAGATAAACTATAAATTTAAAAATCTCACATCTGTCATGGATACACTCACCCAATCCACGTCTCCTAGCATAGCATATCATAATAAGCAACATAGAAGTAACTCCCAAAGGTTTGATGATAAATAGGTAATAGGTTCTACCTCAACTACTTCCCAAACCCACAATTTAATTAGATCCTAATCATGCAATGTGTGAGGATTGGTCTAATGCAATAAAAACTGGGTAGTTGGAGGTATGATCAAAGTGTTACTTGCCTTGCTCATGATCCGCAAAACCTAGCGATTCAAAGTAGCAAGCGGCGCACTCCAGGTACTCTATCGCAAACAAACAAGCATACAATAAGTACTCATCTAATGCACAGGTAAAACTCGAATAAGAGTTCTAACCAGAAAGTTCAACTTAAGAACTCCGGTTGGCAAAAAGAACCAAATCGAACGAAGCAACGAAAGACCAACGGCAAAAGAAGTAAGCTTCGTTTACTAATCTGAAACTAGGGCAATTTTTTACTGTGGCAAAAACTTGTTTGAGTAGGTTAAACAGAAAGAGGGTTTCGAGACAAAACTCTAGGCACTTGAATCGCGTGATTCCGATAAACGAGCGAAAAGTTAAACTAAAACGAACATCGGATCAGAAATCACGATCAGAAAAATCGTGGATTTAATCCGAGAAAAAGAAAAACGACGAACAGGTTACGGTACGAACGTTCGTTAACTAGAACTAAACGAAAAATGCGTTCGTTAAAACGAACGGACGAGGAACGCTCGCTAAATAAATAAACCGAAGAAAAATCGATCTATTTAAAAAACGAAAAGTAGGGTTTTTTAAAAAAACCGAAACGGTGTTTTCTCAAAAACCGGCCGGCGGCTACCTCGGCGGCGGTGCTCCGGCGAGACTCCGGCAAGGCGGCGGGTGGCGCGAGGCGGCGGGACGACGGCTCTGGGCAGCGGCTCCGGGCGGCAGCTTCGGGCGGCGTGCGGCGGCAGGCGGCGCTGGGGGCGTGCGGCGGCAGCGGCGGTACGGGCTGCAGGGGGCGGTGGCGCTTATAAAGGGGGCGGGGGAGGCGACTTGGGGGAGGGGTCGGCCTCGGGAGGCGGAGTCCTCCCCGGACTCGGGCGGCGGCGGCGCTGGTCGGGACTCTGTCCCGACCCGGCGAGAGGCGGCGGCGGCTGGCTGGGCCCTTGGCCCAGTCGGGCGCGGGGTCTCTCTCTCTTTTTTTTAAAACAGTTTCGCTGCGACAAAACAAATTCTAGAAAAAATAAATAAAATCCTAAAAATGCCAAAACAAATTTTCTCCGTCTAAATAAAATATTTAGAACATGATGAACATTTTTTTGGCTCTAAATGCAGTTTTTGAAAACGTGCATTTTTTCCTAAATTCAAATAAATAGCAAATAAAACCAAAATAAAATCTTATTTGATTTTTTATTAAATCCTCAATATTTCTTTATTTTTTTGGGAAAGTCATTTTATTCCCTCTCTCATATTTGATAATAGAAATAATTGAAGATAAAATAAATAAAATCAAACGACCTATTTTTCAAAATTTGAGAAAACTCAAATATGAAAATAACGAAATCCCCAACTCTCTCCGAGGGTCCTTGAGTTGCGTAGAATTTCTAGGATCAACCAAAATGCAATGAAATATGATATGCAATGATGGTCTAGTGTATAACATTCCAAATTGAAAATTTGGGATGTTACAGTCTATCAACAGCATCATCAAAATCTTCAAGCTCTTTAAACATAGATTCAATTTCATAAGCACCCATAAAAGCAACAAATTCTGCTATTTGTTTGCACATCATAGTAATCATATATACCATTAGCATAAGAAGCTAAGGTTTTATTATCATTAAATTTGCATGAAAAGGGAAGGTGTGGAGCCTTCATCCCAGAGCAACAAGTATAATCATATCTCAAGCATAGTTGCCTAGCATACCACTTTAATATATGAATTTGATCCCATAATAGTTTCCCTTTTTGAGTCAAGCGATAATCCCTAAAGTATTCACGTTGATCCAACGTTACTCCCGATACGTCTCCAACGTATCTATAATTTTTCATTGCTTCATGCTATATTATCTACTGTTTTGGACTATATTGGGCTTTATTTTCCACTTCTATATTATTTTTGGGACTAACCTATTAACCGGAGGCCCAGCCCAGAATTGTTGTTTTTTTTGCCTATTTCAGTGTTTCGAAGAAACGGAATATCAAACGGAGTCCAAACGGAATAAAATCTTCGGGAACGTGATTTTCTCACCGAACGTTATCCAGGAGACTTGGACCCTACTCCAAGGAACAAAAGAGGCGGTCACAAGGGTGGGGGGCGCCCCCCCTAGGGCGCACCCCCCTGCCTCGTGGGCCCCTCGTTGCTCCTCCGGCGTACTTCTTCCTCCTATATATACACACATACCCCCAAACAACCAGAACAGGAGCCAAAACCTAATTCCACCGCCGCAACTTTCTGTATCCACGAGATCCCATCTTGGGGCCTGTTCTGGAGCTCTACCGGAAGAGGGTCGTCATCACGGAGGGCTTCTACATCATCCTAGCCTCTCCGATGAAGTGTGAGTAGTTTACTTCATATCTTCGGGTCCATAGTTAGTAGCTAGATGGCTTCTTCTCTCTCTTTGAATCTCAATACAAAGTTCTCCCCCTCTCTTGTGGAGATCTATTCGATGTAATCTTATTTTTGCGATGTGTTGGTTAAGACCGATGAATTGTGGGTTTATGATCAAATCTATCTATGAATAATATTTGAATCTTTTCTGAATTCTTTTATGTATGATTGGTTATCTTTGCAAGTCTCTTCGAATTATCCGTTTGGTTTGGCCAACTAGATTGGTAGTTCTTGCCATGGGAGAAGTGCTTAGCTTTGGGTTCAATCTTGCGGTGTCCTTACCCAGTGACAGAAGGGGCAGCAAGGCATGTATTGCATCGTTGCCATCGAGGATAACAAGATGGGGTTTATTTCATATTGCATGAATTTATCTCTCTACATCATGTCATCTTGCTTAAGGCGTTACTCTATTTTTAACTTAATACTCTAGATGCATGTTGGATAGCGGTCGATGAGTGGAGTAATAGTAGTAGATGCAGAATCGTTTCGGTCTACTTGTCACGGATGTGATGCCTATATACATGATCATGCCTAGATATTCTTGTAACTATGCTCAATTCTGTCAATTGCTCAACAGTAATTTGTTCACCCACTGTAGAATACTTATGCTCTTGAGAGAAGCCACTAGTGAAACCTATGGCCCCGGGGTCTATTCTCATCATATCAATCTCCATCACTTTAATCTTGCTTTGCTTTTTTACTTTGCTTTTACTTTTTACATTGCATCTTTATACCAAAAATACCAAAAATATTATATCTACCAGATCTCACTCTCGTAAGTGACCGTGAAGGGATTGACAACCCCTAATCGCGTTGGTTGCGAGTAGCTATCGCTTTGTGCAAGTATGAGGGACTTGAGTGTGGCCTCCTACTGGATTGATACCTTGGTTCTCAAAAACTGAGGGAAATACTTATGCTACTCTGCTGCATCATCCCTTCCTCTTCGGGGAAAACCAACGCAAGCTCAAGACATAGCAAGAAGGATTTCTGGCGCCGTTGCCGGGGAGTCTACGCAAAAAGTCAACATACCAAGTACCCATCACAATCCCTATCTCTCGCATTACATTATTTGCTAGTTGCCCCTCGTTTTCCTCTCCCCCCAATTCACCCTTTCCGTTTTATTCGCCCTCTCTCTCTCTATCCTCCCTCTTTATTTGCCTCTTTTTGCCCGCTTGCCTTTTTGTTTGCTCGTGTGTAAGATTGCTTGTTTGTCGTGATGGCTCAAGATACTACTAAATTGTGTGACTTCACCAATACCAATAATAATGATTTCCTTAGCACTCTGATTGCTCCTCTTACCGATGCTGAATCTTGTGAAATTAATACTGCTTTGCTGAATCTTGTTATGAAAGATCAATTCGCCGACCTTCCTAGTGAAGATGTCGCTACTCATCTGAATAGCTTCATTGATTTATGTGATATGCAAAAGAAAAAATACGTCAATAATGATGTCATTAAATTGAAGTTATTTCCTTTTTCGCTTAGAGATCGTGCTAAAGCTTGGTTTTCGTCTTTGCCTACGAATAGTATTGATTCATGGAACAAGTGCAAAGATGCTTTTATCTCTAGGTATTTTCCTCCCGCTAAGATCATCTCTCTTAGAAACGATATTATGAACTTTAAACAACTTGATCATGAACATGTTGCACAAGCATGGGAGAGAATGAAATTAATGATACGTAATTTCCCTACTCATGGTTTGAATTTGTGGATGATTATACAATTTTTTTATGCAGGATTGAATTTTGCTTCTAGAAATCTTTTAGATTTGGCCGCGGGAGGCACTTTTATGGAAATCACTTTACGAGATGCTACTACACTCCTAGATAATATTATGGTTAATTATTCTCAATGGCATACTGAAAGATCTTCTAATAAAAAAGTGCATGCGATAGAAGAAATTAATGTGTTGAGTGGAAAGATGGATGAACTTATGAAATTATTTGCTACTAAGAGTGTTTCTTCTGATCCTAATGATATTCCTTTGTCTACTTTGATTGAGAATAACAATGAATCTATGGATGTGAATTTTGTTGGTAGGAATAATTTTGGTAACAACGCTTATAGAGGGAATTTTAATCCTAGGCCATATCCTAGTAATCCTTCTAATAATTATGGGAATTCCTACAACAACAACTCTTATGGAAATTATAATAAGATGCCCTCTGAATTTGAGAATAGTGTTAAAGAGTTTATGAATTCACAAAAAAAATTTAATGCTTTGCTTGAAGAGAAATTGCTTAAAGTTGATGATTTGGCTAGGAACGTTGATAGAATTTCTCTTGAGGTTGATTGTTTAAAGCTTAGATCTATTCCTCCTAAACATGATATCAATGAGTCCCTCAAAGCCATGAGAATTTCCATTGATGAGTGCAAAGAAAGAACCGCTAGGATGCGTGCTTCCAAAGATGCCTTTATTAAAGCGTGTTCTTCCAATTCCTATGAAAATCAAGATGAAGATCTAAAAGTTATTGATGTTTCCCCTATTAAATCTTTGTTTTGCAATATGAATCTTGATGAAACTGAATATGATCTTCCTTTACCTAGAAGGCGTTCTAAAAATTCGGAGTATTTTGATCTTAATGATGAAATTGATGAAAGTGGGATTGAAAGAAATAAAAATCTAGATGTTACTAAACCCATTATATTGGATTTCAAGGAATTTAATTATGAAAGTTGCTCTTTAATTGATTGTATTTCCTTGTTGCAATCCGTGCTAAATTCTCCACATGCTTATAGTCAAAATAAAGCCTTCACCGAACATATTATTGATGCCTTGATGCAATCTTATGAAGAAAAACTTGAGTTGAAAGTTTCTCTCCCTAGAAAACTCTATGATGAGTGGGAACCAACTATTAAAATTAAAATTAAAGATCATGAGTTTTATGCTTTGTGTGATTTGGGAGCTAGTGTCTCTACTATTCCCAAGACTTTGTGTGGTTTGCTAGATTTCAGTAATTTTGATGATTGCTCTCTAAACTTGCATCTTGCGGATTCCACTATTAAGAAACCTATGGGAAGGATTAATGATGTTCTTATTGTTGCAAATAGGAATTATGTGCCTGTAGATTTTATTGTTCTTGATATAGATTGCAATCCTTCTTGCCCTATTATTCTTGGTAGACCTTTCCTTAGAACGGTTGGTGCGATTATTGATATGAAGGAAGGGAATATTAGATTTCAATTTCCATTAAAAAAGGGCATGGAACACTTTCCTAGAAAGAAAATAAAATTACCATATGAAACTATCATGAGAGCCACTTATGGATTGCCTACCAAAGATGGCAATACCTAGATCTATCCTCGCTTTTATGCCTAGCTAGGGGCGTTAAATGATAGCGCTTGTTGGGAGGCAAACCAATTTTACTTTATTCCTTGATTTTTGCTCCTGTTTAGTAATAAATAAATTATTTAGCCTCTGTTTTGGTTGTGTTTTTTGTGTTTAATTAGTGTTTGTGCCAAGTAGAACCGTTGGGAAGACTTGGGGAAAGTCTTGTTGAACTTGCTGTAAAAAAATAGAAACTTTAGCGCTCACGAGAGCTGCTGTCATTTTTATTTGAAGAGTGATATTTAGTTAATTCTTTTTGCAGATGTTAATAGATTATTTATTTTAGAATTTGTGGGGTTCCAGATCTTGCGCTAGCTACAGATTACTACAGACTGTTCTGTTTTTGACAGATTCTGTTTTTCGTGTGTTGTTTGCTTATTTTGATGAATCTATGGCTAGTAAAATAGTTTATAATCCATAGAGAAGTTGGAATACAGTAGGTTTAACACCAATATAAATAAAGAATGAGTTCATTACAGTACCTTGAAGTGGTCTTTTATTTTCTTTCGCTAACGGAGCTCACGAGTTTTCTATTTTGAGTTTTGTGTTGTGAAGTTTTCAAGTTTTGGGTGAATTATTTTGATGGATCATGGAACAAGGAGTGGAAAGATCCTAAGCTTGGTGATGCCCATGGAACCCCCAATATAATCCAAGGACAGCAAAAAGTCAAAGCTTGGGGATGCCCCGGAAGGCATCCCCTCTTTCGTCCACTTCCATCGGTAATTTAGTTGGAGCTATATTTTTATTCACCAACATGATATGTGTTTTGCTTGGAGCGTCTTGTATTATTTGTGTCTTTGTGTCTTAGTATGCCACAATCATCCTTGCTGTACACACCTTTTGAGAGAGCCATACATGAATTAAAATTTGATAGAATACTCTATGCGCTTCACTTATATCTTTTGAGCTAAGTAGTTTTGCTCTATGTGCTTCACTTATATCTTTTGAGCTAGGTAGTTTTGCTCTATGTGCTTCACTTATATATTTTGAGCGTTATAATTTTGCTCTATGTGCTTCACTTAGATCTTTTAGAGCATGGTGGTGGATTTGTTTTAAAGAAACTATTGATCTCTCATCACTTAAATTATTTTGAGAGTCTCTTAATAGCATGGTAATTTGCTTAATAATAATATGCTTGGTATTCAAGATTTGTGAAACTTTCTTTTGAGTGTGTTGAATACTAAAAAAAGATTGAAGCATGATAATTGTTTTGAGATATGGAGGTGATAATATTAAAGTCATGCTAGTTGAGTAGTTGTGAATTTAAAGAATACTTGTGTTGAAGTTTGTGATTCCCGTAGCATGCACGCATGGTGAACCGTTATGTGACGAAGTCGGAGCATGATTTATTTATTGATTGTCTTCCTTATGAGTGGCGGTCGGGGACGAGTGATGGTCTTTTCCTACCAATCTATCCCCCTAGGATCATGCGCGTAATACTTTGCTTTGATAACTTCTAGATTTTTGCAATAAGTATATGAGTTCTTTATGACTAATGTTGAGTCCATGGATTATACGCAGTCTCACCCTTCCACCTTTGCTAGCCTCTCTAATATTGCACACCTTTTGCCGGTATCATACAAATAAGCCTCCTTATATCTTCCTCAAAACAGCCACCATACCTACCTATTATGGCATTTCCATAGCCATTCCGAGATATATTGCCATGCAACTTTCCACCACCTAGTTCATCATGACACATTCATCATTGTCATATTGCTTAGCATGATCATGTAGTTGACATAGTATTTGTGGCAAAGCCACCGTTCATAATTTCTTCATACTTGTCACCATTGATTCATTGCATATCCCGGTACACCGCCGGAGGCATCCATATAGAGTCATACTTTGTTTTAGAATCGAGTTGTAATCATTGAGTTGTAAATAAATAAAAGTGTGATGATCATCATTCAATAGAGCATTGTCCCAATAAAAAAAGGAGAGAAAGGCCAAATAAAAAAATAAGGCCCAAAAAAAGAAAATAAATAAAAGGGGCAATGCTACTATCTTTTTTCCACACTTGTGCTTCAAAGTAGCACCATGATATAGCAAGTCTCATATGTTGTGCTTCAAAGTAGCACCATGTTCTTCATATAGAGAGTCTCATATGTTGTCACTTTCATATACTAGTGGGAATTTTACATTATAGAACTTCGCTTGTATATTCCAATGATGGGCTTCCTCAAAATTGCCTTAGGTCTTCGAGAGCAAGCAAGTTGGATGCACACCCACTAGTTTCTTTTGTTGAGCTTTCATACATTTATAGCTCTAGTACATCCGTTGCATGGCAATCCCTACTCACTCACATTGATATCTATTGATGGGCATCTCCATAGCCCGTTGATACGCCTAGTTGATGTGAGACTATCTTCCCCTCCTTTTTGTCTTCTCCACAACCACCATTCTATTCCACCTATAGTGCTATATCCATGGCTCCTGCTCATGTATTGCGTGAAGATTGAAAAAGTTTTGAAAAAGTTAGAGTATGAAACAATTGCTTGGCTTGTCATCAGGGTTGTGCATGATTTAAATACTTTGTGTGGTGAAGATGGAGCATAGCCAGACTATATGATTTTGTAGGGATAACTTTCTTTGGCCATGTTATTTTGAGAAGACATAATTGCTTTGTTAGTATGCTTGAAGTATTATTATTTTTATGTCAATATAAACTTTTGTCTTGAATCTTTCTAATCTGAATATTCATACCACAATTAAGAAGATTTGCATTGAAATTATGCCAAGTAGCACTCCGCGTCAAAAATTCTCCTTTTATCATTTACCTACTCGAGGACGAGCAGGAATTAAGCTTGGGGATGCCTGAGACGTCTCTAACGTATCTATAATTTTTGATTGCTCCATGCTGTATTATCTAGTGTTTTGGACTATATTGGGCTTTATTTTCCACTTTTATATTATTTTTGGGACTAACCTATTAACCGGAGGCCTAGCATTGCTGTTTTTTTGCCTATTTCAGTGTTTCGAAGAAACGGAATATCAAACGGAGTCCAAACGGAATAAAATCTTCGGGAACATGATTTTCTCACCGAACATGATCTAGGAGACTTGGACCCTGCTCCAAGGAACAAAAGAGGCAGTCACGAGGGTGGGGGGCACCCCCCCTCCTAGGGCCCACCCCCTGCCTTGTGGGCCCCTCGTTGCTCCTCCGGCGTACTTCTTCCTCCTATATATACACACGTACCCCCAAACGATCATAACAGGAGCCAAAAACCTAATTCCACCGCCGCAACTTTCTGTATCCACGAGATCCCATCTTGGGGCCTTTTCCGGAGCTCTACCGGAAGAGGGTTGTCATCACGGAGGGCTTCTACATCATCCTAGCCTCTCCGATGAAGTGTGAGTAGTTTACCTCAGATCTTCGGGTCCATAGTTAGTACCTAGATGGCTTCTTCTCTCTCTTTGAATCTCAATACAAAGTTCTCCCCCTCTCTTGTGGAGATTTATTCGATGTAATCTTCTTTTTGCGGTGTGTTTGTTGAGAACGATGAATTGTGGGTTTATGATCAACTCTATCTATGAATAATATTTGAATCTTCTCTGAATTCTTTTATCTATGATTGGTTATCTTTGCAAGTCTCTTCGAATTATCCGTTTGGTTTGGCCAACTAGATTGGTAGTTCTTGCCATGGGAGAAGTGCTTAGGTTTGGGTTCGATCTTGCGGTGTCCTTACCCAGTGACAGAAGGGGCAGCAAGGCACGTATTGCATCGTTGCCATCGAGGATAACAAGATGGGGTTTATTTCATATTGCATGAATTTATCTCTCTACATCATGTCATCTTGCTTAAGGCGTTACTCTGTTTTTAACTTAATACTCTAGATGCATGCTGGATAGCGGTCGATGAGTGGACTAATAGTAGTAGATGCAGAATCGTTTCGGTCTACTTGTCACGGACGTGATGCCTATCTACATGATCATGCCTATATATTCTCATAACTATGCTCAATTCTGTCAATTGCTCAACAGTAATTTGTTCACCCACCGTAGAATACTTATGCTCTTGAGAGAAGCCACTAGTGAAACCTATGGCCCCCGGGTCTATTCTCATCATATCAATCTCCATCACTTTAATCTTGCTTTGCTTTTTTACGTTGCTTTTACTTTTTACTTTGCATCTTTATACCAAAAATATTATATCTATCAGATCTCACTCTCGTAAGTGACCGTGAAGGGATTGACAACCCCTAATCGCGTTGGTTGCGAGTAGCTATCACTTTGTGCAGGTAAGAGGGACTTGAGCGTGGCCTCCTACTGGATTGATACCTTGGTTCTCAAAAACTGAGGGAAATACTTACGCTACTCTGCTGCATCATCCCTTCCTCTTCGGGGAAAACCAACGCATGCTCAAGACGTAGCAACTCCCATTACATAATTGAATGGGGTTTTCTCAGGATTATTAAAGTAGTACATAATATCTTTCACATAACCAACATCGAGGGTTTTAGGAGGTTCCCCGTCTCCATGAGCAGCAAGTACACCCAATTTTTTTGGTATTTCATGTTCCATATCCATAAATAAAGATGAAGAACAACTAAGAACAGCAAATAAAAATTACTTAGTGATAAAGCAAACAAGCACACATGAGAATATTCACCCCATGCTATTGCTCCCCGGCAACGGCGCCAGAAAAAGGTCTTGATAACCCACAAGTATAGGGGATCAATTGTAGCCTCTTTCGATAAGAGTGTAGAACCCAACGAGGAGCTAAAGGTAGAACAAATATTCCCTCAAGTTCTATCGACCACCGATACAACTCTACGAACGCTTAACGTTTGCCTTACCTAGAACAAGTATGAAACTAGAAGTGCTTTTTAGGTGTTGTTGGATAGGTTTGCAAGATAATAAAGATTACGTAAATAAAAAGTAGGGGCTGTTTAGATAAAGAAACAATAAAGTAAATATAGCGAGTGTGGAAAAGTGGTGGTAGGAGTTGCGAAATTGTCCCTAAGAAATTGACTACTTTACTAGACCGATCGCAAGTATTATGTGGGAGAGGCCACTGCTAGCATGTCATCCCTGACTTGGAATTCTATGCACTTATGATTGGAACTATTAGCAAGCATCCGCAACTACTAATGTTCATTAAGGTAAAACCCAACCATAGCATTAAGATATATTGGTCCCCCTTCAATCCCGTATGCATCAATTCTATGCTAGGTTGAAGCTTCTGTCACTCTTGCCCTCCAATACATAGTCCTATCAACATACAACTAACCCTATGGTGTGATCCACGCGCGCGCTCATATGATGGGCACCAAAGGACAGCAACATAACCACAAGCAAATTAAATCAATCATAGCAATTCGTCAACCACCGATAGGACAACGAAAATCTACTCACACATCATAGGATGGCAACACATCATTGGATAATAATATGAAGCATAAAGCACCATGTTCAAGTAGAGGGTATAGCGGGTTGCGGGAGAGTGGACCGTTGTAGATAGAGGGGGGAAGGTGATGGAGATGTTGGTGAAGATGGCGGAGGTGTTGATGTAGATCGCGGTGATGATGATGGGCACGACAGCATTCCGGCGCCACCGAAAGAGACGGGGAGAGGGGGCCCCTTCGTCTTCTTCTTCCTTGACCTCCTCCCTAGATGGGAGAAGGGTTTCCCCTCTGGTCCTTGGCCTCCATGGCATGGGAGGGGCGAGAGCCCCTCCGAGATTGGATCTGTCTCTCTGTCTCTCTCTGTTTCTGCGTTCTGTTCTGCTGCCCTTTCACCGTTTCGTATATATATGGAGATCCATAACTCTGATTGGACCGAAACCTTCGCCGTGATTTTTTTTACCAAAAATTAGCTTTCTTGCGGCCGAAGAAGGGCATCAACTGCCTTATGGGTGGACCACGAGGGTCAGGGGCGTGCCCAGGGGGGTGGGGCGCGCCCCCCTACCTCGTGCCCACCTCGGACACCGTTTCACGTTGATCTTTCTCCCAGATTTTCCAAATATTCCAAAAATAAGCTCCGTCCGTTTTTATCTCGTTTGGATTCCTTTTGATATGGATATTCTGCGAAACATAAAGCATGCAACAAACAGGAACTGGCATTGGGCACTAGATCAATATGTTAGTCCCAAAAAATAATATATAAAGTTGCCAAAAGTATATGGAAGTTGTAGAATATTGGCATGGAACAACCAAAAATTATAGATACGACGGAGACGTATCAGCTGCAGCTTGGAGGTGAGCTATCTCAGCCCTTCTCTTATACTCTTCCGCCTCCTCTCTGGTTATAAAATATCTCCCTTTTTCCTAAAAGTCAAAGAAAGTAGAAGCAGGGAGAGCGACGTGATAGGTGCGTCGTCTATCAAAGATTAGTCGGTACTGGAGGAACTGATCAATCCTCTCAACAAAATGATGACGAACCATAGCCTCATAATCCAAATAAGTAGGAGGCAACTCAATATCATCCTCACGTATGGTTATACCAAGAAAATTAGCTATACGGGTTGCATAAATTCCACCAAAGAAATCTCCATCAAATCTATTATGATGCAACCTACGTGCAACAATGGCTCCCAAATTATAAGATCTATCTCCTAACACGACACTCCTAAGAATACTGAGGTCAGGGACACACATGTGACATGCTTCATCCTTACCATTTATGCACGTACCTATGAAGAGAGCAAAATAATGTATAGCATGAAAATGAAGGCTCCCTATGGTAGCTTGTGCTATATCTCTAGATTCCCCCACAGTTATATTAGTAAGAAAATCTCTAAATTCAGATTTGCAAGGTTCACTAGCACTACCCCATTATGGAAGTTTGCAAGCAGTGGCAAAATCCTCTAAGTCCATAGTATAAGAATTTTCATAAAGATCAAATAGGACAGTTTGAGAATTGCGTGAAGATGAAAATTCAAACCTCCTCACAAAGGAACTAGTGAGATAGTGGTACTGACGGCACTTTTCTGCCTCGAAGCTCACAAGATCAGCGTTACGCAAATATGCGTTAAATTCTTCCTTAATTCCTGCTCGATCCATGAAGTCCTCTGAAGGCCATTCACAAGGCCGCACTGGGGCGTCCCTTGGTGGTTCATCATCAACATCACGCATTGCAAGCCTGGGTCCTTGTTTCCTTGAAGAACCACCTTGGTACATTTTCCTAAGCATATTTTTTTCCTCTGAAAAATTTATGAAATTTTAGTAACTTCAAAATAAAAGTGAACCAAACTCAACAATATTGATAGCAACTACTCCTATAAGTGCCTAGAGACTATATCATGCATCAAAACTACTTTTTACCATATAAATTTGACATGCAAGCTCAAGAACAGGGTCACATAAGTAGCAAAAATATGCAATGAATAAAGTACTAGAACAAAAACTAATTAGACCATTGGAGGAGTCACATACGAAGGAACAATCCCCAAAAGCAGTTTTGTGAGAGGTGCTTTTAGCAAGGAGATCGAAAATGGCAGCAAAATGAGCTTGGACTCGGGTTTGAGCTGGTTAGTGCTGTTTGTGAGAGGAAGAAGGAATGTGTGGTGGCTGGAATAAGTGGAGGGGAGCCACCATGGGCCCACGAGGCAGGGGGGCGCGCCCAGGGGGTGGGCGCGCCATGGACCCTTGTGGCCAGGTGCTTGCTCCCCCTGTTGTGTTCTCAGTGCCAGATATTCTCAAATATTCCAGAAAAAATCATATTTAAATTTCAGGGCATTTGGAGAACTTTTATTTTCGGGGTATTTTATATTGCATGGATAATTAGAAAATAGACATAAATTAATATTTAAGCTTTATTTAATATAAATAACAGAAAGTAAAAAGAGGGTACAGAAGGTTGTGCTTTCTAACTTCATCCATCTCATGCTCATCAAAAGGAATCCACTAACAAGGTTGATCAAGTCTTGTTAACAAACTCATTCCGAGTAACATGGAACCGGAGAACTTTCAAATAACACTAGGTTACCTCAACGAGGATATGCACATCCCCAACAATAAGAATATCATATTTCTTCTTGACAGTAGGAAGAGAAAATTCAAAACCTCCAAAAATAAATGATGGAATTTTTCCAATAGAGTTGATAATGTGGACTTGAGGTTGTTTCCTCGGCAAGTGTACCGTATGCTCATTACCATTAACATGAAAAGTGACATTGCCTTTGTTGCAATCAATAACAGCCCATGCAGTATTCAAAAAAGGTCTTCCAAGAATAATAGACATACGGTCGTCCTCGGGAATGTCAAGAATAACAAAGTCCGTTAAAATAGTAACGTTTGCAACCACAACAGGCACATCCTCACAAATACCGACAGGTATAGCAGTTGATTTATCAGCCATTTGCAAAGATATTTCAGTAGGTGTCAACTTATTCAAATCAAGTCTACGATATAGAGAGAGGCATAACACTAACACCGGCTCCAAGATCACATAAAGCAGTTTTAACATAGTTTCTTTTAATGGAGCATGGTATAGTTGGTACTCCTGGATCTCCTAGCTTCTTAGGTATTCCGCCCTTAAAAGTATAATTAGCAAGCATGGTGGAAATTTCAGCTTCCGGTATCTTTCTTTTATTAGTAACAATATCTTTCATGTACTTAGCATAAGGATTCATTTTAAGCATATCAGTCAAACGTATATGCAAAAAGATAGGTCTAATCATTTCAGCAAAGCGCTCAAAATCCTCATCATCCTTTTTCTTGGATGTCTTAGGAGGAAAAGGCATGGGTATCTGAACCCAAGGCTCTCTTTCCTTACCGTGTTTCCTAGCAACAAAGTCTCTTTTATCATATCGTTGATTCTTTGATTGTGGGTTATCAAGATCAACAACAGGTTCAATCTCTGCATCATTGTCATTACTAGGTTGAGCATCAACATGAACATTATCATTAACGTTATCACTAGTTTCATGTTCATTACCAGATTGTGTTTCAGCATCAGAAATAGAGATATCATTGGGATTCTCAGGTGTGTCAATAATAGGTTCACTAGAAGCATGCAAAGTCCTATCATTTTTCTTTTTCTTCCTCTTAGAAGGACTAGGTGCATCAATATCATTTCTCTGAGAATCTTGCTCAATTCTCTTAGGATGACCCTCAGGATACAAAGGTTCCTGGGTCATTTTACCACCACTAGTCATAACTCTAACAAAATTATCATTATTCTTACTATTTAATTCATTAAGCAAATCATTCTGAGCTTTAAGTACTTGTTCTACTTGAGTGGTAACCATAGAAGCATGTTTACTAATGAGTTTAAGTTCACCTTTAACTCTAGACATATAATCACCCAAGTGTTAAATCATATAAGCATTTTGTTTCAATTGTCTACCAAAGTAAGCATTGTAGTCTTCTTGCCTAACCATAAAGCTATCAAACTCATCCAAACATTGGCTAGCAAACTTAGTAGGAGGGATTTCAGCTTTATCATATCTATAGAGAGAATTTACCTTTACTACCTGTGTCGGGTTATCAAGACCACGTGTTTCTTCAATAGGTGATGGATTAAAACCATATGTTTCTTTAACAGGCGGTAGATTAAGACCATGTATTTCTTCAATAGGAGGTAAATTCTTAACATCTTCAACCTTAATACCCTTTTCTTTCATGGATTTCTTTGCCTCTTGCATATCTTCAGGACTGAGAAATAGAACACCACTTTTCTTCGGAGTTGGTTTAGGAATAGGCTCATGAGTTGGCTCAGGAAGTGTCCAAATATTTTTATTTGTCAACATATTATTCAATAGAATTTCAGCTTCATCTGGTGTTCTTTCCCTGAAAACAGAACCAGCACAACTATCCAGGTGGTCTCTGGAAGCATCGGTTAATCCATTATAAAAGATATCAAGTATTTCATTTTTCTTAAGAGGATGATCAGGCAAAGCATTAAGTAATTGGAGAAGCCTCCCCCAAGCTTGTGGGAGACTCTCTTCTTCAATTTGCACAAAATTATATATATCCCTTAGGGCAGCTTGTTTCTTATGAGCAGGGAAATATTTAGCAGAGAAGTAATAAATCATATCCTGGGGACTACGCACACAACCAGAAGCAAGAGAATTAAACCATATCTTAGCATCACCCTTTAATGAGAGCGGAAATATTTTAAGGATGTAAAAGTAGCGAGTTCTCTCATCATTAGTGAACAGGATGGCTATATCATTTAATTTAGTAAGATGTGCCACAACAGTTTCAGATGCATAGCCATAAAAAGGATCAGATTCAACCAAACTAATTATATCAGGATCAATAGAGAATTCATAATCCTTATCAGTAACAAAGATAGGTGAAGTAGCATAAGCAGGATCATATTTCATTCTAGCATTCAGAGTTTTTTTGTTTAAGCTTAGCTAATAATTTTTTAAGATCACTTCTATCATTGCATGCAAGAAAGTCTCTTTTAGTTTCTTCATCCATAACATAGCCCTCAGGCACAATAGGCAATTCATATTTATTAGGAGCGCCTTCATCATCACTTTCATCAATATTATCAGTTTCAATAATTTCATTCTCTCTAGCCCTAGCAAGTTGTTCATCAAGAAATTCACCAAGTGGCAAAGTAGTATCAACCATAGAAGTAGTTTCATCATAAGTATCATGCATAGCAGAAGTGGCATCATCAATAATATGCGACATATCAGAATTAATAGCAGAAGCAGGTTTAGGTGTCGCAAGCTTACTCAAAACAGAAGGTGAATCAAGTGCAGAGCTAGATGGCAGTTCCTTACCTCCCCTCATAGTTGAGGGGTAAATTTTTGTTTTCACGTCTTTCAAGTTCTTCATAGTGACCAGCAGATATAAATCCCAAGTGACTCAAAGAATAGAGCTATGCTCCCCGGCAACGGCGCCAGAAAATAGTCTTGATAACCCACAAGTATAGGGGATCGCAACAGTTTTGGAGGGTAGAGTATTCAACCCAAATTTATTGATTCGACACAAGGGGAGCCAATGAATATTCTCAAGTATTAGCAGCTGAGTTGTCAATTCAACCACACCTGGAAACTTAATATCTGCAGCAAAGTGTTTAGTAGCAAAGTAATATGATAGTAGTGGTAACGGTAGCAAAAGGTAACGGTAGCAAAAGTAATATTGTTGGTATTTTGTAGTGATGATAACAATAGCAACGAAAAAGTAAATAAGCGAAGAACAATATATGGAAAGCTCGTAGGCAATGGATCAGTGATGGAGAATTATGCCGGATTTGGTTCATCATGTAACAGTCATAACCTAGGGTGACACAGAACTAGCTCCAATTCGTCAATGTAATGTAGGCATGTATTCCGAATATAGTCATACATGCTTATGGAAAAGAACTTGCATGACATATTTTGTCCTACCCTCCCGTGGCAGTGGGGTCCTAGCGGAAACTAAGGGATATTAAGGCCTCCTTTCAATAGAGTACTGGACCAAAGCATTAACACATAGTGAATACATGAACTTCTCAAACTACGGTCATCGCCGGGAGTGGTCCCGATTATTGTCACTTAGGGGTTGCCGGATCATAAAACATACTAGGTGACTATAGACTTGCAAGATAGGATCAAGAACTCACATATATTCATGAAAACATAATAGGTTCAGATCTGAAATCATGGCACTCGGGCCCTAGTGACAAGCATTAAGCATAGCAAAGTCATAGCAACATCAATCTCAAAACATAGTGGATACTAGGGATCAAACCCTAACAAAACTAACTCGATTACATGATAAATCTCATCCAACCCATCACCGTCCAGCAAGCCTACGATGGAATTACTCATGCACGGTGGTGAGCATCATGAAATTGGTGATGGAGGATGGTTGATGATGACGACGACGACGGATTCCCCTCTTTGGAGCCCCGAACGGACTCCAGATCAGCCCTCCCGAGAGAGTTTAGGGCTTGGCGGCGGATCCGTATCGTAAAATGCGATGAATCCTTCTTATTTATTTTTTTCTCCCCGAACACGAATATATGGAGTTGGAGTTGAGGTCGGTGGAGCTCTAGGGGGCCCACGAGGCAGGGGGTGCGCCCCCCACCCTCGTGGCTAGTATGTGGGCCCCCTTGGCTTGATTCTTTGCCAGCATTTTTTATTATTTCCAAAATAATCTCCGTGGAGTTTCAGGTCATTCTGAGAAGTTTTGTTTCTGCACATAAATAACACCATGGCAATTCTGCTGAAAACAGCGTCAGTCTGAGTTAGTTCCATTCAAATCATGCAAGTTAGAGTCCAAAACAAGGGCAAAAGTGTTTGGAAAAGTAGATACAATGGAGACGTATCAAAATACCATTCGAACTTCCGAAAATCCTGAGCAGCCTATTGCTCTTGAAATTCTTGCTTGCTTGCATTATGTTAATCCCATAAGTCTCGTAATATTATTGGCATCGATTATCTTTACCATTTTAAGTCAGTTGATTCAATATGTTGAGGATGCTCTCATTCCTCAGTCGAATCCTGGAATTCATCCTTCCGGCTCAGTGTCAGTTTGAACATGAGCTGGTTCTCAACCAATTAAATTGTCGTCGATTGTACCCCTAAGTCTATTCAACTTATCCATCATTAATTAGAGCGTTTGCTTCTGATCCTGTGAATTTGAAATCATAATTCCTTTACATTTGAGCTTTGAATTAGCCAGTCGTTTCTATAATCCAATGCCCTTATATTGTTTTTTCCTCTGATTGTGCATCGATGCTCACATCAGCTCCGTTATGGACCGTCAGATCCTTTGTTGAATTATCATCCGGCAGTGTCCTTCGTATATGAAAACCTCGAGAAGTTCTTTTCCCATATACATAATACCATTGGTAAATCCTATCCTCTGATTTGGCCAACCATGCTCTGCTTTCGAGCTAGTGATATTTACTCTTGAAGCTTGTGGTATATGTTTCTAAGATACCCTGATGGGTTGAACCTATGCCTTCCTTAATCTGTGTGAGCCCAAAAAGTTTCATGGGTCATACTCCTCTGGTAATTCACCAGGTAGGTTCTGACACTGAAATCATTTTTATTTAGAGCAGTGAATGAAAGGTTATGCATTAAAGAAGTGGGAGTCAACCTTGAACTTGTGTTCATGCCCATGGACCGATGTGGAACTTATCATGTAAGCTTCTTGGAAAATATTTAATCATTTGGGTAATTCTTTCGGTGTCATTAAATTGGATCCCTTGCAACTATGGTTCCAACCATATTGTTCTTCTTTGATCCCATTTCTCGGGTAAGTTCACACAATTGTCTTCTATGGATCAATACCCCAATACAACCTTTACTTTGATCTACCGTCAAGTATTACACTCTGGTATCTCGAGAATATCATGGAACTGCATAACTTCTTATGGGTTCTTCATCAACTGTTATTTCTCACTGATTACAATTTTTTTCCTTGGGTTCTGAGTTATTAGTCACTCGAGAACACCGATAAGTGAATTGAGTCCGCGCTACAATTGAACAAGTATTAGAAATATTCATTGCTTACAAGTTTAATACTCCATCATGTCATTCCTAGCCTAATCGGCTACATCATTATTGTGCTAATTTTAACTGTGCTGCCTGGTCCTTCTCGGAGCACAAATTTCGACGATGAGCTAATCTTACATCGATCTTCCTCATCATATATTTTTTTCCTTGAACAACAAAGTTGATTTCGAGTTCGTGTCCTACCCGAGATTCCAATAACCTTTTGCTTCATCATTTGTTTTGACTTGATGTCATCGTCTATCGATTACATCTTTGTGAAATCTCTCGACAAATGTGTAGTGATCATCAACGGTATTTCGAGCTTTTCCAGGATATCAATTGAATTCATGATGAGAAATACCATCCTTGCCTCGATGATTTGTGTTATCATCAACCACTTTATTGTCTTCCCTCCAACACAAACTTGTTCATGTTTTGTGTTATACCTTGAGTTCCTTGCTATCCAGCCTTTGTTCTTCTTTACCTTGGAGTATTACCATCTTTTATGTCAGGAATGTCATGAGAATTTCATAACCTCTTTAAGAATTCTTGATACAAGTGATACCTCTTGGCATCACCATTCTTTTCTTAGTCCCCGTGTTGTTTCTAACCGCGATACCAACAAGTGAATAGTGATGTTTGGATTCTGTACTTCTAGAAACCCTATTGCTTTCAAGTTAATGGTCGATAGTTCATTGTTAGACTATTGGTTATTGAATCACCATTCTAACATTGATCATGCTATCTAAGCTAATATTTTGGGTGCACCTTTCAAACAATGTTTAATTGTGTATGTTTTCCTCAAGCATACATCGTTACATCATTTGATCTGGCAAGTGTTATATCCTTGTTCACATAATTGTGGAAATCCATCTTTTAGTAAAACTCAAGGAATTGTCACTAAGTCCATCTGTTGAGGGGAGAGTGTTGTCTATGTACCCTCATAGACCGTAAGCGGAAGCGTTATGACAACGCGGTTGATGTAGCCGTACGTCTTAACGATCGATCGATCCTAGTACCGAAAGTACGACACCTCCGTGATCTGCACATGTTCAGCTCGGTGACGTCCCACGAACTCACGATCCAGCATAGTGTCAAGGGAGAGCTTCGTCAGCATGATGACGTGATGACAGTGATGATGATGCTACCAGAACAGGGCTTCTCCTAAGCACCGCTATGATATGTCCGAGGTGGATTATGGTGGAGGGGGGCACCGCACACGGCTGGAAACAATCAACTTGTGTGTTCTAGGGTGCCCCCTGCCCCCCATATATAAAGGAGAAAGGGGGAGGCCGGCCGACCCTAGGGTGCGCCAAGGAGGGAAGGAGTCCTCCTCCTAGTAGGAGTAGGACTCCCCCTTTCCTAGTCCAACTAGGAAGGGAAGGGGAAGGAAGGAAGGGAGAGGAAGAGGAGAAGGAAAGGGGGGGGGGCGCCCCCCTCCCTAGTCCAATTCGGACTCCCTATAGGGAGGGGTGTGGCTGCCCCTTGTGGGCTGCCTCCCCTCTTCCCTATGGCCCATGAAGGCTTAACTTTCCCTGGGGGGGGGGGGGGGGTCCGGCAACCCTCCCGCACTCCGGTTTTCTCCGAAATCACCTGGAACACTTCCGGTGTCCGAATATAGCCGTCCAATATATCAATCTTTATGTCTTGACCATTTCGAGACTCCTCGTCATGTCCGTGATCATATCCAGGACTCTGAACTACCTTTGGTACATCAAAACACATAAACTCATAATACCGATCGTCACCGAACGTTAAGCGTGCGGACCCTACGGGTTCGAGAACTATGTATACATGACCGAGACACGTCTCCGGTCAATAACCGATAGTGGAACCTAGATGTTCATATTGGCTCCCACATATTCTACGAAGATCTTTATCGGTTAAACCGCATAACGATATATGTTGTTCCCTTTGTCATCGGTATGTTACGTGCCCAAGATTCGATCGTCGGTATCTCAATACCTAGTTCAATCTCGTTACCGGGAAGTCTCTTTACTCGTTCCGTAATGCATCATCCCACAACTAACTCATTAATCACATTGCTTGCAAGGCTTATATTGATGTGCATTACCGAGAGGGCCCAGAGATACCTCTTCGACAATCGGAGTGACAAATCCTAATCTCGATCTATGCCAACTCAACAAACACCATCGGAGACACCTGTAGAGCACCTTTATAATCACCCAGTTATGTTGTGACGTTTGGTAGCACACAAAGTGTTCCTCCAGTATTCGTGAGTTGCATGATCTCATAGTCACAGGAACATGTATAAGTTATGGAGAAAGCAACAACAACAAGTTAAAGGATCATCGTGCTAAGCTAACGGAATGGGTCAATTCAATCACATCATTATCTAATGATGTGATCCCGTTAATCAAATGACAACTCATGTCTATGGCTAGGAAACTTAACCATCTTTGATTCAACGAGCTAGTCAAGTAGAGGCATACTAGTGAAACTCTGTTTGTCTATGTATTCACACATGTACTAAGTTTCCGGTTAATACAATTATAGCATGAATAATAAACATTTATCATGATATAAGGAAATATAAATAAGAACTTTATTATTGCCTCTAGGGCATATTTCCTTTAGTCTCCCACTTGCACTAGAGTCAATAATCTAGATTACACAATAATGATTCTAACACCCATGGAGTCTTTGTGCTGATCGTGTTTTGCTCGTGGGAGAGGCTTAGTCAATGGGTCTGCAACATTCAGATCCGTATGTATCTTGCAAAACTCTATGTCTCCCTCGTTGACTTGATCGCAGACGGAATTGAAGCGTCTCTTGATGTGCTTGGTTCTCTTTGTGAAATCTAGATTCCTTTGCCAAGGCAATTTCACCAGTATTATCACAAAAGATTTTCATTGGACCCGATGCACTAGGTATGACACCTAGATCGGATATGAACTCCTTCATCCAGACTCCTTCATTTGCTACTTCCGAAGGAGCTATGTACTCCGCTTCACACGTAGATCCCGCCACGACGCATTGTTTAGAATTGCACCAACTGACAGCTCCACCGTTCAATATAAATACGTATCCGGTTTGTGACTTAGAGTCATCCAGATCAGTGTCAAAGCTTACATCGACGTAACCATTTACGACGAGCTCTTTGTCACCTCCATAAACGAGAAACATCCTTTGTCCTGTTTAGGTATTTCAGGATGTTTTTGACTGCTGTCCAGTGATCCACTCCTGGATTACTTTGGTACCTACCTGCTAAACTAAGAGCAAGGCACACATCAGGTCTGGTACACAGCATTGCATACATGATAGAGCCTATGGCTGAAGCATAGGGAACATCTTTCATTTTCTCTCTATCTTCTGCAGTGGTCGGGCATTGAGTCTTACTCAACTTCACACCTTGTAACACAGGCAAGAACCCTTTCTTTGCTTGATCCATTTTGAACTTCTTCAAAACTTTGTCAAGGTGTGTGCTTTGTGAAAGTCCAATTAAGCGTCTCGGTCTATCTCTATAGATCTTGATGCCCAATATATAAGCAGCTTCTCTGAGATCTTTCATTGAAAAACTCTTATTCATATATCCTTTTATGCTATCCAGAAATTCTATATCATTTCCAATCAACAATATGTCATCCACATATAATATCAGAAATGCTACAGAGCTCCCACTCACTTTCTTGTAAATACATGCTTCTCCAAAAGTCTGTATAAAACCATATGCTTTGATCACACTATCAAAGCGTATATTCCAACTCCGAGAGGCTTGCACCAGTCCATAAATGGATCGCTGGAGCTTGCACACTTTGTTAGCACCTTTTGGATTGACAAAACCTTCTGGTTGCATCATATACAACTCTTCTTTAAGATATCCATTAAGGAATGCCGTTTTGACATCCATTTGCCAAATTTCATAATCATAAAATGTGGCAATTTTTAACATGATTCGGACGGACTTAAGCATCGCTGCAGGTGAGAAAGTCTCATCGTAGTCAACTCCTTGAACTTGTCGAAAACCTTTTGCAACAAGTCGAGCTTTGTAGACAGTAATATTACCGTCAGCGTCAGTCTTCTTCTTGAAGATCCATTTATTCTCTATGGTCTGCCGATCATCGGGCAAGTCAACCAAAATCCACACTTTGTTCTCATACATGGATCCCATCTCAGATTTCATGGCTTCGAGCCATTTTGCGGAATCTGGGCTCATCATCGCTTCCTCATAGTTCGTAGGTTTGTCATGGTCAAGTAACATGACTTCCAGAACAGGATTACCGTACCACTCTGGTGCGGATCTTACTCTTGTTGACCTACAAGGTTCGGTAGTAACTTGATCATAAGTTTCATGATCATCATCATTAGCTTCCTCACTTACTGGTGTAGGAATCAATGGAACTAATTTCAGTGATGAACTACTTTCCAATAAAGGAGAAGGTACAATTACCTCGTCAAGTTCTACTTTCCTCCCACTCACTTTTTTCGAGAGAAACTCCTTCTCTAGAAAGGATCCATTCTTAGCAACGAATATCTTGCCTTTGGATCTGTGATAGAAGGTGTACCCAACAGTCTCCTTTGGGTATCCTATGAAGACACATTTCTCCGATTTGGGTTTGAGCTTATCAGGTTGAAGCTTCTTCACATAAGCATCGCAGCCCCAAACTTTAAGAAATGACAACTTGGGTTTCTTGCCAAACCATAGTACATAAGGTGTCGTCTCAATGGATTTAGATGGTGCCCTATTTAATGTGAATGCAGTCGTCTCTAAAGCATAATCCCAAAACGATAGCGGTAAATAACGAGAGACATCATAGATCGCACCATATCTAATAAAGTGCGGTTATGACATTCGGACACACCATTACGTTGTGGTGTTCCAGGTGGCGTGAGTTGCGAAACTATTCCGCATTGTTTCAAATGAAGTCCAAACTCATAACTCAAATATTCACCTCCACGATCAGATCGCAGAAACTTATTTTCTTGCTATGATGATTTTCCACTTCACTCTGAAATTCTTTGAACTTTTCAAATGTTTCAGACTTATGTTTCATTAACTAGATATACCCATATCTGCTCAAATCATCTGTGAAGGTGAGAAAATAATGATATCTTCCGCGAGCTTCAATGTTCATTGGACCACATACATCAGTATGTATGATTTCCAATAACTCTGTTGCTCGCTCCATTGTTCCGGAGAATTGAGTTTTAGTCATCTTGCCCATGAGGCATGGTTCACAAGTACCAAGTGATTCAAGAAGTCCATCAGAATGGAGTTTCTTCATGCGCTTTACACCAATATGACCTAAACGGCAGTGCCACAAATAAGTTGCACTATCATTATCAACTCTACATCTTTTGGCTTCAATACTATGAACATGTGTATCACTACTATCAAGATTTAGTAAAAATAGACCACTCATCAAGGGTGCATGACCATAAAAGATATTACTCATATAAATAGAACAACCATTATTCTCTGATTTAAATGAATAACCATCTCGCATCAAACAAGATCCAAATATAATGTTCATGCTCAACGCTGGCACCAAATAACAATTATTTAGGTCCAAAACTAATCCCGAAGGTAGATGTAGAGGTAGCATGCCGACGGCGATCACATCGACTTTGGAACCATTTCCCACGCGCATCGTCACCTCGTCCTTAGCCAATCTTCGCTTAATATGTAGCCCCTGTTTCGAGTTGCAAATGTTAGCAACTGAACCAGTATCAAATACCCAAGCACTACTGCGAGCATTAGTAAGGTACACATCAGTAACATGTATATCAAATATACCTTTCACTTTGTCACCCTTCTTCTCCGCCAAATACTTGGGGCAGTTACGCTTCCAGTGAACAGTCCCTTTGCAGTAGAAGCACTCAGTCTCAGGCTTAGGTCCATACTTTGGTTTCTTCACTTGAGCAGCAACTGGCTTGCTGTTCTTCTTGAAGTTCCCCTTATTCCCTTTACCCTTTTTCTTGAAACTGGTGGTCTTGTTGACCATCAACACTTGATGCTCCTTCTTGATTTCTACCTCGGCAGCCTTTAGCATTGCGAAGAGCTCAGGAATCATCTTATCCATCCCTTGCATATTATAGTTCATCACGAAGCTCTTGTAGCTTGGTGGCAGTGATTGAAGAACTTTGTCAATGACACTATCATCAGGAAGATTAACTCCCAGCTGAGTCAAGTCGTTGTGGTACCCGGACATTCTGAGTATATGTTCACTGACACAACTATTCTCCTTCATTTTGCAGCTGTAGAACTTATTGGAGACTTCATATCTCTCAATCCGGGCATTTGCTTGAAATATTAACTTCAACTCCTGGAACATCTAATATGCTCCATGATGTTCAAAATGTCATTGAAGTACCGGTTCTAAGCCGTAAAGCATGGCACACTAAACTATCGAGTAGTCATCAGCTTTGCTCTGCCAGGTGTTCATAACATCTGGCGTTGCTCCTGCGGCGGGTTTGTCACCTAGCGGTGCTTCTAGGACGTAATTCTTCTGTGCAGCAATGAGGATAATCCTCAAGTTACGGACCCAGTCCGGGTAGTTGCTACCATCATATTTCAACTTAGCTTTCTCTAGGAACGCATTAAAATTCAACGGAACAACAGCACGGGCCATCTATCTACAACAACATAGACATGCAAAATACTATCAGGTACTAAGTTCATGATAAATTAAAGTTCAATTAATCATATTACTTAAGAACTCCCACTTAGATAGATATCTCTCTAATCATCTAAGTGATCACGTGATCCATATCAACTAAACCATGTCCGATCATCACGTGAGATGGAGTAGTTTTCAATGGTGAACATCACTATGTTGATCATATCTACTATATGATTCATGCTCGACCTTTCGGTCTCAGTGTTCCGAGGCCATATCTACATATTCTAGGCTCGTCAAGTTTAACCTGAGTATTCTGCGTGTGCAAAACTGGCTTGCACCCGTTGTATGTGAACGTAGAGCTTATCACACCCGATCATCACGTGGTGTCTCGGCACGACGAACTGTAGCAATGGTGCATACTCTGGGAGAACACTTATACCTTGAAATTTAGTGAGAGATCATCTTATAATGCTACCGCCGAACTAAGCATCGTTGTCGTCTCGCCAACTATTGCTTCTACGACTATCGCTATCGCTTAGTGATAAAGTAAAGCAATTACATGGCGATTGCATTTCATACAATAAAGCGACAACCGTGTGGCTCCTGTCAGTTGCCGATAACTCCGTTACAAAACATGATCATCTCATACAATAAAATTTAGCATCATGTCTTGACCATATCACATCACAACATGACCTGCAAAAACAAGTTAGACGTCCTCTACTTTGTTGTTGCAAGTTTTACGTGGCTGCTACGGGCTGAGCAAGAACTGTTCTTACCTACGCATCAAAAACCACAACACGGTATAGTGATTGATTTTTGATCGTCAGAAAGAACATTGTTCATTGAATCCGATTCAACTAAAGTTGGAGAAACTGACACCCACCAGCCACCTGTGTGCGAAGCACGTCGGTAGAACCAGTCTCGCATAAGCGTACGTGTAATGTCGGTCTGAGCCGCTTCATCCAACAATACCGCCGAATCAAGAAACAACTAGTGACGGCAAGCAATATGTATATACCCACGCCCACAACTCCTTTGTGTTCTACTCGTGCATATAACATCTACGCATAAACCTGGCTCGGATGCCACTGTTGGGGAACGCAGTAATTTCAAAAAAATATCCTACGCACACGCAAGATCATGGTGATGCATAGCAACGAGAGGGGAGAGTGTTGTCTACGTACCCTCATAGACTGTAAGCGGAAGTGTTATGACAATGCGGTTGATGTAGTCGTACGTCTTCACGATCAACCGATCCTAGTATGGAAAGTACGGCACCTCCGTGATCTGCACATGTTCAGCTCATTGACATCCCACGAACTCACGATCCAGCAGAGTGTCGAGGGAGAGCTTCGTCAGCACGATGGCGTGATGATGATGATGATGATGATGATGCTACCGGAATAGGGCTTCGCCTAAGCACCTCTATGATATGACCGAGGTGGATTATGGTTGAGGGGGCACCGCACACGGCTGGAAACAATCAACTTGTGTGTTCTAGGGTGCCCCTGCCCCCGTATATAAACGAGCAAGGGGGAGGCTGGCCGGCCCTAGGGCGCGCCAAGGAGGGAAGGAGCCCTCCTCCTAGTAGGATTAGGACTCCCCCTTTCCTAGTCCAACTAGGAGGGTAAGGGGAAGGAAGGAAGGGAGAGGAAGAGGAGAAGGAAAGGGGGGGCGCCCCCCTCCCTAGTCCAATTCGGACTCCCTATAGGGAGGGGGCAATGCTTACCCTTGTGGGCTCCTCCCATCTTCCATATAGCCCATGAAGGCCCAACTTTCCCCGGGGGGGTTCCGGTAACCCTCCAGCACTCCGGTTTTCTCCGAAATCACCCGGAACACTTTCGGTGTCCGAATATAGCCGTCCAATATATCAATATTTATGTCTCGACCATTGTGGGACTCCTCGTTATGTCTGTGATCATATCCGGGACTCCGAACTACCTTAGGTACATCAAAACACATAAACTCATAATACCGATCATCACCGGCATTAAGCGTGCGGACCCTACGGGTTCGAGGACTATGTAGACATGACCGAGACACGTCTCTGGTCAATAACCAATAGCGGAACCTGGATGTTCATATTGGCTCCCACATATTCTACGAAGATCTTTATCGGTTAAACCGCATAACGATATACGTTGTTCCCTTTGTCATCGGTATGTTACTTGCCCGAGATTCGATCGTCGGTGTCTCAATACCTAGTTCAATCTCATTACCGACAAGTCTCTTTACTCGTTCCGTAATGCATCATCCTGCAACTAACTCATTAGTCACATTTCTTGCAAGGCTTATATTGATGTGCATTACTGAGAGAGCCCAGAGATACCTCTCCGACAATCGGAGTGACAAATCCTAATCCCGATCTATGCCAACTCAACAAACACCATCGGAGACACCTGTAGAGCACCTTTATAATCACCCAGTTACGTTGTGACGTTTGGTAGCACACAAAGTGTTCCTCCGGTATTCGGGAGTTGCATGATCTCATAGTCATAGGAACATGTATAAGTTATGGAGAAAGCAACAGCAACAAACTAAATGACCATCGTGTTAAGCTAACGGAATGGGTCAAGTCAATCACATCATTCTCTAATGATGTGATCTCGTTAATCAAATGACAACTCATGTATATGTCTAGGAAACTTAACCATCTTTGATTCAACGAGCTAGTCAAGTAGAGGCATGCTAGTGACACTCTGTTTGTCTATGTATTCACACATGTACTAAGTTTCCGGTTAATACAATTCTAGCATGAATAATAAACATTTATCATGATATAAGGAAATATAAATAACAACTTTATTATTGCCTCTAGGGCATATTTCCTTCACCATCAGCCAGCCCCTCATCATTTCCTTGGTTTAATGATGAACTCTTGTTTCGGAACTCGCTTCCATAGTTCATTTCCTAAGAATTTTACAATGTCATCTCATCAATTGTGTTGCACCTTTTCTTCTCAGGCATCCTGAGTCTGAGGTATCCCGACACCAATCAGATCTGAATCTCGGTCAGATATGTTGGTTGGGACATATTTCCAAGAGTTATAACATTGGTCCTTATATATCGGTAAGGTGATGTCATGCCTATCACACCTGGCCAGAGGACTTGTTGTTATAGTTTCCTGTTTAGCAAGGTTAACCATTCTTCCATGAGGAATTGTAAGAATTATTCTATAAGTTGTTCCTGATGAATCCTTTGTGTATCCAAGTCTGACCTTTGCTTGAAGACCATGTCAATGCTATCTCGAAGCATTTCTGTGGTACTCCGATTTTCAATAACAACATTTGAAGCACAATGCTAAATTTTCTTGATCAATTATCCAAACACCATTGTATCGGTAATGTCATAACATTTCTCTCCCCTTTCCTAAAGGTTTTTCTACTTTATATCCTGCCATGAATATCATGCTCTGCCTGTCCTTGGGAAGGATATACCCCTGAAATATGTGTTTAAACACATTTTTATTTTCATTGTTTTGAGTAAATCTGATAAACACTTTTTCCTTTCCATTGGCTTGTTTAACCCTCCTTGTGATCTGTATGATATGAGCAGTGATAATTCCCTGCTTGGGTAAGCACCTTGTTGTACCACTCTGTCAGTAAGATCCTATTACTATTGTTGATGACATACCGGTAACCATCGATGGACAAGAATTTTGCCTATTGGTCTGCCTCGTTCAACAAGCAGGAAAATGGTTCTCTTCGTCCCTCACCCTTGGTACCGATGTGGTTGCCGACTTAACTGACATGCTATCCTCTGACATGCCTTGCTACCAAGACCATGCAAGATGTCGTCGCCCCTCTTGCTTTTAAACCCACATGGTGGGCCCATAACCCACAACTCCACAGGATCGAAACCCGACTCTCTTGTACACCCCCATTTCCTAAGTTATTCCTCACGCGTGGCCTCGTATGTGATTCATGGGCCACCTTCCTAGTGATCTATTCTGGTATCAGACGCAATACTTATTCTTGTTGCTCTGAACCCCTTTCACGCCCTGTTTCAGGCATCGGACTGTTGCCTGCCTGCTCGAAACTTCCCATGATACCTCCTTACTTTGCTCTCAATATTTTCTTAAGTTTCAATTCGAGAGTTACTTTCTGCCACCTTCCCCGATGTTATCGACCAGATAGTCAACCTTGTAGAGGTCTATTCTCCCAGAATACCCCTTTTTTATTCTTTCGTAAGTACGATGGAGTTCCCGAAGAAAGGATGTCGACTTCATCATGATGACCTGAAGCATAGAAAAGAAGACATCAATGTATTGGGTCGTCCTCTTCGGGAAGAGCAAGCCAGAATGAGAAGACCCGCTAGATTCGTTACCAAACCTTCCCCCCTTTCACTACCTCTTAAATCTCGGGATGAGATTTCTTGTAGTAGAAGAGAATTGTGATGCCCGGATATTTAAGCTACAGTAATTCCTTGTTAATGATGCCATGTCACCGCGGTTAATATTGTTAATATCACATTAGTTCAAAATGATTCAAATTCAAATTTGAGTTAAAGGCAAACCACAACAGTTTTCAAATATTGAAACTAAAATGTTCGGATGATTCAATAAATTCTCCCGATCATTGTCATGTCGAAACCAACTTAATTTGACTCACAAATAAATTCCTAGTAAATTAACAAATGGTCCAACAGCAAATAAAATGGCCTTTTTCAAAATAAATAATTACTTAATTAACTCCAGTCGCCTCCAAACTTTGTGGGCATTATACAAATAATGCCTAGTATTTATGTGCCAAATACCATATTTAACTAAAGTCAATGAGTTTCTAATGTTAATACAAAACATTAAAGAAAATATGAGAACAGAAAAGAATGTGTTAGAAGGCTGCATGGTGCACCTAACCTAGTGCTACAGTGGCCCAGCCCACCCAACCTACAGTGGCCCAGTCCACCTCCCCTCATCTCCCTCCTCACGCTACAAGAGGCAGAGGAGGGCGTGGCGCGCATCCGAGCCTCCTTGGGCATGGATGGCCTCCACGTCGCCCCCACGACCTATAAACGCGTCCATCGTAAACCCTAGCATGTTCTCGATTAATCCCCTCTCATTCCCCCATCGTGCCCTCCTCTCATCTGCTCGAGAATGAGCTTCTAAACACGTCCGGTGACCACAAACGCTGCCACCATTGTCGCGGCCGCCGTCGCCCCGGCGCCCTGCGGTCGTGTCCAGAAGCTCCGCCGTTGTTTGCCTTTCGCTTTCGTCCATTGGATCCAGCGGACTCGACTGCGTTATTGGGATCGAGCTTCTTCTTCAACTTTGGCCACCGTCATCCACCGTGTCGGTCCGCCACCGTCGCTGCATCATCGTCTTCACCGAGACCTCCCCGAGCTTCCCTGTGAGCTCATGCCCTCCCCTACCTTTCCTAGAGCTCGTACACATCGTCTAGCACCAGCACTGCTAGCATCGTCCCGCGCCCGCCGCCGCCGCATCCAGACCTCCGGTCCCGCGCCCCTGCTGTTGCGTCTGCGTCGACGTGTCTCGGGTCGCGCCCCTACCTCGCGCGCATGCTACTGCTCGTGAGCGCCCTGCCCCTACCCGCTCGCTGCCATCCCGCGCCTTCCCCCCGTTGGCGTCCGCCACTGCTCGCCGATGCCGCCCCGACCGAGCGTCGCCCACCGCTGTCGGCTACGCCGCACGCCCCGCGCTTGCTCGCCACAGCCCCTGGTCCCCCCCCCCCCGTGACGCCCCGCGCGCGTGACCGCGCCTCCCCTGTTGTGCCGCTTTCGCCGCTGCTCTGCCTAGCCCCCCCGCCGCCTAGCGCCGCCGCTCCCCGCAGCTCCCGCGTCGCCGCTGCCCTGCGCCGCCGCTCCCCGCAGCCCCCGCGCTGCCGCTTTCGCCTCCTGTCGCGCACTAGCTGCGCCTCGCCTCTGCTGGTGCCAGCGCCGCCCGCTTGCCGGCCACAGTAGCACCCCCTGGTGCCTGTGTGCATGCGTGCCCATCCACTGGAGCCGACCCTGTTAGATTAGGATTAGTGATTAATTAGTTTAGGTGTATATGACATGTGGGTCCCACCTTATTTTAAATAAAATAAAAATAGTTTAGAAATTATTAGGACACTGACATGTGGGACCCCCACACACTATTCACTCTATTGACCAGTCCTTGTTGACTGGGTCAACTGGCCATTTGACCCCACCTGTCAGCCCTTGGTGCACCTCTGGGTGCACTGCACCGGGTGCACCCAGCCTGTTTCTGATTATTTTTCTAATTAGTTAATTATAGCAATTTCAGAAAATGGTTAAAACTTTAAAAATTAATATAAAATAATCTACAACCCGGATGAAAATACTTTGTGCATGAAAGTTGCTCAGAACGACAAAGACGAATTCAAATACGCAGTCCGCTCGTCCGCCACACATCCCTAGCATAGTAAACATGCAACATTTCACCACCGGTTCATCTGTCCGGAAACAGGAAACACCGGGAATACTTTCCCAGATGTTTCCCCTCTTCACCGGTATCACCTAGTACTGCGTTAGGCCACCCCTAGCACCGCGTATTGCCATGTTATGCTTTGTGATGCTTTGTTTGCTCCGTATTTACTGTTTCTTCCCCCCTCTTCTTCACCGACGACCCTTCTTCCTGTGCAACAAAGCTTTCAGGCAAGCCCCCTCCTGATCAACCCGACATCGCCTATTCCTTCTCTCTACTGCTTGCATTAGAGTAGTGTAGCATGTTACTGCTTTCCGTTAATCCTATTCTGATGCATAGCCTATCTTTGCTACTACTATTGTTACCTTTACCTACAATCCTAAATACTTAGTATAGGATGCTAGTATTCCATCAGTGGCCCTACTTTCTTGTCCGTCTGCCATGCTATACTACCAGGCCGTGATCACTCGGGAGTTGATGACGGGTATATACTTATATACATAATGATGATACATGTGGAGACTAAAGTCGGGTCGGCTCATTGAGTACCTATGGTTAATTCACGGATTGGGGGCTGAAAGGACATACTTTCCCGATGGCCCTCTGTGTGGATCTTTGTGGTGGAGCGACATGGCAGGTTGAGACCACCTAGGAGAGAGGTGGGCCTGGCCCTGGTCGACGTCCGCGGTTACATCAATTAACACGCTTAACAAGATCTTGGTATTTGATCTGAGTCTGGCCACTGGCCTATACGCACTAATCAACTACACGGGAACAGTTATGGGCACTCGACGTCGTGGTATCAGCCGAAGCATTCTTGACGTCAGCGACTGAGCGGCGCGCGCTAGATTGGACTGGAACGCCTGCTCTTGTATTAGGGAAGCTAGGTCTGCTTACCGACCGTGTACGCAACGTGCAAGTGTGCAATGGGCGATGGGCCCAGACCCCTGCGCGCATAGGATTTAGACCGGCGTGCTGACCTCTCTGTTGTGCCTAGGTAGGGCTGCAACGTGTTGATTTTCCGAGGCCGGGCTTGACCCAGGAAAGTGTGTCCGGCCGAAGGGATCAAGTGTGTTGGGTAATGTGGTGCACCCCTGCAGGGAAGTTTATCTATTTGAATAGCCGTGTCCCTCGGTAAAAGGATGACCCAGAGTTGTACCTTGACCTTATGACAACTAGAACCGGATACTTAATAAAACACACCCTTCCAAGTGCCAGATAGAACCCGGTGATCGCTCTCTCACAGGGCAACGAGGAGAGGATCACTGGGTAGGATTATGCTATACGATGATACTTGGTGAACTTACCATCTACTATCTTCTATATGCTTCAAGATGGAGGCTGCCAGAAGCGTAGTCTTTGATAGGACTAGCTATCCCTTCTTATTCTGGCATTCTGTAGTTCAGTCCATAGATACTACCCATTTCATTGATACCAATGCACATGTAGTGTAGATCCTTGCTTGCGAGTACTTTGGATGAGTACTCACGATTGCTTTGCTCCCCCTTTTCCGCTTTTCCTTTCCTCTCGGTTGTCGCAACCAGATGCTAGAGCCCAGGAGCCAGATGCCATCATCGACAACGACTCCTACTACACCGGAGGGCCTACTACTATGTGCAGGCCGCCGACGACGACCAGGAGTAGTTTAGGAGGATCCCAGGCAGGAGGCCTGCGCCTCTTTCGATCTGTATCCTAGTTTGTGCTAGCAATCTTATGGCAACTTGTTTAACTTATGTCTGTACTTAGATATTATTTGCTTCCGCTGACTCTTGTGTATTCGAGCTTATGTAGTCATGCCCTCGAAGCCCCTGGCTTGTAATATAAAGCTTGTATTATTTTAATTTGTGTCTAGAGTTGTGTTGTGATATCTTCCCGTGGGTCCTTGATCTTGATCGTACACATTTGCGGGTATGAATAGTGTACGGTCAAATTGAGGGCATCACACTGCGTACGGTGGTGTTGAGTTCTTGAAGGGATCTCTTTTAGGGATTGAGAAGTTTGCAATTTTCCAGATGAAAAAAGACTCGGCTTGAAAAGGATCTGCATCAGCGTCACCGGTCCAGATTTTACAATCCGTAAGATGTGAGTTAGAGAAGAATTAGGGTTATGATCTGTTCGTAACCACGAGTCACCAACGTAAGTTGCCGAGATGAACAGAAGTGGTTCCGCCGCAGTCGAAGATCAGTAGCTTATTGCTTATGATAGAACTAAATCCCGAAGTGACATCAGGATCATACTGCTACTGTTATGTCCCATTGAACCAACAATAGCACGAAGCACCGTACGTCAACAAGAATATATTTGGACGTGGATGATCCTCGACCGCAACAACCAGAGGAGGAGTCAAACCCGCCTGGGTCGACCTGCCATGCTTCCGCTGCTGCGATTCAACCATGGCCGGTGCGCCGGTCCGCTGTCATGCCCTCTACCGGCGCACCAAGCCACTGCTGCGGCCTTGCCTGGAGCCGCCTCCATCTTGCGTTGTCTCCGGCCGCCTCCGCTGTCTCGCCCTTGGGACAGCCACAACTGTCTTGCCTCGCTCCATCTCGCCAAGCGCCCCGCCTCAAATTCGCTGGCAGAACCGCCATGGACGCCAAGCTACCACATAGATGCATTGGCCTCACGACTAAGTCCTCACACTAAGAACATCTTCCATGACAATTCCACGACAGTTGGCGTCCACCGTGGGTTATCAGAAACTTACCACCACTAGTAGTTAGATCAGCAGCGGCAAGCACTGGTATCAGCCCACCACTCGTAATTTGGCCACAGATTTGGCCCACGTTAGCCATGGTAGGAGGTATACTAGTGGCGGGCACCTACCTTTGCCCCTCAAACATGTAGCTATTTTGTTTAATTTCATGTATTTCTTAGATATTTTAGTGTGTTATTTTTTTGTGACCATGGTATTGTATGGAAAATGGTTCGAATTTTGTAGGTTTCGATATTTTATATATTTTCTTTATATTTTTAATAATTTTTTATTTAGTTGGATATATTTCAATTTTGATCTGCAACTATAATTTAAAATTAATTTTGAAAGAGTAGAAGAAAGATCATAAATAGGATATTTAGGTCTAATTAAACACAAGTTAGCTACTTTTAAATATGCAAAATTGTTTCTTGAATTAAAAAACATGTTGTCTGGCACCTTTGAAACTTTGCATGGTGTCATTACATGACATGTAGAGTATGTGGTTAAAATTTTAAGAATATTTAAAAGTGATATGATGTATGTTTGTTTACAAACTGAAGACAGCCGCGAGGCACGGCACATACCCAATTAATGAACATGTAATTATTATTTGCATATATGGCCTAAATACATACTCAAGAACTCAAATGCTATGTTTTTGTCATTATTTGGACATTTTGTAATGTACATGTAGTTCAAATTTGATTTATGTCCATTAAATAACTAGAAATGTATTAAATGCCATTAATATTCATAAACCTAAAATAGTCCCAAAATTAACCATGAAATGTCCAAATTTTAATAATCTTTATGGCATTCATCCTTGAATCCAACCAATGTCCTTAAGGAATCACCTATGGAATATTCCTTCTAATATATATCAATGAAAGGATTAGTCCATAGGGATTGTCATTAATTACCAAAATTACACTTAGGTGCTATGTCCGCCACTAGTGGCATGTTAGCACTGGCAGACGCCCTTCACAAACCCGCTCGCCATTGGTGTGCCTTTTGCACCCGCCACTGTTGGCATGTTTTTGTAGCAGTGAGACCATTGTGAAAGAAAAATAAAATATCTCAAACTAAAGGATATGAGAGGGGCCATGCACCAAATCCAAGGAACATGAAAACATTAGCACATAAAAAACATTTGGAAGATATGGTCACCTTGGAGATGAAGGAGATGGTTCATGAGCAAGGGCCCAGTTTTGAGGAAGGCCCTAAGAAGGAGAAGATAGGGGAAGCCACACACGGAAAAGCATACATTATATTTGGGTGGGCATTATTCAGGCCCGATGACACCAAATATAGGAAGATCTAAACTATTATAAATGTAAAAGGGTCATGGTTCCTGATGCGGCTTGAAACCGCGTCGATATTTCCCCAAAGAGGAAGGATGATGTGGCACAGTTATGGTAGGTATTTTCCTCAGTTACGAAACCAAGATATCAATCCAGTAGGAGAACCAAGCAACACTATGTAATCGGTATCTGCACACAAAGAACAAATCCTCGCAACCCAACGCGTAAGAGGGGTTGTCAATCCCTCCTTGGTAAAAAAGATAGATTAATTTGTATGAGTTTGGGCAAATAGATCTGAAGAAAACACGAAATAAAACAAATAAAGAAAAAGTGCAACAAGGTATTTTTTGGTTTTTGGAATAATAGATATGAAAATAAATACGAGAAAAGATAGACCGGAAAGCAAATATGATAAAAGATAGACCTGGGGGTCGTAGATTTTACTAGTGGCTTCTCTCGAGAAAATAGCATACGGTGGGTAAACAAATTACTGTTGGACAATTGATATAAGATCGAATAATTATGACAATATCCAAGGCAATGATCAATATATAGGCATTACGTCCAAGATTAGTAGACCGAAACGATTCTACATCTACTACTATTACTGCACACATCGACTGCTATCCAGCATGCATCTAGTGTATTAAGTTCATGGAGAAACGGAGTAATGCAATAAGAACGATGACATTATGTAGACAAGATCTATTCATGTAGGAATAGACCCCATCTTGTTATCCTTAATAGCAATGATACATATGTGTCTCGCTACCCCTTCTGTCATTGGGTGAGGACACCGTAAGGTCGAACCCATCACAAAGCACCTCTTCCCATGGCAAGAAAAATCGATCTAGTTGGCCTAACTAAACCAAAGATTCGAAAAAGAAATACGAGGCTATAAATAATCATGCATATAAGAGATCAAAGAAACTCAAATAATATTCATGGATATAGATCTGATCATAAACTCAAAGTTCATCGGATCCCAACAAACACACCGCAAAAAGTTCATCAAATAGATCTCCAAGAGACCATTGTATTGAGAATCAAAAAGAGAGAAGAAGCCATCTAGCTACTGCGTACGGACCTGTAGGTCTATAATGAACTACTCACGCATCATCGGAGAGGCACCAATGGTAAAAGGATTGAGCTACCTTGCTGCACTTTTGTTACTACTATCGTTACTTGCTCGTTACAAATTATCTTGCTATCAAACTACTCGTTACTTATAATTTCAGTGCTTGCAGAGAATACCTTGCTGAAAATCACTTGTCATTTCCTTTTGCTCCTCGTTGGGTTCGACACTCTTACTTATCGAAAGGACTACGATTGATCCCCTATACTTGTGGGTCATCAGTGTCTTGTGGGCCCCACAGGCCTCCCCCCAGGTGCTTCCTTGGCTCCCAAGTTGTCTTCTGGTCCAAAAAAATCTCCCAAAAGTTTCGCTGCGTTTGAACTCCGTTTGATAGAGATATTTTGCGAAGTAAAAAACAAGCAAAAAACAACAACTGGCACTGGGCACTATGTCAATAGGTTAGTCCCAAAAAATGACATAAAATTGCTATAAAATGATTGTAAAACATTCAAATATGATAATATAACAACATGAAACAATCAAAAATTATAGATACGTTGGAGACGTATCAGTTCCTAACTTCCTCGCCTTGTTTTCATAGATGCCAAAGACCTTCGGGAGAGGGAGGGAAGTGAAGGATGAAAGAAGCCGAGTAGAGGGAGTGAATGGGTGACTACAAATATTTACTTTTATTAGTTGATTTCAGATATTGTGTAATCACTAGTTCTCTAGAGGTGCAACTACGTCGATCACTCTATGTGTAGGAGGTAACTAGCTAACATCGTTGAGAAGTAAGCCAGCCTAATTACTCCAATATAAGAAATACTATGAGGTGGAAAGGAATAACCAAAGGGGAAGAGAGACAATGATCTATCCCGAAATTCGCATCCTTGGAGGGATGTCAGTCTCCTTGGAGAGGAGGATGTCAACTAAAGCACCTCACAACACAAAATGTATCCTTCTTCTCCTTGAGCCTCAGCCAACAAATGCCCAAGCCCAATAGCCTTAAAGGTGGCTTCCAACCTTCACAACCTCCGGGGCACGCAAGTGGAAAGCTCACAGTGACACTGACCTCTTAGGAGTCTCCAACTTCCAAGAGCAACAAGATCAAGGGAGGCTTGGAAAGTTTCTCAAATGCTTATGTCAAATTGGGGGAAAGCTTGGATCTCAAATGGGGAATATTTTCCTCTCTTTTCCCTCTCAAATCCACACCTTAGATTTAAAGATTTGCTCAAATGGAAGCTTAGGGGAGTGGGGACTAGCTTGGGGAGCTTAGATAGTCAAAGAGGTACCACCTCCAAGAATAAGAATGCTACATATATGTTAGGCCAAAACTAATTGTTTTGCGAAAAAGTTGTATATTGATTACTTTTGATCCGGCTTCAGATGTAGATAGCATGCTTATCCCCCAGAGGTGACCCTGAGCTATCGAACTCATGGAAAGAATTCCTAATTGAAAGGTGATCTCAAAATTTCTTATCATAGCTAGAAGTACCAATTCCCCGGACCGAAATCACATAGTTTTAAGAGATAAACAATAATAGAAAAATAGGTGGACACCTGGTCGAAATGTTTGACTTCGATCAAATAGTTTGACTTTTGTAGACTGGCGCCAAAGGGAAGATTTGTGGGTTGACTTATATAAGCTCCTTTCTTCTTCCTTGAGAAGGGGGTGAATCCAACACATTCTCACCATTGATCCAGAAACTTCAGAGCTTGACTCCTCCCTCTCTAGCCACCCAATCCATCCCATATTTAAGAGAGATATAGCAAGAGGAACACTTGATCTACAAATCTTTGGTGTTTCCTAGGAGCTTCCATTCATGTGGTTGTGCACCAGGCTCATTTGTGAGGGTTTAGAGCTCTCCCCGAGAGCTACCCCTAGTGAGAGGGAGTTTTTCAAGATTCTCGGAGACATAAGGGGATGCATTCGTTGTTCCTCACCTCTCCAACGGAGATTAGCACACCCTCAAGTATGTGGACTTCAAATTAGATCTTCGTCTACATCACTTCTGGCTATCTCTTAACCCCTAGCTTTACTTGTTGTTTTTTACTTGCTTGTTTGTTCCCTTTGTAGCTTGCGAACTTGTTGTAACACATTGTATTGAGTGTATCATCTAATTGCAAATCTAGTGAACTTACATTTCCACACTAGCCTCTAAAGGCAACTAAGAAAAAGATCAATTTTGTAGTCGCCTATTCACCCCCGCCCCCTCTAGTGAATTTCACGAGCATCTTTGATCCTTCATATCCTCTCTTACTTAAACAGGGCATAAGGTCCTTTCGTTCGTTTATCCTTCGTCCAACCTTGTACGCGCTCCCTCTCTCTCACTGTTTTGATTTTTTCTCTCATCTTCGTTCTTTTTCACCGGATTCCCTTGAAAACTGCCTCAACTCTTATTTACTCATAAGCCAATAAATGTTTACCAAATAAAATCCTATTTTGTTTACATAATCAAATTAATACGAACAAGTAAACCACGTGTCAACCTACTACAAGATTTATGCCTCCGTTGCAACGCACGTGTAATTATCTTAGTTTCCACAAAAGTATGGTTATGCGCATCCAAGAATGCAAAGAGCGGAGGAGGATTAACATCCGTGCTTTGTTTTCCTTTTTGTTACTCCCTCCGTCCCATAATATAAGAACGTTTTTGACACGTTCTTATATTATGGGACGGAGGGAGTATCTCTTTTCTTTCTCCGCCTGCGGGCCCATGCATATATGCGGTTTGTTTCTCCTTGCAAGCATCCTTTTACTGAATCTATTTGTGTCGGTACCTCAACCTGCAAGCGTTGATCAAAAGTAGAAAAGCACGACCTGCCCAAAATAGATCACTATTCACTTGCTGTCCTCTTCTTTATCTCAAGGTCCAGCCCTTGCTCGCTCTTGGTTGCCAAACTGTTGGAAAGTGCCCGACCAAAGAAAGTAATGGTACCGTCACTGCGAACCACCTCCACTCGCTCAGGGAGATGAACCACCATAGCTAATGACACGTCAAAAGAAAGAATGAAAGAAAGAGAACAATACTATCCTGTCTCCATTATTCAAGTGAGACATATCTATGTGCCAGCCAACAAGCAATTAGAAAACTTTGATGGAAAAAAACAATGAGAAAACTCCAAAGATTGTGATTATCCATTTATTTAGGGGATCTATGTGCAAGGTGAGGCCAGTCACATGCGATGCACATGCCTAATTATTGGGGAAGGTGCTACCAAATCATTCATAGGGCTGCATGCTAAAGGTGAAAGAGAAGCAACCTCCCAGTTGACCTCTCTCATGAGCCGAGATGCTGCCATGTCAAGAAGCGTCTGCGTGACACTAGATTTGTTTCGGCTCAACCAAAGCAGCTCCACATTTTTTTTCCTTTCTCTTTTCCCCCTCCTTTGATTTATTCCCCTTCCTTTTACTTTTTTTTTTTTGCATATTTGAGCCCTATCTACCATGCAATTTTTGGCTATATTTTTATAAATCAGTAAAGGATGATGCATCCATAAAAAAAGAGTAAATTAAAGGATGATGCACCAGGGATTGCATCATGGGGTCTGGGGTCAGATGACCGAGGATCTGACTTTTCCTTGTAAATAATGAATGGCATGGAGCTCGACACAAGCAACACTGATACTGTTTCTTGGATCTTGACCTGGCATTCATGATCTGCATTCTGATTTTAAAGGTGTTTACATATATGCCCTCAACTCAAACTACCACCATAATGTAAAAGTTTAATGTCTTGACCTGATCTGGTGTCCTGGAGAACTCCTGCTGTCATCCTCTCAAACTCAAATGATGAGAAAGTCAAACTATATGCACCTAGCCTGAACTTGCCAATACTTTTCTTGACTTGACTTGTGCCTACTGCTACTTAATCATCTGGTATCACCATCACTGGTAATATTCTTCTATGCTCTCTCGCTAATTTTTATATGCGTCGTAATCCCCATCTGTCCAATCCTCTTCAAGTATACGATACATAATCCAGAGGCAAGAATTGGCCTCCTAAATTACGCGTTTACAACCGCGATAAAACTAGGATTACACTATAAATAAACCATGATTGCAGCAACAGTTGGCCAATCAACTTTGAGACAAATATGTCCTTGCAAGAGATTGGTTGAAACAGCTCAGCTGGATGGACAGAGATGGGCAGATAGTTGAAAGGAGGTAGAACTACTTCACATGCTGTCTACAAGGCGCTACTTGTGCTCACCTGCTTCTCTCTCTTTCAGTCTCTCTCTAGATTCAGTCAAGGAGGAGTTGGATTAAAGGTAGAAGAAGAGGAGACGGCATCTAGATCAAGGCTCCGACATTCATTCCTTTAGAGCAGGGATAACTTGTGCCTCAATCCTTGCTTGTCACGCCTTGATGATCTTTTCAGCTTCGACTTTCTTTGATTCTAAGATCCAACGGCTCACATTATGCCATGAATACCACCTTCGGACTGGTATACAAGGCGTTATCCTATTTTTGGGGTAATTCTGTCCAAGATCACTGTCCAACGCACCCACCTTGGCCTCTGCAATTTCCGGCAACACATAGTGACGATGGAGTAAGAAAATACAAGTTATATTCCCCGGGAATATACCACTGGATTTGCATTCGAAAGATGTTCCCAGCAGCGTGCTTTTACTGTTATGTATGCAGCACAAAACTAGAGCTCTAGTCCGATGCAGTTGGCGACCAAATTCTAATAAAGTTGTACTAAAGCAACGTCAATTAATATGGATCGAAGGGAGTATAAGAACACCCAAAGATGCAAAATGAAAGTTCACAATTGATGATGGACTCCTGATTTTCTTTGAAAAGAATGTGCTTATGTCAAAATTTTCAGTTTTCCAAAGAAAGGAACTGACAGTATTTTGATAAACATGTTAGAGTTTTCAGCATATGTTTTACCTGGAGATGGATCAAATGGTGGGCAAGAGAACATTATCAGCAGGGACAAATAATTAAGCACACCAGTCGCTTGTGGACGGCGGAATAATTTGGAGGCTACAAAAGCAGCCTCTCCCTCCAGATCACATCATCACAGACAGCCCAACACGTCAAAAAGAACAATTGGCCACACATACCACCCCTTAAAAACAAATGCCAGGTACACCTTTTTGTATGCAAGCTACTGGAAGACCTGTGTCCACCGTGGCGTAGAGAAGCTTCCTTGGACCATCAATGGCAGCTTGGCAACAAAATCCATCTCATCTCACTCACATGCACAGGGATCATGATTGACTTGCATTATGTTATTGCCCACTACGACGCTTAAGCTGCAAGTGATAAGTGCCCCAGAGGGAATTATGTAACTGGGTTTGCTCGCTTCTCGCTTAAGCCTGCCCAGAATATGAACATCGATACCACCTTTTTCTTTTCAACTGATAGGCGTCTGAAAAGCAGAGGAAGAGAAAGAGCAAAGTTTAGATATATATCACGAAGGAATATACAAGGAAAAGCACAGGAATGTACACAAATTCACGTGACGAGTTCTACAACTTTGGGACACATGAGAAACATTATCTTTTTGCTTGAACCCATGATCAGTTCACACGTAGTCAGCATAGATGCAGCTTTGTGTGAACTTTGCTAACAATATCACTTACACCATAGTTGTGTTCCCCACATGAACTTTATAGTGGTGCTATCATGACTGAAAAAAAAAAACTGGTTGCAATGCACATCAAAGCTCTATTGGATATGTTATTCGATCAGGAACCAGGTCAGCAGGGCTGGGAAGTTCAGACATCAAAATTCAGCAAACTTACGAGCGAAAACGAACTCACGTGAGATGAGGTTCCTACAATTAAACATTAACGGATATAATTGCCATCCATCAGGAGGTTCGCTATTAAAAGTTATTTATCTATGTGCAAGAGAAATTACATATGCACAAGCTTACAGTAAACTGCAAAACATCTCTTTGTTACACTAAGAGGACAGACGACGACAAGACAGCAATTATATCTTTCACAAAAGAGAGGTGTCATTTAAAGCAGTGTTGTATCACTTGAATGACTAGGATATCAAGAAGCCATCATCTGAAGAAAAAGAAAAGGCACCTTAAAAGTTATACGACACCTTAGCAGTTAGCATATAATATGTCCCAAGCTGAGCGTCACTTGTCAGTTTTCCACAATCTAGCATATACTCCCTCCATCCCAAAGTAAATGTCTCAACCTTAGTACAACTTTGTACTAGAGTTAGTACAAAATTGAGACACTTATTTTGGGACGAAGGGAGTAGTAACTAAGGACTACCATAGAATAAGCACATACTCCCTCCGTTCGGAATTACTTGTCTCGGAAATGGATGTATCTAGAATTAAAACATGCCTAGATACATCCATTTCTGCGACAAGTAATTCCGAACGGAGGGAGTATTTCAGTAACTAAAGATCCACAAACTGCAGGGACGCCAGAGACAGAAGATGATGGTTGAAACAACCAAGTGCTGCTGCTGCACTGCAAACAAGTCAGAAATTGGGCAATTCTTACCCAAAATCACTAAGGAACAGAAGTGATCTCAAACAATATTTTATCAGCATCCATATTTTTTTTTCATCTGCGGTACCCTCTTACAAAACGTTTGATGTCTGCAAAGTCTAAAACTGCCTCCACGTCGCAAAAAGATGAGCTCCACTTTGTACTAATGAAGTCGACAAGAAACTCTGACTGCTTGTTGCCATTTGTCTGCCACACAGACACAAAGAGGTTTTTGCATGTTACATCAGTGAAAATACTAATGTTCCTTCAGGACTTGCAAAGCAACAAATCCAAAGAAAAGCGAAAGCATGATGTGCATCTGAGGGAATACCAATCAAGGCACTGTAGGGTAGTACATATAAAAGCAGCACAGCTTGTTTCATGTTATGTGATACTCCCTCAGTTAATATGAGATGTTATGGATGTATCAGTATGTACTACATACAGACTGAAATGAGTGACCAAACACACTAAAATACGTCTATATACATCCCATCAGAAAAAAATTAGAACATCTTATAATAGTGAATGGAGGGAGTATCTCTTTATGATCTTGTAAGCAAGTGCACAACCAATCACTTACTAAATAAGTATCTGAAAGTCTTAAAAACAAAATTGCTCCTACAGCTAAACATGAAACATATTAGTAACAATTTAAGCCCATATTGGACTGAATTATTCGTTTGAAGTTATCTAGTAGCAATTTACAGTGTCATGTACAATGGTGCTGGTAGTTAACAAAAACATGCAAATCTAAGATACATGACATCTGAAGATGCTTTACCTCAAAAACAAAGAAACCTCCAGGCATCAGTGCCGAAGATAACCCTTCACATAGATGAAGCAAATGATCAAGGCCATCTTTGCCTCCATCAAGTGCCAATTTTGGTTCATGCCAACCAACTTCAGGTTGCAGGCCAGGTAGATCATCAGTTGGTATGTATGGAGGGTTACTAATGACACCCATCAGTTTTCCTTTGACATCTTCTAGAGGTTCGAACCATGAGCCGCGCCTTATCTCAACTTTATCCTATTTTCAGTACACGACATTAACAATAAGAATTCATGTACTTCTGCAAAGCAATACAAATTTAACTGTGCAGAACAATTAAAACCCGGAAGCAGCAGCCAGTAATTTTGCTTCTGGGAGTAGCTGCAGTAGCAAGTAGCTCTTATAAAAACGTGTAATAGACTGAAAGTAGAGTTACTAATAAAATGTGTTCTAACTTGAATATTTCCCTGAACATAAATCTCGGCTGCAACTTAGGTGGCCATTGTTTGGGCCCCAGCAAATGATTCTCAGATTCTAGGCCTTCCAAAATCAGAATCTCAAACAAACACATCAGATTCTTACCTAGCTTCCTAGAATTGATTCTGGAAAATGAACTACCAGGCAAGCCAAGCCGGAAGCAGCGATTTCGGTGATTCTGCACCTTCCCGCAAAAGAAAATGGTTTATTTTCAGTCCTTGCACCTGTTTCCAGTCAATATTACAATGAAACTGCCACCGCAGCCCTAAGCTATTCCTCCAGCAGCCGCCACTCTCACCCTGACCCGCCGTCTTTGCTCACCGCGTCCTCCACCCATGACTCCTCTCTCCTCTCATCTCTCCCGTCTGATCCAAGGGCCTCCCATAGGGCCTCGCCAGCCGTCTCCTCCTGTCGCTCGCGGCCGACAGCTTGCTGCCCAGCATGCCGAACTCCTTGCCACCGTGATCCGAGACCTCCGTGAGCGGCGGCAGCTTCCCATCCTGATCCCCATCGGCAGCCATGGCCTCATCGTAGTAATCAAATCGGGACCTGCTGGTGGCGTAGAAGTCCTCAGACTGGCTGGCGCCGTGAATGCTGAACAGCGGCTCGTTGGGCGCGATGCTCCACTCCACCTGCGACTACCCCGTCCTGGGCTGGAAGACAGGCGCCGGGATCCTGTCCGGGTTGAAGACCTCGACTGCTGGAGCCATGGCAGCCGGCTTAGCCATTGTTAAGGCCTCCAGCGCCGACGACACCGTGCCTCCGTCAGACGAGAACGTTTCGTCGTCCTCCCACAGGGCCTCCAACCGTCTCCTCCTACACCGCCCTCGGCGGTGGTCCGCTCCGTCCATGCCACGCCCTTCCATGGTCTGGTCCGGCCTCACCAACCCCACCACCCTGAGATTCCTCCTGCGCCGCCTCCTGCACCAAAATCTCCACTCTCCCCGAGCTCAGTAGTTGCTCAGACCATATGTATTTTCTGTGTGTGTGCGCGCGCGTGTGTGTGTGCGTATTGGAAGATTTGTGAATTGTTCAATGAATGTGATTACTTCTGCAAATTTCATGATTGACCAGTGCATTCAGGGGCGTTGCAGACGTTTCAAGCTGATTAGTCAGAAAATCTAAAATCCGGCAGTAGCCAATTTTCTTTTCTAAGCTGATTAGTCAGAAATACATTTTAGCTGTGCAAACAAATAAAACCCGGTGGTAGTAGCCATTTCTTCAGGGTATAGTTGTGGAACTAACAGGAGCAAGTAAGCAGACTATGAAATACAATTACTACTAAATGGTGTTCCAACTTGAAGCATTTACCAAATGTAGATCTCAATTTTGGTTTAACTCGCTTGCTACCTAAACTAGTAAGTCAAAACCAGAACATGAAACAACACCTCCGTTTTTGGCAACAAATCAAAATCCACCCTACGCTGAATTTATTATGCTACGAGCAATTATATTTTATTTTGCCAACAATGAATGCAGGAATTCTTACACCATGTGCTTAACCATATCGATTGCATTTAGTTGTTATACAACAAACACAAACTGATATGACTAACCAAAAATATTCTGACATGAATTGGCATCTCCATTGAAACAAATAACCAAATAGAAACTTATCGACATGACCATTTGTGTATACTCAAGTAGGTTACTTACTGACATATCATGACTTCACTTATGGAAGTTGATCAGCACATTGGTCACCTCCTTGATATCACCATGTCACCCAGCCCCTTCATTTGGGCAGTCTGTTGCTTCTGGATTTTAATGTTAATGGGTCAGGCCTTGTCATCAACAAGCTTCAAGAATAGAAGCTTAAACATGCTGCGATGATTTGTGTCGAGTGCCAACACTTCCTGCCCCATGTACCAGTAAGAATCACACTTCTCCTTGAAGTGTTTCTCCAAAATACTCTCAGGCAGACCATGTTTGGCAACCTCAGCCGGTTGTATCCTCTTCAACTGAGGAGACAAGATCTTTTTCCTGGGCTAGGTTGGCTCGATGAGTTCGGCATGCAGCGCCTTCATGTTGCGCTAGGGCTTCTTGGCCACATTCTACTTCGAGGGGAGCTGGCTTGGGCTGCACCATGTCAGCCTCGGACTCAATATCATGGGTCTCAATGTCCTCGGAGTCAGACTCAGAGTCTCTCACCTTGTCCTCAGGTACAAGATACTAAGTCTGAGACCTACGAGGTGGAACCCAAGCCAGTGCCCTTTCAAAAGAGGAAGTGGCCAAGAAAGCCCAACGCAAGAGGAAGGCACTGCGGGCCAAACTCGCCGAGCCAATCGAGCCCAAGAGGAAGGCCTTCTCATTTCAGCTTGAAGAGAATGTGACCAACTAAGGTTGGCGAGGATGGTTTTTCTAAGAGTAATCTAGAGAAGCTCTGAAAGGAGAATTACAATTCATACCGGTGCCTCGGGCAAGAGGTGTGGACACTGGAGGCAAAACATCATGGCATGTTTAAGCTTCCGTTCTTGAAGCTTGTTAATGAAATGCCGAAGCCCTCCACACTAAAATCTAGAAGCAGCCCAAAACGAAGGCGCTGATCCGACAAGGTAATATTAAGAAGGGGTTGACAAATACGTTGATCAGCTTGCTTAACTGAAGTCATGAACTCATGATAGGTTGCTAAACTGATCTTCTGTTATGAGCCTCCACTTGGTTAAAATTAAGTAATCTGGTCGATTATATATACAATGGTCATGTAGAATAAGCCTGTGTCTAAATATTTTTTTCGAATCTTGGTTGGTCATATATCAGCTCATACTTGCTGTATAATAAATAAATGCAATAGATATGCTTAAGCACATGACACAACAATTGCCGCGTCCATTGGTGGCAAAATAGAAATGCTGGTAGCATAATAATAATCATCTGCATTTCACCCTACACCACCAATTTATGTCAGCAGATATTTTGGTTGGTCATATATCAGATCGTACTTGTTGTATAACAAACAAATGCAGTTGATATGGTTAAGTACGAGACGCTATAATTGTTGCATCCATTGGTGGCAAACTAGAATTGCCGCTACATAGTAAATGATTATCCACATTCCACCCTACACTACCAGTTTAACGGCACTGTCTTAGACTACATTGTAACACAGATTCAGTTAGCTCACTACACCGATGGATGATAACCAGGAAAACATCATGCATTATTTAGCTGGGTATAAGTGGCAGCATTTTAGTTTGATCACAGATTCACAGTGGATGTAAAACAGCTTAAGTTTCCCAACTCTAGACACAACTGAGATCGCCTCACCTGCACCCCGTACCTCTGGACGTTGAGCCGCGCGACCTCAACAGCGACCTCGCTGACGTCGGTGGCGAACACCCTCCCCCCGGGCCCCAGCATCCTGGCCACGGCCACGGCAATGGCGCCGCTCCCGGTCCCGAGGTCCGCCCACCACCCGTCCTGGAACCCCTCGACCGCCGCGACCATGTCGACGACGGTCTCCGTCTCGGGCCGCGGGATGAGCACGCCGTCCCGGACCGCGACCACCAGGTCCTTCCAGTGCTCGTTCCCGACCACGTACTGGAACGGGCGCCTGTCCCGGACGTGGCGGAGCCACAGGGCCTCGAGCTCATCGAGCGGCGCGCGGAGGAGGTGGGGCGCCGCCGGGTCGGCGCCGGACGGGGCGGGGGCGGAGGCGTCCGCGAGGAGCCAGCGGAGGTGGCGGTGGAGGTGCGGCGCGGAGGGCGGGACGAGCGCGGCGGCCCGGCGGCGGAAGGCGGCGAGTGAGGCCTCCGGGACGGGGTGGGTCGGCGGGCGGAGGAAGAGCGGCGTGGGGTCTGCGTCCTCCGGGGGGTCGGGGGTGGTGGTACGCGGGGTAGGCGGCGTCAGGGCGGAGGCGGAGGCGGAGGAACGGCGGGGTCTGAGGAGGAGGAGGAGGCGGCGGGGTTTGGGTTTGGGGAGGAAGGCGGAGAGGATGGGTCGGGCGGACAGCGAGAGCATGGCTTCGAGAGAGAGAGAGAGAGAGAGAGAGAGAGGGGAAAGGAGGAGAAAAATGGCGGCTGAGGGAATGAAAATGGACGGATTTGTCCCTGCAAGTTAGGGCACGTACGGGACTCTTACCGCTCAAAAAAAAACGTACGGGACTCTTAAATCGGAGATTCTAGGATTGGTGGGGAACAATTTACAGAAAATGATGCGGCCGAATATTCAACCATTGCCCGCATACACTCCGAACAGAATGTCAACAAACCGGACAAACTTTATCAGACACAATGGAATTCAAAAAAATTAGGACATAATTTTCGTAGAACTGACAATATCTCACCTGTTCAAACAAACCAAGCCCGCAACACTCGAAAGTAATTTTAGAAAATTGCATAGTTCATCCGTGCAAATATCTCTAGCACAACAATAGTTTAAATTCAACGAGATAGTTGGATGTTCAATAAGTTTTTCGAAAACATCTATTTTCAAATTCAACAATGCTAGAGCTAGACCCGGCACATGGCGGTCCACACAAACTGCCCCTTAAACTTCATCCAACAATGTGCTTGTAGCTCTATGAGGGTGAGCTCAACTTCCGCCATGCAATATTGTAAAAGTAGGTTTCCCGGATTTGCATGTTGTGGGCACTCCAAATCTGTGCCTACCAAACTCAGGTACACCTTGTGGTCTTATGTGCAATATACGAAGTGAATCGCGCCTTTCACATGGTTTTCACTGCTCAAATCGAGAGGACCTAACATGTCAATGGAAAACTTTTTGGGTTTAGGGTACAAATTGTCGAACATCATTTGCTGGACATGATTTTTGGTGGACGTTTCTGCGAGAGTCAGTACTAGGCGTCGGCCCATTGGATCCCCCGCGGGTACTGCACATAAGGATGGCAATGGGTTGGGTTTGGATCGGGTTGAACAATATCAAATCCATAATCCATATTCATGAAGACAGTCTTTACCCGCCTATGAAAAAAATCCATGGGTGACAAATTATGTCCATGTCTAAACCCGATGGATATCCATACCAACTGGATATCCATTGGGTCCTCTCAAGACATAACACAATGTTAACATAAGCTCTAACATTCTTTACCTCGTGGCAAGCTAGTCTTCACTTATTGTAAACATCAACTTATGGTGAATCAACGTCCACTAACAACCTAATATCATTTAGTATTTTTCTAAATGATGAGAATGACGAGTCATTTAATGAGGACATAAAATATGGGAAGGGGCGCTGGAGTGTGTTAGTGGGGATGGAATGTCAATTAATAAAAGTTACGATGGGGATCGTGCAATTTCTTTTGCATGTTATACATAACAACATGTAAAATTGCAGTGGGACATGTGACTGTGGGGTAGGGATACTAGATTTTTGCCCATTAATGCATACTATCGGGTCGGTTTGGGTATACCCACGGGAACAAGATTTTTATCCATGCCCTACCTGCGAGCAATCGGGTCGGGTTTGGGCGCCGTCCATGGGCACAAAAGCCTATCCAAACCCTATCCATTCGGGTCGGATATCCATGGCTATCCATGTCCATGGATAAAATTGCCATCCCTAACTGCACAACCCTTTAATTCCACGCCCCCGCACCATTGGATCCCCCCATATATCCTCTTTTCCTTGCGTTAAGACGTCACTGATGCCCGCTACCGCCCGCCGTTCCGTCCTCATCCCATCGCCCGTTAGAGCATCGATGCCCAGCGTGGCGGTTCGCCTCGGTCATCACCGGTTGTACTCACCATGCGTGCCAACCCCCCGCATCACATCACCCCTCTATTTGCTGGTTCCAGTAAAACAAAAACATCGATCCAGCAAAAACACCGCCAACTCGAGCAAAATCATCACCCCATCATCCCATCACACCCACCATTGCTGGTCCAGGAAAAAAATAACATTGATTCCAACAAATTTCAAGGCCGGCCGCAGCAAAAATCAACGCCGGTGCCAGCAAAAATATCGTCGATTCCAGCAATAATTACCACCAGTTGCAACAAAAAACTCCGGTGGTTCCAGCATCCCGCTGACCTGGTTCTAGCACGTCGCCATCTCGCGCATCGCGGTCATCGCAACTTCTATGAGTGCCGGTAGCAGCTTTTCCACCGGCCGGATGCAACTATTTTCGCAGTCGATTGCCGCACACAGAAAAAAGGACGACGTCGTAGTAGCACACAATGCTAGTAATCTATTGGCCGTCGCTACCGTTCTAGCATCGACAACGGCTGCGGAGCGTGGGTTGCGGTGCCGGTTGTAGCTCCACGGCGACCCTTACATCGGCGTCGCGCGCGGCAATGGTGGGGTTGAGTTCTGTCAGCACAACGGCGTGGTGACAATGATGATGTTCTACCGACGCAGGGCTTCGCCTAAGCACTGCAACGATATGACCGAGGTGGAATATGGTGGAGAGGGGCACTGCACACGGCTAAGGAACGATCACGAAGATCAACTTGTGTGTCCTAGGGTGCCCCCCTGCCCCCGTATATAAAGGAGCCAAGGGGGGGTGCGGCCGGCCTAGAGGAGGCGCGCAGGAGGAGTCCTACTCCTACCGGGAGTAGGACTCCCCTCCCGTTCCTTGTCCAACTAGGAGAGGTGGAGGGAGAGAAGGAAAGGGGGGGCGCCGCCCCTCCCTCCTTGTCCAATTCGGATTAGGGGGATAGGGGGCGCGCAGCCTGCCCTGGCAACCCCTTCCTCTTCTCCACATTAGGCCCATGAGGCCCATTAACCCCCCGGGGGGTTCCGGTAACCCCCCGGTGCTCCGGTTTTATCCGAAACTTCCCCGGAACCCTTCCGTGTCCGAATATAGTCGTCCAATATATCAATCTTTATGTCTCGACCATTTCGAGACTCCTCGTCATGTCCGTGATCACATCCGGGACTCCGAACTAACTTCGGTACATCAAAATGCATAAACTCATAATAACTGTCATCGTAACGTTAAGCGTGCGGACCCTACGGTTCGAGAACAATGTAGACATGACTGAGACAAATCTCCGGTCAATAACCAATAGCGGGACCTGGATGCCCATATTGGCTCCTACATATTCTACGAAGATCTTTATCGGTCAGACCGCATAACAACATACGTTGTTCCCTTTGTCATCGGTATGTTACTTGCCCGAGATTCGATCGTCGGTATCCAATACCTAGTTCAATCTCGTTACCGGCAAGTCTCTTTACTCGTTCCGTAATACATCATCTCACAACTAAATTATTAGTTGTAATGATTGCAAGGCTTATGTGATGTGTATTACCGAGAGGGCCCAGAGATACCTCTCCGACAATCGGAGTGACAAATCCTAATCTCGAAATACGCCAACCCAACATCTACCTTTGGAGACACCTGTAGAGCTCCTTTATAATCACCCATTTACGTTGTGACGTTTGGTAGCACACAAAGTGTTCCTCCGGCAAACGGGAGCTGCATAATCTCATAGTCATAGGAACATGTATAAGTCATGAAGAAAGCAATAGCAACATACTAAACGATCGGGTGCTAAGCTAATGGAATGGGTCATGTCAATCAGATCATTCACCTAATGATGTGATCCCATTAATCAAATAACAACTCTTTGTTCATGGTTAGGAAACATAACCATCTTTGATTAACGAGCTAGTCAAGTAGAGGCATACTAGTGACACACTCTGTTTGTCTATGTATTCACACATGTATTATGTTTCCGGTTAATACAATTCTAGCATGAATAATAAACATTTATCATGATATAAGGAAATAAATAATAACTTTATTATTGCCTCTAGGGAATATTTCCTTCATCTCCTCCTTCCTTTCCTCCTCCTAGTAGGAGTAGGAAAGTCCTACTCCTACTAGGAGGAGGACTCCTCCTGGCGCGCCCATAGAGGGCCGGCCGGCCTCCCCCCTTGCTCCTTTATATACAGGGGCAGGGGGCACCTCTAGACACACAAGTTGATCAGTTGATCTCTCCCAGCCGTGTGCGGTGCCCTCCTCCACCATATTCCACCTCGGTCATATCGTAGCGGTGCTTAGGCGAAGCCCTACGTCGGTAGCAACATCATCACTGTCACCACGCCGTCGTGCTGACGGAACTCTCCCGTGATGCTCTGCTGGATCGGAGTTCGCAGGACGTCATCGAGCTAAACGTGTGCTGAACTCGGAGGTGCCGTGTGTTCGGTACTTGGATCAGTCGGATCGTGAAGACGTTCGACTACATCAACCGCGTTGTGCTAACGCTTCCGCTTTCGATCTACGAGGGTACGTGGACAACACTCTCCCCTGTCGTTGCTATGCATCACCATGATCTTGCGTGTGCGTAGGAATTTTTTTGAAATTACTACGTTCCCCAACAGTGGCATCAGAGCCTAGGTTTTATGCGTTGATGTTGTGCACGAGTAGAACACAAGTGAGTTGTGGGCGATATAAGTCATACTGCTTACCAGCATGTCATACTTTGGTTCGGCGGTATTGTTGGATGAAGCGGCCCGGACCGACATTACGCGTACGCTTACGCGAGACTGGTTCTCCCGACGTGCTTTGCACACAGGTGGCTGGCGGGTGTCAGTTTCTCCAACTTTAGTTGAACCAAGTGTGGCTACGCCCGGTCCTTGCGAAGGTTAAAACAACACCAACTTGACAAACTATCGTTGTGGTTTTGATGCGTAGGTAAGAACGGTTCTTGCGAAGCTCGTAGCAGCCACATAAAACTTGCAACAATAAAGTAGAGGACGTCTAACTTGTTTTTGCAGGGCATGTTGTGATATGATATGGTCAAGACATGATGCTAAATTTTATTGTATGAGATGATCATGTTTTGTAACCGAGTTATCGGCAACTGGCAGGAGCCATATGGTTGTCGCTTTATTGTATGCAATGCAATTGCGTTGTAATGCTTTACTTTATCACTAGGCGGTAGCGATAGTCGTGGAAGTATAAGATTGGCAAGACGACAACGATGCTACGATGGTGATCAAGGTGTCGCACCGGTGACGATGGTGATCATGACAGTGATTCAGAGATGGAGATCACAAGCACAAGATGATGATGGCCATATCATATCACTTATATTGATTGCATGTGATGTTTATCTTTTATGCATCTTATCTTGCTTTGATTGACGGTAGCATTATAAGATGATCTCTCACTAAATTTCAAGATAAAAGTGTTCTCCCTGAGTATGCACCGTTACCAAAGTTCGTCGTGCCCAGACACCACGTGATGATCGGGTGTGATAAGCTCTACGTCCATCTACAACGGGTGCAAGCCAGTTTTGCACACACAGAATACTTAGGTTAAACTTGTCGAGCCTAGCATATGCAGATATGGCCTCGGAACACTCAGACCGAAAGGTCGAGCGTGAATCATATAGTAGATATGATCAACATATTGATGTTCACCATTGAAAGCTACTCCATTTCACGTGATGATCGGTTATGGTTTAGTTGATTTGGATCACGTGATCACTTAGAAGATTAGAGGGATGTCTTTCTAAGTGGGAGTTCTTAAGTAATATGATTAATTGAACTTAAATTTATCATGAACTTAGTACCTGATAGTATCTTGCTTGTCTATGTTTGATTGTAGATAGATGGCCCGTGATGTTGTTCCATTGAATTTTAATGCGTTCCTTGAGAAAGCAAAGTTGAAAGATGATGGTAGCAATTACACGGACTGGGTCCGTAACTTGAGGATTATCCTCATTGTTGCACAGATGAATTACGTCCTGGAAGCACCGCTAGGTGCCAGGCCTGCTACTGGAGCAACACCAGATGTTATGAACGTCTGGCAGAGCAAAGCTAATGACTACTCGATAGTTCAATGTGCCATGCTTTACGGCTTAGAATCGGGACTTCAACGACGTTTTGAACGTCATGGAGCATATGAGATGTTCCAGGAGTTGAAGTTAATATTTCAAGCAAATGCCCAGATTGAGAGATATGAAGTATCCAATAAATTCTATAGCTGCAAGATGGAGGAGAACAGTTCTGTCAGTGAACATATACTCAAAATGTCTGGGTATCATAATCACTTGACTCAACTGGGAGTTAATCTTCCTATTGATAGTGTCATTGACAGAGTTCTTCAATCACTGCCACCAAGCTACAAGAGCTTCGTGATGAACTATAACATGCAAGGGATGGATAAGACAATTCCCGAGCTCTTTGCAATGCTAAAGGCTGCGGAGGTAGAAATCAAGAAGGAGCATCAAGTGTTGATGGTCAACAAGACTGCCAGTTTCAAGAAAAAGGGCAAAGGGAAGAAGAAGGGGAACTTCAAGAAGAACAGTAAGCAAGTTACTGCTCAGGAGAAGAAACCCAAATCTGGACCTAAGCCTGAAACTGAGTGCTTCTACTACAAGCAGACTGGACACTGGAAGCGGAACTGCCCCAAGTATTTGGCAGATAAGAAGGATGGCAAGGTGAACAAAGGTATATGTGATATACATGTTATTGATGTGTACCTTACTAGAGCTTGCAGTAGCACCTGAGTATTTGATACTGGTTCTGTTGCTAACATTTGCAACTCGAAACAGGGACTACGGATTAAGCGAACACTGGCAAAGGACGAGGTGACGATGCGCGTGGGAAATGGTTCCAAAGTCGATGTGATCGCGGTCGGCACACTACCTCTACATCTACCTTCGGGATTAGTTTTAGACCTAAATGATTGTTATTTGGTGCCAGCGTTGAGCATGAACATTATATCTGGATCTTGTTTGATGCGAGACGGTTATTCATTTAAATCAGAGAATAATGGTTGTTCTATTTATATGAGTAATATCTTTTATGGTCATGCACCCTTGAAGAGTGGTCTATTTTTGATGAATCTCGATAGTAGTGATACACATATTCATAATGTTGAAACCAAAAGATGCAGAGTTGATAATGATAGTGCAACTTATTTGTGGCACTGCCGTTTAGGTCATATCGGTGTAAAGCGCATGAAGAAACTCCATACTGATGGACTTTTGGAATCACTTGATTATGAATCACTTGGTACTTGTGAACCGTGCCTCATGGGCAAGATGACCAAAACGCCGTTCTCCGGTACTATGGAGAGAGCAACGGATTTGTTGGAAATCATACATACAAATGTATGTGGTCCGATGAATATTGAGGCTCGTGGCGGTTATCGTTATTTTCTTACCTTCACAGATGATTTAAGCAGATATGGGTATATCTACTTGATGAAACATAAGTCTGAAACATTTGAAAAGTTCAAAGAATTTCAAAGTGAAGTTGAAAATCATCGTAACAAGAAAATAAAGTTTCTACGATCTAATCGTGGAGGAGAATATTTGAGTTACGAGTTTGGTCTACATTTGAAACAATGCGGAATAGTTTCGCAACTCACGCCACCCGGAACACCACAACGTAATGGTGTGTTCGAACGTCGTAATCGTACTTTACTAGATATGGTGCGATCTATGATGTCTCTTACAGATTTACCGCTATCGTTTTGGGGTTATGCTTTAGAGACGGGTGCATTCACGTTAAATAGGGCACCATCAAAATCCGTTGAGACGACGCCTTATGAACTGTGGTTTGGCAAGAAACCAAAGTTGTCGTTTCTGAAAGTTTGGGGCTGCGATGCTTATGTGAAAAAGCTTCAACCTGATAAGCTCGAACCCAAATCGGAGAAATGTGTCTTCATAGGATACCCAAAGGAAACTATTGGGTACACCTTCTATCACAGATCCGAAGGCAAGACTTTCGTTGCTAAGAATGGATCCTTTCTAGAGAAGGAGTTTCTCTCGAAAGAAGTGAGTGGGAGGAAAGTAGAACTTGATGATGTAACTGTACCTGCTCCCTTATTGGAAAGTAGTACATCACAGAAAACGGTTTCTGTGACACCTACACCAATTAGTGAGGAAGCTAATGATAATGATCATGAAACTTCAGATCAAGTTACTACCGAACCTCGTAGATCAACCAGAATAAGATCCGCACCAGAGTGGTACGGTAATCCTGTTCTAGAAGTCATGCTACTAGATCATGATGAACCTATGAACTATGAAGAAGCGATGGTGAGCCCAGATTCCGCAAAATGGCTAGAAGCCATGAAATCTGAGATGGGATCCATGTATGAGAACAAAGTGTGGAGTTTGGTTGACTTGCCCGTTGATCAGCAAGAAATTGAGAATAAATCGATCTTCAAGAAGAAGACTGACGCTGACGGTAATGTTACTGTCTACAAAGCTCGACTTGTTGCAAAAGGTTTTCGACAAGTTCAAGGGATTAACTACGATGAGACCTTCTCACCCGTAGTGATGCTTAAGTCTGTCCGAATCATGTTAGCAATTGCCGCATTTTATGATTATGAAATTTGGCAAATGGATGTTAAAACTGCATTCCTGAATGGATTTCTGGAAGAAGAGTTGTATATGATGCAGCCAGAAGGTTTTGTCGATCCAAAGGGAGCTAACAAAGTGTGCAAGCTCCAGCGATCCATTTATGGACTGGTGCAAAGCCTCTCGGAGTTGGAATAAACGCTTTGATAGTGTGATCAAAGCATTTGATTTTGTACAAACTTTTGGAGAAGCCTATATTTACAAAAAAGTGAGTGGGAGCTCTGTAGCATTTCTGATATTATATGTGGATGACATATTATTGATTGGAAATGATATAGAATTTCTGGATAGCATAAAGGGATATTTGAATAAGAGTTTTTCAATGAAAGACCTCGGTGAAGCTGCTTACATATTGGGCATTAAGATCTATAGAGATAGATCAAGACGCTTAATTGGACTTTCACAAAGCACATACCTTGACAAAGTTTTGAAGAAGTTCAAAATGGATTAGGCAAAGAAAGGGTTCTTGCCTGTGTTACAAGGTGTGAAGTTGAGTAAGACTCAATGTCCGACCACCGCAGAAGATAGAGAGAAAATGAAAGATGTTCCCTATGCTTCAGCCGTAGGCTCTATCATGTATGCAATGCTATGTACCAGACCTGATGTGTGCCTTGCTATAAGTCTAGCAGGGAGGTACCAAAGTAATCCTGAAGTGGATCACTGGACAGCGGTCAAGAACATCCTGAAGTACCTGAAAAGGACTAAGGATATGTTTCTCATATATGAAGGTGACAAAGAGCTCATCGTAAATGGTTACGTTGATGCAAGCTTTGACACTGATCCGGACGATTCTAAATCACAAACCGGATACGTGTTTATATTGAACGGTGGAGCTGTCAGTTGGTGCAGTTCTAAACACAGCGTCGTGGCGGGATCTACATGTGAAGCGGAGTATATAGCTGCTTCGGAAGCAGCAAATGAAGGAGTCTGGATGAAGGAGTTCATATCCAATCTAGTTGTCATACTTAGTGCATCGGGTCCAATGAAAATCTTTTGTGACAATACTGGTGCAATTGCCTTGGCGAAGGAATTCAGATTTCACAAGAGAACCAAGCACATCAAGAGACGCTTCAATTCCATTCGAGATTTAATCCAAGAGGGAGACATAGAAATTTGCAAGATACATACGGATCTGAATGTTATAGACCCGCTGACTAAGCCTCTTCCACGAGCAAAACATGATCAGCACCAAGGCTCCATGGGTGTTAGAATCATTACTATGTAATCTAGATTATTGACTCTAGTGCAAGTGGGAGACTGAAGGAAATATGCCCTAGAGGCAATAATAAAGTTATTATTTATTTCCTTATATCATAATAAATGTTTATTATTCATGCTAGAATTGTATTAATCGGAAATATAATACATGTGTGAATACATAGACAAACAGAGTGTCACTAGTATGCCTCTACTTGACTAGCTCGTTAATCGAAGATGGTTATGTTTCCTAGCCATAGACATGAGTTGTCATTTGATTAACGGGATCACATCATTAGGAGAATGATGTGATTGACTTGACCCATTCCATTAGCTTAGCACTTGATCGTTTAGTTTGTTGTTATTGCTTTCTTCATAACTTATACATGTTCCTATGACTATGAGATTATGAAACTCCCGTTTATCGGAGGAACACTTTGTGTGCTACCAAACGTCACAACGTAACTGGGTGATTATAAAGGTGCTCTACAAGTGTCTCCGAAGGTACTTGTTGGGTTGGCGTATTTCAAGATTATGATTTGTCACTCCGATTGTCGAAGAGGTATCTCTGGGCCCTCTCGGTAATGCACATCACTTAAGCCTTGCAAGCATTGCAACTAATAAGTTAGTTGCGGGATGATGTATTACGGAACGAGTAAAGAGACTTGCCGGTAACGAGATTGAACTACGTATTGAGATACCGATGATTGAATCTCGGACAAGTAACATACCGATGACAAAGGGAACAACGTATGTTGTTATGCGGTCTGACCGATAAAGATCTTCGTAGAATATGTGGGAGCCAATATGAGCATCTAGGTTCCGCTATTGGTTATTGACCGGAGACATGTCTCGGTCATGTCTACATAGTTCTCGAACCCGTAGGGTCCGCACGCTTAAAGTTTCGGTGACGATTGTATTATGAGTTTATGTGATTTGATGTACCGAAGGTAGTTCGGAGTCCCAGATGAGATCGGGAACATGACGAGGAGTCTCGAAATGGTCGAGACGTAAAGATCGATATATTGGACGACTATATTCGGACATCGGAAAGGTTCCGAGTGATTCGGGTATTTTCGGGGGTACCGGGGAGTTACGGGAATACGAGGAAGAAGTAATGGGTCTCATGGGCCAAGTGGTGGAAGAGAGGAGGCAGGGCGCGCGGCCTCCCTAGCCCAAACCGAATTGGACTAGGGGGCCGGCCCCCCTTTCCTCCTTCTCCTTCCTTCTTCTTCTCCTCCTTCCTTTCCTACTCCTAGTAGGAGTAGGAAAGGGGAGTCCTACTCCTACTAGGAGGAGGACTCCTCCTCCTGACGCGCCCATAGAGGGCCTGCCGGCCTCCCCCCTTGCTCCTTTATATACAGGGGTAGGGGGGCACCTCTAGACACACAAGTTGATCGGTTGGTCTCTCCGAGCCGTGTGCGGTGCCCCCTTCCACCATATTCCACCTCGGTCATATCGTAGCGGTGCTTAGGCGAAGCCCTGCGTCGGTAGCAACATCATCACTGTCACCACGCCGTCGTGCTGACGGAACTCTCCCGTGAAGCTCTGCTGGATCGGAGTTCGCGGGACATCATCGAGCTGAACGTGTGCTGAACTCGGAGGTGCCGTGCGTTCGGTACTTGGATCGGTCGAATCGTGAAGACGTTCGACTACATCAACCGCGTTGTGCTAACGCTTCCGCTTTCGGTCTACGAGGGTACGTGGACAACACTCTCCCCTGTCGTTGCTATGCATCACCATGATCTTGCGTGTGCTTAGGAATTTTTTTGAAATTACTACGTCCCGAACATGGGGTCGACCTGCCGAAGGTTCGGGCGGCCGACTAATTACATGGTTTGGTTCGTTTGCTGCTGCTTCTTCTTCCTGCATTTTTTTGTTTTTCTTTTGTTGTTTGTTTCTTCCGGTTTTTAGTGAATTTGTTCTGGTTTATTTGTTTTGGTTCCTTTTTCCTTTTTTCGTTTATGCTTTTTATTTCTTCTTCTCTTTTTTGTGTGTTATATAAAAAGTTCACTGCGTATTACAAAAATGCTTATCATATGGTATTAGGAAAATGGTTCACCACATTTTATAAAAATGTTCATCATGTATTATGAATATGTTCACCGTACATTTAACAAAATGTTCACCATATATTATGAATATGTTCAATGTATTTAAAAAATGTTTCATTGTGTACTTAAAAATGTTCAGTATATTAAAAAATGATCAATGTGTACTTAAAGAATGTTCAGCGTATGTCACAAAAAAGTTCAACGTGTATTTATATTTTTTTTATCATACATTGAAAAGATGTTCAATGGTCGTTTTTTTATATTTTATCTGCCGCTACGTTTCATTCTTAAATATTCGTGCGCCCTATTAAATGCTAACGTTGAGCAACTCAAGTGGTAAAGAGCCCTTACTCTCTATATATTTTGTTGTGAGTTTGATTCCTTGATAGGGCATCAATTTTTTGGGGGGAATTTTAATTGCGGCTCGCATTGACACCCATTCAGATGCATGCCCTGGAGAGATCTTTGAAGGTTTTTTTTCAAGGGCTTGGATTAGGAACAAAAATTAGCCTTGGCCCCATCTCTTCATCTTTTGCGTTTCGGCCCCAAGTAGTTTCTGTCTAGCTTTTCCACTGATCATCTGATGAGTTCATTCATCTCAGGGCTGATTTTAAACGACTACATATCGAATGCGTCCAAATGTGTTACTTTGAGGTCTGAATCTCCATGATTGAACACGTACATATGCACGTTGGACACAATGCTCATCGTGCCGTCACCTTCGAAGCTCTCCACCATATAGTGGTGGACCTGCGCGCATGCACACACCATTGAGCATCGTAAGAGCATCGATCATCACATAGCTCGATTATTAGTTACTGCAGAGACATGATCGTGCTAGGTCTGATGTTGTAGAAAAAAAATCTCACACGCGGGAAGGCAAAAAGGAAATTTTCAAGTTGAGGTGGACTCGACCTACTACGGCCCAAACGGCCTAAACCATTCATCAGCGTCAACTTTAAGGTGCATAGCGCTCGCACGCCCCCTCATGGGCCATAGCCCAGCACGCCTCGCTCGCTCACTCGCGTCCTTTGCTCGCTCGCCTTTTTTTTTTCATTGGTTCGCTTGCTCGGTTTTCTTTTTTGTGATGTGTTGTTCACTAAAAAAATGGGTTCTCCGTTTCTTAAATTAAAAAAGCTTGTGAGTTTAAACAGTTCATGAATCTGATAAATTTAACTAATTTTAGAAAAATGCATGAATTTGTAAAATGTTCAGGAATTTGAAAACATTTGAAGAGAGTTCTTGAATTCAAAAAAAAACTACACGGATTTGAAAAAAGGTCACAAATATAAAAATGTTCACCAATTTTAAAAGTGTGTGAATTTGAAATTAAGTTTATGGATTTCACAAAATTTCATGAAAATTGAAACAAGGTCTTAGATTTTTTTAAATAGTGAATTTAGAAAAAATCATGATTTAGAAAAAAAAGTTCATGAATTCCAACAAAATTGCGGGTTTTGAAAAAGAGTTCATAAAATAGAGTTCATGGATTTGGAAAACATTCATGCTTTTAAAAAAACACGGATTTGAAATAGTTCAGGAATCTAGGAAAATGTTCATGATTTTAAAAAAATGTTCGTGAATTTGAAAATTTCATGAATTTAAGAAATATTTATGATCTTAAAAAGAATCGCAAATTTAAACATAGAAAAATAAAATGAAAACAAGAAGAGAAGAAAAATCAGTGAAACAAAAAGAAAAAAAAAACATGCAGTGCTAATTTGACGACAACAAGATGAAAAAGAAGTAAAATAGGCACATCAGATAAGCTGTCGCAGTTGGTTACTCCACTTTGAACTAAGCCAAGAGGTTTGTTTTTCGAATCTCACTACGCACACCCATTTTTTGAAGGTTAAAAGAAGAAGAAAATAAGTAAATAGGCCGGGCCCAGTGCGGAGGGTGTGTGCGCCGGATGGCGGAATACCCTATATATAACCCCAAATAGGAGTTGGTGAAAAATTATCCACACCAAAAAAAGAGGCACATCGAAAGTAAATGGACTGTGTTTTGCTTCGGCCTGTAGCGTCGTTTGCTACCTTTGCGGCAATGGTCTGGAGACGGCATCTGTGTGTTTTTATGATGCAGAATTGCTTCAGTTTTCTTCATTTCTATTATGTTCCCCGAACTGTTTATAATAACTAGGTAATACCCGCGTTGCGGCTGGAATTGGTTGAAATACATTTGGATGATATTTGGTTGTATAGAATACAAATGTGTGAATCACTATATGATAACTAAAATTGGAAAATACATATGTATAGTCATAAGTATTTGTTGAATATAAAGAAAGCATAATATGTCATTCAATTTATTTTTAGTTGCCAGGGTGGAGGTCTTCGTTGAGAACTATTTGTACATGTGGGGTTCCTTTCTTAATGTTTTGTTGCATGGACTTTCTTAATGTACTCGAAGATGTATTTGCTGAACCTGAATGGATGATCCTTGTACTAGTATTCTTCATCTTTCTTAATGTTTTGTTGCCTGTTTTGTATTCGGGTGCTGGGATCGGCCGGGCGGCGCAGGACGCCGGCGGCCCTAGGCCACCACAAGCAGGCGGCGCGCCCGGGTCGACAGCAGTTGGCCGCGGGCCTAGCTCTGCGGGCACTCGGCCACCCACGCCGGTGCCTTCGCCACTGCCAGCTGCGGGACGTGGTGGCCTTCGGCCACCAGTGCCGAGCCCTGCGGCCGGTGCGGGCCGAGGCGTCCTCACTCCGAGACCGCCTCCTCCAGTATATAGTAGCCAGCTACGTCCGGTGGCGATACAACCCGGGGCCAGATCGCCGCATTTCGTGGCAAGGCAGGCGCAGAACTCGGCGGCGCCGGTGTTGCAGCAGGCTCAGTTGCCACAGGTTCCGGCTAATGGGGGAGTTTCATCTGCGCCTCGTGGTCAGTGGGGTGATGACGGCATAACGCGTATGGAGATGGACAACACCGGGGATCCTCGTCCACGGGTGGTGGTCGGGGGCATGCCTGGCAGAGCAATGGCTCGGCCGAGAGGCCTTTCATGGGGCCAACGGGCGGCTTCGTCGAAGGGGCGTCTGGACCGGCTAATCGTAACCGCGGTGGTTTCCGTGGTAACCGTGGTGGCCGAGGTGGCCGGGGTGGCCCCTATCGTCCACGGCAGCATCCTGTTGTTGTGGACCAGACAGCTGTTGGCAAGGATACTGCGGAGACTGGGTTGTCTTGCTAGGCTATGGAGGTGGTGACGGCACTGGCTGACGTGGTGGTTCCTGCTAATGGTGAGATTGGGTCAATGTCGGTGGAGGGTTCTGACAGGGTTGAGCTGGACAGGGCGGCCAAGTATGCGCGCAAGAAAGAAAGGATGTTATGTTACCGCTGTGGCGATAAGGGCCATTTCATTGCTGAGTGTGTGGCCGTTTTATGTGATACATGTGGCAAGCCAGCCCATGAGTCGGGGATTTGTCCTCTTTTGAGGGAGCAGGTACCGACTCTTATGATGTATGGAGTGTACTGTGCTGAGCTCACGTTTTTTGAGTCTCCGACTGAGAGGGAGGTTCCTGATGAGGTTCAGAGTGTGACAACTGGGGTTGTTAAAGTGACTAAAGGAGAAGTCTCTGAGTCCCAGATTGTGCAGCGGCTCCGGGAGTTGGCCCCAAGGGACTTCCATTGGGAGCTTGTCAGTCTAGAGGCTAACTTGTTCCGGGTTGAGTTCCCGTCAGTGCAGGATTTACAGAGGCTATTGAGTTTCGGGATGTGCAAAGTGCCAGGTACTGAGGGCATCCTTGAGTTTCACGAGTGGAAGTTGGTTGAGCCTCAGGGTAAACCTCTTACCCAGGCTTGGTTACGTTTTTCGGGAGCTCCTTCCAAACCTATGCAGGATGCTAGGGTCGTTGCTAGTTTGGGCATCATGGTGGGAAAGGCTGAGAGAGTGGATATGGCATTTACTAGAGTCCATGGGGTTGCTCGCTTATTTGTCAGTATTTTGGACATCGAGTTTGTGCCTGATGTGGTCAAGTGGGCTTATCGAGGCCAGGTTTACAACCTTCAGATTGAGTTTGAGGATGACAGCCTGTTTGTTGAGGCACCTGTTGACACTAATGTTGATATGCACGAGGATGATGAGGGTGCGGGGGTTAAGGAGACTCCGACCGCTGATCCTGGATGAGAGATGTCCGAGGGACCGGGGTCTGTTGCTCAGACGACCGGAGATAGGACGGCGCCTCCCTCCTCACTTCCGTCGACTACTCTGAGATTTGGATCTATTGAGGCCGCTTCTGCACCTTCGAGACTTTGGAGCGAGCGGGTGGAGTCTGTGGAGGATTTTGAGCACTCGTTACCCGCGTTGGACTTTGAGGGTCTGGGTGGGGAGGGCCCTTGTGCGGAGGAGGGTTTGGAGATAGTGATCTCGCCCCCCTCAGTTTTTGTGGAGACGGCAGAACTGCAGGTGGTGGCTCCGAGCTGTGCAGGGGGGTCGAGGCAGGTGGCCTCGGCGCCCCCTTCTCCTCTCGCTCCGGTCGGGGCTACCGTGAGGGAGGGGTCACCTTCGGGAGGGGGGCCGGGGTAGGTGGCCTCGGCGCCCCCTTCTCCTATCGCTGGGCCGACGCTGCAGGAGGCAGGCCCAGTCTTTGGAGGGGACTTGGGGCGGTTGGCCTCGGGGTCCTCTCTACCTTCCGCGCCTAGGGGGACCGCCCCACCGTTGGCGCCGGCGACCACTCCTGGCCTACAGTCCGGGGTGGGCGGGGAGGGGGGGCAGGAGGCCCTTGGTTCCCCATCAGCTGTCTCGGCGCCCTCTCCTGATCATGGAGACCGGTTGAGTGTTCGGGGGGTGACAGGAGGTCAGTCCCTGGGCAACTTCACTCGGGAGGAGGTTATTCAGTTCGGCGGGATTTCGAACCAGGCGTCTGAGGGCCGACGGTTGAGCTGTCATCTTCAGGGCCGTCCGGAGGTGGACGACATGCAGCAGCGGTGCGCCGTGAGGGCGGCCAAGCTTCATGACGTCCAGGTCACTACTGGTATGTCAGTGAACACTTCTAATTCCATCTTGCATTTTTCGAATGATGAGATTATTGATAATGCAAACCAACTAGGAATTTCACTAGGTAGTAACAATGGTGAAATTTCTAATTCCATCAATGATTTGCTAGATCTAGAAGCTGAGAGGGCTTTAGATATGATTCGAAACTTAGCTGCCATCAAACCCATGAATGATTCCGAGATTGATGCTTTGGGAATCCGGGTGCTCGATGATTTTTGTGCCGATCTCGCGCCTCCCCTCCCGGAGCCGGAGGAGGAGGATGAGAGTGTCGAGATGGATGGTGTTAGACCCCCTGAAACGGGGAGAGTGGACCGGGTGGACGCGCGGACCAGCCCTAAGCGCAAATGGAAGCGCAAGATTTACCCAATGTTCGTAGTGCGTAGGAGTGCTAGGATCCGCACGGCCAAAAAAATTCCACGACGAGATATGAGAGGAATCTTTTGGAATAGCAGAGGTCTTAAGGACTTGGCTAAAAGAAGGTTTCTTGCAGATGCATCCATCAAACAACGTCTGGATTTTATTGCGCCGTCGGAAACTGGTAGAGCGAATTTCTCGCCACAATTTCTCAACACTCTTTCGGGGGGTATTGAGTTTGACTGGCATTGTCTGCCACCGAGAGGGAGATCGGGAGGAATCTTACTTGGTGTTCGATGCGATTCTCTCGAAGTTCGAAGTGTGGTCATGGGAGATTTTGCTGTAAAGTTCAGGGTGCAGTCCAAGGTTGACGGTTTTGACTGGGCTCTGGTGGCGGTGTATGGGGCCGCGCAGGCTGAACTAAAACCGGATTTCTTGGCCGACCTAGTTAGAGTTTGCGGTTCTGAGCAGCTCCCCATTCTCGTTGGGGGAGACTTTAACATTATTAGGAGACGTGATGAGAAGAACAATGATAATTTTGATGGGAGATGGTCGTTCATGTTCAACACTATCATTGAAAGCTTGGATCTGAGAGAGATTGAGCTTCCAGGTAGGAAGTTCACTTGGGCTAATGCCATGCCAAATCCAACGTTTGAAAAGTTGGATCGGATACTCGCTAGTGTCGAATGGGAACAGAAGTTTCCCTGTGTAACAGTCCAGGCCCTCTCTCGCGGGATTTCTGATCACACACCTCTTTTTCTTGACTCTGGTGGGGCTACCTACTCGGGCAACAAGAATTTGTTCTCGTTCGAGCTTGCGTGGTTTGAAAGAGAAGGCTTCCTGGATCTCGTAGCCAGAGAGTGGGCTAAGGATGCAGGCGGTAGGAATGCACTTGAGCGTTGGCAGAATAAGATTAGGCATCTGCGAAGTTTCCTACGTGGATGGGCTAAACATCTCAGTGGGATCTATAAGGTTGAAAAGGAACGGCTCCTTGCCCTTATTCAGTCCTTAGATGTTAAAGCAGAAACCACGATGTTGCCTGCCACCGAGCTTCATACCAAGCTTGACGCTGAGATGAGGCTGAAAGAACTCCTTCGTGAAGAAGAATTAAAGTGGGCTCTGCGGGCCAAGGTACGAAGAGTGGTTCAGGGGGACGCGAACACTCAATTCTTCCACATGATTGCCAATGGCAAACATAGGAAGAAGATAATCTTCCAGCTAGAATAAGATGAGGGTACGATTATAGGTAAGGAAAATTTGAAGCTTTACATTACTGAGTATTACAAACGATTGTTTGGACCACCAAAGAAGAACTGTGTGTCTCTGGATGAGTCTAGAGTCGACGATGTACCTCAACTTACGGCTGTGGAGAACGATATATTAACCGCCCCTTTTTCGGAAAAGGAGGTGTTCGAGGCCGTATCCCAGATGAAAAATAATAAGGCACCCGGTCCGGATGGTTTCCCGACTGAGTTTTATAAGAAGTGCTGGCACATTATTAAAGGGGACCTGTTGCCGATGTTCCATGATTTGTTCTCGGGACATTTGCAGCTTTTCCAGCTAAATTTTGGAACAATAACCCTACTCCCTAAGAAAACAGAGGCCGTGAGAATCGAGCAATTTCGGCCTATCTGTCTTCTGAATGCCAGTTTCAAGATTTTTATCAAGGTTGAGACGATTAGGCTAACACAGATTGCGCACGCCGTGGTGCAGCCTACTCAAACAGCCTTCATGCCGGACAGGAACATTCTGGAAGGGGTTGTGGTCCTTCATGAAACGCTCCATGAGATCCACACGAAAAAACTTGATGGAGTTATTTTCAAAGTGGATTTCGAGAAGGCATATGATAAAGTCAAATGGCCATTCCTTCAACAGGCCTTACGCATGAAGGGCTTTGATGAAGCTTGGCGACATCAGGTGGAAGCATTCACGCAAAAAGGGAGTGTTGGTATTAAAGTGAATGACGATATAGGCCATTATTTCCAAACGCATAAGGGGTTGAGACAAGGCGATCCTATGTCCCCAATATTATTCAATATTGTGGTTGACATGTTGGCGATCCTGATAGGGAGGGCAAAAGAAGCCGGTTAGGTGGGTGGCTTGGTGCCTCATCTCGTCGATAGTGGTGTGTCCATCCTGCAGTACGCTGATGATACAATCATCTTCATGGAACACGATTTGGCTAAAGCGAGAAACATGAAGTTATTGTTATGCTTATTTGAACAATTGACGGGGCTTAAGATTAATTTCCATAAAAGCGAGCTGTTCTGCTTTGGTAGAGCCAAAGACGAACAAGAGACATATAGACAATTTTTTTGGTTGTGAAGTGGGAGCTTTACCTTTTACGTATCTAGGTATTCCCATTCACCATCGTAAGCTAACAAACAGCGAGTGGAAGTGCATAGAGGATCGGTTTGAGAAGAAACTGAGTTGCTCGAAAGGAAAACTCATGTCTTATGGAGGCCGGTTGATTCTTATTAACTCGGTGCTCACAAGTTTACCTATGTTCCTATTATCTTTCTTTGAGGTCCCAGTTGGGGTTAGGAAAAGACTGGACTTCTATCGATCCAGATTTTTTTGGCAGAGTGATGAACTTAAGAGAAAATACCGACTGGCCAAATGAGATATTATCTGTCGACCAAAGGACCAGGGGGGCCTTGGTATTGAAATTTTAGAGGTCAAGAACAGATGCCTGCTTAGTAAATGGATGTATAAGTTGTCACTTGAGACGGAGGCAACATGAACGCAGATTTTACGTAGTAAATATCTGCAGTCCAAGACCCTATCCCAGGTCACTGTCAGACCAACTGATTCGCCGTTCTGGAAGGGGCTCATGAGAGTCAAAGCTACCTTCTTTAACAGAACTAGGTTTATTGTCGGTAATGGCAACAATACTCGATTCTGGGAAGATACGTGGCTTGGTGACGCGCCTTTGGCGACCCAGTATCCGTCCCTTTATCGTATTGTTCAGCGTCGTGAGGCTCTTGTTGCTACGGTCATGCAGTCCATTCCACTTAACATTCAGTTTAGGAGGGTGCTTGTGGGTGATCGGTGGGAAGCATGGCTTCACTTGGTTCGTCGACTGATGGAGGTTCAGTTAACTCCTCAACCCGATCAGTTATGATGGAAGCTTACTAGATCTGGGGAGTTCACAGTTAAATCGATGTATATCGATATTATTAACTCTAGTGTTATTCCTAGTTCCAAAGAGGTTTGGAAAGTCAAGGTCCCTTTGAAGATCAAAGTGTTTATGTAGTTTGTTCATAAACAAGTAATTTTAACAAAGGACAATCTAGTTAAGCGAAACTGGACAGGCTTTACTAGGTGTAGCTTCTGTGATCGGGAAGAGACTATCAAGCACCTCTTTTTTGACTGCCCGTTAGCACGAGGGTTGTGGCGCTCTGTGCAAATTGCCTTTAACATTACTCCTCCGACTTCGGTCAACACGTTATTCGAGACGTGGCTTGCTGGGATAGAGCCAGAAACAGCTAGACACATTCGTGTAGGAGTTTGTGCGTTGTTATGGGCAATTTGGAATTGCAGATATGATTTGGCATTTAACAGAACACCAACTATTCATTTTTTGCAGGTTTTATTCCGGGCTACTGCGCTGATCCGTATGTGGTCCTTACTCACTCCGACGGAGGCCAGGGAGCGTTTGGTTACTGGATCTGTCCGGTGGGAGATGGTAGCGCGGGATATCTTCAACCGGTTTGGATGACGGTCATGTAATAGGATAGGCGATTAGTTTACCTATCTGTTATTTTGCCAGCCGGTTGTGGCTTGTCAGGTTTTCTGTTTTGGCATTGACGCTATGTGTGAGCTAGCCGATCTTTTTTGTTCGCAGACTTAAAGACCTTGTTGAACCTTTTTATTTGCTAATAAATGAGGCCGTATGTATCATTCTGATGCAGAGGCCGGGGAGTCCCCTTTTCGAAAAAAAAAAATTTGGTCCACCACATTGCATCCTGGAGAAAGATTAATGTGCATGTTGTTATTTGCGGCAGGCGCGGGAGCTATCACACATAGACCTCTAAGGAGATAGATAAGAGTTAATTAAGGTGATAACTAAAATTCTAAAGAGCAGTTTTAACACCGGTCCCTCTTACCTCCTCTTCACATAAGAGGTACGAATATACTCTTACCTCCCATGTGAAAAGAGGAGGTAAAAGGAACAATGTTAAAATTAGCCAATTCTGAAGACATTTGACAACACTGAAAACAGGAGCACATCTACTCGATGCCAAACTGCACCCATCCGTATCCACTAAATTAAATACAATGTTTTTATAGGGGAAATTAGAATAGTTCTTTGAATGGAATTACTAAATATCGCATCAGTCAAAAACATAACAAAGACCAACAAATGTTCAATATTTTATATATTTTGCAAAACTGAGGAAGAAACTCTCCCTGACGAAAGAATATAGTTCTTTTCTAATCTTTGGTGGGGTCGTACAAAACATCCTGCACCTTGAGATTTATTTAGGCAAACTCGACATTAGCTACGTCCAAATAGACCCATAGGAGACAAACCATGAAAGAAAAGTACATAGTACCTTGCCCATCTTGCTAGAGGTGGATTGTGTAGGGCCATGCAAACTCATGCAGGCTGCTGTCCCCTATTGTCGTTCAACTATATCTGTAAGTGATGCCCGGCTACAGATTATCCGGAAAAAAGATTGATGTCTACAAACAACCCAATCTCAGCATAAGCACTCAGATGATCGAACAGAAGGACAGTAGGGCATTAGCGGAGGATGACTAACCTGATGCATGAGAGAATTTATGCAACAGGCCCATCACAGACAGAAAGAAGTACAGTGGACAGTTTCCTCCCCAGCTGCAGGAGCTCCCGTAGAAACTTGTTTCTGAATCAACCGGGGCGGCACCCCGTTCAACGCTCACCTGAGGAGCTGGATTGAACGCTGCTCCGAGCTGCCGCTGTAAACAGCGGGCGTCCGATCCTTCCAGCAGGAGAAAAATTAAGTCGCCCATTCCATGGCTCAGGCCCTGCTCGGCATCGCCACCAACGTGTTCCTTGCAGGCCAAAAAGGAAGGCATCTTCGGACCCTGTGGCCGGTCCGGTTACGGTGGAAAGGAACCAAAGCTCCCAGTGGCGCCAAATCTACCTTGGCGGGCACAGAGGACGTACGTAGATGGGAGGGGAGGTACTTCCTCTGTAAACAAATATAGGGGTGTTTAAATAACTAAAGTAGTGATCTAAACGCTTTTATATTTCTTTACGGAGGGAGTATATTGCATTATTGCACCGCGGCCGCCGTCTCGATAACGACGCGGGGCACCACACCAGCAATGGAGCGTAGCCTGATTGAATCCTGGAGAGCCGCGGAGGCGATCCATACGTGGTGCCGGAGGAGCGCAGGTCGGCACCTAGCTACCACACCCTACCATACATAGGCGAAAAGATTGGTGAATTTTTCTGCACGAGAGGGGTCGCTCGGTTATTGTCTGATGGGATAAAAGAGTTCGTGCTTTACGGTTGGAAACTGATGAGTCTGGTCATGGAACGTCATTCGTTTGTTCCGTTTTGTACGCTAGTAACGGAAGGCATAACTGAACGCTGACATGGCCGTTCCGGGAAAGTCCGGGCCTTTTCTTTCGGGAAGAAATAACTCGGCCAGTTGAATCGAGCGAGAGATACGCCCGTACGCAGCGGCGGTGAGCTTGTGGTCTGGTAACTGAACGCTCACATGGCCGTTCCCTGCGCTGGTCAATCTGTAGACGGTCCTCATGTAAGCTGGTAGTTAAACGCTGACTTGCTGATGTCGATAGGCTGCATGTTAAGATAAACACTATAGTGAGGATGAACTTCTTGGGTATATAGGATGCCTTTTGATGTCATCGGCGATCAACACCTAGTTGTTTAGGGAAGCACCAAGATGAGGCGTTTCATGCATGAATGTTAGCGTGGAAGAAGTGGAACTATGTGTTCCAGGTTTCTAAGTGCAAAAGGTATTGGTTTTTCTTATATGTTTGGAGTAAGCATCCGTTTTTTGATTAAGACCGGATAGCTCATCATGCTAGATATAATTGTATTTGACAATTTGGTCATAGGAAGATGTTTATGTATGTTTCGTAAGTTCCCAGCTCTAACTTTATGACTCAAACTAGCAGGGGCTCTGCTTTTCAATTAAGTTGAGGGAAAAACTGTACATTCAGGTGGGGAACCTAGCTTACAGATAAAAACAAACTCCACCATGTCCTTCTCCCCCTCCGTCGCCCCCGCGCGGGCGACCGAGGGGTCCCAACCCTCCGCCGCCGGCCCCCTCCTCTTTCCCGCTCTCCCCTCCGCCGCCGCCGGTGGTCGGCGCCGGGCTAAGCCCGCGCTTGTGATGACGGTGGCGGAGGCATCGCTCTCTCACTCTGGTCTAGGGATACAGGGATCCCCGATCTCGAGGATGAGGCCCCGATCTATGGCAGCGACGCTGATTTGGCCCACGGCGGTCTCCATGAGCGCGGCGGCCGGCCAGTTCCAAGGGGTGACCATGGCGGCAGCCTGGCGATGCTCTACCTGGTCTGGGGCGGAGACTGCTGGATCTGGGGCGGAGGCCCCTAGGTTGGCCTCCTCGTCCGGGCGCGGCGGGGCAGGTGGGTTGCCGCAGATCGGATCGGGCGGCCGGTGATCCTCCGGCGATTTTCGCGGCGTCAGATCTGGTAGTTCCCCTCCCTCCTGCTGCCTATCTCGTCGCCCCGATGGTTCGCGGCTGCAGGCTCCGGTGATGGTGAGCTCTAGTGGTGTACCTTGGGTCCGGAGGAAACCTTGGCAGGTCTGACCGCCCAGTGGCGGCGGCGTCCATGGGCGTCGCTTTCCTTCATGAAGGCGCAGCTGAGGGCCCAATCTACCCACCCTGATCTCATACCGGGTGAAAACCTACAATCCACTTCGGATTTGGCGGCAGCGACGCTTCACGTCGTGACCTTTCTGGAGGTGTCGTCAAGGGTCTTGGGGCTCGGTTGGGAGTGCAGAGGAACTGCAGGTGGAGGGGATAGGACCAGTGGCAGCAGGTGGTGTTCGCGAAGGAGGTGCGGCGTTGCATCTGACATCTTGACAATGGCGGTTCCCAGCGGCATGGAGCAGCGGGGTCTCACTGCTGGGCGTGTGTTGATGGACGAGCGTAGGATGGCAGCGTTGTCTGGCGTCATGATGGCGTCGACGGCAGCTAGACCGGGCAAGGTTGATGTGTCAGTACAACTCTGAAGATGGATTGGTGGCAGTTGGCGACAGCGGCCTCTGAGTGTGCGCCAGACCGGTCGGTGCCCCATACCCGGCAGGTGGCTTGGTTGGGGCCTTAGGTCTTAGATGTTAGGTTTGACTGCGAGGTCTGTTTGGTATTAGTCCCAGACTATCAATATCCCTTCATCAACTGGATAGGAGTAGTGATAGATGTTGCCTAAACGGCGGCTTCTGTCTTACTGGTGTATTACTTTATAAGGTCTTTTGTGAATAATTAATAAAATGGCTGTATGCATCGTCCAGATGCAAAGGCCGGGGGTCTTCCTCCTTTTCCAAAAGAAAAAACCATGTCCTTCTCATCAGGTTTCCCAGCTCTAACTACAAATCAGTATGTCACTATCACATTATGTTGTGCAGAATTCTCTTTAATTTGCACCTTTTAATCATTTTGTTGACTTTATATAGCATCTAAATCTGGGTCTTGACATGTGATATAGGAAGCCTCCGTAATTGATATTTCTAATCTATGTGATAGAAATCATGAGGATTCTTGTAGAACTATAGGCGTTCAAGAACATCATGTAATCTGTGCTACCTGGCTCCCAGAAAACTTCATGCGCCCCCCCCCCCCCCCCCCCTCTTTTTCTGTACGCAACTTTTGAAATAATTCACAGTTAATTTGTCATCCTCAATTGCGTCACTAAAATTATCATCGAAAACCTTCAATTTGCCAAGGTCAAATCTCAAACATCCAGGCATTTCCGGGGTCCTAATTTTGAGGATATATAAGGTACCGTGAAAGAAAAGATAAGAGAGGGTTGTGGATCGAACTGACGATCTCAGGCTGACAGTCCAGGACTCTAAAGCCAGTTTATGAACTACTCCAGCCGGCTTGATAAGAAAAGATAAGAGAGGGAATGGGAGTAGCATATAGGATCAATGACAAATATGTATACCTAACTGAAAAGGAATTTGAATTCAAAATTCGTTTGAAATTTTACCAGGGTGTAGCTATGACTTACCAGGGTCCGGAGGGAAATGTTCCCGCCGGCTTTGGCGATGTCGACTTCGATGAATCCGGCGTAGCTTTTTCTGTAGACTTGGTCCGAGTAGGATGATTTAGAGATGTCATTGCACATTAGGAGTTAAGGACGATGTGCTTGCCTTCGGCCAAACACCCTTAAAAGCACCACCATCCTCTCCTGCAGCTCGCCAAAGGCGAGTACCCACAACCAGGGGCGGAGCTATGTTGAGGCCAGGGGGGCGCTGCCCCCCCCCCCCCCCCCCCCAGCCTTGTCTCGAAGGAAAAAAATTAGGAGGGCTTACATTAGATTTTTTTAGCATTTGCCTCCCCCGCCAAACAATGATGATTTGTGTTTCACCCTCTAGTGATTTTCGGCTAGCTCCGCCACTGCCCACAACCTGAAAGGGCCGATGCCACCCTTGACGTCCGCCCCCGGCGCCGCGCACAGGGTCTGCACGTCAGTCGCTCGCCGCACCGGGTCGAAGGTCTCAGTTCGCTCCACATACCACATGCTCGTAGATACAAAGAGGCGCCGAAATGCTTGGTTGGAGGAGCAAGCAAGGCCATCTAATCGGGGTGAAGAAAATGGCGGAACTTGTGGAAAGTGGATGTTCTCTCAAAGTTGCATATGTTGCTGTGGAGATTAGCCCATGTATCACTTCCTTCGGAGGACGTACGCCTCGCCAGCACGCACAAGAATTCATACTCGTTGTGTGGAGCTGAAGATTCCTGGTGACACTCCCTTGTTGAGTGTTCTTTGGCGCACTACGTTTGGGATTTGTCTGAGGAGGAACTTTTGGAGCATATGACGATGACCACCGAGGTAAATCCTAAGGTGTGGCTTTTCACCATGTTTGGTACTCTCCCGCATGCACATCTTAGTTGCATGGTGGTCATGCTTTGGGCGATATGGACGATGAGGCCGGGAGTAATCCATGAGGGCATTTTTCAGAGCCCTTTTTCCACACATGAGTTTGTCAACCGATATATAAGGGAGCTAGCTGGACTAATTGGAGTCTACCAAACTATGGAGGGCTTTTGTTTCGGCCCAACACCCTAGCTCTAGTTTATGTTGACAATGCTGTTTATCTTGGATCATCGGCTTTGGTTCTACTGGGAGTGAAGGATCCGGGCACTTTGGAGGCGTTGGTTTGTTGTGAGGGTCTTGCCCTGGCCATGAACCGTTATATTCAGAATGTGCATGTAGCCTCGGATTGTCTTAAAGTTGTCAACCACATTGCAGCAAGGACGGGAGGGAAATATGAAGCTCTCACCAAGGTAATTTCATCTCTTAGATCTTCTTTTACCCTCTATAACTTTTTTTTGCAGAAAAAAAAGAGGCTCTATAACTTTGTCCATGAGAAAAGAGGCTCTAATTATCCTCTCTGTTCCAAAATGAGTGACGTCTTATTTTGAAACGGAGGGAGTATGAAGTCCACAACCTAGCTAAGTTTGCATCATCTTCAGATCAAGGTAGACACAGGTGTCTTGGTCAACCATATGATCCAATTTGTATTCCCTCTTGATCATTAATCAATAAAGCCTAGAGTGTTGTGCTAAAAAAAGAAAGATAAGCCAACACGGTTGGCGACTAAAAGTAACTACCATACAAAAATAGACCAGATGTATAATGCAAAAAACTTCACGAGCACCTGTTTATTTCTAAGAGTTCAATGTTAATTTGACGATGGCCGTTCAAAACAACACAACATATTTCCATTCCACATGTTGAGTTCTCCATGTATAATTTACCTAAAGATGGATCAAGATACTAAGCAAGCATGATCAGCAGGGACAAACAATTAAGCGCACACCAGTTGCTTGTGGACGGCGAAATAATTTGGAGGCTACAAAAAAGTTTCTGCCTCCAGATCACATCATCACAGCCAACACGCCAAAAAGAACAACTGGCCACACATACCATGATACCACCCTCTAAAAACAAATGCCAGGTACACCTTTTTGTATGCAAACTACTAGAAGGCCTGTGTCCACCATAGCGTAGAGCACCTTCCATGGAGCATCAATGGCAGCTCGGCACCAAAATACCATCCCATCTCACTCACATGCACATGGACCATGATTGACTTGTACTATGTCATTGCCCACTACGACGCTTAGGGGGTAAAAGCTAGTGTTTGGGAAACTGCATGATACCCAGTACGGGTGTGGCTATCGCATATATATAAGTAAGGATACACAAAGTGTACAAATACAAGATACAGGATATACACAGAAGCTACGTATATACGTTATCTAATACCCTCCCTCAATCTTAACTGTGACCTGAAGTACAAAGCAAGTTAAGATTGCGCCTACAACCTTCAAACTAAGGTTGTAGAAGTGGCTTTGTGAAGATGTTAGCAAGTTGATCTTTGAAGGAGATGAACTTGATATGAAGAAGCTTCTGTGCAACATGTTCCCTCATAAAGTGATAGTCAACTTCGATGTGCTTGATACAAGCATGAAAAACTAGATTAGATGAAAGATACGTCGCACACTCGCACCAATATTATCACACCAAAGAACCGGTGGCTGCTCTTGAGAGACCCCCAACTCTCTCAACAGAGACTGTACCCAAATGAGCTCAGCCGTAGCATTGGCAACCGCCTTGTACTCTGCTTCAGTGCTAATCCGAGATACTCTGGCCTGCTTGCGCACACTCCAGGCGATCAAGTTGCGACCAAAGAAGACGACATAGCCCCCCGTTGATCGTTGGTCATCCAGACTCCCAGCCCAATCTGCATCAGAGAAAGCCGAGAGAGCACTCGAGGAGGTAGACCGAAGATGCAAGCCATAGGAGACAGTATGAGCGAGATAACGCAGTATACGCTTCACAGTTGACTAGTGTGAAGTCCGAGAAGCATGAAGATACTGGCACACACGGTTTACCGCATAGGAGATGTCCGACCGTGTGATAGTCAAGTACTACAAGCCACCAACAATACTGCGGTACTCTGTAGCATCATCTAAAGGAAGCAAGACACCATCCAGGGCTGATAACCGATCAGTCGCAGACATAGGGGTGGTAGCATGCTTGCATTGCAACATACCGGTAGGTCGCAGCAAGTCCAAGTAATACTTATGCTGAGTGAGAGTCAGGCCAGCAGGGGACCGTGAAACCTCCAGACCAAGGAAGTAGTGGAGAGCACCCACATCCTTGACAGCAAAATGACCACTCAGAGCAGACAGTTGACGATCAACGACAATCACTGAGGAGCTGGTAAGAATAATGTCATCAACATAAACCAGTAGGTACATAGTAACCTCAGGACGATGGAACAGGAACATAGACGTGTCAGTAGTGAATGGAGGAGATCCAAGACGTCGAAGAACTGAGTCAAGTCGGGCATGCCATGCACGAGGAGCCTTCTTAACTCCATAAAGCGCCTTAACAAGACGACACAAATGATGTGGACGAGTGGAATCAACAAAACCTAGAGGTTGCCGCATGTAAACCTCTTCCTCCAAGACCCCATGGAGAAAAGCATTTTGAACATCAAGCTGACATAGAGACCACCCTTTGGCAACAACCAGGGATAGAAGCAGATGAATGGTGGTAGGTTTGACAACTGGACTGAAGGTATCCTCATAATCAAGACCATACCATTGTTTAAACCCTTTGTCCACCAACCGCACCTTGTATCGCTCAATAGAACCATCAGCATGCTTCTTTACCTTAAAACACCCACTTGAAGTTAATGATGTTGACACCAGACACAGGAGGAACCAAGCGCCAAGTATCGTTCCTCTTTAGTATAGTGTCTGAAACTCCTGCTCCAAGGCACTGCACCAATGAGGAATCGGAAGAGCCGCCTGAAAATGCTGAGGCTCAGCAGGACCCGTCGTCGCCACCAAGGATTTTTGGTCCCCTCGCCTCCAGCTGCCATCTTGGCATCATTGTGTTTTGTAAGAATAAATTACTCATGTTTTTGACGGTGCCATGAGATTAGAGAGTTTTCAGTCCTCATAGATCTGATTATTCGGATCTGATGAGTTTATGTTGGTGCGTCAAACTTCTTTTTTCGGTTTGATTCTTTGTAGAGGTGTAATCTTTCATCGACACCATGGTGAAGATATTGTGATTCGACGACATGCACTTCTAGGGGATCATCCCCGGACCAATTATGTTCGTCGATCAAAGACTTCCCATCTTTTTAGATGGGCGACTAAATGCGCTTTTAAAAACCATTATTCATAATATTCGTGCGGGTGAAAGAGCGACAACATCGTTTCTCTAGTCTAATTGCAGCCTTTTTACTGAAGTCTTTGGAGTATTTCTTCTAGCAGAGATCAATAACACGAAGAAGGTGTTTACAAGAGATTTCGTTGTAATTCTTAGTCATAGGAGTTACTTGTATTTTTTAATCTTAAATCCAAATCAATGTATCTGTAGTTTATGAGTACAAATAAAATTGCAGGTGTTTCTCCAAAAAAAAGCTTAACCATATAGGTTTTTTAGGGTAAAACTAGGGAATTATTCAAGGTTCAAAGCCGGAGCGATACAAGCAATGTCTGGCAAGGTCCCTAGCCACAAACGGCGACCAGAGGGAAACGCTGAAGCCGCCTTAGCAATGGCGTGAGCTTCCAAGTTTGCTTCCCTACACTCATAACGAAAACTAATGTTTACAAAGTCATTCATAGACTCCTTTATTTCATCTATAACCAAAGAACATGAAGATAGTGTCCTCCCATGGATATCCGTCACTACCTACATGCAATCTGAGGCTATGATCGCATGTGTGACGTTTAAGTCTCGTGCCAGAGCAAGAGCCTCGCTGCATGCATGTGCTTCAAGACTTGCTGGATCAACCAGGCCTGCAAACGTGACTGCTGACGCGCCCAAATATTTGCCATCTCTGTCCCTGCATATCGCTGCAGACGCCCTTGTCTTGCCGTTGCGGGATATGGCCCCATCAACATTAATTTTTACTGCATTGGCACCCGGTGCGATCCACTTATGAACTCGCTGCACAAGAGCTCTAGTATTGGATGTTGGCTTCAAAGCTGTGGCTATATTCAGATCCTCCAGATAGCGGTTTATAAAACACATAGTGGACATAGGGCTTTGATATTCATCATCATGTATGGCTCTTCTCCTCGCCCACCAAATAGCCCGCATTGATATAAGAACCTTCGCTAGATCATTCTGGTTCATTGTTTCAAACAACCAGAAAAGCCACAACGTTGCGTCTTCCGACCGATTGGATAGCAAGACCTCGATGATCTCCTTGTCTCCCAAAGCCCACACGCACCGCGCCATCCGGCACTCGAAAAGGGAGTGCCTCCAAGAGTCAGACTCCGCACCGCATAAGGAGCACGCTGGAGTGGTTGCCATATTCCGCTGGTGCCGCGTTGCTCTTGTAGGTAAGGACATATGTGAAAGTTGCCAAACAAAAACACTTACCTTGGACGGGACCTTTTCTTCCAAAGGAGCGACCAAGACTTCTTCTCCCGTATCAAGTTAGAGTGTCCCACCCTATGCTCCAACCAGTCCTCTCTTTGGTGTTTTATACCACTAATCATCCTGTATGCCGATCGAACGGAGAAGGAGCCCCTCCGCTCATACTGCCATGCCCAAAAGTCTGGTTGCACCCTTGTACTCAAAGGAATGTTTAAGATCGCATCCCCATCAGGCGCAATGAAGTGTCACAGGATCAATCAGCTCGGAGACCATTTGTGGTGGGTTTGGTGTGATAGGGCAGATTGGTCTGAGCTTATAGTCCCGTGGTAGCCAATTGTCGTTCCAAATATTTGTTTCTGCGCCTGTCCCAATTCTCCTTATTATTCCTAGTTCCATAATATCTCTCCCTTCTAGTAAAGACCTCCAAACTTGGGACGGGTGAGCCCCTAGAGTTGCTTGCAGAATGTCCGTGTTGGGATAGTATCTGGCCTTTAAAACCCTTGCACTTAGGGTGTCCGGCTCCTAAAGCAATCTCCACACTTGCCTTGCCAGCAAAGCAAGATTAAAAAGTTCAATGTCCCGAAACCCCATCCCCCCCATGTGCTTTGGCTTGCACATAGTTCTCCAGGATACCCACGCCGGCTTCCTCTGGCCTCCCTTGCTACCCCACCAAAAATTCCGGAGTAGCCCATTGATATGTTCACACAGCCCACGAGGCAGTTTGAAACATGTCATAGAATAGGTTGGAATGGACTGGGCAACTGATTTTATCAGTACCTCCTTCCCACCCGCAGACAGACACTTTTCCATCCAACCCTGGATATGCTTCCAAATTCTATCTTTCAAGTATCTAAAACATCCCTCTTTTGCTTTCCCAACATCAGTTGGTAGACCCAAATATTTTCCCGACAAAGCCTCATTGTGCACATCAAGTAGATTTTTAAGTTCCAATCTAACTTGCTCCCGGACCCCTTTGCTAAAATAAATAGAGGATTTGTCAGTGTTTATGCGTTGTTCGGACGCATCACAATAAATTTTCAGAATGCCCCTTACCCTTCCAGCTGTGTCACTCGTGGCATCAAAGAACAAGAGACTATCATCCGCGAACAGTAGGTGATTTACAGAAGGAGCCATGGGAGCAACCTCGATGCCTCCCACTCCACTGTCCTGCGCTTTAAGTACACAAGAAAGCCCTTCTATTGCAAGCAGAAATAAATAGGGAGAGATCGGATCTCCTTGTCGTAGTCCTCTAGATGGTGTAAACTCCTCCATACTGCCTCCATTAAAGAGAACTGAAAATGAAACAGAAGAGATGCACCTCATAACAGTGTCAGTAAAGCGAGGGCTGATTCCCAACTTGAGCATCACTTCCTTCAAATAAGCCCACTCTAATATGTCATATGCCTTCATCATGTCTAACTTAAGTGCACAATATCTATTGCCCTTAGCTCTCCTTGTTTTCATATAGTGCAAGCACTCATGCGCCGTAATGAAGTTATCCGTGATTAGTCGACCAGGGACAAACGCGTACGGCTCCACAGAAATTACCTCGGGGAGAATGGATTTCAGCCTGTTTGCTAAGACCTTCGATGCTATCTTGTAGACCACATTGCAAAGGCTTATAGGCCGAAACTGTCCTAACAATTTTCGACTTGCTATCTTGGGAATAAGAATGATGAACGTGCGGTTTATATCCTCCGGTGAGTCATCTCCATTGAGCAATCTAATGATCATACTTGTCACCTCCTCTCCACAAAGCTCCCGATGCCTCTGAAGAAAGTGTACAGGAAAACCATCCGGCCCCGGTGCTTTTGTTGGGAACATTTGAAATAAAGCATTTTTAACTTCTTCATTGGTGTAAGGAGCATTAAGACGAACATTCATATCCGCGTCAACTCGAGCCGGTATGTGAGAGAGAACCTCTTCCATCCCAATAGTTCCCTCTAAAGTGTACAAGTTTTCATAAAAGTTGCTAGCCGTACTAGCCAACTCTCTGGGATTGTTGCAAACTGTACCATCTTGACGATGTAATTCTGTTATTGCATTTTTTGCTCTTCTCGCACTTGCTTTTTTCTAGAAATATTGGGTGTTGTTGTCTCCTTCAGAAAGCCACTTGAGTCGAGATCGTTGCCTCATCATGATTTCTTCTCTGTACGAGAGTTCTACAATCCTGTCCTGGACTCTTTTCTCTACTGCACCCGGTCCAACCCTCAAAGGGTCAGCTCTAAGCTTAGCTAATTGTTGACGCAGCTCCTGTCGTGGTTCTAAGTCTGACAGTAGAATGTGGGGTAGGAATGTAGAGGCAAGATCCTAGCTATGGAGGAGTTGTACACGCGAGTTTTATGAGTTCAGGCCCTTCTCGGAGGAAGTAACAACCCTACGTCTCGGAGCCCGGAGGCAGTCGACTGGATATATGCGTGTGAGTTACAAGGGGTGCGAACCCTTGTCCTAGAGGAGGGGGGTGGCTTATATAGAGTGCGCTAGGACCCCGGCTCCCCTCCGTTACACAGGATTCAATGTTCATAAAGGAGGAGCATTACTGGTAACGTCCAAAGTAAAGTGGTATAAATGATTATTAAAGCTATGACTTAAATCCCGACCATTGCGGAGTGAGTGGCTTCACATCTTCTGGTGGTCGAGTGGTTGTTCGTATGGTCGAGTGTCTTCAAGACTGTCGAGTGGAACATAGCTTTTGGGTCGAGTGGATGATGATTTCTCTTCGACTGCTTCTGGTTCTTTTAGAGATGTCCTTGGGGAGGGTATATCTTGGACAGATCCATGACCCTACCCTAGGTACATAGCTTCGTCATTAGCCCCCGAATGGATCAGGGTTTGAGTGGGGAAGGAGTTGAGAACACTTCCAACTCATTCTTCGTGTTGTGAGTATAACTTGTTCTGGAGCCATGAACTGAGGAGACAACATCAACTTCTTTTTCAGTCGCCTTGGTCCATTCTTGGTTTTTGTTGAGTGAATTTTCACGATAGAATTTCGAATGATAATGCGGAGGATGTTTTCAGTCTGACAAGCTGCTCTGCTCTCTGCGGATTTTGCGGGATTTGAATTTTGGGAAGCGTGCCGGACGGGTGAGGCCGTGGTAATCGGGACAGATTAGGCAGGTTGCCTCGATCTATGTGCCACCTTTTTTGCCACGTATTGCGCGCACGACTGTTGCGGGATTTGTTTAGATCGTCTAGGCCTACCAGTCAGTCACTCAGGGAATGACCTTATAAAAGGTACCGGACTGGGTCTTCGCACCGCGCGCTCCCATTCTCTTTCTTCTTCCTCAGACCTCTCCGCCGCGCACGCTTCCGCTCTCTGCGTCGAAACCTCGCTCGAACTCAATCCACCGCCATGGGAAAAGAGAAGACGGTGGCGCTGGAGCGCGCGAAGAAGGCGACCGCGAAGGCGAAGGGCAAGAGGACCAGTCGGGGCAGATCCTCGTCAAGATCCGGCCTGCCTCTGGGCTGGATCCAGGGCGATTGGATCCGCTCAACGATCAGCCAGGATGACCTCGATGACCTGGTGGAGGGGGGACTGATCCCCCACAAATCGGCGCGGCTCCCGGGGAACGAGACCGAGCCGCAACCGCGGGAGGGTGAGTGCGTTCTCCTCGCCACCCACGTCGATCGCGGGTTTTCTCTGCCTCCCCATCCTTTCTTTCGTGGCTTTCTGAACTTCTTCGGGGCTCAACTTCACCACTTCACTCCAAACACCATAGTTTATCTGGCTGCCTTTGTGTCAATGTGTGAAAATTTCTTGGGCTGTCGACCGCACTGGGGTCTCTTCAAACACATCTTCACCTGCCGCTCCCAGTCGGTCAAAAGGCCAATCCGAGTGATGAGAGGACGCACGTGATTCAGATGTGTGGGGGTCTGGGGATCCAGATGAGGAACAAGAGCACCTTCCCAGCGATGATCCTTCCCGACTCGATCGGGGGCTGGCAGTCGACTTGGTTTTACTGTAAGGACCAACCGACTCTGGGCCAGTCGACTGGACTTCCTCCCTTTTCCCTAGCTCGAGTGGAGAAGCCCTCCTCCTTGAAGGTGGTCCCAGAAGAGAAGGCGCATGTCAAGGTGTTGGTCGAGCGGGTCGTCCAACTTGTCCGCGACGGGGTGACTGGGATGGACCTGCTGGAGGTCTTTCTCAGTCGACGCATCCAACCGCTTCAGGCCCGTGACCATCCGATGTGGATGTACTCGGGGCTTGAGGACTCCACTCGGATCCACCCGGAGGACGTCAGCGAAGACACCTTGGAGAAGTGGCTGAAGGGAATCACCAGCAACAAAGACAATCCCTGGGGGTCTAGGAGGGTGATTCCATTCGACCACTCGCGCCAGCCGGAACAGGTATGACTCTGCTTTGTCGAGTATCTTCTTGATTCTTTGTGTGACACCTTGTTGATGGTCAACTGAATTTCTTTCGATCGTTGTCCTTTCAGGCCCTCGTTGACATGTACTCGATGCCCAATGGAGTGCAGGGGCAAGACGTCAAGGAAGGAGCGAGCGGGGGCGAGAGCGGCGAGTTGCACTCGGATGCCGAGGAGGACGAGGAGAGCGACGACTCGACTAATGACGAAGAGGTCGACTCGCCTCCTCGCAGAGAGAGGAGATCCAAGCACGCTCACGACCCGGCGAGCACCCCGGACCTGGCGACCGCGCCGACTGGGCAGTCTTCAAAGCGCCCCCGGACGTCTTCCCCAGCGCCAATTGAGAAGGCTCTGAAGCAGCCCAAGGTTGTGCTGCCTCCAGCGCCAAAAGCACCGAAAGCCACCTCCTCCAAACTGCCAAAGGCTTTGCCCAGGATCAAAGTGACCGTCCCTACCATCTCCGGGTAATCATCTGACTTGTTCATTTCGTCGACTCAAGCAGCAAAACGTAACCGACTGGGTGCGGGCCTTTGCAGTGCTGCTACATCAAGAACCTCTTCTTACCAGTACCGAGACGAGGAGATGGAAGATGCAGTCACCTCCAACCCAGGTAAAAACTCTTATGATCTTGCTCTTGACTACTCGGTCGATTGAATTCTAGCGGTTCACTTTGGGGTCGACTGATCTTCTCCGCAGCTCCACCCAACGTCATCGATCTCCCAGATGACGATGAAGATGTGGCTCCTAGGCCCAGGAAGAATAAAAAGGTGGCGGTTGGTAAGGCGTCTCAACCGGGACCAATGACAACACCAAACGTCTATCAATCTGAAGACGCGGGCGGGGCCTCTGTAACCTTCGCTGTACCCTTGTCTAGTGAGCGCCCCGCACCATCGACTGTACCGGTGATTCCTTCAGTCGTCCCATCTCACGCCTCGGAGGTCCAAGCTGCTGCACCTGGGTCGTCTACCCTCTTCTTCACCAGCTACCCTGTCCCGGAAAACCAGTCGGATGCGGCTGCGGAAGCCATCCGCCAGGCTAACGTGATGATGGAGCGGATGAAGACGGTGCACGAGAATAGCTAGGCCGCTTACGACACCAGCGCTGCTCTCCGGGCCAATGTCCAGGTAAGTAAACTTTCAACCGATCTTGTTCTATCAGGATATGCTACTCAAAATTTTTTCTTCTATACAATCTCATGTTGTCTGTGTCGAATCTGTACACCCGCTGGGTGTTTTGTCATCTTTGGTGTTTGCACTCTTCCACTCGGTCTGGGCGAGTAGGATCTGAACCGGTGGGGGCACGCTAAGTGCACCCACTGGGTGTAGTCCCTGAGATTGCAGTCGACTGCTGGCAGTCGACTGGGGTCTGAGTTCTTTTTCCTTTCTTTTCTTCCACTCGACCCGGGCGGACCGGTCGAATAGGATCTGAACTAGTGGGGGCACGTCAAGTGCACCCACTGGGTGTAGTCCCCGAGACCGCGGTCGACTGCTGGCAGTCGGCCGGGGTCTGAATAGTTTTTTTACTCGACCCGGGCGGACCGGTCGAGTGGGGTCTGGATCAGCGGGAGCACGCCAAGTGCACCCGCTGGGTGTAGTTCCCGAGATCATAGTCGACTGCGTGCAGTCGGCTGGGGTCTTAAGTGACCTCTTTAGGTTTTATCCACTCGGAAGTAAACAACCTTTGATCTTGTCGATTGACACGTCTTTTGCCTTCTGCAGAAGTCTTGTACTCTCATTTCCAAGTTTGCTGAACTTGAGGAGAAGCAGAGGCAACTCAACCTCGACTTGGAATTGGCCCAGCAGAATCTGAAGAAAGCTCAAGATGAAGCTGCTGGTATGGAAGGTAACTACTTGTCGACTGTCTTTCAATATATTTCTTCGATCTCTTGTTTGATTCGATTGCTTCTTTTGTAGAGAAAATGAAGTTGGCTTTGGAGAAGAAGGACTCGGACCTCGCCGCTGCGCAGAAAGAAGCCCAAGATAAAACTGCCCTTGCAAACCAGAAGCTGGCTTCAGCCGGAGCGCTGGAAGGGGAGGTGAACAAACTGAAGTCCTGCCTCAATGAGTCCAACCGAGAAGTGAGTCGTCTGAAGAAGGATAAAATTGTCCTGAATGAAAAGCTGGAGTCTGCGGTCCACAAGAGGAATGACACGGAAGCTTATCTGAGAATTCTCCCCAAGAAGCTCTATCTGATGCTGGAAGGTACTCCTTTCAACCTGATTGTGTTGATGCTTGCAAACGAACCCTGTCCGGTCGACTCACTAATTTTTTGACTACAGAATTCTGCCAAGACTTTGACGAGGAAACTGGAAAGGTCGAGACGGGTCTGGACCCTATCGCTTCTCCAGTCTGCGACGAAACTACAATGAACGTGCTCCGACTAGAGTCTCGTGTCGCCGGCGTCACAAGCTACCTCGCGCGTCTGAAGGAAGCAGTCCCACGAGTCGACTCATTGCTCTGGCCAAGGGCGACGCTTCAAAATGACCTGGAATCCCTGATGGATCGACTCAACGAGATCCCTGACTGGGTGCAAGAATGGAAGAAGTCCTCTGCCCGGTGTGGTGCTGACGTGGCACTGTCCTTGGTGCGAGTCCACTGCAAGGAAGCTCGTGAAGACAAGCTGGCGGCGATCAAGGTCGCTAACACCAAAAAGCATGACTTCCAGTCCTTCATGGAGACTTTCATCGCTGCTGCCACTCGGATCGCGGATGGGATCGACTTGGACGAATTCGTCGAGCCTGCCAGCCCTCCTCCTGCCGAGTGAACAAACTTATGAGACTTGAATCTGCCTTAAATTTGCCTTGGAATGCCGAGTGATTGCTGTAACCGTTAAACTCCTTCGGGCTTGATGCTCGAATACTTTTGGTTTGCTGCTTGTAACTTTAGGATTTATCCGAATTTGGTTTATTTCCGAATATGCTTGCGTTTTGCCTTCAAGTGGACTTTGTTCTCTACACGGAATAGCCTTTGCGCTGGAGATGCAGCTCTGAGGTGGCGACTCCAGTCGACCTGCGCTTCATCGTACTTGCGGATAGGGATGGAGCGCACATTGTACTTGTGGCGTAGTCCCGAAGGAGAAGGTTGCAGTCGACCTGCACCTCGTCGTCCTTGCGGATAGGGATGGAACGCACATTGTACTCGTGTCGTAGCTCCAAAGGAGAAGGTTGCAGTCGACCTGCACCTCGTCATCCTTGCGGATAGGGATGGAGCGCACATTGTACTTGTGGCGTAGCTCCGAAGGAGAAGGTTGCAGTCGACCTGCACCTCGTCATCCTTGCGGATAGGGATGGAGCGCACATTATACTTGTGGCGTAGCTCCGAAGGAGAAGGTTGCAGTCGACCTGCACCTCGTCGTCCTTGCGGATAGGGATGGAGCGCACGTTGTACTTGTGGCGTAGCTCCGAAGGAGAAGGTTGCAGTCGACCTGCACCTCGTCGTCCTTGCGCATAGGGATGGAGCGCACGTTGTACTTGTGGTGTAGCTCCGAACTTAGGCGAGTAATAGGCTGCAGCTAAGCCTCCGAGTGGGAGGGTTGCTCTCCACTCGGTAGGATTTTTAAAACTTAGGTGAGTACTAGACTGCAGCTAAGCCCCCAAGTGGGAGGGTTGCTCTCCACTCGATAGGATTTTACAAACTTAGGAGAGTACTGGACTGCAGCTAAGCCTCCGAGTGGGAGAACTTAGGCGAGTACTAGACTGCAGCTAAGCCCCCGAGTGGGAGGATTGCTCTCCACTCGGTAGGATTTTACAAACTTAGGCGAGTACTGGACTGCAGCTAAGCCTCCGAGTGGGAGAACTTAGGCGAGTACTAGACTGCAGCTAAGCCCCCGAGTGGGAGGGTTGCTCTCCACTCGGTAGGATTTTACAAACTTAGGCGAGTACTAGACTGCAGCTAAGCCTTCGAGTGGGAGAACTTAGGCGAGTACTAGACTGCAGCTAAGCCCCCGAGTGGGAGGATTGCTGTCCACTCGGTAGGATTTTACAAACTTAGACGAGTACTGAACTGCAGCTAAGCCTCCGAGTGGGAGAACTTAGGCGAGTACTAGACTGCAGCTAAGCCTCCGAGTGGGAGGATTGCTCTCCACTCGGTAGGATTTTACAAACTTACGCGAGTACTAGACTGCAGCTAAGCCTCCGAGTGGGAGAACTTAGGCGAGTACTAGACTGCAGCTAAGCCCCCGAGTGGGAGGATTTCTCTCCACTCGGTAGGATTTTACAAACTTAGGCGAGTACTGGACTGCGGCTAAGCCTCTGAGTGGGAGTACTTAGGCGAGTACTAGACTGCAGCTAAGCCCCCGAGTGAGAGGCTTACCCATCACTCGATAGGATTTTCTTTCGAACTTAGGCAAAACAGATTCGCGGCTAAGCCCACCCACTGGGGGATTTCAGAGGTAAATAAAAGCAACAACAATCATGCGAGAAGACTGAAAAGCTCTTGTATTTAACGAACAAATTACAAAGGTACTTCTTATTACATTTTATTCGAATGAGTGCTTAAGTATAAAAGGGGCGGAGCAGCTCCGCGTTCCAAGCCCGTGGCTCGTCTTTCTGATGCTCAACACTGTAAAGATGGTATGCTCCATTGTGGAGAACTTTGGTGATGATGAAGGGGCCTTCCCAAGCCGGGGCGAGCTTGTGTGGTTTCTGTTGATCCACTCGAAGAACCAGGTCTCCCTCTTGAAAGGTTCGGCTCCTCACGTTCCTGGCGTGGAATCGACGCAAGTCTTGCTGATAAATGGTCGACCGGATCAAGGCCATCTCTCTTTCCTCCTCCAAGAGATCGACTGAATCCTGTCGGGCCTGCTCTGCTTCTTCTTCGGAGAAGAGCTCAACTTGGGGTGCATTGTGGAGCAGGTCACTTGGCAGAACAGCTTCGGCTCCATAGACCAAGAAGAAAGGAGTTCGTCCAGTCGACCGATTGGGAGTTGTCCTCAATCCCCACAGAACTGACAGAAGTTCATCGACCCAAGTGCCTGCTGCGTGTTTGAGGTCACGCATCAGTCGGGGTTTCAATCCTTTGAGAATTAGGCCATTGGCTCTTTCTGCTTGTCCGTTTGACTGCGGGTGAGCGACTGAAGCATACTCGACCCGTGTGCCTTGAGAAGCGCAGAAAGCTCTAAACTCATCAGAATCGAAGTTCGACCCGTTGTCCATGATGATGCTGTGTGGAACTCCATATCTGAATGTCAATTCTCTGATAAAATTGACAGCGGTGCCGATTTCAAGGTTCTTGATAGGCTTAGCTTTGATCCATTTGGTAAACTTGTCGACTGCTACGAGCACATGAGTGAATCCGCTCCTACCAGTTCTCAATGGTCCAACCATATCCAATCCCCAAACAGCAAAGGGCTAGACGAGGGGAATGGTCTTCAGGGCTGACGCTGGCTTGTGAGACATGTCAGAGTAAAACTGGCAGTCTTCACATCTGTCGACTATATCTTTCGCCATTTCATTTGCTCGTGGCCAATAGAATCCGGTTTGGTATGCTTTAGCCACGATGGCCCGAGAGGACGCATGGTGACCATAGGTCCCCGAGTGGATGTCGTTGAGGATCATTCGACCTTCTTCTGGCGTTATGCATTTCTGTTTGACTCTAGTCACGCTTTCCCTGAACAGTTGTCTCCTTATCACAGTAAAGGCCTTGGATCGACGGACGATCTATCGAGCCTCTTCCTCGTCCTCTGGGAGTTCTTTCCTAAGGATGTACGCAATGTACATCACTGTCCAGTCGGGAGTAATGGCCAGAACCTCCATGATCAGGTCGACCATGGCTGGGACCTCGACTTCAGTCGGATCTGTGGCGCTGCTAGGCTGCGGGGGCTCTTCAGTAAAAGGATCTTCTTGAACTGTCGGTGTGTGAATATGCTCCAAAAACACATTGCTGGGAATGGCTTCTCTCTTGGAACCTATCTTAGCCAAGTCATCGGCTGCTTGATTTTTCAGTCGGGGTATGTGATGGAGCTCTAACCCCTCAAACTTCTTTTCCAGCTTCCTCACTGCGTTGCAGTAACCAGTCATGGCTGGGCTTCTAACGTCCCACTCCTTCATCACTTGATTGACTACCAGATCTGAGTCGCCGTAGACCATGAGGCGACGGACGCCGAGTGAGATGGCCATACGCAACCCATACAGGAGTGCTTCATATTCAGCTTCATTATTGGAGGAATCAAAGTGAATCTGGAGGAAATATCTGAGCTTGTCTCCTCGGGGGGATACCAGAACCACCCCAGCACTAGAACCATTCAGCATTTTGGATCTGTCAAAGAACATGGTCTAGTGCTCTGAGTGAATTTGAGTCGGCAGTTGTTGTTCAATCCACTCGGCGAGGAAATCTGCTATTGCTTGGGACTTAATAGCCTTCTTTGCCTCAAACTTGATATCTAAGGGAAGGAGTTCAATCGCCCATTTTGCCACTCGACCAGTTGCATCTCTATTGTGCAGAATCTCTGAAATGGAGCGTTGCTGACGACTGTAACAAAGTGATCAGAGAAATAGTGTGCAACCTTCTTCGTGGTCATGTAAATCCCATAAACGAGCTTCTGATAGTGCGGATATCTCTGCTTCGACGGAGTCAGAACTTCAGAAATATAATAAACTGGGCGCTGAACTTTATAGACTTTCCCTCTTCTTCTCGCTTGACTGTAAGTACTGTACTGACGACTTGTCCAGTGGCTGCTATATAAAGCAGTAAAGGCTCTTTGCTGATTGGGGCAGCAAGCACCGGCCGGGTGGAAAGCAGGGCTTTTAGCTCTGCAAATGCTGCATCAGCTTCAGGAGTCCACTCGAACTTATCTGATTTCTTCATCAGTTGGTAAAGAGGCAGTGCCTTTTCACCGAGGCAAGAAATGAATCGACTTAGGGCGGCCAAGCAACCAGTAAGCTTCTGGACATCATGCACATGCACAGGGCATTTCGTCCGGAGTATAACACCCACTTTCTCTGGGTTAGCATCGATCCCTCGTTCGGAAACGAGAAAACCGAGTAATTTTCCGCCCGGAACTCCAAACGTGCACTTTGATGGATTAAGCTTGATATCATACCTTCTGAGGTTGGCAAAGGTTTCAGCAAGGTCAGTCAATAGGTCGGAACCTTTACGTGACTTGACCACAATGTCATCCATGTATGCTTCCACATTCCGACTGATCTGAGTGAGCAGGCACTTCTGAATCATCCGCATGAATGTGGCTCCAGCGTTTTTCAAACCGAATGGCATAGTGACATAACAGAAGCACCCAAATGGGGTGATGAAAGCTATTTTTATCTCGTCGGGTCCGTACAGACGGATCTAGTGGTACCCGGAGTAGGCGTCCAAAAACGACAAACGCTCACACCCTGCAGTCGAGTCGACTATCTGGTCGTCGATGCGAGGGAGACAAAAGTGATCTTTCGGGCAGGCCCAATTGATATGCTTGAAGTCAATGCACATGCGAAGTGAGTCGTCCTTCTTTGGGACCATGACAACATTAGCTAACCACTCGGAGTGGTAAATCTCATGGATAAACTCAGCTGCCAAAAGACGAGCCACCTCTTCACCGACTGCCTTCCTCTTCTGTACAGCGGACTGTCGAAGATGTTCTTTGACTGGTTTCACTTTTAGGTCGACTCGCAAACGATGCTCAGCCAGTCCCCTGGGAACACCTGGCATGTCCGAAGGTTTCCATGCAAAGATGTCCCAGTTCTCATGGAGGAACTGGATGAGCGCTTATTCCTATTTGGAGTCGAGTGTGGTTGAAATGTGAGTCGAAGCAGCATTGGGGTCTGTCGGGTGAATGTGAATCGACTTTGTTTCGCTAGACGACTAGAATGCTGAATCTATGGCGGGCTTCTTGGCTCGCAACAAATCACTCGGATCTGCATTTTTCTGATATTCTTACAATTCTACCACGGCCATGTGCGCATCGGCGATCTTTGAACCCTTCTGGAAGCACTCTTCTGCCTTCTTCCGATTACCAGTGATAGTGATCACCCCTTTGTGACTAGGCATCTTCAATTTGAGGTACACTTAACATGGTCGATCCATAAAACGTGCATAAGCTGGCCTGCCCAGAATAGCATGATAGGCACTCTAAAAATCCACAACTTGAAATGTCAACTTTTCTTTGTGGTAATTCTTGGAATCACCGAAAACCACGTCGAGAGCAATCTGGCCGAGTGATGTAGCCTTCTTGCCTGGAATGACCCCATGGAAACTCATATTACTCTCACTGAGTCTGGACATCGGAATGCCCATTCCTTTCAATGTCTCTGCATACAGTATATTCAGACCACTGCCACCATCCATCAGAACCTTTGTCAGTCGGGTGCCTTCGACTACTGGGTCGACCACCAACGCTTGCCTTCCAGGGGTGGCTATGTGCGCTAGGTGATCGGACTGGTCGAATGTAATGGCAGTCTGGGACCATTTCAAATAACTGGGTGTCACCGGAGCTACCATGTTCACTTCTCTGTTGATGACTTTCAATCGACTTTTACTCTCAACGTCAGCGAAGATCATCCAAGTGGAATTCATGTGGGGATAACCATCATCATCCTCTTCCTCATCCTCAACCTTGTCTGCTTCCTTCTCCTTTTTCTTGGGCTGTTTCTCTCGGAACTGTTGGATTAGGAGTCGACACTGTCGAGTGGTATGCTTCGGGTAAATGAAATTACCCTCTTCATCTTTTTTAGTGTGGATGTGACCTGGCAAATCCAGCACATCATTTCCATCTTGATCTTTTACTTTCTTGGGGTTCCACGGCCCCTTGGGCTTTCCCTTGAACTTTCCTTGAGTCACAGCTAAGGCTTCACCAGGGGCGGCTGGCTCGGCCTTGCGCTTCTGTTTCCGACTGGAGTTACCTCCTCCGGTTTCATGGGCGACTGTTTTGTGCTTGCCACTCCGGAGTCGGTCTTCTTATTCACCGTTGGCATACTTGGTGGCAATTTCCATCATCCGAGTCAGAGTCATATCTCCTGTCCGACCGAACTTCATATTCAATTCCCGATACTTGACACCTTCTTTAAAGGCACAAATTGCCTGGTGATCAGACACATTCTACACCGTGTGATGCAATGTGATCCATCTCTGGATATAATCCCTCAAAGACTCATTCGGTTTCTGCACGCAACACTGTAATTCGGTCAGCCCTGCCGGCCGTTTGCAAGTCCCTTCGAACGTTCTGACAAATACTCGGGCAAGATCTTCCCAAGTATAAATACTGCTTGGTGCTAACTGATTCAGCCATGCTCTAGCCGAGCCCTCCAGCATCAGAGGAAGGTGTTTCATGGCCACTTCATCATTGCCGCCACCAATCTGGACAACCACTCGGTAGTCTTCAAGCCAAGTATCAGGCTTGGACTCACCAGTGAACTTATTGACTCCAGTCGCCAACCTGAAGTTGGGAGGAATCACTGCAGCCCTGATGGCCCTACTGAAGCACTCCGGACCTGAGACATGCACCCTGCTGCTGGTTGGTACATCTCTGTCACGACCCTCTCGGTGAGCTCTGTTTCTGTCGACCAAGCCCTGAACGAGAATAGATCTCGCATCAAAGACCGGCTCTCTGGGGTAGACTGGAACCCCTCGCCCCATACTGTGAGGGCGTCTGTCATCATGTTGCTGAGGCACGTACGACCCAATCCTTAGGGGAGGTGTGGGCACTCGACGACGATCATCGCAATCGACTCGGTGATCATACTGCTCATTGTTTCTATACTGATCTCATTGGTCTCCATGTCCCTCACGCCTCGGGGGCGATCTTGGGCTGTGAGCCGACTAAACTGTGTCTGCAACCACGGACCTGCTATGGATCCTATTCTGCGACTGAGATACTGCTGTATTCTGCTCTCTTGCTGCACGGAGCAAAGCTCGGATCTGCACCAGGCCTCGACCAGCTTCTGATTGGGAAGGTTGGATCGACTCGCCTATCTGGGCTGCAGCTGCGAGATTCTGGATCGGAGTTCGGTATACCTGAGTCGGAGGTAGAAAGAGTTGACGTCGACTGGATTCAGGAGCACACTGTCGAGCACGCTCGTCGAGTGCACGCTGGAGATTCTCAAGTCGGGTGCGCTCAGCCAAGTTGGCCAGGCGCGGCTCCTCCAAGGCCTGGGCCCCAGGGGTTTCTCCAGCGATAGGAGTGTGAAGTGCATCCATGTTCCGGCAGCGAAGTTCTTCTCTCCGCTGCGAGGAGAGGGGTTCGGGGCGGTACTCTTCATGAACGCGCGAAGGATCACCGTTCCCATCGCCTCCGTCTTCACGGGTGAATCCAGGAGGATTGCATGGTCCATTGACCATCAAAACTTCTGCCGCGGGGTCGCTGCTATCGCACTCGGATGCGGTCTCTATGGAGCCAGTCGATAGATCGAACAAGCCGTAGAGGGTTTCGTCGGGCTTGATTGCCGCGACTTGAGGGGTGGCCGACTGACGAGCCACCGCATGCTTCACCCACCGCTGAAGCCTCGACCGACCGGAACGTTTGGTCCGGCGAGCCGCAGGGAGGGGGAAGCCATAGGAGCCGATCGATACTGGGTCGACGGCTGCCGCAGGAGGACGCCGTGGACGCACACACGAAAGTGCGTCGCCCCGCGGACGGGGAGTGCGTTGACGTCGAGTGGAGCCTCCTGAAGACAAGCGGAGTCATCGGTGACAAACACGAGCGCGCCGAGACGGATCTCGCGGCCCTCAGCCAAACCTCCGCCTGAAACCATGATGAAGGGGATCGGAAAAAAATGCAACTTCTCCAAAAAGTCGCTAAGACACCGGCCCCACGATGGGCGCCAACTGTCGTGGTTCTAAGTCTGACAATAGAATGGGGGGTAGGAATGTAGATGCAAGATCCTAGCTATGGAGGAGTTGTACACGCGAGTATTATGAGTTCAGGCCCTTCTCGGAGGAAGTAACAACCGTACGTCTCGGAGCCCGGAGGCGGTCGACTGGATATATGCGTGTGAGTTACAGGGGGTGCGAACCCTTGTCCCAAAGGAGGGGGGTGGCTTATATAGAGTGCGCCAGGACCCCAGCTGCCCTCCGTTACACAAGGTTCAATGTTCATAAAGGAGGAGCGTTACTGGTAACATCCGAAGTAAAGTGCTATAAATGATTATTAAAGCTATGACTTAAATCCCGACCGTTGCGGAGTGAGTGGCTTCACATCTTCTAGTGGTCGAGTGGTTGTTCATATGGTCGAGTGTCTTCAAGACCGTCGAGTGGAACATAACTTTTGGGTCGAGTGGATGATGATTTCTCTTCGACTGCTTCTGGTTCTTTTAGAGATGTCCTTGGGGAGGGTATCTTGGACAGATCCATGACCCTACCCTAGGTACATAGCTTCGTCAGCTCCCGCAGCTCGTTGTGGACCGAGCCAAAGGTTGTGTGTCCCCAATGTTTCCATGCCGCAGCTACCGTAGTCATCTTTGCTGCTAGTTCGGCCACTGTAGTCGCCGGCTGATCCTTCTGCCAAGCCTGGTCAACCGTACTGATAAAGGTTTTCTCCTGCTCCCACATACATTCATATAGGTGATCTCTGATGACCCACAAGTATAGGGGATCTATCGTAGTCCTTTCGATAAGTAAGAGTGTCGAACCCAGCGAGGAGCAGAAGGAAATGATAAGCGGTTTTCAGCAAGGTAATCTCTGCAAGTACCGAAATAAGTGGTAACAGATAGTTTTGTGATAGGATAAATTGTAACGAGCAACAAGTAACAACAGTAAATAAAGTGCAGCAAGGTGGCCCAATCCTTTTGTAGCAAAGGACAAGCCGGAACAAACTCTTATAATAGGAAAAGCACTCCCGAGGACACATGGGAATATCGTCAAGCTAGTTTTCATCACGCTCATATGAATCGCGTTCGATACTTTGATAATTTGATATGTGGGTGGACCGGTGCTTGGGTGCTGTTCTTACTTGAACAAGCATCCCACTTATGATTGACCTCTATTGCAAGCATCTGTAACTACAACAAAAGTATTAAGGTAAACCTAACCATAGCATGAAACATGTGGATCCAAATCAGCCCCTTACGAAGCAACACATAAACTAGGGTTTAAGCTTCTGTCACTCTAGCAACCCATCATCTACTTATTACTTCCCAATGCCTTCCTCTAGGCCCAAATAGAAGTGTTATGTAGTCGACGTTCACATCACACCACTAGAGGCTAGACAACATACATCTTATGAAAATATCAAACGAATACCAAATTCACATGACTACTCATAGCAAGACTTCTCCCTTGTCCTCAGGAACGAACGTAATTACTCACAAAGCATATTCATGTTCATAATCAGAGGGGTAATAATATGCATATAGGATCTGAACACATGGTCTTCCACCAATTAAACCAACTAGCATCAACTACAAGGAGTAATCAACACTACTAGCAACCTACTAGCACCAATCCCGGACTTTGAGACAAGAATTGGATACAAGAGATGAACTAGGGTTTGGAGATGAGATGGTGCTGGTGAAGATGTTGATGGAGATTTCCCTCTCCCGATGAGAGGAGCGTTGGTGATGACGATGGTGATGATTTCCCCCTCCGGGAGGGAAGTATCCCAGGCAGAACAGCTCTGCCGGAGCTCTAGATTCGATCCGCCAAGGTTCCGCCTTGTGGTGGCGGAGTCTCGTCCTGAACAGTTCCTTCTTATTTTTTCTCATCGAAAGACCTCATATAGGAGAAGATGGGCATCGGAGAGCCACCAGGGGGCCCACGAGGTAGGGGGGCGCGCCCTAGGGGGGGGCACCCCCACCCTCGCGAGCAGGGTGTGGGCCCCCTGGCCTTCATCTTTGGCGTGGATTTTTCTTTATTTCTTTTAAGACGTTTCGTGGAGTTTCAGGACTTTTGGAGTTGTGCAGAATAGGCCTCTAATATTTGCTCCTTATCCAGACCAGAATTCCAGCTGCCGGCATTGTCCCTCTTTATGTAAACCTTGTAAAATAAGAGAGAATAGCCATAAGTATTGTGACATAAAGTGAAATAACAGTCCATAATGCAATAAATATCGATGTAAAAGCATGATGCAAAATGGAAGTATCAACTCCCCCAAGCTTAGACCTCTCTTGTCCTCAAGCGAAAAGCCGATAACAATAAATATGTCCTCATGTTTAGAGGTAGAGGCATCGATAAAAATAAAATACGTACATGAAGGAATCATGATTATTCTCATAACAGCAACATATATAGATTTTGTCATATGATTACTTATGTTCGAGTGATGATCTATTCACAATGCAAAAGTATAAATCATAAACCTTATTGGGATCCAACAAACTATAATCTCAGTCACTGAAGCAATTGCAATTTATCATAACATCAGAAAGAGTCTATGTCAGAGCTAAAAAGCAAGTCCACATACTCAACTATCATTTAGTCCTCCATAATTGTAACACTCACGCAATACTTGTGGTTACAGAGTTTTAATTGGACACAGAGAAAGATAGGGGCTTGTAGTTTTGCCCCACAACCTTTTACCTCCAGGGTAATGTCAACAATAATGGTTCATGCTCCCCTACATCCAATTAGATATATATATCATGTTCTTTCCAACGTGCTGAGCTTGACAAAGGATAAAATGAAAAAGGAAAGGTGAAGATCACCGTGACTCTTGCATAAGGTAGAAGATAATAATAAAGGATAGGCCCTTCGCAGAGGGAAGCAGAGGTTGCCATGCGCTTTTATGGTTGGATATATAAAATCTCAATGCGAAAGAACGTCACTTTATATTGCCACTTGTGATATGAACCTTTATTATGCAGTCCGTCGCTTTTATTACTTCCACATCACAAGATCATATAAAGCTTATTTCTCCCACACCAATCAATCATACATATTTAGAGCATTTTTTATTGCTTTGCACCAATGACAACTTACTTGAAGGATCTTACTCAATCCATAGGTAGATATGGTGGACTCTCATGGCAAAACTGGTTTAGGGATATTTGGAAGCACAAGTAGTATTTCTACTTAGTGCTGAGAATTTGGCTAGCATGAGGGGGAAAGGCAAGCTCAACAAGTTAGAGGAATCATGACAACATACTTTATCTCAGATATAAGAAAGACATAACTCATTACGTTGTCTTCCTTGTCCAACATCAACTCTTTAGCATGTCATATTTTAATGAGTGCTCCCAATCATAAAAGATGTCAATGACAATATATCTATATGTGAAAACCTCTCTTTCCTTATTACTTCCTATTAATTGCAACAATGACCAAAGCTATGTCTGCCAACTCCCAACAACTTTTAATCATCATACTCTTTCTATGTGAAGTCATTACTCTCAATAAGATCAATATGAACTTTTTGTTTTTGTTTCTTTTTGTCTTTTCTTTTATTCACCCAAGATCATGCAAAATAATCAAGCCCTTGACTCAACACTAATCTTTATATATAGCTCACGGACTCGATTACATAGAGGGATCATAAAGCAAAACTCAAAACTAGATCATGCCATAAACTTTATTCTACTAGATCAAGATACTACTAATAGGATAAAACTAAGAAAAACGGTAAAAATAAGAGTTGTGATTGTGATACGATACCGGGGCACCTCCACCAAGCTTGGCAATTGCCAAGGGGAGTGCCCATACCCAGATACTCAATTCTTCTTTGTTGGAGGAGACGGTGGAAGTGTTGTTGATGATGCGGGCTTGTCATCCATCTTCCAAGGCATAGGTCCACCATCATAGAAAGATGATCGAGTCTCCGTGTAAGTGCATCTAGTGCCACCCCTAGTTGGTTTTGGAGTATTGACGACAAACCTAGTTGAGGGACTAATGTGTTTGTGAGAATTGCAGGATAACACAGGTAGAAGTCCCTCATTGATTCGGTTTTACTACCAGAGATGACCCCTAAAACTGTATGAAGACACTGAAGTCAAAGGTGGTATATGAAGATATTCACATTGAAGACTATGACAAGAGAAGACACTATATGAAGCCTATGGAGCTCGAAGACTTAGATCTTTCATAGTTCTTTTTCTTTTGTGTTGAGTCATAGGAACCACCGTACTGTTAAGTGGGGTCCAAGAGAACCAGTCAGAATGACTGAAGTGATGCCTAAACCAAAAACCTATGTCTTCGAGTGAAGACTATGTGAGCGAATCTTGTCCAGAGTCGGACAAGTCAGCTTTGCTTGTAGCCCAAGTAAAGTTGCCGTGTGAGTTTGAAATCTGACCGTTGGAACACGTGTCAGTTCCTTAGTGACCCAGGGTCATTTCGGACAAATCAGGTCGGGTTGCCAAGTGGCTATAAATAGCCCACCCCCTACAACCATAAATGGTTGGCTGCTCAGATTGAAAGTACGGCTTTTGTCGTTTGAGAGCAACCCACCTCGAAGCCTTTGAGAAAGAATTCCTTGCGAGGATAAATCCCTAACCACCAGAGCCAGAGAGAATTGGGCATCACTTAAGTCTTCTTGCCTGTGTGATGTGAAGACTTATTACACTTGAGGACTGTGCATCCTCCAGCCGGTTAGGCGTCGCGTTCTGAGCATCCAAGAGACATTGTGGATTGCCGGTGAACGAAGTCTGTGAAGGTTTGGGAGTCTACCTTGAAGACTTACCAGAGTGATTGGGCGAGGTCTATGTGACCTTAGCTCAAGGAGAATACGGTGAGGACTGGGTGTCCTGAGCTGCGTGTTCAGGACTGGGTGTCCGGGACTGTGTGTCCTAAGGTTTAAATACCTAGCCGCTCCAACCGGACGTACAGTTGTCACAACAACTGGAACTGGTTCAACAAATCATTGTCTTCAACGAGTCACTGGTTTCATCTTCACTTCACTTTACTTACTGTTACTCCTTGTGAAGTCATTGTATGTTTGCACTATCATTTGTCTTCACTGAGTGACTTCGTGTTCTGTTTGGCTTCACAATATCTTCCTACCTGATCCTTACTACCTAGCTACTATTAGTCTTTGTGCTTTCACTTCATTGAATACTTGACTATGGTTTGCCTAGTGTAGTCTACCTTCCGCTGCATGGTTATAGGTTTAATTTTATCGTTTGTCTTCAAAACTTCTATGTTCTGAAGACTTTCATAAAAATCGCCTATTCACCCCCCTCTAGTCGATATAACGCACTTTCAATTGGTATCAGAGCAAGGTGCTCCCTTGTTCTGTGTGATTCGGTTTAACCACCCGGAGTTTTAGCTATGTCGACTGCAGGGATAATTAAAGTCTCCGCTGCGTGCCCCGTCTTCGATGGAACTGAATATCCCTACTGGAAGAATAAGATGCGCATGCATCTTGAAGCCATTAACGTCGACCTATGGTATGTCGTCGAGAACGGTGTTCCCAAGGCTGGAGAAGGTGTCACTGCTGCTGATGTCAAGAAATTCGTTCAACTGGACTCTACTGCCAAGAATATCATCTGTGGTCATCTGACCAAAGGACAGTATGGCCGTGTGAGTGCTTTGAAGACATCCAAGCTGGTCTGGGACTGGCTCTCCAAGGTCAATGAAGGCATCTCAACCCAGAGAGATCAGAGAATCAGTGTCCGTCGCAACCTCTTCAACCGCTTCAAGAGAAATGACAATGAGAATGTCCGGCACACATTTGACCGACTCACTGACATCACAAATGAGCTTCAAGCCCTCGGCGCCACTAAGATTACCAAACACGAAGTCGTCAAGACGCTGCTGAGATCACTTGATAGTTTGTTTGACATCCTGGCCTTGATGATTCAAGAACGTCCTGATTTCAAGACACTCGATCCGTCTGACATACTTGAGAGGCTCAACACACATGAGTTTCAGCTTTCGGAGAAAAGAGATATCTACGGTCCAAACTATGGGCGAACTCGTGCCTTGAAGGCAAAAGCTGTCTCCTCATCTGAAGAAGAATCTGACAGCAGTTCTGATGATCCTGAAGACATTGGAAGGGAACTTGCTATGCTTGTCAAGAAGTTCCAAAAATTCACCAAGAAGAAAGGCTTCCCGATCAAGCTCAAGGAATGATGAAGCTCCTGCTCATGACTACAAGAAGAAAACATGTCACAAGTGCAAGAAACTTGGCCACTTCATCTCTGAGTGTCCACAGTGGGACAATGAGAACAAAAAGAAGAAGAAGAGCAAGGAATATGACTCTGACGACAAGAAGAAGAAGAAGAAATACTCAAAGTCTTCTTCCAAGTCTTCCTCAAAGTCTTCATCACACAAGAAGAGCTCATCTGGCAAGGCACGTGCGTTTGTTGGCAAGGAAATGGATTCAGAGGAGGAGTCTGCTTCTGAGGAGGCGGAGGTGGAGTCTGAGGAGGAATCCGACTCAGGCGTCGCAAGTCTGGCTACAACATACGTTGCCAAGTCCATCTTCAACACTGAAGACAATGACTTCATCACCGACACCGATGCAAATGACAAGGACTACTCCGCTTCTACCTACTGCTTCATGGCACGCGGTGCCAAGGTAAACACACACACTACTCACTATCAAACATCTAGTGACGATGACTCTGATTGTGGTTCAAAACCTAGCTACAAAACACTTGCTAAAATTGCAACTGAACAACAGAAAGCTATGGAACATATTCAAAAACTGTTAGACAGAAGCGATGATCTGTTAGGTGCTGAAATGACTCGATCTGAATCCTTAATTGAAGACATAAAAAATCTTCACGTTAAGTATCAGGAACTTGAAAGTCATCATGAAACTCTCTCAACAACTCATGAAAAGATTTCCTATGATTATCTTCAAAGGAAGCAAGATCTTGAGAAATTGAGAGCGGTTCATGAAGATCTTCAAACGGAAAATGAGTCACTTTGTGCCAAATAGATCAGTCCCGCTCAGGAAGGATTTGAACCACCATGTCTTAAATGCATTGAGAGTGATAATGCTACTTCTGTTGCTGAATGTTCTACTGCTACTACTGTTGCAATATCTTCAACTGTTGATGTGGTAACTAACCCCTCTGCTGAGGATACCACCACTATTGCTGATGAGAATGCTAGGTTGAAGACATTGCTTGAAACAGGGATGTACAAAAGTCTTAAAGGGCATCAGACGCTATGTGATGTCCTGAAAAAGCAGATTTTGAACCAAAACCCTAGGAAAGAGGGTGTAGGGTTCGTAAGGAAAATGAATGCAGATGGCTCTTACTGGAAACCTGAGTAGTACCCCAAAACCATGTGGGTTGCTGCAAAGGAACCTTCAGTAGATCCATCCAATCTATCTGGCTTCACTTGTGCTAACCCCATTATCATTGATGAATCCTTTGATGCAAACTATATACTGTTTAAGAATCAGAATGGTGAAGTGTTTGCCAGGTACATTGGTACTAACTGCAGGAATGGACCGCCTATGAAGAAGATCTGGGTTCCGAAAAGGTGTCTGGAGAGTCTTCCTGTGAATGTCATCATGACACCTCACGTGAAGAAGACAAACCTCAGACCAAAGGCTTCATACGGTCCAAAGGCTTCATACAGACAGAGGACTCACCTGAGTCGCACTAACGCAAATGTTTTGCAGGGAAACCATACTCAGGCATATGAATATGAGAGCGGTTCATCAAACCGCCATGTTCATAAGACCAAGAACTATTCTGCTTATTCTTATGAGTACTATTGTCCGCCTGCAAGAATGTTTGCTAAGGCTTCAAAGCCAAAATTCTCAGATGCTGCACTTAGACTTATTGCTTCTAAGCCGCCCTTGATGTGGGTGGCTAAGAAAGCTTAACTCTCTTTTGCAGGGAAAGGTCTCCAGTAGAAAACCAAAATCGTCTGACGCTATTGCTGGGGACTTTAAACATCTTGTAGGGCGCAAGATCAAATGCCCAAATGGTCTTACTATGTACTTCGTACCTGAATCGCTTGCTACTCTCCCTATTAGTCCTAACCTGGATCTAAGCTTTCATAACCCACTGGTTCGTCAAATGTTTTTGCTTCACAATGCTCTTGATGAACCTATCCCCCTAACTGCACTGTAAGGTACGACACCAGCGTCTTCAGAATGGATTATTGACAGTGGGTGTACAAATCACATGACTGGCAAAAGAAGTCTTCTTATGGACTCAACCTTACGTCCATCCGACAAGAGCCACATCACATTTGCTGACACTGGTAAAAGTAAGGTATTGGGTCTAGGTAGAGTTGCAATCTCAAGGGATCAACACATGGATAAAGTCATGCTTGTTGAATCCCTTGGCTTCAACTTAATGTCTGTCTCAATGCTTTGCGATTTGAACATGATCGTAATGTTTGGAAAATATCGTTGCCTTGTACTAATGGAATCTGACAAGTCTCTAGTGTTTGAAGGGTATCGAAAAGATGATTTGTACGTGGTAGATTTCTCAGCAGGGCCACAGCTTGCAGTATGTCTTCTAGCAAAGGCTTCAGAATGCTGGCTCTGGCATCGGAGGCTTGGACATGCTGACATGAGGAACCTCCACACCCTTGCGAAGAAGAAGCATGTTATAGGCATCGAGGGCGTCAAGTTCAAGAAAGACCACTTATGCGGTGCCTGTGAAGCAGGGAAGATGACGAGGGCCAAACATCCCTTGAAGACAATCATGACCACTACTCGACCCTTCAACTGCTTCACATGGATCTTTTCGGTCCCACTCATTACTCAACTCTAACTACTACTGCTTGCCTCTATGGCTTCATTATTGTTGATGATTATTCTAGATATACTTGGGTGCACATAATCCTTTACAAGACTGAAGTGCAGGATGTCTTCAGACGCTTCGCCAGTTGAGCTATGAACAATTTTGGTGCCAAGATAAAGCACATCAGAAGTGACAATGGCACTGAATTCAAGAACACTGGCCTTGATACATATCTTGATACCTTGGGCATCACACATGAATTCTCAGCCCCGTACACGCCATAGCAGAATGGCGTCGTCGAACGCAAGAACAGAACACTAATTGAGATGGCCAGAACGATGCTAGATGAATACAAGACCCCAAGAAAATTCTGTCTGGCCCGAAGCCATTGATACTGCACGCCATACAATCAATCGTGTTTATCTTCACAAGCTACTGAACAAGACATCTTATGAGCTCCTTACTGGCAAGAAGCCAAATGTCAGTTACTTCAGAGTATTTGGCGCAAGGTGCTGGATCAAGGACCCACATCACACCTCAAAATTTGCACCAAAAGCACATGAGGGTTTTATGCTTGGATATGGAAAGGATTCGCACTCCTACAGAGTCTTCAATCTCTTTCATTACAAAGTGGTTGAAACAGTGGATGTGCGGTTCGATGAGACCAACGGTTCACAAAGAGAGCAGCTGCCAAATGTGCTAGATGAAGTTCCATCCGGTGAATCAATCAAGCTAATGGGAACTGGAGAAATTATACCTTCTGAAGCTCATCCTGAAGAAGAACTTATCATTTCAGCACCTGATCAACATGAAGACAATGCTCAGCCTGAAGACATTCCTTCCAACAATGACAATGAACAGCAAGAGCAAAGTCTTCGCCCTGTACATCCTCGCGTTGCCAGTGAAGTGCAGATTGAAAGAATAATTGATAACATCAATGCACCTGGTCCACTCACTCGTTCAAGGGCAACTCAGCTAGCAAATTTGTGTGGGCACTTCGCATTCGTCTCAATAACAGAACCCAAGAAAGTTGAAGAAGCCTTCATGGAACCTGAATGGATTCAAGCTATGCAAGAAGAGCTTCAACAGTTTGAGCTGAATAATGTATGGGAACTGGTTAAGCGTCCTGATCCACGGAAGCACAATATAATAGGCACCAAATGGATATACCGCAACAAGCAAGATGAGTATGGTCAAGTTGTCAGAAACAAAGCTCGTCTCGTTGCTCAAGGATATACTCAAGTGGAAGGCATTGACTTCGATCAAACATTTGCTCCTGTGGCTAGACTTGAAGCCATACGCATACTGCTGGCCTATGCAAATCATCATAACATACTTCTATATCAAATGGATGTGAAAAGTGCCTTTCTCAATGGCAAGATTGAAGAAGAAGTGTATGTTGCACAACCGCCTGGCTTTGAAAATCCAAAACATCCTGACATGGTATACAAGCTCAACAAGGCACTGTATGGCCTCAAACAAGCCCCTCGGGCCTGGTATGACCCACTCAAATACTTCCTGAAGAGCAAAGGATTCATACCCGGTTCCCTAGATCCCACTCTTTTCACGAAGACATATGATGGTGAACTGTTTGTGTGCCAAATATATGTGGATGACATTATCTTTGGCTGCACCAATCAGAAGTACAGTGAAGAGTTTGGATATATGATGCAAGAGCAATATCAGATGTCCATGATGGGGGAGCTGAAGTTCTTCCTCGGTCTTCAAATACGACAACAACGCAATGGCATCTTCATATCTCAAGAGAAGTATCTCAAAGATTGCCTGAAGAAGTTCGGTATGCAAGACTGCAAAGGCTTCACAACACCAATGCCAGCCAAACATCATCTGGGTCCTGATGACAATGGTAAAGAGTTCGATCAAAAGGTATACCGCTCCATGATTGGTTCTTTACTTTATCTATGTGCATCTAGGCCAGATATTATGCTTAGTGTTTGCATGTGTGCTCGATTTCAAGCGGCACCAAAGGAGTCGCATCACTTAGCTGTGAAGCGAATTCTTCGATATTTGGCTCACACCCCAACTCTAGGATTATGGTATCCCAAGGGCTCAGAGTTTGATCTGGTTGGATTCTCGGATGCTGATTATGCTGGTGAAAAAGTTGATCGCAAGTCTACATCAGGCACATGTCACTTTTTGGGACGATCACTTGTATGTTGGTCTTCAAAGAAGCAGAACTGTGTATCTCTCTCCACTGCTGAATCTGAATACATTGCTGCTGGATCTTGCTACGCTCAGCTTGTATGGATGAAGCAAACACTCAAGGACTATGGCATTCATCTGAAGCAAGTGCCACTTTACTGCGACAACGAAAGCGTCATCAAGATTGCCAACAACCCAGTTCAGCACTCGAAGACAAAGCACATTGAAATTCGTCATCACTTTCTCAGAGATCATGTTGTGAAGGAAGACATTGATATCATACACGTCAACACTGAAGAGCAATTGGCAGATATCTTCACCAAGCCCTTGGATGAGAAGAGGTTTTGCAAGTTACGGTGTGAGCTAAATATCCTGGAATCCTCAAATGTCCTGTGATCAGGCACACATCCTAACCCTTATGCATATTGATGACTTAGATGTGCAACACACGAAGTAAAGTATATCTTCAATCAATGAAGACATACATTCTAAGTGTGAATACATTAATGTGGAATTTGACTTCGGAGCGCCACGATAATTGTGCGCCGTGTCTGGGTCTAATACTTCCTATACGGTGGGTAACGCCACCACCAAACGTTCTATTTTGAAGTGTTTCACTCATGGTGTTACCTTGTAATGTCTTCACATTTGGTTTGGCTTCGATCTCAACATATTTTCATGATTATCTTCACTATGTTGATTATATATATATATATGCTAGTGTTCTGTCCTCTATATCATTCACTTATAGCTATGTCTTTGTGTTGAATCTTTTGAACTAAGTGAATGTGATCGGACCCTAACCTCTCTATGCTTTCTATCTCAAACTCTATCTCCCCAAGTCATATGCATTCTATTGAAACTGTCGAATGTCTTCTCTGCGTCCTTGTCAGCAGAAGATACAGAGACAACCATTAAGTCCGTTTTCAATGCTCATTCCTCCACATGAAATCAGGAGAAGTAGGAACGACCACCCGACAATCCAGGCGTGCGTGGGACGTGGAACAAACCCCAAAATTCCGCATAATGGCCACGTGTTCCTCAGATGCGAATCGCCAGGGGCACCTGTGTAATAGCACAGTACCGCCCCTGTACCTATAAATACACACTCACAGCGGTTATTATCTCTTATTCCACCCTCGCACGAACCCTAGCGCCACCGCTAGCCCTCGACGACGCCGGCGACGAAGCGCTTCGCTGCCGCAACCTCTCCGACGCCGTCTTCACGCCGACCGCGGACATTGTCCTCTCCGCCGTCGCCGTAGGTGTCCTCCGTCGCCAAGTTAGGGCATGGAAGATCGAACTGCTCGGCCTCATCTTACACTCCGTCTAGCAGTTCTTAGTGTGGTAAATAAAACTTCCTCCTTTTACAGCACCATTGATCCTATGGATTTGTCACTTTCTACCACAAGCAGTTTCTGTTCACACAAGCTAGATCTCTCTCATACTGCATCTCATAACATGCCTAGTATATTCACTTGTGCTTCACAAAGTAGTCAGATTCCTCACTTGTACTGATCTGTGGATTCATACAAATCTGGAACCAACTTCTTATCTATGAGTGAATGTCTTCGCAAGATGAGGTCAATGTCTTCTAAACTAATTTATCTTCAAAATCTTCTGAGAATGCATATGACCTCTTCCCCTTCCCTCGCACCTTAATGCTGTCACAGGTACAGGTCCGTGGGAGAATCCTTTGGTTCTCATAGTCTGCATTCATTTGCAGAATTCTTACAGCATCACATAAATTCTCCCGAAGCCAGTTCCTGTTGGTCCAGCAAACGAAAACCTTTGAAGCCTTTGAACGTCTTGAAGCCTTTCAAGTTAAAGTTTATGGCTTCAGAGAAAGCAGCAAGGAAGGGTGGCAGAAAGCGTCGTGGTGAGACCTCCAGAGATCTGCCAGATGAACTCTCAGAAATGTACAAGACAGATCCTGAAGAGGATTACAGTCAGCGCAAGACCCGAATCCAATGGATTCGAAGATATTGGGCAGAACAATGGTTCAAATACAGATTTGTGACCCAGGAGTATGCTGAGAAAAACGCCATCAAGAGATCGTGGGGAGACATCCTATTCAAGAATCTTCTACCCAGGTCCAGAGATGAAGCCATTGCTCAAGGCTTCTATCCATGCATGGTCCGTGGACCACAGCCTGCTGATGCACACTCGTCGTCACTGCTATGGTGTCGTGACGATAATCTGTTCAAGCGCAACTTCTAGTTTGCTCAGAACTCAGCGAAGCAGAACAAGAAGACTTTTGGGTTAGACTTCAACCCTGGTCCCTCATCTCCAAGGGCAGATGGCACACGACATGCAGAACCCAATGTCATCGGTCCTTTTGCCAACCTTGAAGGCCTCATCACCTACATCTTGGTTCAAGGGACTGCAGTGAATGAGCCTGCAGCTGACACTGAGTCTGATGACTCGCCTGCAGTGCCGAAGCCAAAGAAGTTGAAGAAGCCAAAAGCTTCAAAGCCGGCCCCTTCACCAAAAATCTCAAGGGTGAAGCCATTGGAAACTGCACCTCCTGAAGATAGTGTGCAGTCTGAAGACTTATCACGCGTCTCCAAGCCCCAGAAGGCCAAGATGCCTCTATCTCACACTGGCAAAGAGCTAACAGCTGCTGCCATTCTGCGCAATGACGACATTGATCTGTCAAGTGATGAAGATCTTGCAGATGACGCTCTTGAGCAACTCATCAAGAGCAAAGAAGAAGCAGAAATCTTCAATGATCTGCCTCTCTTTGATGTCACCATCATCCACAACTTCATTGACGAGTGGTTTGACACGCCAAACATCAGCTTTGAAGATCTGCAGCTACCCATTGGCCTCAGTGTCGCCTTCCAAGGCGCCATTGCTTCAGAACTTGCTATTGCCCAGCGCATTGTTGAACTGAAGCAGAAGATTGACTATGAAAAGGCTCAGTTCAAGAAGCATATGGCCAAGCTCAGCATGCAAGAAGTGAAGAACTTCAAGACAATGATGCACGAGCTCAAGGAAGCCTTTGTGAAGAAGCGTGCAGAAGCTCAGCTGACAGATGTGTGCAGGCCTATAATGAGGCTGAGAAGCGCAAGGCACTTGGGCGTCCTGGCATCGACCCTAGGATGGCCGCAAAGAAGAAGAAGAAGCCTGCTACGGCTGAACCTGATGCACCAAGGCAAGAAGCAGTTCCGATTGTCTTCCCAACTAGACTGACTGGCTCGAAGCCAAAAAGCCAGTCAACAGCTTCAGAGCTCAAGAAGACAAGGACTGCTGAGGCTGAAGCCAGGAAGAGGAAACAATCTGAAGCCTCTCCTACTGCCCCCTCCAAGAAGAAGAGGAAGACCAAGAAAGCTCGGGCTTCTTCCACAGAGCCCTTGATAGTTGAACCCATTTCTATGGTCTATCCTAAAGCTGAACGACAACTGACAATTTATGAGCCTGCTTCCACAGAGGCTCATGAAGCTGAAGACATTCCAGCAGCTGATCCCATCGCTGCTGAAGACATTGGTCAACATGACAATGTAGAAGATGGTGCAGTCCTTCCTCAGCATGAAAACAGTGAACTCATCAGCATTGGTCGTCCACTGACGCCAATTGCACATGATGCTTCATGGGTGGATCGCCCACAAGAGGAAGAAGACTATGAGGCCCAGCCCACTCCAACTCCACATGCGTCGTCTGCGTTCCGCAGGCTTCACAAAGGTCCTAGGCCTCAAGTCTCTGCTGAAGACATTCCGGCTGCATCAGCCGCAGAAGAAGGAGTCCCACAAGATCCCACTCCCCTGTCCCACCAAGAAGCAGTTCTCCAGGAGAATGTGCTTGTGACCGACCCTCCAGCTAGTCAAGTGGAGGATGAAATACGTGAGGCTGCCACAACCACCAATGAAGCTAATGTGGAGCCCTTCCCAGCAAAAGCTTCAGAAGACAGCGTAGCCACTGATCCCGCCACTTCTGTTCCTGAGTCTGCTGCCGGTCCCCAATTCAACTATCATGTTGAGCACAGGCCTCAGGTCCAGAAGCCAATCCCAAGACTGCCAAGGTTTCCAGGTCCTGCATCAGCACCTGGCTCCTTCAACATCAATGGCTTCAGGGCAGACAACACATTCTTCAATAGCTCCAGGAACCCCTACTCAAGGGAAAGGATATCATCTGATCGGTTCTGGAGCTATCCTCAGCGAAGCTATTACTCTTGCATTCTGTACAACCAAGGTCGCATCTTCCCACACAAGCGCCTTGACGTTGAAGCTATAACTGGTCTGCCTGTCTGGAAGAAGCTTTAGATTGCTTCAAGGAAGTTGGACTACTGCCATTCATTACTGACGAAGAGCATTGGAATGAAGAGCTGCTGCTTCAATTCTATGCCACATTTCACATCAGAGGGTACAGCAGAGATCCGAAGACTTGGGTCCTGGAGTGGATGACTGGCAACGTTCATCACGAAGCCAATGCATTTGACATCATTGAGCTCACTGGCTTCCCCACTCCTGGCGATCTCTTCGAGCAAGGCTGTCAGCTGCATGCTGAAGCTATTGAGAGCATCTTTCAGCGGCCAGAACCTGATATGAGTCAGATGCTCAGCATGATGAAGCCATTGCCCCAAGATGCTGCTTATCCCACAGAGTTCTTCATTGAAGACCTTGAGTACCTGCCAAGAACCATCTATCACATCATCAGGCGAACTCTCTGGCCTATTAAAGGGCACTCTCCAAATGCCAAGCTTCAGGGTGCAATGAAGACTTTGGTCTTCTATATACTTCATGGCAAATGCTTCAATGCACAGGACTTCTTCATACGCCAACTTGCTGCATCAGGCATTGATCTGTTTGGTTTGAAGTTCTATGCCCCTTGGGTCATGCGGCTGATCAAGCTACACATGCACCACACCCTGCTTCCACTGAAGCCATTGACAGTGCCACTGCTCCAAGACCCAAGAAGCGCGCTCGTGTTCTCAATGACCGAGAGCTTCTTGTAGCTCTACATCAGAAACAGGATAGGCATCATGACTGGCTAAAGCATCAGATGAAAAGCCTCTTGGTGGATGTTAATCGCACTCGAAATCTTGCCACCAAGAATGCTTTCGTTGCCCATGAAACCTGTCGCCGCACATGGAAAGGGCTCACGATGATGTGTTCTGAAGCTGATCTTCAAGAGGATGGCTTCACTGAGAGATTCAAGTTTGACTCCACACCTCCTCGAAGGGCTGTGCTGCTAGGAAATCCATCCCTTGAAGACTCTGAGTTCTCTTCCTCTGCTGCCACAGTGACTTCCAGAATTATTAAGGAAGAAGACGATGCTACTTCACCGCCACCTCCTTCAGCACCTCCAAGCTCTTCTGCACCGCCAAACAACACCAACAACCCTGCTACTTCACCTACTCCTCATGGGAACGAGTAGAGGCTCTATGTCTTCAAACCTTTTTGGTCATTACTGACAAAAGGGGGAGAAGCATATGAGATTGATAGTCTTCAAGAGGGTCCATATGGGCGGGTGCTTTATATTTTGCTTCGTGCTTACAACTCTCGTTTTTGCTACATTTGGTTCTTATGAGTTGTAACACTTAAACTAGATGGTCGTCTGCTACTTATTTGCCACCTTGTTTTGCGAAGATAAATTCCGCATGTGCAACGATAAATTCCGCACTTAGCTCATTCTGCAGACATCCATTTTCCATTATGCATGTCATTATCTTCATATACTTTCACATGCATAGTGGATTGTCATCATAAGTTGAAGTGGATCTCCACAAGTACAACCTGCCATGTGCATTTGCATTCCAAAAGCAAATTAACTTATATGCACATCTTCAGGGGGAGCCCTTGCAACTTATGAAGACAATTCCTTATCCTTTACAATTTCACAGATTATATTCCCCGTTGAAAACTTCAACTAGTTTGTCATCAATCACCAAAAAGGGGAAGATTGTAAGTGCATCTAGTGCCACCCCTAGTTGGTTTTGGAGTATTGAAGACAAACCTAGTTGAGGGACTAATGTGTTTGTGAGAATTGCAAGATAACACAGGTAGAAGTCCCTCATTGATTCGGTTTTACTACCAGAGATGACCCCTAAAACTGTATGAAGACATTGAAGTCAAAGGTGGTATATGAAGATATTCACATTGAAGACTATGACAAGAGAAGACACTATATGAAGCCTATGGAGCTCGAAGACTTAGATCTTTCGTAGTTCTTTTTCTTTTGTGTTGAGTCATAGGAACCACCGTACTGTTAAGTGGGGTCCAAGAGAACCAGTCAGAATGACTGAAGTGATGCCTAAACCAAAAACCTATGTCTTCGAGTGAAGACTATGTGAGCGAATCTTGTCCAGAGTCGGACAAGTCAGCTTTGCTTGTAGCCCAAGTAAAGTTGCCGTGTGAGTTTGAAATCTGACCGTTGGAACACGTGTCAGTTCCTTAGTGACCCAGGGTCATTTCGGACAAATCAGGTCGGGTTGCCAAGTGGCTATAAATAGCCCACCCCCTACAACCATAAATGGTTGGCTGCTCAGATTGAAAGTACGGCTTTTGTCATTTGAGAGCAACCCACCTCGAAGCCTTTGAGAGAGAATTCCTTGCTAGGATAAATCCCTAACCACCAGAGCCAGAGAGAATTGGGCATCACTTAAGTCTTCTTGCCTGTGTGATCTGAAGACTTATTACACTTGAGGACTGTGCATCCTCCAGCCGGTTAGGCGTCGCGTTCTGAGCATCCAAGAGACATTGTGGATTGCCGGTGAACGAAGTCTGTGAAGGTTTGGGAGTCTACCTTGAAGACTTACCAGAGTGATTGGGCGAGGTCTATGTGACCTTAGCTCAAGGAGAATACGGTGAGGACTGGGTGTCCTGAGCTGCGTGTTCAGGACTGGGTGTCCGGGACTGTGTGTCCTAAGGTTTAAATACCTAGCCGCTCCAACCAGACGTACAGTTGTCACATCAACTGGAACTGGTTCAACAAATCATTGTCTTCAACGAGTCACTGGTTTCATCTTCACTTCACTTTACTTACTGTTACTCCTTGTGAAGTCATTGTATGTTTGCACTATCATTTGTCTTCACTGAGTGACTGCGTGTTCTGTTTGGCTTCACAATATCTTCCTACCTGATCCTTACTACCTAGCTACTATTAGTCTTTGTGCTTTCACTTCATTGAATACTTGACTATGGTTTGCCTAGTGTAGTCTACCTTCCGCTGCATGGTAATAGGTTTAATTTTATCGTTTGTCTTCAAAACTTCTATGTTCTGAAGACTTTCATAAAAATCGCCTATTCACCCCCCCTCTAGTCGATATAACGCACTTTCACTCCGGAATCCTCAAATCTGCAGCCAAACTCATTCTTTTGAATCTATATTCATACTCACAGTTTTGGTTTTGAAGGTCATAGACTTGGGCTTGGAGGTGCTCGATCTTCTCATGTAGCCTGAATATGGCCTCCTCGGTGTTCTTGGCATCCGGCTTGTAGTTGTTAGTGAACTCCGCAAGCATCATGTGGCTAGCGTTGATTCCACGCTCCACCATCCTTTGGCACTTGAAAACTTGTTGCTCCACTGCTTCGAGCCTCGTCTCCATGCTTCCTGTCCCCTTTGGTCCCTCTTCATCGCGGATGTGCAGCAACCCATCACGCATCTCAATGGTTTGAGGGTGTCGCAGCACCCCCGTGAGGTAAGGGTTGATGACCTTCTCGAAGAATTTGTCCTTGGAGGCGCTTGGGGCCGTCATGATAACCTAGATCTGTCAGAAAAACAGCTCGAAACAAAAACAGGAGGTTTTTGCGTGATACGGGAGTCAAAACCTTCGGGAGGATATATACTGAATTTTTACCGACCAAAATACATAACGTGCAAGAAAACGGAGTCTGGAAGGCACACGAGGCGCTCACGAGGTAGGGGGCGCGCCCAGGGGGGTAGGGCGTGCCCACCACCCTCGCGGGGCCCTCGTGTCCTTCCCGGACTGCTACTTATTTTTCTATTTTTCTAAATATTCCAAAATGGAGAAATATTGCCTTAAAAATTGTTTTGGAGTCGGTTTACTTACCGTACCACATACCTATTCCTTTTCAGAGTCTGAAACGTTCCAGAAAGTGTCCCTTATGTATTCCTCCGGGGCTATGGTTTCAATAATATTGGTTTCAACATTTATGGGATTACCTGAGATATAATGTTTAATTCTTTGACCATTTACCACCTTTGGATTTGTGCCCTCGAAGTTGTTGATTTTTATGGCACCGGAACGGTAGACCTCCTCGATGATGTAGGGGCCTTCCCATTTAGAGAGAAGTTTTCCTGCAAAAAATCTTAAACGAGAGTTGCAAAGCAATACATAATCACCTACATTAAACTCACGCTGTGTCATATCCTTTTGTCATGCCATCTTTTAACTTTTTCTTTAAACAACTTGGCATTTTCATAAGCTTGGGTTCTCCATTCATCAAGTGAGCTAATATCAAATAACCTCTTCTCACCGGCAAGTTTAAAATCATAGTTAAGCTCTTTAATAGCCCAATATGCTTTGTGTTCTAGTTCGAGAGGTAAGTGACATGCTTTTCCAAAGACCATTTTATACGGAGACATACCCATAGGATTTTTGTATGCAGTTCTATAAGCCCATAATGCATCATCAAGTTTCTTAGACCAATTCTTTCTAGATCTATTAACAGTCTTTTGCAAAATTAATTTGAGCTCTCTATTGCTCAATTCTACTTGACCACTAGACTGTGGGTGATAAGGAGATGCAATTCTATGATTAACATCATATTTAGCAAGCATTTTACGGAAGGCACCATGAATAAAGTGTGAACCACCATCAGTCATTAAATATTTAGGGATTCCAAACCTCGGAAAAATAACTTCCTTAAGCATTTTAATAGAAGTGTTATGATCAGCACTACTAGTTGGAATAGCTTCTACCCACTTAGTAACGTAATCAACAGCAACTAGAATATGTGTGTATCCATTAGAGGCAGGAAAAGGTCCCATATAATCAAAGCCCCAAACATCAAACGGCTCAATAACAAGAGAATATTTCATAGGCATTTCTTGACGTCTACTAATATTACCAATTCTTTGACATTCATCACAAGACAAGACAAACTTACGGGCATCCTTGAAGAGAGCAGGCCAATAAAAACCAGATTGCAATACCTTATGTGCAGTTCTATCTCCAGCGTGGTGTCCTCCATAAGACTCGGAATGACACTTGCGTAGGATCTGTTCCTGTTCATGCTCAGGTACACAACGTCTAATAACACCATCTACTCCTTCTTTATAAAGATGTGGGTCATCCCAAAAGTAATGTCTCAAGTCATAGAAAAACTTTTTCTTTTGCTGGTATCTGAAGCTAGGTGGTATAAACTTAGCAACAATATAATTAGCATAATCAGCATACCATGGAGTGCTACGAGAAGTACTTATAACATTTAATTGTTCATCAGGAAAATCATCATTAATAGGTAGTGGGTCATCAAGAATATTTTCTAACCTAGATATGTTGTCTGCAACGGGGTTCTCAGCTCCCTTTCTATCAACAATATTCAAATCAAATTCTTGTAGCAAGAGAACCCATCTAATAAGTCTAGGTTTAGCATCTTTCTTTTCCATAAGATATTTAATAGCAGCATGATCCATGTGAATAGTTACTTTAGAATCAACAATATAAGATCTGAACTTATCACAAGCAAATACAACTGCTAAAAGCTCTTTTTCAGTAGTAGCATAATTTCTTTGAGCATTGTCTAGAGTCTTACTAGCATAATGGATAACATTTAATTTCTTATCTACTCTTTGCCCTAGAACAGCACCTACAACATAATCACTAGCATCACACATAATTTCAAAGGGTAAATTCCAATCAGGTGGCTGAACAATAGGTGCAGAGACTAATGCTTTCTTAAGTATTTCAAATGCTTCTACACAATCATCATCAAAGACAAATGGTATATCTTTTTGCAATAAATTAGTCAGAGACCGAGAAATTTTTGAGAAGTCCTTAGTGAACCTCCTATAAAAACTGGCATGACCAAGGAAACTTCTTACACATTTGATGTCCTTGGGACATGGCATCTTTTCAATAGCATCAACCTTGGCTTTATCAACTTCAATACCTCTTTCAGAAACTTTGTGCCCCAAGACAATAACTTCATTAACCATAAAGTGGCACTTTTCCCAATTCAAGACAAGATTAGTTTCTTCACATCTCTGCAAAACTCGATCAAGATTGCTCAAGCAATCATCAAAAGAGGAACCATAGACGGAAAAGTCATCCATGAAAACCTCACAAATTTTTTCACAAAAGTCAGAGAATCACTACTAGGAAAAGGGCTATAGATGGAAATGACACTAATGGCGCACCAGACATGTGGTGCGCCATTAGTATATACTAATGGCGTACCATGTGTTGGTGCGCCATTAGTGTCCAAATACTAATGGCGCACCACATTCACGGTGCGCCATTAGTAACAATTTTTTTTCAATTTTTTTAAAACTAGTAATGGCGCACCGTGGGAGTGGTGCGTCATTACTAGTTAAACTAGTAATGGCGCACCACATCCACGGCGCGCCACTAGTAAATTATTTTCAAATTTTTTTTCCAAATTTTTTTATTTATTTTTTCAAAACTAGTAATGGTGCACCAGTGGACAGTGCGCCATTACTAGTTAAAACTAGTAATGGCGCATTGTCAACTGGTGCGGCATTACTAAGTTTTTTTATTTTTTTTTCAGAATTTGTTTTATTGTTTTTTCAAAACTAGTAAACTAGTAATGGCGCACCACCCCCACGGTGCGCCATTACTAACTTGGCCCAAAACGTACCGAATGCACCCCCCGTGGACCGCCTTTTCAGTTTTAAAAAAAATAAAAGAAAATGATGGAAATGTCAAAAAAATAAAAGAAAATAAGTTTCCTATGTGATATATGGTCTAGTTGTTGGAAAATTTAGAAATATGAATTTCGACTTTATTTGCAAAATCTCTTTGAAATTTGTAAAACGGGCATAACTTTTGCATACGAACTCGGATTAAAAAGTTTTTTATATGAAAAATCATCTACTTGAAAAGTTACATCCTCAATCCCCACAGAACTGACAGAAGTTCATCGACCCAAGCGCCTGCTGCGTGTTTGAAGTCACGCATCAGTCGGGGTTTCAATCCTTTGAGAATTAGGCCATTGGCTCTTTCTGCTTGTCCGTTCGACTGCAGGTGAGCGACTGAAGCATAGTCGACCCGTGTGCCTTGAGAAGCGCAGAAAGCTCTAAACTCATCAGAATCGAAGTTCGACCCGTTGTCCATGATGATGCTATGTGGAACTCCATATCTGAATGTCAATTCTCTAATAAAATTGACAGCGGTGCCGGCTTCAAGGTTCTTGATAGGTTTAGCTTCGATCCATTTGGTAAACTTGTCGACTGCTACGAGCACATGAGTGAATCCGCTCCTACCAGTTCTCAGTGGTCCAACCATATCCAATCCCCAAACAGCAAAGGGCCAGACGAGGGGAATGGTCTACAGGCTGACGCTGGCTTGTGAGACATGTCAGAGTAAAACTGGCAGTCTTCACATCTGTCGACTATATCTTTCGCCATTTCATTTGCTCGTGGCCAATAGAATCCAGTTCGGTATGCTTTAGCCATGATGGCCCGAGAGGACGCATGGTGACCATAGGTCCCCGAGTGGATGTCGTTGAGGATCATTCGACCTTCTTCTGGCGTTATGCATTTCTGTCCGACTCCAGTCACGCTTTCCCTGAACAGTTGTCTCCTTATCACAGTAAAGGCCTTGGATCGACAGACGATCTATCGAGCCTCTTCCTCATCCTCTGGGAGTTCTTTCCTAAGGATGTAGGCAATGTACATCACTGTCCAGTCGGGAGTAATGGCCAAAACCTCCATGATCAGGTCGACCATGGCTGGGACCTCGACTTCAGTCGGATCTGTGGCGTTCCTAGGCTGCGGGGGCTCTTCAGTAAAAGGATCTTCTTGAACTGTCGGTGTGTGAATATGCTCGAAAAACACATTGCTGGGAATGGCTTCTCTCTTGGAACCTATCTTAGCCAAGTCATCGGCTGCTTAATTTTTCAGTCGGGGTATGTGATGGAGCTCTAACCCCTCAAACTTCTTTTCCAGCTTCCTCACCGCGTTGCAGTAACCAGTCATGGCTGGGCTTCTGACGTCCCACTCCTTCATCACTTGATTGACTACCAGATCTGAGTCACCGTAGACCATGAGGCGACGGACGCCGAGTGAGATGGCCATACGCAACCCATACAGGAGTGCTTCATATTCAGCTTCATTATTGGAGGAATCAAAGTGAATCTGGAGGACATATCTGAGCTTGTCAACTCGGGGGATACCAGAACCACCCCAGCACTGGAACCATTCAGCATTTTGGATCCGTCAAAGAACATGGTCCAGTGCTCTGAGTGAATTTGAGTCGGCAGTTGTTGTTCAATCCACTCGGCGAGGAAATCTGCTATTGCTTGGGACTTAATAGCCTTCTTTGCCTCAAACTTGATATCTAAGGGAAGGAGTTTAATCGCCCATTTTGCCACTCGACCAGTTGCATCTCTGTTGTGCAGAATCTCTGAAATGGAGCGTTGCTGACGACTGTAACAAAGTGATCAGAGAAATAGTGTGCAACCTTCCTCGTGGTCATGTAAATCCCATAAACGAGCTTCTGATAGTGCGGATATCTCTGCTTCGACGGAGTCAGAACTTCAGAAATATAATAAACTGGGCGCTGAACTTTATAGACTTTCCCTCTTCTTCTCGCTTGACTGTAAGTACTGTACTGACGACTTGTCCAGTGGCTGCTATATAAAGCAGTAAAGGCTCTTTGCTGATTGGGGCAGCAAGCACCGGCCGGGTGGAAAGCAGGGCTTTTAGCTCTGCAAATGCTGCATCAGCTTCAGGAGTCCACTCGAACTTATCTGATTTCTTCATCAGTTGGTAAAGAGGCAGTGCCTTTTCACCGAGGCAAGAAATGAATCGACTTAGGGCGGCCAAGCAACCAGTAAGCTTCTGGACATCATGCACATGCACAGGGCATTTCGTCCGGAGTATAACACCCACTTTCTCTGGGTTAGCATCGATCCCTCGTTCGGAAACGAGAAAACCGAGTAATTTTCCGCCCGGAACTCCAAACGTGCACTTTGATGGATTAAGCTTGATATCATACCTTCTGAGGTTGGCAAAGGTTTCAGCAAGGTCAGTCAATAGGTCGGAACCTTTACGTGACTTGACCACAATGTCATCCATGTATGCTTCCACATTCCGACTGATCTGAGTGAGCAGGCACTTCTGAATCATCCGCATGAATGTGGCTCCAGCGTTTTTCAAACCGAATGGCATAGTGACATAACAGAAGCACCCAAATGGGGTGATGAAAGCTATTTTATCTCGTCGGGTCCGTACAGACGGATCTAGTGGTACCCGGAGTAGGCGTCCAAAAACGACAAACGCTCACACCCTGCAGTCGAGTCGACTATCTGGTCGTCGATGCGAGGGAGACAAAAGTGATCTTTCGGGCAGGCCCAATTGATATGCTTGAAGTCAATGCACATGCGAAGTGAGTCGTCCTTCTTTGGGACCATGACAACATTAGCTAACCACTCGGAGTGGTAAATCTCATGGATAAACTCAGCTGCCAAAAGACGAGCCACCTCTTCACCGACTGCCTTCCTCTTCTGTACAGCGGACTGTCGAAGATGTTCTTTGACTGGTTTCACTTTTAGGTCGACTCGCAAACGATGCTCAGCCAGTCCCCTGGGAACACCTGGCATGTCCGAAGGTTTCCATGCAAAGATGTCCCAGTTCTCATGGAGGAACTGGATGAGCGCTTATTCCTATTTGGAGTTGAGTGTGGTTGAAATGTGAGTCGAAGCAGCATTGGGGTCTGTCGGGTGAATGTGAATCGACTTTGTTTCGCTAGACGACTGGAATGCTGAATCTATGGCGGGCTTCTTGGCTCGCAACAAATCACTCGGATCTGCATTTTTCTGATATTCTTACAATTCTACCACGGCCATGTGCGCATCGGCGATCTTTGAACCCTTCTGGAAGCACTCTTCTGCCTTCTTCCGATTACCAGTGATAGTGATCACCCCTTTGTGACTAGGCATCTTCAATTTGAGGTACACTTAACATGGTCGATCCATAAAACGTGCATAAGCTGGCCTGCCCAGAATAGCATGATAGGCACTCTAAAAATCCACAACTTGAAATGTCAACTTTTCTTTGCGGTAATTCTTGGAATCACCGAAAACCACGTCGAGAGCAATCTGGCCGAGTGATGTAGCCTTCTTGCCTGGAATGACCCCATGGAAACTCATATTACTCTCACTGAGTCTGGACATCGGAATGCCCATTCCTTTCAATGTCTCTGCATACAGTATATTCAGACCACTGCCACCATCCATCAGAACCTTTGTCAGTCGGGTGCCTTCGACTACTGGGTCGACCACCAACGCTTGCCTTCCAGGGGTGGCTATGTGCGCTAGGTGATCGGACTGGTCGAATGTAATGGCAGTCTGGGACCATTTCAAATAACTGGGTGTCACCGGAGCGACCATGTTCACTTCTCTGTTGATGACTTTCAATCGAGTTTTACTCTCAATGTCAGCGAAGATCATCAAAGTGGAATTCATGTGGGGATAACCATCATCATCCTCTTCCTCATCCTCAACCTTGTCTGCTTCCTTCTCCTTTTTCTTGGGCTGTTTCTCTCGGAACTGTTGGATTAGGAGTCGACACTGTCGAGTGGTATGCTTCGGGTAAATGAAATTACCCTCTTCATCTTTTTTAGTGTGGATGTGACATGGCAAATCCAGCACATCATTTCCATCTTGATCTTTTACTTTCTTGGGGTTCCACGGCCCCTTGGGCTTTCCCTTGAACTTTCCTTGAGTCACAGCTAAGGCTTCACCAGGGGCGGCTGGCTCGGCCTTGCGCTTCTGTTTCCGACTGGAGTTACCTCCTCCGGTTTCATGGGCGACTGTTTTGTGCTTGCCACTCCGGAGTCGGTCTTCTTATTCACCGTTGGCATACTTGGTGGCAATTTCCATCATCCGAGTCAGAGTCATATCTCCTGTCCGACCGAACTTCATATTCAATTCCCGATACTTGACACCTTCTTTAAAGGCACAAATTGCCTGGTGATCAGACACATTCTACACCGTGTGATGCAATGTGATCCATCTCTGGATATAATCCCTCAAAGACTCATTCGGTTTCTGCACGCAACACTGTAATTCGGTCAGCCCTGCCGGCCGTTTGCAAGTCCCTTCGAACGTTCTGACAAATACTCGGGCAAGATCTTCCCAAGTATAAATACTGCTTGGTGCTAACTGATTCAGCCATGCTCTAGCCGAGCCCTCCAGCATCAGAGGAAGGTGTTTCATGGCCACTTCATCATTGCCGCCACCAATCTGGACAACCACTCGGTAGTCTTCAAGCCAAGTATCAGGCTTGGACTCACCAGTGAACTTATTGACTCCAGTCGCCAACCTGAAGTTGGGAGGAATCACTGCAGCCCTGATGGCCCTACTGAAGCACTCCGGACCTGAGACATGCACCCTGCTGCTGGTTGGTACATCTCTGTCACGACCCTCTCGGTGAGCTCTGTTTCTGTCGACCAAGCCCTGAACGAGAATAGATCTCGCATCAAAGACCGGCTCTCTGGGGTAGACTGGAACCCCTCGCGACATACTGTGAGGGCGTCTGTCATCATGTTGCTGAGGCACGTACGACCCACTCCTTAGGGGAGGTGTGGGCACTCGACGACGATCATCGCAATCGACTCGGTGATCATACTGCTCATTGTTTCTATACTGATCTCATTGGTCTCCATGTCCCTCACGCCTCGGGGGCGATCTTGGGCTGTGAGCCGACTAAACTGTGTCTGCAACCACGGACCTGCTATGGATCCTATTCTGCGACTGAGATACTGCTGTATTCTGCTCTCTTGCTGCACGGAGCAAAGCTCGGATCTGCACCAGGCCTCGACCAGCTTCTGATTGGGAAGGTTGGATCGACTCGCCTATCTGGGCTGCAGCTGCGAGATTCTGGATCGGAGTTCGGTATACCTGAGTCGGAGGTAGAAAGAGTTGACGTCGACTGGATTCAGGAGCACACTGTCGAGCACGCTCGTCGAGTGCACGCTGGAGATTCTCAAGTCGGGTGCGCTCAGCCAAGTTGGCCAGGCGCGGCTCCTCCAAGGCCTGGGCCCCAGGGGTTTCTCCAGCGATAGGAGTGTGAAGTGCATCCATGTTCCGGCAGCGAAGTTCTTCTCTCCGCTGCGAGGAGAGGGGTTCGGGGCGGTACTCTTCATGAACGCGCGAAGGATCACCGTTCCCATCGCCTCCGTCTTCACGGGTGAAGCCAGGAGGATTGCATGGTCCATTGACCATCAAAACTTCTGCCGCGGGGTCGCTGCTATCGCACTCGGATGCGGTCTCTATGGAGCCAGTCGATAGATCGAACAAGCCGTAGAGGGTTTCGTCGGGCTTGATTGCCGCGACTTGAGGGGTGGCCGACTGACGAGCCACCGCATGCTTCACCCACCGCTGAAGCCTCGACCGACCGGAACGTTTGGTCCGGCGAGCCGCAGGGAGGGGGAAGCCATAGGAGCCGATCGATACTGGGTCGACGGCTGCCGCAGGAGGACGCCGTGGACGCACACACGAAAGTGCGTCGCCCCGCGGACGGGGAGTGCGTTGACGTCGAGTGGAGCCTCCTGAAGACAAGCGGAGTCATCGGTGACAAACACGAGCGCGCCGAGACGGATCTCGCGGCCCTCAGCCAAACCTCCGCCTGAAACCATGATGAAGGGGATCGGAAAAAATTGCAACTTCTCCAAAAAGTCGCTAAGACACCGGCCCCACGATGGGCGCCAACTGTCGTGGTTCTAAGTCTGACAATAGAATGGGGGGTAGGAATGTAGATGCAAGATCCTAGCTATGGAGGAGTTGTACACGCGAGTATTATGAGTTCAGGCCCTTCTCGGAGGAAGTAACAACCGTACGTCTCGGAGCCCGGAGGCGGTCGACTGGATATATGCGTGTGAGTTACAGGGGGTGCGAACCCTTGTCCCAAAGGAGGGGGGTGGCTTATATAGAGTGCGCCAGGACCCCAGCTGCCCTCCGTTACACAAGGTTCAATGTTCATAAAGGAGGAGCGTTACTGGTAACATCCGAAGTAAAGTGCTATAAATGATTATTAAAGCTATGACTTAAATCCCGACCGTTGCGGAGTGAGTGGCTTCACATCTTCTAGTGGTCGAGTGGTTGTTCATATGGTCGAGTGTCTTCAAGACCGTCGAGTGGAACATAACTTTTGGGTCGAGTGGATGATGATTTCTCTTCGACTGCTTCTGGTTCTTTTAGAGATGTCCTTGGGGAGGGTATCTTGGACAGATCCATGACCCTACCCTAGGTACATAGCTTCGTCAGCTCCCGCAGCTCGTTGTGGACCGAGCCAAAGGTTGTGTGTCCCCAATGTTTCCATGCCGCAGCTACCGTAGTCATCTTTGCTGCTAGTTCGGCCACTGTAGTCGCCGGCTGATCCTTCTGCCAAGCCTGGTCAACCGTACTGATAAAGGGTTCCTCCTGCTCCCACATACATTCATATAGGTGATCTCTGATGACCCACAAGTATAGGGGATCTATCGTAGTCCTTTCGATAAGTAAGATTGTCGAACCCAACGAGGAGCAGAAGGAAATGATAAGCGGTTTTCACCAAGGTAATCTCTGCAAGTACTGAAATAAGTGGTAACAGATAGTTTTGTGATAGGATAAATTGTAACGAGCAACAAGTAACAACAGTAAATAAAGTGCAGCAAGGTGGCCCAATCCTTTTGTAGCAAAGGACAAGCCGGAACAAACTCTTATAATAGGAAAAGCACTCCCGAGGACACATGGGAATATCGTCAAGCTAGTTTTCATCACGCTCATATGAATCGCGTTCGATACTTTGATAATTTGATATGTGGGTGGACCGGTGCTTGGGTGCTGTTCTTACTTGAACAAGCATCCCACTTATGATTGACCTCTATTGCAAGCATCCGCAACTACAACAAAAGTATTAAGGTAAACCTAACCATAGCATGAAACATGTGGATCCAAATCAGCCCCTTACGAAGCAACGCATAAACTAGGGTTTAAGCTTCTATCACTCTAGCAACCTATCATCTACTTATTACTTCCCAATGCCTTTCTCTAGGCCCAAATAATGGTGAAGTGTTATGTAGTCGACGTTCACATAACACCACTAGAGGCTAGACAACATACATCTTATCAAAATATCAAACGAATACCAAATTCACATGACTACTCATAGCAAGACTTCTCCCTTGTCCTCAGGAACGAACGTAATTACTTACAAAGCATATTCATGTTCATAATCAAAGGGGTAATAATATGCATATAGGATCTGAACATATGGTCTTCCACCAATTAAACCAACTAGCATCAACTACAAGGAGTAATCAACACTACTAGCAACCTACTAGCACCAATCCCGGACTTTGAGACAAGAATTGGATACAAGAGATGAACTAGGGTTTGGAGATGAGATGGTTCTGGTGAAGATGTTGATGGAGATTGCCCTCTCCCGATGAGAGGAGCATTGGTGATGACGATGGTGATGATTTCCCCCTCCGGGAGGGAAGTATCCCTGGCAGAACAGCTCTGCCGGAGCTCTAGATTGGATCCGCCAAGGTTCCGCCTCGTGGCGGCAGAGTCTCGTCTCGAAAAGTTCCTTCTTATTTTTTCTCATCGAAAGACCTCATATAGTAGAAGATGGGCATCAGAGAGCCACCAGGGGGGCCACGAGGTAGGGGGGCGCTCCCTAGGGGGGTTAGGGGGCCCACCCTCGCGAGCAGGGTGTGGGCCCCTGGCCTTCATCTTTGGCATGGATTTTTCTTTATTTCTTTTAAGACGTTCCTTAGAGTTTCAGGACTTTTGGAGTTGCGCAGAATAGGTCTCTAATATTTGCTCCTTATCCAGACCAGAATTCCAGCTGTCGGCATTCTCCCTCTTTATGTAAACCTTGTAAAATAAGAGAGAATAGCCATAAGTATTGTGACATAAAGTGAAATAACAGCCCATAATGCAATAAATATCGATATAAAAACATGATGCAAAATTGACGTATCAATCGCCAAACGCACAGGGCGACCATCCATGGACTGGACATCTTAAACACGTGGAGATGCAACTTTCAGGGTAATTTTTTTTCATCATCTAATTTCCGCAGTCTTTCTTGTAGCAATATCTTTTTTTCTTTTTTTTAGAAAAGGATGATGACCCCCAGCCTCTGCATCTGGAAGATGCATGCGGCCATTTTATTGATTATTCTCGAGAATCTTACAAAGTAGAACAACAGTATGCCTGAATCCTCCATCTTGGCAGCATCTGCCACTACTTTTATCCAAATAATGAAGGGGTGCAAGCTGGGTCACATACCCAGACCTCTCACCTAAGCTTAACATCTAAAGCCGGAGGCCCCGACCGAGCCATCTACCGGGTCCGGGGCTCAAACCGGTTCGACGCACTCACATGTGTCGTCGCCACCATTTTCCACTGGTCCATCTTCAGAGTAGATTGAGGTGACAACCTTGGCTGCTCTTCCGCCATTGACGCCATCATGACGCCAAACGACGACCTCCACCTACGCGAGCCTTGGCAAGCCCTCTGCCATTGACGCCACCACGACGCCAGACGATGACCTCCACCTACGCGAGTCCATCTCCAAGCAACAAACGTAAATCCATGCTAGGATAGCACCGCACCACCGCCGTCGCCCACCACCCACAAGCGCCACCCAACCCCAAGGTTCCCAAAGCGACGCCTTCAAGAAGGGAACGACACCATGAGCGCCGTCGTCGCCCAACATAGTTTGGGCTTTCGTTCGGGAGACCTAGAGGAAGGGGAAGTGAGGAGATCAGTCCATACCGACGCCTCCAAGGAGGGGAACGATGCCCTCAGGCGTCGCCGTCGATGCGGCCGGTCATGGCCGGCTAGGGATTTCGCCCGAACTAGATCCCCGGCACCAGCAGCGCCTCTGTACAGAACCGGCAACCAAGAAGAAGTGCGGCCCGACCAGGCTGGCCCGCATGCCGAACAGGGGAGGAGGGGAGGCGCCAGATCACGCGCACCGACCGCCGTAGAAGCCACCGTTGCCGCCAATGACCACCGGATCCCGCTGCCCGCACGGCCGGGACGCCAGATCCACCGCCCGCGCGGCTGTGGCGCCAATGGAGCTGCCGCTCCAGATCCGGGGTTCCCCACGCAGAGGCAGAGCAACCGAGGCCCCGCCGCCACCATCCTTGGCTCCCCGGGCTTGCCCGGCGGCTGCTTCAGGCAGCGGCGAGGAAGGGAATAGGGGGGGAGGGGGTGAGGAGGAGGGGCGGCTAGGGTTGGGAGGAGGGGCGGCTAGGGTCTCTCCTGGCCCATGCATGATCATATCTTTTTTTTCTTACTTCTGTATTTTCGACTGGCCTCTTTAAAAAATTATAAAAATAAATAAATAACAAAGCGTTTTTAGGAATACATGAGTATTTTTATAATTCATGTACATTATCTAAAATACGCAAGCGTTTTAAAATTTGTGAATATTTTTAAAACTGATGAACATACTTGAATTCAAAAACATTTTTAAAATGCACCAACATTTTTTCTAAATCCGTGTACATTTTTAAAAAATTAAACACATTTTAAATATAAAATAAATCCTGCAGCTAGTTTTTTTCTTGAGAAAACCGCCTAGAGAACCAAAAGGAAAAAATGGGTTCCCGCACTATTGGGGCCCTCTGTAGGGGGTCATCACGCGTGCACAAGCTATATTTCGGTTGGCCGAGGGATTTAACACAAGCGCCCCACCCATGTGAGGTGGGCATACACTACTTTCTTCAGAGGAGCTGCATCAGCGCAAGGAAGAGTTTCATGGTGGGGCACACGTATGTGTTTTTCATATATTTAATTTCTATGGAAAGTTCATCACAATTTTGAAAGTTTAGTGTTCAAAATTTTCAAAAATTATATTATTTGAAAGTTCAAATACAAAATTTAAATTGTTGATAGTTGAAGTTTAAAGTTCATGTATCCGCCCGTTGTGATCTCAAAAGAAAAAAAGTCCTTTTTTACTTCACATAATAGTGTTGTCTTAAGTCAATTTATTTGAAGTTTCAGCAAGGTTAAAGAAAAAAATTCACCATTCATATCATCAGATCCATCATGTAATATATATTTATATTGTATTTATTTGGTACTATTCGTATTAAATATAATTTTGACGACTATCACAAAGTTTGACTAAGACACCACCAATTATAATGCTTAAAACTTTGACAGGACAGGTACTCCCATCAACAGTAAAAATACCTGCATGGTTTCCTTTGTCTCCATCATAGAAAAGGATAACAGAGCACGTACGCATACTTCTCTGGCGCCCAATGCATCAGGCCGAATATCTACAAAGCCCTCGCACGCACTACACCCAGACAGCACCTGCATTACGAAGGAGTGGGACAAGCTTGCCGCCGAGATGAAGGGACATGACCTCGTCGGTGCATCCGACGAGCCTGCCGCCGATGAACACCGCCGGCACGTCAGGTTCCGGCCGAAGAGCCGCGCTAGCGCCTTCTCCATCTCCTTCCCTCTAGGGTCCTCGTCCAGTTCCACCACCGTCGGGTTCGCCCCGAGATCCCGGAGGAGGCTCGTCATCGTGTGGCACATGCAGCAGGTGCTCATGCCGAAGATCACCACCGCCCGCTGCCCCGCCCCGCTAGCTTCGTCACCTGCTCCATCAGGCCGGCCCGGTCTTCAGTGTTAGTGCTAGAGAGCTTAATTAGTACTTCCTCCGTTCCGAAATATTTGTCCTAGATACAACCATTTCTCGGATAAATATTTCCGAACGAAGGGAGTAGCTACGATTGCTCTCGTATACGAGGCTTTGACTTTTGAGTTGTGCTTGCTTGCTTAGAATTGGGCACAGGGCGCGTCGCATATATAGCCATGGAAATGTGCACCGGCAGGATTATCTTCAAGCAATTTGACCGGAAAAGGCAATGTTTTAAATAGCGGGCTATGAAAAATAGCGACGGGCCTCTAAATCAGCTATAGCGCGCTAAAGCGGGCTATAGCGGGCTATTTGTGAAGACGATCGTTTAGCAGCACCCTGCTGAAAAGGCTATAGCGGGCTATAGCGAAACTATAGCTGGCTAATTAAAACTATGAAAAAAAGTGATACGGGAGCGTTCGGACAAATGCCGAGCTCCTTTGCACCACTCAGTGTGGTCTGTGGACTGTGGAGTATCGAATTTCTGGATGGCAATGGCGATGCGGCGACCTGATGCCAAAGGGGCCAAGATGCAATGGATTATATTGTGGATAAGGCATGGAGCTCTGACTTTTAGTAAATTCTCTTCTACTATTCGACAAGTCAGATGAGAGAAACATGGAGAGAGATCCTGCTGAGATCATATAGACCTTTGTTGATGGCGTCCGCCGAAAATCGCATTGAGGTCTTGTACTTATTAAGCATGATACCACTTTAATGAGCATCTGATTTTCCCTCTCCACCACTTCTTTTTATTGTGGAGTATAAGTTGCGAAGAAGTTATGGGTGAATCAGGGACGAAGCTAGAAAAAATGGGCATTGGTGTCAACCGCTGCCCACGCTAAGCCTCTTGCAGAAATTATAGTGGTGCAACAATATAGATAATGGCCGAGAGCGATATAAAGAGCAACAATATGCAACGAGCTAGTGATATTATTATTACATCAAAAAATTACATACCGAGTAGCGAGTATTGGCTGAACGAAGTCATAAAGTAACACTTCTTTACATATTCCGGGAATAATAGGCAAAAAAATGACTTTGGAACGTTTCACTTGTAACTTTCTGGAAAGGATGAACAAAAGAATATATTATATTCACAAGAATAGTAAGAAACAAATAAAGAAGAAAATAAGTATCATTAAGGAAAAAAATAAAGTGATCCGAGACTCACATTTTATAACTTCCCTTCTCGATCTTCCATCTTCTTAAATAGATCAATCACATCATCATTCGTTATTGTAGAAAATATGTCTTTCACCACATAGCAAATCAGGCAATCACTCGTGAACTCATCACCCATTTTGTTCCGCAAAACACTCTTGACGATATTCATTGCTGAAAAGCATCTCTCCACTGACGCTGTGGCAATTGGCAAAATTAGCACCAACTTGAGAAGTTGATACACCAAAGGAAAATCAAGATGCTTTTTAGTTTCCACCAACACTTTGGCAAGATCAGCAATGCCATTCAAATTGGCGAATCTTTGGTCCGCTCGGACATTGTCTATGAAAATCCGAAGTTCATGACCAAGATTCATTAATTGTGATGAATTGAAATCATCCGGATAAAACTCATCTTGCTTCTTAGGATTCTTTCTGTACTACCGTATTCTTTTTCGATCAGCTGGATCATGAGGAAGTGCATCTAAGTTAATTTCTGCCGGAGGCGGACGAGTAGTACCAATATTTGATGCAAGACCTTGTCTTGGTCTAACTGGCCTTGAAGTCCCTGCCACATTACTTCTGGTGCTGGTCGTTTCCCTTTCAACAAAAATTTATCCATTTCCTCCTTGTCCTTGGCAAATCAAAGAAAAGAAATTACTTAGCCAATAGCCATCATGAAATCAAAGCACAAGTAGAATTGTAGACAGTCTAGAGACCGAGAGAGAGGGTGCATATTACCTGGGATGGGAAGAACCAACACTTGCAAATTAAAGATTTTGCACTGGCGGATGGTCGGCCGATATCAACATTCACCCGATGAAATGGCGTCGAGTTCACTGTCGTTCGTCACCGATTCACTACGGCGGCTGCGGAAATAGGGATCTAGATGAGGAGGGGAAGAGACGAGGGCGTCCGTCTGTTCGCGTACAGGTATAGGCGTACAGCAAATCGATTAATTGATACATAGAGACGTGCGTACGCATTGGGCCTGGCCTTGTGTCATTGTTTGCTGCGGCAGGCTCTTGATTTTTTTAGAACTTAATGGATCTTATGGGCTAAGGCTTTAGGGATTAGCTGCTATGCTGTTGGGCTGGGGTCAATGGAATTTTTAGGCTGGGGTCAAACGCATTTTTGCTAATACTTATTAGCTGAAAGGCCAGAAGGCACTGGTGTCAATTGACACCAGTGGCTACATGGGAGCTCCGTCCCAGGGTGATGCCGTAATCATCAAGAAATTCTTAGATATCTCCATGCCACTTTCACTTCTCACGTGCTTAATAGTGACTTCATATTCATTTTGAGCCTTCCTGGCGAAATGTTTGAAGATTTCCTGGGTTTTGAAATTATTCTCGAGAAAGAAAACTAGGGTGAATTGGGGAAAATCATAGAAAATGACGAGTCCATAGTTGTTGGCATGGAAGATAGAGTAGTTGTGCGGGCCGAACATGTCCATGTGAAGAATTTCAAGTGGCCTTGTCGTGGTTAGTCTTCGCAGAATGCGATTTCTTCACGAGCTTGTCCGCTTCACATGCAGTCATGCATCGCAGAGGCGATCTTTATCAAATTTAAGACAGTTCCTACGATGTGCTTTTTCTTCAGCAAAGCCTGCAAGTTTCCTGCACCTGCATGGCCAAGCCTTTGGTGCCACAACCAACCCTCTGTAGTCTTTGCAGGCAAACAAGTGATAACTGAGGGGCCCTTAAAGAAATCCACAATATATAAATCACATATTCTAACAACTTCGAAGACAAAGTGTTATCATTTTTCATGATAACCACACATCTGGATTTTGTGAATAAGACCATCATTTCCACATCACAAAGCTTTCAAATGGACGTTAGATTGAATCCAAGAGATTGAACAAGCATGACCTTATCCATATGTTTCTCTTTAGATATGACAACTTAACCTAACTCAATTACCTTTCCTTTGTTGGTGTCGCCAAAAGTGAGATGCTTCCTTGAGGAAGTAATCAATTTAAGATCGATGAATAAACTTCTGTCTCCGGTCATACGATTAGTGATGAAGCTATGTATCTAGGGTAGGGTCATGGATCTGTCCAAGATACCCTCCCCAAGGACATCTCTAAAGGAGCCAGAAGCACTCAAAGAAAAATCATCATCCACTCGACCATGAAGCTATGTTCCACTCGACATTCTCGAAGACACTCGACCGTATGGACAATCACTCGACTACCAGGAGATCTAGAGCCACTCCACTCTGCAACGGTCGGGAATTAAGTCATAGCTTTAATGGTCATTATGTATCTTTATTGCAGGCATTACCAGTAACGTCCCCATCTTTATGTACCTTAAACCCTTTGTAATTGAGGGCGGGAGGACTCTGGCAAACTCTATATAAGCCACCCCCTCCTCAGGGATGGGGGTTCGCACCCTCTGTAACACACATGCATATAATCCAGTCGACCGCCTCCGGGCTCCGAGACGTAGGGCTGTTACTTCCTCCGAGAAGGGCCTGAACTCATAAAACTCAGGTGTACAACTCCTTCATAGTTAGGATGTTGCCTCTACATTCCTACCCCCATTCTACTGTCAGACTTAGAATCACGACAGTTGGCACCCACCGTGGGGCAGGTGTCTTAGCGACTTGTTGGAGAAGTTGTGATTTTTCCGATCCCCATCAACATGGTTTCAGGCGGAGGTTTGGCCAAGGGCCACGAGATCCATCTCAGTGCGCTCGTATTCATCGCCGACGACTCCGCTTGGCTCCAGGAAGCGCCACTCGACGCCGAGGCGCTCCCCATCCGCGGGGCAACGCACTTTCGCGTGTGCGTCCGTGGCGTCCTCCTACGGCAGCCGTCGACTCAGTATCGGTCGGCTCCCGTGCCGACCTCCCTCCCTGCAGCCCGCCGGGGCAAACGTTCCGGTCGGTCGAGGCTTCAGCGATGGGTGAGGCATGCGGTGGCTCGCCAATCGGCCACCCCCAGGTCGCGGCAATCGAGCCCGACGAAACTCTCTACGGCCTGTTCGACTGGCTCCGTAGAGACTGCATCCGAGTGCGACAGCAGCGACCCCGCGGCGGAATCTTTGATGGTCAATGGACCATGTAGTTCTCCTGGCTTCGCCCGCGAGGACGGAGGCGATGGTGGCGGTGATCCGTCGCGTGTCCACAAAGAGTATCGACCCGAACCCCTCTCTTCGCAGAGGAGGGAGGAACTTCGCGCCGGAACATGGATGCACTTCACACTCCCATTGTTGGAGAAACCCCTGAGGCCCAGGCCTTGGAGGAGGCGCGCCTGGCCAACTTGGCTGAGCGCACTCGACTGGATAACCTCCAGCGCGCACTCGACGAGCGTGCTCGGCAGCGTGCTCCCGAATCCAGTCGGCGTCAACTTTTTCCACCCCCGACTCAGGTATACCGAACTCCAATCCAGAATCTCGCAGCTGCGGCCTGAATAGCGGAGTCAATTCAACCTTCCCAGTCAGAAGCTGGTCGAGGTTTGGCGCAGATCCGGGCCTTGCTCCGAGCCGCGGGAGAGTAGAATACAGTAGTATCTCAGTCGTGGAATAGGATTCACAACAGATCCGTGGTTGCAGACACAGTCCAATCGGCTCACAGCCCAAGATCACCCCCGAGGCATGAGGGACGTGGAGACCGACGAGATCAGTACAGCAACCGTGAGCAGTATGATCACCGACTCGATCACGATGATCGTCGTCGAGTGCCCACGCCTCCCCCAAGGAGTGGATCATACGTGCCTCGACAGCAGGATGATAGACGCCCTCACAGTGGTGGGCGAAGGATTCCAGTCGACCCCAAGGAACCGGGCTTTGATGCGAGATCTATTCTCGTTCAGGGTCTGGTTGACAGAAATAGAGCTCACAGAGAAGGCCCCGACAGAGATTTTCCAACCAACAGCAGAGTGCATGTCTCAGGCCCAGAGTGCTTCAGCAGAGCCATCAGGGCCGCAGTGATTCCTCCCAACTTCAGGTTGGCGACTGGAGTCAATAAGTTCACTGGTGAGTCCAAGCCTGACACTTGGCTTGAGGATTACCGAGTGGCTGTACAGATCAGTGGCGGCAACGATGAAGTGGCCGTGAAGCACCTTCCTTTGATGCTAGAGGGCTCGGCCAGGGCGTGGCTGAATCAGTTAGCTCCTGGTAGTATTTATACTTGGGAAGATCTTGCTCGAGTATTTGTCAGAACATTTGAAGGTACTTGCAAGCGGCCAGCAGGGCTGACAGAACTACAGTGTTGCGTTCAGAAACCGGATGGAACTTTGAGATATTATATCCAGAGATGGATCACGTTGCACCACACAGTGGAGAATGTGTCAGATCACCAAGCAATTTGTGCCTTCAAAGAAGGCGTTAAGTATCGGGAGTTGAATCTGAAATTCAGTCAAACAGGAGATATGACTCTGACTCGGATGATGGAGATTGCCACCAAGTACGCCAATGGTGAAGAAGAAGACTGACTCCGGAGTGGCAAGCACAAAACAGTCGCCCATGAAACCAGAGGGGGAAAGTCCAGTCGGGAGCAAAAACGCAAAGCCGAGCCAGCTGCTCCTGGAGAAGCCTTAGCCGTAACTCAAGGGAAGTTCAAGGGGAAACCCAAAGGACCGTGGAACCCAAAGAAAGTAAAAGATCAAGATGGAAATGATGTGCTAGATTTACCATGCCACATTCACACCAAGAAAGATGAAGAGGGTAATTTCATTTACCCAAAGCATACCACTCGACAGTGTCGACTCCTAATCCAGCAATTCCGAGAGAAACAGCCCAAGGAAAAGGAGAAGGAAGCAGACAAAGTTGAGGATGAGGAGGAGGACGATGATGGTTACCCCCACGTCAATTCCACTCCGATGATTTTCGCTGACGTTGAGAGTAAGAGTCGACTGAAAGTCATCAACAGAGAAGTGAACATGGTCGCTCCGGTGACACCCAGTTATTTGAAGTGGTCTCAAACTGCCATTACATTCGACTAGTCCAATCACCCAGCGCACATAGCCACCCCTGGGAGGCAAGCGCTGGTGGTCGACCCAGTAGTCAAAGGCACTCGATTGACTAAGGTTCTGATGGATGGTGGCAGTGGTCTGAATATACTATATGCAGAGACGTTGTAAGGAATGGACATTCCAATGTCCAGACTTAGCGAAAGTAATATGTGTTTCCATGGAGTCATTCCTGGCAAGAAGGCTGCATCACTCGGCCAGATCTCTCTCGATGTAGTGTTCGGTGATTTCAAGAATTTTCACAAAGAAAAGTTGACATTTGAAGTTGTGGATTTCCAGAGTGCTTATCACGCTATTCTAGGCAGGCCAGCTTATGCACGTTTTATGGCTCGACCATGTTACGTGTACCTCAAATTGAAGATGCCTGGTCCTAAAGGGGTGATCACTATCACTGGCAGTCGAAAGAAGGCAGAAGAGTGCTTCCAGAAGGGCTCAAAGATCGCCGGTGCACAAATGGCAGTAGTGGAGTTGCAGGAGTATCAAAAAAAATGCAGATCCGAGTGATTTGTTGCAAGCTAAGAAGCCTGCCACTGATTCAGCATTCTAGTCGACTGGTGAAACGAAGCCGATTCATATTCATCCAACAGATACCAATGCTGCTCCGACTCACATTTCATGAACACTCGACTCTAAATAGGAAGAAGCGCTCATCCAGTTCCTCCATGAGAACTGGGACATCTTTGCATGGAAACCTTCTGACATGCCAGGTGTTCCCAGAGGACTGGCTGAGCATCATTTGCGAGTCGACCCAAAGGTGAAACCGGCCAAAGAACATCTTCGATGGTCCGCCGTACAGAAGAGGACGGCAATCAGTGAAGAAGTGGCCTGACTTCTAGCAGCTGAGTTTATTCGAGAGATTTATCACTCCGAGTGGTTAGCTAATGTTGTCATGGTCCCAAAGAAGGACGACTTACTTCGCATGTGCATCGACTTCAAACATATCAACCGGGCCTGCCCGAAAGATCACTTTCCTCTCCCTCGCATCGACCAAATAGTCGACTCGACTGCCGGGTGTGAGCGTTTGTCCTTTTTGGACGCTTATTCCAGGTATCATCAGATCCGTCTGTACAGACCCGATGAGATAAACACAGCTTTCATCACCCCATTTGGGTGCTTCTGTTATGTCACTATGTCATTCGGTTTGAAGAACGCCGGAGCCACATTCATGAGGATGATCTAGAAGTGTCTGCTCACTCAAATCAGTCGGAATGTGGAAGCATACATGGATGACATTGTGGTCAAGTCACGAAAAGGTTCTGACCTACTGGCTGACCTTGCTGAAACCTTTGCCAACCTCAGAAGGTATGATATCAAGCTTAATCCATCAAAGTGCACGTTTGGAGTTCCAGGCGGAAAATTACTCGGTTTTCTCGTTTCCGAACGGGGGATCGACGCTAACCCAGAGAAAGTGGGTGCCATACTCCGGATGAAACGCCCTGTGCATGTGCATAAGTTCCAGAAGCTTACTAGTTGTTTGGCCACCCTAAGTCGATTCATTTCTCACCTCGGTGAAAAGGCACTGCCTCTTTACCGACTGATGAAGAAGTCAGATAAGTTCGAGTGGACTCCTGAAGCTGACACAACATTTGCAGAGCTGAAAGCCCTGCTTTCCACCCAGTCGGTGCTTGTTGCTCCAATCAGCAAAGAGCTTTTACTGCTTTACATTGCAGCCACTGGATAAGTCGTTAGTACAGTACTTACGGTCGAGTGGGAAGAAGAACGAAAAGCTTACAAAGTTCAGCGCCCAGTATACTATGTCTCTGAAATTTTGACTCCATCAAAGCAAAGATATCCACATTATCAGAAGCTTGTTTATGGGATTTATATGACCACGAAGAAGGTTGCACATTACTTCTCTGATCACTCCATTACAGTCGTCAGCGACGCTCCATTATCAGAGATTCTGAACAATAGAGATGCAACTGGTCGAGTGGCAAAGTGGGCGATTGAACTCCTTCCCTTAGATATCAAGTTCGAGGCAAAGAAAGCTATAAAGTCCCAAGCAATAGCAGATTTCCTCGCCGAGTGGATTGAACAACAACTGCCGACTCAAGTTCACTCGGAGCACTGGACCATGTTCTTTGACGGTTCCAAGATGCTGAATGGTTCCGGTGCTGGGGTGGTACTGGTATCCCCCCGAGGAGACAAGCTCAGATATGTCCTCCAGATTCACTTTGATTCCTCCAATAACGAAGCAGAATATGAATCACTCTTGTATGGGTTGCGTATGGCCATTTCACTCGGCGTCCGTCGCTTCATGGTCTATGGCGACTCAGATTTGGTAGTCAATCAAGTGATGAAGGAGTGGGACGTCAGAAGCCCAGCCATGACTGGTTACTGCAACGCGGTGAGGAAGTTGGAAAAGAAGTTTGAGGGGTTAGAGCTCCATCATGTACCCCGACTGAAAAATCAAGCAGCAGATGATTTAGCAAAGATAGGCTCCAAGAGAGAAGCTATTCCCAGCAACGTGTTCCTGGAGCACATTCATGCACCTTCAGTTCAAGAAGATCCCTCCGCTGAAGAGCCCCCGCAGCCTAGGAGTGCCACAGATCCGACTGAAGTTGAGGTCCCAGCCGTGGTCGACTTAATCATGGAGGTGTTGGTCATCACTCCCGACTGGACAGTGCCATACATTGCATATATCCTTAGGAAAGAGCTCCCAGAGGATGAAGAAGAGGCTCGACAGATCGTCCATCGATCCAAGGCCTTTACTATAATAAGAGGTCAACTGTTCAGAAGTGCAACTGGGGTCAGCCAGAAATGCATAACACCAGAAGAAGGCCGGGTGATCCTCCACGACATCCATTCGAGGACCTGTGGTCACCATGCGTCCTCTCGGACCATTGTGGCTAAAGCATACCGAGCTGGATTTTATTGGCCACGAATAAATGAAATGGCGAAAGATATAGTCGACAGATGTGAAGGTTGCCAGTTCTACTCCAATATGTCGCACAAACCTGCATCAGCCCTGAAGACCATCCCACTCGTCTGGCCCTTTGTTGTTTGGGGATTGGACATGGTTGGTCCACTGAGGACAGGTAGGAGCGGCTTCACTCATGTGCTTGTAGCAGTCGACAAGTTTACCAAATGGATCGAAGCCAAGTCTATTAAGAATCTTGAAGCTAGTACTGCTGTCAGCTTCATCAGAGAGTTGATTTTCAGATATGGGGTTCCACACATCATCATCACTAACAACGGATCAAAGTTCGATTCTGATGAGTTTAGAACCTTCTGCGCCTCACAAGGCACACGAGTCGACTATGCTTCAGTCGCCCATCCCTAGTCTAATGGACAAGCAGAAAGAGCAAATGGCCCGATTCTCAAAGGACTAAAACCCCGACTGATGCGAGATCTCAAGCACGCAGCGGGCGCCTGGGTTGATGAACTTCCATCAATTCTCTGGGGATTAAGGACAACTCCTAATCGGTCGACTGGCCGAACTCCATTCTTCTTGGTCTATGGGGCTGAAGCTGTTCTACCGAGTGACTTGCTTCATAATGCACCACGAGTTAAGCTCTTCTCTGAAGATGAAGTAGAACAAGCTCGGCAAGACGCAGTCGACCTCCTAGAGGAGGAAAGAGAGATGGCCTTCATCCGGTTGACCATTTATCAACAAGACTTGCGTCGATTCCACGCTAGACACGTGAAGGGTCGAGCCTTTCAAGAGGGAGACTTGGTTCTTCGAGTGGATCAGCAGAAACCACACAAGCTCGCCCCAGCTTGGGAAGGTCCCTTCATTGTCACCAGAGTGCTCCACAATGGAGCATACCACCTTTACAGTGTCGAGCATAAGAAGGACGAGCCACGGGCTTGGAACGCGGACCTGCTCCGCCCCTTTTATACTTAGTACTCGTTCGAATAAAATGTAAAAAGAAATACCTTTGTAATTTGTTTATCAAAGACAAGAGCTTTACAGTCCTCTGGCACGATTGTTGTTGCTTTTGTTTGCATCTGAAAACCCCCAGTGGGTGACTTAGCTGCGAATCCATTTCGCCTAAGTTTGAAAGGAAATCCTACCGAGTGGTGAGAAAGCCTCCCACTCAGGGGTTTAGCTGCGAACCCGTTTCGCCTAAGTTTTCAAAATCCTACCGAGTGGTGAGCCAGCCTCCCACTTGGGGGCTTAGCCGCAGTCCAGTACTCGCCAAAGTTTGTAAAATCCTACCGAGTGGTGAGCCAGTCTCCCACTCGGGGGCTTAGCTGTAGTCCAGTACTCACCTAAGTTAAAAAAATCCTACCGAGTGGTGAGCAAGCCTCCCACTCGGGGGCTTAGCTGCAGTCCAGTACTCGCCTAAGTTTGTAAAATCCTACCGAGTGGTGAGCCAGTTGAAGGAAATATGCCCTAGAGGCAATAATAATGTTATTTTTTTATTTCCTTATATCATGATAAATGTTTATTATTCATGCTAGAATTGTATTATCCGGAAACATAATACTTGTGTGAATACATAGACAAACCAAACGTCACTAGTATGCCTCTACTTGACTAGCTCGCTAATCGAAGATGGTTATGTTTCCTAACCATAGACATGTGTTGTCATTTGATTAATGGGATCACATCTTTAGGAGAATGATGTGATTGACATGACCCATTCCATTAGCTTAGCACCCGATCGTTTAGTATGTTGCTATTGCTTTCTTCATGACTTATACATGTTCCTATGACTATGAGATTATGCAACTCCCGTTTACCGGAGGAACACTTTGTGTGCTACCAAACGTCACAACGTAACTGGGTGATTATAAAGGAGCTCTACAGGTGTCTCCAAAGGTGAATGTTGGGTTGGCGTATTTCGAGATTAGGATTTGTCACTCTGATTGTCGGAGAGGTATCTCTAGGCCCTCTCGGTAATGCACATCACATAAGCCTTGCAAGCATTACAACTAATGAGTTAGTTGCAAGATGATGTATTACGAAACGAGTAAAGAGACTTGCCGGTAACGAGATTGAACTAGGTATTGAGATACCGACGATCGAATCTCGGGCAAGTAACATACCGATGACAAAGGGAACAACGTATGTTGTTATGCGGGCTGACCGATAAATATCTTCGTAGAATATGTAGGAGCCAATATGAGCATCCAGGTTCCGCTATTGGTTATTGACCGGAGACGTGTCTCGGTCATGTCTACATTGTTCTCGAACCCGTAGGGTCCGCACGCTTAAGGTTTCGATGACAATTATATTATGAGTTTATGAGTTTTGATGTACCAAAGTTAGTTCGGAGTCCCAGATGTGATCATGGACATGACGAGGAGTCTCGAAATGATCGAGACATAAAGATTGATATATTGGACGGCTATATACGGACAGCGGAAGTGTTCCGGATGATTTCGGAGAAAACAGGAGAGCCGGAGGGTTACCGGAACCCCCCCGGGAGAAGTAATGGGCCATATGGGCCTTAGTGGAGAGAGAGAGGGGCAGCCAAAGGTGGACCGCACGCCTCCTCCCCCCTGGTCCGAATTGGACTAGGAGAGGGGGGGGGGGGGGCGGCGCCCCCCTTTCCTTCTCCCTCCCCACTTCTTTCCCCCTCCCAGTAGGAGTCCTACTCCTACTAGGAGGAGGACTCCTCCTTGGCGTGCCATAGGGGCCGGCCGGCCTCCTCCCCTTGATCCTTTATATACGGGGGCAGGGGGCACCCCTAGACACACAAATTGATCCACGTGATCATATTCTTAGCCGTGTGTGGTTCCCCCTTCCACCATAATCCTCCATAATATTGTAGCCGTGCTTAGGCGAAGCCCTGCAACGGTAGTACATCAAGATCGTCACCATGCCGTCATGCTGACGGAACTCTTCCCCGACACTTTGCTGGATCGGAGTCCGGGGATCGTCATCGAGCTGAACGTGTGCTAGAACTCGGAGGTGCCGTAGTTTCGGTGCTTGATCGGTCGGGCCATGAAGACGTACGACTACATCAACCGCGTTGTGCTAACACTTCCGTTGTCGGTCTACAAGGGTACGTAGATCACACTCTTCCCTCGTTGCTATGCATCACCATGATCTTGCGTGTGCGTAGGAATTTTTTTGAAATTACTATGTTCCCCAACACCAGTCTCCCACTCGGGGGCTTAGCTGTAGTCCAGTACTCGCCTAAGTTTCTAAAATCCTACCGAGTGGTGAGTAATCCTCCCACTCGGGAGCTTAGCTGCAGTCTAGTACTCGCCTAAGTTTGAAAAATCCTACCGAGTGGTGAGCAACCCTCTCACTCGTGGGCTTAGCTGCAGTCCAGTACTCGCCTAAGTTTTAAAAAAATCCTACCGAGTGGTGAGCAATCCTCCCACTCGGGGGGCTTACCTGCAGTCCAGTACTCGCCTAAGTTTGTAAAATCCTACTGAGTGGTGAGCAATCCTCCCACTCAGGGGCTTAGCTGCAGTCCGGTACTCGCCTAAGTTCAAAAAATCCTACCGAGTGGTGAGCAACCCTCTCACTCGTAGGCTTAGCTGCAGTCCAGTACTCGCCTAAGTTTAAAAAATCCTACCGAGTGGTGAGCAATCCTCCCACTCGGAGGCTTAGCTGCAGTCCAGTACTCGCCTAAGTTCAAAAAATCCTACCGAGTGGTGAGCAACCCTCTCACTCGTGGGCTTAGCTGCAGTCCAGTACTCGCCTAAGTTTAAAAAATCCTACCGAGTGGTGAGCAATCCTCCCACTCGGGGGCTTATCTGCAGTCCAGTACTCGCCTAAGTTTGTAAAATCCTACCGAGTGGTGAGAAATCCTCCCACTCGGGGGCTTAGCTGCAGTCCAGTACTCGCCTAAGTTTAAAAAATCCTACCGAGTGGTGAGCAATCCTCCCACTCGGTGGCTTAGCTGTAGTCCAGTACTCGCCTAAGTTCAAAAAATCCTACCGAGCGGTGAGGAACCCTCTCACTCGTAGGCTTAGTTGTAGTCCAGTACTCGTCTAAGTTTAAAAAATCCTACCGAGTGGTGAGCAACCCTCCCACCCGGGGGCTTAGCTGCAGTCCAGTACTCGCATAAGTTTGTAAAATCCTACCGAGTGGTGAGCAACCCTCCCACTCTGCGGCTTAGCTACAGTCCAGTGCTCGCCTAAGTTTGTAAATTCTACTGAGTGGTGAGCAATCCTCCCACTCGGAGGCTTAGCTGCAGTCCAGTACTTGCCTAAGGTTTAAAATCTGCCCTCATCTGCAAGGACGACGAGGTGCAGGTTGACTACAACCTTCTCCTTTGGAGCTGCACCACAAATACAACGTATGCTCCATTCCTACCCGCAAGGGCGACGAGGTGCAGATCGACCACGGCCTTCTTCTTCGAGCTACGCCACAAATACAACATGCACTCCTTCTCCATCCGCAAGGACGATGAGGTGCAAGTCGACTGCAATCCTTTCCCTAGGAGCTGCACCACAAGTACAACATACGCTCCATCCCTTCCCGCAAGGGCGATGAGGTGCAGGTCGACCGCGACCCTCTTCTCCGAGCTACGCCATAAATACAACGTGCGCTCCATACTTGTCCGCAAGGACGACGAGGCGCATGTCGACTGCAACCTTCTTCTTCGAGCTACGCCACAAATACAACGTACGCTCCATCCTTGTCCACAAGGACGATGAGGCGTAGGTCGACTGCAACCTTCTCCTTCGAGCTACGCCACAGATACAACGTCCGCTCCATCCTTTTCCGCAAAGACAACAAAGCGCAGTTCGATTGAAGTCTCCATTTCAAGGTTGCATCTCAAACACGAAGGTCATTCCAAATAGGGAGCAGATTCCAAAAGCAATTGCAAGCATACTCAAAAGCAGTTCGGATAAATCCTAAAGTTCCAACTGACAAATCAAAAGTATTCGAGCATCAGGCCCGAAGGAGTTTAATGGTTACAGCAACCACTCGGCATTCTAAGGCAAATTTAAGACATGTTTAAATCTTATAGTTTGTTCACTCGGCAGGAGGAGGGCTAGCGGGTTCGATGAATTCGTCCAAGTTGATTCCATCTGCGATCCGAGTGGCAGCAGCGATGAAAGTCTCCATAAAGGATTGGAAGTTGTGCCTTTTGGTGTTGGCGACCTTGATCGCCGCCAGCTTGTCTTCACGAGCTTCCTTGCAGTGGACCCTTACCAAGGACAACGCCATGTCGGCACCACACCGGGAAGAGGACTTCTTCCACTCTAGCACTCGACCAGGAATCTCGTTGAGCCAAGTCATCAGAGATTCAAGGTCATTTTGAAGTGTCGCCCTTGGCCAGGGTGATGAGTCGATCCGTGAAATTGCCACCTTCAGACGAGCGAGGTAACTTGTGACGCTGGCGACACGGGTGAGGGAGTCCTGGATTAGGAGGTGTCCGGATAGCCGGACTATAACCTTTGGCCGGACTCTTGGACTATGAAGATACAAGATTGAAGACTTCGTCCCGTGTCCGGATGGGACTTTCCTTGGCGTGGAAGGCAAGCTTGGCAATACGGATATGTAGATCTCCTCCCATTGTAACCGAATCTGTGTAGCCCTAGCCCTCTCCGGTGTCTATATAAACTGGAGGGTTTTAGTCCATAGGACGGACAACAACAACAATAACCCTAGCCCTCTCGTGGTAGATCTACTCTTGTACTACCCATATCAACAATATTAATCAAGCAGGACGTAGGGTTTTACCTCCATCAAGAGGGCCCGAACCTGGGTAAAACATTGCGTCCCCTGCCTCCTGTTACCATCCGACCTGGACGCACAGTTCGGGACCCCCTACCCGAGATCCGCCGGTTTTGACACCGACATTGGTGCTTTCATTGAGAGTTCCTCTGTGTCGTCACCTTTAGGCCCGATGGCTCCTCCGATCATCAACAACGATGCGGTCCAGGGTGAGACTTTTCTCCCCGGACAGATCTTTGTGTTCGGCGGCATTGCACTGCGGGCTAATTCGCTTGGCCATCTGGAGCAGATTGAAAGCTACGCCCTTGGCCATCAGGTCAGATTTGGAAGTTTGAACTACACGGCCGACATCCGCGGAGACTTGATCTTCGACGGATTCGAGCCACAGCCGGGCACGCCGCACTGTCACGATGGGTATGACCTAGCTCTACCGCCGAACAGTACCCTAGAGGCCGCGCCCGCATCAGCTCCGACCCTTAGCTCGGAGCCAACTGCGCCGATCGAGGACGGGTGGCTAGACACCGCCTCGGGGGCTGCAGTCTCAACGGCGATCGAGCCGAACACCAGCCTCATCCTCTGCGAAGCCCGTGACTCCAAGGCACCGGACTCTTTTCCGGACTCCGAACCTTCCGCGCCCCTGCCAATCAAATCCGATTGGGCGCCGATCATGGAATTCACCGCTGCGGATATCTTTCAGCACTCGCCCTTCGGCGACATCCTGGATTCACTAAGGTCTCTCTCTTTGTCAGGGGAGCCCTGGCCGGACTATGGGCAACAGGATTGGGATGCGGACGACGAAGAAATTCGATGCCCACCCACCACCCACTTCGTAGCCACTGTCGATGATTTAACCGACATGCTCGACTTCTACTCCGAAGACATCGACAGTATGGACGATGATGTAGGAGACGAACATGAACCAATGCCTATAGGGCACTTGAAAGCCACCTCGTCATATGACATATATATGGTGGATACAACCAAAGAAGGCAATGGCGACGGAACAACATGGGATGACCCCTCCAAGAAGCAACCCAAGCGCCGGCGTTAGCGGCGCCGCTCTAAGTCCCACCAAAGCAAAAACAGTGATGCCGGCACGGGAGATAATAACACCCCGGACAGTGCCGAAGACAATTCCCTCCAGCAAGATTCAGCACATGAGGATGGAGAAGCCAGCCCCCTGAGAGAGCGGCAGACAGAGAAGAAGAGGATGATAATTACATGCCTCCCTCCGAAGACAAGGCAAGCCTCGGCGACGACGAATTTGTCGTGCCTGAGGATCTCGTCGAACAAGAGCACTTTAAGCGTAGGCTTATGGCCACGACGAGTAGCCTTAAGAAAAACAGCAACAACTTAGAGCTGATCAAGACTTGCTAGCCGACAGATGGACGGAAGTCCTTGCGGCCGAGGAATACGAACTCGAACGCCCCTCCAAGAGTTACCCAAAGCGCAGGTTGCTACCCCGTTTAGAGGAGGAAGCACTTAAACCTACATCACCAGCGCATGATGCGGCTGACCGGCCACCTCGCGGCTGCGACAGAGAGTCCTCCCGGCCCTCCACTCAAGCCGCACCCCGACGTCGCTCAAACAATACCAAGGCACGGGGAAATGCGCTAGACCTGCGAGATATGTTGGAAGACAGGGAAGGCAAACAAGATCGATCTACGGATCACGCGGGCGCCCCACGAAACGAGACGATAACCGTCACGCCGGATACAGTAAATCCGGCCGGGACGAACACAGCAGACAAAGCTCATTTGAGCTACGTCGTGATATAGCCCAGTACAGAGGCGCCGCACACCCACTATGCTTCACAGATGAAGTAATGGATCATCAAATTAATCCCAGAGGGTTTCAAACCCGTAAACATTGAATCATACGATGGCACAACACATCCTGTGGTATGGATCGAGGACTATCTCCTTCATATCTACATGGCCCGTGGCGATGATCTACACGCCATCAAATACCTCCCACTCAAGCTTAAAGGACCAGCTCGGCTTTGGCTTATCAGCCTGCCAGCAGAATCAATTGGTTGTTGGGAGGACCTGGAAGCCGCATTCCTCGACAATTTCCAGGGCACTTATGTGCAACCACTAGACATCGATGACCTGAGCCACATAATTCAGCAGCCAGAAGAATCTGCCAGACAATTCTGGACATGGTTCCTAACCAAGAAAAAATCAAATCATTGACTGTCCGGACGCAGAGGCCCTAGCAGCCTTCAAGCATAACATCCCTGATGAATGGCTTGCCCGGCACCTTGGACAGGAAAAGCCGAAATCTATGGCAGCCCCCACGACATTCATGACCCGCTTTTGCGCGGGAGAAGACAGATGGCTAGCTCGTAGCAATAACATGACCAAGAGCCCTGGTAATTCGGATACCAAGGACAACAATGGCAGGTCACGTCGCAACAAGCACAAGCGCCACATTAACAGCGACAACGCTGAAGATACGGCAGTTAATGCCAGATTCAGAGGCTCTAAGCCCGGTCAGCAGAAAAAGCCATTTAAGAGGAACACTCCGGGCCCGTCCAGTTTGGACCATATACTCGATCGCTCGTGCCAGATACATGCACCCCTGAAAGACCAGCCAATCACACCAACAGGGATTGTTGGGTGTTCTAGCAGCCGGCAAGTTAAATGCCGAAAACAGACACAAGGGGTTGCACAGCGACGAGGACGAAGAGCCCCGGCCGCCGAACAATAGTGGACATAAGGGCTTCCCCCCACAAGTGCGGACGGTGAACATGATATACGCAACCCACATCCCCAAAAGGGAGCGGAAGCATGCACTCAGAGACGTATACGCGTTGGAGCCAGTCGCCCCAAAGTTCAACCCATGGTCCTCCTGCCCGATCACTTTTGATCGAAGGGACCACCCCACTAGCATCCGCCATGGCGGATTCGCCGCATAGGTTCTAGACCCAATCATTGATGGATTTCACCTCACTAGAGTCCTTATGGACGGCGGCAGCAGCCTGAACCTGCTTTATCAGGATACAATGCGGAAAATGGGCATAGACCCCTCAAGGATTAAACCCACAAAAACGACCTTTAAAGGCGTCATACCAGGTGTAGAGGCCAACTGTACAGGCTCAGTTACACTTGAAGTGGTCTTCGGATCCCCGGATAATTTCCGAAGCGAGGAGTTAATCTTCGACATAGTCCCGTTCCGCAGTGGCTATCACACACTGCTCGGACGAACTGCATTTGCAAAGTTCAATGCGGTGCTGCACTACGCATATCTCAAGCTCAAGATGCCAGGCCCTCGAGGAGTCATTACGGTCAATGGAAACACCGAACGCTCTCTCTGAAGGGAGGAGCACACGGCGGCCCTCGCAGCGGAAGTACAAAGCAGCCTCTCAAGGCAATTCTCCAGTCCGGCTATTAAACGTCCGGACACCGTCAAGCGCGCCCGGAGTAACCTACAACAAGACCGCCTGGCACATTCCAAGCAAGCGTAGCAATACGGCCCCAACCCCAGCCCTCGCGAAACTGCAAAATCAGTACTACGCGTACATAACTACGCTCTGAAAATACCAGGGCACAGGGGGAGGGGCACGACCACGGCACACCCAAAAATGCGGCTCAACCGCACTAGGGGCTCCCGATTTTGTCATTATTTCCTACTTTCAGGACTCCACTCTTCGGAAGGCCTGTCCGGCAGTACAACCGCCGAACACACGATGCAACAATCAAGGAGGCAGAAAGCTACGTCGAATTCCCAGGTGGTCTCTATAACGAGCAAAATACCTGTCTTACATACCGTCTCGCAGCTCGCCCCTAGAGGGGAACATGTCAAATAGTCCCATCTCTTGCTTATCGCATTATTTGTATCGTTCTGCTTTCACAGCAGCCTTTTAAAATAAACAATGCTTAGCTTCAGCTTATTATTGCATTCTCTATTCATTTCTTTTTCAATACATATGTTCAATTATGACATTTAGCACCCGTACACTTTGGTACGGTCCATACGCCAGGGGCTCAAGCACCCCATAATACGACGTGAGAAGTCCGAACACTTTCACAAAGTGCGGCCCTCCGAACTTATAGCATTATATGCATCAGCTCTGAATCATGTCTTTGGTCAATAGTTGGGTTTGCCCGGCTCCCATGTTTTGGTACCTTACATTCCGCTATATCGGCTAAGGTAGCGCTGGGAGAACTACTGCTATTGTGCCCCGGTTGAGCTGGGCTAAGCACCTCAGTAAAGAAAGCTAAAACTGACTGTCATGATAGGGCGAGAGCTGGTCGCTGTTCGAGAGGTTTCGAGTCCCTAAAGACTTATGCCGCTTAGAGCGAGGAGTCGGCTTTGTCCGGCCTAGGCGTGTATAGCGCCCCGAACTCGGTCTTTCGAACACTAGGGGCTTCGCCGAAATTTAAAATTATAGAATTCTCTGGCTAAGTGAGAGTGATAACGCATTATAGTCTGATTGCCTTGTTCATTGTGCTGAGCACCTCCCTCGAAGGACCCAAGAATGGGAAAAATAGTGCTCAGGTTTATCCCGAACACCCCAGCACTCGTGGCATGGGGGCAGAAGCCGACGACTCGCCATCTCTCAGACTCGATAAACGGCCGCATGGAAGGTAATATTTTAAATTAAAACAAGCGTTGCATAGCGCATATGAACAAGTTTTCAGCGCATAGGATAAAACGAACTTAAATATTACATCTTTGGAACATTCGTCCGCCACAAGGCGGGCGCCCTTCAGGACGCCCTCATAATACATCTCGGGGTGGTGATGCTCCTTGCCCTGCGGTGGCCCGTCCTTCACAAGCTTCTCCGCATCCATCTTGCCCCAGTGCACTTTAGCACGGGCAAGCGCCCTACGGGCACCTTCGATGCAGACGCAGCGCTTGACGACTTCAAGCCACTGACAGGCATCCACCAGCCGCCTCACCAGCCCGGAGTAGCTCCCAGGCAGGGCCTCTCCAGGCCACAGCCGAACTATAAGGCCCTTCATGGCCTGTCCGGCCACCTTATGGAGCTCGACTAGTTGCTTCAGCTGGTCGCTCAAGGGCACCGAGTGTCCAACCTCAGCATACTGAGACCAGAACACCTTCTCCGTCGAGCTGCCCTCCTCGGCCCGGTAGAAGGCGGCGGCATCTGACATGCTACGGGGCAAATCTATGAATGCTCCTGGAGAGCTCCGGATTCGGGTAAGTAACAAGTAATTCACTTTCACGTGCTTGCTTTGCATAAAGAATGCCTTACCCACCGCTATCTTCTGCATCGCCTCAACTTCCTGGAGGGCTTTCTGGGCTTCGGCCTTGGCAGACTTGGCGCTTTTAAGGGCCGCCGCGAGCTTGGACTCTCGCATCTTTGAGTCAAGCTCCAAACTCTCATGTTTTTTCATAAGATCCTAGAGCTCTTGCTGCACCTCGCCAACCCGCGCCTCATGTTTCTCCCGCTCGGTGCGCTCCGTGGCCGCCTTCTTTTCGGCCTCGTAAAGCACTTGCTTAAGGGTCACCACCTCAGTTGTGGCCCCTAGGACACCAATAGCGATCCTGTCATTTTTTGCAACTACATCTTTTTAAATATACTCCACAAGGTATTACTTACCTTCTTTTTCCTCGAGCTCCTTTTTAGCAAGGCCGAGCTCTTGCTCGGACCGCTGGAGGCTCTGCTTCAGCGCATCCACCTCCGCAGTCAGTGCGGCAGAGGCCAGCAGCGAAGCCTGCATACGCATATTGACTTAATTATGTTAGACTCCTGCGAATGTTGTTAGATCCTCTATTCGGCTTTTGTTTCCGAACGCCAAACAGAGCATCAGAGGCTACTGTCTATGCGGTAATATTTTCACATACCTCAAAGCCTGTTAGCAGGCTGGCATAGGCTTCAGTCAGCCCGCTTTTGGCAGACTGAACTTTCTGAATCACCGCACTCATAATAGTGCGGTGCTCCTCGTCGATGGAGGCGCCGTTAAGCACCTCCAGCAAATTATCCGGTGCCTCCAGTTGGATGGAGGTCACTGGCGTCGTAGGCTTGCCCTTCTTACTAGGGGGCCGCCTGCCGGACTCCGGAACCATTGAAGGTTCCGGTGCGGTGTCCGGCCCAGGGCCGGACTTGGAGCCCTTGGGGGTTTTTCCCCTTTGCACCTGGAGTCCGGGAGGTCGCCTTGCGGCGCCTCCAGGACCACCTCCTCCTGGCTTGGAACCTCTTGGGACAGCACCTTGGCGTCGTCCGTAGGGCGGGGGGAGGTAGCAGTCGGAAGTGAAAAACTATTCACGTCCGACGAATCCAGGTAGCCGCTCAACGACACGTCGAGCCGGGCTTTGGGCGGACTGCATAATTATATTCGGCGTCAGGAGAAGCTGTGCAATACAGGAACGCCATGAGTCACTCAGGTATCTGAATACTTACGATTTTGCTAGGGGCTTGGCCCTGAGCGGCCACTCCTCTTCGCCGTCGTCGGCGTTGGTGGAGTAGTCCATAGGGAGGGTCCTCCCTTTCTTGGACCCTCCGGCCTCCCCAGTTGGGGCGGCCTTCCTTTTCTTTTCTCCCCTGCTGGGGAAGAAACCTCTCTTTTATCCTCCTCGTCTTCGTAGGAGGAGTGCGCCTCGGAGTCTTCGGACGATGAGTCCGACTCCACCGGGCGTCGGGAACTCTTCTGGGTTCCCGTGGCCTTCTTCTCCGGCACCACGTAAGGTGCCGGAACTAGCAGCTCCGCCAAGCGGGCGTCCGCTGGGTCTTCGGGCAAAGGAGCCCGACAGTTGATCTGTTCGGCCATCCTCTGCCAGTCCTGTCAAAGGCATGGGGGCTTAGATCCCGCATAGAGTCAAACTATGAAAGACAAATATCTTGTAAGAGGTAAAAACAGCTTACCGCGTTGGCTTGACGCTGCGTGCTGAATCCGCGATCCTCGGTAGCAGATGCGGGAGCCTCGGCGCCCTCGAATAGCACCTTCCAGGCATCTTCGTACGTTTTGTCGAAGAGCCTGCTCAGAGTTCGGTGCTGGGCCGGGTTGAACTCCCACAAGTTGAAATCCCGTTGTTGGCACGGGAGGATCCGACGGATGAGCATGACCTGGACTACGTTAACAAGTTTGAGCTTCTTGCTCACCAGGTTTTGGACGCATGTTTGGAGTCCGGTCAGCTCTCCTTTTTTACCCCACGCCAGGCCCTTAGCTTTCCAGGAGGTGAGACACGTAGGGATTCCGGATCGGAACTCGGGGGCTGCGACCCATTCAGGGTCACGCGGCTCGGTGATGTAGAACCACCCCGATTGCCACCCCTTTATGGTCTCCACGAAGGAGCCCTCGAGCAACAGGACGTTGGGCATCTTGCCCACCATGGCGCCTCCGCACTCCGCCTGGCGGCCGCCCACTACCTTCGACGTGACATTGAAGGTCTTCAACCATAGGCCGAAGTGGGGCTAGATGCAGAGGAAGGCCCCGCACACGACGATGAACGCCGAGATGTTGAGGATGAAGTTCGGGGCCAGATCATGGAAGTCCAGGCCGTAGTAGAACATGAATCCCCGGACAAATGGGTGGAGAGGGAAGCCTAGTCCGTGGCGGAAATGGGTGAGGAACACCACCCTCTCATGGAGCCTGGGGGTGGGGATGAGCTGCCCCTCGTCTGGGAGCCGGTGCGCGATGTCGTCAGACAAGTATCCGGCTTTCCTCAGCTTCTTGAAGTGTCCCTCCGTAACGGAGGAGACCATCCACTTGCCTCCCGCTCCGGACATGGCCGGAGAAGGTTGAGGTGGGGAATGCGGACTTGGGCACTGGAGCTTGAGTGCGCGAAAATGGATGAGCAAAGGAGGAAGAAGGCGTGGATGGAAAGGCGGATCCTTATCCCCTTATATGGGCGGACGAAACTATGCGTCCCCACCAGCCTGGTAAAACTCGCTTATCTCCCGAGCGCCGTAATCAATGGCGCAGTTGGGTTACCCACGCCCGTATTGATGAGAATCCCGGGATAAGGGGACACGATCTCTGCTTCAACAAGACGTGCCAAGGAAACCGCCTCGCAAAATGCGCTGAGGTGGGACAGTAAAAACAGTTCAAATAAAGGCTTGGCTGTGGTGTGATGACATGCTACGGAATACGTCAACAGATTAGATTTGTGTAAATATTATTCTCTCTACGACAGTATGTGGAACTTATTTTGTAGAGCCGGACACTATCCTTGTGTTCAAAATCTTTTATGAAGTATTCGGAGGAGGGACCCGCCTTGCAATGCTGAAGACAATCTGCACGCCGGACTCGTCGTCATTGTAGCCTGGTTTAGGGGCTACTGAGGGAGTCCTGGATTAGGGGGTGTCCGGATAGCTGGACTATAACCTTTGGCCGGACTCTTGGACTATGAAGATACAAGATTGAAGACTTCGTCCCGTGTCCGGATGGGACTTTCCTTGGCGTGGAAGGAAAGCTTGGCAATATGGATATGTAGATCTACTCCCATTGTAACCGACTCTATGTAACCCTAGCCCTCTCCGGTGTCTATATAAACCGGAGGGTTTTAGTCCATAGGACGGACAACAACAATCATACCATAGGCTAGCTTCTAGGGTTTAGCCTCTCTGATCTCATGGTAGATCTACTCTTGTACTACCCATATCATCAATATTAATCAAGCAGGACATAGGGTTTTACCTCCATCAAGAGGGCCCGAACCTGGGTAAAACATTGTGTCCCCTGCCTCCTGTTACCATTCGGCCTAGACGCACAGTTCGGGACCCCCTTCCCGAGATCCACCGGTTTTGACACCGACTACGGGATTCCAGTCGAAGCACATTCATGGCAGCCTCGTCGCCGACCGGAGAAACGATAGGGTCTAAACCCGTCTCGATTCGTCCAGTTTCCTCGTCAAAGTTTTGGCAGAATTCTGTAGTCAAAAAGTTAGTGAGTCGACTGGATAGGATTAACTTGCAAGCAGTAAAGCAGTCGGATTAAAAGGAGTACCTTCCAGCATAAGATAGAGCTTCTTGGCAAGAGTTCTCAGATAGGCTTCCATATCATTTCTCTTACGGACCGCGGACTCCAGCTTCTCATTCAGAGCAATCTTATCCTTCTTCAGACGAGTTACCTCTCGGTTGGACTCATTGAGAGAGGACTTCATCTTGTTTAACTCTCCTTCCAACACTCCGACCGAAGCCAGCTTCTGGTCTGCAAGGGCAGTCTTATCTTGAGCTTCCTTCTGCGCAGCTGCAAGGTCCAATTCCTTCTTCTCCAGAGCCAACATCATTTTCTATGCAAAAGAAGCAATCGGATCAAACAAGAGATCAAAGAAATATCTTAAAAGACGATCGATGTGAACAGTCGACAGGCAGTTACCTTCCATACCGGCAGCTTCATCTTGAGCTTTCTTCAACTTTTGTTGGGCTAGCTCCAAGTCGAGGTTGAGTTGCCTCTGCTTCTCCTCAAATTTGGCAAACTTAGAAATGAGAGTACAAGATTTCTGCAGAAGGTAAAAGACGTGTCAATCGACAAGATCAAAGATTATTTACTCCCGAGTGAATAAAACTTAAAAGTTTACTCGGACCCCAGTCGACTGCCCGTAGTTGACTGCGGTCTCGGGGACTACACCCAGTGGGTGCACTTGGCGTGCCCCCACTGATTCAGACCCCACTCGACCAATCCGCCCGGGTCGAGTAAAAAAAATTCAGACCTCGGCCGACTGCCAGCAGTCAACCGTGGTCTCGGGGACTACACCCAGTGGGTGCACTTGACGTGCCCCCACTGGTTCAGATCCCACTCGACCAGTCCGCCCGGGTCGAGTGGAAGAAAAGAAAGTAAAAAGTTCTCAGATCCTAGTCGACTACACCCAGTGGGTGCACTTAGTGTGCCCCCACCGGTTCAGATCCCACTCGACCAGGCCGAGTGGAAGAGCGCAAGTGCTAGAGACAACAAAACACCCAGTGGGTGTACAGATTCGACGCAAACCATAAGAGATCGTATGAAGGAAAATATTTCAGGTAGCATATCCTAATAGAACAAGGTCAGTCGAAGGTCTACTTACCTGGACATTGGCCCGAAGAGCCGCGCTGGCATCGTAAGCAGCCTGGCTGTTCTCGTGCACCGTCTTCATCCGCTCCATCATCACGTTAGCCTGACAGATGGCCTCCGCAGCCGCGTCCGACTGGTTTTTCGAAACATGGTAATTGGTGAAGAAGGGGGCAGATGACCCAGGTGCAGCAGCTTGGAGCTCCAAAGCATGAGGTTGGACGATTGAAGGAAACACCGGTACAATCGACGGTGCAGGGCGCTCACTCGACAATGGGACAACGAAAGTTACAGAGGCCCCACCTGCGTCTTTAGATTGCCGGACGGTTGGTGTTGTCATCGGTCCCTGCCGAGACGTCTTGCCAGCTGCTACTTTTTTGTTCTTTCTGGGCCTAGGGGCCACATCTTCATCATCATCCGGAAGATCAATGACATTGGGTGGGGCTGCAGATAAATCAGTCGACACCAAGTGAATCGCCAGAATTTAATCGACCAAATAATCAAGAACAAGATCATGAGAGTTTTACCTGGGTTGGAGGTAACCGCGTCTTCCATTTCCTCGTCTCAGTATTGGTAGGAAGAAGTTCCAGATGTAGCAGCACTGCAAATGTCAACATTCAGTCGATTATGTTATGTTGCTCGAGTCAACCAAAAGATCGGGTCAGATGATTGCCCGGAGATGGTGGGGATGGTCACTTTGATTCTGGGCAAAGCCTTCGGTGGTTTGGAGGATGTAGCCTTCAATGCTTTCGGCGCAGGAGGCGGCGCAATCTTGAGCTGTTTCAATACCTTCTCAGTCGGCGCCGGGGAAGACGTCCGAGGGCGCTTCGAAGATTGCCCAGTCGGTGCGGCCGCCAGGCCAGGGGTGCTCGCCGGGTCGTGAGCGTGCTTGGACCTCCTCTCTCTGCGAGGAGGCGAGTCGACCTCTTCTTCATCACTCGAGTTGTCGCTCTCCTCGTCCTCCTCTGCATCCGAGTGCCACTCGCCATTCTCGCCCCCGCTCGCCCCTTCCTCGACATTTTGCTCCTGCACTCCATTGGGCATCGAGTACATATCAATAAGAGCCTGAAAAGATAATGAACAAAAGAAATACAGTCGACCGTCAACAAGATGTTACACAGTGAATCAAGAAGATACTTGACAATGCAGAATCATACCTGTTTCGGCTGGCGCAAATGGTCAAATGGAATCACCCTCCTAGACCCCCGGGGATTATCTTTGTTGCCGGTGATTCCTCTCAGCCACTTCTCCACCGCGTCTTCACTAACGTCCTCCAGGTGGATCCAAGTGGAGTCCTCGAGTCCCGAGTACATCCACATCGGATGGTCACGGGCTTGGAGTGATTGGATGCGTCGACTGAGAAAGACCTCCAGCAGGTCCATACCAGTCACTCCGTCGCAGACAAGTTGGACGACCCGCTCGACCAACACCTTCACCTGCGCCTTCTCTTCCGGGATCACCCTCAAGGAGGAGGGCTTCTCCACTCGAGCCAAGGAAAAGGGGGGAAGTCCAGTCGACTGACCCGGGGTCGGCTGGTCCTTGCAGTAAAACCAGGTCGACTGCCAGCCCCGGACCGAGTCGGGAAGGATCATATCTGGGAAGGTGCTCTTGTTCCTCATTTGAATTCCAAGGCCCCCGCACATCTGTATCACGTGCGTCCTCTCATCACTCGGGTTGGCCTTCTTGACCGTCTGGGAGCGGCACATGAATATGTGCTTGAAGAGACCCCAGTGCGGTCGGCAGCCCAAAAAATTCTCGCACATGGACACGAAAGCAGTGAGATACATGATGGTGTTTGGAGTAAAGTGGTGGAGTTGAGCCCCGAAGAAGTTCAAGAAACCACGAAAGAAAGGGTGGGGAGGCAAAGAAAACCCGTGGTCGACATGAGTGGCGAGGAGGACGCACTCACCCACCTGCGGCTGCGGCTCGGTCTCGTTCCCCGGGAGCCGCGCCGATTGGTGAGGGATCAGTCCCCCCTCAACCAGGTCGTCAATGTCGTCTTGACTGATTGTCGAGTGGATCCAGCCAGGCGGCAGGCCGGACCTCGACGAAGATCCGCCCTGGCTGGTCTTCTTCCCTTTCGCCTTCGTCGTCGCCTTCTTTGCACGCTCCAACGCCACCGTCTTCTCCTTCCCACCATGGCAGTGAATCGAGTCCGAGCGGGGCTAAGACGCCGAGAGCGGAAGCAGGCGCAACGGAGAAATCTGAGGAAGAAGGAGAATGAGGGCGCACTGTTCAAAAGCTCGGTCTGGTGCCTTTTATAAGGACACTTTCGTGTGACTGGCTTGTAGGCCCGGACAATTTTATCAAATCCCGCAATAGTCGCGCACGCGATACGTGGCGAAAAAGGTGGCACGGGGATCGAGGCGACCTGCCTAATCCGTCCCGATTACCGCGGCCTCCCCGCCCAGCGTGCTGAAGATTCGAATCCCGCGAAATCCGTGGACAGCAGAACAACTTGACAGACGAAAGACATCCTCCGCATCATCACTCGAAACTCTTCACTAAAAGTTCACTGGGCAAAAACTAAGAATGGATCAAGGCGACTAAAAAAGAAGTTGGTGTCATCACCTTAGTTCATTGATCCAGAACAAGATATACTCATAGCACGAAAAATGAGTCGGAAGTGTTCTCAACTCCTTCCTCACTCAAACCCTGATCCATTCGGGGGCTAATGATAAAGCTATGTACCTAGGGTAGGGTCATGGATCTGTTCAAGATACCCTCCCCAAGGACATCTCTAAAGGAGCTAGAAGCACTCGAAGAAAAATCATCATCCACTCGACCATGAAGCTATGTTCCACTCGACAGTCTCGAAGACACTCGACCGTATGGACAATCACTCGACTACAAGGAGATCTAGAGCCACTCCACTCTGCAATGGTCGGGAATTAAGTCATACCTTTAATGGTCATTATGTATCTTTATTGCAGGCGTTACTAGTAACGTCCCCATCTTTATGTACCTTAAACCCTCTGTAACTGAGGGCAGGAGGACTCTGGCGAACTCTATATAAGCCACCCCCCTCCTTAGGGACGGGGGTTCGCACCCTCTGTAACACACACGCATATAATCCAGTCGACCACCTCCGAGCTCCGAGACGTAGGGCTGTTACTTCCTCCGAGAAGGGCCTGAACTCGTAAAACTCGCGTGTACAACTCCTCCATAGTTAGGATCTTGCCTCTACATTCCTACCCCGCATTCTACTGTCAGACTTAGAACCATGACAATTAGTACATCCATTATTCATGATCCATTCAGTGCCACCAGAGAAATAGTCCTGTAGAAGAATTAGTTCTTCTTAACCACACACATCTTGATGGGCGACAGTGAACATTTAGCTGGGCGCTAAACATATGAGTACTTTGCTCAAGGAGCATTGGAGTTTTTTCTTGGAGAGTGGTTAGCATAGTTGTTATAATATGCAGATTTTTTTCTTAGAAGCATGAATATAATGGTTAGAAGACTAGTGCTCATATTCATACAAGGAAGAATCAACATTGGAACCCTTTGAGGAATTTCCATTCTGGATCTGCAAGGAGTTCTTTCTGGATGGACAGTTATTTCCCTTAGAGGACTTTTCCATGAAGCAGAATGCAAGTGCCTCGTCGTCGCTTTCATAATTGTCAAAGAACGACCTTGATGTTGGTGTAGAGGCGTAATAAATACCCTCCATGCCAAAATCAGATTCCTTGGCAGATGATTCTAATTCGGCGACTTTGGACTCAGAGGCTTCTTCCTCAGAATCCATCTATTTTACAATATAAGCATTGGCCTTGTGAGAATTCTTCTTCCTTTAGGAGCTTGACTTCGAGGATGAAATCTCTTTATTCATGAAATGCTATATTTCTTCTTATAAGGGCCAGAATCATAGTTCTTGCTCTTGCTACTCTTTGTAACTTTGCCATTGTTCCGGGCCTTAATTTCCCACATCAGGCATTCATCAATGAAATGTCCAGTCTTTTTGCGTTTGTAGCAGGAGTTTTCACTCTAGGAATTTGTTCCAGAGGTAGATTTTGAGTTATACTTCGAATTCTTATGAGAAGTGATTCTTCTTCTTGTATCGGTTGAAGCATTTCATGATCAATGCAAGATCTTTACTGATACGATCAGGATTTTCGATTCACAGTCATTAATTTCTTCTTCCAAGGAAGAATCCGCAACAGCCTTGATAGCATGAATTTTGCAATAGTTGAAACCATAGAAATATCATGTCTCTTATTCTTGCAGCTCATGGGTGTTAAGTCTCTCTAGAACATTTGAGGGTTCGCGATCTTTGTAATCTGGGCACTCTTTGATCATCAGAATCAAAGTATCAAATGAACTGCCTAGAGACCGAAGCAACTACTTCACCACTTCATGATTAGTAATGGCAATAGCGCCAAGTCCTTTGAGCTCATTGGTGATATAATAGAGACAATCATAAGTATTTTGAACACACTCATTGTCAAGTCTTCGGAAGCAGCTTCGCAAAGTATCAACCTGAGATTATTTCTGAGTGGAAACACCTTCATTCACCTTAGCAAGTCTATATATACCAGATTTCCTTTGATATACTTGGAGAGCTAACGCGATAAAGTTTCCCCTTTGAGAGATGATTGAAGGTGATCTCCTCAGCTCGAGCATCAAGCTCCTAATACTTTCTGCTATTTTTCGAGAGAGAAGCCTCTAGCGAAAACTATGCCCCCCACGGGTCTTTTCAAATCATATTACTAAAACCAAAATTACCTTGCTACAATTTTCTATGTTTTATTTTACTTTTCAATTTATCTATCTATCATTACCAGATTTAATCCTTGCAAGTAACAAGTTCAAGGGGATTGACAATCCTCTTGCCCGCGTTGGGTGCAAGTATTTGCTCTTGTGTGTGTAGGTACTGCTTACTAGGAATTTGTGTGGTTCTCCTTTTGGTTCGATAACCTTGGTTTAGCACTGAGGGAAATACTATCTTCTACTATATTGCTTCACCCTTCTTCTTCGGGGAAAATCCCACCGCAACTCACAAGTAGCAAATGCTAACATGACGAGCAAAATGGCAAGTACTTAGCAGTTTCGGTGAACTGATCACAGAGAGAAATTACGAGGGAGAAGTTTTTCGATAACATGGGAAAATTACAGAAAGTGATGTGAGTGGGCGCGGTGTTCGATGGCAACTCTAGATTTGTTCACACTGCCATCACAATGCTACGTGTGGTTAGAGGAACTTGTGATTTAACACCGAAGAAAACCTCTCTTCGTCTTATTCTCCTTGACCTAAACTCCATCGGACTCCGGCCTATTACTATAGGTAGATCTTCAACGTGATCTCCGGACTTTAACATACTTGCTCTTGATGATCCATGGTAGCTCTTGGATACCCCGAACTGGCACCTAACCGTCTAGTGGATGCATAGTTCACAAAAAGTAATATGTACAAGCTAAGATTCAATCTAGTTCATCGTGATGCTCAATCACTTGACATGTTTTAGGATCTGGGTTTTCCCTCATTAGTATTCTCTCAATTCTCTGGGAGGAGGGGTTTCTCAGACAATGTCTTGTCAAGTCAAAAGAAGCAGCAAACCATCTTAGGCTGGGATGAGGGTATATTTATAGGCGGGAGCGATCCCAAGGTGTGAAATGAGCATTAAGGGCACTACCCACTCAATGAAGAACCGACACATGGTATAAAGGTCGGATTTCAAACTCACTCACCGACTTAATTGAGGAACAAGTCAAGTTGACTTAATTGCAAGTGATTCTTTCTCGGAGTCCCGAAGAACATTGTCGCGGACTCAGAGAATAAACACTCTGCACGAAGATATTTCTCTCATCTTCACTCGAAGAAATAGGTTTTGGATTGCATATACATCGATGACCTAAATATCAACACATGACATAAAGGTCGGATTTCAAACTCACCTACCGACTTACTTGAGGAACAATTCAAGTCGACTTAACTGCAAGTGATTCTTTCTTGGAGTCCTGAAGAACATTGTGATGGACTCAGAGACTAAACACTCTGCATGAAGAGATTTCACTCATCTTCACTCAAAGAAATAGGTTTTGGATTGAGCATACATCGATGACCTAAATTTCAACTAACTTGGACCCCCTCTCCTTAATAGTACGATTTGCCCTATGACCCAATAAGTGAAAAGTCAAACTAGAAAACTCTACAGTCTTCACGCATGCGTCATTTTCCTCGCTGCAGCCAATTGTTCCTGAAAGAGCACACCAAAACTACTGCTTATAAACAGAATTTTGAGGGGTCATCTACTACACGATAAACAATCTTCTAGAGTCCTACTTCCCGAGTATAGTCACAAAATAGCAAGTCCATTAACTATTTTGTCCAACAATCTCCAAAACTATCGAGGGGCACTGGACGCACCTACAACCCACTAGGCCAGCCCACACACATGCCTCTACCCGACCAATATGCCTCCTTCAGAAGGGCACCTCCTTACTTGGTGCACAAAACATGTACTCTAATAGATTACTTGGGCTACAAGCCATGTAAGTCGGCTCAGGCCCATGTAGTCCTACCCCTCGTTCACCAATATAAGTCGGGGCCCCGTGAGTCGGTATGCGTGTAACACATATCATACAGGTCTCACTCAAGACAACATTAATACATATCAGACATGCAAAATGTAAGGTATTACCTCACCCTGAAGAAGTGAACTTGACTATATCCTTGTCTCGTGTACATCCAATATGATCCTTGTTGTGTACTCTGCCCCATGAGCAACCCTATTACCGAAAAAGGCTTTCGCCCCGCTTTATATATAAAGCACCAAACCATAAGCATCCAGTACAACCACACGCCACGCCACCGCAACACACACACACCCATGAGCAACCCTATCAAGGGATCTGCTGATATAATTAATGGACATGAATGAAGCAAACCAACTGCACGTGTAAAAGGGGAAACTTTTAATCATCCCTCTTTTATTACAACTAGATGTCACCCAAACGAACAGAGCGATCGTCCATGGGTTAGACATCTTAAACACGTCGAGATGCAGTTTCCAGAGTTATTCTTTTTGTTTTTTGTTCTGATCCATCTATTTTCTGCGGTTTTTCTTTTGCTAATTTATTTTTTCTTCCTACTTTTATATTTTTGTTTTACATCTTTAAAAAAACATAAACATGTAACAAAATTAGAACAGTTTTAGGAGTACATGAATATTTGTTATAACTCGGCAACATTGTTTAAAATACAGGAGCATTTTTAAAACTTGTGAATATTTTTAAAATTGATGAACACACTTGAATTCCAAAAGACGTTTAAAATACAAAATCATTTTTAAGATTCGTGGACATTTTTTTAAAGAACTTAATTTTTTAAATATGAAATAAATCTTACAGCTAGCTTTTTTTTCCTGAGAAAACCAACTAGAAACCAGAAGAACAAAAGAGGAATAGTCCCCTATGCATTTCCTGTATTATAGGGGGCCCCCGTAGGGGGTCATCATGTGAGGCGGCCACTCGACTTTTTTCAAAGGAGTTGCATTAGCGCAAGGAAGAGTTTCATGGTGGGGCCCATACATGCGTTTTTCATATATTACATTTATGTGCAAAGTTCATCCCAATTTTGAAAGTTCAATATTTTTATAAGTTCAAATTTTCAAAAGTTTTAAATTTTGAAAGTACAATACCAAAAGTTGAAATTTGAAAGTTAAAGTTTTAAGTTCATGTACCCGCCCAGTTTGATATGAAAAGAAAAAACTCATTTTTTACTTCACAGAATAGTGTTGTCTTGCGAAAACTACACAGTTATTTCCTCTCCAAGAAAACTTAGGGTTCCTTTGCCTCCCGCTGGCGCCGCCGCCGGTCCGCCTCGTCTCCGGTGACCTTAGGGCCATGGTGGCATGGTGGATCCCGGCCCTTACCGGCGGGAGGGCTCCGTTTTTAGATGTTTCTTCAAATTTTGTTAGGGCTTGTGTCCTGCTCAGAAAGACGAGACGGCGACGGCTCTCTGAAAATGGAATAAGGTTATTCCCGTCTAGCCTCCGTTCTGGTGGTGTGTCTAGCATCATCGATGGGCGTGTGGAGGTGTGTCTCCGATGGATCTATCCTTGCTGGATTTGCTCGGATCTGGTCATAGTTCATCTACGTTTGTGTTTCTTTAGGTTGGATCCTTCCTATCTACACTACTCTTTATCGGCGGCGGTTCCTGTTCTATTGCGCTGGTTCTATGAGACCTTAGCACAACGACTTTCCGACTGTCTACTACAACAAGTTTTGCCCGGCTCCGGCGAGGGTGGGGCGATGACGGCGGCACGTCTTCAACTTGTTTCAATGCTTGTAGTTGTCGCTAGGTGGTCTACGGACCTGGATGTAATTTTTATTATTTCTAGTGTTCGTTGCATTGCCATGATTAAAGATGAATAGATTGAAAGTTTTCTCATAAAGAAATAGTGTTGTCTTAAGTCATTTTTTTGAAGTTTGAGCAAGGTTACATCAAAAATATCACCATTCACCATACCTATTATATATTATTAGATTCATCATGTAATATATTTTCATATTATATTTATTTGGTAGTGTTTGTATTTATTATAATTTTGATAAAATATAACAAAGTTTGATTTGAGACACCACTAATTATAATGCGTAACTATGAGGCTTAGCATGACGATTTTTCGACTGTCTACTACAACAAGGTTTGCCTGACATCGATGAGGGAGTGGCGATGACGGCGGTGCGTCTTCGGCACGCATTTGTAGTCATCGTTAGGTAGTCTACGGATTTGAATGTAATTTTTTTTATTTCTGATGTTCTTCGTACTCGCTTGAGAGTTCAGGAATAGAATGAAAGTTCTCTCGCAATTTGCTTTTATAATGTGTAACACTTTGATAGGACAGGAACTCCCATCAACAGTAAAAAGACCTGCATGGTTTCCTTAGTCTCCATCGTCCCCAAATACAGGAAAGGATAACAGAGCACCTACACATTGCATTATTCTCTGTCGCCCAATGCATCAAGCCGAATATCTACAAAGCCCTCCCTGGACTACACCCAGACAGCACCTGCATTACGAAGCAGCGGGACCAGTTTGCCGCTGAGGTGAAGGGACATGACCTTGTCGGTGCATCCGACGAGCCTGCCGCCGATGAACACCGCCGGCACGGCAGGGTTCCGGCCGAGGAGCCGCGCCAGCGCCTTCTCCATCTCCTTCCCCCAAGGGTCCTCGTCCAGTTCCACCACCGTCGGGTTCGCCCCGAGATCACGGAGGAGGCTCGTCACGGTGTGGCACATGCAGCAGGAGCTCATGCCGAAGATCACCACCGCCCGCTGCCCCGCTAGCTTCGTCACCTGCTCCATCAGGCTGCCCCGGTCTTCAGTGCTAGTGCTAGAAAGCTTTGACTTTGAGCTGTGCTCGCTAGTGCTAGGCATATGGTGCCTTGCATATATAGCCATGGAAATGTGCACCGGCAGGATTATCTTCGAGCAATTTGACCGGAAAAAGACGACACGGGAGGGTTCGGACAAATGCCAAGCTCCTTTGCGCCACTCAGTGTGGACTGTGGAGTATCGAATTTCTGGATGGCAATGGCGAGGCGGCGACCTGATGCCAAAGGGGCCAAAATACAATGGATTATATTGTGGATAAGGCATGGATCTCTGACTTTTAGTAAATTCTCTTCTATCCCCTATTCGACAAGTCAGATGAGAGAGACATGGAGAGATATCCAGCTGAGATCATGTAGACCTTTGTTGATGGCGTCCGCCCAAAATCGCATTGAGGTCTTGTACTTACTAGTTAAGCATGATGCATACCATTTTAATGAGCATCTGGTTCTTCCTCTCCACTCCATTTTGTTGTGGAGTATACTCTGTTTTGAATTTCGGCCGAAAAAACGGATTTTGGCCGAATTTCGGCCATCTCGGCCTAGGGCGAAATCTATCTTCTGCCGAAATTGGTCAAATTTAAGAAATTTTGGTTAAATTTTAATCAAATTTCAGTCAAAATTTGGTCAAATTTTGGCCGAAATTTTTAAAAACGACCGAAATTCGGCCATCTCAGCCTAGGGCGAGAAAAATCACAAACCGAAAATCAAAACGCTGGGAGTATAAGCTGTGAAGAACTTATGGGTGATGCCATAATCATCAAGAAATTCTTTGATATCTCGATGCCACTTTCACTTCTCACGTGCTTAATAGTGACTTAATATTCATTTTGAGCCTTCCTGGCGAAATGTTTGAAGACCTCCTGGGTTCTGAAATTATTCTCGAGAAAGAAAACTCGGGTGAATCGGGGAAAATCATAGAAAATGACGAGTCCATAGTGGTTGGCACCGAAGCTAGAGAAGTTCTGCGGGCTGAACATGTCCATGTGAAGAATTTCGAGTGGCCTTGTCATGGTTAGTCTTCGCAGAATGCAATTTCTTCACGAGCTTGTAAGCTTCACATGCAGTCATGCACCACAGAGCCGATCTTTATCGAATTTTACATTGGCAATTCCTACGATGTGCTTTTTCTTCAGCAAAGCCTGCAAGTTTGCTGCACCTGCATCGCCAAGCCTTCAGTGCCACAACCAATCCTTTGTAGTCTTTGCAGGCAAACAAGTGATAATTGAGGGGCCCTTAAAGAAATCCACAATATATAAATCACATTTTCTAACAACTTCGAAGACAATGTGTTATCATTTGTCATGATAACCACACATCTAGATTTTGTGAATAAGACCATCATTTCCATATCACAAAGCTTTGAAATGGACAGTAGATTGTATCCAAGAGATTGAACAAGCATGACCTTATCCATATGTTTCTCTTTAGATATGACAACTTAACCTAACTCAATTAACTTTCCTTTGTTGGTGTCGCCAAAAGTGATATGCTTCTGTGAGGAAGTAATCAATTTAAGATCGACGAATAAACTTCTGTCTCCGGTCATATGATTAGTACATCCATTATTCATGATCCATTCAGTGCCACCAAAGAAATAGGCCTGTAGAAGAATTAGTTCCTCTTAACCACACACATCTTGATGGGCGACCATGAAGATTTAGTTGGGTGCTAAATATATGAGTACTTTGCTCAAGGAGCATTTGAGTTTTTTCTTGGAGAGTTGTTAGCATAGTTGTTAGAATATGTAGATTTTTCTCTTAGAAGCATGAATATAATGGTTAGAAGACTAGTGCTCATATTCATACAAGGAAGAATCAACATTGTAACCCTTTGAGGAATTTCCATTCTGGATCTGCAAGGAATTCTTTCAGGATGGACAGTTATTTCCCTTAGAGGATTTTTCCATGAAGCAGAATGCAGGTGCCTCGCCGTCGCTTTCATAATTGTTGAAGAACGAGCTCGATGTTGGTGTAGAGGCGTAATAAATACCCGCCATGCCAAAATCAGATTCCTTTGCAGATGATTCTAATTCGGCGGCTTTGGACTTAGAGTCTTCTTCCTCAGAATCCATCTATTTTTCAATATACACATTGGCCTTGTGAGAATTCTTCTTCCTTTAGGAGCTTGATTTTGAGGATGAACTCTCTTTATTCTTGAAATGTTATTTTCTTCTTATAAGGGCAAGAATTATAGTTCTTGCTCTTGCTACTCTTTGTAACTTTTCCATTGTTCCGGGCCTTAATTTCCCACAACAGGCATTCATCGATAAAATGACTAGTCTTTTTGCATTTGTAGCAGGAGTTTTCACTCGAGGAATTTGATCTAGAGGTATATTTCGAGTTATACTTTGAATTCTTATGAGAAGTGATTCTTCTTCTTGTATCGGTTGAAGCATTTCATGATCAATGCAAGATCTTTGCTGATACGATCATGATTTTCAATTCACAGTCATTAATCTCTTCTTTCAAGGAAGAATCCACATCAGCCTGAGAGCATGGCTTTTGCAATAGTTGAAACCATAGAAATATCGAGTCTCTTCTTCTTGCATCTCATGGGTGTTAAGTCTCTCTAGAACATTTGAGGGTTCGCGATCTTTCTAATCTGGGCGCTCTTTGATCATCAGAATCAAAGTATCAAATAAACTGTCTAGAGACCGAAGCAACTTCTTCACCACTTCATGATCATTAATGGCAATGGAGCCAAGTCCTTTGAGCTCATTGGCAATATAATAGAGACAATCATAAGTATTTTGAACACACTCATTGTGAAGTCTTCTGAAACGGCTTCGCGAAGTATCAACCCGAGATTATTTCTAAGTGGAAACACCTTCATTCACCTTAGCATGTGTATATATATATATATACCATATTTCCTTTGATATCCTCAGAGAGCTAAGGTGACAAAGTTTCCCCTTAGAGAGATGATTGCATGTGATTTCCTCAGCTTGAGTATCAAGCTCCTAATACTTTCTCTCTGCAGGAGTAACATAGGTTGGGTTGGCAATAATGTAACCAACTTTAGCGTTTCTCTAGAGATCATCATCGATGATGTTTATGCGGATGTGTATCTTGCTCTTCTAGAATGAATAGTCTTTGCCATCGAAGACTTGAATATTCTTGGATGACCTGAAATTGACTAGAGTCGGGATTCTGAAAACTCCAGGCGGTTAGACTAAAATGTGCAGAGAGAAGTGAGTACCTTGCTTTGGTAGCAATTGTAGGATCAGAAATCAACGAGAGGGGGAGGCATGAATAGGAGATATAATTTCTTTTTCAACAAAAGCAAGTTTCTCGAAGAAGCACAACATGAATTCTCTCTAAGGCAGAAACTAAACAGAGACAAAATTGCAAAAGTAAATGACTTACATGAATAACTAGAAAACTTCGTTGAGATAAATCTATCAGAACACAAGATATAAGAATAAGTAAGTAGAAGTAAATGACTACTAGGTGAGCATACAAGTACTGCAAGAGATAAATATAATGTTGTGTCTTCAACGTATCTATAATTTTTGATTGTTTCATGCTATTATATTATCAATCTCGATGCTTTATATGCAATTTTATATTGTTTTAGGAACTAACCTATAAACTCAGTGCCCAGTGCCAGTTCCCGTTTTCTGTAAGTTTTTTGCTTTTTAGAAAATCAATACCAAACAAAGTCCAAACACGATGAAATTTTACAGTGTTTTTTTTCTGAACCAAAAAAGGACCCTGGAAGCTTCGGGAGGAGACCAAACGATATACGGGAGAGTCACAAACTCACATGGCGTGGCCAGGGGGGCACCTGAGCTTGTGGCCCCATGCAGCTCTCTTTGTCATAATTCCAAGCCTATAAATTCCCATAAATTCCACAGAGAGCCACCGAAACAATTTGTTCCCCGCAGCAAACTTCTGTTTTCCGCAATCCTATCTGAAGGCCTTTTCTGGTACTCTGCCAGAGGGGAAATCGATCACGTAGGGCTTCTACATCAAACTTGCTACCCTTCCAATGATGTGTGAGTAGTTCACTACAGACCTACGGGTCCATAGTGATTAGCTAGATGGTTTATTCTCTCTCTTTGATCTTCAATACAATGTTCTCTTCAGAGATTGATTCGATGTAATCTTCTTTTGCGGTGTGTTTGCTGGGATCCGATGAATTGTGGGTTTATGATTGGAATATTCATTGGAAGTAACTAAGTTTTTTTTCTGAACTTTATAATGCATGATTATTATAGCTTTGTATTTCTCTCCGATCTATGCATTTGGTTTGGTTAACTAGATTGATTTACCTTCGGTGGGAGAGGTGCTTTGTAGTGGGTACAATCTTGCGGTGTCCTCACGCAGTGATAGCAGGGGTAGCGAGACACGTATTTGTATTGTGGCCATTAAGGGTAAAACGACGGAGTTTAATCATATTGCTTGAGTTTATTCTGTCTAAATTATGTCATCTTGCTTAAAACGTTACTCTGTTTGTCAAAAACTTAATACTATAGATGCATGCTGGATAGCGGTCGATTGGTGGAGTAATAGTAGTAGATGCAGAATCATTTTGCTCTACTTGTCACAGACATAATGCTATATACATGATCATTGCCATGAATATCATCATAACTATGCACTTTTCTATCAATTACCCAACAGTAATTTGTCTACCCACCGTATGCTATTTTTTGAGAGAGAAGTCTCTAGTGAAAACTATGCCCCCGGGTCTATTCAAATCATATTACTAAACTAAAATTACCTTGCTGCAATTTTCTTTCTTTTATTTTGCTTTTCAATCTATCTATCTATCATTACCAGATTTAATCCTTGCAAGTAACGAGTTCAAGGGGATTGACGATCCTCTTGCCCGTGTTGGGTGCAAGTATTTGCTCTTGTGTGTGTAGGTACTGCTTACTAGGAATTTTCATGGTTCTCCTATTGGTTTGATAACCTTGGTTTAGAAATGAGGAACATACTATCCGCTACTATATTGCTTCACCCTTCCTCTTCGGGAAAAATCCCACCGCAACTCACAAGTAACAAATGCTAACATGACCAGCAAAATGCAAGTACTTAGCAGTTTCGTTGAACTAATCACAGAGAGAAATGGCAAGGGGGAAGTTTTTTTATAACAAGGGAAAATTACAGAAAGTGATGTGAGTGAGCAAAAGAATCACAATGTTCGATGGCGACTCTAGATTTGTTCACACTATCGTCACAATGCTACGTGTGGTTAGAGGAACTTGTGATTTAACAGTGAACAAAACCTCTCTTCGTCCTATTCTCCTTGACCTGAACTCCCACAGACTCCAACCAATTACTCTAGGTAGATCTTCAAGGTGATCTCCAAACCTTCACATACTTGTTCTTGATGATCCATGGTAGCTCTTGGATACCCCGAACTGACACCAAACCGTCTAGTGGATACATAGTTCACAAGAGTAATATGTACAAGCTAAGATTCAATCTACTTCATCGTGATGCTCAATCACTTGACATATTTTAGGCTCTGGGTTTCCCTCATTAGTATTCTCTCAATTCTCTCAGAGGAGGGGTTGCTCAGATAATGTCTTGTCAAGTCAAACGAAGCAGCCAACCATCTTAGGCTAGGATGAGGGTATATTTATAGGCGGGAGCAATCCCAAGGTGTGAAATGAGCATTAAGGGCACTACCCACTCAATGAAGAACCGACACATGGTACAAAGGTCGGATTTCAAACTCACTCACCGACTTAATTGAGGAACAAATCAAGTCGACTTGATCACAAGTGATTCTTTCTCGAAGTCCCGAAGAACATTGTCGCGGAATGAGAGAACAAACACTCTGCATGAAGAGATTCTCTTGTCTTCACTCGAAAAATTAGGTTTTGGATTGAGCATACATCGATGACCTAAATATCAACACATGGCATAAAGGTCAGATTTCAAACTCACCCACCGACTTACTTGAGTAACAAGTCAAGTTGACTTAACCGCAAGTGATTCTTTCTTGGAGTCCTGAAGAACATTGTGACAGACTCAGAGAATAAACACTCTGCACAAAGAGATTTCTCTCATCTTCACTCGAAGAAATAGGTTTTGGATTGAGCATACATCGATGACCTAAATATCAACTTAACTTGGACCCCCTCTCCTTAATAGTACGGTCTGCCCTATGACTCAATAAGTGAAAAGTCAAACTAGAAACTCTACAGTCTTCACGTCTGCGTCATTTTCCTCGTTGCAGCCAATTGTTCCTGAAACGTCGACACACCAAAACTATTGCTTATAAATGCAATTTTGAAGGGTTGTCTACTACACGATAAACAATCTTCTAGAGTCCTACTTCAGGAGTATAGTCACGAACTAATCAGTCCATTACCTGTTTTGTCTAACAATCTCCAAAACTATCAAGGGGCATTGGATGCACCTACAACCCACTAGGCCAGCTGATACGCCTCCGTCGTATCTATAATTTTTGATTGTTCCATGCCAATATTATTCAACTTTCATACACTTTTTGGCAACTTTTTATATTTTTTTGGGACTAACATATTGATCCAGTGCCCAGTGCCAGTTCCTGTCTGTTGCATGTTTTTGGTTTCGCAGAATATCCATATCAAATGGAGTCCAAACGGGATAAAAACGGACGGAGCTTATTTTTGGAAAATATGGAAAATTCGGAAGGAAAATCAACGCGAACCAGTGCCCGAGGTGGTCACGAGGCAGGGGGCGCGCCCCCCTAGGGCGCGCCCCCTACCCTCGTGAGCCCATCGTAAGGCGGTTGACGCTCTTCTTTTGCCGCAAGAAAGCTAATATTCGGAAAAAAAAATCACGACGAAGGTTTCAGGCTAATCGGAGTTACGGATCTCCATATATATACGAAACGGTGAAACAGAGCCATAACAGAACGCAGAACCAGAGAGAGACAGAGAGATAGATCCAATCTCGGAGGGGCTCTCGCCCCTCCCATGCCATGGAGGCCATGGACCAGAGGGGAAACCCTTCTCCCATCTAGGGAGGAGGTCAAGGAAGAAGAAGGAGGGGGCTCTCTCCCCCTCGCTTCTGGTGGCACCGAAGTGCCACCGGGGGCCATCATCATCACCACGATCTTCACCAACAACTTCACCGCCATCATCACCAACTCTTCCTCCCTCTATGCAGCGGTGTAACCTCTCTCTTAACCGCTGTAATCTCTACTTAAACATGGTGCTCAATGCTATATATTATTTCCCAATGATGTATGGCTATCCTATGATGTTTGAGTAGATCTGTTTTCTCCTAATGGCTATTTGATAATCAAGATTGGTTTGAGTTGTATGTTTTATTATTGGTGTTGTCCTATGGTGCTCTCCGTGTCGCTCAAGTGTGAGGGATTCCCGCTGTAGGGTTTGCAATATGCTTATGATTTGCTTATGGTGGGTGGCGTGAGTGACAGAAGCACAGACCCGAGTAAGTAGGTTGTTTGCGTTTGGGATAAAGGGGACTTGATGCTTTAATGCTATGGTTGGGTTTTACCTTAATGAATCTTTAGTAGTTGTGGATGCTTTCTAGAGTTCCAATCATAAGTGGATATGATCCAAGTAGAGAAAGTATGTTAGCTTATGCCCCTCCCTCAAATAAAATTGCAATAATGATTACCGGTCTAGTTATCGATTGCCTAGGGACAAATAACCTTATTGTTGACAAAAGCTCTTTACTAAAACTAATTTAGTTGTGTCTTCATCTAAACAGCCCCTACTTTATATTTACTTGCTCTTTATTATCTTGCAAACCTATCCAACAACACCTACAAAGTACTTCTAGTTTCATACTTGTTTCCGGTAAAGTGAACGTCAAGTGTGCGTAGAGTTGTATCGGTGGTCGATAGAACTTGAGGGAATATTTGTTCTACCTTTAGCTCCTCGTTGGGTTCGACACTCTTACTTATCGAAAGAGGCTACAATTGATCCCCTATACTTGTGGGTTATCAAGACCTTTTTCTGGCGCCGTTGCCGGGGAGCAATAGCGTGGGGTGAATATTCTCGTGTGTGCTTGTTTGCTTTATCACTAAGTAATTTTTATTTGTTGTTCTTAGTTGTTTCCTATCTTTAGTTATGGGTAGGAAACGCAAAATACCTAAAAAATTAGTTGTACCTACTGAACCTATGGTTGAAGAACCAATCAAAATCTATCACACTGCGGAAGCTTATTACTTGGATCATCTTCGATCCCTATGTGCTCGTGCTGAAACCCCAACTAGTGTAGTTGAGGGCAAATCCTTAGATGAGCATGCTTGTTATGTGCGACACCGTATATCTGAAAAAGGGAAACTATTATGGGGTCAAATTCAACGTTTGCAATGCTATGCTTGGAATTTATGTGAAATATATGCTTTTACTTGTTGTTCTAAAAACCCTAAGAAACACCTTTCCTACCAATGTGAGTTTATTGATAATGGAATCTTATCTTCTTATGCTAAAGGTGTTTATAGTTACTATGATGTTCAACAAATTGAAGAATTTGTTGCTTTTAAGGGTGCTTATGAAATTGCTTCTTTGATTGAAAAGTATGATGCTACCTTTCACAAATCTAAAATTTTTGCTATACTTAAATATTGCTATGATAATTATGCCATAATACCTATGTTAAACAATATATTGAGGAATACTCCGCTGTCCAAGAAGAGACTAATATTTTGTAGGAGTCTATGGAAGAAGAAATTGATAACACTGTGAGCTCATTGGATGAAAAAGATGGGGAGGAGAGCGAAGAACAAAAGGAGGAAGAGCGGATTGATCACCTGTGCCCACCTTCTAATGAGAGTAACTCTTCAACTCATACATTGTTTAATTCCCCTTCATTCTTACCGAAGGATGAATATTATGATAATTGCTATGATCCCGTCGATTCTTTTGAAATATCCCTTTTTGATGATGCTTGCTATACTTGTGGCCAAGATGCCAATATGAATTATGCTTGTGGCCAAGATGCCAATATTAATTATGCTTATGGACATGAACTTGCTATAGTTCCTTATGTTAAACATGAAATTGTTGCTATTGCACCCACACATGATAGTCCTATTATCTTTTTGAATTCTCCCGATTATACTATATCGGAGAAGTTTGCACTTATTAAGGATTATATTGATGGGTTGCCTTTTACCGTTACACATGATGATTTTGATGAATATAATATGCATGTGCTTGCTGCTCCTACTTGCAATTATTATGAGAGAGGAACTATATCTCCACCTCTCTATGTTTCCAACATGATAAAATTGCAAGAAACTGTTTATACTATGCATTGGCCTTTACTAGGTGTGCATGAATTGTTCTTTTATGACATGCTGATGCATAGGAAGAGAGTTAGACTTCGTCATTGCTTGATATATGTTACTTTGTGCTCACCACTAAATTACAAATCATTGTTAATTAAAATTGGCTTTGATATACCTTGGGATCCGGGTGGATTCACTACTTGAGCACTATATGCCTAACTTAATGGCTTTAAAGAAAGCGCTGCCAAGGAGACAACCCAAAAGTTTTAGAGAGTCATTTATTTCTGTTGAGTGCTTTCATATAGTTTAAAAACAACAAAAATAAAGAGGCGAACCCAAAACTTTTCAAAAAGGAAAGTGAAAGTGAGAAAGACAAGCACTGTTGAAGTGGGAGAGCTCCTTGAACTTTGTTCATGCTCACGGCAACTTTGTGAATCTTGACTACAGAAACTTTTCAATAAAAATAATTATCCCCTTGTATAATTCCATTGTATTATAAAAATAATGTGCCAAGGTTTGCCTTTAGGATGTTTACATTTGCTTGATGGTTTGTACGGTGCAGGACAGAAACTTTGGCTGTAGTGAGCGATTTTACATTTTTAGCTGGAACGTCAAATGGTTATGATTCTTTTTGCACTGTCTTCCTATACAAATTTTTTATTTTTCCTAATTTTGGTAGAATTTTTCAAGTATCAGAAGTATGGTGAATGTTCAGATTATTACAGACTGTTCTGTTTTAGACAGATTCTGTTTTTGATGCATAGTTTGCTTGTTTCGATGAAACTATCAATTTATATTAGTGGATTAAGCCATGAAAAAGTTATCTTACAGTAGACACAACGCAAAAACAAAATGTGAATTGGTTTGCAACAGTACTTACAGTAGTAATTTGCTTTATTATACTAACGGATCTTACCGAGTTTTCTGTTGAAGTTTTGTGTGGATGAAGTGTTCGATGATTGAGAAGGTCTCGATGTGAGAAAAAGGAAGAGAGGCAAGAGCTCAAGCTTGGGGATGCCCGAGGCACCCCAAGTAATATTCAAGGAGACTCAAGCGTCTAAGATTGGGGATGCTGGGAAGGCATCCCCTCTTTCTTCAACAAGTATCAGTATGTTTTCGGATTCGTTTCGTTCATGCGATATGTGCAATCTTGGAGCGTCTTTTGCATTTAGTTTTCATTTTTCTTTTATGCACCATGCTGGTATGAGATAGTCCTTGGTTTATTTATAGAATGCTCATTGCACTTCACTTATATCTTTTGAGTATGGCTTTATAGAATGCTTCATGTGCTTCACTTATATCATTTGAAGCTTGGATTGCCTGTTTCTCTTTACATATACAACCGCCATTTGTAGAATGCTCTTTTGCTTCACTTATACTTGTTAGAGCGTGGGCATATCTTTTGTAGGAAGAATTAAACCCTCTTGCTTAACTTATATCTATTTAGAGAGATGACAGGAATTGGTCATTCACATGGTTAGTCATAAAATCCTACATAAAACTTGTAGATCACTGAATATGATATGTTTGATTCCTTGCAATAGTTTTGCGATATAAAGATGGTGATATTAGAGTCATGCTAGTGGCTAGTTGTGGATTAGTAGAAATACTTGTGTTGAGGTTTGTGATTCCCGTAGCATGCACGTATGGTGAACCGTTATGTGACGAAGTCGGAGCATGATTTATTTATTGATTGTCTTCCTTATGAGTGGCGGTCGGGGACGACCGATGGTCTTTTCCTACCAATCTATCCCCCTAGGAGCATGCGCATAGTACTTTGTTTCGATAGCTAATAGACTTTTGCAATAAGTATGTGAGTTCTTTATGACTAATGTTGAGTCCATGGATTATACGCACTCTCACCCTTCCACCATTGCTAGCCTCTCTAGTACCGCGCAACTTTCGCCGGTACCATAAACCCACCATATACCTTCCTCGAAACAGCCACCATACCTACCTATCATGGCATTTCCATAGCCATTCCGAGATATATTGCCATGCAACTTCCATCATCATCATATACATGACTTGAGCATTCATTGTCATATTGCTTTGCATGATCGTAAGATAGCTAGCATGATGATTTTTGAAAATTGTTCCAAAAAATGTGTTTTCTAATTCAAAAAGTGATTGTTATTTCAAAAAGTATTGACGAATTAAAAAAATGTTCACAAAATATAAAAAACTCATGAACTTCAAAAAAGTTCATTCATGGCTTGTCCGTTTTTTGATGTCATTGCTACGCTAGATCATTGCACATCCCGATACACCGCCAGAGGCATTCATATAGAGTCATATCTTTGTTCTAGATATCGAGTTGTAATTTTGAGTTGTAAGTAAATAAAAGTGTGATGATCATCATTATTAGAGCATTGCCCCAGTGAGGAAAGGATGATGGAGACTATGATTCCCCCACAAGTCGGGATGAGACTCCGGATGAAAAAAAGAGAAAAAGGCCAAAAAAAGGAGAAGGCCCAAAAAAACAAAAAAAACAAAAAAATGAGAGAAAAAGAGAGAAGGGGCAATGCTACTATCCTTTTACCACACTTGTGCTTCAAAGTAGCACCATGATCTTCATGATAGAGAGTCTCCTATGTTGTCACTTTCATATAATAGTGGGAATCTTTCATTATAGAACTTGGCTTGTATATTGCAATGATGGGCTTCCTCAAAATGCCCTAGGTCTTCGTGAGCAAGTGAGTTGGATGCACACCCACTTAGTTTCTTTTTGGGCTTTCATACACTTATAGCTCTAGTGCATCCGTTGCATGGCAATCCCTACTCACTCACATTGATATCTATTGATGGGCATCTTCATAGCCCGTTGATACGCCTAGTTGATGTGAGACTTTCTCCTTTTTTGTCTTCTCCACATAACCCCCACCATCATATTCTATTCCACCTATAGTGCTATGTCCATGGCTCACGCTCATGTATTGCGTGAAAGTTGAAAAGGTTTGAGAACGTCAAAAGTATGAAACAATTGCTTGGCTTGTCATCGGGGTTGTGCATGAGTTGAATATTTTGTGTGGTGAAGATGGAGCATAGCCAGACTATATGATTTTGTAGGGATAACTTTCTCTGGCCATGTTATTTTGAAAAGACATGATTGCTTTATTAGTAGGCTTGAAGTATTATTGTTTTTATGTCAAATGATAGACTATTGCTTTGAATCACTCGTGTCTTAATATTCATGCCATGATTAGACATATGATCAAGATTATGCTAGGTAGCATTCCACATCAAAAATTATCTTTTATCATTTACCTACTCGAGGACGAGCAGGAATTAAGCTTGGGGATGCTGATACATCTCCGTCGTATCTATAATTTTTGATTGTTCCATGCCAATATTATTCAACTTTCATACACTTTTTGGCAACTTTTTATATTATTTTTGGGACTAACATATTGATCCAGTGCCCAGTGCCAGTTCCTGTCTGTTGCATGTTTTTGGTTTCGCAGAATATCCATATCAAATGGAGTCCAAATGGGATAAAAACGGACGAAGCTTATTTTTGGAAAATATGGAAAATTCGGAAGGAAAATCAACGCGAACCAGTGCCCGAGGTGGTCACGAGGCAGGGGGCGCTCCCTAGGGCGCGCCCCCTACCCTCGTGAGCCCACCGTAAGGCGGTTGACGCTCTTCTTTTGCCGCAAGAAAGCTAATATTCGGAAAAAAAATCACGGCGAAGGTTTCAGGCCAATTGGAGTTACGGATCTCCATATATATACGAAACGGTGAAACAGAGCCAGAACAGAATGCAGAACCAGAGAGAGACAGAGAGATAGATCCAATCTCGGAGGGGCTGTCGCCCCTCCCACGCCATGGAGGCCATGGACCAAAGGGGAAACCCTTCTCCCATCTAGGGAGGAGGTCAAGGAAGAAGAACAAGGAGGGGGCTCTCTCCCCCTCGCTTTCGGTGGCACCAGAGTGCTACCGGGGGCCATCATCATCACCGCGATCTTCACCAACAACTTCACCGCCATCATCACCAACTCTTCCCCCCTCTATGCAGCGGTGTAACCTCTCTCTTAATCGCTGTAATATCTACTTAAACATGATGCTCAACGCTATATATTATTTCCCAATGATGTATGGCTATCCTATGATGTTTGAGTAGATCTGTTTTGTCCTAATGGCTATTTTATGATCAAGATTGGTTTGAGTTGTATGTTTTATTATTGGTGCTCTCCGTGTCACGCAAGCATGAGGGATTCCCGCTGTAGGGTTCGCAATATGCTTATGATTTGCTTATGGTGGGTGGCGTGAGTGACAGAAGCACAGACCCGAGTAAGTAGGTTGTTTGCGTTTGGGATAAAGGGGACTTGATGCTTTAATGATATGGTTGGGTTTTACCTTAATGAATCTTTAGTAGTTGCGGATGCTTGCTAGAGTTCCAATCATAAGTGCATATGATCCAAGTAGAGAAAGTATGTTAGCTTATGCCTCTCCCTCAAATAAAATTGCAATAATGATTACCGGTCTAGTTATTGATTGCCTAGGGACAAATAACCTTCTTGTTGACAAAAGCTCTTTAATAAAACTAATTTAGTTGTGTCTTCATCTAAACAGCCCCTACTTTATATTTACTTGCTCTTTATTATCTTGCATACCTATCCAACAACACCTACAAAGTAATTCTAGTTTCATACTTGTTTCTGGTAAAGCGAACGTCAAGTGTGCGTAGAGTTGTATCGGTGGTCGATAGAACTTGAGGGAATATTTGTTCTACCTTTAGCTCTTCGTTGGGTTCGACACTCTTACTTATCGAAAGAGGCTACAATTGATCCCCTATACTTGTGGGTTATCACCAGCCATACGCCCATGCCTCTACCCGACCAATATGCCTCCTTCAGAAGGGCACCTCCTTACTTGGTGCACAAAACATGTACTCTAAAAGATTACTTGGGCTACAAGCCATGTAAATCGGCTCAGGCCCATGTAGTCCCACCCCTCGTCCACCAATATAAGTCGGGTGAAAGAACATGCGGTGCCCCCATGTTTGGTTTTGGTAATTGATGACAATCTCTATGGACTAATGGTTGCCTTGAGTTATATTTGAAGGTTTTGTCCATAGGATTTTCTTGGAGTACATGTGTTGGTTTCAAGGAGAGTTTGTGTCGACCAAGGTGCTATTCAAGGAATTATCCAAAGATTGGTATTTGAGAGTTGAGCTTATTGCAAGCGTGTCTTGAAGAAGAAGATTGTTTGATCATTCATGTTTACCTTCAAGACATCATCCAAATGAAGAGAGTTGAAAAGAATCAAGGTTGATCAAGACTAAGTCAAGAGTGAATCAAGTTGATCAACACACAAAGCGTACAAGATGTACAGAGGTATCAAGTGATCCCATGGTATGGTAAGCATTGTCCATTACGCTTTGTGTACTAACCCATGGTCTTCGTGAGAGTTCTTTGTGGGGTTAGGTTGCGGTGTGCAAATTCAAGTGAAGCATCACGAAGAGATCAAATGCTTGAAGCTTGCCGTCCATTGTGGTGACAATGGACTTGTGAAGATGTGCGGAAGAGTGGCTCACCCATAGTGGAGTATGGGGGAGCAATCATCTAGTTTCCATCGACCCAACGCAATCAAGAAAGGTGGTCCATCTTGAGGAGGACAAGATCTTCATCATTTAGCTCAAGTGGATCATGTGCAAGGCAAAGGTTTGCCCTTGATAGGTTTTCTATTTTACCGGTCTCATGGTGGTAGTTGGGAGACCGGGTTATAGGATCGATAGCCGTACTATCAAGGGGGGCTCTCAAGTGAGTAGCTTGATCGTATCGTTCATCGAGAGCTCAAACCATTGCATCCTTCCATCATGTTTCTTGGTTCTTGTTTGGTTATCTTTGTGAGTCTTAGAGCTTATGGTCATCTTGATGACAAGCTTGAGTTTATCGAAAACGGAGTTTGCATGCGTCTTCTATGATGTTTTCGGTGTTGGAGGTTTTACCGGTCTTATCCAAGGAAGGGTTCTCACCATTTTCTTTTGGGACTTTTCTCATTTGCTTCTTATTGGTATTTCTATCAAGATTGTGTTAGCCCTTGTCGCTAGCTTTCCAACAAACTTGGTTTCATCGAATTCTTAGTCCGTTTGCAGAAGTTGTGTCAGTTTTGGTGTTCTGAAAAGGCTGCAGCGGTACGACCGCGGACAGGAGCGGATGTATTTTTTTACTACCGCTCTTGGGAGTGGTACTACCACTTGGTGTAGTACTACCGCGGCTACTTCCGTGGCTACTTCCGCTCGGGACCAAAAACTCGTCACAAGTCCAGCGGTGGTAGGCACGGATGTAAGTATTTAGTACCGCTCGTAAGCAGTAGTACCGCTACCCCTAGCGGTAGTACTGTGAGGTCAAGCGGTACTACCGCTCCGACGGTTCTTCTGGCTTTTTTGCCTCTTCGCTGTTGTGTTTCAAAGGGGTACTACCACCCTAGTGGTAGTACCGCTCCTTAGAGCGTTAGTACCGCTCTGTGCGGGCTGTGAGCATAACGGTTGGATTTTTCCCCACCTATAAAAGGGGGTCTTCTTCCCCAATGAACTTTATCTCTTGAGCTCGTGTTCTTCCCCCATTGTTGACCTTCTTTGAGCTTGCTAACTCTCAATCCCTCCATGGATTCTTGCTAGGTTTTGAGGGAAAGAGAGAGGAGATCTAGATCCACATTTCCACCAATCACTTTCTCCTCTATGTGAGGGGAACCCCTTGGATCTAGATCTTGGAGTTCTTGGTGTTCTCCTTCTTGTTCTTCCTCTCATTTTCCTCCCTAGCATTAGTTGCTTTGGTGGGATTTGAGAGAGAAGGACTTGGGCACTCCGTGTGCCCTTGCCATTGCATTTGGTGCATCGGTTTGAGTTCTCCACGGTGATACATGGAAATGAGTTTGAGAAGCTTATTACTCTTGGGTGTTTGGGCACCCTAGAGCTTGTTCCTCTTGGGTGCCTTGGCGCCCTAGACGGTTGGTGTTGTTCGGAGCTCAATCATTGTGGTGTAAAGCTCCAGGCAAGCATCGGGGTCTCCAATTAGGTTGTGGAGATTGCCCCGAGCAATTTGACGGGTACCGGTGACCGCCCCCAAGGGTTTCCAAAGTTTACGGGTTCGGTGACCGCCCCCAAGGGTTTCCATTTGTACGGGTTCGGTGACCGCCCTCAAGGATCCCTTAGTGGAATCACGACATCTTCCATTGTGCGAGGGCGTGAGGTGATTACGGTGGCCCTAGTGGCTTCTTGGGGAGCATTGTGCCTCCACACTGCTCCAAACGGAGATTAGCATCCGCAAGGGTGTGAACTTCAGGATACATCATTGTATCCGTGTGCCTCGGTTATCTCTTACCCGAGCTCTTTACTTATGCACTTTACTTTGTGATAGCCATATTGTTTCTTTTCATATATCTTGCTAGCACCTAGTAGTTTATCTTGCTTAGCATAAGTTGTTGGTGCACATAGGTGAGCCTAGTTGTTGTAGGTTTTGTGCTTGACAAATTAACCGCTAGGTTTATTCCGCATTTGTTCAAGCCTAAACCGTAATTGTTTTAAAATGCCTATTCACCCCCCTCTAGGCGACATGCACGATCTTTCAATTAGTATCAGAGCCTCGTCTCTCTTTATAGGGCTTAACCGCCTAGAGAGTAAGGATGTCCACAAGGTAATGATATGGTGAGTAGTGTTGGTCATTGCAATGATGATAGTTTGTTTATTGTGGATGATCCTTCATCACTATCTTATTGCAATGCTCCTTCTTTGGGCTTGAACACTTCGAGCACTCCAAATGTTTCACATGGTTGTGTTGATAGTCCTTGCATATCATGTAGAAATTGCTTGACTAAATCTCATGATGATATGTTTACAATGTCTTGTTGCCATGATAAAAATGCATATATGTCCTCGAATTGTTGTGGTAACAATGTAGAGGAAACCCAACACCCCATGGAACAAGATGTTGTCTTGAATGGTGCTTCAACGGATCCTACATCATCATCTATTGCATTTTGCCTTATGGCCAAGGCTTCAAAGGTATTTTCCACTTTGAATCCCAATATCTTGTGATGATGGCAAGAGTGATGATGATGTTGATTATGATGAAGAGAATGATAATGTTGCGTCCTTAAAAACTAAGGGGGAAATGATTTTTAAAGCTCTTCACAAAAATAAACTTGCTCGTTCCAACTTCATGGAAATCATGTCTATTGCCATTGAAGGCAATAAATACATTGAGTAGTTGGAATCTCATCTAGAGGAGCATGAGGTCACCATTGATAAAATGGAAACTCATGAGCGTGATTACGCAAATGAGATCGTGGAGCTATCTCAAGCTCTTGAACATGAACAAACCACATCTGAATCTCTTGAGGAGACCTTTTCTCTAGAATTATCTAGAATAAAGGAATCTCATGATAGAGCACTCGAGGTGGCCAATGATTTCAAAACTGAAAATGCTGATATCTACTACATAACCTTCTTCTTGTAGACGTTGTTGGGCCTCCAAGTGCAGAGATTTGTAGGACAGTAGCAAATTTCCCTCAATGTGCGTCTAAGCCAGATGGTAACAGGAGGCAGGGGACACGATGTTTTACCCAGGTTCGGGACCTCTTGATGGAGGTAAAACCCTACGTCCAGCTTGATTAATATTGATTATATGGGTAGTACAAGAGTAGATCTACCACGAGATCAGAGAGGCTAAACCCTAGAAGCTAGCCTATGGTATGATTGTATGTTGTGATTGTTGTCCTACGGACTAAAACCCTTCGGTTTATATAGACACCGGAGAGGGTTAGGGTTACACAAGGTCGGTTACAAAGGAGGAGATATCCATATCCGTATTGCCTAGCTTGCCTTCCACGCCAAGTAGAGTCCCATCCGGACACGGGACGAAGTCTTCAATCTTGTATCTTCATAGTCTAACAGTCCGGCCAATGGAGATAGTCTGGCTATCCGGAGACCCCCTAATCCAGGACTCCCTCAGTAGCCCCTGAACCAGACTTCAATGACGATGAGTCCGGCGCGCAGTATTGTCTTCGGCATTGCAAGGCGGGTTCCTTCTCCAAATACATCACAGAAGAACTTGAAAACGAGGAGAGTGTCCGACCCTGCAAAATAAGTTCCACGTACCACCATAGAGAGAATAATATTTTCGCAGATCTAATTTGCTAGCTTGTTTCGGCAGCATGACATTATGTCATGGCCCGGTGATTATTCGAACCGTTCCCTTTAACCAGCCCTGCACATAATGCGAGGCAGTTTTTTGACACGTCTTGTCAAAGCCGAGATCGTGTCCCCTTATTACGGGATTCTCATCAATACGAGTGTGGGTAACCCAACCGAGCCATCAACTGCGGCGCTTGGAGGATAAGCGAGTTTTACCAGGCAAGTAGGGACGCTTAGCTTCGTCCGCCCATATAAAGGGATAAGGATTCACCTTTCTATCCACGCCTTCTTCCTCCTTTGCTCATCCGTTTTTGCACACTCGAGCTCTAGCGCCCAAGCCCACACTTCCCACCTCAACCCTCTCCAACCATGTCCGGAGCGGGAGGCAGGTGGATGGTCTCCTCCGTCACGGAGGGAGACATCAAGAAACTAAGGAGAGTCGGATACCTACTCGACGACATCGCGCACCGGCTCCCAGATGAGGGGCAGCTCATCCCCACCCCCAGGACCAATGAGAGGGTAGTATTCCTCACCCATTTCCTCCGCGGACTGGGATTCCCTCTCCATCCATTCGTCCAGGGGCTCATATTCTATTACGGCCTGGATTTCCACGATCTGGCCCCGAACTTTGTCCTCAACATCTCGGCGTTTATCATTGTGTGCGAGGCCTTCCTCCGCATCAAGACCCACTTCGACTTATGGCTGAAGACCTTCAATGTCAAGCCGAAGGTGGTGGGCGGCCGCCAGGCGGAGTGCGGAGGCGCCATGGTGGGCAAGATGCCCAACGTAACATGGCTCGAGGGCTCCAATGTGGTAGATGAATTATTTATTACTAAACAGGAGCAAAAATCAAGGAACAAAAATAAAGTTGGGTTGCCTCCCAACAAGCGCTATCGTTTAACGCTCCTAGCTAGGCATGATGATTTCAATGATGCTCACATAAAAGATAAGAATTGAAACATAAAGAGAGCATCATGAATAATATGACTAGCACATTTAAGTCTAGCATACTTCCTATGCATAGGGATTTTGTGAGCAAACAACTTGTGGGAACAAGAATCAACTTGCATAGGACGGTAAAACAAGCATAACTTCAAAACTTTAAGCACATAGAGAGGAAACTTGATATTATTGCAATTCCTACAAGCATATATTCCTCCCTAATAATAATTTTCAGTAGCATCATGAACGAATTCAACAATATAACCAGCACCTAAAGCATTATTTTCATGATCTACAATCATAGAAATTTTATTACTCTCCACATAAGCAAAATTCTTCTCATGAATAGTAGTGGGAGCAAACTCAACAAAATAACTATCATGTGATTGAAAATTGAAATCAAGATGACAAGTTCCATTGTTATCATTATTCTTTAAAGCGTACGTGTCATCACAATAATCATCATAGATAGGAGGCATGATTTCATCATAATAAATTTGCTCATCAAAACTTGGGGGACAAAAAATATCATCTTCATCAAACATAGCTTCCCCAAGCTTATGGCTTTGCATATCATTAGTATCATGGATATTCAAGGAATTCATACTAACAACATTGCAATCATGCTCATCATTCAAATATTTAGTGCCAAACATTTTATAGATCTCTTCTTCTAGCACTTGAGCACAATTATCCTTTCCATCATACTCACGAAAGATATTAAAAAGGTGAAGCGTATGAGACAAACTCAATTCCATTTTTATAGTTTTGTTTTATAAACTAAACTAGTGATAAAACAAGAAACTAAAAGACTCGATTGCAAGATCTAAAGATATACCTTCAAGCACTCACCTCCCCGGCAACGGCGCCAGAAAAGATCTTGATGTCTACTACACAACATTCTTCTTGTAGACGTTGTTGGGCCTCCAAGTGTAGAGGTTTGTAGGACAGTAGAAAATTTCCCTCAAGTGGATGACCTAAGGTTTATCAATCCGTAGGAGGCGTAGGATGAAGATGGTCTCTCTCAAGCAACCCTACAACCAAATAACAAAGAGTCTCTTGTGTCCCCAACACACCCAATACAATGGTAAATTGTATAGGTGCACTAGTTCGGCGAAGAGATGGTGATACAAGTGGTATATGGATGGTAGATAAAGGTTTTTGTAATCTGAAATTATAAAAACAGCAAGGTAACTAATAATAAAAGTGAGTGTAAACGGGATTACAATGCGTTGAAACAAGGCCTAGGGTTCATACTTTCACTAGTGCAAGTCCTCTCAACAATACTAACATAATTGGATCACATAACTATCCCTCAACATGCAACAAAGAGTCACTCCAAAGTCACTAATAGCGGAGAACGAACGAAGAGATTATGGTAGGGTACGAAACCACCTCAAAGTTATTCTTTCTAATCAATCCGTTGGGCTATTCCTATAGGTGTCACAAACAGCCCTAGAGTTCGTACTAGAATAAAACCTTAAGACACAAATCAACCAAAACCCTAATGTCACCTAGATACTCCAATGTCACCTCAAGTATCCGTGGGTATGATTATACGATATGCGTCATACAATCTCAGATTCGTCTATTCAACCAACACAAAGGACCTCAAAGAGTGCCCCAAAGTTTCTACCGGAGAATCACGACGAAAACGTGTGCCAACCCCTATGCATAGGTTCATGGGCGGAACCCGCAAGTTGATCACCAAAACATACATCAAGTGAATCACGTGATATCCCATTGTCACCATAGATATCCACGGCAAGACATACATCAAGTGTTCTCAAATCTTTAAAGACTCAATCCGATAGGATAACTTCAAAGGGGAAACTCAATTCATTACAAGAGAGTAGAGGGGGGAAGAAACATCATAGGATCCAAATATAATAGCAAAGCTTGCGATACATCAAGATCGTATCATCTCAAGAACACGAGAGAGAAATCAAACACATAGCTACTGGTACATACCCTCAGCCCCAAGGGAGAACTAATCCCTCCTCGTCATGGAGAGCACCGAGATGATGAAGATGGCCACCGGGGAAGGATTGCTCCCTCCGGCAGGGTGCCGGAACGGGTCTAGATTGGCTTTCGGTGGCTACGGAGGCTTCTGGAGGCGGAACTCCCGATCTATTGTGTTCTCGGATGTTTTTAGGGTATATGGTGATATATAGGCGGAAGAAGCACGTCAGGGGGGCCACGAGGGGCCCACGAGGGTGGAGGGAGCGCCCAGGGGGGTGGGCGCGTCCCCCTACCTCGTGGCCTCCTCGTAAGTCCCCTGGCGTGCACTCCAAGTCTTCTGGGCTTCCTTCCTTCCAAAAATGAGTTCCGTGAAGTTTCAGGTCAATTGGACTCCGTTTGATTTTCCTTTTCTTCGAAACCCTAAAACAAGGTAAAAACAGAAACTTGCACTGGGCTCTGGGTTAATAGGTTAGTCCCAAAAATGATATAAAAGTGTATAATAAAGCCCATAAACATCCAAAACAGTAGATAATATAGCATGAAGCAATCAAAAATTATAGATACGTTGGAGACATATCAAATGCTAAGCTTGAAGTTGCTCATGCTAGACTCCTTGAGGATTTTGAGCACCTTGAAAATGGCTCAAGGGTCTTCAAGGGTGAGCTCATCAAACTCACCGAGTCTCATGCTCAACTTGAAGCTTCTTACTTAAAAGAGCTTGCCAAGGTGTTCTCTCCTATTGTTGTTAATGATGATGCTTGGGATACTAACTCTATTACTTGTGAAGCATCCATTTTGAAGGAGAATGTTGAGCTTCGGGCTCAACTTGAGTTGCTATCTAGCAATTATGGGAAATTGGAAGAAAACCATGAAAAGCTCTCAAGCTCTCATGATGATCTTCTAGTATCCCATAATGAGCTAAAGATAGCTCATGAGGCCATGATTTCTAAGGTAACATCTAGTGAGCCTCATGTGGATACTAGCACTACTTCTAGTCAAAATGCCATATTGCCATGTGCTAGTCCTTGTAATTCATCTACTCGCAATGTTGGTACATCTTGTGATGAATTGCTTTCCTTGCCTTGTTGCTCTAATGATGAAGCTTATACTTCCTCTAGTACTTGTGTTGAGACTAACCATGTAGAGGAAATCAAAGAGCTCAAGGCCCAAGTCACTTATTTGAAGAAAGACTTGGAAAAGAGTCATGAAGGGAAATCCACACTCAACAATATCTTGAGTGTGCAAAAATCCCCCAATGACAAAGGTGGACTTGGATTCAACTCCAATAAGAAGAAGAGGTCCAAGATGATCAAGAAGAAGGGCCAAGAACAAGTCAAGAGTTCGGCCAAGATTATTTGCTTCAAGTGCAAAATTGAAGGGCATCATGTTAGATCTTGCCCATTGAAGAAGAAACCCATTAGTGACAAGCAACAAGGGAAGCGGCCAAAAGTTCATTCTCATGCTCAACCTCAAGTTGAAGAAAAGCCTCTTCCCAAGAAGACTCAAGCTTATGCTTCTCAAGTTGAGAAATCAAGTGAGAAGAAAGTGAAGAGTAGACGTTGCTACCTATGTCGCGAGAAAGGTCACCTCGCCTCTTCATGCACTAGTGGTAACTTATCCAACCCAATTATTATTGATGATATCTATTCTCTTGGGAAGGATAATGTTGGCAATGTGTTTGCCAAATTTGTTGGTGCTCAAAGTGGTGTCAAGAAAAGAACCATTTGGGTAGCCAAGCCTATTGTGACTAACCTCTTAGGACCCAACTTGGTTGGGGACCAACAAGCTCAAACTTGATCAATAGATGATATTGGAGGTCATTGGAGACTTGGCTACATTATGAATAATTAAGGGGACTTCATCATTCTTATTGTCTCAATCCAAGTCATTCGGATTATCAAGTTTCTATCATATATCCAATGCTCCTCCTTGTGGTAACTCGTGCTTAAAGTGTCTACATTGATAGTTACTTGCCCCTTTGCATGTTTGGTTTCGTTCCTTGCATGTGTTTGTATATGTTGTGCTTCCAACTTGATTATCTTGAGCAATCAAGTATGTGTGTGTTGGTTTGCACATCATGTACGTGTGTGTCATGCGTTGAGCCTTTTGTATCTTGTTTATTTCTCAGTTGGATCTTGTGAGAGATTAATGGAATATACCATTATGGGGGAGTGATGTGCTTTGTGCACCTCACAATCCTATAAATGTGTGTACATGAGTAATACCATCTAGTATTGATATATCAAGATTATCTAGTCGCTATGTGGTATGTTTTCTCATGAGAAATTCAAATTCTAAATAGTCCATTAATTATCTCTTGTTGGATCCTTTTATTTGCCTCTTGTTTATCTTTAATTGGTATCACATTATGGGGGAGTAATATGCTATGTGTATATTACTAGCCTAGAAAATGTGTATATTTGAGATATTGTCACCTAGAATTGATATTGTAAATTATCTTGTTCCTAGGTGGCATGTTAGCTCTACAAGTTGCAATTTGCTTTTTGTTTGGTGTGAAGATGATGTCGGATATCCTTGTTATCTACCACCGGGAATTATTTCCAAATACTTCTTGTCTTTTGACAATTGGTACTCACTTATGTGTTGTAGAAATTATTGATCATCTTTACATTGGCCTTTGCTTTTATTTGCTTTATCTCTTGCCTAGGATTGTATCAGCTCCCTTTGTCTTCCATACCACTTGTGGATCTTGTTTATTTCTTGATCTTGTCTAGTGTTTTCTAGATATAGTGAAAGTGGTGATCCCACCTTGTGCATTTTGTATTCAAATGCAATTTCTCTATAATGCACTAGTCTTGGGGGAGCTATCCTATTTTCTATAGAACACTCATCTTGTGATCCTTATCAAGTGTGTGTCGATGGAAGGCAAGTCGTTTCTTTTGGGTACTTTGTGCCATCATGAGACTTTGTAGAGAGCTTGGTTTGTTTGGAACCATCCTCTCTTTTGTGGGTTTGATATCTTTTATTTAGTGGGTATCAATGGATATCTCATTCCTTGATGTATCATTTAATGATATCCTCCAAGTGATGATTTATTCATTTGGTATCCTTTCTTCACTAGGTATTTTCTTTGTCATTTGGTATTGGTTCTTGAAAGTCTTGAGCATGCATATTAACTTCATGTAGTATCTTTGGCATGCTTTCTTTCTTCGACCCAATATATAGGGGAAACTCCACCAAGTCTCAAATTGGATGAGATGTGCATGAAATTCATTTCCTTATCTATATGCACATATCTATGTGGAGTTTGTCCTATATATATTGGTGTTTCTAACTCTTTGGTCCCAATGAGTTTGGGTACCATTTTGTTTGTGTTGTTGTTCTAGGAACAATTGGAGATGCATTGGATGCTTGGCTCACTCACAAGGAAGGTGGTGTCACCATGTGCTTATTGGAGTCAAACGAGGATGATCAATGAACTACTATCTACCTTTAATTGGTATCTACTACATCCTTCCAATGATATCTCGGTAACAATATCTGTTCGTGCATTCTTTTCTTGCATTCAACCTCGTAGGTTACATCTTGGCATGGTATTCATTCATTCTTGTGATACTTGTTTCCTTTCTCAAAGCATCCCAACAATGATCTCTTGTTGCTAGTTGTGATGTCTTTGTTGTTCGTGTGTGGACTTCATTTATATATAATAAGACCATATCTAGCCATGTGCTATGCTTCCAAGCAAATATCTTATTGGTATATGTATGATCTCCCTTTGGATATCTATTTCCTCATGTTGTAACTATTTCGGGTGTACATCCTTCTTTGTAGATATATATCATCATGATTTCGTCTACCTAGAATCTTATACACTTGAGAGAAGTTGCATATCTAGTTGATATCCTTTCTTTCACGCCCACCTTATATTTCTTATGTTATTTCTTTGGTGGCTCCGTGAAAGCTTTTTCCTTGAGTGCGTGTCTTATATCGTTGCGTCTTGATGCACTCTTGTGTGGTGAAGATTATTTTCCTCATGCTTATCTTTACGAGGCTTTTGCCATCTAAATTGGTATCCCTCGTCTTGATGAGGCTTTCATCCTCTATCTTCACCACGGGTTGTCACAAGCATAGGTTCTTTATATGCTTATTAGTAAGCTTGTGAACCCATTTGCTAGTTGTGTGTGGGAATGATAGGCCTTGCACCGTGTGCCTCATTCTTTCAAGACTTTATTGATGCTTAATGCTCATCCATACATTAGTCTTATCAAGTGCATTGCCTTGACTCACACACATAATTTTGGTTGAGCCCATTCTTAAGTTGCCTCTTTTACTTGTTGCTAAACCATGTGTTTGTTGCAAGTACTAGGCTTGGTTTCCTATATGCTCACTTGCACTTGTTGTAAGTTTCTATTGATTTTGGGGGAGCTATGATCCTATTTTATGCACTTTGTATCCAAATACAAATATTCTTATGTGTGCACAAATCATGGGGAGCCTCTCTAGTTTCTTTAGAACACTCCTATGCTCATATCATAATATCCTTTTTTCTTGTGGATCATAGGATATTTGGTCTAGTTGGTTCAATTGATATCCATTGATTGCTTGCTTCAATTGGTATTTTTTGATTGCTTGATTGCTTGTGTATCTCTTTGGTATGTCTTTGTGGCATATCTTTCTTTTGCAATCTTTGGGCCTCAATATAGTTTGTCTTCCTCCAAGTATTTACCGTTGGATATGTGTATTGCATTCCACTCTCTTGTTGAGAAATACACAACTTATGGAGGAACTCAATCTATAGAGGCCTTCTAAGCTTTTCGCCCATTTTGGCAATCAATGCCAATGGGGGAGAAGTTTCAGAGAGTTTTCTGGAGGTTTCAGAGAGTTTTGTGGAGAACTCTTTAGAGTTTTCTCCTTGCTTTGGTTTTGTTCCTAAGCATTTGCATCTCATACGCATGCATCATTGGTTGTTGCATTGCATGGTGATGCATAATTTCTTATATAAACTCTCTTGAAAGTGATTGTCATCAATTACCAAAATGGGGGAGATTGAAAGAACATGCAGTGCCCCCATGTTTGGTTTTGGTAATTCATGACAATCTCTATGGACTAATGGTTGACTTGAGTTATATTTGAAGGTTTTGTCCATAGGCTTTTCTTGGAGTACATGTGTTGGTTTCAAGGAGAGTTTGTGTCGACAAAGGTGCTATTCAAGGAATTATCCAAAGATTGGTCATTTGAGAGTTGAGCTTATTGCAAGCGTGTCTTGAAGAAGAAGATTGTTTGATCATTCATGTTTACCTTCAAGACATCATCCAAATGAAGAGAGTTGGAAAGAATCAAGGTTGATCAAGACTAAGTCAAGAGTGAATCAAGTTGATCAACACACAAAGCGTACAAGATGTACAGAGGTATCAAGTGATCCCATGGTATGGTAAGCATTGTCCATTACGCTTTGTGTACTAACCCATGGTCTTCGTGAGAGTTCTTTGTGGGGTTAGGTTGCGGTGTGCAAATTCAAGTGAAGCATCACGAAGAGATCAAATGCTTGAAGCTTGACGTCCATTGTGGTGACAATGGACTTGTGAAGATGTGCGGAAGAGTGGCTCACCCATAGTGGAGTATGGGGGAGCAATCATCTAGTCTCCATCGACCCAACGCAATCAAGAAAGATGGTCCATCTTGAGGAGGACAAGATCGTCATCATCTAGCTCAAGTAGATCATGTGCAAGGCAAAGGTTTGCCCTTGATAGGTTTTCTATTTTACCGGTCTCATGGTGGTAGTTGGGAGACCGGGTTATAGGATCGATAGCCGTACTATCAAGGGGGGCTCTCAAGTGAGTAGCTTGATCGTATCGTTCGTCGAGAGCTCAAACCATTGCATCCTTGCATCATGTTTCTTGGTTCTTGTTTGGTTCTCTTTGTGAGTCTTAGAGCTTATGATCATCTTGATGACAAGCTTGAGTTCATCGAAAACGGAGTTTGCATGCGTCTTCTATGATGTTTTCGGTGTTGGAGGTTTTACCGGTCTTATCCAAGGAAGGGTTCTCACCATTTTCTTTTGGGCCTTTTCTCATTTGCTTCTTATTGGTATTTCTATCAAGATTGTGTTAGCCCTTGTCGCTAGCTTTCCAACAAACTTGGTTTCGTCGAATTCAGAGTCCGTTTGCAGAAGTTGTGTTAGTATTGGTGTTCTGAAAAGGCTGCAGGAGCGGACGTAATTTTTTACTACCGCTCTTGGGAGCGGTACTACCGCTTGGAGCAGTACTACCGCGGCTACTTCCGTGGCTACTTCCGCTCGGGACCAAAAACTCGTCACAAGTCCAGCGGTGGTAGGCACGGATGTAATTTTTTTGTACCACTCGCAAGCAGTAGTACCGCTACCACTAGCGGTAGTACCGTGAGGTCAAGCGGTACTACCGCTCCGACGGTTCTTCTGGCTTTTTTGCCTCCTCGTTGTTGTGTTTCAAAGGGGTACTACCGCCCTAGCGGTAGTACCGCTCCTTGGAGCGGTAGTACCGCTCTGTGCGGGCTGTGAGCATAATGGTTGGATTTTTCCCCACCTATAAAAGGGGGTCTTCTTCCCCAATGAACTTTATCTCTCGAGCTCGTGTTCTTCCCCCATTGTTGACCTTCTTCGAGCTTGCTAACTCTCAATCCCTCCATGGATTCTTGCTAGTTTTTGAGGGAAAAGAGAGAGGAGATCTAGATCCACATTTCCACCAATCACTTTCTCCTCTATGTGAGGGGAACCCCTTGGATCTAGATCTTGGAGTTCTTGGTGTTCTCCTTCTTGTTCTTCCCCTCATTTTCCTCCCTAGCATTAGTTGCTTCGGTGGGATTTGAGAGAGAAGGACTTGGGCACTCCGTGTGCCCTTGCCATTGCATTTGGTGCATCGGTTTGAGTTCTCCACGGTGATACGTGGAAGTGAAGTTTGAGAAGCTTATTACTCTTGGGTGTTTGGGCACCCTAGAGCTTGTTCCTCTTGGGTGCCTTGGCGCCCTAGACGGTTGGTGTTGTTCGGAGCTCAATCATTGTGGTGTAAAGCTCCGGGAAAGCATCGGGGTCTCCAATTAGGTTGTGGAGATTGCCCCGAGCAATTTGACGGGAACCGGTGACCGCCCCCAAGGGTTGCCAAAGTGTACGGGTTCGGTGAACGCCCCAAGGGTTGCCATTTGTATGGGTTCGGTGACCGCCCTCAAGGGTCCCTTAGTGGAATCACGACATCTTGCATTGTGAGAGGGTGTGAGGAGATTACGTTGGCCCTAGTGGCTTCTTGGGGAGCATTGTGCCTCCACATCGCTCCAAACGGAGATTAGCATCCGCAAGGGTGTGAACTTCGGGATACATCATCGTCTCCATGTGCCTCAGTTATCTCTTACCCGAGCTCTTTACTTATGCACTTTATTTTGTGATAGCCATATTGTTTCTTGTCATATATCTTGCTATCACCTAGTAGTTTATCTTGCTTAGCATTGTTGGTGCACATAGGTGAACCTAGTTGTTGTAGGTTTTGTGCTTGACAAATTAACCGCTAGGTTTATTCCGCATTTGTTCAAGCCTAAACTGTAATTATTTTAAAACGCCTATTCACCCCCCTCTAGGCGACATCCACGATCTTTCAATTGGTATCAGAGCCTCGTCTCTCTTTATAGGGCTTAACCGTCTAGAGAGTAAGGATGTCGACTAGGGGTTTAGGATTCTCTGACACTCTTAGTTTCGATGGCACAAATTTTGATGTTTGGGTAATTCGCATACTTAATCTCTTTAGGGTCATGGACCCAAATTTAGAGCGAATTGTAGATATGGGTTTTTCTCCTCCAAAGGATGCCCAAAGATTATCTTTAGAGGATGAGAAAAACTCTTATCTCAATGCTCAAGCTTCTAATGTGCTTTTTGATGCTTTGAGCAATATAGTTATATTTCAACTCATGCCGTTCCGGAATGTTCATGAGTTGTGGACAAAGCTTCAAGATAAATATGGCGTGTCCAAGTTTTGTGGAGATGATTGTTCTCCCTCCACATCCGGCCGTATAGTCTTCTCAACTTCTTCTACTTCACCTACATGTGATTTGCCACAAGGTAATAATATGGTGAGTAGTGTTGGTCAGTGCAATGATGATAGTATGTTTATTGTGGATGATCCTTCATCACTATCTTATTGCAATGCTCCTTCTTTGGGCTTGAACACTTCGAGCACTCCAACTATTTCACATGCTTGTGTTGATAGTCCTTGCATATCATGTAGAAATTGCTTGACTAAATCTCATGATGATATGTTTACAATGTCTTGTTGCCATGATAAAAATGCATATATGTCCTCGAATTGTTGTGTTAACAATGTAGAGGGAAGCCAACACCCCATGGAACAAGATCTGGTCTTGAATGGTGCTTCAACGGATCCTACATCATCATCTATTGCATTTTGCCTTATGGCCAAGGCTTCAAAGGTATCTTCCACTTTGAATCCCAATATATCTTGTGATGATGGCAAGAGTGATGATAATGTTGATTATGATGAAGAGAATGATAATGTTGCCTCCTTAAAAACTAAGGGGGAAATGATTTTTAAAGCTCTTCACAAAAATAAACTTGCTCGTTCCAACTTCATGGAAATCATGTCTATTGCCATTGAAGGCAATAAATACATTGAGGAGTTGGAATCTCATCTAGAGGAGCATGAGGTCACCATTGAGAAAATGGAAGCTCATGAGCGTGATTACGCAAATGAGATCGCAGAGCTATCTCAAGCTCTTGAACATGAACAAACCACATCCGAATCTCTTGAGAAGACCTTTGCTCTAGAATTATCTAGAATAAAGGAATCTCATGATGGAGCACTCGAGGTGGCCAATGATTTCAAAACTAAAAATGTGAGGCTTGAAGTTTCTCATGCTAGACTCCTTGAGGATTTTGAGCACCTCGAAAATGGCTCAAGGGTCATCAAGGGTGAGCTCATCAAACTCACCGAGTCTCATGCTCAACTTGAAGCTTCTTACTTAAAAGATCTTGCCAAGGTGTCCTCTCCTATTGTTGTTAATGATGATGCTTGGGATACTTACTCTATTACTTGTGAAGCATCCATTTTGAAGGAGAATGTTGAGCTTCGGGCTCAACTTGAGTTGCTATCTAGTCTCATGTACATCCAATCTGATCCTTGTCACGTAAACTGCCCCATGAGCAACCCTATCAAGGGATCTGCTGATATAATGAATAAATACGAATGAAGCGAACCAACTGCTCGTGTAAAAGGGGAAATTTCTAATCATCCCTCTTTTATTACAACAAGATGTCACCCAAACGAACAGAGCGACCGTTCATGGGCTGGACATCTTAAATACATCGAGATGCAGTTTTAGAGTAATTCTTTTTGTTTTTTGTTCTGATCCGTCTATTTTCTGCGGTCTTTCTTCTGCTAATTTCTTTTTTTCTTCTTACTTTCATATTTTTGTTTTACATCTTAAAAACATAAACATGTAACAAAATTAGAACAATTTTAGGAGTACATGAATATTTTTTATAACTCGGCAACATTGTTTAAAATACATGAACATTTTTAAAATTTGTGAATATTTTTAAAATTGATGAACATACTTGAATTCCAGAACACTTTTAAAATACATAATCATTTTTAAGATTCGTGGATATTTTTTAAGGAACTATTATCTAATATGAAATAAATCTTACAGCTAGCTCTTTTTTTTCCAGGGAAAACCAACTAGAAACCAGAAGAACAAAAGAGGAATAGCCCCCTATGTATTTCCCGTATTCTAGGGGGCCTCCGTAGGGGGTCATCATGTGAGGCGGCCACTCCTTTTTCAAGGAGTTGCATTAGCGCAAGGAAGAGTTTCATGGTGAGGCCCACACATGCGTTTTTCATATATTTCCTTTCTGTGCAAAGTTCATCACAATTTTGAAAGTTCAATAATTTTATAAGTTCAAATTTTCAAAAGTTTTAAATTTGGAAAGTACAATACCAAAAGTTGAAATTTTGAAAGTTGAAGTTTAAAGTTCATGTACCCGCCTGGTTTGGTATGAAAAGAAAAAAAAACTCCTTTTTTACTTCACATAATAGTGTTGTCTTAAGTCATTTTTTTGAAGTTTGAGCAAGGTTACATAAAAAATATCACCATTCACCATACCTATTATATATCATTAGATTCATCATGTAATATATTATCATATTATATTTATTTGGTACTGTTTGTATTTATTATAATTTTGATAAAATATAACAAAGTTTGATTTGAGACACCACTAATTATAATGCGTAACTATGAGGCTTAGCATGACGATTTTTCGACGGTCTACTACAACAAGGTTTGCCTGACACCGATGAGGGAGTGGCGATGACGGCGGTGCATCTTCAGCGCGCTTGTAGTCGTCGTTAGATGGTCTACGGACTTGGATGTAATTTTTTTTTACTTCTGATGTTCTTCGTACTCGCTTGACAGTTCAGAAATAGAATGAAAGTTCTCTCGCAATTTGCTTTTATAATGTGTAACACTTTGATAGGACAGGCACTCCCATCAACAGTAAAAATACCTGCATGGTTTCCTTAGTCTCCATCGTCCCCAAATACAGGAAAGGATAACTGAGCACCTACACATTACATTATTCTCTGGCGCCCAATGCATCAAAGCCGAATATCTACAAAGCCCTCCCTGGACTACACCCAGACAGCACCTGCATTACGAAGCAGCGGGACCAGTTTGCCGCTGAGGTGAAGGGACATGACCTTGTCGGTGCATCCGACGAGCCTGCCGCCGATGAACACCGCCGGCACGGCAGGGTTCCGTCCGATGAGCCGCGCCAGCGCCTTCTCCATCTCCTTCCCCCAAGGGTCCTCGTCCAGTTCCACCACCGTGGGGTTTGCCCCGAGATCCCGGAGGAGGCTCGTCACCGTGTGGCACATGCAGCAGGAGCTCGTGCCGAAGATCACCACGGCCCGCTGCCCCGCTAGCTTCGTCACTTGCTCCATCAAGCTGGCCCGGTCTTCAGTGCTAGTGCTAGAGAGCTCAATTCTCGGGTACGAGGCTTTGACTTTGAGCTGTGCTGGCTTGCTTTGGGCTGGACATAGGGGAACCTTGCATATATAGCCATGGAAATGTGCACCGACAGGATGATCTTCGAGCAATTTGACCGGAAAAAGGTGATACGGAAAGGTTCGGATAAATGCCGAGCTCCTTTAATTTGCACCACTCCACGTATGGGCTCAGTGTGGAGCATCGAATTTTTGGATGGCAATGGCGATGCGGCGACCTGATATACCAAAGGGGTACAATGGATTATAGTGGATAAGGTATGGAGCTCTGACTTTTAGTAAATTCTCATCTATCCCCTATTCGACAAGTCAGATGAGAGAGACATGAAGAGAGATGCTGGTGAGATCATACGGTCCTTTGTTGATGGCGTTCGCCCAAAATTGCATTGAGGTTTTGTACTCATTAAATATGATCCATACAATCTTAATGAGTGTTTGATTATTTCTCTCCACTACTCCATTTTGCTTGGGAGTATAAGCCGCAGAGAACTCATGGGTGATGCCATAATAATTGAGAAACTCTTTGATATGAGTATTGTTGAACTACGTGCCACTTTCACTTTTCACGTGCCTGATGGTGATTTCATATTTATTTTGAGCCTTTTTGGCAAAACGTTTGAAAAATTTCTGGGTTCTGGATTAATCCTCAAGAAAGAAAACTCATGTGAAGAAAAATCATAGACAATGGCGAGTCCATAGTGGTTACCACCGAAGCTAGAGTAGCTCTGCGGCCCGAAGAGGTCCATGTGAAGAATCTTGAGTGGCCTTGTCATGGTCATGACAGTCTGGGGAATGCAATTTCTTCACGAGCTTGCTAGCTTTGCATGCACCAAAGAGGCGATTTTTATGGAATTTTACATCGGCAATTCCTATGATGTGCTTTTTCTTCACCAACGCCTACAAGTTTCTCATACATGCATGGCCAAGCCTTTGATGCCACAACCAACCCTCTATAGTTTCTGCAAGAAAACAGGTGGTAACTGAGGGACCTTTAGAGAAATCCACAATATATAAATAACATTTTCTACACCTTCGAATATAAAGGTGTTATCATTTTGCATGAAAACCACACATCTAGATTTGGTGAATAACACCATCATGCCCATATCACAAAATTTGAAATGGACAGTAGATTGAATCTAAGAGATTGAACAAGCATGACCTTATCAATGTGCTTCTCTTTGGATATAGCAACTTTACCTAACTCAATTACCTTTCCTTCATTGTTGTCGCCAAAGGTGATATACTTCTATGAGGGAGTAGTCAATTTAAGATCAGCGAATAAACTTCTGTATTTGGTCATATGATTAGTACATCCACTATCCATGACCCGTTCAGTGCCAGCGGAGAAATAGTCCTGCAGAAGAATTAGTTATTCTTAACCACCAACATCACGATGGTCGACTGAGAATATTTAGCTGGACGCTGAACATAAGAGTACTTTGCTTGAGAGGCATTAGAGTTTTTTTTCTCAAAGAGTGTGGTTAGCATAGTTGTATGAATATGCAGTTCTTTTCCTTAGAAGTATGAACATAATTGTTAGAAGAATAGTGTTCATATTCACAAGAGGAAGAAATGGCATTAGAACCCATTCGAGGAATTTCCATTCTTGATCTATGAGGAATTCTTTCTCGACCGAGAGTTAGTTCCCTTAAAGGTTTTTGCCATTAAGCAGAATGGAGGTGCCTCGTCGTCGCTATCATCATTGTCGAAGAACAAGCTCGATGTTGGTGTAGAGGCGTAAGCAATACCCGTGATGCCGGAACCAAATTCCTCAACAGACGATTCTTTTTCAACGGCTTCGGACTTAGAGGCTTGTTCCTCGGATCCATCTCTTTGCTAATATAAGCCTTGGCCTTGTGAGAATTCTTCTTCTTTGTAGGTTCGAGGATGAACTCTCTTTATTCTTGAAATGCTTCCTTTTCTTCTTGTCATGGTAAGAATCATAGTTCTTACTCTTGCTGCTCTTGCTACTATTGGTAACTTTGCCATTGTTCCTAGCCTCAATTTCTCATAGAGGAAATTCATCGATCAAATGGTCGTATTTTTCATTTGTACCATGAGTTTTCATCGAGGAATTTGAGCCATAGGCAGATTTTGAGCTATACTTTGACATTTTTTCTAGAAGTGTTTCTTCTTCTTGTATCAGTTGAAGCGTTTCACAGTCAATGCGAGATCTTGAACGATATGATCAGGTTGTCAAATTCATAGTCATCAATTTGTTATTTCGAGGAAGAATCAACAACAACCTTGAGAGCATGGCTTTCGCAATAGTTGAAACCATACAAATCTCTCGTCTCTTCTTCTTGCGGCTCATCTGAGTTAAGTCTCTCAAGAACATTTGTGGGTTTGAGATCTTTGTAATCTGGGCGCTCTTTGATCATCATAATCAGAGTATCAAATGAATTGTCCAGAGACCGAAGTAACTTCTTCACCACTTCATGATCATTAATGTCAATAGTGCCAAGTTCGTTGAGCTGAATGGCGATATAATAGAGAAAATCATTAGTATCTTGAAGCAGCTTCGTACAGTATCGACTGATACGTCCATTTTGCATCATTCTTTTATATTGATATTTATTGCATTATGGGATGTTATTACACATTATGATACAATACATATGCCTTTTCTCTCTTATTTTACAAGATTTACACAAAGAGGGAGAATGCCGGCAGCTGGAATTCTAGAACGAAAAGGAGCAAATCTGAGAGACCTATTCTGCACAACTCCAAAAGTCCTGAAAATTTATGGAGAATTATTTTGGAATATATAAAAATATTGGACGAAGAAAATACCAGAGGGACCCACCAGGAGGCCACAAGTTTGGGGGCGCCCCTAGGGCTTGTGGGCCTCCTGGCAGGTCCCTGGTGCCCATCTTCTGCTACATGGAGGGTTTTGACCTGAAAAAAATCATAAGCAAATTTTCGGGACGAAGCGCCGCCATCTCAAGGCGAAACTTGGGCAGAAGCAATCTAGGGCTCCAGCGGAGCTATTCTGCCGGGGAAACTTCTCTTCCAGAGGGGGAAATGTCATCATCACCAACGATCCTCTCATCGAGAGGGGGTCAATCTCCATCAACATCTTCACCAGCACCATCTCCTTTCAAACCCTAGTTCATCTCTTGTATTCGATCTTAATCTCAAAATCTTAGATTGGTACATGTGGGTTGCTAGTAGTGTTGATTACTCCTTGTAGTTGATGCTAGTTGGTTTATTCGGTGGAAAATCATATGTTCAGATCCTTAATGATATTCAATACCCCTTTGATTATGAACATGAATATGCTTTGTGAGTGTTACGTTTGTTGCTGAGGACATGGGAGAAGTCTTGTTATAAGTAATCATGTGAATTTGGTATTCGTTCGATATTTTGATGAGATGTATGTTGTCTTTCCTCTAGTGGTGTTATGTGAACGTCGACTACATGACATTTCACCATTATTTGGGCCTAGGGGAAGACATTGGAAAATAATAATTAGATGATGGGTTGCTAGAGTGATAGAAGCTTAAACCCTAGTTTATGCGTTGCTTCGTAAGGGGCTGATTTGGATCCATATGTTTCATGCTATGGTTAGATTTATCTTAATTCTTCTTTCGTAGTTGCAGATGCTTACTAGAGTGGATAATCATAAGTGAGAGGCGTGTCCAAGTAAGGACAACACCCAAGCACCGGTCCACCCACATATCAAATTATCAAAGTAACGAACATGAATCATATGAGCATGATGAAAACTAGCTTGACGATAATTCCCATTTGTCCTCGGGAATGCTTTGCTTTATATAAGAGTTTGTCCAGGCTTGTCCTTTGCTACAAAAAGGATTGGGCCACCTTGCTGCACCTTAGTTACATTTGTTACTTGTTACCCGTTACGAATTATCTTATCACAAAACTATCCATTACCGATAATTTCAATGCTTAAAGAGAATGCCTTGCTGAAAACCGCTTGTCATTTTCTTCTGCTCCTCATTGGGTTATACACTCTTACTTATTGAAAGGACTATGATAGATCCCCTATACTTGTGGGTCATCATTGACCCGAGATTCTTTCTGAGTGGAAGTACCTTCATTCACCTTATCAAGTCTATCCAGATTTCCTTTGACGTCCTCATAGAACTATCGTGGATGAATTGCCCCTTAGAGAGACGATTCTAGATGATGTCCTTAGCTTGGGCATTAAGCTGTCAGTATTTCCTCTCTTCAAGAGTAACATAGGCAGTGTCGGCTATAATGTATCTTTCTTCAATGATTCTCCAGAGATCTTCATCTATGACATTTACGTGGATGAACATCTTGTTCTTCCAGAACGGGTAGTCTTTGCTATTGAAGACATGAGACTTCTCCGTCGACTTGAAATTTACTAGAGTCAACATTCCCAAAAGTCCAGGTGGTTAGACCAAAATGTGCAGAGACAAAGGGGTACCTTGCTCTGATATAGTAATTGTAGGATCAAAAATCAATTAGAGGGGAAGGGGTGAACAGGATATTTAAAGTTTCTTCTACAAAAGCAAGTTTCTCGAAGAAGTACAATGAAAATTCTCTCTGAAGTAGAAACTAAACAAAGACAAAACTACAGAAGTAAGTGACTTCGAGAAATAACTAGGCAACTCCATTGAGATAAATCTAACAGAATGTGCGATAGAAGAATAACTAAGTAGAAGTAAAAGACAAGTAGGCGAGCATACAAAAGTACAAGTACTGCAAGAGATAAATATAATTCTAACATGGTCAGCATAATCGCAAGTACTTGGCAGTTTCGAAGAACCGATCACCGAGAGAAATCGCGGGGGAGAAGTTCTGTAAGAGTAGGGAAAAATTACAGGAAGTAATGAGAGTAAGCAAAAGAACCGTGGTGCTCGATGGTGAATCTAGATTTGTTCACCTATTTCACACCACTGGCACAATGCTACGTCTAGTTGGAGAAACTTGTGATCTAAAATAGAAGAAAAACTATCTTCATTCTATTCTCATTGACCTAAATGCCCTCGTACTCTGGCCAATTACTCTAGGTAGATCTTCAAGGTGATCTCCAGACCTTCACATACTTGTTCTTAGCGACCGCCACGATAGCTCTTGGATACTCTGAACCGACACCTAACCGTCTAGTGGATGCATAATCCACATGAGTAATAGGTACTATCTAAGCTTCAATCTATTTCATTGCGATGCTCAGTCACTTTGCATATTTTAGGCTCTGTTTTTTCCTCTCTGGGATTGCCTCAATTCTCTCGTTGGAGGGGTTGCTCAAACAGTGTCTTGTCAAGTCAAACGGAGCAGCCAACCATCTCAGGTTGGGATGAGGGGCTATTTATATATAGGATCGATCCCGAGGTGTGAAATGACCATTAAGAGCATTTGCCACTCAACGGAGAACCGACACATGGTAGAATGGTCAGATTTCAAACTCACCCAATGAATCAAGTTAACTTAACTGCAAGTGATTCTTTCTCAGAGACCCAATGTCTCTTACTCGGAGAATAAACACTCTGCGTGAAGAGATTTCTCTTGTCTTCACTGGAAGAATTTCCTTCTGGATTGAGCACACATAGACGACCTAAAGCTCAACTTATATACCCCCTTAATGGCACGGTTTGCCTTATGACTTAGTAAGTGAAAATGAAACTACAATCTTCACGTCTGGGTCATTTCCCTCGCCACAGCCAATTATTCCTCGAACAACATACCAAAACTATTATTTTTCAACACAATTTTAGGGTCGTCTATGACACGATAAGCAATCTTCCCAGGGACCTACTTTATATGTATACTCACAAAAAAATTAGTCCCTTAACTGTTGTCCAACAATCTCCAAAACTATCAAGGGGCACTAGATGCACCATGGTTCGCCAGGCCGGGCGGCCATAGGACCATGCCTCTACCTGCTGATAGGCCTCCTTCAGAAGGGCACCTCCTTACTTGGTGCACAACACATGTACTCTAATAGATTACTTGGGCTACAAGCAATGTAAATCGACTTGGCCCATGTAATCCTACTCATCGTCCATCAATATACGTAGGGGCCCCGCGAGTCAATGTCCATAACATCCCAACATGCACCTCTGATATAAGAAAACATTAATACATATCAGACATGCAAGATGTAGGGTATTACCTCACCCCATGGAAATGAACCCTTTTTTCTTTTTTGAAAAACCCGTGGAAACGAACCCTGACTATATCCTTATCTCGTGTGCACCTAGTCTGATCCTCTTTGCGTACTCTGCCCCATGAGCAACCCTATCAAGACATCTCCTGATATTACAAATCAATACGAACGTACAAACCAACCGTTCCCTGTTGGACCAGCAAATTGGTAGTATGGCAGCTCCACCACTTATTTTCCGTAGTCTTTCTTCTGGTAGTATCTTTTTTCTTACTTTCGTATTTTTGTTTTACCTCTTTTAAAAAAAACATAAACATTTAAAAAATTAGAACATTTTTAGGAAAACATGAATATTTTTATAATTCAGGAACATTATGTAAAATACACGAGCAGTTTTTAAATTGATGAACATACTTAAATTCAAGAACATTTTTAAAATAGACCAATTTTTTTAAAAAAATCTTGGATTTTTAAAAAAAAGTTCAATATTTTTTAAAAATATGAAATAAATCCTGCCGCTAGATTCATTCTTCTTTCGAAAACTGACTAGAAAACCAGAAGAACAAAAGGGGAGTCGTCGCCTGTGCATTTTCCCAAATTACAGGGGGCCTCCGTAGGGGGTCTTCATGCGCGTAGATGCATTTTGTCGATTGGCCGAGTGATTTAACACGAGAGCCCCACCTATGTGAGGTGGCCATACGCATTTTTTTAGGAGCTGCATTAGCACAAGGAAGAGTTTCATGGTAGGGCCCACACATGCATTTTTTCCTATATTTCATTTATGTGCAAAGTTCATCATAATGTTCAAAGTTCAGTATTTTTACTAGTTAAAATTTTCAGAAGTTTTAAATTTTGAACGTTTAAATACCAAGAGTTAAAATTTTGAAAGTTGAAGTTTAAAGTTCGTGTACCCGCCAAGTTTGATCTCAAAATAAAAATAAAGCTCATTTTTACTTCACATAATAGTGTTATCTTAAGTAATTTTTTTTATTTGAACAAGGTTACAGGAAAAAAATATCACCATTCACGATACCTATTCTATATCATTAGATCCATCATGTACTATATTTTTATATTGTATTTACTTGGTACTATTCGTATTTGATATAACTTTGTTAAACTATTATAAACTTTGACTTAAGACAACAAAAATTATAATGTTTTTTTTGCGAATGCACAAATTATAATGCTTTTTCGAATGCACAAATTATAATGCTTAACAGTTTGACATGACAGGTACTCCCATCAAAAGTAAAAATGACCTGCAAACCAACCTATGATTGAATGGTTAGGACTTAGGAGGACAGTGGTTTGACTTGACACGGGTGCTCGCATTTTCCTGAATTTATTTTAGGCTTTTCGATGTTGTGCATTCAGTGGAAGGAGACGTTTTCGTCGACTATGAAAGCGTCTATTGGAACCACGTCAATGTCAAGATGATGTGCATGTAAGGATAGAATGTGTGTGTGTTTATATAAGGATAAGGATATATGCATGTACTGTGTTAAAAGAGTTAGTAAAAAGACCTGCATGGTTTCCTTAAGTCTATCATCACCTGATACAGGAAAGGATAACAGAGCACGTACACATACGTGTATTACATAATTCTCTGGCACCCAATGCATCAGGCCGAATATCTACAAAGCCCTCGCCCGCACTAGACCCAGACCGCACCTGCATTACGAAGCAGTGGAACACGCTGAGGTGAAGGGACATGACCTTGTGGGTGCATCCGACGAGCCTGCCGCCGATGAACACCGCCGGCACGGCAGGGTTCCGTCCGATGAGCCGCGCCAGCGCCTTCTCCATATCCTTCCCCCAAGGGTCCTCATCCAGTTCCACCACCGTGGGGTTCGCCCCGAGATCCCGGAGGAGGCTCGTCATCGTGTGGCACATGCAGCAGGAGCTCATGCCGAAGATCACCACCGCCCGCTGCCCCGCTAGCTTCGTCACCTGCTCCATCAGGCTGCCCCGGTCTTCAGTGCTAGTGCTAGAAAGCTTTGACTTTGAGTTGTGCTCGCTTGCTTTAGAGTTGGGCATAGGGCGCCTTGCATATATAGCCATGGAAATGTGCACCGACAGGATGATCTTCGAGCAATTTGACCCGAAAAAAGGTGATACGGGAGTGTTCGGATAAATGCCGAGCTCCTTTAATTTGCGGACTCCACGTATGGGCTCAGTGTGGACTGTGGAGTATCGAATTTCTGGATGGCAATGGCGATGCGGCGACCTGATACCAAAGGGGCCAAGATGCAATGGATTATATCCTGGATAAGGCTTGGAGCTCTGACTTTTAGTAAATTCTCTTTTATCCTCTATTCTTTTTTTTGCGGGGATTCTATCCCCTATTCGACGTCAGACGAGAGAGACATGGAGAGAGATGCTGGTGAGCTCATACGGTCCCTGGTGGTAGTTTTTTTCTAAAACTAAAACACAGTACAAACGTAGATGCTTATATACACTCAGCCCTTTAAACGTGCGTACACATAACCTACACTTATGAGCACGAGAACCTTTTTTTCTTCTGAAATATGCATAAGCATGCGAATGATACATTCATAGAAAAAGAGGGTGGCACCATCCACCAATTTTACGAACGGGCTCGCGGTTCATCCGCACATACAACCTTTGAAAAATTGTAGTTACATCTTTCTTAAATTTACCAGCCACGACCAGTGGCGGAGGCAGGGGGACCAGCAGGGGCCCTGGCCCCCCCTAACATTCCTGACTTAAGGCTAATATCCATCTTAGTAGTGCTTAATTGATGTATAAAATGATGTATTTTGATAGGCCGGCCCTCCCAGCAAGACATTAGAACACTCGGCCATCCTCATATGATTTTCCTGGCTCCGCCACTGGCCACGACCCATTCTGTCCCGTCTTCTAGGATCTTGCCAATCACAGTCCTAACACACGGGGTGGCCTTCTCAAACACCATGTTGTTTCTATGCTTCCACGGTTGCCACAAGACCAAGGAAATAATGTGTGTAGGTCTTAGCGGTGTCAGGACGTTTGTTGGAGCGAGGTGCACCACGCTAGAAGCCGTTCATCCATGGATGGAGTCCACTCTAGGTGTCCCACGCCTTCAGAGCTTCGAACCAAAGCGATCTCGCTAAAGAACGTGAGATCAGTAGGTGGTCGATACTCTCTTGTTCCTAATCGCACATTGGGCATGCTCCCTAGTGCAGAAGACCCTTTTGTTGAGAATCGTTGCATGAAAAACAAAAAAAATTCTACGCACACGCAATGATCTACCCATGAAGATGCATAGCAACGAGGAGGAGAGTGTGTCCACGTACCCTCGTAGACCGTAAGCGAAAGCGTTTCACAACGCAGTTGATGTAGTTGAACTTCTTCGTGCTTCAACCGATCAAGTGCCGAACGCATGGGACCTCCGCGTTTTGCACACGTTCAGCTTGGTGACGTCCCTCGCCTCTTGATCCAGCAAGACGTCGAGGTAGTAGATGAGTTCCATCAGCACGACGGGGGGGTGACGGTGATGGTGAAGTGATTCTCGTAGGGCTTCGCCTAAGCACTACGAAAATATGACCGAGGGAGTAAAAGATGGACGGGGACGCCGACACACGGCTAAGACAATGTTGTGTGTCCTTGTGTGACGCCCCCTACCCATGTATATATAGGTGGGAGGGGAGGAGGCAGGCCCTAGGGCACCCCAAGAGACATGGCGACAGCCCTAGGGCTGCTGCCTTGCCCTGTGCCTCCCCTTTCCTTGTAAGAAGAAGGGGAAAGGAAAGAGGGGTGGAGAGGGAAGGAAGGGGAAGTCCTACTCCACACTTTCCTTGCCCTCACCTATTTCCTTCTCCTCGTCATAGGCCGGCCTGATATAGGTGGGAGGGGAGGAGGCAGGCCCTAGGGCACCCCAAGAGACATGGCGACAGCCCTAGGGCTGCTGCCTTGCCCTGCACCTCCCCTTTCCTTGTAAGAAGAAGGGGAAAGGAAAGAGGGGTGGAGAGGGAAGGAAGGGGAAGTCCTACTCCACACTCTCCTTGCCCTCACCTCTTTCCTTCTCCTCGTCATAGGCCGGCCTGATATAGGTGGGAGGGGAGGAGGCAGGCCCTAGGGCACCCCAAGAGACATGGCGGCAGCCCTAGGGCTGTTGCCTTGCCCTGCGCCTCCCCTTTCCTTGTAAGAAGAAGGGGAAAGGAAAGAGGGGTGGAGAGGGAAGGAAGGGGAAGTCCTACTCCACACTTTCCTTGCCCTCACCTCTTTCCTTCTCCTCGTCATAGGCCGGCCTGCTATGGGGGTGCACCAGCCACTTGTGGGCTGGTGTGTTCCCTCTCTTGGCCCATAAGGCCCATATCTTTGTCGAGGGTGCCCGAAACTCCTTTCTGGTGACCCGATAAGTACCCGATACCCCCGAAACACTTCCGATGTCCGAATACTATCGTCATATATATCAACTTTACCTCTCGACCATTACAAGACTCCTCGTCATGTTCGTAATCTCATCCGGGACTCCGAACAACATTCGGTCACCAAATCACATAACTCATATAATACTATATCGTCATCGAACGTTAAGTGTGCGGACCCTACGAGTTCGAGAACTATGTAGACATGACCGAAACACCTCTCCGGGCAATAATCAATAGCGGAACCTGGATGCCCATATTGGCTCCTACATATTCTACGAAGATCTGTATCGGTCGAACCGTTATGACAACATAAGTAATTCCCTTTGTCTATCAGTATGTTACTTGCCCAATCTCATTACCGGCAAGTCTCTTTACTCATTCCGTAATACATCACATCGTGACTAACTCCTTAGTGGTTTGCTTGCAAGCTTATGATGTGTATTACCGAGAGGGCCCGGAGATACCTCTCCGATACTCAGAGTGACAAATCCCAATACCAACTCAACAAACACCTTCGGAGATACCTGTAGAGCATGTTTATAATCACTCAGTTATGTTGTGACGTTTGACAGCACACAAGGCATTCCTCCAGTGTCCGGGAGTTGCATAATCTCATAGTCGAAGGAATATGTATTTGACATGAAGAAAGCAATAGCAATAAAACTGAACGATCATAATGCTAAGCTAACGGATGGGTCTTGTCCATCACATCATTCTCCTAATGATGTGATCCCGTTATCAAATGGCAACTCATGTCCATAGTTAGGAAACTTTAACCATCTTTGCTCAATGAGCTAGTCAAGTATAGGCTCACTAGGGACACGATGTTTTTTTTATATATTCACACATGTATTTAGGTTTCCGATCAATACAATTATAGCATGAATAATAAACCTTTATCATTGCTACCTCTTGAGCACTGTGTTGGTTTCCCCTTGAAGAGAAAAGGGTGATGCAACAAAGTAGTGTAAGTATTTCCCTTAGTTTTTGAGAACCAAGGTATCAATCCAGTAGGAGACTACACGCAAGTCCCTCGTACCTACACAAACAAATAAGAACCTCGCAACCAACGTGATAAAGGGGTTGTCAATCCCTTCACGGTCACTTACGAGAGTGAGATCTGATAGAGATAATAATAATAAGATAAATATTTTTGGTATTTTTATGATATAGACTAAAAGTAAAGATTGCAAAGTAAAATAGATTGGAAACTTATATGATAAAAGATAGAACCGGGGGCCATAGGTTTCACTAGTGGCTTCTCTCAAGATAGTATAAATATTACGGTGGGTGAACGAATTACTGTCGAGCAATTGATAGAATAGTGAATACTTATGAGAATGTCTAGGCATGATCATGTATATAGGCATCACGTCCGTGACAAGTAGACCGAAACGATTCTGCATCTACTACTCTTACTCCACACATCAACCGCTATCCAGCATGCATCTAGAGTATTAAGTTCATAAGAACAGAGTAATGCATTAGGCAAGATGACATGATGTAGAGCGATAAACTCAAGCAATATGATATAAACCCCATCTTTTTATCCTCGATGGAAACAATACAATACGTGCCTTGCTGCCCCTGCTCCCACTGGGAGAGGACACCGCAAGATTGAACTCAAAGCTAAGCACTTCTCCCATTGCAAGAAAGATCAACCTAGTAGGCCAAACCAAACTGATAATTCGAAGAGACTTGCAAAGATAACCAATCGTACATAAAAGATTTCAGAGAAGAATCAAATATTGTTCATAGATAAACTTGATCATAAACTCACAATTCATCAGATCTCGACAAACACACCGTAAAAAGAGTTACATCAAATAGATCTCCAAGAAGAACGAGGAGAACATTGTATTGAGATCCAAAGAGAGAGAAGAAGCCATCTAGCTAATAACTATGGACCCGAAGGTCTGAGGTAAACTACTCACACATCATCAGAGAGGCTATGGTGTTGATGTAGAAGCCCTCCGTGATCGATGCCCCCTCTGGCGGAGCTCCGAAAAAGGCCCCGAGATGGGATCTCTTGGGTACAAAAGGTTGCGGCGGTGGAAATAGGGTTTCGTGGTGCTCCTGGATGTTTCCGGGTATGTGGACATATATAGGAGGAAGAAGTAGGTCGGTGGAGCCACAAGGGGCCCACGAGGGTGGAGGGCACGCCCAGGGGGTAGGCGCGCCCCCTGCCTCGTGGCCTCCTCATAGGTTGCTTGACGTCCACTCCAAGTCCCCTGGATCATGTTTGTTCCAAAAATAACTTTCCCGAAGGTTTCATTCCGTTTGGATTCTGTTTGATATTCATTTTCTACGAAACACTGAAATAGTCAAAAAAAACAACAATTTGCACTGGGTCTTGGGTTAGTAGGTTAGTCCCAAAAATAATATAAAAGTGTATAAATAAGCCCATTAACATCCAAAATAGATAATATAATAGCATGGAACAATCAAAAATTATAGATACGTTGGAGACGTATCAATCATGAATAAGGAAATGTAAAATAACAATTTTATTATTGCCTCTAGGGCATATTTCCTTCACCTTCCTCGCTAGGTGATCCGAAGTCCAACACCTGTAGTGGAGTGCAAGCCATGAGAAGGTCTTGCACCTAAGCGGTGCCCTCGATTGCCAGGTGAATTTGGCTCCCAGATCATGGACCCTGCCCACAAATTTGCTTGCGTGTGTTGATCCTACCCACTATTCTCCCGAGGCCTCCCATGCCCATCTCACCTCATTTGGCTGGCCTTGCTGCAACTCTACCATGTTGGTCATATCACAAAGGGATAGGTACTCGGCCAACTCTTCGACTCTCAGGTCTGGTCCCAAATCCATAGGCTAGCATCCCGTGAGTATGTCGAACACTGTACGAGAGGCACACATGTGTGGTCTGATCCGATCATAGAGCGTAGGTGCGATATCTTGTAAATGATGCTCGTCAAGCCATCTGTCCTCCTAGAAGAAGGAGGATTTGCCTGAAGGAAATATGCCCTAGAGGCAATAATAAAGTTCTTATTTATATTTCCTTATATCATGATAAATGTTTATTATTCATGCTAGAATTGTATTAACCGGAAACATAGTACATGTGTGAACACATAGACAAAACAGAGTGTCCCTAGTATGCCTCTACTTGACTAGCTCGTTAATCAAAGATGATTAAGTTTCCTGACCATAGACATGTGTTGTCATTTGATGAACTGGATCATATCATTAGAGAATGATGTGATGGACAAGACCCATCCGTTAGCTTAGCATAATGATTGTCAAGTTTTATTGCTATTGCTTTCTTCATGACTTATACATATTCCTCTAACTATGAGATTATGCAACTCCTGAATACTGGAGGAACACCTTGTGTGCTATCAAACGTCACAACGTAACTGGGTGATTATAAAGATGCTCTACAGGTGTCTCCGAAGGTGTTTGTTGGGTTGGCATAGATCAAGATTGGGATTTGTCACTCCGAGTATCAGAGAGGTATCTCTGGGCCCTCTCGCTAATGCACATTACTATAAGCATTGCAAGCAATGTGACTAATGGGTTAGTTACGGGATGATGTATTACGGAACGAGTAAAGAGACTTGCCAGTAACGAGATTGAACTAGGTATGATGATACCGACGATCGAATCTCGGGCAAGTAACATACCAATGACAAAGGGAATAACGTATGTTGTTATTGCGGTTTGACCGATAAAGATCTTCATATAATATGTAGGAACCAATATGAGCATCCAGGTTTTGCTATTGGTTATTGACCGGAGATGTTTCTCGATCATGTCTACATAGTTCTCGAACCCGCAGGGTCCGCACGCTTAACGTTTGATGACAATTTGTATTATGAGTTATGTGTTTTGGTGACCGAAGTTTGTTTGAAGTCCCGGATGAGATCATGGACATGACGAGGAGTCTCGAAATGGTTGAGTGGTAAAGATTCATATATTGAAAGGTAGTATTCGGACATCGAAATGGTTCCGGGTCGTTTCGGGTATTTTTCGGAGTACCGGGAGGTTACGGGAACCCCCCGGGGGAAGTCATGGGCCTCATGGGCCACGGGGGAGAGAGGGGACATCCCACAAGGGGTGCCCCCCCCATGGGAGTCCGAATAGGATTAGGGGAGGGGGCAGCGCCCCTCTTTTCCTTTCCTACTCCCTCTCACTTTCCTCCTTTTCCACTCCAGAGAAGGGGGAATCCCACTAGGACTAGGAGTCCTAGTAGGACTCCCCCCTTGGTGCGCCCCCTCTAGGACGGCCGCCTCCTCCCCTCCTTCTTTATATACGGGGGCAGGGGCACCTCATGGCACATCAATTGTTCTCTTAGCCGTGTGCAGTGCCCCCCTCCACAGTTTACTCCTCCGGTCATAGCATCGTAGTACTTAGGCGAAGCCCTGTGCGGATCACATCACCATCACCATCATCACGCCGTTGTGTTGACGAAACTATCCCTCGACCCTCTGCTGGATCAAGAGTTCGAGGGACGTCATCGAGCTGAACGTGTGCTGAACTCGGAGGTGCTGTACGTTCGGTACTAGATCGGTTGGATCGTGAAGACGTTCGACTACATCAACCGCGTTAACCTTACGCTTCCGCTTTCAGTCTACGAGGGTACATGGACACACTCTCCCCCTCTCGTTGCTATGCATCTCCTAGATAGATCTTGCGTGATCGTAGAAATTTTTTGAAATTACATGCTACGTTCCCCAACATTGCCACCTCTAACAAGAACAAACGCAACCGCCTGATATATTTGAGTTGCCTCGGGTGGCACCTTGATGTCAAACTCAGCCCATGGCCTGTCACGGTCCATGCGCCACAGCCATAACCAACGTTCCTTGTGGGCCACGTTCATCCATTTGAAGTTTGGCACCCCATGGCCTCCCACCCATTTTGGCGTGCAAACGTCGTTCCAGACGACCGCGCAGCGGCCGCCCCCTGCATTGATAGTGCCCGCCCAGAAGAAGCTCCGGCAAATCCGGATAATACTATCGAGAACCTTTGGGGGTATATCAAGGGCCATCATTACATGTGTCGGCATGTCACTTAAAATTGACATACCACAATCAATCTCCCCGCCTTGTCCATTCCAGTTGTGCGCCAAGTCAGCAGCTTCTGTGCCACTCCATCGTTCAATTCCAGAAATTGCGCCGCCAAATGCTTGCAGAGGGAAAGTGGCAAACCAAGGTACCTGACTGAGAAGGACCAGATCGGATATCCAAGGCCCATCTGGATAACTGAGCTCAAGATTTGTGCCTTTTATGAGACACACAAGAGTCAAATGGGGGGTTTTATTTATGATGGACTAGAGGTACCATCCTCCTCCTAACCATCCAACCACAGGTTGGTTCTGGTCTTGTGTAGTCTTATATAGTTTAGACAGTTAAGAAAAGATGTGCCTGAACTAGAGTGCCCTAACATGCCATCCATTCCTGCGTACAAAATGCCTTGAGGGACATGGAGCTCTGACTTTTAGTAAATTCTCTTCTATCCTATATTTGACAAGTCAGATGAGAGAGACATGGAGAGAGATGCTGGTAAGATCATATGGTCCTTTGTACTCCTATGAATGCACACATGCAGATGTAGATGCTCATATACACTCACCTCTATGAACACAATACAGATGTACATGCTCATATACACTCGCCTCTATAAAAGTCACACACCCCTACCTCTATGGGCGTGAAAACGTCGCCTCTCATTGAAACAATATTTCGCCGTCTAGAGACACAAGGAAGTCGAACATGAGATTTGATACCTAGTGGGCTAGGGTACCACCACCCTCTTTGCAATGAAGACATCATCAAAATTGATGTACCATTGGATTTGCTATCTTGATGTATCAACAACCATATGATCATGGCGATATTCTCTACCATGCAACATGCATTAGTGCATTCTAAGCATGTTTTAAATCTCATCGCTTTTAATTATGTCATGCTTAATCTTTTATGGTCATTTTTTAGTTTTTATCCAATTTAGTTTTTTCACATGGTTTGAATCTTAATAAGGAATATAAACTATGTAAAATACTTAGAAACTAAATATCCAATTCCACAGCAACACACGAGTTATCTTCTTGTTCATTTGATGATTGATTCTTGAGTACTACATAGAACCTCGATGCTATAGCCTATTAGCTGTCCAAGAAGATAGTCTTAAATCTTATTTGAAATAACATGAACATATTTAAATTTTGTAGGTGATGAACCAACAATTGAGAGTCTATAAGTGATGAACAGGTCCATGGTGCTCCAAGAGCAAATCACAATGCTTAAGAGGAAATATTATTGCAGTTTATCTACTAAATCACATCAAAGTTTGGATAATCACGAAGTGCTAACAATTTGGGCACAAACGTATACTTTTTGAAATTGGATTTTATGAAAATTATTTTCGATCATTTAACCGATATTTCTCACTTATTTGTTTATTAACTTATGGGAAACAATTTGTGATGCTTCATGTATTCAGGATTGCCTTTCTTCTATTGGTTTAATCAATGTAATCACAATGAGCTCGCATGGCAAGAGATCAAACTATTCTTGGACTATGATGGTACTCGCGCACCACACATAAAATCTCCTTCGAGAGCATTCATAACTTCATGTCCATATTGGGCAACTATACAGGGCCAGTCCTAGGCCATGATGAGAAGTGTGGTGGCCAAGGGTCCATCTTAAATAAGGGTCCAACACATCTACATAAATAAATACATTACTAAAATATAGCTTGCGCAACATAACACAAACACTAATAAGAACTAGAAAAATGACATGTTGATGGATACCTGACTCTACAAGCTACTTACGACTAGTTAAGTTGGAAATAGGAGGGTTTGGCCCACCTCCATCCACCGTATGTTAGCCTATGGTATTATTTATATCCTGCAATCACATACATTATGTAGTAAGACCTTATTATGAAAATTACACTTTTTATGTGTATGTCTTTTATAATGACCTTCATAGTGTGCAGTGTATATGTGGAACACTTCTTTTACTTTATCGATAGTCGTTGGGCCAATGTACCTATTTCCATATAAGTTCTCCAAAATGCAAGTGTCGGCCTTGTGTATATACTTAATTAATAAATGCATCAAATATTGGCATGCTAATTGATGTGTCTAACTTTCTTATCCTTTATATAAAATAATCAGATGTGCCAAACTACTCTCGGACGCTGTGCATGATTTTTTTGCATTTTAGACAACATGTGCGAGTGTAATACCAGAAAAGACCACCTCTCAGTGCAATTGACAAAACTACCATGGTGGCATGTCCGGCAGGTGACACCTGTCATCTGCCACCATAGCCGAAGGTGGTAGGACCTGCCTCTACAGCGGGTGGCGGCACGCCTTGTTTCACAGGATTTTGAGCAATGTAGAAACGGAAAATAGAAGGAGACGATGACATGGCACCTGTCGCTAGGGGTGGAAACTGATAGTGGATAATCCGAAATATCCGATATTCGTATTCAAGAAAATGCCTATTTGTATCTAAAATATCCGCATCCGAACTAAAATGGAAATGGAAATTATCCATATCCAGATTTATTTAAAAATAAAAAAATATGGTATGGGATTCTGACACAAATATGGATATGAAAGTGGACATATCCATAATTCCGTATCCGAATAAGATTATGGGAGATAATTTTCAAATTTCTAGCCCCAATATGTCAATTATCAAACATAAAAGCCAAATAAGTGGTCAAATTTTACTCTTTGTATGATTAAACTTAGAAATTTTTATGCATTATAGTACTATTTATTCATATATTCACCATTACCTTATTGTATGTCGCGAGTTGATTATTTCATGTCACGTAGCTATCGACTAATTTTCTTAAGCAATATGTCCCTATTATTTGTATCCGTATTCGAGTAACATCCGATCCGTATTCGTTTTGGAAATATAAAATGGAAATGATAAGATCACTATCCAATCCATTTTCACCCCTACCTGCCGCTGTGGTCTGTGGTGGCAGCTTTGTTGCCGCTATAAATAATCCACGCATATCATATGGCTTTGGTGGCGATACTTGGTACTAGTTGATGGCATCAACATGCAGGCGACCACACCACACTCCATGCTACTACCTCCGTCCGGGTTTATTTATGAGCCTTCTTTTTGTTTTGTGTTAAGTTTTGACCTTAGATTTAATCAACAAAATATTAATGCATGTCACAAAAAATAATATCATTGAAAACTATGTTCAAATATGAATCCAACGGTATAACTTTTTGGTGACATGCATTAATATTTTGTTAGTAAATTTATGATCAAAATTTAGCACAAAGTATGAAGGAGACCAATAAACCAGGATAAATATAGTTTGTCCTTTCTGGCATTTCCCTCGCGCGGGTGGTCTAAAATGTTTGTTGTGCAATGATTGCGCACTTCAATCCTGATTGGGAGAGACGTTCTCAAGGGATTGCCATATTATCCAACCTTGTTATTTGAGTGCTTAATACATTTATGATCTGATCCTATGTGTTTATGTTGTTAGTGTTCAAGCAATAGACTTCGTAAAACTGGAGAGTCTCTAGTATGCAGGAAGCCATGGGATGGACATCAACATAGTGTTGAAATGTACTACTATGGTTGCTCCGCCTTAATTCTCTAAAAATATCTGACACTGTTCCCTATGATTCAATAGTTAAGTTACAAGGGGGGGGGGGGGGGGGGGGTGGCTTGGCCCCCTCCCTCCATCTTATATTCGAGTGGACGTCTTTGACCCTCATCCTATGATATTATTTGCACATCTATACTATCTACACTACACTATACTACCTCCGTCCTGGTTTATTGGTCATTTTAGTATTTTAGGTCATATTTTGACCATGGATTTAATTAATAAAATATTAATGCATGCCATAAAAACTAGTATCATTGAAAACTATGTTTAAACACGAATCCAAAGATATTTTTTATTGCATGCATTAATATTTTGTCAATTAAATCTATGGTCAAATTTTGACACAGAATACGGAGAGGACCAATAAATCAGGACAAAGGTAGTAGTATATGATTAACTCCCTAAAAAACCGATCTGCTATGACCTTTAAAAGAAAAGATTCATTACTAATTCTAAATTTTCCATTTTAGGGTAACTCCGTAACAATCGTACAACTGAAAACGATAAAAGAATCAGGTGCCTTACTAATAGCAAATTTTGGCTTAAAGCTAAAAAAAGAGCAGTGCTAGGCGTACGATGAATTCTTATACGACGTTGTACGAACACTGCTCAACCACCCTCCGATCAAATCTATGCATCAATGGCAATGGTGGGATCACTTGATCGGACGTGAATCATACATGCAAAATCATAGGCAGAGCAATTTCGTAAAAAAATCAACTGAAATTTATTAACATTCCTACAGCTGAATTGCAGCTGTACGATTGCTAACGGATGCTATGCAACGCTGCTCGAGAGAGAGTCAGGCCCGTAGATGAGGATGGCCAAAGTGGCCGACCACATAGGGCCCCCAAAATTGTGGGGCCCCCAATTGAAGAAAAACGCGAAATAAACTGCATGTGCGGCGTCCGCTACAGCTTCAGCCCTAGGGCCGTGACCCTCCCCAGCCCCCCGCTCCGGCACGGGCGCCGCCTCCGTGCAATAAATCAACCAGTGTTGGTCTGCTGCAGATCGCCGTAGGCGGCCGCTCCACCTATTAGCTGATCCGTGCTTGCACTAGGCCACTAGCGGCAGTGATTCCCGTCCTCCACCTGGTCGCCGGGTGCTGGCCTTTTCTCCGCTACACCGAAGGCTTGCTGCCCCTCCAAAGCCGAGAAACACACGTGCTGCTCGTCGCCTCAACCACTAATCAATGAGTAATTTACTGATTTCTTGGACCGAGAGAGGCAAACAACAATAGTAGAAGATGCATTGGAAGTTTGAACTGATGACACGCTGTGTGTGTTGATTTATAAACTGATGTCTTTGAACTATTAACTATGGAGTAATTTAGAACAAAAAAAAGTGTGCATGTATGGATGAAACCTGAATCGATGCATTTTTATATCAATTTTACTTCATGCTACAGAAAAATAAGATGAAGACATATTTTCATTGGCGACCTGCAACGCCAGGAGTTTTTTAAGGGAAAGAAGGAAAAGGCAGATTCAAAATCTTTTTTCTTCGGACTTTCCCAAACACAAAATACCTCCTTGTATTCGCACTCTCAAATGAGAGTGGTATAAATTCGACTTTCATATAATATCTTAATAGAATTCCATGTAATGATCAATGCATTTTTTTGATTCTATATTATCCGCATGTGTAGAATACTAGCAAGAGAATGTCCCTCCTTTTTTATGTAATTGAAATGGTATTGACGAATAACAAATAAACATACTAGTGTTTATTAGTGTCGCATAAAACCCGAAATGGGGTGTGAGTTTCTACAGGGGAATGGATGAAGCAAACTACTATTGATTTGGTTTTTTTTGCATACCCCTTATTATTATTTGTATTTCTTTGTCTTGTTTAATCTATTTGGTTCAATTGTTAATCATCGAGATTCAGTTCTACATATATTATGCAGTTGACCAAATTTATATATATGCTTGGGCATGAGGTTTTCCTTGGATAGCTAGGAGGTATTATTTGGCCACTGCAATATAAGATATTCCTTGGATACTTCTTTAGTTATACGAATTTTAAAATTTTAGAACCCCACTTTTTGTATTTCGTCCCGGGCCTCCAAATTCCCGGAGGCGGCCCTGGAGAGAGTGGTGAGATCCCATGATGGTCAATTCCTGACAGCTCGGTGTAATAAATATACAGCATGCTTTGAGACCTACACCATCGAACTGATGGCTTGTAGGGATGTTGTACTGCACTGCTTGCGAGGAACAAGGGTTTTACCCCGTGTGGTGCTGGAAAGTGATTACTTGGCAGTATGTCAAGCTTGGAACCGAGATGATAATCGATCAGTGGGAGGCAATATCTTTTATGGAGATGCGCACATAGCTCCCTTTTTTCAGGGATTTGAGTTTTGTACTGGTGGTGAAGCTAATGGCGTAACCAATAGATGTGCCAAAGAGGCTTTGGCAGTATATAAGTATAGACTAGTTATATCTCTTTCTTTGTAATTCCCGAGTTCCTGATTGACGCGGTACAATCAGACTTGTCCCCCCGAGATGAATAAAATGCCTTGACGACGGTTCTAAAAAATAGAGTTAATAAAGTTGAAATAGTTGGCCCTTAAAATAGAGGGAGTAAATCCTGTACGTTACAAAGGCATCTTCGATGCAGACCGAGATCCTCTGATTTAAATCACTGGACTTTAGGATTAATGACATGTGGGGCCCACGTCACGCTGGTCAACATGTCGGTCACAACTTAAGTCATACTCCCTTGGTCCGGAATTACTCGTCGTTCTATTCATTCTGCGACAAGTAAATCAGGACTGAGGGAGTAGAATCGTACTCCCCCTCTGCAGTTCTAAAATAAAACGACCTGCATGGTTTTCCTTCATCTTATATATGATCACCTGACAGAGAAAACAGAGCACTTGCGCATACGTGAGTGTACATCGTTTTCGGTTTTCTACTATCCACTGCATACGCATCTACAACAAAACCCTCTCCCGCGCGCACTACACCCATACAGCACCTGCGTTACGAAGCAGCGGGACGAGCTTGCCGCTGAGGTGAAGGGACATGACCTTGTCGGTGGATCCGACGAGCCTGCCGCCGATGAACACCGCCGGCACGGCCGGGTTCCGGCCGAGGAGCCTCGCCAGCGCCTTCTCCATCTCCTTTCCCCTGGGGTCCTCGTCCAGATCCACCTCCGCCGGGTTCGCCCCGAGGTCCCGGAAGAGGCGCGCCACCGTGTGGCACATGCAGCAGGAGCTCATGCTGAAGATCACCACCGCCCGCTGCCCCGCCAGCTTCGTCACCTGCTCCATCAAGCTGACCCGACCTTGATCTTCTTCACCACGAACTCAAAAGAACAATGTTGTTGATGTACAAGTCTTCAGTGCTACCTGTACGAGTCTTTGACTTGTGCTCGCTTGCTTGGAGCTGGGCACGGGAGGCCCTGCTTATATAGCCATGGAAATGTGCACCGGCCGGCTGGATGAGCTTGGAGCAATTTGATGGACCCGAGAAAAGGTGATACGGGAGAAGGTTCGGATAAATATATGCCGAGCTCCTTTAACTTGTGCGGCTCCACGTATAGGTCTAGTGTGGAGCATCGAATATTTCGACGGCAATGGCGATGCGGCAACCAGCAGGTATCAATTGGGCCATGATACAATGGATTGTGGTATTGTTGATAAGGTCAGGACTCAGGACCTCTGACTTTTTAATAGTTCTCTTCTATCCTCTATTCGACAAGTCAGCTGAGAAAGACATCGAGAGAGATGCAGATTCTAGCTAGTGAGATCATATGGAATCTACGTAAGGTTCTACTCCTTCCGTCCCACGAGTCTACTTCGGTAACACTCCTTAAAAGTTTAGACCAATCTTAAAGTTACTTAGTTTTGCTTCCGTACACCTTCTAAAAAAGTTTAGAGATTTCGATGCAGATTAAAGATGGCAATAATATATAAACCTCAAACTTTGCTTCACGGCCACAAGGATTTAGATGTCACTATCATCTGAAGTATCTGCATATGGACCAGTTGGAGAAAATAAATAACAGCAGATTTGCTCATTGCCAAGCTAGCAAACATACACCAAGCTTGGCGTAGCCCTTGAAGTAGAAGAACCTGGAGAGTACAGTACAAACTTACAACATCGAGGGAAAAGACATACTAATAGAATACCTAACCCTATCGAGCAAATCAGCAGTCCTTAATGAACCATCAACAAATAATCCTAGTTAAAGGCGTGTCACGAAAATAATTTCTTCCCATGTGTTTATGTGGGGCATTTAAATGTTCAGAAAACTTGGCACAGAGAGATGAAACTCATGGCATACCTCTCTACTCTACTTTAGCACCTTCAAGAGCCTGTATGCACAATGTTGAACATGTGTACATGTACGTAGGTCTGGGTTTTGTATGCCGCACCTGTAGTGTCTCTCTCGCCCTGTATGTACTTGTATCTTGGGAGACAAGACACCGGTCGCACCCCTTGTACCTATATATATGTGCCTAGTACACGATCTATAATTATCGATGCACCACATCATTCTCTACATAGTATCTATCGCAAGTCAATCCTCCCGCTTCCGCTAACCCTAGCCGCCGCCTCGGCCCCTCCTCCCCGCGCGCCCTCCCCTCCCCGCGCGCTCTCCCCTCCACACCGTGCCCCCCCCCCCGGCCGCGCCGCCCGCCCTCCACCGTCGCGCCGCTTCTCCCCAAGCCAAGCCGCCTCCCTCCCCACGACCTCGCAGCCATGTCGTCCAACGCCTTCACCTACTCCAACCCCTTCGTCGTCGACCCTGCTGAGATCCACGACATCAACGTCCATGCACGCGTCCCCGTGGTCCTCGACGCCTCCAACTCCACATACTTCGCGTGGAAGACGTACTTCTCGCTGCTCTTCCGCGAGAACAACCTCGTGGATCATGTGGATGGCACCATGGACTCCCGCGCCATGATGGACGACGCCGAGTGGACTGCGATCGACGCCACGATCATCCGGTGGTTCTTCACCACCATCTCCAACGACTTGTTCCACACGGTCGTGAGCGCCAGCGACGAAGCACATGCCCTGTGGGTCAAGCTGAACGGCCTCTTCACCGACAACAAGCTTCAGCGCCGCGTTTTTTTGCAGCAGGAATTTTTTGACTGTCACCAGGATGAACAGTCCATTGATGAGTACTGCCGCCGTTTGAAGACATTGGCGGATGAGCTCCGCGACATTGGAGCCAAGGTGGATGACGACCTCCTCCTCAGCACGCTCACCGCCGGCCTCAACGAGGACTTTGGCAACGCCGCCTCCAACCTCACCTTGATGCCGGAGCCCTCCTTCCCCAAGTTTGTGGCGTACATGCGGTTGGAGGAGCGCTGGATGAAGGGGGTCAAGAAGCGTGTGCAGCATCACGCCCTCGCCGCCGACACCTCACGTGGTGCCCCTCCACAGGCCGGAAAAAATGGTCGTCCGGTCGCCGGACGTCCGGTCGGGTCGGAAATCCGCTGATTCTGCTTGGGTTAGGGGGTTCCGGTCGTCCGGTAAGGTCGGACGTCCGGTGGTTCCTGCGGCTCCGGACGTCCGGTAAGGTGACGGTCGTCCGGTGTATCGGGGTCAACTCCAGATCCGAGATTCGGGATGCGAATTTGGGCGGAATTTGGGGATTTTGGGGTCAACATTGATGAGATTTCATGGATGGAAGATGGGGAAACTTGGGGAGATGCTAGATCCACTCGAAACCAAGCAAATCCATGGATCAAAATCAACAAAACATCATCAAACCAACAAATCACAAAAAAAATTGGGGCTATTTTTGGTGGGGATTTTCGAATTTAGGACGAAATCAAGCAAAAGAAGGCTAGAAAACGGTGGGGGAGGCTCCGAAATCGTGATCAATGTGGCTCATGATACCAAGATGGTGTAGGGTAGGAACCCTAGGGGCCGATCTTTCACGAAAGGAGCGGATCCCGTCCAAGAATGCGAAGAACACGAGGGGAAAACAAGGGAAAACACAAGAGGAAACACGAGAGAATCACTCAACCAACAAGAATAGATCACACATGCGCTAGATCGATGAACACAAAGGTGAGATACAAGATCCAAAGTCAACACTGGACGATACAAAGGTAGCCGGTCTTCTCCGTGAGGAGGTCTTGATGTTCTTCTCCAAAAGGAGGACTTGAATCCAAAGGGATCTTCTCCGAAGAGGCCGCGGTCTCTCACGAGGAGTAGATCCGATGTGGATGAGCGAAGCTCTATCTCTAAGTATGAGCTAAACCAACGCTAACCCTCAAATGGTGGAGGTGGAGGAGTATATATAGTCTAGGGCCACGAAGGGGTAAGTGAGGGCGAAGGGATACATGGGCTCGGCCCGATACAATGTGCACAGACAGGCGTCGGACGTCCGACGGGTACCGGACGTCCGGTGGCTCACGAGGGTCCGATCGTCCGGTACTTGTCGGACGTCCGGCGTTTTGGCTCGGTTGACGTGGCGCTGGATTTCCGAAGACGGTCGGACGTCCGGTCGCTGGAGTGTGTCGAACGTCCGGGACCTGTCGGACGTCCGCTTGTTTGGCTCGGGTGCGGATTGCCGGTCGTCCGGTCCGGGCCGGTCATCCGGTGGGTCTTCAGGCGTCGAACGTCCGGTCCCGACCGGTCGTCCGGTGGCTGGAGCTTCTTTTGTAGCTCTTCTTCTCGTTCCTCGCGCTTGGTGTCCTCGCCTTCTTGTCCATGGTCTTCCTCTTGGTTCCTGGTCATGCATATCACACATGTTTGAGGTAGTAGCCATGTCTCACGTATGGAAAGTGATGGTTCGAAGAGGAGCGAGTTCACCTTGTGTCCAATGGTGTATAGATGAGGTCTCGTCTTATGTTCTCTTAGGGCTTGGAGAGTAGTCGGAGTGTACATGGGGATGAACGTGGGATGCTCCGCATCATCTCCCCCCCCCCTTGGGAAAGATCCGACCTCGGATCGTGATCCTCATCACCATGGAAACGGTAGTCGTGGACGGACTTGTAGTTGGACGGAGTTGAAGACATTGCGCAATCCAAGTACTCCAAGGTGTCGCCGGAGTGGTATACATGCAAGAAGAGCAAACACAAATGACACTCGGAAATACAATGGTTAACGCACACAAGGTGTCCATCAAATAAACATGAGTTCGTCCAAAGGAATTATTCATGAAAATGCATGAGATGCTTCTCCAAATGATGTAAAATGATATGTAAAGCATTCATGGGAGCAAAATCATTCATTGTGCACACAAATGTATTGTGGATGTGATCAATGCAACCACGGTGCAAAATGATGTCATAGTGAGTGTCGGGTGGTAGGTGCGACATATGCCAACGGGTGGCTTATCATTGTGGGAGCCAGTAAGACGTCGCCGGTGCCTGGAAGCGGGATGAGCCGAAGACATGCACGCCGGCGAATCTTACCCAATTTCAGGGCTCTCCGTGGAGATAACACCCCTACTGCTGCTCTGCGGGGTCTCCGCATGATCACTAGATGAACGAGTGGCTACAAGATGCTCCTTGAGCTGTTTGGCGAGAAGAAGAAGAAGGGCACGGCTAGCTCTCCTCTCCTCTCTATGTGCTGTCTAAAACTAGCTCAGATCAACCCTTTGCATGGGTGCCCCGGGGGGTTTATATAGGCCCACCCCCCGGGGGTACAATGGTAATCCAGCTGGGCGTGGGCCCTAGCCATCTATGTCTATGCTCGCCGGCTTCTGCGCCGGCTGCTGGGGCCCGCTGGCTAGTGGGTCCCGCCGGCTGCCGGCTCCTTGGTCGACAGGCAAGCCCCACTGTCCAGGGCCTTGTCGGTGGCTGGTTACTGTTGCCTCAAACCTGGTGACGAGGGCTTCGCCGAGGTAAGCGTGGCTACAGTGCCGCCGCCCGGCGGGCGATCGCTGTAGCCTCACCTCGTCTTGTCTCCTTAATGGGGCGTCTCCTTCGAGGGAGGAAGCAAGCCGGCTGTGGGGAGCCGGCCCTGTCTTGGGCCGACTAGGGGAGGCTTGGCCGCCTTCGGGTGTCTCTCTACCTGAAGGGGCCCACTGCCCGTGGGCCGCGCTGACAGCCCGTCGTGGGTGGCATCAGGGTCAACATGGCAACAGTGCCGCGCCGGACGGGTCATGGCCACCCCGTACGGCGCACTGTGCCAGGCGTGCTTTGGGATTCGGGGGTGGTAGGCTTTACTGTAGCCACGCCCCGCCACATCACCGTTATGTGGATGCAGACTTCGAGGGTACGTACTTGACCGCTTTGTGGGAGTCGGCCTCTCGCGGTCGGCTTCTTGGAGCCGGCCCTCCCGGGGCTTTCTTCATGAGGGCTAAAGCCGGGCCGCCTTCCGATAGTCGGCCTGGGAGACAGCCGGCAAGGGGAAGGCGGCCCCACCTCTTGGATTCTTCAGGGCCGGATCGGCTCGTAATTTTTTTAGAAGGGCCAGGGGGAGCCGGCTAGGCTACCCGTGGTCGTTTACTCCGACAATAGTCCCCGAAGCTGATCAAGCTTCGAGGCTGACAAAGGGACGGGAAGCTTGGTTAGCTTCCTATCCTGAGGAGCCGGCTTTGCTTATGCGCGCCGTCTTCGGAAAGCTCCGTATCTTGTAGGCGGGAACGTGGGTCGGCCTGCGAGCTGACCACGCGCCACCCCGCGGGCCACGTGGCAAGGGAAACCTGCCAACGCACGCGCGTGATGGGACGCCGCCGCAGGCCTGGGCCCGCCACTTCTAGGCCTCGGCCCAAGCGCGGATCTTCTGCGGCCCACAACGGACCGCTCGCCTTCCCGCGGCGGTTTCATTTCGTCATCAGGGCGCAATAATCGCGGGACGTGGGGGAGTGGGCGCAGTTGATCCCACGTTCCCCCACACCACGCCTCCTCGGCTCCGCTGCGCGGGTCTATAAGTAGGGGGAGGAGAGGGAGCGGCAGAGGCTCGCACGCTCTCCCTCGCTCCACCCTTTCTCACCTTCCTTCTCCTTCCTTCCGCCGCCGCAGCGACCCATTGCCGTGCCGCTCCGCCATCGGACCTCTCGGTTCCTTCGGTCCCGCCGTAGCGAGGTCGTGCGCGTCTCCGCCATCGCATCGCCTTGTTCCTCGCCGCGTCGCTCCCATGGCGTTGTCGAGCTCGTGGGACGGCTCCAACGTCCACGAGGACCACGTTGAGTTCCTCCGCTGGACGCGGCGTCTGCTGGCGAGAACTACGTGCGGGTTCGTCGTGCGCCGGTGAGGGAGATTTCGCTGGCACCGGAGGAGGGCGAGCAGGTAATCTTCCACTCGCACTGCCTGCGCGGCTTCGGCCTCCCGGCGAGCGGATTCCTTCGCGCTTTTCTTGAGTTTTACCACCTCCAGCCGCATCACCTCACACCCAACGCGGTGATGCTGCTGTCGGCTTTCGTCACCCTGTGTGAGGGCTTTCTTGGGGTTCTCCCCACTCTCGAGCTCTGGGGAGAATTCTTCCAGTGCAAGCTCGGCACCGTTGTTGCGGGCGTGCCCGCCCCCTGCGGAGCCTTCATCGCCATGAGGCGGACGGGCGAGAACAATCCGTTCCCGCCCATCCCGTTGATCCAGTCGGTGAAGCTCTGGCAGAAATCCTATTTTTACGTGAAGAACGTCGCCCAGCAAGGCGACTTCGTCAACCTGCCGGCTTACATAGCCGGCCCGCCGGCTGGGAGGCAACCCTCGTGGAGCTATCGGGCTAGGTCGTTCTCTCAGGCCGGGAACGCAGCCGTCGCCCGGCTCCGGGTGATGATCCAGTCGGAGGGCCTGACCGGAGCCGACCTGGTGGCCGCCTTCGTGGAGCGCCGAGTACTTCCGCTCCAAGGCCGGCCTCACATGATTTGTCAGATGAGCGGCCGCTTCGACCCGTGCCGGCTGAGCACCAGGGAGATGCCTCATGTCGAGGTGTCTTACATGGTGAACTACATCTCCAACTGCAAGCTCACCGAGGATTGGCGATACGGCAAGGGGCCGTATTCTCGCGCCAACCCTCCGCCTGCTGTAAGTTTTTCTTCTTTTCTTCCTTTTTGTAGCTGGCCTCATGATGGCCGACTACTGATCAATCGGTTTGTCCTCAGCAGAACCCTCTTCTACCGCCGACGGACGGGACCGCAGGGGTAGAGCGCCAGCTCCTCCCCGACCGCACGGTGGACGACGTCGATGATCCGGACCTGGGAGCGGCCGCCATGGAAGATGCCGTCGTGGGGGAAGGCGACGAGGCAGGCGGCGCGGGGCTCGGGGCCGGCCTCAAGGATTGGGCGGACGATGACGAGGTCGAAGTCGTTCCGCACCGCCAGACGGCGCTTGATCATCAAGGCGCGGGCTCGTCTGCCACGCCGGCTGCCCGTGGCGGCGCACAGAAACGCCGGGCCGCGTCGACCTACTTCGGCAGCCGGCCGAAGAAATCCACGGGTTCCACGGCGGCGACCAAGCGGGATGAGGCGGCCGTGAAGGCGGCCCGCTTCCGCAAGGCGGTGAAACAGCCGCAGGCGATCTCGGCGTAAGCGTCAAATGTCTTGTATTTTTTGTTGTCCTCTTTGATTGAGGCTCTTCTAAACTTTTCTTTGCTCGCCGGGCAGGGCACCGCTTTCCCTCGAGCGAGGTCCTGGCGGCTCCGTAGTCGGGCCGACTGGAGGGTTCTCAGGCTCCCGCCGCGTGGATCCCCGCGCCGACCTCATGGAGGCCACAGAGCGGAACGCATGGGAGGCGCGGGAGGAGCGGGAGGCGGCGGAGCGAAGAACTGCCCAGGCGGCGAAGGAGCAGGCCGACGCGGCGGCCAAGGCCGGGGCGGAGGCGGCGGCCGCGGAGAAGGAGGCGGAGGCCTCGCGCAACCAGCCTCCGCAGCTCGTCGTTCCCCTCCGCGCCGTGGCCCCCGACATCCCCGTGCCCCCGTCGGAGGAGGTCGACCGAGACCCACCGGTGATGGAGAAGAGGGAGGACCACGTGGTCTTCGTGGAGGAGGCGCCGCAGATGGCGCTGACTGGAGCGGGCCAAAGCGGCCAACCAGCCGCGGCGCCAGAGCAGCCGGCCGGGGGCGAGCCGGAGGCAGGGGTCGGCCTCGAGGTGCAGCCGGCATTTCGCCGGCGCGCAGGGCGAGCTACCTCCGCGCCGGAGCCGCACAGAGCTGCAGGCGCCAGCCTGACGGCGGAGGCCCTGGAGGCGCCCAGTGCCAGCACGTCCGAGTGGACGCCGAGCGGGGGGACGGCCGAGCTGAACACGGCGGCCCAGGAGGTCCGGAACCGGCTTCAAGCCCAGGCCGCTTCGCTGCAGCGATATACCCAAGAGTTCCTCACGACACGGGCCGTCATCCGGGTGAGACTTCTGGCCTTGGTTGTTTTGCTTTTTTGATTTCTTCTGTGGGGGCACGTTAGCGCACCCACTGGGTGTAGTCCCCGAGTTCCGAGTCGGCTGCTGAGCAGGCGGCTTGGAACTTACTAGGTCCTGACAGCTATCTTATTCTTGCATCCTGTCTGATCTTCCAGGAATACCATAACCTCCGCGCTGCTGCTTTCAACTCCCAGGCTCAGGAGCTGGGCCAGAAAACCAAGGACCTGACCAACAGCCGGAGTGCGTGCTTTGTCTCATTCATCTCTTGTGGGGGCGCGTCAGCGCACCCACTGGGTGTAGTCCCTGAGATTCGGGCCAACTGCTGATCAGTCGGGTCGGATCTTCCCTGACGACTTCTTCCTTATTGATTTTTCCTTTGTCTTCATGCTTGCAGGAGCCAATGCCGACTTGAGGGAGCAGCTCAGCGGGGCCCAGACCGCCCTTCGCGTCAAGGAAGCCGAGTGCAACGCCTTAGTCCTGGAGCGTGACCACCTGGCCAAGAAGTTGGCCGACCAGGAGGAGAGCCACAAGGCGGCCCTGAAGAAGGCGCAGGACAGCGAGGACGCCCTCAAAGCTGAGTTCGAGACCGAAGCGGCGGGGTGGGCTGAGGCAAAACAAGCGCTGAGCGAGGGCTACGGCCGGGTTGAGGATCTGATTGATGGTAAGCCGCCTTCCTCACTCCTTGCTTGCCCCTTGCCCCCTGATTTGTGTTCTGACTTGTGCTGCTTTTTGCTCTTTGTGCAGACTACTTCCCCGGCTACTCCGTCATTGCCACCCAGACCATCGAGGCCCACCGCGAGGCGCGCCGGCAGGCGGGGGCTAAAATCACGTCGGACGCGAGCCGGACGCTTGAGGAGCAACTCTTGGCGGTCCAAGCCCGGCTGCAGCCGTCTCACCGCATGCTCCGCCGCCTCCAGCGCGTCGGGGCGCAGGTGTTGGCCGCCCTCTGGCCAGGCGAAGCGATTCCCCGCACCCCGAGTCGGACTGCCGACCGGCTGGAGGTTGCGGTTGGCCGTTTCGAGGCCTGGAAGGCATCGGCAGCCCGGCTTGGAGCTGGGCGGGCGCTGGAGTTCGTCCGAGCCTGGTATGCCGGGCTGAACCTGGACCAGCTGCGCACCTGGCGGCTGGAAGCCGACGAGGAGATGGAGGAGGTGCGGCCGGCTATCGCTCAGCGTGCCTCGACGATCGCCGAGTGCACTGACATCAGCGCCTTTGCTCCTAAGATAAATGACGACGGCGTTGCCCAGCCGGAGGAATGGTTTGGGCTGGACCCGACAGAGGGTGAGGACTCGGCGGAGGAGATCGCTTCCAGCGATGAAGGTGAAGACGACGAAGGAGAGAAAGGCGAAGACGCCGAGCCGGCCGGTGAAGCGGCCAGCCAGCCTCAGCTTGACTGTGCCTCCAGCAACGAGGCGTGTGCCGGCACGCCCTCTGCGGGAGGTGGTGATCATGCCGAGGCTCGCCAGCCGGCCACTCCTCCAGGCAGCACTGCCGTCTCTACCGACCTGCCCGACTCGCCAGTCATTCCCTTGGCTTAATCTGCCATCCTTGCTTTTCCTGCTTGTTACTCTTTGAACAATTTTTATTAAACTTGTGCAGTTCCACCCACTGGGGGTGTATTCAAACTATGTTGAATGCTGTCCTTTCGAAGGTCTTTTGTGTAAATATGATCGTGTGTGTGTGTTTGGCTTCCATTCGCGTATGCTTTTTATCCTTAGGCTGTTTCCTTTGCCGCCTTCCCCTGGCTGCTGCCTTCCCAACCGGCAGCTGCTCTGCAGCCTGTGGCTAGGGAAGAACTTGGCTATATTTACTTTGTTTTGGGGGGAAGGCAAGTACTCGAGCTTTCTTAGATTGAAGCGAGGTGAATGGAAGCCGGCCGGCCAGCTACTCTGGTAGTCGGTCGGTGGTGGGAGAAAAACCGGCTTTTGTTATATTAGTCCATTAGTCCCTAGCCATTTTTCGTGTGGGCGTCCTTTCCTGCCTTTAACTCTTGCCAGCTGGACAGCCGGTTTTTCGAACTGCGATTTTTGGCAAGAGAAGGCTTGGGTGCCGGCACACTACTTGTCTGACCGCGGGTAGGACTTCTAATATAACTCAAGGCGGCCAGTCCCCGGGCCGACTAGTCGAACCCGGTGCCGGACGAAAAAAGTGAATGTAATGACATGATCATAAGCATGATACTCTTCATTCATAGATAAAAGATGGCAGTCCCCGAGCTCTCCTTGGGGGGGCTATTGTCTCGTACTTAGTACAAAAGTTAGCGTGATACATACTGCATTTCAACTGTAAAATCTTCAGAGGAGGTTGGCGTTCCATGGTCGTTCCGACTCCTTGCCGGAGTCGTCTCTCTTTCGTACCTTCGGCTTCTGTGCGTCGATCAGGTAGTAGGAGTCATTTCCCAGCGCTCTGCTGATGACAAAGGGGCCTTCCCAAGGGGCCGAGAGCTTGTGATGGCCGGCTGTTCGCTGGATCAGCCGGAGCACGAGGTCGCCCTCTTGGAAAGATCTTGGTCTGACCTTCCGGCTATGGTAGCGGTGCAAGCCCTGCTGGTAGATGGCGGACCGGCTGAGGGCTAACAGCCGGCCTTCTTCCAGCAGGTCGACACCGTCTTCCCGTGCTTCCTTGGCCTCCGCCTTCGTGTACATGGTTACCCGAGGCGAGTCGAACTTGATGTCAGTTGGGATGACCGCCTCGGCACCATACATGAGGAAGAAAGGACTGAAGCCGGTTGACTTGTTTGGGGTAGTGCGCAGACTCCAGAGGACGGCCGACAGCTCATCGAGCCAACAGCCGGCCGAACGTTCCAGTGGTACGACCAGTCGGGGCTTGATGCCGGAAAGGATGAGGCCATTGGCTCGCTCGACTTGGCCGTTTGACTGCGGGTGGGCAACGGACGCTAAGTCCAACCGGATGCCCTACATCGCGCAGAAACGTGCCAATGCTCCCTTGGCGAAATTCGTGCCGTTGTCGGTGATGATGCTGTGTGGCACGTCGTACCGAGTTGTTATATCTACGATGAATGTCATGGCAGTCGGCCCATTCAGCTTCTTGATCGGCTTTGCCTCAATCCATTTGGTGAATTTGTCCACGGCGACAAGCAGATGTGTCATGCCACCACGCGCCGTCTTGAATGGGCCCACCATGTCCAGTCCCCAAACGGTGAAGGGCCAAGTGAGGGGAATGGTCTTGAGTGCCGAAGCCGGCATGTGTTGCTTGGAGCTGAAGACTTGGCACCCTTTGCAATGTTTAACTAACTCCTTGGCGTCATCCAAAGCAGTCGGCCAAAAGAACCCATGGCGGAAAGCTTTGGCGACGAGTGATCTTGAGGCCGCATGGTGGCCGCATTCTCCTTGGTGGATGTCTCTGAGGATTGCAATGCCCTTCTCTTGCTCGATGCATCGCTGGAAGACTCCAGTGACACTGCGCCTGACGAGCTCTCGGTTGACGATTGTGTATGCTCCGGCTCAGTGTTGGACTTGTCTTGCCTCTGTTTCATCAGCCGACAGATCTTGGTTTATTAGGAAGTTGAGGATGGACTGGGCCCATGATGGAGCTGCGACTTCTTCTATTGCCAACACGGCTACTGCGACCAGGGCGGGCGGGCTGGGTGGTGAAATGCTGGAGTCGGCCGCCACCTGTTGTGTTGGTGCAGTCCCCGGGCCGACTACCGCAGTCCCCGAGTCGGGTGTGGCAGTCCCCGGGTTGGGCGTAACTACGGAAGTCCCCGAGCCGCCTACTGACGTCCCCGAGCCGACTATCGAAGTTCCCGGGTCACCTGCTTGGTTCTTCGAGCCAGACCCGGCTGCATCCGGGTCAGGCGGCACGAAGATGGAATCAGACTCTGGAGACGGCTTGATAGACGGCTTGAGGAGGCGTTGCAGAGAGACACCGGTTGGTATTGCCTGCCGAGTGGAGCCTATTCGAGCCAGGGTATCAGCTGGCTCGTTGTCGGCTCGCGGTACATGGAGGAACTCGCATCCTTCAAAGTACCCGCTGATCTGCTGAACGAGGAAGCGGTAGCTTGCCATATTTGCGTCCTTGGCGTCCCAGTCGCCGGCTGATTGCTGGACTACCAAGTCCGAGTCACCGTAACATAGGATCCGGCGTATGCCGAGCTCTTTGGCAAGCCGGAGCCCGTGTATGAGCGCCTCGTACTCGGCCACGTTGTTGGAGGCAGCAAAGTGAATTTGCAGTGTGTATTTGAGCTTGTCGCCTTTGGGAGAGGTGGGGATGACGCCGGCTCCCAAGCCGGTGCGCATCTTGGACCCATCGAAGTGCATGCGCCAATGAGTGGAGTCGGGAGCTGGCGGCAGGTACTGGGTCTCGGCCCAGTCGACGAGGAAGTCGGCCAATGCTTGGGACTTGATGGCGGTGCGAGGCTGGTAGAAGATCGTGTAGGGGGGCAGCTCGATGGCCCATTTCGCCACCCGGCCGGATGCATCCCTGCTGCCTATGATCTCGGCAAGCGGGGCGGTGCATACGACCGTGATGGGGTGCTCTTGGAAGTAGGGCTTCAGCTTCTTGGCGGCGAAGTACACGCCATAGCACATCTTCTGATAGTGCGGGTAGTTCTGCTTCGAGGTAGACAGCACCTCACTCAAATAGTACACCGGCCTCTGGACCGGCTGGGCTCGGCCCTCTTCTGGGCGCTGGACTACGATGACGGTGCTGACCACCCGGCTGGTTGCAGCAATGTAGAGGAGTATGGGCTCCTTCTCGGTCGGCGCCGCTAGGACAGGCGGCGTGGCCAGCATCTTCTTCAGCTCGTGAAAAGCTTGGTCGGCTTGGTCGTTCCACTCGAAGTGAGTGGTCTTCTTCATGAGGGGGTAGAGGGGGAGAACTTTCTCTTCGAGCCGGCTGATGAAGCGGTTCAGGGAGGCCAAGCACCCGGTGAACTTCTGGACGTCTCGAAGTTTGGTGGGAATCGCCATTCTCTCAATGGCCTTGATCTTTACTGGGTTGCATTCGATGCCGCGTTCGGAGACCAGGAAGCCTAGGAGCTGGCCGACTGGCACTCCAAACACGCATTTCTCGGGGTTGAGCTTGATCTGGAACCGGCGCAGGTTCTCAAATGTTTCCTTGAGGTCTTCCAGCAAGGTGTCGTGCTTCTCCGTCTTCACCACAATGTCGTCTACGTAGACGTGGGCATTTCTGCCGAGCTGGTTGAGGAGGCACTTCTGCATGCAACGCTGAAATGTGGCACTGGCATTTCTTAAGCCGAATGTCATAGTCAGGTAGTAGAAAGCTCCGAATGGCGTGATGAAGGCGGTCTTCAGGCGGTCAGCCGGATCTAGCTTTATCTGGTGGTATCCTGAGTAAGCATCCAAGAAACTCAACAGCTCGCATCCGGCCGTGGAGTCTATCACTTGATCAATCCTTGGCAGGGCAAAGGGATCTTTAGGACAGGCCTTGTTGAGGCTCGTGTAGTCTATGCACATGCGCCACTTGTTGTTCTTCTTTAGCACGAGGACCGGGTTGGCGAGCCACTCTGGAAAGAAAACCTCCATAATTAAGCCGGCTGCCAGAAGCCGGCTATCTCTTCTCCTACAATCCTTCTTTTCTCCTCCGACAGTCGGCGAAGGGGTTGTTTGACTGGTTTTGCGCCTTCTCGGACGTGTAGCTTGTGCTCGGCGAATTCCTTCGGAACACCCGGCATGTCCTTTGGGGACCATGCAAAGATGTCCCGATTCTCACGGAGGAAATCGGCGAGCTCGCCTTCCTATTTGCTGCTTAGGTTTGCCCCGATGACGGCAAACCTTTCTGGGTGCTCGGGGTCAAGAGGTATCTTCTTCGTCTCCTTGGCCGGCTGGAAAGATCCTTGGGCATCACACTCCTTGGGATCGGGGGACAGGGCCGGCTGTTTGCCGGCCATGGCCACGACTCGGTCCAACATCTTCTTTTCTTCGGCAATCACAAGGGACTCGACCAGCCGACTGCTGGCTGCTGCGCACTCAGAAGATTTCTTGTAATCGCCGGCTATGGTGATGGTGCCCTTGGCGCTCGGCATCTTCATCTTGAGGTAAGCATAGTGGGGAACAGCCATGAACCTGGCCAAGGCAGGACGGCCAAGCAATGCATGGTAGGGGCTCTCCAGGACCACGACTTCAAACCAGATCGCTTCCCGGCGGAAATGATCCTTGTCCCCAAAGAGAACATCAATCTTGATCTTGCCAATGGGGGCGCAGGACAGGCCAGGTACAATGCCATGGAACACAGTCCGAGTAGGCATGAGTTGCTTCGTCTTGACGTTCAACTTCTCCAGGGTGTCACGGTACAGGATGTTGATGTTGCTCCCGCCGTCTATCAGCACGCGGGAGAAACGGGTGGCGCGTCTGTCTGTTGCAAGGGTGGCATCCAAAACCAACACATAAGAGCCGGGAGATGGCATCACCTCTGGGTGGTCGGCCCGGCTCTAGCTGATAGGCTTTTCTGACCAGTGCATGTGCTCGGCAGGGCTGGTAGCGACTACGTTGACTTCCTGGTGCTCTCGGCGTCTGCTGCGCCGGCCTTCGGGCTGGCTTGTAAAGACGACATAGGCGGCATGCTCGTCGGGGAACTCATCGTGCACAGCTCCGACTGCTGGCCGAGCGGTCGGCAGCTGCGGAGCCGGAGGCGGTGGACCAGCAGGCGGAGGCGGCGCGAGCCCTTCGCCTTTGGAGATTCGGGTGAGCCAGTGGCACTTCCAGGTTGTGTGGTTGGACGGCTTCGCGCCGCTGTGGAACTTGCATGGGGCATCGAGAGTTTGCTCGTAGGAGAAGGCCGGCTGCCAAGCCGGCCTGCCGCCCCTCTGCTTCTTGGGTGCGGGCCGCCCTTCGGGCTGCTCGTCTTCGACTGTGGCCACCTGCCGACTGGAGGAGAGCGGCACGGGGCCCTTGCGCTTGTGGTCGTTCTGGTACGGGCGTCGGGCGGAGTCCCTAGCCGGCGTCTTGGGCGCTGGGTTGAGTACCTTCCCGGACGCGTCTACCCGGAGTTCAGTCTTCATTGAGGAGTCGACGGTGGCGTACTTGTCCTCTATGACCAGAAGCTCGTCGAGGGTAGTAGGCTCGTCGCAGAGGAGCTTGTGCTTGAGGAGGGTGCCTTCTCGGCACCCGGCAGTGAAGTATTCTATGGCTTGCACCTCGTGCACCCCTTCGCAAGAGTTGCGGAGCTCGGCCCAACGCGTGAGGTAGTCGCGAGTGGATTCGGTGGGGCCTTGTACGCACAAGGAGAGCTGTCTGGGCTTGGGAGCCCACTTGTAGGTGCTGGTGAAGTTGCGGACGGAGGCTTCTATGAAGTCTAGCCAGCTGTTGATGCTGTATGGCCTGAGGTTGTTGAGCCAGGTCCGCGCCGTGCCTTGCAGCATGAGGGACACGTACTTCACGGCAACGCGCCTGTTGTCGTTCGCTATGAGAACCGCTGTGGAGTAGTCGATCAACCAATCTTCCGGCTTCACGGAGCCGTTGTACTTGGGCGTGTCTCTTGGGAGCGAGAACCCTTTGGGGAAAGGCTCGTCGCGGATGCGGGGGCCGAAGTAAGGTGGGCCGACATCATCTTCTTCTTCTAGCGCCAGGGATCGCGCTAGGCGGTCGATCCGATGGCGGGCGTCGTTCTCGCCGACTCCTTCACGGCGATCTAGTCGGCCGCTGAGAGTCGGATGCGTGACAGGTGGTGGGGTGGGATATCTCTCCCCACGGGGCGGAAGCGGAGGCGGGTTGCCCCGCCGCTCCACGGCCTGGGGACGGCCTTCTGCGTCTCGCTCAATGGAGATCAGGGTTCGGCTTCGGCTGGCAGCTGGCTCTTTCTCGTGTCGCACGGGGATTTTACCCGCAGTCGGCGTCCGGGACATCGCGCCGTGCTCTCGACGCGGGGGAGGGCTTTCCGCACGAGCGTCGGCTTCGTGCCGCTGTGTGGCTGCATCGATTAGTTGCTGGATGCGTCTGGTCATGTGGGGGAGTTCTTTGGCCCCCAGTCCGTCTAGCTCGTCTACGGCCGCCTGGGCAGCGCGCAGGTTCTCGAGTGGAGTGGCGTAGACTGGGCGGTCGAATCCTAGCGTGTCGGCGAGGGCAGCGCCGCGCTGTCTGACAACGCCGGCTCGGCTTGGCCCTCCTGGGGGCAGCGTGCCAAAGGCGGCGCGGTCGGCTTCGCGCTGGTGGGCCTCAGTGAGGCGTCTCATGGAAGCCAACTTCCGGCCCTCCGCGAGGAGGGCGAGGCGGCGAGCCTCCAGTGCTTCGGCGTCAGCATCGGCCAGGAGGGGGATGGACAAGTCGTGGACCGCCGCATGCGGGGCGTCGAGGGCGTTCTCGCCAGAAGCGCCGCTGTGACCGATGACCATCACCTCGGTGGTGGCACCGTCGCAGCCATCGGCCCGGGGAAGCAGGTCGTTGTAGATCACGACGTCGGTGGGGAAAGCGTCGAGCGAGGCCGTGTCGGAGTCGACAGGCATCGGATCGGTGGAGCCAACAGACTCCAAGTCCGCAGCAGGCTCGCCGGAGACGTGGAGCTGGCCGAGGAGGTTGACGACGTGGTCGGTGCCCGCGTCAGAGGCGGGCTCGTCGGAGATGAGGGTCTCGTCGAGGAGATCGGTGAGGCCGCTCGCTGCGCAGACATTGGTGATGCCTTGCAGCGCGTCGTGGCAAGCGCTATCGGGCATGCCGGGCTGGCTACGCTCGCCGGGGAGGAAGAGGGTTCCCGTCCAGAACAGGTCTCCGGACGACGGTGCACCTGGCCCCACGGTGGGCGCCAAATGTCGGGTGGTAGGTGCGACATATGCCAACGGGTGGCTTATCATTGTGGGAGCCAGTAAGACGTCGCCGGTGCCTGGAAGCGGGATGAGGCGAAGACATGCACGCCGGCGAATCTTACCCAGCTTCAGGGCTCTCCGTGGAGATAACACCCCTACTGCTGCTCTGCGGGGTCTCCGCATGATCACTAGATGAACGAGTGGCTACAAGATGCTCCTTGAGCTGTTTGGCGAGAAGAAGAAGAAGGGCACGGCTAGCTCTCCTCTCCTCTCTATGTGGTGTCTAAAACTAGCTCAGATCAACCCTTTGCATGGGTGCCCCGGGGGGTTTATATAGGCCCACCCCCCGGGGGTACAATGGTAATCCGGCTGGGCGTGGGCCCTAGCCGTCTGTGTCTACGCTCGCCGGCTTCTGCGCCGGCTGCTGGGGCCCGCCGGCTGGTGGGTCCCGCCGGCTGCCGGCTCCTTGGTCGACAGGCGGGCCCCACTGTCCAGGGCCTTGTCGGTGGCTGGTTACTGTTGCCTCAAACCTGGTGACGAGGGCTTCGCCGAGGTAAGCGTGGCTACAGTGCCGCCGCCCGGCGGGCGATCGATGTAGCCTCACCTCGTCTTGTCTCCTTAATGGGGTGTCTCCTTCGAGGGAGGAAGCAAGCCGGCTGTGGGGAGCCGGCCCTGTCTTGGGCCGACTGGGGGAGGCCTGGCCGCCTTCGGGTGTCTCTCTGCCTGAAGGGGCCCACCGCCCGTGGGCCGCGCTGACAGCCCGTCGTGGGTGGCATCAGGGTCAACATGGCAACAGTGCCGCGCCGGACGGGTCATGGCCACCCCGTACGGCGCACTGTGCCATGCGTGCTCCGGTATTCGGGGGTGGCAGGCTTTACTGTAGCCATGCCCCGCCACATCGCCGTTATGTGGATGCAGACTTCGAGGGTACGTTCTTGACCGCTTTGTGGGAGTCGGCCTCTCGCGGTCGACTTCTTGGAGTCGGCCCTCCCGCGGCTTTCTTCATGAGGGCTAAAGCCGGGCCGCCTTCCGATAGTCGACCTGGGAGACAGCCGGCAAGGGGAATGCGGCCCCACGTCTTGGATTCTTGAGGGCCGGATCGGCTCGTAATTTTTTCAGAAGGGCCAGGGGGAGCCGGGTAGGCTACCCGTGGTCGTTTACTCCGACAGTGAGACGGTTTATCAATAGCATGATTATGGTAATGGATGCTCAATGTGATGTGATCATGCAATTGATGGTAGGCAATAAGATCATGATGTATGAATATGCCATCAAGGTGTATCACAACAAATTTGCTAATGAAATGCACAAGCTCATATATCATGGATGACATGGGAATACAAGATGTAACAAGGCAATCATGATGTGAGTCAATCCATGCATAAGATGCAAATTTGTCATGTGTATGATATGTCCATCGAGCATGACATGTGTGAACACAATCAACAAATATGGAGGTGTTGGTATACCAATGCTCGATGTCATGGCATGAGTGGAGGTTCGAAGGTGCATCCAATAAATCCGAGCGCTCCTCAACTTGAAGGTCCATGGGTTCCATCTCCAATGTCGGTCCTCCATCCAATAGATGTAACATGTAGACAAGAAGAAGGAAACAACAATGAAAGAGTGACCCATCCAATATGCATATTTGAGGATGGCTCAAAGGGAAGGAGTTCACCTTTAGCAGATTCTCGCAAATGTTGGTGTTGCACATTGTGTATGCCTTCACATGACCAAATTATGTCATGACGGTATCGCCTTGTGAATCCTTCAACATGAAAGAACATGACAAACACTCGGAAAAACAAATGAGTTTAGCGGAAAACCTATCATTCGTGCGGTAAAATACCCAACAAGTGGATGCATCATGCTCATCATAAGAAAGGACAAGGGAGCATTTCATAGTACGGAGGCATATGATGTGAGAACAACCAAATAGAATAGGCGTAATCAAGCAAGCATGCATCACAAGTAAGGTGTCCAAGTCTCCACGATCAATAAGCATAGATGCAATAATTGGAGGCAAGCAACAATGAACAAAATATATCATGTGAGAGGCATGAACATATACGTCATCAACCCAAGAAAGCAAGTAAGAATGGAACATGGGTGATGCGACAAAGCAAGCAATCATGTGAATCAAGTCAAGCAAGCTAGTAGTGCGAAGATACAACGTACTAGAAGGAATCATGTCAAGTATGTCATGTGTGCAAATAGTGGTCATGAATAATGCACAAGACACATCACAAGCATGAAGGCAAGATATGAGCAAAATAGCATCAATAGCATGAGGTGTTGGGTTTCGTAGTAATTTCAAAAAATTTCCTATGCACACGCAAGATCATGGTGATGCATAGCAACGAGAGGGGGAGAGTGTGATCTACATACCCTTGTAGATCGACAACGAAAGCGTTAACTTGGTTGATGTAGTCGTACGTCTCCACGGCCCGACCGATCAAGCACCGAAACTACGGCACCTCCGAGTTCTAGCACACGTTCAGCTCGATGACGATCCCCGGACTCCGATCTAGCAAAGTGTCGGGGAAGAGTTCCGTCAGCACGACGGCGTGGTGACGATCTTGATGTACTACTGTCGCAGGGCTTCGCCTAAGCACCGCTACAATATTATCGAGGACTATGGTGGAAGGGGGCACCGCACACGGCTAAGAATATGATCACGTGGATCAACTTGTGTCCCTAGGGGTGCCCCTGCCTCTGTATATAAAGGTTCAAGAGGGGGAGGCCGGCCGGCCATCATAGGGCGCGCCAGGAGGAGTCCTACTCCCTCTGGGAGTAGGACTCCCCCCCTTTCCTAGTTGGAATAGGATTCGCGAGGTGGGAAAAGAGAGAGAGAGAAGGAGGGGGCGCCGGCCCCCTCTCTCCTTGTCCTATTCGGACTAGGGGGGAGGGGCGCGCGGCCTAGCCCTGGCCACCTCTCCTCTTCTTCCACTAAGGCCCACTAAGGCCCATATAGCTCCCGGGGGGTTCCGGTAACCTCCCGGTACTCCGGTAAAATCCCGATTTCACCCGGAACACTTCCGATATCCAAACATAGGCTTCCAATATATCAATCTTTATGTCTCGACCATTTCGAGACTCCTCGTCATGTCCGTGATCACATCCGGGACTCCGAATAACCTTCGGTACATCAAAATGCATAAACTCATAATATAACTGTCATCGTAACCTTAAGCGTGCGGACCCTACGGGTTCGAGAACAATGTAGACATGACCGAGACACGTCTCCGGTCAATAACCAATAGCGGAACCTGGATGCTCATATTGGCTCCTACATATTCTACGAAGATCTTTTATCGGTCAGACCGCATAACAACATACGTTGTTCCCTTTGTCATCGGTATGTTACTTGCCCGAGATTCGATCGTCGGTATCCTATACCTAGTTCAATCTTGTTACCGGCAAGTCTCTTTACTCGTTCTGTAATACATCATCCCGCAACTAACTCATTAGTTGCAATGCTTGCAAGGCTTAAGTGATGTGCATTACCGAGAGGGCCCAGAGATACCTCTCCGACAATCGGAGTGACAAATCCTAATCTCGAAATACGCCAACCCAACATGTACCTTTGGAGACACCTGTAGAGCTCCTTTATAAGCACCCAGTTACGTTGTGACGTTTGGTAGCACACAAAGTGTTCCTCTGGCAAACGGGAGTTGCATAATCTCATAGTCATAGGAACATGTATAAGTCATGAAGAAAGCAATAGCAACATACTAAACGATCGGGTGCTAAGCTAATGGAATGGGTCATGTCAATCAGATCATTCAACTAATGATGTGATCCCGTTAATCAAATAAAAACTCTTTGTCCATGGTTAGGAAACATAACCATCTTTGATTAACGAGCTAGTCAAGTAGAGGCATACTAGTGACACTCTGTTTGTCTATGTATTCACACATGTATTATGTTTCCGGTTAATACAATTCTAGCATGAATAATAAACTTTTATCATGATATAAAGAAATAAATAATAACTTTATTATTGCCTCTAGGGCATATTTCCTTCATGAGGCACATGATAAACATGGCAATAGCAACAAGGATCTCCACCAAGCATGCAAATACACATAGAAGTAGCATAATGGTAAATCATGGGTAGATGCAAGCAAGGGTCACAATTGCATGGCAAAGGCATAGAAGCAAGCATAGCATGCAAAGTGAACACGGTAAAATGAGCAAGAAGCGAGAAGCGGTATATAGCCCATAGCCATGTGAGATCCAAGTGAGAGAGATGCGCGTAGTCGTTGCGCGAAGAGAGCAGTGGGAAGGGTAGTTCACGGGATCCCAAGTCATCTATGCTCTCAAGAGCTCATTTTCTCAACTCTTGGGATTGAGAGGTTGACGAGTATACGTGAGTACCTACACAAAACAAAGACAAAGGGAAAATTATGTGTGTGTGGTAGATGTACACATCATCCATCATGATGCGCACGTGCTTGTGTTGGTTAGCGCAAAATAGCCAATGCTCAAATAAATGAGATGCGTGATATAGAAACATGTCATCCATCATGAGAGGTTTGTTATTATGTATAGCATAATGGAGACTCAAATTGTGTAATGCATCACAAGAAATATGTAGAGCATTGTTGTTCATGGTATGCATATGGTGCAAGCAATTATGGGATTCATGCAATGTATGGAATGCATCAAAATCTCCTAATACACATGAGGAAACTATGGGGGTATCCTCATGATCATTAGTGGAAAAATCACACGGAGAATATTGACAACATCCAAAACAATGCATATTTGGAACAATGTGATCATGGCATGGCATAGTAGATGAATTGCGCAAATCATGTAAAGGAAGCATGTCAATATCATCACAAGAAAAACAAAAGCCAATGACCATCATCTCTTCATCTATGCCATAAGTGCAAATTGGATTTATTGTAACGGGGCATGCATAGTCACTATGTTGAGATTGAAATGATGCAATATGGGATATCTCACTCATAGCATATGACAAGGTTAATGGATTGTCAAACATGATGTGACCAATAGAATTTTCACATGATATCCTATGGAGCATAGCATCAGAACTAGGCAAATCAACATGCTCATCATCATATTTATCATAAATAGGTGAGTCATGACATGAAAAAGTCGCACTAGCATGAAGCATGGGAATAGGTGTGTCAACATCATGCAAGCAATCATTGGTGAGACAGTCCGCTAGTGGGACAACAGAAGCACCATCACCTATGTTACCTTTGGAGAATCGCTTATGTGTTGTAGGTGAGGTGTCGAAGACCAAGTCATGGTCATCTTCATCGTGATGGAATCATGTGGGTGGTGCATCTTCTTCCACCATGGCCATCGTTGTCTTCATTGGAGGTATGGACTTGTCGAGGATAGGCGTGTCGTCATGTAGGAGACCTAGCACCAAAGAAGAAAACACACTAGGAGTAGAGGTTAAGTCGTTAGAAATCAAAGTGGCCTCACATGTCGTGTCAACTACCTCGCTCACTAAGTGTTGTGGCTCACTGACGGTGTCCTGGACTAGGGGATACTCACCACGTCATCTCCCGATCTGCTAGATTGGGACGAGGACCCCCATGGCCGTATACTCATGGGCCAGTTCAGGCAGTTGCCGCATACATGGAAGATTCCACAAGACTTGGTGATCAAGACAAGGACTCCTCCCCACCGGCGTATTTGGCTAGGACTCTTGTTATCCTAGGCCTCTGGTGTATTATATAAATCGAGGCCAGGCTAGTCGATAGAGGATATACAACAATCATACCATAGGCTAGCTTCTAGGGTTTTAGCCTCTACGATCTTGTGGTAGATCAACTCTTGTACTACCTATATCATCAATATTAATCAAGTAGGACGTAGGGTTTTACCTCCATCAAGAGGGTCCGAACCTGGGTAAAACATTGTGTCTCTTGCCTCCTATTACCATCGATCCTAGACGCACAGTTCGAGACCCCCTACCCAAGATCCGCCGGTTTTGACACCGACATTGGTGCTTTCATTGAGAGTTCCGCTGTGTGATCGACAAAAGGATCGATGGCTCGTTTGCAGGTCAACTGCGATGCCGGCATCTTCGTCGCCGGCTCAACTGGTCTCCTTGGCTCGACCGAGGACCGTGCTCCATCTCCGATCATCATGTTCGGACGCGGGCCTTCATCAACATCAACTCCGATCTCTATCAAGATCATGGAGGAATCATCCATGGAGCTCGGGGGCTCAACGTCAACATTGCCGTCGGGCGACCGTATTGTTTTTCCGAACAGCAAACTTGTATCTGCTGCCACCACCTCTTAGAGGATCGCTTTGATGATTCGTTTGGTGGAATTGTGCGGAATTAAGTCTACAACAGCCATGCAAAATTTCGTCGAGTTCCAATGGAGGAATCTCCGACAATCTACGATATACCGGAGCCCTGTCAAATCTGGACGGGAATCTGGACGAGTTTAGGGCGTGGTCTCCAGAGCTTACCTCGGAGGTCCTTTGGAAGATCCAACCGTTCATCTACTGCGTAATTCCCATATCTACCACCTCTCCAAATTTCATCTCGATCCGACGGTTCAAACTCCAGGAACCCTCCGATGAGTGGATCAATTTTCGGATCCGTTTTCTGCGCGAATACTGATCCGACCCGAATTCATGTTTCTTTATGAACGTGACATTGGACAACCTTTTTAGAGGAATTCTCTTCTAGTGTATTGTGCGTTGTTTTTAAACACGTGCCCGTAAATTTTTAAGCCTCCCCTGAGGTCGCCTTCATCATCATGCTAGTGTCAAACCAGTCCGGTGATATTGCTCCAAGGCTGCTGACCTGCGCTAGACACGTCGTCACTTTGTTGAGCCGAGCTCAACTTCTTCGGATCATCATCTCGGCAAGCCGAACAAGAGTCCGGCATCGTGAAGGATAAATCATCACCAACATCGCCGCCCCACGGATTACACGGAGCGGGCATACCGGCATCGCCGCACGGTCACTTCATCAAGCCGGCATCAACCACGTCACGACCTGCATCGGCAGGGCCGCACTATTGCTTCTTCAAGCTGGTGTCCATCACGCCGACCTACTTCGACTCATCGGCTGACATCGAGGCTTCGACATCTCGACTGGACCGAGGGCTTCGCCATCTCTTCATCAACCTACTCCGGAGACTTTGGCGTCACTAGCTGACCAGCTCCGTCACGTTAGCTGGACCGAGGGCTTTGCCTCGGCGAGCCAACCTTTGCCAGCATCGCCATACCGTCGCTTTATCGCCCATCAGGCAATGGGTGTGCGGATCGAGTCCCAATTTTGAGAATCACCTTTCTTCGAATTGCTACAACAAATAAACCAGGTGCTATTAATTCTAGTATTTTTTGCTTGTTTGGGTTTATTTTCCAAGGAATTATTACTCTGTTTTGTCCATCCTCTGTACACAGGTCTATCAAATGATGGCCGCATTAACGACGGTCGCGTGGTGTTCGGTCAGTTTCCGTACATAGTCCGGCGAACGCCGCATCCGGAACTCGGACCGACCTGTGAATTCAGGCTTTGCCATGCCTTTACCGCATCACGCCGACGTCCTGCATCGACATTGACTTCGGCGCCAGGACATATTTCTTTTATTACTCACTTTGCATAAATTATTTATTATGCAACGATTTTTTTTAATTATTATTATTACTATTATCTCCGGTTTGCACTATTTTTTGTGCACAGGAAAATGATCCGGGGACTTCGTCGTCACTCTGCGGTCTGCATTGACTGTGCTATGTCACCACTTCGGCGTGTCGAGCTCTCCGCTCCGCCACCTCGGGACCGGCTTGGGGGATGGAACCTTGTCCCGCATCAAGCTCGGACGGCGTCATCAATGCCGAACACATTAACCAGCTAAGTCACTTTCATGCTCAAAGTTTTAATTTTTAACTTGTGTTCGGTTCGACCAAGCATTATACTTTTTTGGAAAAAAGTATCTTGTAAAAAATTTCCTTGTCCAAACTTTGTTTGTGACGCACATATTCAAATACCCCGTTTATTTGGGGGCTTCCTCTATGAAGCTTTTCCTCTTGCATATGATTATACTTGTACGGCTTCGTTCCTTGTTCGTGTATTATGCCACAATATGCACCATATTGACTTAAGCGATTTGCAACCTCGGTTGCCTGGCTCCTGTGCTTACCCCTACGTTCCCGATCGTTCGGCTAGGGAGTAAAGGGAGCACCTCTACGATTGTCATGACCGGATCCTCAGAGCTCTGACCTCAGACTGGGTGAAGCCGAAAGCCAGCGCTCTTATTGTTTTCAATCATGGTCGGCACACAACGGAACTCATGAGTACAAAAAATCTATTGCACAAGTCTCATAGCAATAATGAGCACCGAAGAAAGGTATCGGTGAGGGTACTATTTTCTTCGAAGATGCTTCTTACACTTCGTCTGTAATATAGCATAAGTTCCCTGAGCGCGCTTTGTCTGTTACAGCCTTATGGCCCGGTTGCCAGGTTATCAGAAACACTGTCGATATTCTCGACAGGTGGAGTACCTAACACCTTTCGGTCCTTGACCGAGGAGGGAGAAGCCGACGGTCGGTTAAGACGCGTTTAAAGTTCAGTTGAACAAATATATGATATTAGTACTTCGGTACATACAATCATTATACATAAAATTCTTTTACCCAAGTCACTTGGGGGCTCTTAAATTTATATGAGCCATTTTATAATAAGTGTTCTTCTTCTTAGTTGTTGCAAAGTTTTTATTACTATTATTATTCATCACTCCTTTTTTCAACACGAGTGTGTGGTCACTAGCCGGGGAGCCTAATTTCTCTCGGAAAGCCGCTAGAGTTTAGTTTGCTAAACTGGCCTAATGAGAAGTACTCCGCCTTCGGGATAGGAGGTTGAAGCCGTAGGCTGACCCGCTTGAAGTCTTGAGATAGGATGTGACATGTTAAAGCACGACAGAAGCACTTTTTTCTAAGACCAATTTTCGGATTGGCACCGAACACTTGATCTTGTTCGGACGTCAAGTTTTTACTAACGTTTTTTGGTTTTCCAAGCTTATGACACTTTTAAACTATTTGTGTGTTTTCAGCACAAGTCTCGCAGTGCAACGCCGGACACCTTTAGAGATTCGGCAAAAACATTCTCAGATATTGCTATATATGCATTGGTTTCGAATTGTGTCTTCGGTCAATAGTTGGGTTGCCCGGCTCCTGTGCTTGACTCCTACGTTTCGCTTTGTTCGGCTAGGTGTGCAAAGGGAGAACCGCTGCGATTGTGCTTCCAGCTCACATGGTTAAGCACCTCAGTGGAGAAAGCCGAAAACTGACTGTCACAATAAGCGTAAACTGGTCAACGATCCGATGACAGTGTTAAATGACGGGCCATTCATAACAATGGCCGAAGTGTTTACGGCTTGACCTCGACTGTCGTCGAACACTACCGGGGGCTATTAACTGGCCTCCCAAACTAAATCCTCGATATTTTGCTCTTACATTAGAGCTGAGGTTTCATGATCATGCTTAGCATAACAACCCAAAGAAAGGAACCGATAGCGGGACTATTTTCTTTGGAAGACATTTCTTATAAAACAGTAATATAATCTTTGCCCTCATAAAGGCCTTATAAAGTAGGAAAAACACTCCTCGGCTACTAGCTGAGGAGGTGGAAGCCGATGGTCGGTCAACAAAGTTTTGTACAATGCGGATCCGAGCATTAATGATGTAAAGTACCTGGATACATAGAGTCATTACACATAAATTGTGATTTTACTATGGATATCGATCCTTAATTCGGCCACCCGTGCCCGCATTAAGGCTCGGGGGCTACTGGGCTTCGGGCTTATTATTTAAAAATATTAAAGGGGCACATCGATCCCTTGATTTGTTGTTGCCACCCAACCAGTGTCTCGGGGGCTACTGCATTGCCTGTTCAATGCAGAAAATTTTAAGTGCAAGACAGTTGCCGAGGAGATTTTGATCCTCAGGTTGGTCGGCCGCACCCAACCTGAGTCTCGAAGACTGAGCACGTCGCTTTTTGTGTCCCGAAGTATTCTGCTGAGCTAGGACTTGATCCTCAGGCCGATTTTGCAAATCAACCTGAGTCTCAGCGGCTACTGGGATCAGCGGTCTTACGTCATCCTTCAGGTGCATCTCGGGTTTTAGACTGATACACACCTTGAGGGCTACTGGCTATGTATCTCGGCAGAGAATAAATTGCACCAATAAAAAATATTGACAAAAAATCGGCCCACAGTCGGGGTGGTGCACCACCTCGGAAGCAGTCCGGCATAAAGCTCGGGTGCTAGTGGCTAGCTCCATAGAGGGCATTTCCGGCATTAAGCTCGGCTAAACTCCTTCAACTTTTTTTGAACCAAGGTGATATGACACCTCAGATATAGTCTGGCGTTGGAGCTTGGACACAGTCTGGCGTTGGAGCTCGGATATATTTCGGTGTTGGAGATCGGATACATTTCGGCGTTGGAGCTCGAAAACAGTCCGGCATTGGTGCTCGGCTGCAAAAAAAAAACCTCAAATACAGTCCGGCGTTAGAACTCGGACGCAAGAGGACACTGCCTCCCGGGAACAACTTCAAACTCGAGGTGTGGCATAAAAATAACAAGGCATTGATAAAGGCCGGAAACTTAAAGGGGCTCCTCGGATACCCGACGTGTAAACTCGTCGAATGCATTTCGGCAATCCTCGAGATCGAAGATGAGAAGATTTGTTGAACCAGTTTTCAAGACCAACAACCGAAGATGAAGAACAGTTCGGGAGAATCGAGGAGCGTCTCTAACTTGAAGACCAGTTCAGGGGGGCTACTGACGGTGTCCTGGACTAGGGGGTACTCACCACGTCATCTCCCGATCTGCTAGATTGGGACGAGGACCCCCATGGCCGTATACTCATGGGCCAGTTTGGGCAGTTGCCGCATACATGGAAGATTCCACAAGACTTGGTGATCAAGACAAGGACTCCTCCCCACCGGCGTATTCGGCTAGGACTCTTGTTATCCTAGGCCTCTGGTGCATTATATAAACTGACGCCAGGCTAGTCGATAGAGGATATACAACAATCATACCATAGGCTAGCTTCTAGGGTTTTAGCCTCTACGATCTCATGGTAGATCAACTCTTGTACTACCCATATCATCAATATTAATCAAGCAGGACGTAGGGTTTTGCCTCCATCAAGAGGGCCCGAACCTGGGTAAAACATTGTGTCCCTTGCCTCCTGTTACCATCGATCCTAGACGCACAGTTTGGGACCCCCTGCCCGAGATCCGCCGGTTTTGACACCGACACTCACTCACTCCCTCTCGGATGCTCTCACTCATATGGTTGGTGGAGTCACTCAAATGGCTCTCAACCTTACATAGGATGTGTGGCATGCTCTCAAGTGTGGGGCTAGTGGTGGTCACACTCATCCTCTCATAGAAAATGCTCTCAATGTCACGTGTGGTGGAGTCACTCATGTCACTCATGTGGTGGTGACTCTCCTCACATGGCAATTGGGGCATCTCTTCACATGTCGTTGTCGGAGAGATGTTGGTGCAAATGTCTCCATGCTCAATCATGTCGTGGTCGTAGCCGTGGATGAAGGCCGAAGATGGCACATCATCACTCTCCTCGAAGACCAAAGATAAGGTCTCATGAGCGGTCTCATAGCTTGACTCGGAGTATGAGTCCAATATTGGCGCCGTCTTCATGTTGTTGAAGAGGTTCGTGCTCGTCGCCGTGGTCGAAGAGGATGGCCCTTGCTCGACCTTCTTGTCGCTGTCTTGTTGTTGGAGGCCCAAATGATGTGGCGCCTCGCAGCTCGTCTCCATGAACGAAGGGAAATTCCCATGCTCGGCCATCTTCCTTGAGGGGCTTCCGAAGATGGAAGTGTCTCCCTCGCGCGTAGTTGGCCGCCTTGTAGTTGAAGATGTCGATGTAGGCGAACTCACGGGAAGTAGGCGAAGATGCCATACGTCCAAAGGCGAAGATGCCTTGATAGCACTTGGCGAAGATGCTGAAGTGGTTGGTGTAGCCGTAGCTCCGTCTTGGTGGTGCTCGTCTCGCGGTCTTTTCTTGTGCTCATGAAGTTTGGACTTGGCGTGAAGTAGGGCTTGTTGGGACTTGTAGGAAGGCGCATCTCGAGCATCTTCATGTTGATGGTGGCGTTGTCGCACTTGAGCTCGTAGTAGATGTCGTTTGTCGTCGTCGTGCACATGTTGCTTGGAGGTGACTTGCCCTTCACGACGAGGTGGATCACGAACATGTGGTGGTCGCCATGGAGATGTGGACGTGGACGTCTTGCGCTTGTGTCGCTTGGGCGCTCCGAAGAGGATCGATGTGCTTGCCGCCGCCTTGAAGATGACGAAGGGGAAGTAGACTTGATCAAGGCCCGAATCTCCTCCATCCTTGCATCTTGCTCCTCCTTTTGTGCAGAAAGCTTGTTGTCGATGTAGTCCCTTTTCCTCGCTTCGGAGTGACGAATGTCGATGGAGAGGTTCTCGATGCGCTCTCGCAGTCTTGATTGTGTGTCTTGCATTTGTCGTTGTAGATCGAAGATTGACGCTTTGGTGATGTAGTTGTTCACGCCGTCATTGTTGTGGAAGACCGGAGATGAAATGCCTTGCCTATCCATCACAAGATTCGAGCCAATATGAGTGGAGAAAGAGAATAACGAATACCAAATGTACCTTGACCGAAGTTGAAAGTGGATCAATGCTCACTCCAATGTGGGCAAGGAAATAGCACAATTGGTACCAATTCTTGTCGGTTTCTCACACCTACACAAGTAACGCTTATGGTGGAGCTCGATGAGGATAGTGGCACAAAAATTTAATGCAAAATGTTAGCAAGAGTCAATAATGTTGAAAGAGATTCACAAATTCGCAAGTGTAACAAGTAGACCAATAGCAATATGTGGCACATGGAAACACACACACGGATAGATAAATGGGGTCATGCAACCAAGGATGAGCACAAAATGTGGAATCCACGGAAAACGCTCGTGTTGCACAACTCAAGAGAGACGCTAGCACGATTGCTCACTAGGCGGATACGACACTTGTGTACAACCTATAAGATGCAAAATGGATAACTTTCTATCCCAAGTATGCTATGTATGTATGGTTCCCGGTGTTTCTCACAAGGTGATCCAAGATGATCTTATATACAATGTGGTATGATGCTATGGAACTTGCTTACAAGCTTTTTGTTCACTCTTTTTCTTTGCTTAAAAGCTTATTCTCTTCTCTTTTTTTTGTATGGCCACTTTGCGAAATGCACAAACCAAGGTAGCAATTGTATATATGCGGGAACAAACTTGAGGCACACGAGATGATATGATACCAATATGATATGGTATGTATGCAATGTATGGTGTAGATCACTAATGTGCACAAGTAACGTTGCCGGCAATACTCAAATGGCTAGTCTCGATAGGCAAGTGACGCAAAATGGGCTAGGGGTTATCAATGCAATGGCAAGGGAATATACAATGGAGGGATACCATGATACCAAGATGATATGGAGGTTACCGTCCGTGTCGATGATGAGTGGCGGTGATCTTGATGGAGATACCAAGATGATGGAGACTCGTCCCTAAGTAGCCGAAACACCTTAGGAAACGAAAAAACCACAACTCAAAATCTCAAGGACAAAAGTCAAATGGTGGTAGCGGAATGCGGTGGTGTTGCACTAGGCAATGCGGAAGTGGAGGTTATGGTGGTGGACTATACACGGTGTCAGAGTTGAAAGCACGGTCCCTAAGTAGCCTAAACACCTTAGGAGACACAACTCACAACACAAACAAAATTGGGTTAAGTTGAGGTGGCGGAAGTGTATGGTTGGCAAGGTTATGCGAAAGTGGTGGTGGTGGTCGATGAAGAAGCAACCGTCCCTAAGTAGCCGAAACACCTTAGGAGACTCAAATCACTCCTCAAGCAACCACTAATGCGATGGGGAACAAAATTGGTTAGGTTGCGGAAGGCTATGGTGGTGTAGCGGATGATATGGTGGAGGGCCTAGGCAAACTTGCCAAATTTCAGAAAATTTGATGGAGTCAAATGATGTTGGTGGTATTTCTGTGGGAAGGGGGATGTCAAGAGCTTTTAACGAGCTAAAGAACGCGAAAATCGGAGTTCGGATGAATTAGTTATGGCCGAAAGAAAAATAGCCGAAGGTGATATCTACAGGAAGCGGACGTCCGGAAAAAACGGTCGTCCGGTCGCCGGACGTCCGGTCGGGTCGGAAATCCGCTGATTCTGCTTGGGTTAGGGGGTTCCGGTCGTCCGGTAAGGTTGGACGTCCAGTGGTTCCTACGGCTCCGAACGTCCGGTAAGGTGACGGTCGTCCGATGTATCGGGGTCAACTCCAGATCCGAGATTCGGGACGCAAATTTGGGTGGAATTTGGGGATTTTGGGGTCAAAATTGATGAGATTTCGTGGATGAAAGATGGAGAAACTTGGGGAGATGCTAGATCCACTCGAAACCAAGCAAATCCATGGATCAAAATCAACAAAACATCATCAAACCAACAAATCACAAAAAAAAATTGGGGCTATTTTTGGTGGGGATTTTCAAATTTAGGACGAAATCAAGCAAAAGAAGGCTAGAAAACGGTGGGGGAGGCTCCGAAATCGTGATCAACGTGGCTCATGATACCAAGATGATGTAGGGTAGGAACCCTAGGGGCCGATATTTCACGAAAGGAGCGGATCCCGTCCAAGAACACGAAGAACACGAGGGGAAAACGAGGGAAACACAAGAGGAAACACGAGAGAATCACTCAACCAACAAGAATAGATCACACATGCGCTAGATCGATGAACACAAAGGTGAGATACAAGATCCAAAGTCAACAACGGACGATACAAAGGTAGCCGGTCTTCTCCGTGAGGAGGTCTTGATGTTCTTCTCCAAAAGGAGGTCTTGAATCCAAAGGGATCTTCTCCGAAGAGGCCACGGTCTCTCACGAGGAGTAGAACCGATGTGGATGAGCGAAGCTCTATCTCTAAGTATGAGCTAAACCAACGCTAACCCTCAAATGGTGGAGGTGGAGGAGTATATATAGTCTAGGGCCACGAAGGGGTAAGTGAGGGCGAAGGGATACATGGGCTCGGCCCGATACACTGTGCACAAACAGGCGTCAGATGTCCGACGGGTACCGGACGTCCGGTGGCTCACGAGGCTCCGGTCGTCCGGTACTTGTCGGACGTCCGGCGTTTTGGCTCGGTTGACGTGGCGCCGGATTTCCGGAGACGGTCGGACGTCCGGTCGCTGGAGTGTGTCGAACGTCCGGGACTTGTCGGACGTCCGCTCGTTTGGCTCGGGTGCGGGATTGCCGGTCGTCCGGTCCGGGCCGGTCGTCCGGTGGGTCTCCAGGCGTCGGGCGTCCGGTTCCGACCGGTCGTCCAGTGGCTGGAGCTTCTTCCGTAGCTCTTCTTCTCGTTCCTCGTGCTTGGTGTCCTCGCCTTCTTGTCCATGGTCTTCCTCTTGGTTCCTGGTCATGCATAGCACACATGTTTGAGGTAGTAGCCATGTCTCACGTATGGAAAGTGATGGTTCGAAGAGGAGCGAGTTCACCTTATGTCCAATGGTGTATAGATGAGGTCTCGTCTTATGTTCTCTTAGGGCTTGGAGAGTAGTCTGAGTGTACATGGGGATGAACGTGGGATGCTCCACATCAGGGACACTTTGTCCCAGCACGCGCTACCCGTCGGACAAGTACGCTTGTGCTGCATCCACCTCAGCACCGTCTCCGCTACCCACCTCTGCTCGCGCAGCCCTTCGGGATCCGAACTGGCTAGCTGCGATGTGTGGGGAGTTTGACGCCCCGCAGCGCAACCGTACGTGGCAGCTTGTTCCGCGGCCTCCCCGTGCCAACGTCATCACTGGCAAGTGGGTCTTCCGCCACAAGACTCGCCCCGATGGTTCCCTTGAGCGCTACAAGGCGCGTTGGGTGGTGCGCGGCTTTCGCCAGCGTGCCGGCGTGGACTTCACCGACACCTTCGCCCCGGTTGTCAAACCGGGCATGATTCGTGCTGTTCTCCAGCTCGCTGTTTCTCGCGCCTGGCCGGTCCACCAGCTCGATGTGTCTAATGCTTTCTTGCATGGCCATCTCGACGAGCAGGTGTTATGTCAGCAGCCTACTGGTTTCGTCGACACCGACTATCCGGACCATGTGTGCTTGCTCTCCCTTTCTCTTTACGGGTTGAAGCAGGCGCCTCGGGCATGGTACCAGCGGATAGCGGCATTCCTTCAGTAGCAGGGGTTCCGGTCCACACGGTCCGATGCCTCCCTGTTTGTTTATCACCAGGGTCCCGCCACCGCATACCTCCTCCTATACGTCGACGACATCATCCTGACTGCTTCTTCGCCAGCGCTCATTCAGCAGATTACAGCTTGCCTCGGCACCGAGTTCGCCCTCAAGGACTTGGGAGCTCTTCACTACTTCCTCGGCATCGAGGTTGTGCGCCGGGCCACTGGCTTCTTCCTGCACCAGCAGAAGTATGCCTACGAGCTTCTAGAGAGAGCGGGCATGCTTAACTGCAAGCCTGCTCCTACGCCTGTCGACATGAAGGCTAAGGTGTCCGCCGTCGAGGGTTCTCCGGCGTCCGATGCTCCCTTCTATCGCTCCATCGTCGGTGCGCTTCAGTATCTCACACTGACGCGTCCGGACATTCAGTATGTTGTCCAGCAGGTGTGCCTTCATATGCATGCTCCTCGTGACACTCATTGGGCTCTGGTGAAACATATTCTTCGGTACATAAGTGGCACCACAGCTATGGGTCTCACCCTGACGGCATCACCTGACACCAGCCTTGTCGCCTACTCCGACGCCGACTAGGCTGGGTGTCCCGACACTCGCCGCTTCACTTCCGGCTACTGTGTCTACCTTGGGCCCTCTATGATTTCATGGTCGTCTGAACGACAACCCACGGTCTCACGATCGAGCGCCGAGGCTGAGTACAGGGCTGTGGCCAACGCCGTCGCGGAGTGCTCTTGGCTACGACAGGTACTTCAGGAGTTACTATGCGAGGTTACCAAGGCGACGCTTGTTTACTGTGACAACATCTCCGCGGTGTATCTCGTTGCTAACCCTGTCCATCACCGACGGACGAAAGATATTGAGCTCGACATTCACTTCATCAGGGAGCACGTCGCACTTGGTCATGTTCGAGTTCTCCATGTGCCCACCGATCAGCAGTTCGCCGATGTCATGACGAAGGGACTACCCACCTCGACGTTTGAGGGATTTCGGTCCAGTCTCTGCGTCACCGGCGACGCTTCGACTATGGGGGGGGGGGAGGGGGGTGTTGAATATGTGTACATGTACGTAGGTCTGGGTTCTGTATGTCACACCTGTAGTGTCTCTCTCCCCCTGTATGTACTTGTATCTTGGGAGACAAGACACCGGTCGCACCCCTTGTACCTATATATATGTGCCTAGTGCACGATCAATAATTATCGATGCACCAAATCATTTTCTACACACAAGTAGCATAGCAGCAGCAATAAAGCACCTTCTGGGCTGATTATTGCTTGTAAGTGGAGAGATTCTTCGCGCTGGACCAAGTGTATGATTCGGAGTTAAGTTACTACTCAGAGAGCCACGGAGTTGTCCATATTTAAGCCCAGATCTAAGATCTGAGCTTGCATAGGCTTCACAGGAAACCGGGCTTGTAACACTGATGTCCGATATAGGATAAAACTTCTCTCGTACATGTGGGATCCCATCCTCCACCTACTTCCTTTCTCGCAGCCTGTCATATACTCCCTCCGTCCAAAAAAACTTGTCATCGAAATGGACAAAAAAAGGTATATCTAGAACTAAAATACATCTAGATACATTCCTTTTTATTCATTTTGATGACAAGTATTTCCGGACGAAGGGAGTATTTCATTAGAGGTACATCATAAAAAAACACAGAAACATCCATACTTCCAGCCAGCGCCTTTCGCTTGAGATGTATTACGTTGATCAATACACAACACTGGTGTCTCATTAGATACGAATGATGTTACTGCAGTGTAGTACTTAAGTAGCATGCTTAAGCAACATAAAAAGCTGTTGAACCAGCACAATGCATGGCACGAACATCGCAACTGAAGCATGCTTTTGTATTGTTATTGCCTATAATGATTATGTTACACTGCATCTTCTTCTATCAGAATCTTTCTCACACGCACCAAATAAATTTCAGATGCAACAGATCATTCAAGAACACCAAGGTGTTGGACATAACAATAATGCGCAAGCCCCCTTGGTGAAGTCCCAACGCTGACATTACTTGGAACCTACACAGTTCAGCTATGTTATTAAGCTAATTAAGCCTGCTTTTTATTGTATTTACCCCTTTTCTTTGGTAAAAAAACCCTGATGGGAAACACATTAGGATGACAGAGATGAACCATAATTGGAATGTCATGGCATTGCAACAGGTGATATGTATTTGCAGGCAACTCAAAGCAAAAGGCAAACCAACCATGGTAGCTGTCGAGTGCATCAGATATGAGGAATTGCCTAAATAAATAGAGTTCCCATCCGTAAAGACAAGTATTGATTATTATTTTTTGCTTGGCTGTTCTAGTAGCAAAATCTAGTTTCTTCTATAAATGTGTGCCTGAACACACACTACGCTTTGTAGGCTATAATTTAGATATTTTGCAGCTCACAACTTGATGAGCACTAGAAGCAGATTGAACCTGTCCAGGTTCAGTAGCCAAAGTCCATTAGAACAAAATGACTTGTACTCTATAAATATGGCTGAATATGCTACTAAAAAGCTGCCCAGCTTTGCAGCATCAGAACCATCACTTTGTACTCAAGTTAGTGACCCATTTGTGCTGCCATAAGGTGTAGGCAAAGCTGCTTGGTGATGATGCACCAAAATCAGTATTAAGGTATAATGGGTTACTTGTGTTTGTGTAATGTGCTGCCATACCATAAGGAAAAGGCTGTCATTTCCAGGTTGTGGCCTGGACTCGAGATTAGGGCAAGATGAGCACAGTCAAAAGTCAAGAAAACGAGCCTCAAAACAAAGATTATATTATGCATCTGAAAGCATTCATGAGATTTATCAATTTGGGAATTTTTTACTTCTTTACATATTAAAAAAAAAGTTGATGTAAAATAAAAGAAATTAGAACAAGGAAAGGGCAGATATTCTTGTAGCATTCTTTCTTTTTTCTGCCACAGTATCATTCCTCATTACCGAACACCATCAGTCTATCCAAAACTAGATCAAACCCAGATTTAATTATCTTTACCTTTTCCTCTGCAGCATCCAGATTGGCCATTTCTGTAACTGCCATGTTTTTGCATCTGTAAGCCCTATTATCCATTTTAAAAAGAAGGGGGGGAGATTAGGACTCAGTTTGTTAAATGTAAAAAAGAATCACTTGAGCCGGACACACCTTTGCATGACTCTCCGTCTGACTTTCTAAGGCCGGCTTCAAGAAGTAGAAGACAAAATAAAATAATCAGCAAATAACTGTTCATTCACATAGCAAGTTATTGTGTGAAGCAATACAAAGACTAGTACAGGTTTATAGTGTCCATGGAATCTCCAGTAGGGAAAATCCATACTCATTGAGGATAGATGAAACATGTTGAAAGACCTCACGTGGGGCACATATATGACATACATGCTGTTGTATAAGGCAATATATCGCTAACATAGATCTTCTGTTTATACAATGTAGCAATTATATAACCAATTGCAAGCAGCGCGACGATTGAAAGAATTGTTTGGAGGAGAAAACTGAAATTATGCAATATGAGATAGAAGGCAATAGAACAGTGTGCAAAAAGGGTTATCACATTCAATTCAATACTTGGTTTTATAAACTGCACAATATACATATTCGGATTCATTAGATTGATGTATCATGTCTATCCTAAAGCAAAATCTGTTAGCTTCCACATGTTCTGTAGTCAGAATTTATGATCTAGGCGCTTCAAAGGTACGAGTCAAGAACTGCATCACACTTCTGTATATTTAACTGAACTTTACAGTCATTCAAATTCCAACTATTTCAAATCACTTTAATTGTTTTGTTTTGGTTTCCCAAAGTGAAAGGTGTCAATTTCTTTAGGCTATATGATCCAAATGAAGTTCAGACAAACTTAAAGAGGTTAGTCATGAATTGCATACACCTAGTGTTTGCTGAACTAAATTGAACTGTCCTCCGGGGCCACAGACAAGTTAAGGTAATGAGCTCTTCCAACTCCCTGTTTCTTGCAGGACCTGGAGTTTGTAGGCTAAATAAAGTACCATACTACCGTTAGCACAAATTTCAGTCTAACATGAATAAAGAAGGCTCATGTCAACACCATTAATATACCCCCAGCTCCAGCGCCTAGATTTTTTGGAGCTGGGAGTCATGCCAAACAGCTGCCACCATAAAAAATATGGAAGTGCTTGTTTTTGCCAATTTATCTGCCATGCATCCAGAAAATAAACAGAGAGAAATGACACAGGCGCATGTTCTGTATTCATGCACCATGCAATAGCATTAACCAAACACTTGATGTTGATATGGGCAATTTTACTTCTACAAACAATACAAGGCAGTGACAAAACCAGAATAAGTGAAGCCAAGAACAAACAGAATTGGCATTTCACACTGTACTCATGTCAGATATATTAATATGGAGATCCAGTGTTTCTGTCACAAATGTTTTCACTATTTACGCATGCATTAAGTATTCATTCTAAGATTTGCATTTCCATGACAAAAATACATACGGTACTGGAAAAGGAACTAACATTCTCCTTTTAGTTGTAGTGTGTGACTTCAATGCAGAAATCATCAATAATTGTATCCATCATGAAACTCATATAGCAATCTACTTCACAATGTAACAATATCAAGCAATGTCTTAGAAGATGAAGCACAAAAGGTGTTCTTAAAGTTTGTTTGTCTGTTCGATGATGAAGAAAATAGGAAAGAAGTGGCCAGACAGGGGATCTGATGTGGATGAGTATATGGATAACTAATAACAGGCTGGTTGTTACTAATACTTTTGACATATGACATTTCATTAGAATAACTATTGCAACGGCTTTACTCCATCAATTATTTGCTCTTGTTTCATTATCTCTGTCATCACCTTTCCCAAGTGTTCAGAAATAAGAAGGGTTTGTATCTGATTACATTATATGATAAGCTAAACATTAGAGCAAGAATCAGCTATTCAAGCAACAAACTGATGAAGTGGATGGAAACTTTCTGAATCTAAGTAACATCTTGGGGGTTTTAGATTCTTTCCATTAACAAGAACAGAATTTAGTGAGAAAAACATTAGAAAACATGTTAAATTGACATATAGCATCAACCAAGACAAAAGAAATATGCTTCTTGAAAAAATATTCACAAACTACGCATTCTCCGCACATATTACCAGGAAACTACACCTTTTTTTAGCATGAGCTGCAACAATAGGCCAACAGGTTAACCACTCTGAGGTCAGCAGAGCCACATGTGCATGCCATGTGGTTCATAGTTGTCCAGCTGGTAAAATGTGCAGCTTTATGATAACATTAGCACAATAAGTACAAATCTGGGATTAGGGTTCGAAAAGTAGTAGTTCAGTGATAATTTTGAGATAGATAATTGCTGCAAGAAAATTTCATTTGTTTAAGCAAGACAACTCTGAAAACATTGCAGCAAAAAAAAACAGAATTGGCGTAAAATCAAATGCAAGGTTCAACAATATATAACAGTTGCATCCTCCATATTACCCCAAAGAAAACCTCACATGTGCTACATAATTTAAATGTGTTGCAATCTTATTATTGCTTGAAACTTGGCTTTCCGGTAGAATACACCAACTCTGGAATTCAGATACTAAAACTCTTAACAGTAAATAAACAATATCAATTACCTAGCATCACTAGTGCAGGAAACAGAATAAAATAAATCAATATTTCTTTTCGTGTAATTGCTCAATCTCAAAAGCAATCACATCCCATGATAACCGATACAGAGTACGCGGAGAACTACTAGTAGCATAAATAGTTAAGCTAACTGCAAGAACTCTGTACAAATTAATCCCATGAAATTAACTCAGACAGTAGACTTTACCTATCTGAGTGAACCAGTATTCGAGCCAGAAAAAGAGATGGAGTCTGACTTCCATTGAAGATCACCACATGATGTCAGAACTTTTGAAAGCATAAAGTCATCAGCATCATGCCCTTGTTGCTGCATTAGGTACATATACTTAAAAGCCTCTTCACAGAGGCCATTCTGAGCAAATCCTGTAATAATCACTTTCCATGTTACTAAGTTGTGTTCTGGCATGGCGTTGAAGACTCGTCGAGCTTCGTCAACTTTTCCACACCTCATGTACATATCGATCAATGAGCTTCCCACAAACACATCTGAAAAGGCAGGAGTCTTGTTAACAACACCGTGAATCCTCCTTCCATCTTGCAGAGCCTCTAGTTTCGCACAGGCTTTCAAAGCGGAGGAATAAGTGTAGGTATTTGGAGTCACACCATCCCATAACATATCATCTAATGACTTAAGTGCTTCGGCACTATGACCAACGCTATTGTAGCCTGAAATCATAGCTGTCCACGAGACAGCATCACGGTCTGGCATTTCTTCCAGAATTCGTGCAGCATATGTATACTCTCCACATTTACAGTAGCACCAAACAAGCGTACTCCCAATTTGAAGATTCTCTTGAATGGAATTCTTTATTACCTGTGCATGCAGTTCCTTACCAAGACTGAGTGATCTTATGGAGCCACAGGCACTAAGAAGACCAACAATGGTAAGGTTGTTAACAGACACCCGTCGCGTCTTCATCTGTCGAAACAACATGATAGCCTTTTCAGCCTGGCTACTCTGCGCATAGCCCGAGATCAGAGAAGTCCATGTAATAGTGTTTCTTCTAGGCATCATATCAAACACTGCCTGAGCATCAGACACTTGCCTGTTTCTGGCATACATGGTAACAAGAGCACTGCCGACATGGATGTCATTTTTGAACAACTTCTTCACAAGAGCACCATGCAGCTGCTTCCCACATCTTAGAGCCTTCTCTTCTGCGCAAGCTTTGAGGATGCTGCACACGGTGAACTCATTAGGGTGAAATCCCTCAGAGATCATCGCCGGAAACATCTGAAGGGCCTTATCCCCATGCCCATGCTGCACATAAGCCGTGATCATTGTTGTCCACGAGATGACATCACGAGAGGTCATCTTATCGAACATCATTGAAGCACTGGCAACATCACCACACTGAGCATAGAAGTGTGCAACGGCACTATCCAGAATCACATTGCTCCACCCTCCTTTCACAACACAACAATGGACCTGCTGCCCTAGCTTAGCATTGGATTGCTCACCACAAGACTTCAGCAAGCAAACGAAACTCAAGCTGTTACCTCGCTCCCCGCTGGCCATCATGTCCAAGAACAGCCTGACGACCTCACTGTAGTTGCCCGACTTCAGATACCCATTCATCATAGCCGTCCACGACACAACGGTCCTGTCAGGCATTTCATCAAACACCTTCCTCGCGTCTGAAATCTCACGGAACCTCACATATGAAGTGATCAAATTATTAGCCAGAAAAATCCCCGGACCATCTGGCGACCGCACAGCAACCCCGTGCACTCGCCGAACATCGGCCACGGTGCCGCAAGAACGCAACCAGGAAGCAAGCGTCTCCGCGTCCGGGGAGCCTGGCGAGTGCCCCTCCGCCTCAGGGTCTTGCTCCGGAGGGCCGTAGCCACCATCTGGATGCGCTTGAGCACGCAAAGGTTGGTCCCTGGCCCGCGCCCGGAAAGATTGCGCCCTGAAATATTGATGCTCGGCCTTGCTGCTCTTGTGCCGGCCGGAGCTGCGTACTTTCCGCGGGGAGCTGCTCTGCTGCTGGAATGGTGGGAGCGGATAAGTTTGGATTCCTGGGGGCGAGAGAGAGCAACAGAACAGCATCTGGTTTCCTCCCTCCCAGCTCCGGCGCGCGGGTCGAATCAGAGAGCCGGAAGAGGAGCGAGGGGAAGACAACACCAGGCACGGACGGAGTGGTGTACCTGGTGGTCCCCCGCCCGCTCTAGGGGGCGGCGAGCAAGCGGCGCAGCACCGGCGGCGGAGGGTGGGGGAGTGAAGTAGCTGGAGGTGACGATGGGGAGACTGGGGTTGCCTGCCGGAGGCGATGATGGTGTTGCTTGGCGTCGCTCCGGCGAGTGTGGGTGTGGATGGGTTTTTGTTTTCTTTTTCCTTTCTTCCGTGGATTTTGTCCAGCGAGTGGACCAGGGTTTACAAGAGTTAATATTTTTCCCAAGAGCTGGGCTAAAGAGTCTGATGTTAGATTTTCGGAAATCTTATCTAGCTGACATCAAATATTAAGATTTTTTGAGTGAACGCCTTTTTAACCGTTGGATTGAAAACATGGATGTTAAAGCATCTCAGTGTAACGTCAGAAGGACCAGCCCATTCGCGGGAACCTGACCACACAGGACGCGTACACGCCCTATGCAATCAACATCGGGTGCCCTCCTCCCCCTTCGCATCCCATTTCCGAGCACATAGAGTGGGTGAGTGAGTGAGTGAGAGGGAGGGAGACCTCGCGCCGGTGTTCTCAACGGGGACCACTGCATAATCCGTCAGATTCCACACTGGCTAGGCACTCATCATCGATGCATCTCAAACTCTATGAGGTCGCAACGACGGAGCCTGTCGACGGTGACCGCCGCGGATGGCGAGCGATGATGGTGGGAGCTGAGGACGACAGCGAGCCTTCTCGAGGCCGGGACAAAGGAGGCTAATCTACTACTGAGGAAGGTCATCTCCGACATGGCGCGCCTCCCCGAGAGATGCGTCTCACTGAGCGCTGGATGCTGGTGCTCGCTAGTTGCTTGCGGCCGGCCTTTACGGAGGAGGAGGCCTGGAGCAAGGTGGTGACGGGGATGAGGGCGAGGGTACCAGGGAGGCCCCCGTTTAATTTGTTGCGACGCTATCGAGGTGAGAGGAAGGCTGATGATCGCACCGACGCCATTGGAACTCATGAGGGTTGACCCCACATCTTCTTTTCCTTGCACCTGTGCCGTTCTCTCTAAGTTTTCTGCTGTTCGATTTTTTCCATTCTTCGTGTAGTGATACGGGGGTAGGGTTGTGTGGTTTTTAGAGGGGAATTGCCATGATTGCATATAAAATGCATGGGACTACGAAAAAATTGACGTGTAGAATTAAAAGAAATTGCCATGGGCAATTCAATGTCAAAACTGCCACGGTCTGAGTTTTAGCTTGTGCTGTTTTTATGTAGCTGCCACACTCTTTTTAGTTTTCAACCATAAAATTTTCACATGTTCATTTTTATACATGTCCAAAGTTCTTTTTGTTTGATTTATGGCAATTTGTGTTCAGTTTTGCCTGACTAGTGCTCTAGCTAGTGCTTTGCCGAGCATGTTCATTTTGCCCCGGCGGTGTTTTGCTACTGGTCTTTGTATGCTCTAGCTGGTGATTCCAGTGCTACCAAACAATGGCAATGATCCATAGCAAGATTATTATGCTTTTGTTCTACAATACATGGCATTTTTTGTGCAAGGTGGCATGGCAAATCTTTGAAATCTCATATGGCTAATTCAACACATTCTAATTTTGTTTAACCAAACATGTTTTTTTAGAGCAATTTGTATTGATCACATGGCATTTTTGTGTTAGGTACTGTATATGGCAAGTTTACATGTGCAAACAATGTCCACATGGCTAATTCCTAGAGTTGGCCATGGCAAATAATGTTTTAACATGACAATTTCTCTAGAATTTTCCTTAATGTCCGCACGCGAAATATGTTTTTACCCTGGCAAATTCATATAGTTGTCATGACATATAATGTTTTTAACAGGGCAAATTGTTGCTTATTCTAACAAACTTGTTCTAGTGTTGTCATGTGTAAATTTTCATTATAGGTAGCCTGTCATTTTCACTGTTTTGACCATGGCATTTTAACTTGTTAGAATATGTCATTTTTATTAACCTGCCATGGTAGTTTTATTTTAAAAGGATGCCAGTTTTCATTATTAATAATAGGATGGCAGTTGTATTAATAATAAGATCACAATTTTGTTGGGGAACGCAGTATTTCAAAAAAATTTCTATGATCACGCAAGATCTATCTAGGAGATGCATAGCAATGAGAGGGGAGAGTGTGTCTACGTATCCTCATAGACCGAAAACGGAAGCGTTAAGTAACGCAGTTGATGTAGTCGAATGTCTTCGCGATCCAACCAAACAAGTACCGAACGCACGTCACCTCCGCGATCTGCACACGTTCAGCTCGGTGACATCCCTCGAACTTCTAGATCCAGCTGAGGTCGAGGGAGAGTTCCATCAGCACGACGGCGTGTTGACGGTGATGATGAAGTTACCGACACAGGGCTTCGCCTAAGCACTACGACAATATGACCGAGATGAAAATATGTAACACCCCGGCAATCATGCTACAGTAATTCAAACCTAATGATGCCATGCCACCATGATTGCCAAGTTTAATTGCCCTTGGATAAAAAAACTCAAACTTAAATTCATAATCAAATTGCAAGTCAAATCATTAATTCTTTAATAAGTAAAATAAAAATGTTCATATTATTTTATAAATTTCCCTGATCAATTGTCATGTTGAAACCAACTTCATTTGGCTCACAAATAAATTCGTAGTAAATTAACAAACTGACCAACAGTAAATTAAATGGCCTTTTCAAAATGAACAAACGTTTAAACCTTTCCAATTAAAATGGAACCTTGTTTGTAACACCCAAAATGTTGTATTTGAATCATAGGTGTAGTATCTTGTAGAACTAATATCATTTAGTGCCTAAAAATGGAAAACTGAGACAAAAGGTTTGACAGAATTAGAAAATGAGAAAGTGTTGCTGTGCACTTTGGCCCATATGAATAGTGCAGCCCAAGCCCACCACCGGCCTCTCCCCTACCTCTGTACTGTACAGAGGGGAGGCAGCATGGCCGTGGCGGCCATCCGCCGGTCATGACCATTTGCGTGGCGGCCATCCGATCCCTCCCGGCGTCCTACTTGACCCCGAGAACTCCCCTTGGACAAACCCTAGGCCGCACTTGCACTCGCTCTCCTCTCGCTCGATCTCCTCCTCTGTTCGACGACGAGCGCTTCCATCGCCGTCACCATCCCGCGGCCACTAGCCAGCCCGCATCGTCCCGCCATGTCCACTAGCTCCGCCTCGCTCCTCTACTTCGACTACACCGAATGGCTCGAGCTGGGCGCCTCTGCATCGCTGGGATCGAGCGCTCCTTCCTCTTCGGTCGCCGGCGCGCCACCGCCCAACTACTCTGCTCCGACCACCCCGACCTTCCCCGAGCACGCCTACGGCTCCGCTGTGAGCTCCTCTCCTTCTCCCCTTACTCCCCTGCTCATTTCCGCACTCGTAGCCGCCGACCACGTCATGGCCATACTCGTCGCCGTAGACGTGCTCGCCGCCGTGACCACCGTAGCCCGAGCTAGCGTCCGAGCTCGTAGTCGAGCTCCTGGAGCTCGTAGGAGCCTAACGCCGCTCCCCGCGTCGCTTGACGTGCCCCCACATCGCCGTAACCACCAACGCCCGAACTTCGGCGTCCGCTCCGCCGCTCGCCGCCATGACGAGAGCTCCGCTCCCCGTGCGTGTGCGCGCTCACCGCGCCTTGTCTCGCCCCAGGCCGCCCCCGCGCACGCGTGCTGCCGCTAGCCGTCGCGGCCGGCTGCTGCTACTGCTGGCCATGGCCGAGCGGCCGTGTGTGTGTGTGTGCGGTGTGTGTGTGTGCAGTGTGTGTGCGCTGAGTGTGTGGCCGCACCCACCTCTGGCCTCGCCCGCCTTCGGCCGGCCTCGCCGTGCTGCCGCTGCCCTGCCCTTGCTTCCCCATTGCCGCTGCTGCTCGCTGCCTACTGCCGCTGCTCTACCTGTACTGCTGCAGCTACAGTAACTGAGCGCTAGCTAGCTTTCTAATTTCTACCTCAAGTAACCCCTTGACTGCCCCTAAACTGCGGCTAAACAACTACCAACAGGGCTAAAGAAAATATGAGTAGAAAGTATACTTCACAAACTCTATTTTATCCCACTGGACCAAACCCTTTTGATGCATGGATTAATTCCTACGAAATCACAAAGTTCAATGTCCTGTTAACAGGAAAACCGAAAGACAGTCTTATTTTCATAGCTACTTTAGTGCTCTTGATGTTCAAGCAAATGAACTCTAATATGGATGTAATTGGTACTAACATGTAAATCACAGAAAAGTACTCAAAATTGATATAAGGCACTAACTCATAGGATGTACAGAACAATAGTTGTAGTTTTTTGAAAACAGTCAAGTGATGTTTAAAAAACTGTCGAATTCTCAGACTTAGCAAAATTTCAAGGATTTCCAAAATATTGTTTAAAACTTTAGAAATTCATATAAAATAAACCGTAGCTCAGATGAAAAAGTTTTATACATGAAAGTTGCTCCGGACGACGAGACGAATCCGAATATGCTCTCCATTCATCTGTCACGTGTCCCTAACTTAGCGAACATGCAACCTTTTCCCTCTAGTTCGTATGTCCGAAAATGCCAAACTTCGGGAAAGCATTCCCGGATGTTATCCCCTTCGCCGGTAACATGTAGCATCGCGTTAGAACACGTCTAACTCTGCCTGTTGTCCTGTTATGCACTTGCTTGCTATGTATTTACTGTTTCTCCCCCCTCTTCTCTTCGGTAGACCCCGTGACGGATGCCGATGCCGCTGTGATCGCTACCTCACCGACGACCCCTCCTTCTCGTTTGAGCAACCAGGCAAGCAAACCCCCCTTGAGCATTCCGATATCGCCCATTTCTTTCCCTCTCATGCTTGCATTAGAACTGCTACTACTTTCTGTATGATCCTACTCTGATGCATAGCTTGTTTTTGTTACCTGCTTATTGTTACCTTAACTGCTTATCCTAAACTGCTTAGTATAGGTTGGTTAGTGATCCATCAGTGACCCCCACCTTGTCCTTGTTGCCCCTGCTTCATCATCAAAGACCCGATCAACGGGATCGAAGACCAGGCCCCGGCACCGCACATCACTTTCCCCTTTTGTTGCTCGACTCTGCAGAGTTACCATTGAGTGCCGAGGGTGGAACCTCATACAACACTCCTGATGAGATCTCTGTAGTGTAGCTATCCAGTCGTGGTCATCGAGGGTGATTTCCTCCTTAACCACTTCCGATACGGCTCTGTCGTGCAGCCCCTCAAGTGTGAACCTCGAGGGTGGATCCTCTTACGTTCACCTTGATGATTACATCGAGTGGAATTCACTGGGGGTGATTCCTCGGGTTTTCCCCTTGGTGTTAGACACATAGTTACTATGGTTACTATGACTTTACACTGAACCATGTTACTAAAGACGGGTTAGCCCTGAGGGGTACCCGCGCGAGCTTAATAGCGAGTGATGTGGAGTCGGGTTGACCTGGAAGGTGCCCGCGAGATACTTACGAGGCGTGGCCGGGCATTCTTAGCCCTTGCCGCAAGTACTCAAGACAGGGTGACGGGATCACATCTTTCGTGAGTCTCTGCTCGTGACCGAACTACCAACACACTAACGGTTTGGATATTTGATCCGAGGGGCCTCTGGCCTGATAGCACTAACCATCACACGGGCATTGTATAGGCGTTCTGCATCGTATGCATCAGCCGAAGCTTAATAGACCTCAGCGACTGAGCGGCGCGCGCCGGGTTGGACTGGTAAGCACCTACCTTTTTAAGGAGGTAGCTAGGTTTTCTCACCGGCAGCCCACACAACGTGCAGGAGTTCCCGGGGCGATGGCCCAAGACCCCTGGGGACATAGGTTTAGTCCGACATGCTGACATCTCTATTAAGCCTAGGTCGGGTGCAGTGTATTGTTTGGCCGAGGTCGGGCATGACCCAGGAAAGTGTGTCCGGCCGGAGTTAATCGAGCATGGTGGGTAAGTTGGTGCACCCCTGCAGGGAAGAAAACATCTATCTCTAGCTTGTCCTACGATAACGGACACTTGGAGTTGTATCCCGATCGATACAACTAGAACTGGATACTTGAGATGAGAAATGGATAGTATGGTTCTGGGATTGCTTTCTCGCAGGGACTCGAGAAAGGATCTCTGGCCGAGGTTGATAACACTACTACTACTTTACATTATGTTGATCTGTACTCTTCTATATGATGCAAGATGCTTGAAGATGCTAGTCTTCGATAGGCTAGGCTTTCCCCTTCTCTTCTGGCATTCTGCAGTTTAGTCCACAGATACAGCCCATTTTCCTTTGATACAGATGCATACTTAGTTTGGATCTGATGTAAGTCTTGCGAGTACTTTGGATGAGTACTCACGGTTGCTTTGCTACATCTTTTTCCCCTATACCCGATTGTTGCGACCAGATGACGGATCCCAGGAGCAAGATGACACCACTGATGACTACTACTACCTGATACGTCCATTTTGCATCATGCTTTTATATCGATATTTATTGCATTATGGACTGTTATTTCACTTTATGTCACAATACTTATGGCTATTCTCTATTATTTTACAAGGTTTACATAAGGAGGGAGAATGCCGGCAGCTGGAATTCTGGGCTGGAAAAGGAGCAGATATTAGAGACCTATTCTGCGCAACTCCAAAAGTCCTGAAACTCCACGGAACATCTTAAAATAAATAAAGAAAAATCCTCGCCAAAGATGAAGGCCAGGGGGCCCACACCCTGCTCACGAGGGTGGGGGGCGCGCCCCCTCCTAGGGCGCGCCCCCTACCTCGTGGGCCCCCTGGTGGGTCTCCGACGTCCATCTTCTGCTATATGAAGTCTTTCGATGAGAAAAAAATCAGAAGGAACTTTTCGGGACGAGACTCCGCCGCCACGAGGCGGAACCTTGGCGGAACCAATCTAGAGCTCCGGCAGAGCTGTTCTAGGTACTTCCCTCCGAGAGGGGGAAATCATCACCATCGTCATCACCAACGCTCCTCTCATCGGGAGAGGGCAATCTCCATCAACATCTTCACCAGCACCTGTTAGGGAACGTAGTAATTTCAAAATTTTCCTACGCACACGCAAGATCATGGTGATGCATAGCAACGAGAGAGAAGAGTGTTGTCTACGTACCCTCGTAGACCGGAAGCGGAAGCGTTAGCACAACGCGGTTGATGTAGTCGTACGTCTTCACGGCCCGACCGATCAAGCACCGAAACTACGGCACCTCCGAGTTCTAGCACACGTTCAGCTCGATGACGATCCCCGGATTCCGATCCAGCAGAATGTCGGGGAAGAGTTCCGTCAGCACGACGGCGTGGTGACGATCTTGATGTTCTACCGTCGCAGGGCTTCGCCTAAGCACCGCTACAATATTATCGAGGATTATGGTGGAGGAGGGCACCGCACACGGCTAATAGATCTCAAGGATCAATTGTTGTGTCTAGAGGTGCCCCCCTGCCCCCGTATACAAAGGAGCAAGGGGGAGGGGCGGCCGGCCAGGAGGAGGCGCGCCAGGGAGGAGTCCTACTCCTACCGGGAGTAGGACTCCCTCCTTTCCTTGTCCAACTAGGAGAGGGGGAAGGAAGGGAGAGAGGAGAGAAAGGAAAGGGGGGGGGGCGCCGCCCCTTCCTCCTTGTCCAATTCGGACTAGAGGGGGAGGGGGGGCGCAGCCTGCCCTGGCCGCCCCTCCTCTGCTCCACTTTGGGCCCATGAGGCCCATTAACCCCCGGGGGGGTTCCGGTAACCCCCGGTACTCCATTTTATATTCGATAACTCCCAGAACCATTCCTGTGTCCGAATATAGTCGTCCAATATATCAATCTTTATGTCTCGACTATTTCGAGACTCCTCGTTATGTCCGTGATCACATCCGGGACTCCGAACTCCTTCGGTACATCAAAACTCATAAACTCATAATATAACTGTCATTGAAACCTTAAGCGTGCGGACCCTACGAATTCGAGAACAATGTAGACATGACCGAGACACGTCTCCGGTCAATAACCAATAGCGGAACCTGGATGCTCATATTGGCTCCCACATATTCTACGAAGATCTTTATCGGTTAGACCGCATAACAACATACATTGTTCCCTTTGTCATCGGTATGTTACTTGCCCGAGATTCGATCGTCGGTATCTCAATACCTAGTTCAATCTCGTTACCGGCAAGTCTCTTTACTCGTTCCGTAATACATCATCCTGAAACTAACTCATTAGTTGCAATGCTTGCAAGGCTTAAGTGATGTGCATTACCGAGAGGGCCCAGAGATACCTCTCCGACAATCGGAGTGACAAATCCTAATCTCGAAATACGCCAACCCAACAAGTACCTTCGGAGACACCTGTAGAGCACCTTTATAATCATCCAGTTACGTTGTGACGTTTGGTGGCACACAAAGTGTTCCTCCGGTAAACGGGAGTTGCATAATATCATAGTCATAGGAACATGTATAAGTCATGAAGAAAGCAATAGCAACAAACTAAACGATCAAGTGCTATGCTAACGGAATGGGTCAAGTCAATCACATCATTCTCCTAATGATGTGATCCTGTTAATCAAATGACAACTCATGCCTATGGTTAGGAAACATAACCATCTTTGATCAACGAGCTAGTCAAGTAGAGGCATACTAGTGACACTCTGTTTGTCTATGTATTCACACATGTATTATGTTTCCGGTTAATACAATTCTAGCATGAATAATAAACATTTATCATGATATAAGGAAACAAATAATAACTTTATTATTGCCTCTAGGGCATATTTCCTTCAGTCTCCCACTTGCACTAGAGTCAATAATCTAGTTCACATCGCCATGTGATTTAACATCAATAGTTCACATCACCATGTGCTTAACACCCATAGTTCACATCGTCATGTGATCAATGTTGGAACTATGCCCTAGAGGCAATAATAAAAGCATTATTATTATATTTCCTTGTTCATGATAATTGTCTTTATTCATGCTATAATTGTGTTACCCGGAAATCGTAATACATGTGTGAATAACAGACACCAACATGTCCCTAGTAAGCCTCTAGTTGACTAGCTCGTTGATCAACAGATAGTCATGGTTTCCTGACTATGGACATTGGATGTCATTGATAACGAGATCACATCATTAGGAGAATGATGTGATGGACAAGACCCAATCCTAAACATAGCATAAAGATCGTATAGTTCGTTTGCTAGAGTTTTTCCAATGTCAAGTATCTTTTCCTTAGACCATGAGATCGTGTAACTCCCGGATACCGTAGGAGTGCTTTGGGTATACCAAACGTCACAAGGTAACTGGGTGACTATAAAGGTAGACTACGGGTATCTCCGAAAGTATCTGTTGGGTTGACACGGATCAAGACTGAGATTTGTCACTCCGTATGACGGAGAGGTATCACTGGGCCCACTCAGTAATGCATCATCATAATGAGCTCAAAGTAACCAAGTGTCTGGTCACGGGATCATGCATTACGGTACGAGTAAAGTGACTTGCCGGTAACGAGATTGAACGAGGTATTGGGATACCGACGATCGAATCTCGGGCAAGTAACATATCGATTGACAAAGGGAATTGCATACGGGGTTGCTTGAATCCTCGACATCGTGGTTCATCCGATGAGATCATCGTGGAGCATGTGGGAGCCAACATGGGTATCCAGATCCCGCTGTTGGTTATTGACCGGAGAGTCGTCTCGGTCATGTCTGCCTGTCTCCCGAACCCGTAGGGTCTACACACTTAAGGTTCGGTGACGCTAGGGTTGTGAAGATATGTATATGCAGTAACCCGAATGTTGTTCAGAGTCCCGGATGAGATCCCGAACATCACGAGGAGTTCCGGAATGGTCCGGAGGTAAAGAATTATATATAGGAAGTGCTATTTCGGCCATCGGGACAAGTTTCGGGGTCACCGGTATTGTACCGGGACCACCGGAAGGGTCCCGGGGGTCCACCGGGTGGGGCCACCTGCCCCGGGGGCCACATGGGCTGTAGGGGGTGCGCCTTGGCCTATATGGGCCAAGGGCACCAGCTCCAAAAGGGCCCATGCGCCTAGGGTTTGGGGGAAACCCTAAAGGGGGGCGCCCCCTTGCTTGGGGGGCAAGCCCCCCACCCCTTGGTCGCCGCCCCCCTAGGAGATTGGATCTCCTAGGGCCGGCCTCCCCCCTTAGACACCCCTATATATAGTGGGGGAGATGGAGGACATCATACCTCAGCCTTTTGGCGCCACCCTCTCCCCTGTTACATCTCTCTCTCGTAGTATAGGCGAAGCCCTGCTACTGTGACGCCCTGCATCCACCACCACGCCGTCGTGCTGTTGGATCTTCATCAACTTCTCCTTTCCCCTTGCTGGATCAAGAATAAGGAGACGTTACGCTGACCGTACGTGTGTTGAACACGGAGGTACCGTCCGTTCGGTGTTAGGATCTCCGGTGATTTGGATCACGTCGTGTTCGACTACCTCATCCCCGTTCTTTGAACGCTTCCGCTCGCGATCTACAAAGGTATGTAGATGCATTCGATCACTCGTTGCTAGATGAACTCATAGATGGATCTTGGTGAAGCCGTAGGAAATTTTTTTGTTTTCTGCAACGTTCCCCAACAATGGCATCATGAGCTAGGTCTATGCGTAGTTCTTCTTGCGCGAGTAGAACACAATTTGTTGTGGGCGTAGATGTTGTCAACTTTCTTGCCGCTACTAGTCTTATCTTGCTTCAATGGTATTGTGGGATGAAGCGGCCCGGACCAAACTTACACGTATGCTTACGTGAGACCGGTTCCACCGACTAACATGCACTAGTTGCATAAGGTGGCTGGCGGGTGTCTGTCTCTCCTACTTTAGTTGGAGCGGATTTGATGAAAAGGGTCCTTATGAAGGGTAAATAGAAGTTGACAAATCACGTTGTGGCTTTCACGTAGGTAAGAAAACGTTCTTGCTAGAACCCTAATTCAGCCACGTAAAACTTGCAACAACAATTAGAGGACGTCTAACTTGTTTTTGCAGCAAGTGCTTTGTGATATGATATGGCCAAAGTTGTGATGAATGATGAATGATCTATATATGATGTATGAGTTGTTCATGCTATTGTAATAGGAATCACGACTTGCATGTCGATGAGTATGACAACCGGCAGGAGCCATAGGAGTTGTCTTTATTTTTGTATGACCTGCGTGTCATTGAGAAACGCCATGTAAATTACTTTACTTTATTGCTAAACGCGTTAGCCATAGTAGTAGAAGTAATAGTTGGCGAGCAACTTCATGGAGACACGATGATGGAGATCATGATGATGGAGATCATGGTGTCAAGCCGGTGACAAGATGATCATGGAGCCCCAAGATGGAGATCAAAGGAGCTATGTGATATTGGCCATATCATGTCACGCTTATTATTTGATTGCATGTGATGTTTATCATGTTTTGCATCTTGTTTACTTAGAACGACGGTAGTAAATAAGATGATCCCTCATAATAATTTCAAGAAGTGTTCCCCCTAACTGTGCACCGTTGCGACAGTTCGTTGTTTCAATGCACCACGTGATGATCGGGTGTTTGATCCAAATGTTCACATACAACGGGTGTAAGACAGATTTACACATGCAAACACTTAGGTTGACTTGACGAGCCTAGCATGTACAGACATGGCCTCGGAACACAGAAGACCGAAAGGTCGAGCATGAGTCGTATAGAAGATAGGATCAACATGAAGATGTTCACCGACATTGACTAGTCCGTCTCACGTGATGATCGCACACGGCCTAGTTGACTCGGATCATGTTATACTTAGATGACTAGAAGAGGGATGTCTATCTAAGTGGGAGTTCATTGAATAATTTGATTAGATGAACTTAATTATCATGAACTTAGTCTAAAATATTTACAATATGTCTTGTAGATCAAATGGCCAACGTAGTCCTCAACTTCAACGCGTTCCTAGAGAAAACCAAGCTGAAAGACGATGGCATCAACTATACGGACTGGGTCCGGAACCTGAGGATCATCCTCATAGCTGCCAAGAAAGATTATGTCCTACAAGCACCGCTAGGTGACCCGCCTGTCCCACAGAACCAAGACGTTATGAACGCTTGGCAGACACGTGCTGATGACTACTCCCTCGTTCAGTGCGGCATGCTTTACAGTTTAGAGCCGGGGCTCCAAAAGCATTTTGAGAGACATGGAGCATATGAGATGTTCGAAGAGCTGAAAATGGTTTTTCAAGCTCATGCCCGGGTCGAGAGATATGAAGTCTCCAACAAATTCTTTAGCTGTAAGATGGAGGAAAATAGTTCTGTCAGTGAGCACATACTCACTATGTCTGGGTTACATAACCGCTTGACTCAGCTGGGAGTTAATCTCCCGGATGATGCGGTCATTGACAGAATCCTCCAGTCGCTTCCACCAAGCTTCAAGAGCTTTGTGATGAACTTCAATATGCAGGGGATGGAAAAGACCATTCCTGAGGTATTTGCAATGCTGAAATCAGCAGAGGTAGAAGTCAAGAAGGAACATCAAGTGTTGATGGTCAATAAAACCACTAAGTTCAAGAAGGGCAAGGGTAAAAAGAACTTCAAGAAGGACGGCAAAGGAGTTGCCGCGCCCGGCAAGCAAGTTGCTGGGAAGAAGCCAAAGAATGGACCCAAGCCCGAGACTGAGTGCTTTTATTGCAAGGGAAGTGGTCACTGGAAGCGGAACTGCCCCAAATACTTAGCAGACAAGAAGGCCGGCAAAACAAAAGGTATATATGATATACATGTAATTGATGTGTACCTTACTAGTACCCGTAGTAGCTCTTGGGTATTTGATACCGGTGCAGTTGCTCACATTTGTAACTCAAAGCAGGGGCTGCGGAATAAGCGGAGACTGGCAAAGGACGAGGTGACGATGCGCGTCGGGAATGGTTCCAAGGTCAATGTGATCGCCGTCGGCACGCTACCTCTATATTTGCCTTCGGGATTAGTTTTAAACCATAATAATTGTTATTTAGTGCCAGCTTTGAGCATGAACATTATATCGGGATCTCGTTTAATTCGAGATGACTACTCATTTAAATCCGAGAATAATGGTTGTTCTATTTATATGAGAGATATGTTTTATGGTCATGCTCCTATGGTGAATGGTTTATTCTTAATGAATCTCGAGCGTAACGCTACACATATTCATAGTGTGAGTACCAAAAGATGTAAGGTTGATAATGATAGTCCCACATATTTGTGGCACTGCCGCCTTGGTCACATAGGTGTCAAACGCATGAAGAAGCTCCATGCTGATGGACTTTTAGAGTCTCTTGATTATGAATCATTTGACACGTGCGAACCATGCCTCATGGGTAAAATGACCAAGACTCCGTTCTCAGGAACAATGGAGCGAGCAACCAACTTATTGGAAATCATACATACTGATGTGTGCGGTCCAATGAGCGTTGAGGCTCGCGGTGGCTATCGTTATGTTCTCACCCTCACTGATGACTTGAGTAGATATGGGTATATCTACTTAATGAAACACAAGTCTGAAACCTTTGAAAAGTTCAAGGAATTTCAGAGTGAGGTTGAGAATCAACGTGACAGGAAGATCAAGTTTCTACGATCAGATCGTGGAGGAGAATACTTGAGTCACGAATTTGGCACACACTTAAGAAAATGTGGAATAGTTTCACAACTCACGCCGCCTGGAACACCTCAGCGTAATGGTGTGTCCGAACGTCGTAATCGCACTTTATTAGATATGGTGCGATCTATGATGTTTCTTACCGATTTACCGCTATCTTTTTGGGGCTATGCTTTAGAGACTGTCGCATTCACTTTAAATAGGGCTCTGTCGAAATCCGTTGAGACGACACCGTATGAATTATGGTTTGGGAAGAAACCTAAGCTGTCGTTTCTAAAAGTTTGGGGATGCGATGCTTATGTCAAGAAACTTCAACCTGAAAAGCTCGAACCCAAGTCGGAAAAATGCGTCTTCATAGGATACCCTAAAGAAACTGTTGGGTATACCTTCTACCTCAGATCCGAAGGCAAGATCTTTGTTGCCAAGAATGGATTCTTTCGAGAGAAAGAGTTTCTCTCGAAAGAAGTAAGTGGGAGGAAAGTAGAACTTGATGAAGTATTACCTCTTGAACCGGAAAATGGCGCAACTCAAGAAAATGTTCCTGAGGTGCCTGCACCGACTAGAGAGGAAGTTAATGATAATGATCAGATACTTCTGATCAAGCTCCTACTGAAATTCGAAGGTCCACAAGGACACGTTCCGCACCAGAGTGGTACGGCAACCCTGTCTTGGAAATCATGTTGTTAGACAACGGTGAACCTTCGAACTATGAAGAAGCGATGGCGGGCCCGGATTCCGACAAATGGCTAGAAGCCATGAAATCCGAGATAGGATCCATGTATGAAAACGAAGTATGGACTTTGACTGACTTGCCCGTTGAACGGCGAGCCATAGAAAATAAATGGATCTTTAAGAAGAAGACAGACGCGGATGGTAATGTGACCATCTATAAAGCTCAGATTGTCGCTAAGGGTTATCGACAAGTTCAAGGGGTTGACTACGATGAGACTTTCTCACCGGTAGCGAAGCTAAAGTCCGTCCGAATCATGTTAGCAATTGCCGCATTTTACGATTATGAGATATGGCAAATGGACGTCAAACCGGCATTCCTTAATGGTTTCCTTAAGGAAGAATTGTATATGATGCAGCCGGAAGGTTTTGTCGATCCTAAGAATGCTGACAAAGTGTGCAAGCTCCAACGCTCGATTTATGGGTTGGTGCAAGCATCTCGGAGTTGGAACATTCGCTTTGATGAGATGATCAAAGCGTTTGGGTTTACGCAGACTTATGGAGAAGCCTGCGTTTACAAGAAAGTGAGTGGGAGCAATGTAGCATTTCTCATATTAAATGTAGATGACATACTTTTGATGGGAAATGATATAGAACTCTTGGACAGCATCAAGGCCTACTTGAATAAGAGTTTTTCAATGAAGGACCTTGGAGAAGCTGCTTATGTATTAGGCAACAAGATCTATAGAGATAGATCAAGACGCCTCATAGGTCTTTCACAAAGCACATACCTTGATAAGATATTAAAGAAGTTCAATATGGATCAGTCTAAGAAGGGGTTCTTGCCTGTGTTACAAGGTATGAAATTGAGCTCAGCTCAATGTCCGACCACGACAGAAGATATAGAAGAGATGAGTGTCATCCCCTATGCCTCAGCCATAGGTTCTATTATGTATGCCATGCTGTGTACCAGACCTGATGTAAACCTTGCCGTAAGTTTGGTAGGAAGGTACCAAAGTAATCCCGGCAAGGAACACTGGACAGCGGTCAAGAATATCCTGAAGTACCTGAAAAGGACTAAGGAAATGTTTCTCGTTTATGGAGGTGACGAAGAGCTCGTCGTAAAGGGTTACGTCGATGCTAGCTTCGACACAAATCTGGATGACTCTAAGTCACAAACCGGATACGTGTATATTTTGAATGGTGGGGCAGTAAGCTAGTGCAGTTGCAAGCAGAGCATCGTGGCGGGATCTACATGTGAAGCGGAGTACATGGAAGCCTCGGAGGCAGCACATGAAGCAATATGGGTGAAGGAGTTCATCACCGACCTAGGAGTCATACCCAATGCGTCGGGGCCAATCAAACTCTTTTGTGACAACACTGGAGCTATTGCACTTGCCAAGGAGCCCAGGTTTCACAAGAAGACAAGGCACATCAAGCGTCACTTCAACTCCATTCGTGAAAATGTTCAAGATGGAGACATAGAGATTTGTAAAGTACATACGGACCTGAATGTAGCAGATCCGTTGACTAAACCTCTCCCTAGGGCAAAACATGATCAACACCAGAATTCCATGGGTGTTCGATTCATCACAATGTAACTAGATTATTGACTCTAGTGCAAGTGGGAGACTGTTGGAAATATGCCCTAGAGGCAATAATAAAAGCATTATTATTATATTTCCTTGTTCATGATAATTGTCTTTATTCATGCTATAATTGTGTTATCCGGATATCGTAATACATGTGTGAATAACAGACACCAACATGTCCCTAGTAAGCCTCTAGTTGACTAGCTCGTTGATCAATAGATAGTCATGGTTTCCTGACTATGGACATTGGATGTCATTGATAATGAGATCACATCATTAGGAGAATGATGTGGTGGACAAGACCCAATCCTAAACATAGCATAAAGATCGTATAGTTCGTTTGCTAGAGTTTTTCCAATGTCAAGTATCTTTTCCTTAGACCATGAGATCGTGTAACTCCCGGATACCGTAGGAGTGCTTTGGGTATACTAAACGTCACAACGTAACTGGGTGACTATAAAGATAGACTACGGGTATCTCCGAAAGTATCTGTTGGGTTGACACGGATCAAGACTGGGATTTGTCACTCCGTATGACGGAGAGGTATCACTGGGCCCACTCAGTAATGCATCATCATAATGAGCTCAAAGTAACCAAGTGTCTGGTCACGGGATCATGCATTATGGTACGAGTAAAGTGACTTGCCGGTGACGAGATTGAACGAGGTATTGGGATACCGACGATCGAATCTCGGGCAAGTAACATATCGATTGACAAAGGGAATTGCATACGGGGTTGCTTGAATCCTCGACATCGTGGTTCATCCGATGAGATCATCGTGGAGCATGTGGGAGACAACATGGGTATCCAGATCCCGCTGTTGGTTATTGACCGGAGAGTCGTCTCGGTCATGTCTGCCTGTCTCCCGAACCCGTAGGGTCTACACACTTAAGGTTCGGTGACGCTAGGGTTGTGAAGATATGTATATGCAGTAACCTGAATGTTGTTCGGAGTCCCGGATGAGATCCCGGACGTCACGAGGAGTTCCGGAATTGTCCGGAGGTAAAGAATTATATATAGGAAGTGCTATTTCGGCCATCGGGACAAGTTTCGGGGTCACCGGTATTGTACCGGGACCACCGGAAGGGTCCCGGGGGTCCACCGGGTGGGGCCACCTGCCCCGGGGGCCACATGGGCTGTAGGGGGTGCGCCTTGGCCTATATGGGCCAAGGGCACCAGCCCCAAAAGGGCCCATGCGCCTAGGGTTTGGGGGAAACCCTAAAGGGGGGCGCCCCCTTGCTTGGGGGGCAAGCCCCCCACCCCTTGGCCGCCGCCCCCCTAGGAGATTGGATCTCCTAGGGCCGGCCTCCCCCCTTAGACACCCCTATATATAGTGGGGGAGATGGAGGACATCATACCTCAGCCTTTTGGCGCCTCCCTCTCCCCTGTTACATCTCTCTCTCGTAGTATAGGCGAAGCCCTGCTACTGTGACGCCCTGCATCCACCACCACGCCGTCGTGCTGTTGGATCTTCATCAACTTCTCCTTTCCCCTTGCTGGATCAAGAAGAAGGAGACGTTACGCTGACCATACGTGTGTTGAACGCGGAGGTACCGTCCATTCGGTGCTAGGATCTCCGGTGATTTGGATCACGTCGTGTTCGACTACCTCATCCCCGTTCTTTGAACGCTTCCGCTCGGGATCTACAAATGTATGTAGATGCATCCAATCACTTGTTGCTAGATGAACTCATAGATGGATCTTGGTGAAGCCGTAGGAAATTTTTTTGTTTTCTGCAATGTTCCCCAACAATCAACACCCAAAGGGTTTACTAGATTCAATAATCTAGTTCACATCGCTATGTGATTAATGCCCAAAGAGTACTAAGGTGTGATCATGTTTTGCTTGTGAGAGAAGTTTAGTCAACGGGTCTGCCACATTCAGATCCGTAAGTATTTTGCAAATTTCTATGTCAACAATGCTCTGCACTAAGCTACTCTAGCTAATTTCTCCCACTTTCAATATGTATCCAGATTGAGACTTTGAGTCATCTCTGGATCAGTGTCAAAACTTGCATCGACGTAACCCTTTACGACAAACCTTTTGTCACCTCCATAATCGAGAAACATATCCTTATTCCACTAAGGATAATTTTGACCATTGTCCAGTGATCTACTCCTAGATCACTATTGTACTCCCTTGCCAAACTCAGGGCAGGGTATACAATAGGTCTGGTACATAGCATGGCATACTTTATAGAACCTATGGCTAAGGCATAGGGAATGACTTTCATTCTCTCTCTATCTTCTGGTTGGGTTTTGAGTCTTACTCAACGTCACACCTTGTAACACAGGCAAGAACTCCTTCTTTGACTGTTCCATTTTGAACTACTTCGAAATCTTGTCAAGGTATGTACTCATTGAAAAACTTATCAAGCATCTTGATCTATCTCTATAGATCTTGATGCTCAATATGTAAGCAGCTTCACCGAGGTCTTTTTTTGAAAAACTCCTTTCAAACATTCCTTTATGCTTTGCAGAATAATTCTACATTATCTTTGATCAGCAATATGTCATTCACATATACTTATCAGAAATGTTGTAGTGCTCCCACTCACTTTCTTGTAAATACATGCTTCACCGCAAGTCTATATGAAACTATATGCTTTGATCAACTTATCAAAGCGTATATTCCAACTCCGAGATACTTGCACCAGTCCATAGATGGATCGCTGGAGCTTGCATATTTTGTTAGTACCTTTAGGATTGACAAAACGTTCTGGTTGCATCATATAAAACTCTTCTTTAATAAATCCATTAAGGAATGCAGTTTTGTTTATCCATTTACCAGATTTCATAAAATGCGGCAATTGCTAACATGATTCGGACAGACTTAAGCATAGATACAAGTGAGAAACTCTCATCGTAGTCAACACCTTAAACTTGTCGAGAACATTTTTGCGACAATTCCAGCTTTGTAGATAGTAACACTACTATCAGCGTCCGTCTTCCTCTTGAAGATCCATTTAATCTCAATGGCTCGCCGATTAATGGTCAAGTCAATTAAAGTCCATACTTTGTTCTCATACATGGATCTCATCTCAGATTTCATGGCCTCAAGCCATTTTGCGGAATCTGGGCTCATCATCGCTTCCTCATAGTTTGTAGGCTCGTCATGGTCAAGTAACATGACCTCCGGAACTAGATTACCGTACCACTCTGGTGCGGATCTCACTCTGGTCTACGAGGTTCGGTAGTAACTTGATCTAAAGTTACATGATCATCATCATTAGCTTCCTCACTAATTGGTGTAGTAGTCATAGGAACAAATTTCTGTGATGAACTACTTTCCAATAAGGGAGCAGGTACAGTTACCTCATCAAGTTCTACTTTCCTCCCACTCACTTCTTTCGAGAGAAACTCCTTCTCTAGAAAGGATCCATTCTCAGTAATGAATAACTTGCCTTCGGATCTGTGATAGAAGGTGTACCCAACATTTTCTTTTGGGTATCCTATGAAGATACACTTCTCCAATTTGGGTTTGAGCTTATCAGGTTGAAACTTTTTCACATAAGCATTGCAACCTCAAACTTTAAGAAACGACAGCTTAGGTTTCTTGCCAAACCATAGTTCATACGGTGTCGTCTCAACGGATTTAGATGGTGCCCTATTTAATGTGAATGTAGCTATCTCTAATGCATAACCCCAAAACGATAGTGGTAGATCGGTAAGAGACATCATAGATCGCACCATATCTAATAAAGTACGGTTATGACGTTCGGTCACACCATTATACTATGGTGTTCCAGGTGGCGTGAGTAGTGAAACTATTTCACATTGTTTTTAACTGAAGGCCAAACTCGTAACTCAAATATTTTACTTCTCGATCATATCACAGAAACTTTCATTTTTGTTACGATGATTCTACTCTTCACTCTGAAATTCTTTGAACTTTTCAAATGTTTCAGACTTGTGTTTCATCAAGTAGATATACTCATATCTGCTAAAATCATCTGTGAAGATCAGAAAATAATGATACCTGCCACGAGCCTCAATATTCATCGGACCACATACATCAGTATGTATGATTTCCAAAAAATCTGTTGCTCGCTCCATTGTTCAGGAGAACGGAGTCTTAGTCATCTTGCCCATGAGGCATGGTTTGCAAGCATCAACTGATTCATAATCAAGTGATTCCAAAAGCCCATCAGCATGGATTTTCTTCATGCGCTTTACACCAATATGACCTAAACGGCAGTGCCACAAATAAATTGCACCATCATTATTAACTTTGCATCTTTTGGTTTCAATATTATGAATATGTGTATCACTACGATTGAGATCCAACGAACCATTTTCATTGGGTGTGTAACCATATAAGGTTTTATTCATGTAAACAGAACAGCAATTTATTCTCTTACTTAAATGAATAATCGTATTGCAATAAACATGATCAAATCATATTCATGCTCAACGCAAACACCAAATAACACTTATTTAGGTTCAACACTAATCCCAAAAGTATAGGGAGTGTGCGATGATGATCATATCAATCTTGGAACCACTTCCAACACACATCGTCACTTCACCCTTAACTAGTCTATGTTCATTCTGCAACTCCCGTTTCGAGTTACTACTCTTAGCAACTGAACCAGTATCAAATACCGAGGGGTTGCTACGAACACTAGTAAAATACACATCAATAACTTGTATATCAAATATACCTTTGTTCACTTTGCCATCCTTCTTATCCGCCAAATACTTGGGGCAGTTCCGCTTCCAGTGACCAGTCCCTTTGCAGTAGAAGCACTTAGTCTCAGGCTTAGGACCAGACTTGGGCTTCTTCACTTGAGCAGCAACTTGCTTGCCGTTCTTCTTGAACTTCCCCTTCTTCCCTTTGCCCTTTTCTTGAAACTAGTGGTCTTCTCTACCATCAACACTTGATATTTTTCTTGATTTCTACCTTCGTCGATTTCAGCATTACGAAGAGCTTGGGAATCGTTTCCATTATCCCTTGCATATCATAGTTCATCACGAAGTTCTACTAACTTGGTGATGGTGACTAGAGAATTCTGTCAATCACTATTTTATCTGGAAGATTAACTCCCACTTGATTCAAGTGATTGTAGTACCCAGACAATCTGAGCACATGCTCACTGCTTGAGCTATTCTCCTCCATCTTTTAGCTATAGAACTTGTTGGAGACTTCATATCTCTCAATTCGGGTATTTGCTTGAAATATTAACTTCAACTCCTGGAACATCTCATATGGTCCATGACGTTCAAAACGTCTTTGAAGTCCCGATTCTAAGCCGTTTAAGCATGGTGCACAAAACTATCAAGTAGTCATCATATTGAGCTAGCCAAATGTTCATAACATCTGCATCTGCTCCTGCAATAGGTTTGTCACCTAGCGGTGCATCAAAGACATAATTCTTCTATGAAGCAATGAGGATAAACCTCAGATCACGGATCCAATACGCATCATTGCTACTAACATCTTTCAACTTAGTTTTCTCTAGGAACATATCAAAAATAAAACAGGGGAGCTAAACGCGAGCTATTGATCTACAACATAGATATGCTAATACTACTAGGACTAAGTTCATGATAAATTAAAGTTCAATTAATCATATTACTTAAGAACTCCCACTTAATTAGACATCCCTCTAATCCTCTAAGTGATCACGTGATCCAAATCAACTAAACCATGTCCGATCATCATGTGAGATGGAGTAGTTTCAATGGTGAACATCACTATGTTGATCATATCTACTATATGATTCACGCTGGACCTTTCGGTCTCCGTGTTCCGAGGCCATATCTGTTATATGCTAGGCTCGTCAAGTTTAACCTGAGTATTCCGCGTGTGCAACTGTTTTGCACCCGTTGTATTTGAACGTAGAGCCTATCACACCCGATCATCACGTGGTGTCTCAGCACGAAGAACTTTCGCAACGGTGCATACTCAGGGAGAGCACTTATACTTTGATAATTTAGTGAGGGATCATCTTATAATGCTACCGTCAATCAAAGCAAGATAAGATGCATAAAAGATAAACATCACATGCAATCAATATAAGTGATATGATATGGCCATTATCATCTTGTGCTTGTGATCTCCATCTCCGAAGTACCGTCATGATCACCATTGTCACTAGCGCGACACCTTGATCTCCATCGTAGCATTGTTGTCGTCTCGCCAATCTTATGCTTCCACGACTATCGCTATCGCTTAGTGATAAAGTAAAGCATTACAGCGTGATTGCATTGCATACAATAAAGCGACAACCATATGGCTCCTGCCAGTTGCCGATAACTCGGTTACAAAACATGATCATCTTATACAATAAAATTTAGCATCATGTCTTGACCATATCACATCACAACATGCCCTGCAAAAACAAGTTAGACGTCCTCTACTTTGTTGTTGCAAGTTTTACGTGGCTGCTACTGGCTTAGCAAGAACCGTTCTTACCTACGCATCAAAAACACAACGATAGTTTGTCAAGTTGGTGTTGTTTTAACCTTCGCAAGGACTGGGCATAGCCACACTTGGTTCAACTAAAGTTGGAGAAACTGGCACCCGCCAGCCACCTGTGTGCAAAGCACGTCGGTAGAACCAGTCTCGCGTAAGCGTACGCGTAATATCGGTCCGGGCTGCTTCATCCAACAATACCGCCGAACCAAAGTATGACATGCTGGTAAGCAGTATGACTTATATCGCCCACAACTCACTTGTGTTCTACTCGTGCATAACATCAACGCATAAAACCTGGCTCTGATACCACTGTTGGGGAACGTAGTAATTTCAAAATTTTCCTACGCACATGCAAGATCATGGTGATGCATAGCAACGAGAGGGAGGAGTGTTGTCTACGTACCCTCGTAGACTGGAAGCGGAAGCGTTAGCACAACGCGGTTGATGTAGTCATACGTCTTCACGGCCCGACCGATCAAGCACCAAAACTACGGCACCTCCGAGTTCTAGCACATGTTCAGCTCGATGACGATCACCGGACTCCGATCCAGCAGAATGTCGGGGAAGAGTTCCGTCAGCACAACGGCGTGGTGACGATCTTGATGTTCTACCATCGCAGGGCTTCGCCTAAGCACCGCTACAATATTATTGAGGATTATGGTGGAGGAGGGCACCGCACACGGCTAATAGATCTCAAGGATCAATTGTTGTGTCTAGAGGTGCCCCTGCCCTTGTATATAAAGGAGCAAGGGGGAGGGGCGGCCGGCCAGGAGGAGGCGCGCCAGGGAGGAGTCCTAGTCCTACCGGGAGTAGGACTCCCTCCTTTCCTTGTCCAACTAGGAGAGGGGGGAGGAAGGGAGAGAGGAGAGAAAGGAAAGGGGGGCGCCGCCCCTCCCTCCTTGTCCAATTCGAACTAGAGGGGGAGGGGGCACGCAGCCTGCCCTGGCCGCCCCTCCTCTGCTCCACTTTGGGCCCATGAGGCCCATTAATCCCCCCCGGGGGGGGGGGGGTCCGGTAACCCCCGGTACTCCGTTTTATATCCGATAACTCCCGGAACCATTCATGTGTCCGAATATAGTCGTCCAATATATCAATCTTTATGTCTCGACTATTTCGAGACTCCTTGTTATGTCCGTGATCACATCCAGGACTCCCAACTCCTTCGGTACATCAAAACTCATAAACTCATAATATAACTGTCATTGAAACCTTAAGCGTGCGGACCCTACGGGTTCGAGAATAATGTAGACATGACCGAGACACGTCTCCGGTCAATAACCAATAGCGGAACCTGGATGCTCATATTGGCTCCCACATATTCTACGAAGATCTTTATCGGTCAGACCGCATAACAACATACGTTGTTCCCTTTGTCATCGGTATGTTACTTGCCCGAGATTCAATCGTCGGTATCTCAATACCTAGTTCAATCTCGTTACCGGCAAGTCTCTTTACTCATTCCGTAATACATCATCCTGCAACTAACTCATTAGTTGCAATGCTTGCAAGGCTTAAGTGATGTGCATTACCGAGAGGGCCCAGAGATACCTCTCCGACAATCGGAGTGACAAATCCTAATCTCGAAATACGCCAACCCAACAAGTACCTTCGGAGACACCTGTAGAGCACCTTTATAATCACCTAGTTACGTTGTGACGTTTGGTGGCACACAAAGTGTTCCTCCGGTAAACGGGAGTTGCATAATCTCATAGTCATAGGAACATGTATAAGTCATGAAGAAAGCAATAGCAACAAACTAAACGATCAAGTGCTATGCTAACGGAATGGGTCAAGTCAATCACATCATTCTCCTAATGATGTGATCCCGTTAATCAAATGACAACTCATGTCTATGGTTAGGAAACATAACCATCTTTGATCAACGAGCTAGTCAAGTAGAGGCATACTAGTGACACTCTGTTTGTCTATGTATTCACACATGTATTATGTTTCCGGTTAATACAATTCTAGCATGAATAATAAACATTTATCATGATATAAGGAAATAAATAATAACTTTATTATTGCCTCTAGGGCATATTTCCTTCAGCTCCATCTCATCTCCAAACCCTAGTTCATCTCTTGTATCCAATTCTTGTCTCAAAGTCCGGGATTGGTGCTAGTAGGTTGCTAATAGTGTTGATTACTCATTGTAGTTGATGCTAGTTGGTTTATTTGGTGGAAGATCATATGTTCAGATCCTATATGCATATTATTACCCCTCTGATTATGAACATGAATATGCTTTGTGAGTAATTACGTTTATTCCTGAAGACAAGGGAGAAGTCTTGCTATTAGTAGTCATGTGAATTTGGTATTCGTTTGATATTTTGATAAGATGTATGTTGTCTAGCCTCTAGTGGTGTTATGTGAACGTCGACTACATAACACTTCACCATTATTTGGGCCTAGAGGAAGGCATTGGGAAGTAATAAATAGATGATGGGTTGCTAGAGTGACAAAAGCTTAAACCCTAGTTTATGCGTTGCTACGTAAGGGGCTGATTTGGATCCATATGTTTCATGCTATGGTTAGGTTTACCTTAATACTTTTGTTGTAGTTGCGGATGCTTGCAATAGAGGTTAATCATAAGTGGGATGCTTGTTCAAGTAAGAACAACACCCAAGCACCGGTCCACCCACATATCAAATTATCAAAGTATCCAACGCGAATCATATGAACGTGATGAAAACTAGCTTGACGATGTTCCCATGTGTCCTCGGGAGCACTTTTCCTTATATAAGAGTTTGTTCCGGCTTGTCCTTTGATACAAAAAGGATTGGGCCACCTTGCTGCACTTTATTTACTTTTGTTACTTGTTGCTCGTTACAATTTACCTTATCACAAAACTATCTGTTACCACTTATTTCAGTACTTGCAGAGAATACCTTGCTGAAAACCGCTTATCATTTCCTTCTGCTCCTCGTTGGGTTCGACACTCTTACTTATCGAAAGGACTATGATAGATCCCCTATACTTGTGGGTCATCAAGACTCTTTTCTGGCGCCGTTGCCGGGGAGTGTAGCGCCTTTGGTAGGTGGAATTTGGTAAGGAATAATTTATATAGTGTGCTAAAATTTACTGTCACTTGTTACTATGGAAATTAATTCTCTGAGGGGCTTGTTCGGGGTATCTTCACCCCGTCCAGTAGAGCAAAGAGTTGCTCCTCAACCTACTGAACCTATTGAAAATGAAACTCCTTTTGAATTTCCTTCGGGTATGATGGAAAAACTGCTAGCTAACCCTTTTACAGGAGATGGAACAAAGCATCCTGATGAGCACTTAATATATGTGGATGAAGTTTGTGGATTATTTAAGCTTGCAGGTATACCCGATGATGTTGCTAAGAAGAAGGTCTTCCCTTTATCTTTGAAGGGAGACGCATTGATATGGTATAGGCTATGTGATGATATGAGATCATGGAACTATAAAAGATTGAAATTGGAATTTCATCAAAAGTATTACCCTATGCATCTTGTTCATCGTGATCGCAATTATATATATAATTTCTAGCCTCGCGAAGGAGAAAGCATTGCTCAAGCTTGGGGGAGGCTTAAATCAATGTTATATTCATGCCCCAATCATGAGCTCTCGAGAGAAATAATTATGCAAAGTTTTTATGCTCGGCTTTCTCATAATAATCAAACCATGCTCGATACTTCTTGTGCTGGCTCTTTTATGATGAAGACTATTGAATTCAGATGGAATTTATTGGATAGAATTAAATGCAACTCTAAAGATTGGGACCTCGGTGAAGGTAAGGAGTCAGGTATGACACCTAAGTTTGATTGTGTTAAATCTTTTATGGATACCGATATTTTCCGTAAGTTTAGCACTAAATATGGACTTGACTCTGAGATAGTAGCTTCTTTCTGTGAATCTTTTGCTACTTATGTTGATCTCCCTAAGGAGAAGTGGTTTAAATATCATCCTCCCATAGAAGTAAAAGTAGCTGCACCTATTAAAGTTGAAGAAAAGGCTGCCACTTATAATGATCCTATTGTTCCTTCTTCTTATGTTGAGAAACCACCTTTCCCTGTTAGAGTAAAGGATCATGCTAAAGCTTCAACTGTTGTTCGTAAAAAGCAATATTAGAACTTATACACCCCCTGAGCAAGTTAAAGTAGAACCTAATATTGCTATTGTTAAAGATCTCTTGTCTGATAATATTAATGGGCATGCTATTCAGTTCGAAGGTGAAACTGCTAGAATTGCTAAACCCTGTGCTAAAGATAAACATAGACCTATGGTAGGCGTGCCTATTATTTCTGTTAAAATAGGAGATCATTATTATCATGGCTTATGTGATATGGGTGCGAGTGCTAGTGTTATACCGCATACTTTATACGAAGAAATTAAGAATGAAATTGCACCTGCTGAGTTAGAAGGTATTGATGTCACAATTAAAATTGCCAATAGAGATACTATTTCACCAATTGGGATTGTTAGAGATGTTGAAGTCTTGTGTGGGAAAACTAAATATCCTGCTGATTTTCTTGTTCTTACTTCTCTGCAAGATAGCTTTTGTCCCATTATATTTGGTAGACCCTTCTTGAACACTGTTAATGCTAGGATAGATTGCGAAAAGAATGTTGTTACTATTGGCTTGGATGATATGGTTCATGAGTTTAGTTTTTCTAAATTTAGTAAACAACATCATGAGGAAGAATTACCTAGTAAGGATGAGATTATTGGTCTTGCTTCTATTGCCGTACTTCCTAGTGATCCTTTAGAACACTATTTGCTAGACCATGAAAATGATATGTTCATGAATGAAAGAAGGGAAATAGATGAAGTATTCTTTAAACAGGAACCTATTCTGCAACACAACTTGCCTGTTGAAATTTTAGGGGATCCTCCTCCACCCAAGGGCGATCCCGTGTTTGAGCTTAAACCGTTGCCTGATAATCTTAAATATGCTTATATTGATGAAAAAAGATATATCCTGTTATTATTAGTGCTAACCTTTCAGAGCATGAAGAAGAAAGATTATTGAAAACTCTGAAGAAGCATCGTGCTGCTATTGGATATACTCTTGATGATCTTAAGGGCATTAGTCCCACTCTATGTCAACATAAAATAAATTTGGAAGCAGATGCCAAACCAGTTCGTGATCCTCAACTACGTTTGAATCCTAAAATGAAAGAAGTGGTAAGAAAAGAAATACTCAAGCTTCTGGAGGCAGGTATAATTTATCCCATTGCTGATAGTCAGTGGGTAAGTCCTGTCCATTGTGTCCCTAAGAAGGGAGGTATTACTGTTGTTCCTAATGATAAAGATGAATTGATTCCACAAAGAATTATCACAGGTTATAGGATGGTAATTGATTTCCGCAGATTAAATAAAGCTACTAAGAAAGATCATTACCCCTTACCTTTTATTGATCAAATGCTAGAAAGATTATGCAAACATACACACTATTGCTTTCTAGATGGTTATTCTGGTTTCTCTCAAATACCCGTGTCGGCTAGAGATCAATCAAAGACTACTTTTACATGCCCTTTTGGTACTTTTGCTTATAGACGTATGCCTTTTGGTTTATGTAATGCACCTGCTACCTTTCAAAGATGCATGATGGCTATATTCTCTGACTTTTGTGAAAAGATTTGTGAGGTTTTCATGGACGATTTTTCCGTCTATGGTTCCTCTTTTGATGATTGCTTGAGCAATCTTGATCGAGTTTTGCAGAGATGTGAAGAAACTAATCTTGTCTTGAATTGGGAAAAGTGCCACTTTATGGTTAATGAAGGTATTGTCTTGGGGCATAAAGTTTCTGAAAGAGGTATTGAAGTTGATAAAGCCAAGGTCGATGCTATTGAAAAGATGCCATGTCCCAAGGACATCAAAGGTATAAGAAGTTTCCTTGGTCACGCCGGATTTTACAGGAGGTTCATTAAGGACTTCTCAAAAATTTCTCGGCCTCTGACTAATTTATTGCAAAAAGATATACCATTTGTCTTTGATGATGATTGTGTAGAAACATTTGAAATACTTAAGAAAGCATTAGTCTCTGCACCTATTATTCAGCCACCTGATTGGAATTTACCCTTTGAAATTATGTGTGATGCTAGTGATTATGCTGTAGGTGCTGTTCTAGGGCAAAGAGTTGATGAGAAATTAAATGTTATTCATTATGCTAGTAAGACTCTAGACAATGCTCAAAGAAATTATGCTACTATTGAAAAAGAGCTTTTAGCAGTTGTATTTGCTTGTGATAAGTTCAGACCTTATATTGTTGATTCTAAAGTAACTATTCACACTGATTATGCTGCTATTAAATACCTTATGGAAAACAAAGATGCTAAACCTAGACTTATTAGATGGGTTCTCTTGCTACAAGAATTTGATTTGCATATTGTTGATAGAAAGGGAGCTGAGAACCCCGTTGCAGACAACTTGTCTAGGTTAGAGAATGTTCTTGATGACCCACTACCTATTAATGATAGCTTTCCTGATGAACAATTAAATGTTATAAGTACTTCTCGTATTACTCCATGGTATGCTGATTATGCTAATTATATTGTTGCTAAGTTTATACCACCTAGCTTCACATACTAGCAAAAGAAAAAGTTTTTCTATGACTTGAGACATTACTTTTGGGATGACCCACATCTTTATAAAGAAGGAGTAGATGGTGTTATTAGACGTTGTGTACCTGAGCATGAACAGGAACAGATCCTATGCAAGTGTCATTCCAAGGCTTATGGAGGACATCACGCTGGAGATAGAACTGCACATAAGGTATTGCAATCTGGTTTTTATTGGCCTACTCTCTTCAAGGATGCCCGTAAGTTTGTCTTGTCTTGTGATGAATGTCAAAGAATTGGTAATATTAGTAGACGTCAAGAAATGCCTATGAATTATTCTCTTGTTATTGAACTGTTTGATGTTTGGGGCTTTGATTATATGGGACCTTTTCCTGCCTCTAATGGATACACACATATTTTAGTTGCTATTGATTCGTTACTAAGTGGGTAGAAGCTATTCCAACTAGTAGTGCTGATCATAACACTTCTATTAAAATGCTTAAGGAAGTTATTTTTCCGAGGTTTGGAGTCCCTAGATATTTAATGACTGATGGTGGTTCACACTTTATTCATGGTGCTTTCCGTAAAATGCTTGCTAAGTATGATGTTAATCATAGAGTTGCATCTCCTTATCACCCACAGTCTAGTGATCAAGTAGAGTTGAGCAATAGAGAGCTCAAATTAATTTTGCAAAAGACTATTAATAGGTCTAGAAAGAATTGGTCCAAGAAACTTGATGATGCATTATGGGCTTATAGAACTGCATACAAAAATCCTATGGGTATGTCTCCGTATAAAATGGTTTATGGAAAAGCATGTCACTTACCTCTCGAACTAGAACATAAGGCATATTGGGCTATTAAAGAGCTCAACTATGATTTTAAACTTGTCAGTGAGAAGAGGTTATTTGATATTAGCTCACTTGATGAATGGAGAACCCAAGCTTATGAAAATGCCAAGTTGTTTAAAGAAAAATTTAAAAGATGGCATGACAAAAGGATACAAAAGCGTGAGTTTAATGTAGGTGATTATGTATTGCTATACAACTCTCGTTTAAGATTTTTTGCAGGAAAACTTCTCTCTAAATGGGAAGGCCCCTATGTTATCGAAGAGGTCTATCGTTCCGGTGCCATAAAGATCAACAACTTCGAAGGCACAAATCCGAAGGTGGTAAACGGTCAAATAATCAAACATTATATCTCAGGTAATCCCATAAATGTTGAAACCAATATTATTGAAACCGTAACCCCGGAGGAATACATAAGGGACACCTTCCAGACCGTTTCAGACTCCAAAAAGGAATAGGTATGTGGTATGGTAAGTAAACCGACTCCAAAACAATTTTTAAGGCAATATTTCTCCATTTTGGAATATTTAGAAAAATAGAAAAATAAATAGCAGTCCGGGAAGGACACGAGGGCCCCACGAGGGTGGTGGGCGCCCTACCCCTCTGGGAGCGCCCTCCTACCCCGTGAGCACCTCGTGTGCCTTCCGGACTCTGTTTTCTTACACGATACGTATTTTGGTCGGTAAAAATTCATTATATAACCTCCCGAAGGTTTTGACTCTCGTATCACGCAAATCTCCTCTGTTCTTGTTTCGAGCTGCTTTCTGTCAGGGTTTTCCAGGCTAGGCATCATGTCGTCTCCCTCCTCCAACAATGGTGACAACGATGCTTGGCTAATGAAGATAGATCTGAAGAGGGAAGAACCCACGAGGGTCAACAAGGATGAAAGGATCAAGAAGGCCACGGAGGATCAAGCTCCGGCAGCAAAAGACATCCTTCAACTTGATCATAACCTTCTTACCCCAATTGAGATCGAAGCTTTCAAGATGATTGAGTTAGCTCGTATACAAAACAAGTATCTCACACAAGAAAATATTTTGTTGAAGGAGCATATTGTCGCACTCAAGGGCATTATTCGCAAGCTGGAGGACCTCTTACGCTCGATGTGCGATTATCCGTCACCTCCACTTTCTTCACCGACAAAGGAGATATAATCACATGGGTATGGGCACTCCCCTTGGCAACTGCCAAGCTTGGGGGAGGTGCCCGGTATCGTATCACAATCACAACTCCTATCTTTATCATTTTTCTTAGTTCGATCCTATTAGTAGTATCTTGATCTAGTAGAATAAAGTTTATGGCATGATCTAGTTTTGAGTTTTGCTTTATGATATTTCTTTGTAATCGAGTCCGTGAGCTATATATAATAAAGATTAGTGTTGAGTCAAGGGCTTGATTATTTTGCCATGATCTTGGGTGAATAAAAGAAAGAAGAAAAGAATAAAAAGAAACAAAAAGTTCATATTGATCTTATTGAGAGTAATGACTTCACATAGAAAGAGTATGATGATTAAAAGTTGTTGGGAGTTGGCAGACATAGCTTTGGTCATTGTAGCAATTAATAGGAAGTAATAAGGAAAGAGAGGTTTTCACATATAGATATATTATCATTGACATCTTTTATGATTGGGAGCACTCATTAAAATATGACATGCTAAAGAGTTGAAGTTGGACAAGGAAGACGACGTAATGAGTTATGTCTTTCTTATATCTGAGATAAAGTATGTTGTCATGGATCCTCTAACTTGTTGAGCTTGCCTTTCCCCCTCATGCTAGCCAAATTCTCAGCACCAAGTAGAAATACTACTTGTGCTTCCAAATACCCTTAAACCAGTTTTGCCATGAGAGTCCATCATATCTACCTATGGATTGAGTAAGATCCTTCAAGTAAGTTGTCATCGGTGCAAAGCAATAAAAATTGCTCTAAATATGTATGACTGATTGGTGTGGGAGAAATAAGCTTTATACGATCTTGTGATGTGGAAGTAATAAAAGCGACGGACTGCATAATAAAGGTTCATATCACAAGGGGCAATGTAAAGTGACGTTCTTTCGCATTGAGATTTTATGCATCCAACCATAAAAGCGCATGGCAACCTCTGCTTCCCTCTGCGAAGGGCCTATCGTTTATTATTATCTTCTACCTTATGCAAGAGTCACGGTGATCTTCACCTTTCCCTTTTCATTTTATCCTATGGCAAGCTCAGCATGTTGGCAAGAACATGATATATATATATATATATATATCTAATTGGATGTAGGGGAGCATGAATTATTATTGTTGACATTACCCTTTAGGTAAAAGGTTGTGGGGCAAAACTATAAGCCCCTATCTTTCTCTGTGTCCGATTAAAACTTCATAACCACAAGTATTGCGTGAGTGTTAGCAATTATGAAGGACTAAATGATAGTTGAGTATGTGGACTTGCTTTTTAGCTCTGACATAGACTCTTTCTGATGTTATGATAAATTGCAATTGCTTCAATGACTGAGATTATAGTTTGTCGGAGCCCAATAAGGTTTATGATTTACACTTTTGCATTGTGAATAGATCATCACTTGAACATAAGTAATCATATGACAAAATCTATATATGTTGCTTTTATGAGAATAATCATGACGCCTTCATGTCCGTATTTTATTTTTTTCGACGCCTCTACCTCTAAACATGAGGACATATTTATTGTTATCGGCTTTTCGCTTGAGGACAAGCGAGGTCTAAGCTTGGGGGAGTTGATACGTCCATTTTGCATCATGCTTTTATATCGATATTTATTGCATTATGGACTGTTATTTCACTTTATGTCACAATACATATGGCTATTCTCTCTTATTTTACAAGTTTTACATAAGGAGGGAGAATGCCGACAGCTGGAATTCTGGGCTGGAAAAGGAGCAAATATTAGAGACCTATTCTGCGCAACTCCAAAAGTCCTGAAACTCCACGGAACATCTTAAAATAAATAAAGAAAAATCCTCGCCAAAGATGAAGGCCAGGGGGCCCACACCCTGCTCACGAGGGTGGGGGGTGCGCCCCCCCTCCTAGGGCGCGCCCCCTACCTCATGGGCCCCCTGGTGGGTCTTCGACGTCCATCTTCTGCTATATGAAGTCTTTCGATGAGAAAAAAAATCAGAAGGAACTTTTCGGGACGAGACTCCGCCGCCACGAGGCGGAACCTTGGCGGAACCAATCTAGAGCTCCGGCAGAGCTGTTCTGCCGAGGATACTTCCCTCCGAGAGGGGGAAATCATCACCATCGTCATCACCAACGCTCCTCTCATCGGGAGAGGGCAATCTCCATCAACATCTTCACCAGCACCATCTCATCTCCAAACCCTAGTTCATCTCTTGTATCCAATTCTTGTCTCAAAGTCCGGGATTGGTGCTAGTAGGTTGCTAGTAGTGTTGATTACTCATTGTAGTTGATGCTAGTTGGTTTATTTGGTGGAAGATCATATGTTCATATCCTATATGCATATTATTACCCCTCTGATTATGAACATGAATATGCTTTGTGAGTAATTACATTTGTTCCCGAGGACAAGCGAGAAGTCTTGCTATTAGTAGTCATGTGAATTTGGTATTCGTTTGATATTTTGATAAGATGTATGTTGTCTATGAAGGAAATATGCCCTAGAGGCAATAATAAAGTTATTATTTATTTCCTTATATCATGATAAAAGTTTATTATTCATGCTAGAATTGTATTAACCGGAAACATAATACATGTGTGAATACATAGACAAACAGAGTGTCACTAGTATGCCTCTACTTGACTAGCTCGTTAATCAAAGATGGTTATGTTTCCTAACCATGGACAAAGAGTTGTTATTTGATTAACGGGATCACATCATTAGTTGAATGATCTAATTGACATGACCCCTTCCATTAGCTTAGCAGCCGATCATTTAGTATGTTGCTATTGCTTTCTTCATGACTTATACATGTTCCTATGACTATGAGATTATGCAACTCCCGTTTGCCAGAGGAACACTTTATGTGCTACCAAACGTCACAACGTAACTGGGTGATTATAAAGGAGCTCTACAGGTGTCTCCAAAGGTACATGTTGGGTTGGCGTATTTCGAGATTAGGATTTGTCACTCCGATTGTCGGAGAGGTATCTCTGGGCCCTCTCGGTAATGCACATCACTTAAGCCTTGCAAGCATTACAACTAATGAGTTAGTTGCGGGATGATGTATTACAGAACGACTAAAGAGACTTGCCGATAACGAGATTGAACTAGGTATAGGATACCGACGATCGTCTCGGGCAAGTAACATACCGATGACAAAGGGAACAACGTATGTTGTTATGCGGTGTGACCGATAAAAGATCTTCGTAGAATATGTAGGAGCCAATATGAGCATCCAGGTTCCGCTATTGGTTATTGACCGGAGACGTGTCTCGGTCATGTCTACATTGTTCTCGAACCCGTAGGGTCCGCACGCTTAAGGTTACGATGACAGTTATATTATGAGTTTATGCATTTTGATGTACCGAAGGTTGTTCGGAGTCCCGGATGTGATCACGGACATGACGAGGAGTCTCGAAATGGTCGAGACATAAAGATTGATATATTGGAAGCCTATGTTTGGATATCGGAAGTGTTCCGGGTGAAATCGGGATTTTACCGGAGTACTGGGAGGTTACCGGAAGCCCCCCCCGGGAGGTATATGGGCCTTAGTGGGCCTTAGTGGAAGAGAGGAGAGGTGGCCAGATGGACCGCGCGCCCCTCCCCCCTTGGTCCGAATTGGACAAGGAGAGGGGGCCGGCCCCCCTTCCTCCTCTCTCTCCTCTTTTCCCCCCTCCGCGAATCCTATTCCAACTAGGAAAGTGTAGGACCTTGAAGTAGATGTGTCTAGAGGGGGGTAATTAGACACTTAATGCTAAAGTTGCAATTTTTAAGCCTTTTTGGTTTAAGTCGAGTTTAGGCATAATTTCAACATTCACAATACATATCAAGCAAGCATGCAAAGAGTGTATAGGCAGCGGAAAGTAAAGCATGCAACTTGCAAGAATGTAAAGGGAAGGGTTTGGAGAATTCAAACGCAATTGGAGACACGGATGTTTTTCTCGTGGTTCGGATAGATGGTGCTATCCTACATCCACGTTGATGGAGACTTCAACCCACGAAGGGTAACGGTTGCGCGAGTCCACGGAGGGCTCCACCCACGAAGGGTCCACGAAGAAGCAACCTTGTCTATCCCACCATGGCCATCGCCCACGAAGGACTTGCCTCACTAGCGGTAGATCTTCACGAAGTAGGCGATCTCCTTGCCCTTACAAACTCCTTGGTTCAACTCCACAATCTTGTCGGAGCCTCCCAAGTGACACCTAGCCAATCTAGGAGACACCACTCTCCAAGAAGTAACAAATGGTGTGTTGATGATGAACTCCTTGCTCTTGTGCTTCAAATGATAGTCTCCCCAACACTCAACTCTCTCTCACAGGATTTGGATTTGGTTGAAAGAAGATTTGAGTGGAAAGCAACTTGGGGAAGGCTAGAGATCAAGATTCATATGGTAGGAATGGAATATCTTGGCCTCAACACATGAGTAGGTAGTTCTCTCTCAGAAATAGGATGCTGGAGATGTAGGCTTAGTCTCATGGCTCTCTCCACGAATGAAGAGGAGGTGGAGGGGTATATATAGCCTCCACACAAAATCCAACCGTTACACACAATTTACCAATCTCGGTGGGACCGAATCAACAAACTCGGTCAGACCGAAATAGTAAACCTAGTGACCGTTAGAGATTTTCGGTGGGACCGACTGGATCAACTCGGTGGGACCGATGTGATAGGGTTAGGGTAAATCCACAACTCGGTTTGACCAATTACTCAAACTCGGTGGGACCAATTTTGGTAATAAGCGAAACAGAGAGTTGGCCAAGCAAACTCGGTGGGGCCGATTGCATATCTCGGTGGGACCGAGGGTATTGCAATAGGTAACAGAGAGTTTGCAAGCCCATCTCGGTGAGACCGAGATCCCATCGGTGAGATCGAACTGATTAGGGTTTCTGGCAGTGGCTATGACAAGTGAAACTCGGTGGCGCCGGATAGAAGTAATCGGTAGGTCCGAGTTTGGCTTTGGGTTTAGATCATATGTGGAAGTGGGAAAGTAGCTGAGGATTTTGGAGCATATCATTAAGCACTTGAGCAAGAGGCTCATTAAGCAACACCTCATCCCTCCTTGATAGTATTGGCTTTTCCTATGGACTCAATGTGATCTTGGATCACTAAAATGTAAAATGAAGAGTCTTGAGCTTTAAACTTTAGCCAATCCTTTGTCCTTAGCATCTTGGAGAACTTCCCACAACCTTTAGTCCATGCCACTCCATTGTTGAACTTATCTGAAACATACTAGATAGAAATGTTAGTCCAATAAGAGATATGTTGTCATTAATTACCAAAACCACCTAGGGAGCACTTGTGCTTTCAATCTCCCCCTTTTTGGTAATTGATGGCAACATACATCAAAGCTTTAGATAAAGATATAAAGAACATCAAGTAAAGCTTTGGAAGGACATGTAACAAGCATAGGCTCCCCCTACATGTATGCACTCATGTAAATGTGAAATATAGAGGCATGTGAGAGCATAACCATGACAGAGTAGGCAATGTGTTACATGTATCTTGGCCATATGCATCAGAGCAAAAGATTATCAAGGAAAATACCTTCATGCTCATGAGTCCTTCTTGCAAACAATATGTACATGAGCAAGAATTCCTCATACTCATGATTTTGATGCATACACTTACCTTGTAGTCTTTGGCTGGCTTAGGATGGAATGAACCTGCACAAACAAGGTTAGATAACATAGGTACCTCCACTAGCCAGAGCAAACCAAGGAAGCCACAAGAGAACCAGGACTGGGATGACATGTAGAGAGTGAGTACAAGGTACCACATTGGATTCAACATGTCCCCAAGAGTAAAGATATGCAAAGAATTTGACTGATTTCTTTCCCTTAGGTGTCTTGCTCCCCCTGAATCTTACATGGGATATTGGGAGAAGATAGGGAACAGAAAATCAGAGCTGAAAGATACAAATGGATAGAACTTAATGCAAATAAGCACATATGAACATGTCTTTCCCCCAAAAAGACATGTGACATCTCTCCTCTTGAGCATCAAGCATCTAGGACATCTGGGATCCTTGAGTATTCTCTCCCCCTGGAAATCTCTTTCTCCCCCTTAATACTTTCTCTCTTGTAGGTTTGGTCCTTGAGACTTTCTCTCTCCCTTGAGCTTTGATGTGATCTCTCTCTCCCCCTTTGACATCAATTTCCAGGAAGGGCTTTCTGGAATCCGTCGTATAGGTTTGGTCCTTGAGACTCAGCACAAAGCAATGGATAAAACTGTAATGCTTGTAGAGGACAAGATTCATTGAGTAGAGCTGGATCAGAAGAAATATAGAACAAGTGGCAAACTGTTTTTTCCTGTTGCGAAGTCGGTGGCATCGAGTGGCATGTTTCGGTGGTACCAAAAAGATTCGGTTGGACCGAAAATTACAAGTCGGTGAAACCGAGTTCACACAGAGAAAAACACTTGTCACCTCAGCTCACTAGACATGTAGGATCTCACAAAGATTTGCAATGAATTACCTGAAGGATTTGCAAGGAATTGAATGCAGAAAATGCAGAACAAAAACAAAAAGAGAAGAGAAGAAACTGAAAGATCTAGATGAAGTTGAAAAAGAGAAAGAAAATAAACATGCATGAGACAAATGCAATAACACACAAGAGAACTTCATCTAGAGTTGGGCGGTGACATAGTCACCTATGTTAGAGCATATTGACTTAGGAGTCAAGTGAGAACACTTGATCATAGGTCATACTCATCGTTTAAGCTCAAAATGGGGTTACCATTTTTCGTTTAAGCATCTTGATGTATTCACATCTTGTTGAGTTGCTTTGACTCATGTCTTGGAGTAAAGCTTCTCTAAGATGGAATAACATACCTTGGGTGGTGGTGTGGTTCTTGCTCATGTAGTTGAACTTGTGTGGGTGCTCAAGGTTGATGTAGCTCATCAAGAGTTAGGAGCACCACTTGGAGTTAGAGTTCATCTACCTACATGGGTTAGTTCTTGCAAGGAAGAGCACTTGTGTATCCAAAAATGACAATCATGAAGCTCAACATAGAATTTGTCAAAGGATATGTTTGAATGGCTTTGTGCTTCCTTGTCTTCAACCACCATTGTGTAGAGACTTGGTGATGTAGAGATTGCTCAAGATGTGAGTGAGTCGCAATCTCATGGAATTAGATTCAACCAAGCACCTTCATGGGTTAGACAACATGCAAGGTACAAATATATCCAAGACATAAGATAGTCATCATAAGAGATATATCATGGATTAGTCATAAGCTCATGTCTTGCATGTATCCAATGGAGTTCCTACTCCAAGTTCGAAGCATCAATAATGTTCAATTCACCTCTCAACCTGCAAAATACTTTGCATTCTTGCATATTGAACTTCTTGAATAAGTCCTTGGTGTACTTCGTTTGAGAGACAAATGTACCTTCCTTAGTTTGCTTGATTTGCAAACCGAGAAAGAATTTGAGTTCACTCATCATAGACATCTCAAACTTCTCTGACATTAGCTTTCCAAACTTTTCACTAAAGAGAGGGTTAGTTGAACCAAATATGATATCATCAACATAAATTTGGCATACAAATAGTTCTCCATTAACCCTTTTAGTAAAAAGAGTAGAATCAATTTTACCAATTTCAAAACCACTTGCAATAAGGAACTTGGTCAAGCATTTATACCATGCTCTAGGAGCTTGTTTAAGACCATAAAGAGCTTTGTGAAGTTTGTAAACATGATTTGGTTTCTTAGGATTGATAAAGCTGGGAGGTTGTTTGACATAAAATTCCTCCTCTATTTCACCATTTAGAAAATCACTTTTAATGTCCATTTGGTACAATGTGATATTATGGTGATTTGCATAGGCAAGTAAGATGCGAATGGACTCAAGTCTAGCAACGGGAGCATATGTCTCACCATAGTCCATACCTTCGACTTGTGTGTACCCTTGGGCGACGAGACGTGCTTTTTTGCGAACCACTTGTCCATCTTCATCTTGCTTGTTGTGAAACACCCATTTGGTACCAATGATGTTGTGGTTGTTGTCGGGCTTCTCAACCAATGTCCAAACTTGGTTTCTCTCAAAGTTGTGTAGCTCTTCATGCATAGCGTTTATCCAATCCGGATCTTCCAATGCTTCTTCAACCTTCATAGGTTCAATGCTAGAGATGAATGAATAGTTTTCACACACTAGTAGAAAACAGGGCTATGGTCCAGGCCGGCTCAGCCCATTAGTCCCGGTTCAGTGTAGAACCGGGACTAATGTGGGCATTGGTCCCGGTTCGTGAGCCCAGGGGGGCGGCCGTACCACGTGGGCCATTGGTCCCGGTTCGTCTGGACCTTTTGGTCCCGGTTGGTGGGACGAACCGGGACCAATGGGCCTCGCTCCTAGCCCACCACCATTGGTCCCGGTTGGTGGCCTGAACCGGGACCAAAGGCTCCCCTTTAGTCTTGGTTCTTGCCACAAATCGGGACCAATGAGGTGCCTATATATACCCTCACCCACGAGCAGAGCACTCCAGTGCTCTGTTTTTCTTTGGCCGGCGAGGGGAGGGGTTTGTGGTGCTCTAGCTCACCTCCTATGCACATGAGGTGTTCGATGGAATGCCCGAGCCACACTACTTAAACTTTCTCCTCTCGAAGCTCGACCTCCAAGCTCCATTTTCCTCGAGATTTGTCTAGATTTAGCGGTCCGTCACGCCCCGTCCCCGTCTTCACTGCCGTCGATCACCCGCGCTGATCTCATCACCGACACCACCGTGGTGAGCCTCTTGTTCTTATCTTCTTTCTGAAAGGAAAAATATTCTTACTTGTCTGTTTAGATAGATACTTGTATCATTTTCTTACATTTATTATTGCATCTTATATAGTGCGATGGTTTTGGTATCCGCCCCCGTCGGCCCTCATCCTGTCTATGATTTGGATTTGGTATGTATATTATCTTCATAACTATTGGTTCATTTATTGTTTATGAAAATTATGCCGACCAACGTGACATAGATTTTATTTATCTAGGATGTATGTGAATCGGAAATGCCAACCGACCCTATTGTCAAGAGGTTAAATTTAGTTGAAGAAGAAAACAATTTGTTGAAGGAAAAAATAAAAAAAATTGAGGAGGAGAAGATGATATTGGAGTTGCATGTTGCGGATGTCGTCGATGATCACAAGATCAAGATGGATGCAATGCGCTTGAAGATTAGAAAGATTAGAAAATATGCCATTCATACCAAGGCTTGGTATCATTATGCCGTTGGATCAATTGTTACCTTGGTTGCGATTATGATCGCATTTGTTTTCGCATTGAAATGTTTTACATAGTTTCAATGTATGGTTTAATTAATTAGATGCTCTGGAGAGCTATATGTTGTTAGATGAGAACTATGTATGCACTTTGGTTTTAATGTGATGATGAACTTCTATTAATTTGGACACTTAATTATATATAATGCACGCAGATGAACCGGCAATGGATGTACAGTGACAGACACACCCGCGAGTACATTAAGGGCGTGCATGAGTTTCTCGATGCGGCTGAGGCAAACAAGCAGAATGGTTTTATGTGTTGTCCATGCACTAAATGTGGAATACGAGGTCTTACTCTAACCAGAAAATCCTTCACTCCCACCTGCTTTACAAGGGTTTCATGCCACACTATAATGTTTGGACGAGGCACGGAGAAATAGGGGTTATGATGGAAGACGGCGAAGAAGAAGAGTACGATGACAACTATGTGCCCCCTGAATACGGTGATGCTGCAACGGGGGGAGCTGGTGAAGATCAAGAGGAACCAGACGATGTGCCCAATGATGCTGCCACGGGTGAAGCTGCTGAAGATAAAGGGGAACCAGACGATGTGCCCGATGATGATGATCTCCGTCGGGTCATTGTCGATGCAAGGATGCAATGCATTAGTCAAAAGGAGAAGCTAAAGTTCGATCGCATGTTAGAGGATCACAAAAAAGGGTTATACCCCAATTGCGAAGATGGCAACACAAAGCTCGGTACCGTACTGGAATTGCTGCAGTGGAAGGCAGAGAATGCTGTGGCTGACAAAGGATTTGAGAAGCTACTGAAAATATTGAAGAAGAAGCTTCCAAACGATAACGAATTGCCCGATAGTACATACGCAGCAAAGAAGGTCGTATGCCCTCTAGGATTGGAGGTGGAGAAGATACATGCATGCCCTAATGACTGCATCCTCTACCGCGGTGCCTACAAGGATCTGAACGAATGCCCGGTATGCGGTGCGTTGCGGTATAAGATCAGACGAGATGACCCTGGTGATGTTGACGGCGAGCCCCTCAGGAAGAGGGTTCCTGCGAAGGTGATGTGGTATGCTCCTATAATACCACGGTTGAAATGTCTGTTCAAAAACGAAGAGCATGCCAAGTTGATGCGATGGCACAGTGAGAACCGAAAGAAAGATGGGAAGTTGAGAGCACCCGCTGACGGGTCGCAGTGGAGAAAAATCGAGAGAAAGTACTGGGATGAGTTTGCAAAGGACCCAAGGAATGTATGGTTTGCTTTAAGCGCGGATGGCATTAATCCTTTCGGGGAGCAGAGCAGCAATCACAGCACCTGGCCCGTGACTCTATGTATGTATAACCTTCCTCCTTGGATGTGCATGAATCGGAAGTTCATTATGATGCCAGTTCTCATCCAAGGCCCTAAGCAACCCGGCAACGAAATTGATGTGTACCTAAGGCCATTAGTTGAAGAACTTTTACAGCTGTGGAATGGAAACGGTGTACGTACGTGGGATGAGCACAGACAGGAGGAATTTAACCTTAAGGCGTTGCTGTTCGTGACCATCAACGATTGGCCCGCTCTCAGTAACCTTTCAGGACAGACAAACAAAAATACCACGCATGCACGCACTGTTTAGATGACACTGAAAGTATATACCTGGACAAATGCAGGAAAAATGTGTACCTGGGCCATCATCGATTTCTTCCGACCAACCATCAATGTCGAAAGAAAGGCAAGCATTTCAAAGGCGAGGCAGATCACCGGAAGAAGCCCGCCATGCGCACCGGTGATCACGTGCTTGCTATGGTCAATAATTTACACTACGTAATCTTTGGAAAGGGTCCCGGTGGACTAGCTGTTCCGAATGACGCTGAGGGACACGCACCCATGTGGAAGAAGAAATCTATATTTTGGGACCTACCCTACTGGAAAGACGTAGAGGTCCGCTCCTCAATCGACGTGATGCACGTGACGAAGAACCTTTGCGTGAACCTGCTAGGCTTCTTGGGCGTGTATGGGAAGACAAAAGATACACCTGAGGCATGAGAGGACCTGCAACGTTTGCACGAAAGAGACGGCATGCCTCCGAAGCAGTATAAAGGTCCTGCCAGCTACGCTCTTACGAAAGAAGAGAAAGAAATCTTCTTTGAATGCCTGCTCAGTATGAAGGTCACGACTGGCTTCTCGTCGAATATAAAGGGAATAATAAATATGCCAGAGAAAAAGTTTCAGAACCTAAAGTCTCATGACTGCCACGTGATTATGACGCAACTGCTTCCGGTTGCATTGAGGGGGCTTCTACCGGAAAACGTCCGATTAGCCATTGTGAAGCTATGTGCATTCCTCAATGCAATCTCTCAGAAGGTGATCGATCCAGAAATTGTACCAAGGCTAAGGAGTGATGTGGCGCAATGTCTTGTCAGTTTCGAGCTGGTGTTCCCACCATCCTTCTTCAATATCATGACGCACGTCCTAGTTCATCTAGTCGACGAGATTGTCATCCTGGGGCCCATATTTCTACACAATATGTTCCCCTTTGAGAGGTTCATGGGAGTCCTAAAGAAATATGTCCGTAACCGCGCTAGGCCAGAAGGAAGCATCTCCATGGGCCATCAAACAGAGGATGTTATCGGGTTTTGTGTTGACTTCATTCCTGGCCTTAACAAGATAGGTCTCCCTAAATCGCGGTATGAGGGGACACTGACTGGAAAAGGCACTCTTGGAAGAGACTCAATAATATGCAGGGACGGATATTCTTGGTCTCAAGCACACTACACAGTTCTACAGAACTCTACCTTGGTGACCCCGTATGTCGATGAACACAAGAACAGTCTGCGCTCCAAACACCCGGAGCAGTGCGGCGACTGGATTACATGTGAACACATCACGACTTTCAGCAGTTGGTTGGAAACACGTCTCAGAGGTGACAACACTGTTTGTGATGAGTTGTACTTGTTGTCCAGGGGACCATCTTTGACTGTATTGACTTACAAAGGATACGAGATAAATGGGAATACATTTTACACGATCGCCCAAGATCAAAAGAGCACCAACCAAAACAGCGGTGTCCGCTTTGATGCAGCAACCGAGAGCGGAAAGGACACATATTATGGTTACATAGTGGACATATGGGAACTTGACTACGGACCTGATTTTAAGGTCCCTTTGTTTAAGTGCAAATGGGTCAATCTGTTAGGCGGCGGGGTACAGGTAGACCCACAGTACGGAATGACAACAGTGGATCTGAAAAATCTTGGGTACACTGACGAACCGTTCGTCCTAGCCAATGATGTGGCACAGGTTATCTATGTGAAGGACATGTCTACCAAACCGAGAAAAAGAAAAGATAAGGAAGCGAATACATCATACGATGAGCCAAAGCGCCACATAGTTCTTTCAGGAAAAAGGGACATCCTGGGAGTGGACGGCAAGACAGACATGTCTGAAGATTATGAAAAGTTTCATGAAATTCCTCCCTTCAATGTCAAGGCTGACCCAAGCATCCTGATAAACAATGAAGATTATCCATGGTTACGGCGCAATAAGCAAATGACACAAGCAAAGAAAAAGTGAAGACTTTCTCCCGCAATAAGCAAATGCTATGTGGGTGAAATTATGATACCATCCCAACTTTCAACTTTTTCAGAGTCATTTGAAATGCTTTCATGTCTTATGGTTCAAAACTTTGATACTTCGAAAGTGATTGTCCATTTTGTACACGAAGTGCATCAAGTTTTTGTCGTAACCCTCTCTACTTTTTGGAACATGCTATGTGGGTGAAATGATGATACCATGCCAACTTTCAACCTTTTCAGAGTTCATTTTGAAATGCTTTCCAATTTCGGAGTCATTTAGCTCAAAGAATGAATTAATAGCAAACAGAATGAACTACAAAAATTTTATGAAAATAAAAACAATCAATTAAAATATTATGTTATGATCAACTAAATAAAACTATAATATTCTTCAATAGCAAAAAGAATATAATTTGTGTGACCTAAAATCAAACTATAAGTATTTAATTGTAAGTATAAATAAAAAATAAATAGCAAAGAAGAAAAAAATTCTAATTTTATAGTAAAGTTATTCATAAACTAGTGATTCACACAAATTTTTAAAAATTCAAATTTAAACTATTTAAAATTTAAAACTAATGGCACTAACAGAAAGTTTATAATTTTTGTGACCTAAAAGCAAAAAGAAATCACTAAAAAACTGTAAGTATTTAGTTGTAAGTAGAAATAAAAAATAAATAGAAAAAAAAATTCTAATTTTATAGTAAAGTTATTCATAAACTAGTGATTCACACAAATTTTTAAAAATTCAAATTTAAACTATTTAAAATTTAAAACTAATGGCACTAACAGAAAATTTATAATTTTTGTGACCTAAAAGCAAAAAGAAATCACTAAAAAACTGTAAGTATTTAGTTTTAAGTAGAAATAAAAAAATAAAAAACCAAAAAAATATAGAAACAAAAAAGAAAAAACCAAAAAAAATGCCACCTACTGGGCCTCCACGGCCTGAATACGACTAGAAACCCTACATGGGCCAGGATTTAGGCCCGCAGAAGGCCCAATAGGCCCATGGGCAAAGCAGTGTCAAATTAGGCCCATAGGCCTACTATTCAGAGGAGTTCGAGAGGGAGGAGGCAGCAGAGCTTATAAACCAGTGCCGGGCGCTCTCAACTAGCGATGTGGGACTAAACTTATGGGCGCGGGCAGCACAAGGGCATTGGTCCTGGTTGGTGGCACCAACCGGGACTAAAGGGGGCATTGGTCCCGGTTCGTGGCACCAACCATGACCAATGCCCCCCTTTAGTCCCGGTTGGTTCCACCAACCGGGACCAATGGGCTTCGCTTCCCGCCCTTTGGGCTGCCGAAAAGAGGCCATTGGTCCCGGTTCGTGGCAGAAACCGGGACTAATGCCCACCTTTAGTCCCGGTTGCTGCCACGAACCGGGACTAAAGCCTCTGCTATATAAGGCCACACTTTGCAATTTTTCATTCTCATCTTGCAGTTGCAGTTGCCGACGCCGCCAGGCTGCCCCGACGCCGCCCGCCCCCATCGTCGCCGTCGCCCGCGCCCATCGTCGCCGCCGCCCGCGACGCGCGCCGCCCCGGCCCGCCCCCGTCGCCGTCGCCCTCGTCCCTGCCCCCGTCGCCGCGCCCCCGTCGCCGTCGCCCTCGTCCCTGCCCCCGTCGCCGCTCCGGCCGGCCCCTTGCCCGACGCCCGCAGCCCCGGCCCGCCGTCGCCGTCGCCCGCGTCTCCTACCCCAAGCGCACGCCCACTGCCCCGTCGCCATCCTCGCCGCCGACTCCGCGGTCCTCCTCTGGTCCGGCCGGCGCCCTAGATTTTTTTCATATATATATGCTTGTTTTTCATATATATATGCTTGTTTTTTATATATATGTATACATATGTTCTCTGTGTATATATCTATGTTCATGTATATATGCAAAAGATTAGGATTAGAAGAGGGAGAAGAATATTAGGATTTTTTATATATATGTATACATATGTTCTCTGTGTATATATATATCTAGCTATGTTATATATGCAAAATATTAGGATTAGAAAAATTAGGATTTTTTTCTGTTCATAGATTTTTTTTTGGTGATATTAATATTGTAAATATGAAAATGTTTGTATATTCATATGAACAAATGAATTAGAAGAGGGAGAAGAAGAGGGGGTCGAGGGTCGTCGAACATGAGAGGAGGAAGAGGATAAAAAATGAAGAGGAATAAGAAAAGAAAAAAGAGGAGAAGAAAGAATAGAGGAGAAGATCTTCTCCTCTATTCTTTCTTCTCCTCTTTTTTTCTTCTTCTTCCTCTTTTTTTTATCGGGAATGAGGGTCGTCGAGGGTCGCCGAGCGGTAGAGGAAGAAGAGGATAAAATAGAAGAGAAAGAAAAAAAGAGAGGGGTCGACGGTCGCCTAGGGGTTGAGGGTCGAGAGGGGGTCTAGGGTCGCCGAGAGGGGAGAGGAAGACGAGGAGAAATAAATAAGAAGAAGAAAAAAGAAGAAAAAGAAGAGGAGAGGAAGAAAGGAATAGTGGAGAAGAAGAGAAAATAGAATATATTCTATTTTCTCTTCTTCTCCACTATTCCTTTCTTCTTCTCCTCTTTTTTTTCTTCTTTTTTTTCTTCGACACGTGGGGGGGGGGTCGAGAACGTCGGACATTCATGAGAGAGGCGAGGAAGAAGGGGAAGAAGAGGGAGAAGAAGAGGAGAGGAAGAAGAGGAAGTCTTCTCCTCTATTCTTTCTTTTCTTCTTTTTTCTTCTTCTTCTTCCTCTTTATTTTATCGGGAACGAGGGTCGTCGAGAGGTCGAGGAGCGGTAGAGGAGAAACCCTAAATAGAAAGTATCGTCGGTGTGAGATACATGTACCGTCGGTGTCAGACACTACACCCACGTCCCACAAGTGGCGCGGGCTTCGACGCCCACGTCACTTGTGGGACGTGGATGTAGTGTCCGACACCGAAGGCCACATGTATCTCACACCCACGAAACTTGCTAGCTATTTAGGGTTTCCTCTACCGAAAAGAAGAGGAGAAATAAATAAGAAGAAGAAAAAAGAAGAAAAAGAAGAGGAGAAGAAGAAAGGAATAGTGGAGAAGAAGAGAAAATAGAATATATTCTATTTTCTCTTTTCTCCACTATTCCTTTCTTCTTCTCCTCTTTTTTTCTTCTTTTCTTCTTCTTCTTCTTCTTCTTCTTCTTCTTCTTCTTCTTAGCCGGAAGTAGAGAGAGGTTTCCTAGTGTCAAAGTATTGAAGAAATCCATGCCTTCATCATTAGCCGGAAGTAACCAGGGCATGTTGGTACGAAGTTCTGCAAAGTTATTCTGGAATGGAGTCCCGGATAGAATAATCCGCTTTTTGGTACAAATTCAGCAAAGGCCTTCCAAATAGCGATATTCGGAAGGCTCTTGCTGAACTTTGTACCAAAAAGCGAATTATCCTATCTGGGACTCCGTTCCAGAACAACTTTGAAGAGCTTCGTACCATCATGCACATGTTACTTTCGCCTAATGATGAAGACATGGTTTTGTTGAATCCTTTGACACTAGGCAACCTCCCGACCCCTCGGCGATCCTCTCGAACATGAGAGGAAGAAGAGGGTCGTCTAGGGGTCGAGGGTTCCAGGGTCGTCGAGGGTTCGAGGGGTCGAGGATCGCCGAGGGGTCGAGAGAGGTTTCCTAGTGTCAAAGTATTGAAGAAATCCATGCCTTCATCATTAGCCGGAAGTAACCAGGGCATGTTGGTACGAAGTTCTGCAAAGTTGTTTTGGAATGGAGTCCCGGATAGAATAATCCGCCTTTTGGTACCAATTCAGCAAAGGCCTTCCAAATAGCGATATTCGGAAGGCTCTTGCTGAACTTTGTACCAAAAGGCGGATTATCCTATCTGGGAGTCCGTTCCAGAACAACTTTGAAGAGCTTCGTACCATCATGCACATGTTACTTTCGCCTAATGATGAAGACATGGTTTTGTTGAATCCTGAGACACTACGCAACCTCCCGACCCCTCGGCGATCCTATCGAACATGAGAGGAAGAAGAGGATAAAAAAAGAAGAGGAAGAAGAAAAAAAGAGGAGAAGAAAGAATAGAGGAGATCTTCTCCTCTATTCTTTCTTCTCCTCTTATTTTTCTTCTTCTTCCTCTTTTTTTATCAGGAACGAGGGTCGTCGAGGGACATAGATGTAGTGTCGTCGTTGTTGATATATACCCCCTCCCGATAGCTTACTATGATTAGGTAGCTAGTTCTACGTTTGGCACTAATATATCCATCTATCATGTTTGAATAATAATTGCCATGTTGTAAATATTTGTAGAAACTATGGACACCGCCCTAGACGAAGCAACAAAAGAAGCGTTGTTGAGGGACATAATCGCAGAAGGAAGTGATGCCATCTCGTTGTTTCTCAACGAAACCGATGGTCTGGAAGGACAGGGTGAACAAGCTGGCTACGGTGACCTAATGCCGGTGCAAGAAGAAGAACATGAGGACGGCTCCGGTGACCCAATGCCGGTGCAAGAAGGAGACCGTGATGACGGCTCCGGTGACCGAACCGAGTCCGGCCAGGTATATATATTAGTTAAGCCTATGCTGACTAGCTGATTGATGCATTCATTGTTTTGGTATGTACACATATTAATTAAGTCTTTGTTCTTTTTTCTAGCCCTCCGAATCGAGCACAACTTCGGTAAAGAGACGAGGCCCGAAGAAAAAGTTGAGCTTGGATGAAAAGTTTGAGATCATAGCAATCGCGCCCGACGGCCAACCTATTGAACCCCTCCGGACAAAGAGCGCATTTGTTGCTCAGTGCGGGGTTCTGGTTAGGGACAAGATCCCGATAAGCATCTAGCAATGGTTTAAGCCAGCTACAGAAGACCCTGAGGTGTCTTATGTCAATGATATGTAGAAAAATGATCTTTGGACTGAGCTGAAGTCAAATTTCACCCTACTGCCTGAGGATAATCCAGAGAACCCAGTTAAAGAGAAATTAATCAAGTCTTTTGCTCTGAAGAGGATGGCAGAACTATTCAGGAGGTGGAAGAAAGAGCTGAATAAGTTTGTCGAAAAAAATGAGACACCAGAATTCAAGGGCAGATATGAGAAGATCAGAGATCACTGGCCCGCATTTGTGGCCCACAAGACATCAGAAAAGAGTAAGAAGATGTCGGCGACAAACAAGCAAAATGCTGCAAAGAAGAAGCTTCACCATCGCACGGGGTCAGGTGGCTACCTCGTAGCCCGGCCTAAGTGGTCCAAGAGTGAGAATGATCTGGTTCATAAAGGGATCGAACCAGAGACAAATAACTGGCCAGACCGTTGCCGGACTTGGTTCTTCGGGGCTGGCGGAACCCTGGACCCTGAAACAGGGAAGTGCATTTGGACGAACGATCAAATGGACATACCAGTCAGTAAGCTTAAGCAGTATATCGAAGCAGCGCAGGAAGGGACGTTCTTTCCAGACAGAGAGAACGACGAGCTCACAATGGCCCTCGGGAATCCTGAGCACCCTGGACGGACACGAGGCACGCCAGGCTCTGTTCCGTGGAAGGTTGGGTTTCCGGACGCAGGCGGTTACAAATCCCATGAGAGGAGGAAAAAAGTGCAGCAGACCCAAATGCAGGCGCTGCAAGCAAGGGTGGACGCGATAGAGGAACGAGAAGCAAATCGCAGCAAACGTACTGCCGAAGCCTCCCCCGAAGCTACCCCGCCATCTCAGCGCAGAAGCAGCGTGGCTTCCACCGAGCTGCTTCAGCTAGAGCATGCCTTGACGGCTCCTGCCAGCTATCCCGTGGATGCTATCACGGAGTCTCAAAATTGCCACCTTATGACGCAATGGATGAATTTGAAGGTCAAGGCGGCTGTTGGCTCTGTTTATCCTACTGAACCCGGCGCAACTTTTCACTGCCGGCCGATTCCAGAAGGATATGCTAGGGTGATGGTGGATGAGATAACGGAGGGATTTGAGGACCTCCAGCTTGACCACCCTACCAGTGAAGGGGAGAATCGGCTGGGGTCTGCTCTGAAGACTCCATGCCTATGGCGGAAGGACCTCATCAACCTTCCGAACTGGACGCCACCGCCTTCTCCTCCTCCTCCGGCGAGTCAGGGCACTCCGCCTCCACCGCCTCCTCCTCCTCCTCCGGCGAGTGACGATCAGGGCCCTCGGCCGGCTCCTTCTCCGGCGCGCGGCGGCACTCCGCCTCCTTCTCCGCCTGCGCCGACGCGCCCGAGCAGCCCGCCTCCTCCTTCTCCGCCTCGTCAGCAAGGGCGGAAGAGACCTGCCGCCGCTCCAGCTGCTCTGGCGCGTCGTAGTCCTTCTCCTCCGCCGCTTAAGCAAGTAAAGAAGACAACCGCTACGTCTGCTCGGTCGGCGTCTAGCAGTACAACCAGAGGCGGGAGGACATACAGATTCGGTCCTTCTCTGAAGACTCCAGAGAAGTTACCATACGAGAGGACCCAGGAGGAGAACGCCGAGATCGCGCGAGAAGAAGTGAAGAAATTCTTTGAAGGGGTGAAAGCAAAGAAACATCCACCTCCGGAGGAGAAGGTAGATCGGGTGAAAGTGAAGCGCACTCTGGCTGCCCTGACAAAACCACCGAAGTCTGATTCGCCGAAAGGAAACTATGACTGCATTATTGGAAAGGAATTTGCCGAAGCAGAGCGGTCGGGAAGTACTATCAGTGATCAAAGGCTGAAACAACGACGAGCTAGGAAACAAATTGCCCAGCTCGGCGAACAAGCGAAGCAATCGTGCCCCCCGCTCAAGGTGCCTAGCCACAACGTCGATAATGATCCGAGGATGGTGCCCGGTTATAGCAATCCTGCAGATTACCTACCCGATGAAGTACATTATGACCCCATGGACGTGCAGATACAAAGATACGAGTACGGGAAGCCTCTCGTCAAAGATGAAAGATCTCTATCAACGATGATGCGAAGATTGCATGATTGGTACTTGAAAATCTGCAGAGACTCTGGGGGGAGGAGTACTTTGTATGCGAGAGTTAAACCGGAGCATGACCTCGTTGGAATTGATCTGTTGCCTGTTCCATTTGAGGAGTTCTATCAGTTCTTCAATCAATTGGCCCTCGATAAAGCAACTGTCACCTGCTACTGTCTGTAAGTAGTACTACTTCTGTCATTAAGTTTCTCTATATAGCTTAGCTCTTTCATTGCATGTATTTATAATCATCCTCACTATATTATGCAGATTGAAGATCATCGAATTGAAGAAAAGACAAGTCGGTGATATTGGGTTCATTAACACAAATCTCATAGATGCAACTCAGGTTAAATTTCATGCCGCAGAAACCGAGGCCAGCATGCTAGAATCGTTGATAATAAATCAAAACAAAGATATAATACTCTTTCCTTACAACTTCAAGTGAGTGTTACTGTCTTGTGCGTATTCGGTTTCCCTTATATATTAGTCAAGGTTATAGTAATGTAATTGATGAGTTATGCATGCGTGTGCAGTTTCCACTATATTCTCCTACATATTAAGCTTGAGCAGGGACTAGTAACCGTCTTAGACTCAAGACGAAAAGATCCCAAGGACTATGCAGACATGACTCAAATACTCGAGAAGTAAGTTAAATCGATCATTATCCACCATATCAGCAACTTTGTTCATTTCCTGATATATCAAGTAATTGTTTTCTTTGTCCGGCAAGGTTTGGAGAAAAATCACCAGAAAAGCTCCGGGACTGCCGAAGGAGCTGCAATTTAGACACCCGAAAGTAAGTACTAGCTATAGTAGCATTTTAAGCGCATCTACTAGTCATTCAAGCGCTAGTTTCATCAATACCATTTGGCATTCTTGCTTATCAGTTTGATTAGCCTCTATTTCTTGTAAAGTGGTTGTGGCAGCAACAAGGGAATGATTTCTGTGGTTACTATGTTTGCGAGTCCATCCGCCACACGACCTGTGAGCGGGGCTACACTGACGAACAATATGAAGTACGTAAATAACAACATTCACAATTTTATTTTATTACCATCATTTGTGTTGAGTTTCATTCATTCATATATATATGTATTGACCCCCTTCTTTAAATTAGATGTTTCGGAAGCGGGATGAACTCCTAGCACCAGCTCGCATGCGAGGAATTCAAGAGGAATTGGCGGCATTCTTTCTTGACCACGTGATCCCTGAAGACGGAGAATTCTATGTTAACCCTGAGTCCGTATGATTATATTTGTAAGAGATAATTACTGTATATATGTAGCCGGTAGTGTCAGATAGATATACGAGAACTTGTTGTTCGACCAATCTCTCGGAGAAGGAGAGGTGGTCGATATCACTTCTCTCTGTATATATGCATATATGTTCATGACGATCTTCTGTTTCCTTCGTTTGCTTACTAGCTAGCTAGCGTGTCTAGTCCTCTCTATATATGTATGTATAGTACGTAGCGTCGACCAAGCACAGACATAACAGAGGACACTTCTCTCTATTAATTATAACTAGCTAACACAATATATGAAACACCTAAATTAACCCCCTAAAACCCCCAACCCCCCCCCCTTTCAAAAAAAACAAAAACCCCAGCCACAGAAGTGCTGACGCGTGGATGCCTATTGGTCCCGGTTGGTGCCACCAACCGGGACCAAAGGCCCTCCACGTGGGCAGTGCGCAGAGCCCAGTCAGGAGACCCTTTGGTCCCGGTTGGTGGCACCAACCGGGACCAAAGGGTCTCCTGACTGGGCTCTGCGCACTGCCCATGTGGAGACCCTTTAGTCCCGGTTCTGGATTGAACCGGGACTAAAGGGTGGAGGTATTAGTATCGACACTTTAGTCCCGGTTCCTGAACCGGGACTAAAGGCCCTTACGAACCGGGACTATAGGCCCTTTTTCTACCAGTGACAAAAGTTAGCTAAACGAGTCTTTGAGCGAGTGATTCTCCCGGTTTGTATATCATTGAAGATTTGCTCGACGGGATGATCTTTGGCAATTCTTGCTCAAACTCGTGAGAGCTTTTGCTTGGGTATTCGTTGAACATCTTCTTCATCTTGTTCTTCTTCTTGGCCTTCTTCATTGTTGACATTGTCGTTCTCTTGTCGTGGTGGAGAAGGAGGTTGTTGATGTTCGTCTTGATGCATTTCCTTGTCTTCTTCATCTTGGTGTGTCCCACTTGTGGATGCTTCCGTATCAATTCTTGGTTCACCTTGTTGTGAAGTAGAAGCTTCCACTTGGATGGACGAGGTATTCTCCTTCACCTCCGTTGGACGAATTTTGCCAATAGACAAGTCTTGGATTGCTTCTGAAGGGTCTTTGTCTCCTACATCGATTGGCAGTTGCTCTACTTGCGAGCCATTAGATTCATCAAACTTCACATCTACCGTCTCTTCAACCTTTTGGGTGAAATTGTTGTAGACACGGTAAGTGTGAGAGTTTGAGCCATAACCAAGTAGAAAACCTTCATGAGATTTAGGAGCAAACTTTGAACGACGATGCTTGTCAAGAATGTATCACTTTGAGCCGAATACTCGAAAGTATCCAACTTGGGGTTTGTTACCGGTGAGGAGCTCGTATGCCGTCTTGCCGAGTAGCTTGTGAAGATACAAGCAATTTGTTGCATGACAAGCTGTCTCAACCGCTTCTGCCCAAAAGTGTTTCGGCATCTTGTATTCATCAAGCATCGTTCTTGCCATTTCGATGAGCGTCCGATTCTTCCTCTCAACAACTCCATTTTGTTGAGGTGTGTACGTAGCCGAGAACTTGTGTGAAATCCCTTCTTCGTCAAGAAAGGTGTCCACATTTGCGTTCTTGAACTCCGTTCCGTTGTCACTCCGAACCTTCTTGATCTTCACGTCAAACTGATTTTGGGCCTTCCTAGTGAAGTTTTTGAAGATCTTCTGGACCTGCGACTTGTCATTAAGAAAGAACACCCACGTAAATCTTGAAAAATCATCAACTATAACTAGACCAAAAGAATTTCCACCGAGACTCTTGTAGGCGTTGGGACCAAAAAGATCCATATGAAGTAGCTCGAGTGGCCTCCTTGTGGTCATGATGTTCTTCACGGGATGCCTTCCTCCAATCTGTTTACCTGCTTGACAAGCACTGCAAAGTCTATCCTTATCAAATATGACATCGTTAACTCCAAGGATATGATTTCCTTTAATAAGCTTGTCAAGGTTTCTCATGCCAACATGACCTAGTCGTCTATGCCACAACCAACCTTTTGAGGATTTAGCAATAAAGCAAGTTTTAGGTTGTGCCTTTTTAGAGAAATCGACAATGTAAAGATCACCTCTACGCATACCGGTAAAGACCATTTTATGATTGTCTTGACGAAATACTTGGCAATCTACCTCAGTAAATAGGACATTTAAACTGAAATCAGCAAGTCTAGATACTGAAAGTAAGTTGTAGCCGAGAGATTCAACGAGCATGACATTTTGAATGGAACTATCATGTGAGATGGCCACCTTACCAAGGCCAACCACTTTACCCTTTGAATTATCACCAAAGGTGACATATTTTCGAGGGCCGTCATTTTCAGCAAGCTCACAGAACATCTCTTCATCTCCGGTCATATGATTAGTACATCCACTATCAAGAACCCATTCCTTCCCTCCTGACACATATCCCCGAAGATTTGCCATAAGACCAAAATGTCTCATTGCATCATCAAGATCGAAGTCACTATCATCATCATCATCATAGTATCGTTCACCATGATCTTGTGACTCATCATTTCCTAGAGAGGGTAATTCATTAGATAAATGATCATCAAAGTGGTCACCTTTATGAATTCTTATAGCTTCGGATATAATGATTCCAACATCTCCTTTAGCACGCTTGAGATTGGTAAGATCAAATAGACAATCACCAAAACTAGGATCACTAGAGTTCATCTTACTTAAGGCAATAGATTTATGAGAATTTCATCCAAGTTTTTTAAGGAATAATCGGGAAATCGTTCCTCAAGAAATTTCCATATAGTATAGGCACAATTAAGAGTAGGCAAACTAGCAATCAAATTTTTGGGCAATCCTCTAATGATGAGCTCAATAGTTCTAAGATTGCGAATCATGTCAATATCTTCATCTAGGGTAGGATGCAAAGGATCAATATGAGGTGCACAAGGGCTAGCAATATACTTGTTCAAATGATATTGATTGAAGATTACAAGCATCTCATTTTTCCACTCATGAAAATATTCTCCATCAAGAATAGGCACTCTATGTCTAAGACTCCCTAAAGTAGACACATCCATCTTCCTCCAATGGTGATTAAACCAAGGCAATGGAGACCAAAGCTCTGATACCACTTGTAGGACCTTGAAGTAGATGTGTCTAGAGGGGGGTGATTAGACACTTAATTCTAAAGTTGCAATTTTTAAGCCTTTTTGGTTTAAATGGAGTTTAGGCATAATTTCAACATTCACAATACATATCAAGCAAGCATGCAAAGAGTGTATAGGCAATGGAAAGTAAAGCATGCAACTTGCAAGAATGTAAAGGGAAGGGTTTGGAGAATTCAAACGCAATTGGAGACACGGATGTTTTTCTCGTGGTTCGGATAGGTGGTGCTATCCTACATCCACGTTGATGGAGACTTCAACCCATGAAGGGTAACGGTTGCGCGAGTCCACGGAGGGCTCCACCCACGAAGGGTCCACGAAGAAGCAACCTTGTCTATCCCACCATGGCCATCGCCCACGAAGGACTTGCCTCACTAGCGGTAGATCTTCACGAAGTAGGCGATCTCCTTGCCCTTACAAACTCCTTGGTTCAACTCCACAATCTTGTCGGAGGCTCCCAAGTGACACCTAGCCAATCTAGGAGGCACCACTCTCCAAGAAGTAACAAATGGTGTGTTGATGATGAACTCCTTGCTCTTGTGCTTCAAATGATAGTCTCCCCAACACTCAACTCTCTCTCACAGGATTTGGATTTGGTTGAAAGAAGATTTGAGTGGAAAGCAACTTGGGGAAGGCTAGAGATCAAGATTCATATGGTAGGAATGGAATATCTTGGCCTCAACATATGAGTAGGTAGTTCTCTCTCAGAAATAGGATGCTGGAGATGTAGGCTTAGTCTCATGGCTCTCTCCACGAATGAAGAGGAGGTGGAGGGGTATATATAGCCTCCACACAAAATCCAACCGTTACACACAATTTACCAATCTCGGTGGGACCGAATCAACAAACTCGGTCAGACCAAAATAGTAAACCTAGTGACCGTTAGAGATTTTCGGTGGGACCGACTGGATCAACTCGGTGGGACCGATGTGCTAGGGTTAGGGTAAATCCACAACTCGGTTTGACCAATTACTCAAACTCGGTGGGACCAATTTTGGCAATAAGCGAAACAGAGAGTTGGCCAAGCAAACTCGGTGGGGCCGATTGCATATCTCGGTGGGACCGAGGGTATTGCAATAGGTAACAGAGAGTTTGCAAGCCCATCTCGGTGAGACCGAGATCCCATCGGTGAGACCGAACTGATTAGGGTTTCTGGCAGTGGCTATGACAAGTGAAACTCGGTGGCGCCGGATAGAAGTAATCGGTAGGTCCGAGTTTGGCTTTGGGTTTAGATCATATGTGGAAGTGGGAAAGTAGCTGAGGATTTTGGAGCATATCATTAAGCACTTGAGCAAGAGGCTCATTAAGCAACACCTCATCCCTCCTTGATAGTATTGGCTTTTCCTATGGACTCAATGTGATCTTGGATCACTAAAATGTAAAATGAAGAGTCTTGAGCTTTAAACTTTAGCCAATCCTTTGTCCTTAGCATCTTGGAGAACTTCCCACAACCTTTAGTCCATGCCACTCCATTGTTGAACTTATCTGAAACATACTAGATAGAAACGTTAGTCCAACAAGAGATATGTTGTCATTAATTACCAAAACCACCTAGGGAGCACTTGTGCTTTCAGAAAGGGGGGGAGTCCTACTCCCAGAGGGAGTAGGACTCCTCCTGGCGCGCCTCTCCTGGCCGGCCGGCCCCCCTCCCTTGAGCCTTTATATACGGAGGCAGGGGCACCCCCTAGAGACACAAGTTGATCCACGTGATCATATTCTTAGCCGTGTGCGGTGCCCCCTTCCACCATAGCCCTCGATAATATTGTAGCGGTGCTTAGGCGAAGCCCTGCGACCATAGTACATCAAGATCGTCACCACGCCGTCGTGCTGACGGAACTCTTCCCCGACACTTTGCTGGATCGGAGTCCGGGGATCGTCATCGAGCTGAACGTGTGCTAGAACTCGAAGGTGCCGTAGTTTCGGTGCTTGATCGGTCGGGCCGTGAAGACGTACGACTACATCAACCAAGTTAACGCTTCCGTTGTCGATCTACAAGGGTACGTAGATCACACTCTCCCCCTCTCGTTGCTATGCATCATCATGATCTTGCGTGTGCGTAGGAATTTTTTTGAAATTACTACGTTCCTCAACAGTGGCATCAGAGCCTAGGTTTTATATGTTGATGTTATATGCACGAGTATAACATAAGTGAGTTGTGGGCGATATAAGTCATACTGCTTACCAGCATGTCATACTTTGGTTCGGCGGTATTGTTGGACGAAGCGGCCCGGACCGACATTACGCGTATGCTTACGCGAGACCGGTTCTCCCGACGTGCTTTGCACATAGGTGGCTTGCGGGTGACAGTTTCTCCAACTTTAGTTGAACCGAGTGTGGCTACGCCCGGTCCTTGTGAAGGTTAAAACAACACCAACTTGACAAACTATCGTTGTGGTTTTGATGCGTAGGTAAGATTGGTTCTTGCTTAAGCCCGTAGCAGCCACGTAAAACTTGCAACAACAAAGTAGAGGACGTCTAACTTGTTTTTGCAGGGCATGTTGTGATGTGATATGGTCAAGACATGATGCTAAATTTTATTGTATGAGATGATCATGTTTTGTAACCGAGTTATCGGCAACTGGCAGGAGCCATATGGTTGTCGCTTTATTGTATGCAATGCAATCGCGCTGTAATGCTTTACTTTATCACTAAGCGGTAGCGATAGTCGTGGAAGCATAAGATTGGCGAGACGACAATGATGCTACGATGGAGATCAAGGTGTCGCGCCGGTGACGATGGTGATCACGACGGTGCTTCGGAGATGGAGATCACAAGCACAAGATGATGATGGCCATATCATATCACTTATATTGATTGCATGTGATGTTTATCTTTTATGCATCTTATCTTGCTTTGATTGACGGTAGCATTATAAGATGATCTCTCACTAAATTATCAAGAAGTGTTCTCCCTGAGTATGCACCGTTGCGAAAGTTCTTCGTGCTGAGACACCACGTGATGATCGGGTGTGATAGGCTCTACGTTCAAATACAACGGGTGCAAAATAGTTGCACACGCGGAATACTCAGGTTATACTTGACGAGCCAAGCATATACAGATATGGCCTCGGAACATGGAGACCGAAAGGTCGAGCGTGAATCATATAGTAGATATGATCAACATAGTGATGTTCACCAATGAAACTACTCCATCTCACGTGATGATCGGACATGGTTTAGTTGATTTGGGTCACGTAATCACTTAGAGGATTAGAGGGATGTCTATCTAAGTGGGAGTTCTTTAAGTAATATGATTAATTGAACCTAAATTTATCATGAACTTAGTACCTGATAGTATCTTGCTTGTTTATGTATGATTGTAGATAAATGGCCCGTGCTGTTGTTCCGTTGAATTTTAATGCGTTCCTTGAGAAAGCAAAGTTGAAAGATGATGGTAGCAATTACACGGACTGGGTCCGTAACTTGAGGATTATCCTCATTGCTGCACAGAAGAATTACGTCCTGGAAGCACCGCTGGGTGCCAGGACTGCTGCTGGAGCAACACCAGATGTTGTGAACATCTGGCAGAGCAAAGCTGATGACTACTCGATAGTTCAGTGTGCCATGCTTTACGGCTTAGAACCGGGACTTCAACGACGTTTTGAACGTCATGGAGCATATGAGATGTTCTAGGAGTTGAAGTTAATATTTCAAGCAAATGCCCGGATTGAGAGATATGAAGTCTCCAATAAGTTCTATAGCTGCAAGATGGAGGAGAACAGTTCTGTCAGTGAGCATATACTCAAAATGTCTGGGTATAATAATCACTTGATTCAAATGGGAGTTAATCTTCCAGATGATTGCGTCATTGAAAGAATTCTCCAATCACTGCCACCAAGCTACAAGAGCTTCGTGATGAACTATAATATGCAAGGGATGAATAAGACTATTCCCGAGCTCTTCGCAATGCTGAAAGCTACGGAGGTAGAAATCAAAAAGGAGCATCAAGTGTTGATGGTCAACAAGACCACTAGTTTCAAGAAAAAGGGAAAAGGGAAGAAGAAGGGGAACTTCAAGAAGAACAGTAAGCAAGTTGCTGCTCAAGAGAAGAAACCCAAGTCTGGACCTAAGCCTGAAACTGAGTGCTTCTACTGCAAGCAGACTGGTCACTGGAAGCGGAACTACCCCAAGTATTTGGCGGATAAGAAGGATGGCAAGGTGAACAAAGGTATATGTGATATACATGTTATTGATGTGTACCTTACTAATGCTCGCAGTAGCACCTGGGTATTTGATACTGGTTCTGTTGCTAATATTTGCAACTCGAGACAGGGACTACGAATTAAGCGAAGATTGGCTAAGGACGAGGTGACGATGCGCGTGGGAAATGGTTCCAAAGTCGATGTGATCGCGGTCGGCACGCTACCTCTACATCTACCTTCGGGATTAATATTAGACCTAAATAATTGTTATTTGGTGCCAGCGTTAAGCATGAACATTATATCTAGATCTTGTTTGATGCGAGACGGTTATTCATTTAAATCAGAGAATAATGGTTGTTATATTTATATGAGTAATATCTTTTATGGTCATGCACCCTTGAAGAGTGGTCTATTCTTATTGAATCTCGATAGTAGTAACACACATATTCATAATGTTGAAGCCAAAAGATGCAGAGTTGATAATGATAGTGCAACTTATTTGTGGCGCTGCCGTTTAGGTCATATCGGTGTAAAGCACATGAAGAAACTCCATACTAATGGACTTTTGGAACCACTTGATTATGAATCACTTGGTACTTGCGAACCGTGCCTCATGGGCAAGATGAGTAAAACGTCGTTCTCCGGTACTATGGAGAGAGCAACAGATTTGTTGGAAATCATACATACAGATGTATGTGGTCCGATGAATATTGAGGCTCGTGGCGGATATCGTTATTTTCTCACCTTCACACATGACTTAAGCAGATATGGGTATATCTACTTAATGAAACATAAGTCTGAAACGTTTGAAAAGTTCAAAGAATTTCAGAGTGAAGTTGAAAATCATCGTAACAAGAAAATAAAGTTTCTACGATCTGATCGTGGAGGAGAATATTTGAGTTACGAGTTTGGTGTACATTTGAAACAATGCGGAATAGTTTCGCAACTCACGCCACCCGGAACACCACAGCGTAATGGTGTGTCCGAACGTCGTAATCATACTTTACTAGATATGGTGCGATCTATGATGTCTCTTACTGATTTACCGCTGTCGTTTTGGGGTTATGCTTTGGAGACGGCCGCATTCATGTTAAATAGGGTACCATCAAAATCCGTTGAGACGACGCCTTATGAACTATGGTTTGGCAAGAAACCAAAGTTGTCGTTTCTGAAAGTTTGGGGCTGCGATGCTTATGTGAAAAAGCTTCAACCTGATAAGCTCGAACCCAAATCGGAGAAATGTGTCTTCATAGGATATCCAAAGGAGACTATTGGATACACCTTCTATCACAGATCCGAAGGCAAGACTTTTGTTGCTAAGTTCGGAAACTTTCTAGAGAAGGAGTTTCTCTCGAAAGAAGTGAGTGGGAGGAAAGTAGAACTTGACGAGGTAACTGTACCTGCCCCCTTATTGGAAAGTAGTGCATCACAGAAAACTGTTTCTGTGACACCTACACCAATTAGTGAGGAAGCCAATGATAATGATCATGAAACTTCAGAACAAGATACTACTGAACCTCATAGATCAACCAGAGTGAGATCCGCGCCAGATTGGTACGGTAATCCAGTTCTGGAAGTCATGCTACTAGATCATGATGAACCTACGAACTATGAAGAAGCGATGGTGAGCCCAGATTCCGCAAAATGGCTTGAAGCCATGAAATCTGAGATGGGATCCATGTATGAGAACAAAGTGTGGACTTTGGTTGACTTGCCCAATGATCGGCAAGCAATTGAGAATAAATGGATCTTCAAGAAGAAGACTGACGCCGACGGTAATATTACTGTCTACAAAGCTCGACTTGTCGCAAAAGGGTTTCGGCAAGTTCAAGGGGTTGACTACGATGAGACCTTCTCACCCGTAGCGATGCTTAAGTCCGTCCGAATCATGTTAGCAATTGCCGCATTTTATGATTATGAAATTTGGCAGATGGATGTCAAAACTGCATTCCTGAATGGATTTCTGGAAGAAGAGTTGTATATGATGCAACCGGAAGGTTTTGTCGATCCAAAGAGAGCTAACAAAGTGTGCAAGCTCCAGCGATCCATTTATGGACTGGTGCAAGCCTCTCGGAGTTGGAATAAACGCTTTGATAGTGTGATCAAAGCATTTGGTTTTATACAGACTTTTGGAGAAGCCTGTATTTACAAGAAAGTGAGTGGGAGCTCTGTAGCATTTCTGATATTATATGTGGACGACATATTACTGATCGGAAATGATATAGAATTTCTGGATAGCATAAAGGGATACTTGAATAAGAGTTTTTCAATGAAAGACCTCGGTCAAGCTGCTTACATATTAGGCATAAAGATCTATAGAGATAGATCAAGACATTTAATTGGACTTTCACAAAGCACATACCTTGACAAGATTTTGAAGAAGTTCAAAATGGATCAAGCAAAGAAAGGGTTCTTGCCTGTGTTACAAGGTGTGAAGTTGAGTCAGACTCAATGCCCGACCACTGCAGAAGATAGAGAGAAAATGAAAGATGTTCCCTATGCTTCAGCCATAGGCTCTATCATGTATGCAATGCTGTGTACCAGACCTGATGTGTGCCTTGCTATAAGTCTAGCAGGGAGGTACCAAAGTAATCTAGGAGTGGATCACTGGACAACGGTCAAGAACATCCTGAAGTACCTGAAAAGGACTAAGGATATGTTTCTCGTATATGGAGGTGACAAAGAGCTCATCGTAAACGGTTACGTTGATGCAAGCTTTGACACTGATCCGGACGATTCTAAATCGGAAACTGGATACGTGTTTACAATAAATGGTGGAGCTGTCAGTTGGTGCAGTTCTAAACAAAGCGTCGTGGCGGGATCTACGTGTGAAGCGGAATACATAGCTGCTTCGGAAGCAGCAAATGAAGGAGTCTGGATGAAGGAGTTCATATCCGATCTAGGTATCATACCTAGTGCATCGGGTCCAATGAAAATCTTTTGTGACAATACTGGTGCAATTGCCTTGGCGAAGGAATCCAGATTTCACAAGAGAACCAAGCACATCAAGAGACGCTTCAATTCCATCCGGGATCTAGTCCAGGTGGGAGACATAGAGATTTGCAAGATACATACGGATCTGAATGTTGCAGACCCATTGACTAAGCCTCTTCCACGAGCAAAACATGATCAGCACCAAGGCTCCATGGATGTTAGAATCATTACTGTGTAATCTAGATTATTGACTCTAGTGCAAGTGGGAGACTGAAGGAAATATGCCCTAGAGGCAATAATAAAGTTATTATTTATTTCCTTATATCATGATAAAATTTTATTATTCATGCTAGAATTGTATTAACCGGAAACATAATACATGTGTGAATACATAGACAAACAGAGTGTCACTAGTATGCCTCTACTTGACTAGCTCGTTAATCAAAGATGGTTATGTTTCCTAACCATGGACAAAGAGTTGTTATTTGATTAACGGGATCACATCATTAGTTGAATGATCTGATTGACATGACCCATTCCATTAGCTTAGCACCCGATCGTTTAGTATGTTGCTATTGCTTTCTTCATGACTTATACATGTTCCTATGACTATGAGATTATGCAACTCCCGTTTGCCAGAGGAACACTTTGTGTGCTACCAAACGTCACAACGTAACTGGGTGATTATAAAGGAGCTCTACAGGTGTCTCCAAAGGTACATGTTGGGTTGGCGTATTTCGAGATTAGGATTTGTCACTCCGATTGTCGGAGAGGTATCTCTGGGCCCTCTCGGTAATGCACATCACTTAAGCCTTGCAAGCATTGCAACTAATGAGTTAGTTGCGGGATGATGTATTACAGAACGAGTAAAGAGACTTGCCGGTAACGAGATTGAACTAGGTATAGGATACCGACGATCGAATCTCGGGCAAGTAACATGCCGATGACAAAGGGAACAACGTATGTTGTTATGCGGTGTGACCGATAAAAGATCTTCGTAGAATATGTAGGAGCCAATATGAGCATCCAGGTTCCGCTATTGGTTATTGACCGGAGACGTGTCTCGGTCATGTCTACATTGTTCTCGACCCCGTAGGGTCCGCACGCTTAAGGTTACGATGACAGTTATATTATGAGTTTATGCATTTTGATGTACCGAAGGTTGTTCGGAGTCCCGGATGTGATCACAGACATGACAAGGAGTCTCGAAATGGTCGAGACATAAAGATTGATATATTGGAAGCCTATGTTTGGATATAGGAAGTGTTCCGGGTGAAATCGGGATTTTACCGGAGTACCGGGAGGTTACCGGAACCCCCCCGGGAGGTATATGGGCCTTAGTGGGCCTTAGTGGAAGAGAGGAGAGGTGGCCAGGTGGGCCGCGCGCCCCTCCCCCTCTTGGTCCGAATTGGACAAGGAGAGGGGGCCGGCCCCCCTTCCTCCTCTCTCTCCTCTTTTCCCCCCTCCGCGAATCCTATTCCAACTAGGAAAGGGGGGAGTCCTACTCCCAGAGGGAGTAGGACTCCTCCTGGCGCGCCTCTCCTGGCCGGCCGGCCCCCCTCCCTTGAGCCTTTATATACGGAGGCAGGGGCATCCCCTAGAGACACAAGTTGATCCATGTGATCATATTCTTAGCCGTGTGCGGTGCCCCCTTCCACCATAGTCCTCGATAATATTGTAGCGGTGCTTAGGCGAAGCCCTGCGACAGTAGTACATCAAGATTTTCACCACGCCGTCGTGCTGACGGAACTCTTCCCCGACACTTTGCTGGATCGGAGTCCGGGGATCGTCATCGAGCTGAACATGTGCTAGAACTCGGAGGTGCCGTAGTTTCGGTGCTTGATCGGTCGGGCCGTGAAGACGTACGACTACATCAACCAAGTTAACGCTTCCGTTGTCGATCTACAAGGGTACGTAGATCACACTCTCCCCCTCTCGTTGCTATGCATCATCATGATCTTGCGTGTGCGTAGGAAATTTTTTGAAATTACTACGTTCCTCAACAGTCTAGCCTCTAGTGGTGTTATGTGAACGTCGACTACATAACACTTCACCATTATTTGGGCCTAGAGGAAGGCATTGGGAAGTAATAAATAGATGATGGGTTGCTAGAGTGACAAAAGCTTAAACCCTAGTTTATGCGTTGCTTCGTAAGGGGCCGATTTGGATCCATATGTTTCATGCTATGGTTAGGTTTACCTTAATACTTTTGTTGTAGTTGCGGATGCTTGCAATAGAGGTTAATCATAAGTGGGATGCTTGTTCAAGTAAGAACAGCACCCAAGAACCGGTCCAACCACATATCAAATTATCAAAGTATCGAACGCGAATCATATGAACGTGATGAAAACTAGCTTGACGATGTTCCCATGTGTCCTCGAGAGCGCTTTTCCTTATATAAGAGTTTGTTCCGGCTTGTCCATTGCTACAAAAAGGATTGGGTCACCTTGCTGCACTTTATTTACTTTTGTTACTTGTTGCTTGTTACAATTTACCTTATCACAAAACTATCCATTACCACTTATTTCAGTACTTGTAGAGAATACCTTGCTGAAACCGCTTATCATTTCCTTCTGCTCCTCGTTGGGTTCGACACTCTTACTTATCGAAAGGATTACGATAGATCCCCTATACTTGTGGGTCATCACTACCCCGAGGGTGCCTACTACTACGTGGAGGCCACCGACGACCAGGAGTAGTTAGGAGGGTCCCAGGCAGGAGGCCTTGCCTTTTCGATCGTTATTGCTTTTGTGCTAGGCTTCTTAAGGCAAACTTGTCTAACTTATGTCTGTACTCAGATATTGTTGCTTCCGCTGACTTGTTTGTATCCGAGCTTATGTATTCGAGCCCTCGAGGCCCCTTGTAACGCCCTCGATGCGGCTATATCTCCCACGTGTCGAAGCACGACTTAGAGGCATAACCGCATTGAAAGCAATGTCGCAAGTGAGGTAATCTTCGCAAACAAGCCATGTAATACATAAGGGAAAAGATACATAGTTGGCTTACAATCGCCACTTCACACAATTACATGAATAAAGCATTACATCAACCAGATACAATCAAGGTCCGACTACGGAACCAAAATAAAAGAAGAACCCCAAATGCGACAAGGTCCCTGATCGACCCCAACTGGGCTCCACTACTAATCTACTAGAACGGAACAACACAAAGGACAATATCTTCATCGAGCTCCTCCTTGAGCTTGGTTGCGTCATCTGCACAATTCAACGGCACCTGCAAGCTGGTTTTGGAAGTATCTGTGAGTCACGGGGACTCAGCAATCTCGCACCCTCGTGATCAAGACTATTTAAGCTTATGGGTAAGGTAAAGGTAAGAGGTGGAGCTGCAGCAAGCGACTAGCATATATGGTGGCTAACATAGGCAAAAGAGAGCGAGAAGAGAAGGCAAAGCACGATTGATAAACTATGATCAAGAAGTGATCCTAGAACAACCTACGTCAAACATAACTCCAACACCGTGTTCACTTCCCGGACTCCGCCGAAAAGAGACCATCATGGTTACACACGCGGTTGATACATTTTAATTAAGGTCAACTTCAGGTTTTCTACAACCGGACATTAACAAATTCCCATCTGCCCATAACCGCGGGCACGGCTTTCGAAAGTTCAATTCCCTGCAGGGGTGTCCCAACTTAGCCTATCACAAGCTCTCACGGTCAACGAAGGAATAGACCTTCTAGCGGGAAGACCCGATCAAACTCGGAATCCCGGTTACAAGACATTTCGACAATGTAAAACTAAACCAGCAACACCGCCCGAATGTGCCAACAAATCCCGATAGGAGCTGCACATATCTCTTTCTCAAGGCACACCGGATTGTCTAAACTTCCGGTAGGCCAGCCCAGAGTTGCCCCTGGTGGCCACCGGCGGCTGACAAGTTGGACCAACACTCAGAGGAGCACTGGCCCGGGGGTTTAAAATAATGATGACCCTTGGGCGCGCGACCCCCAAGGGAAAAGAAAAGGCTAGGCGGCGAATGGTAAAACCAATGTTGGGCATTGCTGGAAGTGTTTTATTCAAGGCGAACTGTCAAGGGGTTCCCATTATTACCCAACCGCGTAAGGGACGCAAAATCCGGGAACATAACACCGATATGACGGAAACTAGGGCGGCAAGAGTGGAACAAAACACCAGGCATAAGGCCGAGCCTTCCACCCTTTACCAAGTATATAGATGCGTTAATTAAATAAGATATAATGTGATATCCCAACAAGTAAACATGTTCCAACAAGGAACAACATCTCCATGTTCCAACAAGGAACAAACTTCAATCTTCACCTGCAACTAACAACGCTATAAGAGGGGCTGAGCAAAGCGGTAACATAGCCAATCAACGGTTTGCTAGGACAAGGTGGGTTAGAGGCTTGGTTCAACAATACGGGAGGCATGATAAGCAAGTGGTAGGTATCGCAGCACAGGCATAGCAAAAGAGCGAGCAACTAAGCAAGCAAAGATAGAAGTGATTTCGAGGGTATGATCATCTTGCCTGAGATCCCGCAAGGAAGAAGAACGAGTCCATGAAGAAGACAAACGGACGTAGACGAACGGGTCCTCACAAACGCGACGTTACCGGAACCAACCCGAAGAAGCAAACACCGGAAAGAAGCACACTATTTTATCTGGAAGATTAACTCCCACTTGATTCAAGCGATTGTAGTACCCAGACAATCTAAGCACATGCTCACTGCTCGAGCTATTCTCCTCCATCTTTTAGCTATAGAACTTGTTGGAGACTTCATATCTCTCAACTCGGGTATTTGCTTGAAATATTAACTTCAACTCCTGGAACATCTCATATGGTCCATGACGTTCAAAACGTCTTTGAAGTCCTGATTCTAAGCCGTTTCAGAATGGTGCACTAAACTATCAAGTAGTCATCATATTGAGCTAGCCAAATGTTCATAACATCTGCATCTGCTCCTGCAATAGGTTTGTCACCTAGCGGTGCATCAAAGACATAATTCTTCTGTGCAGCAATGAGGATAAACCTCAGATCACGGATCCAATCCGCATCATTGCTACTAACATCTTTCAACTTAGTTTTCTCTAGGAACATATCAAAAATAAAACAGGGGGGCTAAACGCGAGCTATTGATCTACAACATAGATATGCTAATACTACTAGGACTAAGTTCATGATAAATTAAAGTTCAATTAATCATATTACTTAAGAACTCCCACTTAATTAGACATCCCTCTAATCCTCTAAGTGATCACGTGATCCAAATCAACTAAACCATGTCCGATCATCACATGAGATGGAGTAGTTTCAATGGTGAACATCACTATGTTGATCATATCTACTATATGATTCACGCTCGACCTTTCGGTCTCCGTGTTCCGAGGCCATATCTGTTATATGCTAGGCTCGTCAAGTTTAACCAGAGTATTCCGCGTGTGCAACTGTTTTGCACCCGTTGTATTTGAACGTAGAGCCTATCACACCCGATCATCACGTGGTGTCTCAGCACAAAGAACTTTCGCAACGGTGCACACTCAGGGAGAACACTTATACTTTGATAATTTAGTGAGGGATCATCTTATAATGCTACCGTCAATCAAAGCAAGATAAGATGCATAAAAGATAAACATCACATGCAATCAATATAAGTGATATGATATGGCCATCATCATCTTGTGCTTGTGATCTCCATCTCCGAAGTACCGTCATGATCACCATCGTCACCAGCGCGACACCTTGATCTCCATCGTAGCATCGTTGTCATCTCGCCAATCTTATGCTTCCACGACTATCGCTACCGCTTAGTGATAAAGTAAAGCATTACAGCGTGATTGCATTGCATACAATAAAGCGACAACCATATGGCTCCTGCCAGTTGCCGATAACTCGGTTACAAAACATGATCATCTTATACAATAAAATTTAGCATCATGTCTTGACCATATCACATCACAACATGCCCTGCAAAAACAAGTTAGACGTCCTCTACTTTGTTGTTGCAAGTTTTACGTGGCTGCTACTGGCTTAGCAAGAACCGTTCTTACCTACGCATCAAAACCACAACGATAGTTTGTCAAGTTGGTGCTATTTTAACCTTCGCAAGGACTGGGCGTAGCCACACTTGGTTCAACTAAAGTTGGAGAAACTGACACCCGCCAGCCACCTGTGTGCAAAGCACGTCGGTAGAACCAGTCTCGCATAAGCGTACGCGTAATATCGGTCCGGGCCGCTTCATCCAACAATACCGCTGAACCAAAGTATGACATGCTGGTAAGCAGTATGACTTATATCGCCCACAACTCACTTGTGTTCTACTCGTGCATAATATCAATGCATAAAACCTGGCTCTGATACCACTATTGGGGAACGTAGAAATTTCAAAATTTTCCTACGCACACGCAAGATCATGGTGATGCATAGCAACGAGAGGGAGGAGTGTTGTCTACGTACCCTCGTAGACTGGAAGCGGAAGCGTTAGCATAACGCGGTTGATGTAGTCATACGTCTTCACGGCCCGACCGATCAAGCACCGAAACTACGGCACCTCCGAGTTCTAGCACATGTTCAGCTCGATGATGATCACCAGACTCCGATCCAGCAGAATGTCGGGGAAGAGTTCCGTCAGCACAACGGCGTGGTGACGATCTTGATGTTCTATCGTCGCAGGGCTTCGCCTAAGCACCGCTACAATATTATTGAGGATTATGGTGGAGGAGGGCACCGCACACGGCTAATAGATCTCAAGGATCAATTGTTGTGTCTAGAGGTGCCCCCCTGCCCCCGTATATAAAGGAGCAAGGGGGAGGGGCGGCCGGCCAGGAGGAGGCGCGCCAGGGAGGAGTCCTACTCCTACCGGGAGTAGGACTCCCTCCTTTCCTTGTCCAACTCGGAGAGGGGGGAGGAAGGGAGAGAGGAGAGAAAGGAAAGGGGGGGCGCCGCCCCTCCCTCCTTGTCCAATTCGAACTAGAGGGGGAGGGGGCACGCAGCCTGCCCTGGCCGCCCCTCCTCTGCTCCACTTTGGGCCCATGAGGCCCATTAACCCCGGGGGGGGGGGGGGGTTCCGGTAACCCCCGGTACTCCGTTTTATATCCGATAACTCCCGGAACCATTCATGTGTCCGAATATAGTCGTCCAATATATCAATCTTTATGTCTCGACTATTTCGAGACTCCTCGTTATGTCCGTGATCACATCCAGGATTCCGAACTCCTTCGGTACATCAAAACTCATAAACTCATAATATAACTGTCATTGAAACCTTAAGCGTGCGGACCCTACGGGGTCGAGAACAATGTAGACATGACCGAGGCACGTCTCCGGTCAATAACCAACAGCGGAACCTGGATGCTCATATTGGCTCCCACATATTCTATGAAGATCTTTATCGGTCAGACCGCATAACAACATACGTTGTTCCCTTTGTCATCGGTATGTTACTTGCCCGAGATTCGATCGTCGGTATCTCAATACCTAGTTCAATCTCGTTACCGGCAAGTCTCTTTACTCGTTCTGTAATACATCATCCCGCAACTAACTCATTAGTTGCAATGCTTGCAAGGCTTAAGTGATGTGCATTACCGAGAGGGCCCAGAGATACCTCTCCGACAATCAGAGTGACAAATCCTAATCTCGAAATACGCCAACCCAACATGTACCTTTGGAGACACCTGTAGAGCTCCTTTATAATCACCCAGTTACGTTGTGACGTTTGGTAGCACACAAAGTGTTCCTCTGGCAAATGGGAGTTGCATAATCTCATAGTCATAGGAACATGTATAAGTCATGAAGAAAGCAATAGCAACATACTAAACGATCGGGTGCTAAGCTAATGGAATGGGTCATGTCAATCAGATCATTCAACTAATGATGTGATCCCGTTAATCAAATAACAACTCTTTGTCCATGGTTAGGAAACATAACCATCTTTGATTAACGAGCTAGTCAAGTAGAGGCATACTAGTGACACTCTGTTTGTCTATGTATTCACACATGTATTATGTTTCCGGTTAATACAATTCTAGCATGAATAATAAACATTTATCATGATATAAGGAAATAAATAATAACTTTATTATTGCCTCTAGGGCATATTTCCTTCAGCACCATCTCATCTCCAAACCCTAGTTCATCTCTTGTATCCAATTCTTGTCTCAAAGTCCAGGATTGGTGCTAGTAGGTTGCTAGTAGTGTTGATTACTCATTGTAGTTGATGCTAGTTGGTTTATTTGGTGGAAGATCATATGTTCAGATCCTATATGCATATTATTACCCCTCTGATTATGAACATGAATATGCTTTGTGAGTAATTACGTTTATTCCTGAAGACAAGGGAGAAGTCTTGCTATTACTAGTCATGTGAATTTGGTATTCGTTTGATATTTTGATAAGATGTATGTTGTCTAGCCTCTAGTGGTGTTATGTGAATGTCGACTACATAACACTTCACCATTATTTGGGCCTAGAGGAAGGCATTGGGAAGTAATAAATAGATGATGGGTTGCTAGAGTGACAAAAGCTTAAACCCTAGTTTATGCGTTGCTTCGTAAGGGGCTGATTTGGATCCATATGTTTCATGCTATGGTTAGGTTTACCTTAATACTTTTGTTGTAGTTGCGGATGCTTGCAATAGAGGTTAATCATAAGTGGGATGCTTGTTCAAGTAAGAACAGCACCCAAGCACCGGTCCACCCACATATCAAATTATCAAAGTATCCAACGCGAATCATATGAACGTGATGAAAACTAGCTTGACGATGTTCCCATGTGTCCTCGGGAGCGTTTTTCCTTATATAAGAGTTTGTTCCGGCTTGTCCTTTGATACAAAAAGGATTGGGCCACCTTGCTGCACTTTATTTACTTTTGTTACTTGTTGCTTGTTACAATTTACCTTATCACAAAACTATCTGTTACCACTTATTTCAGTACTTGTAGAGAATACCTTGCTGAAACCGCTTATCATTTCCTTCTGCTCCTCGTTGGGTTCGACACTCTTACTTATCGAAAGGACTATGATAGATCCCCTATACTTGTGGGTCATCACTACCCCGAGGGTGCCTACTACTACGTGGAGGCCACCGACGACCAGGAGTAGTTAGGAGGGTCCCAGGCAGGAGGCCTTGCCTTTTCGATCGTTATTGCTTTTGTGCTAGCCTTCTTAAGGCAAACTTGTCTAACTTATGTCTGTACTCAGATATTGTTGCTTCCGCTGACTTGTTTGTATCCGAGCTTATGTATTCAAGCCCTCGAGGCCCCTTGTAACGCCCTCGATGCTGCTATATCTCCCACGTGTCGAAGCACGACTTAGAGGCATAACCGCATTGAAAGCAATGTCGCAAGTGAGGTAATCTTCGCAAACAAGCCATGTAATACATAAGGGAAAAGATACATAGTTGGCTTACAATCGCCACTTCACACAATTACATGAATAAAGCATTACATCAACCAGATACAATCAAGGTCCGACTACGGAACCAAAATAAAAGAAGAACCCCAAATGCGACAAGGTCTCCGATCGACCCCAACTGGGCTCCACTACTGATCTACTAGAACGGAACAACACAAAGGACAAGGTCTTCATCGAGCTCCTCCTTGAGCTTGGTTGCGTCATCTGCACGATTCAACGGCACCTGCAAGCTGGTTTTGGAAGTATCTGTGAGTCACGGGGACTCAGCAATCTCGCACCCTCGTGATCAAGACTATTTAAGCTTATGGGTAAGGTAAAGGTAAGAGGTGGAGCTGCAGCAAGCGACTAGCATATATGGTGGCTAACATACGCAAAAGAGAGCGAGAAGAGAAGGCAAAGCACGATCGATAAACTATGATCAAGAAGTGATCCTAGAACAACCTACGTCAAACATAACTCCAACACCGTGTTCACTTCCCGTACTCCGCCGGAAAGAGACCGTCACGGTTACACACGCGGTTGATACATTTTAATTAAGGTCAACTTTAGGTTTTCTACAACCGGACATTAAAAAATTCCCATCTGCCCATAACCGCGGGCACGGCTTTCGAAAGTTCAATTCCCTGCAGGGGTGTCCCAACTTAGCCTATCACAAGCTCTCACGGTCAACGAAGGAATAGACCTTCTAGCGGGAAGACCCGATCAGACTCGGAATCCCGGTTACAAGACATTTTGACAATGTAAAACTAAAACAGCAACACCGCCCGAATGTGCCGACAAATCCCGATAGGAGCTGCACATATCTCTTTCTCAGGGCACACCGGATTGTCTAAACTTCCGGTAGGCCAGCCTAGAGTTGCCCCTGGTGGCCACCGGCGGCTGACAAGTTGGACCAACACTCAGAGGAGCACTGGCCCGGGGGTTTAAAATAATGATGACCCTTGGGCGCGCGACCCCCAAGGGAAAAGAAAAGGCTAGGCGGCGAATGGTAAAACCAATGTTGGGCATTGCTGGAAGAGTTTTATTCAAGGCGAACTGTCAAGGGGTTCCCATTATTACCCAACCGCGTAAGGGACGCAAAATCCGGGAACATAACACCGATATGACGGAAACTAGGGCGGCAAGAGTGGAACAAAACACCAGGCATAAGGCCGAGCCTTCCACCCTTTACCAAGTATATAGATGCGTTAATTAAATAAGATATAATGTGATATCCCAACAAGTAAACATGTTCCAACAAGGAACAACATCTCCATGTTCCAACAAGGAACAAACTTCAATCTTCACCTGCAACTAACAACGCTATAAGAGGGGCTGAGCAAAGCGGTAACATAGCCAATCAACGGTTTGCTAGGACAAGGTGGGTTAGAGGCTTGGTTCAACAATACGGGAGGCATGATAAGCAAGTGGTAGGTATCGCAGCACAGGCATAGCAAAAGAGCGAGCAACTAAGCAAGCAAAGATAGAAGTGATTTCGAGGGTATGATCATCTTGCCTGAGATCCCGCAAGGAAGAAGAACGAGTCCATGAAGAAGACAAACGGACGTAGACGAACGGGTCCTCACAAACGCGACGTTACCGGAACTAACCCGAAGATGCAAACACCGGAAAGAAGCACACAACATAGTAAACAACCAACACATGAACATGGTATGATATGCGGGATGCGGTATGCGATGCATATGCATGATTTGACAAGGAATGAAAGAACCTGGCCTCAACTTGGAAATCCAAGTGTGCCACTGGAAAGATGAGATGAAATCTCTTGAAAACGATATAAAGATCACTGGAAACGGAGTTACGGTTTGGAAATGGCAAGCAATTCAAATATGACACCAGTCTGTGATTTACAGCAAGTAGCCAACTAAATGCAACAAGATGAACATGCTACAGGACTCAAACATGGCAACAAAATACATGGCAGGGATCCATTCATGATGCTTAACAAAATATGAACAGTGAGCTACGGCCAATTCATCCACTAACAGGTTCAAACAATCATGGCAAAAATGCAAACGGTAAATAGATTTCAGACTTAGTGAAATTAACACAAGCCTGGAATTTCAGATCAGATAGCACTCTTCGGAGCCACAAAACTATATGCTACAGGACCTGAACATGGCAAAGTAAAGCATGGCATGGGGCTACTCAAAGAGCTTAACAAAGTCCCTTAGTGACCTTGAGCCAAAATGGATCAGAAAATACAATTGCAAGCATGTGAACATGGCAAAAACATAATCAGTTCTCAGACTTAGTGAAAACTGGAACATGCTGAAACAGATATCAAGTAGGCATATTTACGAGCTCGATGCACTCACTACAGAGCAAGGCATGACAATCTAAGCATACATCCATTAAGAATACACAAAATACAAGCTAGACATGGCAAGAACAATAACATAGCATGCAAGGATCAACTACAACATCATCGGCAAAATCGCTAACAAGTAGACAATCTGCCCAGATTCACAAAATGACAAAAGTAGAGCTCGATTGACTCAGGATAGGTTGCTCCATAATTGCAAACAAAGACATGGATGGATAGAGCACTACAAGATTAACAAAACATCCTTACTGATCATCCTCAAAAGAGGCACGGATCACTAGGAAACAACATGAACATATGGCCATATGATATAAACAGATCAAGGACTTGGTGGAAATGCTAAGTCCCTGAAATCAGCATTACCAAGTGCCTCACTTGGCAAGCTTGTGCTAGTCACCACACACATCACAAAAATACATGGGTTGCACCTCTGGAAAGATGGCAAAACCCTTAACAAAACATATGTAGAGCTCATGGGCATATGATGCACACAATAATCATGGCAAAAATAACAAATATCTAAATGGAGCATCAGATCTGACAATTATCTCAAGTAGCACTCTTCTAACAGCATTTCGGGCATCAAGATGAACTCAAATGAAAATGATGCAATGAGATGAAATGATGTGCTCTCAGAGACGAACATTTTGATATGCTATACGCCCAAAACGGAGTTACGGATGCGGAGTTACAATGCGATGAACATGGGCATATGAAACATGGAAATCTCGGGGACTTAGTAGAAATTGGACCTCTCCGAGAAAGTCAACGGGACGGAGCGGTGCGGAATGGCTCGGTGTAGATCTGAGGCGGGGTGTTTGGATGAGATCCCGGTGGATCTCGTCCCGATCCACCGAATCTCGCCGGAGCACGGAGATCGAGGATGGACGGGAATGGCGCCACGGTGGTTGAAGCAGCGAGGATGGCCGGAGCGGCGCGACGGCTCGCCGGAGAGGAAGCGGGGCGCCGAATCCGGGGTCTTCGGGACCCAGGGCGACGCGGGCGGCTGTGCGCGGCGCGTGGCAGAGGCGCGGCCAGGTCGTCGCCGGCGGGAGAGGTCGGGCGCCGGCGCGCGGGGTGACGGCCGCGGCGACGCCGAAGAGGCGGCGGCGGAGCCGCGTAGGATGGAGGGCGGGCGGCGCAAGGGCTCGGGAGCCAGGCGGCGGCGGCGCGGGCGTTCGGGCCGGGCGGGCCCGCGGGGGGCTGTGCGGGCCGCGGCGGAGAGGAGAGGGAGGCGCGGCTGAGATGGCGGAGAGGAAGACCCGGGTGGCGGCGCTCGGTGGCCCGGGCCGCGGGGGCTCGCCTCGGGCCCGGCGGGCCTCGGGCGGAGGGAGGCGCACGGCGACAGGTGGCACGCCCGGATTGGGCGCGGGGCGACGGCGGCGGTTTGTCCGGCCGGGTCCGGACATGTCCGGCGCGGCGCGAGGGAAAAATTAGGGTTGGAGGAAGGGGAAGACCCGGGAATTTCGGAGGAGAGCACATATTTATAGGGAGAGGGAGTTAGGAGAGTCCAAATGAGGTGCGGTTTTCGGCCACGCGATCGTGATCGAACGACCGAGATGATGGAGCAGATTTAGGTGGGTTTTGGGCCACTTTGGAAGGGTGTTGGGCTACAACACACACGAGGCCTTCTCGGTCCCTCGGTTAACCGTTGGAGCATCAAACGAAGTCCAAATGGTACGAAACTTGACAGACGGTCTACCGGTAGTAAACCAAGGCCGCTTGGCAAGTCTCGGTCCAATCCGGAAATGTTTAATCCCCACACACGAAAGAAAGGTAGAAATGAGCATCGGAGGAGAACGGAGCGCCGGATTGCAAAACGGACAACGGGGAAAATGCTCGAATGCATAAGATGAACAAGTATGCAGATGAAATGCACATGATGACATGATATGCAATGCATGACACGCAAGCAATGACAAGGCAACAACAGCGAATAACTGAAGGACACGTGGCACATCGGTCTCGGGGCGTTACACCCCTGGCTTGTAATATATAGCTTGAATTATTTTAATTTGTGTCTACAGTTGTGTTGTGATATCTTCCCGTGAGTCCCTGATGTTGATCGTACACATTTGCGTGTATGATTAGTGTATGATTGAATCAGGGGCGTCACAAAATATGTGGAGGGGGGCACCGCACACGGCTAAGAATCAACTTGTGTGTCTATGGGGTGCCCCCTCCCCCGTATATAAAGGAGGGGGGGAGGGGGCCAGTCGGCCTCATGGTGCGCCCCCTAGGGGGATTCCTACTCCTACTAGGAGTAGGTTTCCCCCCTTTCCTAGTCCAACTAGAAGGGGGGAGGAAGGGGAAGAAGGGAAGAAGGAAAGGGGGGCAGCCCCCCCCCCTCCCCAATTCAGATTGGGCTTGGGCGGGCCCTCATCTTGGCCGCCTCCTCTCTCTTCCACTAAAGCCTATGTAGGCACATTAAGTCCCCGGGGGGGTTCCGGTAACCCCCGGTACTCCGGTATATGCCCGAACTCATCTGAAACCATTTCGGTGTCCAAACATAACCTTCCAATATATCAATCTTCATGTCTCGACCATTTCGAGACTCCTCGTCATGTCCGTGATCACATCCGGGACTCTGAACTACCTTCGGTACATCAAAACACATAAACTCATAATATCGATCGTCATCGAACGTTAAGCATGCGGACCCTACGGGTTTGAGAACTATGTAGACATGACCGAGACTCATCGCCGGTCAATAACCAATAGCGGAACCTGGATGCTCATATTGGTTCCTACATATTCTACGAAGATGTTTATCGGTAAAACCGCATAACAACATACGTTGTTCCCTTTGTCATCGGTATGTTACTTGCCCGAGATTCGATCGTCGGTATCATCATACCTAGTTTAATCTCGTTACCGGCAAGTATCTTTACTCGTTCCGTAATGCAACATTCCGCAACTAACTCATTAGTCGCATTGCTTGCAAGGCCTATAGTGATGTGCATTACCGAGAGGTCCCAGAGATACCTCTCCGACAACCGGAGTGACGAATCCTAACCTCGATCTATGCCAACTCAAAAAACACCATTGGAGATACCTGTAGAGCATCTTTATAATCACCCAGTTACGTTGTGACGTTTGATAGCACACTAAGTGTTCCTCCGGTATTCGGGAGTTGCATAATCTCATAGTCATAGGAACATGTATAAGTCATGAAGAAAGCAATAGCAATAAACTAAACGATCATAGCGCTAAACTAACGGATGGGTCAAGTCAATCACATCATTCTCTAATGAAGTGATCCCGTTCATCAAATAACAACTCATGTCTATGGCTAGGAAACTTAACCATCTTTGATTAACGAGTTAGTCAAGTAGAGGCATACTAGTGACACTCTGTTTGTCTATGTATTCACACATGTACTAAGTTTCCGGTTAATACAATTCTAGCATAAATAATAAACATTTATCATGATATAAGAAAATATAAATAACAACTTTATTATTGCCTCTAGGGCATATTTCCTTCAAATTTAACAATTAATAATATGGCATTTTAAATACTACCTCCATCCTGGTTTATAAGTCCCCTTTGTATTTTGTGTCAGATTTTGACTAGAGATTTAACAAACAAAGTATTAATGCATGCTACTAAAAATTATATCGTTGGATTAGTATTTGAACATGGTTTCCAATTATATTATTTTTCATGACATGCATTAATATTTTGTTAGTTAAATTTAAGTTCTAACTTTGGCACAGAATACAAAGGGGACTAATATACCAGGACAGATGTAGTAATTAATAACATGTCATTTTTTATTAATAACATGGCATTTACTAATTATTAACAAGACATTTTTTAAATAGCAGGATGACAGTTTTATTATTAAGAGTATGGCATCTTAATAATTAATAACAGGTCATTTTTATCAATAATGGGATGGCAGTTTTAAACATGGAATTTTAATAATTAATAACATTTTGTTCTTATTAATAATATGCCATTTTAATAATTAATAACATGTCATTTTTATTTATAAGAGGATGTCCGTTTTTATTATTAAGAGCATATTATTTTTAATAATTAATAACATAACATTTTTATTAATAAAAGGATAGCATTTTTTATTAATAGCATGACATTTTTATTAATAATAGGATGGCAATTTTATTTAAAACCATGACATTTGTATTGGTTATGCCATGGTAGTTTATCATAGGTAGCATGGCCGAATTTATTTTCTACGCACCATTCATATTTTTGCCATGCTATGTTAATTTGTTTTTCACATACTATGGCCATTTATTTTATTAACATAACAAGGTGGATTCCTTTTTTTTGTTTCACACTTATTGTTGTGTCATTTTTCCCAAAAGTTGTCATGTTTTCTCGAGAGAACAACTTTCCCCAATTTTTCATGATCCCAAATGGCCTTCTTTTTTTATATGTCATGCCATTTTCCTGGTGTGTTTTTATACCATTAAAGTGAGCTCCAAAATAACGGGGCTTAAGGCCTTTTTATACATGAAAATGGGCTTTTTTTTTGTCCAATTTGAAATCCTTCTCTCCTTTTGTGTTTGTAGACATGTAAAGGGACCCCTCAAAAAAAATGTAGACATGTAAAGGGGGAGGGGTTTGCTGGCCGAGATCCGAGAGCGAGACGTCCCGAATCTCGACGCAACGGCACCCCCGGCAGGCACTCATTCAGGAGCGAGCGAGCGAGCGAGCGAAGCGATGCAGGCACTAGCACGAGAGGCGCGGGGGATCTGGCCGGCGGCGGCCGCGGCCGCGGGGAGGGGGAGCCGCGGGCAGGTGCAGCCGTCCCGGGGGATCGTGGTGCAGGTGAGGGACGGCAACCTGGAGCGCGCGCTCCAGGTGATGGAGCGGAAGATGCGGTCCAGCGGCATCGAGCGGCTCATCAAGCGCCGGACGGAGCACCACGTCAAGAACTCCGAGAAGCGCGTGCTCGCGCGCAAGGCTCTCATGGCGCGCGTCCGCTCCCAGGAGCTCGGCAAGAATCTCCGCGATATCCTCATCAAGAAGATCAGGTCAGTGCCACCGCCAGGCTACCACTGCTCTCCAAGTGCTCGACGAAATGTTGGTTGCGGCTTTAGCTGTAGGGCCGTGTGAAATTAGGCGCGTTTTGCCAACAAGGATGTGGGTTAGGTTTTGCGTAGCAGATGTTTGATGAAATGCTCGAGTTGAGATTAGTTACAGGATCATGACAGCATCGGTAGGGGTGGCAAATATGTGCTTACTAGTACTTTAGTACTGTGGGCCGTTGAACATGAAGCAGATTTTACTAATTGGTAGGGTGAATTAGGTTGGCCTCGGATTAGAGATCCACAGACAGTCGCACTGGCAATCCTATCACTGATGTTCTTTAAATGTGATGCGTATTAGGAAGGAATAGATAAAATTGCAAGCCTATGGTCCACAAACTTATAATAATCTAGTAAAGGGAATGACAGTTTGGTCACTTTAACGATCTACAAAAGATCGTTTAAACCCTTGAATGTTGGCTTAATTTATCAGTTCACCATTACTTGATCTGAAAATAGCTCCATACATGTTGTGTTAGTTGGCAAAGTTATTCCACGGGAAGTCCACTTTCTGTCCGTTTGCATCAGTGTCGAGCATATGGCATAACCCTATGATATTTAACTGAAATAGTTAGATTAACTCTATACAAGTCATCTGGTCATGAGGTGTAATGCAAATGTAGAATGTGATCCGCGCTCCGTTCTAAATTATTTGAAGTTCTATTTTGCCCTGAGTCAAACTTCTTTAAGTTTGACAAGTTTGACTAGGTCTATTCATAAATATATCAACATCTACAACACCAAATTAGTTTTGTTAGATTCATCATAAAATATTTTTTTGTACTATATATGTTGTATATATTATCACATTTTCCTATAGACATGGTCAAATGTAGAGAAGACTGACTTAGGGCAAAAATCAAGTGTCAAGTATGCACTTCTGAACTGGTGTGAATTGCCCCATTTCCTGATGACATGGGCATACTGAATCTCATAGTGACAACATGTACTTACGAGTTGTATGAGACATGTATAAGCCAAATTCTGCTGGGCTGCCATTTCTCATTTACTATCATTTAAAAAAAATACATGCTAAACAAAGTAAAGCTAATATCCTGGTAAAAATGAAAAATACAATCTAATTGTGTCCTATATTGTCACTGAGGAGGTTAATTTAAGTTGATGAGGAGTGTTAGAAAGTACTTATTAGAACCAATTCCTGCAATTAATTTCACTAATTGAAAAGACCAGCTGAACTAGTGAGTGCCAACTTTCTGCTTAGCTGCAGCCTGATCACTACCTTTGTTTGATGCGACAACATTGCTTCGTGATCAAGCAGTTGGGTCATGGATGGTACAATTTGAATTGCTACTCCCAGGATTGCCTTGAGGTAGTAAATCATTTAGTGGATATAGCTAGTGTGGCATATATTTAGATGAACCAAATCAGTGGAGAATTGCAAATGGAAACAGTAAATATTCAAATCTAGGTCATACTGATAGTAATACAGCGAATAGGTATGATACAATAACATTATCTGTTCGCTTACGATTGGGTCATTGCATAGTTTGTGGAGTACCCGCATCTGTATTCACATTATTGTGGTTATTGAATATTTATATCTGATGCATCATCATGGAAAATTTTATGACACATGTTACTGCACTGATCACATGTTTGAGATAATCAGATAATGCAGGCAAATAATTCATTTACAGACTCATTGATGACAATATGACCACACAAGTGCAATCATTGTACTCCAATGTTGTATATATATGCAGTTAGGTTCATACTAGTCCATATTGGGGCACCGTGCTGTAGCTCCCTATCTAAGTAACTTAGTATTGCTTCCAGATACATGCTACTGCATTGGATTGGGCATGATGAGTAATGGGCAAACTGCTAGCATTTACTGATATGGAAAGTTGATTATGCTGAGCAGACTAAATCTTACAAGGCATACCATTTATGTGATTATCACACCACATCAGAGTGAGAAATCATTTTATTTAATCGATTTATCTGTCTGTATAGAAGGAAAGAAAAAAAAAGAAATAGAATTCCATTTTAGTAGGAGGTACTTAAGGTATACTGTTTTTGTGATATTGTTTGCACGTCACGCAACAAGTGCTTGAAGGTGAAAACGTTCGCATGGTGGAAGTCAATTATGTAGGTTTATAATGTAGTTTAATATGTTCTCTAAAGTACATAGTCATGGGGCCTAATTCAATACTAGTATATATTTACATTTTGTCAAAAAAAACATTGTGGCATTATGCTCCGTGAAAACCTTCAGGCGTTGTTAACTATTGTTGTATGAATCACATTTTTCTATGTGTTTATTGAAGAGCGTTCGCTTTGTGCAGGGGTCAGTAAGGGCATCTCTCAACGGGCAGCATTTCAGCAACATTCGACGGTACTACAGCAGGGTTACAATGCTATTTCTTAATGGGTGGATCATGTTTAACATGTAATCAATCTTCATGGTGGAATTTAGCAATTGAACTGATTATTTGTTTTTTCCAACAATGGATCTGTTTAGAGCTGCTTTGATAAATACCCACATGTGTGCTAGGAATCTTTTCATTTCTTGGATCACACACAAATCTGCGATAAATTATTGAGGAATTTTTATGGTACTCCTTAGTAATGTGTCTGGTGTCTCTGTGCTATGAGGGCATGTGCTCTGTGCATAATAATTCAGACCGTGTATATGGCCTGATGGAACACATACACGTACGTAGCAGATTATACACTTCCTTTTCATCTATAACTCTCACAAATCACCGCCTTGGTTGCGAGTTTGCAACAGATGATGGCGCATTAAGCTCCTCGCCATAGGAGGTATATGCGGCAAAGCTGGCTAAAATGGACAAAAGTAGTGAACAATAGTACACTAATCATTTTGTTCTATGATTTGAATCATTTTTTTTCAAATGGCATAAAAGGCTTATTGCACCTGACCATCAATTTTGATTGCATTTGACATGTTTAGGGTATAAAAACGTTGAACCTGTCACAGATGGCTAGTTGTAAAGTAAGAATACAAGATCTCAAGTGGCAAATGAGCAATTCTGGAGTTTATACATAAGTTGGTCTTTGTTGCATACAGCAAGCATGTTAAAGTAAACATGCATATGATCGAAATATATACCATCTCTTGTAAGCACTGTTCAAAAAATCTTCTGATTTAGCAATTTATCATTAGATTTATCGTTACTCCTAGGGGAGTAAATTGCGAAAAACCACCACAATTGCGTCGCTTGGTGCGAAAAACCACCGTTTTCATAAAAGTTTGCAGAAACCACCGTTTTTCAGTAATTTTGTTGCACAGAGCACTAACTGGTCGCTTGACCGCGTTTTGACAGAAAACCTGACGTCCCGGGCCCAGCCATCAGGCCACGTGGCAAGGGGCAGACGGCGCGCGCATGACGCCCGTTAGCGGCGCTCCGTTGACCTGGTTCGACCGGACCAGCTCAAGCACGCGCCACCATTCCCCATCCTCTCCCTCGTGACCTAGTTCCTCTTCCCCCCCCCCCCCCCCCCCCCGCCGCCGCCGCCGTTGCCAGCTGAAATCAGTCGTCGGCGGCGACCGCAGCCATGGTGTCGTGGAATGACGGCGAGACGAGCTCAGATTCGGTGTCGCAGCTGGCACATGAGGTCGATGAGGAACCATATGTGAGTATCCCCACTGCTCTCTGGCTAGGGTTAGGGTTTGCGATTTTCGATTTTCAGATGAGAGATTGCATTTGTTTTGATTTTCTCCACTTTGCTCTACTTAGCGCCCAGCAACAATAGAGGACAGGGATTGGTCAGGCATTGATGCCACTGGAAAGCACCTTTGCAAGCATGGGAATGCTCCTGAGAGGCTTGTTGTGTTCGATGGGCTGAACACTGGCCGTAGATTTTATGGTTGCGCCAAGAAGGTCAGTAGCAAATAAGATTTAGATCTAAATATAGCTCTGTTACTTTATTTTGTTGGAATTCTTAGACATGGCTCTGTTTTTTAGATTAGAATTAATTGATTTAGATATAGGTAATGTAATGGCTCTGTTTTAGGAATGATGTAGATACTAACTTTACAGAACTGAGAGATGTTGTTTTATTGTATTGAAATATGTATAAATGATTTACATATAGGTAATGCAATTCAATGCTGTGCTTTTTGTATTAAAGTAACCCAAAAAATTATGCACTTGTTTATAATTCACTTATCTGTTTATTGTATTGTTAACTAAAAGGAAAAAAATTGGTTGCAGGAGGGTAACAATTGTGGTGTTGTGGAATAGGTGGACAATGAATGGCCTTATGCATTAAAGAATTCATTGACAAAACTCTGGGATCTGTATAAGGAAGCCAAGGCAGGCAGAATTAGAGATAATTTAGCTAATGAGGAGAAGATCTCCAAGTTAGAAGCATAAATTAAGATGGTACAGGAAAAGTACAACCAGCACATTCAGCTTACCAAGGACTTTTGTGAATCTGTTCAGAAGTCTGTGCACAAGGAGAATTATAGGAAAATAATGATGGATGTGGATGAGGAGAAGATACCTCTAGATGCAGCTGACAAGATGATCAACTTAGAGAAAGAGAACTTTGATTTGAAAAAGAAGGTTGAAGTGGCTGAAAAAGAAGGTTGAGCCTATCTTGTCGTGTCATATTGTCGAACCCAAATATAGGGTTGAGCCTATCTTGTCGTGTTGTGTTGTCGAACCCAAACATAGGGTTGAGCCTATCTTGTCGTGTTGTGTTGTCGAGCCCAAACATAGGGTTGGTGCCTATTTTGTCGTGTCGTGTTGTCGAACCCAAATATAGGGTTGAGCCTATCTTGTCATGTTGTGTTGTCGACGGCACCCAAATATAGGTTGATGCCTACCTTCTCTTGTCGTGTTGTCGATGACACCCCAAACATAGGGTTGATGCCTATTTTGTCGTGTCGTGATGTCGACGGCACCCAAACATAGGGTTGATGCCTATTTTGTCGTGTCATGATGTCGAAGGCACCCAAATATAGGGTTGATGCCTGTTTTGTCGTGTCGTGATGTCGACGGCACCCAAGGGGAAATATCTAGTGCTACGGTCCTTGGCATGATACGCTGCTCCAGGGACGCATGGTACGTCAGATCTGAAATAAAGGGGCAGGATCAAGTCACTAATGCATTTACACCTTTCCCCTAGAAAGTAAAATGTCTTCGCAAAAATTGCCTTAGACAGTTCTGTTGGTTGGTTCTCCTGGACCTAAGCACAGTACATTGATCTCCATCCGAGCTTGCACTTTTAAATCCAGAAAAAAGAATTAAGACAACGAAACTGAAACTTCCATAGATAATCAGATCATTTACATGCTAAACACTAGCACCAGACACCAGTACTAGATCCAGCTGAATTACATGGCCACCAAGGCTAGTCAGATTCAGCTACTACAAGATGAGCTACAGTCTGAGCGCAGTTACAGAATTAGAACCAAAACTGACCATGACAATGCCCAGTACTAGAACGAACCACTAAGTTGGTCGTGGCTTATCAGCAGACTAACAACTAACTAAACTTGAGAGCCGCGAGCCATGGAGTTTGCGCCATGTACACATCCATTGGTGGGCGCACATGAACACCTACATGATAAAATAAAGAATTAGAACCTAAAAAAGCCTTTCGAGAACAACCCGATCTTCTTCACTCTAAACTATTTAAAATAATTGAACCAATTCATTTGTGTACTTATATTGAGAGGTCTCCTGGTGTCCAAATGATGGGCACACACACATGAGTAACCAGGTTTAAGAACTCACCACACCAACCCTGTTTTAAGGATTCGGTACTAACATGTTCCTGTTACCTAGAAATTGATAGAATTAACCGTAGGTTTTATCAACAAATAACCAAACTTCTACAGGTTTTCTGTAATGAGAGGCATATAAGGAGAGTAACAAACCTTAGGTGATTCAGGTCAAGTTAGCCCAAAGTAAGTTTTCCATTTCAGTGATTTCCACTTGCTGTGAAATAATCATCCCACTTGGTAGGCTTCCTCTTCCTCTTCTGTCCATGTGAAGGACCAGCAGCAGCCTGACTTGCAGCAGCTCTTGGAGGAGCATAAGGTGCCCTACCAGCAGCTCTTGTAGTGGGTGTTGATCTGCTTGTCCTGGCAGCACTTGATGATTGTCTTTTGTTCTTGGGTGTGGGAGCTGCTTGCCTTGTGTTCCTAGTAGAAGTACTTGTAGATCTTGTGGGCTTTGGAGCAACTAGAGGCTTTGGAGCAGCTGGAGGCTTAGTAGAAGTATAAGCAGTTGCTTGGTTCTTCCTATTGGGCTGGAAAGAGAGAAGAATGTTAGTATAAATTAGAGATCTGCAATGCAAAATGAAATGAAGGAAGAGGTTGTGTACCTCATGTTTGTTCTTTCTCATTAGAAGTGATGGCTTGAGTGCATGTCCACAGTTGGTGTACCTATGACCCTCTTTACCACAATTGCTGCATGATATTGTGCCAACTCTAGATGTATCTTTGGGCTTGGGCACCTCAAACAGACCCTTTCTTCTCTTGGTCTGCTTTCTTCCCTTCTTCTTCTTGAAAACTGGGGGGTCAATGTCTCTGGTAGGTGTCTTGGTCCAAAGATCAGGCCCAGGAACTAGGAATATAATAGAATTGTATGTTGCCATGTACATTTCTTTCTTGAAAAATGCAGAGACAAAATCCTCTGGATGTTGCTTTGATTTATATATGGCAGACACAGCATGGTGGCAGGGGATTGCTGTCATGTCCCATCTTCTGCACCCACAAGTCATTTGTGCCAAATTTACAGCATAAGTATTTTCCCCACTCTGAACCTGATAAAGATCTGGACCAGCCATTTGTGCCTTGCAGTTCCTAGCCCACTTCTTTGACTCCTCCAACTTCTCTGAGTATGTTGGAGTTATCTCCCACCTAGCATTTTGGCCCCCTATTCTTTTCTCACTGTACTTAACCATCAACTTGGTCCTAATACCCTCACACATTGTCTGGATTGGTTTCCCCCTTACATCCAAGATCATCTTATTGTATACTTCACTTAAATTGTTGACAACCAGGTCTGTCTTACAATTAGTGTCCATTGCCCATCTAGCCCATGTTTTCTCCTCTATCTTACTTAGCCACTCCCAAGCCTCTTGGCTCTCTTCTCTCAAGTTCTCCATGTTAACATCAAACCCATGTCTTGTATAAGAATATGCAGCACCATCTATATACTTTTTAAGTTCCTCCCCTCTAAACCCAGCACTTTGAAAATTAGCATATATGTGTCTTAAACAGTATCTCTGAGGACAATTTGGAAAGACTGCATCTATGGCATTTAGAAGTCCCTGCTCACATGCAAATGCATAGTAAATACTTAACAAACATGTACATAAGAGAGTAGCAAACATGCAAACATTTACATAGACAACAAGCATGAACAATAAAGGAGAGAAGCAGTTTTAATTAGAGCTCTAGAACTAACCTTCTGCCTATCAGAGATAATTGTATAGTATCCAAACTGCCCTTTTTCTCCACCAATAGCTATTTTCAATTGTGTGAGGAACCAACTCCAGCTAGGTGTGTCCTCTACTTCAACCACTCCAAAAGCAATAGGATAGATATTGTTATTACCATCCCTTGCAGTGGCAGCTAGAATTTGTTGTCCTGTGCTCAGCTTTACAAAGCACCCATCCAAACCTGAAATAATACACAATTTTAGGACTACAAAGATGATTAAATGTGCAATGTAAATAATTTGAAATTTGAAAACAATGAACATACCTATGAATGGCCTGCATCCTTTCAAAAAACCTTCAATTGATGCTCCAAGACACATGAACAACCTATGAAATCTGGGATTGGTACTTGGGTGCTCTCTCACAACTCTAGTAGTAACTATACATCTAGATCCAGGGTTTGTGTCAAGCACTGTCTGAAGGTAGTCCCTGATTCTTGTGTACTGCCTTTCCTGATCACCCAGGACCACTGCCAAAGCTAGTTTTCTTGCCCTGTATGCCTTGTTCTTGCCTACCTCCACACCAAACTTTTCCTTGGTGTTCTCTATCACAGTATCAACACATGTGCTAGGATCTGTCCTTAAGCTGCTCTCAATTGACTTTGCCACATACTTAATGGGCACTTTGCAGTTCTCACCAAGTACAGGACATGTGTGTTGCAGTTGGAGTTTCTTTATGCAGAAGGTTTTCTCTTTTCCAACTTGTGAGGCAGTCATATGAAAGTTGCAACCCTCTTGACTGCAGTCAACTATTATCCTGTCCTTGCAATTCCTATGATAGTGGAAATTCCTCCTCTGAGTTACATGCAAGTTCACTAGAGCCCTTTTGAACTGATACACATCCTCAAAACACATCTGCCAACAAATTTGATCTTCAGGTTGTTGCAGTTCCTCATTATACCACTTCCTCACAGCTCTCTTCTTAGCTCTTGATCTCTTGCCAGTATTTGGGACATATCTTATCTCCTCCTCATCTGATAATTCACACTTAACATCTTCCATGTTCTCATCAGAGGAGGGCACATAATCTGGTACTATTGTTGCTGCAGAACTACTGTGAGATCTGTCAGTTGGCCCTCTTCTAACTGGTAATTTTTGTGGTGGAGCTTGTTGTACTAAAACCTCATCCTCATCTGAACTATCCTCCTCACAGAAAAGATCTTCTGGATCTGTATCACCTTCCATGTGGTATTTAGGATCTTTTTTCTTCCTCTTTAGCTCACAAATCTTTTGCTTCAGTTCTGGATCATCAAGTTCTTCTCCTTCTGAACTATCATCAAATTGTTCTCCTTCTGAACTATCATCTACATTATCATTTACAATGACAATCTCCTTCTCTTTCTCTTTCTGCAAATTGGAACTCTGCTGAGTTATCAGATACTCTGCTTGAGAGTCATCTGGCTGCATTGGGGTACACTCATGTGCATTAGCTTCAGAACTGCCTTGTGATTGAAACAACACACCATCATCATTTATCTCATAAACAATTGGATTACCAATCTCCGAAATGGGCACTTGATCTTCACATACAGCCCCTTTGTTAAGGTCTTTTAATGCAAACAAGTCAGGTTTGCTGGCACTGATCACAGTTATGTTCACTACTTTTTTCTCTGCATACAAATCAAGCATCTCCTCCACATTGTCATCTGACATAATCAGGTCCATCCCTGCATGCCCAGCACCTACCAACTTTGGATAGTACATTGAATAACTTCCATCATAACCTTGTTCCTCTTTGATAGCTACCAAATGACTGAATGTTATGTCAGACTCCCCTATCTGCCTCTCATAATTGTCTTCTCCAATGAAATTAAACCTGACATCCCAAATTTCATCATCCAAGCTACAAAAGCAAAAGAAAATAACAATGGTTAGGACTACAACCTTTTCCAGTTATAATTTACATCACACATGTACAAATTCTTCAGTTGTACAACCATGTACAACACAATTTTTTTTACATCATCTCAGAAGTATTTAAATGCCTAAAACCTATACAGAGCATATAACAGAATTATTTACAACATTCAGAAGTATTTAAATTACTACAAACCTACTCAGAGCATATAAAATAATTATTTACAGGAATTTAGAACTAGGATTTTGCACAACCAAACAATTGCTACATCTTTGACAACAATAATTACATCTAACACATTCAACAGCAGTACTAAGTAAACAAGCTAGCTAACCCTAATTCTACATTTCACAGAGGTGGCAGATGCATAGAGGTAGGAGAAGGAAATCTTACTCGACACCGCCAAGACCAGAGGTATAATGGTGGCTTTGGCTAGGGTTGGCCTTCCACACTTAGCCAATGCCGCCGCCGACCTGGCTCCCACGTCGTACGACGCCGACGACTGGCTAGATGCGGCAGGAACTTCACCGCCGCCGCCCGTCATCTTCACCGCGTTGTCGCCCTCCGGCCTCAGGTGCTCCTTCTCTCCTTCGTCCTCTCCTTCGCCGTAGCCGCCGCCGCCGCAGCGTGTCGCCATGGAGGGCGCGAGAGAGAACTAGGTCACGAGGGAGAGGATGGGGAATGGTGGTGCGGGCTTGAGCTGGTCCGGTCGAACCAGGTCAACGGAGCGCCGCTAACGGGCGTCATGCGCGCGCCGTCTGCCCCTTGCCACGTGGCCTGACGGCTGGGCCCGGGACGTTAGGTTTTCTGTCAAAACGCGGTCAAGCGACCAGTTAGTGCTCTGTGCAACAAAATTACTGAAAAACGGTGGTTTCTGCAAACTTTTATGAAAACGGTGGTTTTTCGCACCAAGCGACGCAATTGTGATGGTTTTTTGCAATTTACTCCTCCTAGGGTGACCGATAAGATTATGCCTTATCTTGACTGTTTATCGTTTGGTCAGATTTATCGCTCTCACAAGCCATTTATCGAGAATCTACTGATAAATTGAGCCTATTTCTAGCACTATTTTTTGCAAAAAACTATGTTTATTTGTGTTTTGGGACCTTATTAAGCAATATGTACAATTGTCCTATTTTGTTTGTCATTATATCAGGATTCAGAGGCTACAAATGAAGGTAATACTTCTGTCCAATATATGTTGGGAACCTGGGATTTGCAAAAAATGACCGATTAGTAGTCGGTCGATAAAATCAATTAATCGACAAATTTTTGATTAATCTCTAATTCTAGGATGACCGAGACGCTAACAATAAGCGATATTCTCAACATTGCTTGTAAGCATAGAAAATATTTAGCACACCATTTGTTTAGCACATCATTTGCTTTATAGGGGCACCTTTTTTTTTTCCTGGAGAGCTCGTCAATAGTGTGCACATTTGTGCCCCTAACTCGAACCACCACTCAGATTTATTTACCCCTAATTTAGAAGCATACTCAAGTTTACCCCTCTGCCATTAGACGACTTTATAAAAATATCCTTCCGTGCTGTTACGGTTCGGTCAAAGGCCTTTAACCGTCTACCGGGTGTTTTCTGGACATTTTGGCCCCTCCATACGGCTGGGCCCTATGAGTAAAAATAAAACTCTCTCACCTCTCTTCTGTATCACTTACATATGGGCCCAAAACAAGAAAATGAAAAAACTGTCCCACCTCTCTCTAACTTACACGTGGGGCCTAACAAAAAATAAACAGAAGGAAAAATATATCTCTCTCTCTCATCTCCGGCGAACGATATGCAGCGGCCGGGTCCTCACGCCGCCGCTGGCGCTAGCTCACCATGCTCCTCCGCCAGCTCGTCGTGCTCCGCCGCCAGCTCACTGCGCCGGCAGGGAACGACAAAGCAACCATCGTTATTGTTGACTCTCGCATGCACGGCCAACGACAGCTCATATCCCCAAGAGATCTCTATCCCCAATAACATGTCTAAAAGCCCCACCGCTCTCCGTTTCGTCTTCCCATGCGATTAATTGGATTGGAGCACCCCATAGTGACGGATCCTTCCTCGTCTTCCCCAGCTTCGGTGTCACGCCGCTGTTGCCCGATCTCCTCCACACACATGAGCACTGTCGGCTTGCCTCCGATTCTTGAGCTTCGAAATCACCTCCTGAACATCCTCGACCAGCTCCTGATTATCCTCGCCTCCCCTAGCACATCTACCGGCGAGCGCCGCCCGTCACCGTTGCTCGAGCTCACTCCTGCCCGTCCTACCGGGCACCCGACGTTTTCTGGCACTTCAGGCCACTGAAGCTTCTCTCCCGCATCCTTGCAAGCCCGCTCTTGCAGCAAATCGACTGCTTCGGCATCCTCCCGTGCATCGCCATCGTGTCGTCGTGCGCGGGCGTGGGCGCCGGCGTTTTTTTGATTAGTCTAATCCCAGATTACCCTAAACCCTCATTAGTTCTTAATTAACACTTGTTTTATAGAAGCTGATGTTGAAAATATGCCCTAGAGGCAATAATAAAATGATTATTATTATATTTCCCTGTTCATGATAATTGTCTATTATTTATGCTATAATTGTTTTTATCCAGAAATCATAATACATGTGTGAATACATAGACCATAACATGTCCCTAGTGAGCCTCTAGTTAACTAGCTCGTTGATCAACAGATAGTCATGGTTTCCTGACTATGGACATTGGATGTCATTGATAACAGGATCACATCATTAGAAGAATGATGTGATGGACAAGATCCAATCCTAAGCATAGCATAAAATCGTGTAGTTCGTTTGCTAGAGCTTTTCCAATGTCAAGTATCATTTCCTTAGACCATGAGATCGTGTAACTCCCGGATGCCGTAGGAGTGCTTTGGGTGTACCAAACGTCACAACGTAACTGGGTGACTATAACTGGGTGTACCAAACCCACCGAATGTCGTAGTCTTCAAATGTTATTGGTTTCAGCCGAAGGAGACTAGAAGGACTCATGAACATATAGGGCTAGTTGAAATCAACCAAAGCACTCATTTAGATGTTCCTGATGTCTATATTATGGCTCAACAGGCGATCCAAGTATTCTATCTACCTGGGCCTGCCAAACTAATCCAAATCTGAAAGGTTGGGATGTCGTTTATGAAGTGCCGCCACGTGCTAGACTTTCTCCCCCAAAGGAAGAGGATTATGAATCTCACATTAACCCAGACACATATGAAGGAGAATTCTTCCAAGAGACACGTCTTTCCAAAAAGCGTTTCAAGAACCGCTATACTTCACCCCAAAACATTGAAGTAGACAGCGACAATGAATCCGACATCACCCCAGAGGAGGAATAAGAAGAGCCGGAACAAGAAGAGGTTACTGCTGCGGATGACCTGTCAATGCTTGACCGATTACGTCAAGGTGGCCTTGCACATGTTGATGCCAATGAACCCTATGAGCCCATCATTGATTATAGTGATGATGATGATTATGCATTTATTGATGATACTGATCGAGATTATTAGTAGTGTCAGGTATTCAATTTTTTTATGTTGTACTTGATGATGATACACTTAAGTGACATACATATTATTATTCATGTCGGTACTTTTTTTATGTTGTACTAATTTCGTTTATTCTTTGTCATGGCAGGTGTTGAAAGATGGTGGGCGTTGGTCGGGAGCGCGCCGAGGCCCCTTCTTCGTCGGCGCGTGGTGCGAGGTCTTCCATTCCACACGCACCTCTCCACCGAGCGTTGCTGGACAGTATGGCGACACCGCCGGGCCCTTCTTCGTCGACCGCGGTGCCCAGCAGGGGACGAGGTAAGAAGAAGAGAGGAGGTGGAGCACGTGGTCGCGGGAGAGGAGGTAGGGTGACTCTTACGGCGCCTTCCTCGCCACTGTCCCCAGCTGTTTCACCCGAGCACGTGACTGCTAGGGTGGACTCGTCTGAGGAGGAGGCTGCATGGACTCCGGTCCATGAGCCTCCAGTCCACGAGTCTTCGGCCCACGAGCCTCGGGTCGACGGGCCTTCGGCCCACGAGACTTGGGCCCACGAGACCCCGGAGGAGCACACGTCTAGATGGGGTACCTGGTCGGGTCAGCCTGAGGATGGCGGGGAGCCGAGTGGCCATGCTGATGATGGCGGGGAGCCGACTGATGAGGAGGGGGAGGAGGGGGGCAACGTCTACCAGCGTGGTGCTACACGGCTCCCATCCGTGCCGGCGACCCGCGAGCAGAGGTGGTTGATTTTCCCTGATGGGGAGAGGTAAGTGCATTTAATCTTTTTGTACCTTCTGTATTCACGTTTCTTCAAATAACTGATGTGTTGGCCTTGTCATGCTGCAGGGGTTGGGACCACCATGAAAGTGTCCGCCGGCCCAACTCCGTCCTTGGAGTTCTGATTCGGCAAAACTTCCCGGGGTTTGTCACGTTGCCTGGTGAGGGTCGGCTTCCAGAGGTTGGATTGACTTAGGAGCACTACTTGGCTGCCCCAGCCCCGCCGGGTGAGATTATCGACGGTGTCTTGTGCAAGACGAGGGCAGACATCGTGATCAGAATTCTGGGTAATTGCTCCTTTACACAATTAAAAATCTTCAACTAGCTAGTTATTAATTGTACTAATCAATATCGTCTCATTTGATTGCAGACATTCTATAGGTGTGAGGAGGGATACGAGGAGGAGGCGGATCATGTTATCCACAAGGAGTGCAAGCGCCTACTTCAGAACTTACGACATGAGGTTCGGGTGCAGGCTGTTCGAGACTACTACGCCGGGCGTGGTATCAAGAAGCCCAAGCAGGAGTGCCGCGATAAGTTTTTGAGTAAGGAGAAGTACATGAAGGTAATTCTTAAGGCCTTGTACTTACTTCCATCATTTAGTAATTCATAGCCTTAGCGCTCAAGTTTCTATTTGCTAACTTAGGCCCCTCCGAGATGGTGTGCGGATCGGATGGATTGTTGGGAGGTGTTGGTCAATGCGTGGTGCTCAGAAGAATGGCTGGCCACCCACAAAGAGGCCAAGGATAAACGTGCCCAAATGGAAGGTGTGCCACACCACCAAGGCAGCTCCAACTTATTTCAGTACGGGCGGAACTGGGTATGTGGTTTGCTTCATGATTCATGCAATTCATTCATCATACTAGCTTTAGCCCTTTAATTACTAATTTACTTTGTTTCTCTCTTTCAGGCACGCTACAATAAGGCGGATAAGGTGCCAGAGGTGTACGACCTGTATGCCATGGCCCACACTGGCCCTTACAAGAAAGTCAAGGCATTCTCTGCGTCTGACCTCGATGATCCAAAGAACTTCACCAACATCTCCGCCCACGACAAGCTCGTGTAATATAGAGATCAGGGGAAGGTGAGGAAAGGGGAGGACTTTAACCTGAGCCAGGGTCCCATTGATACAGAGCTGCTGATGATATCTGGTGGCGGGAGGTCCCATGGCTCCATAGCCATGGGAGATGGACTTATCCGTTGTCCTAGCACTCTCCCGGAGATCAAGGCGCGCCAGTCGAGCTCCGCTCCTGAGATAAGGCCTCGTGAACGGCCAGTCCAACTCGCCTTCAAGGTTAGTTATACGTACTCAGCTATCTTTCTCCATTACATTGTGTGCGCTTCCATCAATGATTACAAATGGTCATGTGAGTGGTGTTGCAGGCTGCTATACAGAGTGAGAGAGATAGAACGGAGGAACTTCTGGCGGAGGCGGCAGAGAGGCAGCGGGAGTTGGAGGAGAGGACGACAAAGATGTTGGAGGAGGAGAGGGCACGGAATGACATGCAGGCAAGGGCCATGTACGAGCTCCTTGTGGTAAGTTTCTTCTGCAGATTACTTGCTAGTCTTAACATTTGAGTCTCATTACTAACTAGTATGACTCTGTTGTGAAAACCAAATGTGCAGTCTGTGTGCGAGAAGTCCGGTCAGACCGCTCCGCCGATGCCAGTGATTGCTCCTGGGAGCACGGTGAGTTTAATTTGAATGGACATTACTTGCTAGTCTTAACATTTGAGTGTCATAATGCTAACGAGACATTGGAAATGATCTTTGGTGCAGCTTAACTCCAGAAACGCATCGCACGATCCTTCTCCAGTTACCGGCGAGAGCCGGCCCGCTCCTTCTCCAGCTACCGGCGCGAGCCTACACCTCCGTGATCACGGTAAGTTTCTCTAGTGTTTTGCTTAACAAATGCATAAAGACCTAGACTTAACTTTATTTCCTCCAATATGCTTACCATAATGACCTAGAGTTAGCTTCTTTTCCTCCAAAATGACTTAATAAGCTTACTGACCTCATAAACCATCCATTCTACCTAAGTTAGCTCTAAAACGATATGTACTTAGCTTACTTATGTCAAAAATTGCATAATTAACTTAGTTAGCTCATAAACGATCCATTTTACCTAGGTTAGCTCCAAAATGACCCATCTTACCTAGGTTAGCTTATAAATGATCCAGTTTATCCAAGTTAGCTCTAAAATGACCCAATTTACCTACAGTAGCTCCTAAACGATCCATTTCACCTAAGTTAGCTAAAAACGATCCATTTCACCTAAATTAGCTCTTAAATGATCCATTTCACCTAAGTTTGCTCAAAAAAGATCCATTTCACCTTAGTTAGCTCAAAAACACCTTAGTTAGCTCATAAATGATCCATTTCACCTAAGTTAGCTCATAAATGATCCATTTCACCTAAGTTAGCTCAAAAACAATCCATTTCATCTTAGTTAGCTCAAAAAGATCCATTTCACCTTAGTTAGCTCATAAATGATCCATTTCAACTAAGTTAGCTCATAAATGATCCATTTCACCTAAGTTAGCTCAAAAACAATCCATTTCACCTTAGTTAGCTCAAAAAGATCCATTTCACCTTAGTTAGCTCATAAACGACCCATTTCAAGTAAGTTAGCTCATAAATGATTCATTTCACCTAAGTTAGCTCATAAATGATCCATTTCACCTTAGTTAGCTCAAAAACTATTCATTTGACCTTAGTTAGCTCAAAAACGATCCATTTCACCTTAGTTAGCTCATAAATGATCCATTTCAACTAAGTTAGCTCATAAATGATCCATTTCACCTAAGTTAGCTCAAAAACAATCCATTTCACCTTAGTTAGCTCAAAAAGATCCATTTCACCTTAGTTAGCTCATAAACGACCCATTTCAAGTAAGTTAGCTCATAAATGATCCATTTCACCTAAGTTAGCTCATAAATGATCCATTTCACCTTAGTTAGCTCAAAAACTATTCATTTCACCTTAGTTAGCTCAAAAACGATGCCCTTCACCTTAGTTAGCTCATAAATGACCCATTTCAACTAAGTTAGCTCATAAATGATCCATTTCAACTTAGTTAGCTCATATATGATCCATTTCAACTAAGTTAGCTCATAAATGACATATACTTCTTGTTCTAGTCTTCTTCTTGTTCTAGTCACCTATTTCTAACTTTATTATTTACCATTTTGCAGATTTCATTCACTTCATGGAACCTAGCTTGCTATGATGGAGTGCTTGCTTTTCCTTTCATGAAACTTTGCATTGTATCTAGCTTGCTATGATGGAACTTCCTATTGTAATATGTATATGGATGGAACTTGCTTAGGTATGAACAATGTGTATGGATGAAACTTATGTGATATGTGATATGAAACTTATGTGCTGGATATCTGATATGGAAATATATCTATATATGTCATATATATTTGCTCTGAAAATTGTTGGATTAAAAAAAAACAGAAAAAGAGCCAATATGCAGGCTCTTTGCCGTCTGCCACCGACGGCAAAGAGCTCTTTGCCATCAGCAGCGGACGACAAAGAGGCCACGTGGCAGGCAGCTGTGCTTCCTGGGAGGCTGACCAATTTGGTTAGTTTGCCTACAGTAGCTGACGGCAAAGGCTTTGCCATCCGTGGCGGACGGCAAAGAGCAAAAACTTTGCCTACAGCGGTGGACGGCAAAGGCCTGCCGTGTAGTGACGTCGGCTGACATCACACGGTGGATGGCAAAGGCCTTCCGAAGTTTGCCGTCAGCGGCGGACGGCAAAGGCCTGCCGTTAGCCACCTAACGGAGTAATAGCGCACTTATTGCCGTCTGCACTCTTTGCCGTCCGCTGCTGATGGCAAAGGCTCCTTTGCCGTCAGCCGCCCGAAGCAGACGGCAAAGTACCTCTTTGTCGAACCTTACTTTGTCGTCACCTTTTGCCGTCCGCGGCGGACGGCAAAGACCTTTGCCGTCAGCCATCTATGCCTTTGCCGTCCGCCATGGCTGACGGCAAAGTAGCTGATTCCTGTAGTGCTATGCCTCAACCATAGCGTCTATCATGTATGCCATGCTATGTACCAGACCTGATGTAAACCTTGCCGTGAGTTTGGTAGGAAGGTACCAAAGTAACCCCGACATGGAACACTGGACAATAGTCAAGAACATCCTGAAGTACCTGAAAAGGACTAAGGATATATTTGTCATATATGGAGGTGACGAGGAGCTCGACGTAAAGGGTTATGTCGACGCTAGTTTCGACACAGATCTGGATGACTCTAAGTCACAAACCGGATACGTGTATATTTTGAATGGTGGGGCAGTAAGCTAGTGCAGTTGCAAGCAAAGCGTCGTGGCGGGATCTACATGTGAAGCGGAGTACATGGCAGCCTCGGAGGCAGCGCATGAAGCAATCTGGATGAAGGAGTTCATCACCGACCTAGGAGTCATACCCAATGCGTCAGGGCCGATCACTCTCTTCTGTGACAACACTGGAGCTATTGCCCTTGCCAAGGAGCCCAGGTTTCACAAGAAGACCAAGCACATCAAGCGTCGCTTCAACTCCATTCGTGAAAATGTTCATGATGGAGACATAGATATTTGCAAAGTACATACGAATCTGAATGTCGCAGATCCGTTGACTAAACCTCTTCCGCGAGCAAAACGTGATCAACACCAGAACTCTATGGGTGTTCGATTCATCACAATGTAAGTAGATTATTGACTCTAGTGCAAGTGGGAGACTGTTGGAAATATGCCCTAGAGGCAATAATAAAATGATTATTATTATATTTCCTTGTTCATGATAATTGTCTATTATTCATGCTATAATTGTGTTATCCGGAAATCATAATACATGTGCGAATACATAGACCATAACATGTCCCTAGTGAGCCTCTAGTTAACTAGCTCGTTGATCAACACATAGTCATGGTTTCCTGACTATCGACATTGGATGTCATTGATAACGGGATCACATCATTAGGAGAATGATGTGATGGACAAGACCCAATCCTAAGCATAGCACAAGATCGTGTAGTTCGTTTGCTACAGCTTTTCCAATGTCAAGTATCATTTCCTTAGACCATGAGATCGGGTAACTCCCGGATGCCGTAGGAGTGCTTTGGGTGTACCAAACATCACAACATAACTGGGTGACTATAAAGGTATACTATAGGTATCTCCGAAAGTATCTGTTGGGTTGACACGGATCGAGACTGGGATTTGTCACTCCGTATGACGGAGAGGTATCTCTGGGCCCACTCGATAATGCATCATCACAATGAGCTCAATGTGACTAAGTGTTTGGTCACGGGATCATGCATTACGGTACGTGTAAAGTGACTTGCCGGTAACGAGATTGAACGAGATATTGGGATACCGAAGATCGAATCTCGGGCAAGTAACGTACCGATTGACAAAGGGAATTGAATATGGGATTGATTGAATCCTCGACATCTTGTTTCATCGGAAGAGATCATCGTGGAACATGTGGAAGCCAACATGGGTATCCAGATCCCGCTATTGGTTATTGACCGGAGAGTCGTCTCGGTAATGTCTGCGTGTCTCCCGAGCCCGTAGGGTCTACACACTTAAGGTTCGGTGACGCTAGGGTTGTAGAGATATTAGTATGAGGTAACCCGAAAGTTGTTCGGAGTCCCGGATGAGATCCCGGACGCCACGAGGAGTTCCGGAATGGTCCGGAGGTGAAGATTTATATATAGGAAGTCCAGTTTCGGCCATCGGGAAAGTTTCGGGGGTAATCGGTATTGTACCGGGACCACCGGAAGGGTCCCGGGGGTCCACCGGGTGGGGCCACCTATCCCGGAGGGTCCCATGTGCTGAAGTGGGAGGGGTACCAGCCCTTGGTGGGCTGGTGCGCCCCCCATGGGCCTCCCCCTGCGCCTAGGGTTGGAAACCCTAGGGGTGGGGGGCGCCCCACCTGACTTGGGGGGGCAAGTTCCCCCCTTAGCCGCCGCCCCCCCTTGGAGATTGGATCTCCTAGGACCGGCGCCCCCCTTAGGGGCCCTATATATAGTGGGGGGGGGAGGGAGGGAAGCCGCACCCAAGTCCCTGGCGGCTCCCTCTCCCCTCGTAACACCTCTCCCTCTCATTGGAGCTTGGCGAAGCCCTGCCGAGATCACCGCTGCTTCCACCACCACGCCGTCGTGCTGCTGGATCTCCATCAACCTCTTCTTCCCCTTGCTGGATCAAGAAGGAGGAGACGTCTTCATAACCGTACGTGTGTTGAACGTGGAGGTGCCGTCCGTTCGGCGCTCGGTCATCAGTGATTTGGATCACGACGAGTACGACTCCATCAACCCCGTTCTCTTGAACGCTTCCGCTCGCGATCTATAAGGGTAGGTAGATGCACTCCCCTCTCCCTCGTTGCTAGATGACTCCATAGATTGATATTGGTGATGCGTAGAAAATTTTAAAATTCTGCTACGTTCCCCAACAGTGGCATCATGAGCTAGGTCTATGCGTAGTTTGTATGCACGAGTAGAACACAAGTTGTTGTGGGCGTTGATTTTGTCAATTTACTTGCCGTTACTAGTCTTATCTTGATTCGGCGGCATCATGGGATGAAGCGGCCCGGACCGACCTTACACGTACGCTTACGTGAGACTAGTTCCACCGACTGACATGCACTAGTTGCATAAGGTGGCTAGCGGGTGTCTGTCTCTCCCACTTTAGTCGGATCGGATTCGATGAAAAGGGTCCTTATGAAGGGTAAATAGAAATTGGCATATCACGTTGTGGTTTTGGCGTAGGTAAGAAACGTTCTTGCTAGAAACCTATAGCAGCCATGTAAAAAACTTGCAACAACAATTAGAGGACGTCTAACTTGTTTTTGCAGCATGTGCCATGTGATGTGATATGGCCAAAAGGATGTGATGAATGATATATGTGATGTATGAGATTGATCATGTTCTTGTAATAGGAATCACGACTTGCATGTCGATGAGTATGACAACCAGCAGGAGCCATAGGAGTTGTCTTAATTTATTTATGACCTGCGTGTCAACATAAACGTCATGTAATTACTTTACTTTATCGCTAACCGTTAGCCATAGTAGTAGAAGTAATAGTTGACGAGACAACTTCATGAAGACACGATGATGGAGATCATGGTGTCATACCGGTGACGACGATGATCATGGCGCCCGAAGATGGAGATCAAAAGGAGCAAAATGATATTGGCCATATCATGTCACTATTTGATTGCATGTGATGTTTATCATGTTTTACATCTTATTTGCTTAAAACGACGGTAGCTTAAATAAGATGATCCCTCACAATAATTTCAAGAAAGTGTTCCCCCTAACTATGCACCGTTGCGAAGGTTCGTTGTTTCGAAGCACCACGTGATGATCGGGTGTGATAGATTCTAACGTTCGAATACAACGGGTGTAAGCCAGATTTACACACGCAATACACTTAGGTTGACTTGACGAGCCTAGCATGTAAAGACATGGCCTCGGAACACGGAAGACCGAAAGGTCGAACATGAGTCATATAGAAGATACGATCAACATGAAGATGTTCACCGATGATGACTAGTCCGTATCACGTGATGATCGGACACGGCCTAGTTGACTCGGATCATGTATCACTTAGATGACTAGAGGGATGTCTGTCTGAGTGGGAGTTCATTAAATAATTTGATTAGATGAACTTAATTATCATGAACCTAGTCTAAATACCTTTGCAAAATGTCTTGTAGATCAAATGGCCAACGCTCATGTCAACCTCAACTTCAACGCATTTCTAGAGAAAACCAAGCTGAAAGATGATGGCAGCAACTATATGGACTGGGTCCGGAACCTGAGGATCATCCTCATAGCTGCCAGGAAAGCATATGTCCTAGAAGCACCGCTAGGTGAAGCACCCATCCTAGAGAACCAAGACGTTATGAACGCTTGGCAGTCACGTGCTAATGATTACTCCCTCGTTCAGTGCGGCATGCTTTACAGCTTAGAACCGGGGCTCCAAAAGCATTTTGAGCAACATGGAGCATATGAGATGTTCGAAGAGCTGAAAATGGTTTTCCAAGCTCATGTCCGAGTCGAGAGATATGAAGTCTCCGACAAGTTCTACAGTTGTAAGATGGAGGAAAATAGTTCTGTCAGTGAGCACATACTCAAAATGTCTGGGTTACACAACCGCTTGTCCCAGCTGGACATAAACCTCCCGGACGAGGCGGTCATTGACAGAATCCTTCAGTCGCTCCCACCTAGCTACCAGAGCTTTGTGATGAACTACAATATGCAGGGGATGGTGAAAACTATTCCTAAAGTATTTTCAATGCTGAAATCAGCGGAAGTGAAAATCAAAAAGGAACATCAAGTGTTGATGGTCAATAAAACCACTAGTTTTAAGAAAGGCAAGGGTAAGAAGAACTTCAAGAAGGACGGCAAGGGAGTTGCTGCGGCCGGTAAATCAGTTGCCGGGAAGAAGCCAAAGAATGGACCCAAACCTGAGACGGAGTGCTTTTATTGCAAGGGAAAGGGGCACTCGAAGCGGAACTGCCCCAAATACTTAGCGGACAAGAAGGCCAGCAACACTAAAGGTATATGTGATATACATGTAATTGATGTGTACTTTACCAGTACTCGTAGTAGCTCCTAGGTATTTGATACCGATGTGGTTGCTCATATTTGTAACTCAAAACAGGAACTGCGGAATAAGCGGAGACTGGCGAAGGACGAGGTGACGATGCGCGTCGAGAATGGTTCCAAAGTCGATGTGATCGCCGTCGGCACGCTACCTCTACATTTACCTCCGCGATTAGTTTTAAACCTCAATAATTGTTATTTAGTGCCAGCTTTGAGCATGAACATTGTATCTGGATCTCGTTTAATACGAGATGGCTACTCATTTAAATCCGAGAATAATGGTTGTTCTATTTATATGAGAGATATGTTTTATGGTCATGCCCCGCTGGTCAATGATTTATTCTTAATGTATCTCGAATGTGATGTTACACATATTCATAGTGTGAATACCAAAAGATGTAAGATTGATAATGATAGCCCCACATATCTGTGGCACTACCGCCTTGGTCACATCGGTGTCAAACGCATGAAGAAGCTCCATACAGATGGACTTTTGGAGTCTCTTGATTTCGAATCATTTGACACGTGCGAACCATGCCTCATGGGTAAAATGACCAAACTCCGTTCTCTAGAACAATGGAGCGAGCAACCAACTTATTGGAAATTATACATAATGATGTGTGCGGTCCAATGAGCGTTGAGGCTCGCGGTGGCTATCGTTATGTTCTCACTCTCACTGATGACTTAAGTAGATATGGGTATGTTTATTTGATGAAACACAAGTCAGAGACCTTTGAAAATTTCAAGGAATTTCAAAATGAGGTAGAGAATCAACGTGACCGAAAGATAAAATTCTTACGATCAGATCGTGGGGGAGAATATTTAAGTCACGAATTTGGTACGCACTTAAGGAAATGTGGAATCGTTTCACAACTCACGCTGCCTAGAACACCTTAGCGTAACGATGTGTCCGAACGTCGTAATCGCACTCTATTGGATATGGTGCGATCTATGATGTCACTCACTAATTTACCGCTATCATTTTGGGGATACGCTCTAGAGACATCTACATTCACTTTAAATAGGGCACCGTCTAAATCCGTTGAGACGACACCGTATGAATTATGGTTTGGGAAGAAACCTAAGCTGTCGTTTCTAAAAGTTTGGGGATGCGATGCTTATGTCAAGAAACTTCAACCTGAAAAGCTCAAACCCAAGTCGGAAAAATGCGTCTTCATAGGATACCCTAAGGAAACCATTGGGTATACCTTCTACCTCAGATCCGAAGGCAAGATCTTTGTTGCCAAGAACGGGTCCTTTCTGGAGAAAGAGTTTCTCTCGAGAGAAGTAAGTGGGAGGAAAGTAGAACTCGATGAAGTACTTCCTCTTGAACCGGAAAGGAGCGCAGCTCAGGAAGATGTTCCTGTGGTGCCTGCACCGACTAGAGAGGAAGTTAATGATGATGATCAAGGTACTTCGGACCAAGTTGCTACTGAACTTCGAAGGTCCACAAGGACACGTTCCACACCAGAATGGTATGGCAACCCTATCCTGGAAATCATGTTGTTAGACAACGGTGAACCTTCAAACTATGAAGAAGCAATGGCGGGCCCAGATTCCAACAAATGGCTTGAAGCCATGCAATCCGAGATAGGATCCATGTATGAAAACAAAGTATGGACTTTGACAGACTTGCCCGATGATCGGCGAGCGATAGAGAATAAATGGATCTTTAAGAAGAAGACGGACACGGATGGTAATGTTACCATCTATAAGGCTCGACTTGTCGCTAAGGGTTATCGACAAGTTCAAGGGGTTGACTACGATGAGACCTTCTCAGCCATAGCGAAGCTGAAGTCCGTCCGAATCATGTTAGCAATTGCCGCATACTATTATTATGAGATATGGCAAATGGACGTCAAAACGGCATTACTTAACGGCTTTCTTAAGGAAGAATTGTATATGATGCAGCCGGAAGGTTTTGTCGATCCTAAGAATGCTAACAAGGTATGCAAGCTCCAGTGCTCCATCTATGGGCTGGTGCAAGCATCTCGGAGTTGGAACATTCGCTTTAATGAAATGATCAAAGCATTTGGGTTTATGCAGACTTATGGAGAAGCCTGCGTTTACAAGAAAGTGAGTGGGAGCTCTGTAGCATTTCTCATATTATATGTGGATGACATACTTTTGATGGGAAATGATATAGAACTTTTGGACAGTATTAAGGCCTACTTGAATAAGTGTTTTTCAATGAAGGACCTTGGAGAAGCTGCTTACATATTAGGCATCAAGATCTATAGAGATAGATCGAGACGCCTCATAGGTCTTTCACAAAGCACATACCTTGATAAGATATTTAAGAAGTTCAATATGGATCAGTCCAAGAAGGGGTTCTTGCCTGTGTTGCAAGGTGTGAAATTGAGCTCAGCTCAATGTCCGACCATGGCAAAAGATAGAGAAAAGATGAGTGTCGTCCCCTATGCCTCAGCCATAGTGTCTATCATGTATGCCATGCTGTGTACCAGACCTGATGTAAACCTTGCCGTGAGTTTGGTAGGAAGGTACCAAAGTAACCCCAGCATGGAACACTGGACAACAGTCAAGAACATCCTGAAGTACCTTAAAAGGACTAAGGATATGTTTGTTGTATATGGAGGTGACGAGGAGCTCGTCGTAAAGGGTTACGTCGATGCTAGCTTCGACACAAATCTGGATGACTCTAAGTCACAAACCGGATACGTGTATATTTTGAATGGTGGGGCAGTAAGCTAGTGTAGTTGCAAGCAAAGCGTCGTGGCGGGATCTACATGTGAAGCGGAGTACATGACAGCCTCGGAGGCAGCGCATGAAGCAATCTGGATGAAGGAGTTCATCACCGACCTAGGAGTCATACCCAATGCGTCAGGGCCGATCACTCTCTTCTGTGACAACACTGAAGCTATTGCCCTTGCCAAGGAGCCTAGGTTTAACAAGAAGACCAAGCACATCAAGTGTCGCTTCAACTCCATTCGTGAAAATGTTCATGATGGAGACATAGATATTTGCAAAGTACATACGGATCTGAATGTCGCAGATCCGTTGACTAAACCTCTTCCGCGAGCAAAACGTGATCAACACCAGAACTCTATGGGTGTTCGATTCATCACAATGTAAGTAGATTATTGACTCTAGTGCAAGTGGGAGACTGTTGGAAATATGCCCTAGAGGCAATAATAAAATGATTATTATTATATTTCCTTGTTCATGATAATTGTCTATTATTCATGCTATAATTGTGTTATCCGGAAATCATAATACATGTGCGAATACATAGACCATAACATGTCCCTAGTGAGACTCTAGTTAACTAGCTCGTTGATCAACAAATAGTCATGGTTTCCTGACTATGGACATTGGATGTCATTGATAACGGGATCACATCATTAGGAGAATGATGTGATGGACAAGACCCAATCCTAAGCATAGCACAAGATCGTGTAGTTCGATTTCTAGAGCTTTTCCAATGTCAAGTATCATTTCCTTAGACCATGAGATCGGGTAACTCCCGGATGCCGTAGGAGTGCTTTGGGTGTACCAAACGTCACAACGTAACTGGGTGACTATGAAGGTATACTATAGGTATCTCCGAAAGTATCTGTTGGGTTGACACGGATCGAGACTGGGATTTGTCACTCCGTATGATGGAGAGGTATCTCTGGGCCCACTCGGTAATGCATCATCACAATGAGCTCAATGTGACCAAGTGTTTGGTCACGGGATCATGCATTACGGTACGAGTAAAGTGACTTGCCGGTAATGAGATTGAACGAGATATTGGGATACCGACGATCGAATCTCGGGCAAGTAACGTACCGATTGACAAAGGGAATGGAATACGGGATTGATTGAATCCTCGACATCGTGGTTCATCCGATGAGATCATCGTTGAACATGTGGGAGCCAACATGGGTATCTAGATCCCGCTGTTAGTTATTGACCGGAGAGTCGTCTCGGTCATGTTTGCATGTCTCCCGAACCCGCAGGGTCTACACACTTAAGGTTCAGTGACGCTAGGGTTGTAGAGATATTAGTATGCGGTAACCCGAAAGTTGTTCGGAGTCCCAGATGAGATCTCGGACGTCACGAGGAGTTCCGGAATGGTCCGGAGGTGAAGATTTATATATGGGAAGTCCAGTTTCGGCCATCGGGAAAGTTTCGGGGGTAATCGGTATTGTACCGGGACCACCGGAAGGGTCCCGGGGGTCCACCGGGTGAGGCCACCTATCCCGGAGGGCCCCATGGGCTGTAGTGGGAGGGGTACCAGCCCCTGGTGGGCTGGTGCGCCCCCCATGGGCCTCCCCCTGCGCCTAGGGTTGGAAACCCTAGGGGTGGGGGCGCCCCACCTGACTTGGGGGGCAAGTTCCCCCCTTGGCCGCTGCCCCCCTTGGAGATTGGATCTCCTAGGGTCGGCGCCCCCCCTTAGGGGCCCTATATATAGTGGGGGGGGGGGAGGGAGGGCAGCCGCACCCATGTCCCTGACGCCTCCCTCTCCCCTCGTAACACCTCTCCCTCTCATTGGAGCTTGGCGAAGCCCTGCCGAGATCACCGCTGCTTCCACCACCACGCCGTCATGCTGCTAGATCTCCATCAACCTCTCCTTCCCCTTGCTGGATCAAGAAGGAGGAGACGTCTTCGCAACCGTACGTGTGTTGAACGCGGAGGTGCCGTCCGTTCGGCGCTCGGTCATCGGTGATTTGGATCATGACGAGTACGACTCCATCAACCCCGTTCTCTTGAATGCTTCTGCTCGCGATCTACAAGGGTATGTGGATGCACTCCCCTCTCCCTCGTTGCTAGATGACTCCATAGATTGATCTTGGTGATGCATAGAAAATTTTAAAATTCTGCTACGTTCCCCAACAGCTGACAGTGGGCCCACCCCTCAAATAAGTCAGTAAATAACATTTCAAAATATAATAGAACAATGACATGTGGCCCTATATCTAGATTGACTGGTTAATATCTAGTTTCCTTTTTCTTTTTATTGGTTGGGGTACACATGTAAGTGTGAGAGACAGGGGGTGAGAGAAAGAGTTTTTTATTTTTATTTTTTCTAAGTGGGTCCCACGTGTAAGTGACAAATGGATGCAGGGGCAAAATGTGCAGGAAACATTCGGTAGACGGTCAAACTCCTTTGACTGGACGGAAACGAAATGGAAGTGCATTTCTGCAAGGTCACTTAACGGCAGAGAGGTAAACTTGAGCATGCTTCAAAAATAGGCGTAAATCTAGGCAGTGGGTTTGAGTTAGGGGTACAAATGTAAATGCCCCTATTTTTATAGAAGGTGGAGACAATTTACAAGATTCTCACATGAGGTGCGTACATCCAATGTAAGTTACAACACCCTCCAACACAATCTATTTCTCAAGTTGACCCCCCACAAAGCTTTCGGTTCCTCCGCTCCCGCGCTCTTCTACTCCTCCCATTCGAGAAAAATGATATTTGCTAGCACCATGGCTGAACGTTGTTGTCTTGTACTCCCTCCGTCCGTAAATACTTGTCGTAGAAATGGATACAAATTGATGTATCTAGAACTAAAATACATCTAGATACATCCATTCCTCGGACAAGTATTTCTGGACGGAGGGAATATTAGCAAAGACTCGCACATTTTGTTGCTTCCAAAGATGCCAACTGATGAGGATCACTAGGGAGTCAAACCCCTTCTTCTGCTTCCTGGCAAACCTTCTTCTGGAGTTGGTCCACCAATCATGCAGAGTGCCTGAAGCAGATGGACAAGTGGCATTGATTTGGAGATCAAAGAAGCATCTATGACACGTCTATCTAGCCACCACATATTGCAGAATAATGCCCTTGATGTTATCTTCTTCTTAGAGGCAAAGAAAGCAGGGAGAGGTCTCGTCCTGCAGTCGATGCCGCTCTCTACGATCATATGTCCATAGTTGATGCTGGGCAGCGAGTCACACATAGTGAAGGAAATATGCCCTAGAGGCAATAATAAAGTTATTATTTATTTCCTTATTTCATGATAAATTTTTATTATTCATGCTATAATTGTATTAACTGGAAACATAATACATGTGTGAATACATAGACAAACATAGTGTCACTAGTATGCCTCCACTTGACTAGCTCATTGATCAAAGATGGTTAAGTTTCCTAACCATAGACATGAGTTGTTATTTGATCAATGGGATCACATCATTAGGAGAATGATGTGATTGACTTGACCCATTCCGTTAGCTTAGCACTTGATCGTTTGTTTACTGCTATTGCTTTCTTCATGACTTATACATGTTCTTATGACTATGAGATTATGCAACTCCCGAATACCGGAGGAACACTTTGTGTGCTACCAAACGTCACAACGTAACTAGGTGATTATAAAGGTGCTCTACAGGTGTCTCAAATGGTACTTGTTGAGTTGGCATAGATCAAGATTAGGATTTGTCACTCCGATTGTCGGAGAGGTATCTCTTTGCCCTCTCAGTAATACACATCACTATAAGCCTTTCCAAGCATGATAACTAATGAGTTAGTTACGAGATGATGTATTAAAAAACGAGTAAGTAGACTTGCCGGTAACGAGGTTGAACTAGGTACTGAGATACCGACGATCGAATCTCGGACAAGTAACATACCGATGACAAAGAGAACAACGTATAGTGTTGTGCGGTTTGACCGATAAAGATCTTCGTAGAATATGTAGGAACCACACTAGTAGAAAACAGGGCTATGGTCCAGGCCGGCTCAGCCCAATAGTCCCGGTTCAAAGTAGAACCGGGACCAATGTGGGCATTGGTCCCGGTTCGTGAGCCCAGGGGGCCGGCCGGGCCACGTGGGCCATTGGTCCCGGTTCATCTGGACCTTTTGGTCCCGGTTGGTGGGACGAATCAGGACCAATGGGCCTGGCTCCTGGCCCACCACCATTGGCCCCGGTTCGTGGAATGAACCGGGACCACAGGCTCCCCTTTAGTCCCGGTTTGTGCCACGAACCAGGACTAAAGGGTTCGCCCTCGTTGCACCTAGAGTTTAGTCCCACCTCGCCAAACGAAGGGCGCCCACACCTGCTTATGAGCCCGTCCCTCTCTGCGTTGTTGAGCTCCTCTCAGAGTGAAAGTAGATGCACCTATAGAGGAAAATTGGACCTAAATTCATAAATAGAAATGAATTATGAATTTATGTTTAATTTTCTCTATAAGTGCATCTATGTTCACTAACAGAGAAGTTTTTATTTTTTGTGACCTAAAATAAATAGCAAGGAAAAAGATTGACTCAAAAATCAATTTTAACTATTCTACAAAGTGTTTTCACACAAATTTAGTGAACTAGTGATTCATAAACTAGTGATTCACACAAATTTCAAAGAATTCAAATTTTAACTATTCTAGTTTGAAAACTAATGGCACTAGTAAAGTTAATCACAAACTTGAGATTCACACAAATTTCAAAGAATTCAAATTTTAACTATTCTAATTTGAAAACTAGTGGCACTAGCAAAGTTAATCACAAACTTGAGATTCACACAAATTTCAAAGAATTCAAATTTTAACAATTCTAATTTGAAAACTAATGGCACTAGTAAAGTTAATCACAAACTTGAGATTCACACAAATTTAAAACAATTCAAATTTTAACTATTCTAATTTGAAAACAAGTGGCACTAGCAAAGTTAATCACAAACTTGAGATTCACACAAATTTCAAATAGTAAAGTTATTCATAAACTAGTGATTCACACAAATCTTAAAAAATTCAAATTTAAACTATTCAAATTTTTAACTATTCATAAACAAATTTTGTGACCTAAAATAAAAAATAAAGCAAAAAAAAAGAAAATGAATAATGCAGAAAACAAAACAAAAAATCTGGAAAAAAAACTTATATTAACAATAAGTATTTTGTTATAAGTAGAAAAAAAATAAAATAAATAAAGCAACAAAGAATAAATTATCTAAGTATTTTCTGTTTAGAACATTATAAGCAAAAAGAAACTTTAATAGCAAAAAGAATTATCATAAATATTTTGCTGTTAGTAAAAAACCAAAAAACTAGCAAGTATTTTGCTGTTAGTAAAAAAAACTGGATTTTTTTTAAAAAATGCTGCCTACTGGGCCACCACAGCCTGCATACGACTAGAAACCCGCTAGTTGGGCCAGGATGCAGGCCCACAGTCGGCCCAGTAGGCCAACAGGCACAGAGAGTGGATTTAGGCCCGTAAGCCTGCAGTAGAGAGGAGCTCGAAGTGGTCGGCTCCGCAGGGGTTATAAACCACTCCGAGCCCCTCTCGGCTAGCGAGGTGGGACTAAACATCCCAACGCACCGCGGCAGTTCCAGTACACGCCCTTTGGTCCCGGTTGGTGGCACCAACCGGGATGAAAGGGGTCCTTTCGTCCCGGTTCGTGGCACCAACCGGGACCAATGGTCGCCGCTTCCCGCCCTTTGGGCTGCCGAAAAGTGGCCTTTGGTCCCGGTTGGTGGCACCAACCGGGTCTAAAGGGGGCATTCGTCCCGGTTTCTGTCACGAACCGGGACCAATGCTTCGTCTATATAAGTAGCACTTGCGAAAATTTTGGCTTCAGTTCATTCTTCCCCGCCCGACGACGCCGCCAGGCTGCGCCTCGCCGTCGCCCCTGCCTCCGTCGCCGCCCCGTGCCCCCCTGCCTCCTCGCCGCCGACGCCGTGCCCCTCACCGTCGTCGTCCGCCGCCCCTGCCGTCGCCCCCGACCGTGCCGTCGCCGTCGCCGCCCCATGCCCCCCTGCCTCCTCGTCACCGTCGCCGCCCCGTGCCCCCTGCCTCCTCGCCCCCGACCGTGCCGTCGCCGTCGCCGCCCCGTGCCCCCCTGCCTCCTCGCCGCCGACGCCGTGCCCCTCAACGTCGCCGTCCGCTGCCCCTGCCGTCTCCCCCGACCGCGCCGTCGCCGTCGCCGCCCCGTGCCCCCCTGCCTCCTCGCCGCCGCTGCCCCGTCGCCGTAATTTCCTAATTTAGAATGTATAGTTAATTTAGTTGTATAGTTAGGATGTATAGTTAATTTAGATGTATAGTTAATTTAGTTGTACTTAATTTAGATGTATAGTTTAGATGCAAAAGTTAGAATTTTTTTTCTGTTCATACATTTTTTTGGTGATATTATTGTTGCATATGCAAAAGTTTGTGTGTTCATATATATGCAAATAATATGTCAATTTTTTCATAGAATTTTTATGATTTTTTTGTTGTAATTTTGTTCATAGAATTTTTATTTTGTTCATAGAATTTTTATTATTTTTTTCTGTTGTAATTTTGTTCATATTGTGTAGGAATCTGAACGTTATGTATGATCAAAGTCATTTATGTATATGTTCATATTTTGAAGAAAAAGAAGGAGAGAAAAAAGGAAAATAAGAAGAGGAAGAAGGAGGAGAAGAAGAAGAGGAGAGAAATAACAGGAGAAATAAATAAGAAGATGAAAAAGAAGAAGAAAAAAAGAAGAGAAGAAGAAGGAATAGAGGAGAAGAAGAAGAATTCTTCTTGTTCTCCTATATTATTCCTTCTTCTTCTCCTTTTTTTTTCTTTTTTTTTCTTCTCCTTTTCCTTTCTTCTTCTCCTCTTTTTTTCTTCTTCTTCCTCTTCTTATTTTTTGTTATCGGGTATGTCGTTGTCGACATACCCCCCCCCCCCCGATAATTAACTTTTAGTAATTAGTACTACTTAGAAAGTGTTTAATGGAATTAGTTAGAACTAGGTAAACTTGTTTATTTTTAGTAAGTACTACATTATTCTATTTATAGTAAGTGCTTAGTAGTTGAACTAGTTGATTTAATAAAACTGGTTTATTTTACTATAGAAGTAGTTTATTTTTAGCAAGAAAATTAATAGAACTAGTTTATTTTGCGGTTTATTTTACTATAGAAGTAGTTTATTTTACTACTTTATTTTGTGATTTGATTTTTCTTATTGAATGCTCAAATTGGAGAGCACTATGCAAGGCATATGCATATGATTAGTTGAATAATAATGATCTAATTTAGTCTTTGAATTATGAACGTATAGGAAATGTCATCATCGGACGACGAAAGTCTCCCAGGGGAGTGCGACTGGTGCCACGACGATCGAGGTGAGTGCGACAGGCCTCACCTGGACGATGGTCGGCGCTTCAGCATTAAGCTCGAGGAGACTTTCGAAATTGAAACGGTACGTAACGACAAGTGTTTTTTTTCATAATTAAGCATGACTTCAACTATTTCAACGTGTAATTTTCATCTTTTACAATTCGAGTATAGTTTATCCCATGCCATGCAAGACGCTATGTCTTGGAGAGGATGGATTTTGAAGACCATGAAAATTTTGAAACGAAGAAAATTCACCTAAGGACCAATCATGATGTGGATTTTGAAGTAAAGTTGTATAATGCTGAGAGCGTAACTCATTTTGGTTGCAAAAATTGGGAAGCATTTTGCAAATTGTATGGTTTTGATGAGGGTATGCTTGTCACCATGGATCTTGGTGATCCTGAAATAGAGCAAGACAATATGGACATTTGGGTCCTTGTTGATACTCCTCCAGTTCTACCGCTATGTGAGTTTCTCAAACATAGTTAATTATTAACTAATTTATATTGTTCATTTCAAAATAGTTGACAACTTATTTCCATTGACAGCTTATTTTGAAGTATCAAAGAATGTGCAGAAGATGGTAGATAGAACTTACTACACCGATGGCTCTGAGTTAACTTACAAGGAGAAAACTCATCTGGTTGGATTTTGTAACGATCTTGAGAATTACAACATCTACAATCGAACTCCTCAACATTATGGTCAATACGTGCCACTAGTGCACGTGTTGAACTACGGTAACTACCATGGAGATACCCTGGTAAGTTTTTTTACTATTACGACATCCGTGCATCTTTTTGCATACTTCTAAAACTAGTACATCATTGCTAACTACAAAGTTATTACTATGTTTTTCAACAGCTTATCCCAGAGGGTTGTGTGCCTCATTTGATGTATCAGAATGGCGGCAGCCTTCGTGTTTTGAACATATATCCAGGTCATCCTACGAATCTCAACTGTCCATACCGGATTTCTAAAAGAAGTGGAGACATGACAATCAAAGGATGGAAAAAATGTATGGACAGTCGTAAGGAGCTTCTTGGAAGCAAAAGGAAGCGAGGCGCAAGAATTGGAGACAGGATGATCTCCATTCTTCATAATGGAGAGTCAGGGTCTATATTGTTTTATGCTATTTTACCTTAAGTGTGTTTAGGTCCTACCTGATACTGATGATCATGTCCTAAGAACAATTATGTAGGGTTGGGTTCGATGACTATGAGGATGATGATCGTATGACTTATTATTAATAACGAGTAGAAGTTGTATGATGATGCTTGATTAATTAGTAGGACTTGTTATTATATATGATGATGTATGATGCGAGCATGCATGAGTTATTATATATATATCTACGGGTGAAATGAACATAGCAGTAGCGTAGGTAAACCAAGGATGAAGATATAAGAGAGGACACTTCTCTCTATTAGCTAGCTAATAACAACCTAAAAATAACCCCCTAAACCCCTAAAACAGCCACTTTTTTTTAAAAAAAAAGAAAAACCTCAGCTCCAGCCAGATGCTGACGCGTGGAAGCCTATTTGTCCCGGTTTATGTCATCAACCGGGACCAAAGGCCCCCTGCCTGGGCTGCCGGCACTGCCCACGTGGAGGCCCATCAGTCCCGGTTCTGGATTGAACCGGGACTAAAGGGTCGGGGCATTAGTACCGACACTTTAGTCCCGGTTCAGGAACCGGGACTAAAGGCCCTTACGAACCGGGACTATAGGCCCTTTTTCTACCAGTGCCAATATGAGCATCCAGGTTCCGTTATTGGTTATTGACCGGAGAAGTGTCTCGGTCATGTCTACATAGTTCTCGACCCCGTAGGGTCCGCACGCTTAAAGTTCTGTGACGATCAGTTTTATGAGTTTATATGTTTTGACGTACCAAAGGTAGTTCGGAGTCCCGGATGTGATCACGGACATGACGAGGAGTCTCGAAATGGTCGAGACATAAAGATTGATATATTGGAAGCCTACATTTGGACATCGGAATAGTTCCGGGTGAAATTGGGATTTTACCGGAGTAGTGAAGGGGTTACCGGAACCCCCCGGGGGCTAATGGGCCTTGTTGGGCCATAAGGGAAAGAGAGAGGGGCCGGCCTAGGGCAGGGAGCGCGCCCCATTCCCCCTGTCCGAATTGGACTAGGAGAAAGGGGGGCGCCGTCCCCCTTTCCTTCTCTTTCTCTCCCTGCTTTTCCCCCTCCTAGTAGGAGTAGGAGTAGGATTCCTCCTCCTAGGCGCGCCAACAAGGGCCGGACGGCCTCCCCTTGCTCCTTTATATACAGGGGCATGGGGGCACCTCTAGACACACAAGTTGATCACAAAGATCTCTCCCAGCCGTGTGCGGTCCCCCTCCACCATAATCTACCTCGGTCATATTGTAGCGGTGTGTAGGCGAAGCCCTGCTGCGGTAGCTTCATCAACATCGTCACCACGCCGTCGTTCTGACGAAACTCTTCCCTGAGCTCTACTGGATCGTGAGTTCGCGGGACGTCACCGAGCTGAACGTGTGCTGAACGCGGAGGTGCCGTATGTTCGGTACTAAGGATCGGTCGATCGTGAAGACGTACGACTACATCAATCACGTTGTCATAACGCTTCCGCTTAACGGTCTACGAGGGTACGTGGACGACACTCTCCCCTCTCGTTGCTATGCATCACCATGATCCTGCGTGTGTGTAGGAAAATTTTGAAATTACTATGTTCCCCAACACATAGATCTTGCATTTTAGAGGGGTCCAACATCTCCAAATGCAGTCAGCCAGCGTGAAATGCTCCCTTCCCTGACTTAGCAACAATTATACAGATTGTGTGGAGTACTTTCCCCGTCGACGTCCATGCCGAGTGAAAATGCCTCGCATCATAGGGTCTCGGTGCATACTGTGAATAACATGTGAGAGTTTGTTGAACCAGTCCCTTTCCGATGGCAAAATGAGGGGCGCAATATCCACCACCCACTTGAAGTTCGTTAAACCTTGTGCAAATCAAGAAAGATCTTCTTCACCTTGCGTAGAACCAGCGACGCTAACTCTTCCACCAAGCACCCTTCAATCCATCTGTCTCTTAAAAACCAAACCATCTTGCCCAAGTCAACTTGGATTTGGACTAGACTATGAAAGAATTCAGAGGCCGTATCATCTATTCCCAAATGTAGACCCCTGCCAAGACTTATCAGGCTGGCTTCTTCTGAGCCATTCCCATTGAACTCACAACACGATCGATTGCGTCTATAGATTCTTCACCCCCAGCCCTCACAGTTTACACACCTCGTCCCAAGTTTTAAATTTTGGGCAGATTTTAAGTTTTTCAAGCAATTTATAGAATACCCCCACACATGCAAGAGTAATGGGCAACAACATATAAAGACATGTAAGTGCAAAGGTAAAGGCGTAGAGTGAGAGAATCGCAAACACAATAGGCTCATTGAAGATATTTCCCGTGGTTCAGATAGTTGGCTCTATCTTACTTCCACATTGATGGAGGCTTCAATCCGTGGAAGATCTAGAATCACAAAGGATTCCAGCAGCGATATTCCACGAACGAATGGTCCACGAGGACACTCACCCACAAAGGGTCCACTTAGGATAAACCTATTCCACCATGTCTTAGGGCCACAAAGGAATAGCCTCACTAGGGTAGATCTTCACAAAGTGGCGATCTCCGGGCCCGTGCAAATTTCTTGGCTTCTTCACAAACTTGAAGACTTCCAAGCAGTACACCTAACCGATCTATGAGGCGCACATCCTCCAAAAGTAACAAGATAAGGTTGCTTGATAATGAATTCCTTGCTCTTATACAAGATAGTCTCCTCAACACTCATACTCTCTTAAGATTTGACTATGGATTTCGAGAAGGTTGGAGTGGAAAAATAGAGGGGATTAGATCTCAAAGGGAGTGATTGGATGGTTGGAGTGGATTGTCCTTTGAAATCAACACAAGGAGGTGGAGTTCTCTCTTAGAACAAATGATGGAAGTGGAGTTTGCTTCGAGTTGAACAAGTGGGATAGGTCGGGGTATATATAGGCAGGACCTAAAATCTAACCGTTACACACTTTATGCACAACTCGAAGGCTCCTGGTAGTTTTGCTTGGTGGCTTCAATGAACAAAAGTGCCCGTTTTTAGATAAATTAGTAGGTCCAAATGAATCTGATCAGTGGCTCTAAGGTGAGTTCCTTGGCACTGGAAAACTCTCTGTTGATGCTTCAAAATTTCTGACTGGTTTTGCTCAGAAGTTCTGACATGAGAATTGAAGGTTTGCCGAGTCTCTTCGGTGACTCTGAATGATTTGATGTACTAGTGGCTCCGAGTTGAAATGGTTCGGTAGCACCAAATAAAATTTGCTGGGAAGATATAGTGGAAAAACTTGAAGGAATTTCAGGAGTTTTGGAGTTTGATTTTTAAGCACATGGAGGAAAAGGCTCATTGTCACATCCTCACCCCCTTTTGATAGCATTGGCATGCCCATGGACTCAATGTGATCTTCGATCATAAAGAATCATTTGGCTTAACCAAAACTTGTCTTTGAGCATTTTCAGGTGTCACCTTCCATTTCTATGTTGAACCTAAAAGAACTTTCTTGAAATATACTAGAAGTACAATTACTCCATCCGTTCCTAAATATTTGTCTTTTTAGAGATTTAAATGGACTACCACATACGGATGTATATAGACATATTTTATAGTGTAGATTCACTCATTTTGCTTCGTATGTAGTCACTTGTTGAAATCTCTAGAAAGACAAATATTTAGGAACGGAGGGAGTAGTTCTTTAAGATATGTGGACATGAATTACCAAAATCCACCTTGGGGGTTAGATGCACTTTCAGCTTCATCAACTTCAAGAAAGCCTTACTTTGAGTAGAGGGGGACAAAGTAGAGCAGATGGAACAAGTGCAGCGAAGTCGAAAGAGGAGCATGAGGGGGAAGAAATATTGGAACCGAGGCACGAGTAGAAGGGTCATTGAAGAAATTATATAGTTATGTTTCATGTATGTTTCAGTGTTATAAAAAATTGTCTTTTACAAATCTAAACAAAGTTGTTGTATTATTCGAACCCAATGCATATATCTGTCTTCTAAATAGTGCCCATCTTCAATAATATGTAAACAACTTATTCCCAGGGACATAACCCTAGACATGCCAATAGGCCAGAAGATGTCTAGCCGGCCCACAATGAGGCCACAACCCCAACGACCGACGTAGACCAACATAGATCAACATGTGCATCAACAAGTCCCTATCTCCCGTACAAAAAATTCCCTATTTGTTCTTTCAGTTGCACTTTCATATGGTTACCCTCACTCACCGACTTCATTTGTTTTGTTTTGCGCAATGGGCTTGATGTGCAAAGTGAGCGCTTAGTTGACAACAAGTTCTTTCCGTACCGGCTCCTCAGGAAACATGCACACCACCCACCATAACCCTCCACCAAGACGCGTGCACATGACCTATCAGACATACACCGGCCTAGCATATACACATACACACAACCATAATATGGCAATATTTTTTTTTGAAACAGAGGCAAACGATTTGCCTCATTCATTAATTAAGGAGATTTTTGAGTACATGAGAACCGGCTTTACAACATAGCCCATCAACAAAAGGTGCAAACGGATTACTCTCGTGGCATGATGATGCTCAGATGTCTAGCCCCCGCGGTGACCCACGTCCTGGCCTCCTCCTGGATGAGTTTTAGAATGTAGTGTGGCGGCGTCGATTTCTTCTGGAAGACTCTAGTGTTTCTCTCATTCCAGATGACCCAACATACAAGCATGGTGAGTGAGGCCATGGCCTTCCTGTTTGTTGTATTTGGTTTGGACATGCTTGTCCACCAACACTTGATGTTGCGTTCCGTCCCCCACCTATTCATCTCCAGCGCCCCAAGTCCAAGCCATGCTTTGACCATTCTCCAAATACGCAGGGTAAACTGGCATTTAAAGAAGAGGTGACCGGATGTCTCATTGGCCCTCCTGCAAAGGGCGCATAGGCCACAATTCTCCCAACCCCTCTTCTGCAGCCTATCCGCAGTCCATATCCTGTTTTGGATGGCCAACCATGAGAAGAACTTGACCTTGGGAGGCGCCCAAACCTTCCAGACGGTCTTGTTCATGATTGTGGAGGTGGAGCCCAAGAATTGTGCCCTATAAGCATAGCCTGCCGAGTATTCTCCATTTGCCTCAAATTTCCAAGTGATGTCGTCATCAACGTCCATTTGTAATTGTATGCCTAGAAGCCGCACCCAGAGATCAACAAACTGGACAGTGTGCCCCACGGTGAGGTCGGTAGAAGGGTTAATCTTGTGCACCCAAGCCTTGTCGCGCATGGCCTCCCTCACGCACCATTTTTTTCGCTCGCAGGCCGCAAAAATGAGTGGGGCAATATCCTTTGGCCTTTTCCCTCCTAACCATGGCGCGTCCCAGAAAGGTGTCTTCCCTCCGTTGCCCAAGGTGATGACTGTGGATGCGTAGAAAAGGTTCATATCCACCTCGGAGCATGGGTTGCCCAGGCCAACCCACAACTTAGACGGGTCCTTCCATGCCATCCAGGGCCATCTCATCCTGAGAGCTCTCGCAAATTTCCCCAAGTGGAGTATGCCAAGCCCACCGAGTTGTGTAGGGCGGCAGACTGTCTCCCAATTGACCTTGCATTTTGCTCCTGTAGTTGTGTCACTAGCTGACCACAAAAAAGCCCGCTCAATCTTGTTGATGCTTTGCAGCACACCAGGGGGGACTGTGAGCGGGGTGATATGGTAGACAACTTGTGAGGTGAGGACCGATTTCACCAAGGCCGCCCGCCCAATGGTGGTAATGTTCCGCCCCTGCCAGGGGGGCAACCTCGCCGCAATCTTATCCTCAAGGAGTTGAAAGTCAACCCTTTTGAGCTGCCAGATCGAAAAGGGGAGGCCCAGGTACTTCATCGGGAAGGATGTCCGCATAGCAGGAAGGCTGGCCAGAATGTCATCCAGGTTCATGTGACCACACCGAATAGCAACTACAGAGCTCTTTTGAAAGTTGGTTGACAGCCCGGTGACCTCGCCGAAATATCTGAGGATGGCAGCAAGGTTATGGACGTCCTCTCACGTCGGCGAGATGAAAATCGCTGCATCATCAGCATAGAGGGAGGTCCGAACAAGCGATCCCCTCCCTCGAAGCTTGTGAAGGGGGTTGTGGTTCGTCGCGACATCGAGGATCTGCTATAGAGTGTCGATTGCGATGACGAAAAGCAAGGGAGAGAGAGGGTCTCCCTGCCTAAGTTAATATGGCAATATGATGATGTGTTGAACCAATAGTCTCCACCAGCCGGGTAACCTCGACAATGTCCAACAGCCAGGTAGAGAACAAGAAATCCGGCTAGGCGGGATTCAATATCCAGGTAGAAAGCAAGGGAGCACCAAAAGAGCCGGCATAGCAAGAGAGATCGACACCCCCTACCAGCGAGCTAACCACAACAGCGTCTACCCGGCTGTTACACAACGTGCCGTCAACATGTGTGGGACAAAATGTGTCGGGAAGTTATATGCTAGATGAGCACATACGCTCGCTTGCTATCGGTCTCGTGCTTGTCTACTCTCTCTTTCTTTCTATGCATGCCAGCACCTCCGATGCCCAGTACTCCCTCCGTCTGCCAATAAATGTACATCTAACTTTTGTTTTAAGTTAAAATTTTAAAATTTTGACCAACTTTATAAAAAATAATAGTAACATATATAACATAAAATTGATATATTATCAAAGTACATTTCAAGACGAATCTAGTGATACTAATTTGGTGCCATAAATGCTTTTACTTATTCCTAAAAAGATGATCAAAGTTTTAAAACTTTAACTTAAGACAAAAGCTAGATGTACAGTTATTCATGAACAGAGGGAGTATCTTCCTAGCCAGCTTTTACGAAGTGTTTGGTTGTAGTATGCTCGCTAGTTGCGGCGTGCGGGAAGTCGTGTACCCTTATCTCTTTGTGATGGTTCCTCCCATGACGCCTTCCTAACTACCCACCTATTAAACAACTCTCACATCATAATTATTTGTAGTTATATGTTGCATGTATAATTCATGATATAGACTATGCTAGCCTATATGAAAAAGATATACCTAATATATGCAGAATCAAAGCGACATCGTTACTCTGAACAACGCTTTACAAAGGACATAGCCGGGTCCATGCTGCCACAGCGCCACAAATAGCCAAAGCAACAACACGACGGCCAGGACGCACCTCTGCGGCTCCCGACGCATTGCTTCAAAAGCCCGACCATGACTGCGTTGGCCCACTGGGCCAGCTCAAGAGTGCACCACTGATTCCGCGTAGAAAACTAAGAATCCCAGCCAGATTAGCTACATCAAAACCTATCTTATATACCTACATGTTTCTTATAGTTGCCCTCACTTCTCGGCCGCATTTGCTTATTGTGTCTTGGGCGCAACGAATTATCTAGTCCTCATTAGAAGCTAGTCTGTACGCACTCCTTACTGAAAGATTACCTTCTCATAGTGCCAAGCAATACGAACCACATACCAAGTTGGTACCTATTGTGAATTTGTGATAGAAAGATAGCATCTATTTTATTGTTATTACAACTAGCATGTTGCATATATCAATCTAATTATATAATTGTATGAGTATATTTATGCCAACGAACTTTTTGTACAACAAGCTACAACGTGTTCGGAAAAGGCCGTTCAAGAGATCAATGATGCTTTTGTTGAAAACAACAAGTTCCACTTTTTGGTGCACTATCCAAATGTTGACGAGAAGGTACGACAGGACCTAAGTTTAATTATTCTTGCGCCCTTACTATTTCAAAAACTTTGCATGATACTCCCTCCGTTTTTAAATATAAGTTTTTTTAGGCATTTGAAATGGACTATAACACATGAATGTATGTAGACATATTTTAGAGTATAGATTCACTTATTTTGCTTCGTATGTAGTCACTTGTTAGAATGTTTAAAAAGACTTATATTTAGGAACAAAGAGAGTACTATTTTACATGTCGTTGTTGTCTGCAAGACCGGAAACTAGTTATTACATTGTGTAACACCTTGACCGGACACGTCGACTTGCATGGTTTGCCTTAGTCTTCGTCATCACGTGATACAAGATAACAGAAACACGAAACATACGTGTTGCGTGTATATTATATATTCTCCCGTGTCAGCAGCATGCGGCCGAATATCTACAAAGCCCTCCCTACACCCAGACTGCACCTGCATTACGAAGCAGTGGGACAAGCTTGCCGCTGAGGTGAAGGGACATGACCTTGTCGGTGCATCCGGTGAGCCTGCCGCCGATGAACACCGCCGGCACAGCAGGGCTGCGGCCGAGGAGCCGCACCAGCGCCTTCTCCATCTCCTTCCCCCTAGGGTCCTCGTCTAGCTCCACCACCATCGGGTTCACGCCGAGATCCCGGAGGAGGCTCGTCACGGTGTGGCACATGCAGCAGGAGCTCATGCCGAAGATCACCACCGCCCGCTGCCCCGCTAGCTTCGTCACCTGCTCCATCAAGCTTAGTTCTAGTGCTAGTGCTAGTGAGCTCAATTAGTAGTACGATCGCTTGAGCTATGCTGGCTTGCTTAGAGCTGGACATAGGGGAGCCTTGCATATATAGCCATGGAAATGTGCACCGGCAGGATGAGCTTCGAGCAATTTGACCGGAAAAAAGGTGATACGGGAGGGTTCGGATAAATCCTTTACCTCCTTTAATTTGTGCGGCTCCACGTATGGCATGGGGCTAGTGTGGAGCATCGAATATTTGGATTGCAATATGGCGGTGCGGCGACCTGATACCAAAGGGGGAATGTATTGCTGATAAGGCCTGGAGCTGACTTTTTGTAAGTTCTCTTCTATCCTATTGGACAAGTCAGATGAGAGAGATGCTGGTGATGATATCCATATGTTCTTGTGTATTCTGGCATAACTAACCAGGGTGGAGCTACATGTCCATCCATTTTGTGCACAACTGTTTTCTTATATGAATCTAAAAAATCAAATTATATGAATCTCTATTTTTGCAGTTCAATAATATATTTGGACTGTAATATGTAAAAAATTGATTTTTTGCAACATAAATACTCGAAGTGATATAGTTTGGCACAGCCAATTCACCGATCAATTTATATAAATACTCGAGAAAACATCATTATTTATATTTATGCCACCAAAAAAAGTTTTCTCCACATTGCACTTCTAATGTTTCATTGACGTGCAAAGTTCCAGATTTATATATTATTTTATTAGTGAATGACAAAAATAGAAGTTTATGTGAAATGAGAATAGTAAGCTAGCGTAGATCTTAGATTTTGATGCTCCCGGGTTTAGCTATCACACATAATGGAGGGTTGTAACTGCACCCGGTTTAGAAAGTCCACCCTCTTAGAGCAACTCCGGCAGACTCGTCATATCACCCTGATCTCCATAGGAACTGGTGTTATATTGATTTTGGCTGAAGACCACTCTAGCAGAGTCGCCATCCTGCTCTTGATCGCCATAGTCTGAGCCTTCATATTTGAGGTTGGATGAGGCGATAGCGCGCACTGCATCCACCCAAATATTGGCACCACAGACATTTAGAGACACACACTCCCTTTCGCCGCTGTCCATATCCCTGCGTCGCCTTCGTTTGGTGCCACCTCCAAAGCCTAGACCACTTTGATTTGGCGCATGTCGCCTCCGCTGAGCCGTTTCCGAACCTCTTACGCTACACCATAGCTCCGCAACTTCTTCCCACCATTCGTTCGTGCCACCCCTTTCGCCACGCGACCTTAAGGTGGTCAACGACTTGAGCAGAGGTAAATTTTTTGCAACCTTTTCTTGAAGATTTAGTTTGGCGGTTTATAGGTAGTGCATATGACATAGGATTCACATTATGTGTAAATGGATCTGATGGTGGAGCTAATGTTTTGATGATTCATCGTTGAATTCAAGCTATGAGTCTGATAGTGAAATCACGGAGACCAAAGAAGATGAGGTAATATTAATGGTTGTTTAACGGACTTCGTCAACCAAAATGAAGAGGAAGCGTCTCGTACCAGAGGTTGATCATGCGACATTATGCCGGAACATAATCCAAGGACACGAGCGCGCGACTCATGCTCGACAATTCCGTATCGAATTGTACCTTCTGGCCTTACGTGTTTTGGCGATGCTTCCACATGATCAAACGGTTGTTCCGTCAAATTTCCGATGAGATGGAAGCCAATGAACCTTCCTTCCAACAACGAAGAAATGCCAGTCTATAGGTTTCCCTCTTTCCAATGGTAATTGCAACACTTCAAATGATTGCATCTAGCTCTCTAGTAGATTCATGGAGTGTCACTCTCTGTCGTGGAATTGTCACGACAGATGTCCTAGTATGAGGACTTAGTCGTGAGGCCAACGCATCTATGCGGTAGCTTGAAGGGGTTGGTCGGAATCGAGAGACGCAGGGCGGATCAACACACAAGACAAGGATTTAGACAGCTTCAAGCCCCGGGAAATATCGTCCGGTAATAGCCCTACATGCTGTTTGTGGCTAGGTCTCATTATGCTCACGAGGGAGTCGCCGCATAAGCCGGCTCCCCTTTAGTTGTGTCTAGCCTTAACTATTATTCTCCCCCTCTTGGGGTGCCCTGCTCCTCCTTATATATGTTGAAGGGGCGGGTTACATGACTAGTCCTAGTAGAATTAGGATTGCTCTATTACAAGTGGAGTCCTAGTCTTGGTTCCTTTGTAGGAGAATATTCGTTATGCCTTTCCTCTTAAACCGACCCACCATAACATGAGACGGTACACTGGGCTTGGGCCTTGTCGTCTGTCTGACCCGCCCGCCAGGTTACTAATGAGCCGCCAAGATCAGGCGGGTTATCCGTGAGTCGCCAAGCTCCGGGCGGGTCACCAGTGAGTCGCCAAGATCCATCCAGGTCATACATCCAGCCGGGTTACACCGCGGGGTATATCCCCGACATTAGCCTCCAGTTTAATTTGGATTTATCCATGTTAAACTAATCTGCAATATAACCACAAGAACAAATTTGACAGGTTGTGCTCTGGGTTAAATATTTTGTAAGCCGGCACCTAATCATCATTAAGTCCTTGTCATTTCCTCCTAGAAAATCCGGGTCAATAGGCCGGCTTCATAATCAACTTGCTTGTAGAAGAAATATTGTAAATAAAGAATCCATTTGAGTCAGTCTTCAATGCTCTGACTTGACAAAAATATTGGTCTTCGGATATTCAACTGATATTTAGCCGGCTTAAAAATGTAGAACTTGCCGAGCTATAATTTAAAAAAAATCACCGGGTCATAAAAATTGATGATTCCGGGTCATGACTGTTATAGCCTCCGAGTCATGATTGTTGCAAACGCTGGGTCACACAATTGATCTTCCTAATTTACTCAAAACTGAGAATTTGAAGACGTTCCTCCTTTATATGCATATTACCTGTAGCCCCCAAGTCTTAAGAGGAGAAACACAATGATAGCTTAAGACTTGCTTCAATATAAATGTTGCAACATTTGAAGAAATCCAGATTGTTCATCTCAGTCACTAGTCAAAACTGAATATTCCACATATGTAGCCCCCAAGTGCCGGGTTGTCATGCATGCAGCAGGCTGGGACTTATAATTGCCTTTATGCTCATAAAAACTTCAATCAGTGTAGCCCCCAAGGTCCGGGTCATTATGCAATAGTGAGCGGGGACTTTATAAATACGATCATGTAGATTTGAAGAGCAACCGCCGGCTCAGTAAGATAATATTGAGCTAGGACTTTTTATATATATTTCTTTGAAAAGAATATCATATGCTGTAATCCTCTCCATGGGGCTCGAACCCACGTCCATAAGGTTTAAGAGCTTTGTACTCTTCCAACTGAGTAGTGGACCTTTCAATATAATGGATTTAAGACTTGTGTACCTTGAATTGTTGACAGGAGCAATTGGTAGCCCCCAAGGGCCGGCTCATTACAGTGTGATGAGCCGGGTCTTCAATTGGTGAGCAAAAATGACTTTGCATTAGCCCCCAAGTGCTATGGTGCATGCTGGCAGTTACATGGGACTTGCATATTTGATGTAATCTCAACTTGAATAATGTAGCCCCCAAGTGCCGGGTCGTAAGCCTGCAGCGACTCGGGACTATTCCTTTCATTGTATAATAAATCATATCCATTGATAAATAATAGCCATTGCCCTGAAGCGACTTTGAAAACCTTAATCATAATACTGGTTATTGATAAGCATAATAAAAATCCATCCATGTTGGCTATTAAAGATTTGAATAATATAACCCGGCCTGAAAACCGATTCCTGCCATATAAACACGTATATCCATGCACATATGATGCATGATATGATGATGTAATGATGATGCAATGATGCATGATATGATGATGTAATGATGATGCAATGATGCAATATATGATGCAATATATGATGATGTATGTGTATGATAATAGAATACTTCAATAAAACTAGCATGATAGCCACTGGAGTATCCTCGCTTTCTGTAAGCCGATTCTCACATGACCCAATCGATGTTTTAACCTAGATAAGTTCAGATATGACTTATCGAGAGTACACGATGGCCGAATATACAATCATCAAGTGCACGAAAGTGTACGATGAAACTGTGGTGCGTGTTTATGGAGAGCAGTACCTATGAGCACCCAATGTCGAGGACACGGCTAGGCTTGTAGCGATGCATGACTAGAAGGTTGGTCTCGGATGCTAGGGAGTAGTGATTGTATGCACTAGAAGTGCAAGAATTTTTCTACAGCTTGGCACGGCCAATTCACTGGTCATTGCAAGGAACCAATCATAATTTTGGAAGATGTTGCCTTAGAAGATATGTGGATCTAGCATTGCTACTTTAGGTTACTTGGATCTCACAAAGATATCAATGCATTGCAGAGATCTCATATGTTTGCATGGCTAGCTAGTGGCACTTCTCCACCATGCAAATTCACGGTGAATGGCCATAACTAGGACCAAGGCTACTATATATAGGTGATGGCATCTATCCATCATGGCCAACATTTGTGCAGACAATTTCTAATCCTGAGAGCATGAAACATAAGCAATTCTCCAAGTCGCAAGAAGGTCAGAGGAAAACATCGATAGGGCATTTGGAGTGTTGCAAGAAAGGTTTGCAATTGTCCAGGGGATCTGCTCATTTCTGGAGTAAGGAGTCCTCGCAAATATCATGACATGGTGTGCGACCTACACAACATGGTTATGGAGGATGAGAGGAATATGAGAAGCCTCATTGACTATGAAGATATTTGCACAATCATCGAGCCTCGTAGGCACACTGAAAAGTAGAAGACCAGGCCTCCCATGATTATCTGGAGGAGGACCTCATTGAGCATCATTGGCAGCTACTAGCTAGGAGATAGTTTGTTTAAAATTATTACAGTTAAGTTTGTAGTTGAACAATTTACTTGATTATATTATTTGTTGTATTTGGATTATTTTTTAGTTTTCCAATAATATTTGTTGAGTTATGGAATTGTTTTATCTAAATGGTTGTAGAAAGATGAAAACATTAAAAAATTATTAAGGCTGCATTATGGTGACCTTGTGTTTGCGCAAAATATTCATAGCCTCCAATAACTGGGCCGCATAGGATATCTCTCAAAGGAAAGCAAGAGAGTGCAAGGAGAGTAGTAAGTTGCATGTGCTATCTATCCATTCTTTGTTGTAAGCAGGGAGAGTAGTAACTTGCATGATAATTAAGATAATTCATACTTTTTAAAAAAATCAGCATATTATACATTTTAATAACTGCCAACTAGACATTTAAAACAAAACACTTATTGGCTACACTTGAAAAGAGTTTAGATCTTAGCCTCCATCATATTAAATCAACAGTAATATGTGTTAAATGTTTTCCAAAACTAACTGAATTATAACTAAAAAATCAGGCATAGCACACATGCATGTGGTGTCCATGTGTTTTAGATTCCATCTTGTCTTTTTGTGTTTACTGTATGTCATGTTAGGCCTCACAGGATATAATATGTTTCAGGGAAAGCAAGGGAGTGTGAGGAGAGTAGTAACTTGCTTGTAGTATCCATCCATGCATTTTATATTCCTTTTGCTTATTAAGATATTTTAGAAAATATCATATTTTCATTAAATAAACATTTGAATTCCTAGTACCTAAACATTTAAAGCAAAACACATGGTTAATTTCTAAAATATTTTAGATTTTAGTTTCGACCATATTCAATCTATTGAAATATGTGTTAACTATTATAATGAAATTGAGTGGAATAATTGAAACATGTAATAAATGTTTTTCGAAGTAGATTGAGAAAAATAAAACATAATTTCATTAATCTAAATAAGATTTCAGTCACATTTCAGAAGCTTGTTTCACATATTTCACTTTCTTTCACATAATAAACAATTTCAGAGCTATTACAGACAGTCTCTGAAACATTTCATACAACTTTTATAATATAGTTTGTATTTATTTCCCAAATCACAATAACACTTCACTTACAGTTCAGTAAAACTTTCCAACTATAATTCATAAGAATTTTACATACATTAACACAAATTTCAATCAATTGTTTCACTCTTTGTAATAAATTTAATATTATTACACTCAGTTTCAATTTTTCAAATATTATTCATAAATGCTAAAATATACTTCAATGATTTATTTATATTTCATTCAAGTTTTTGAAATATCCAACATCTAAAACTTAAATTTTTTCACCAAATAAATATTGAAACATATTTCAATACATTTTCATAAATTTCAATTATTAAGTGAGAATTTAAGTAATTTTGAAATTTCCACAAAATTTCAGAAACATTGCACACGATTTCAGTACCATATACACATAGTGAGGTTTATTTCCTAAGATTCACAGATCCTATATACCCCAAATAGTTTATCACAATTACTTCTATTTTGTCTTAGCATGCACACATGCCATCTCACCACATATGCCACATCATCAATCCCACTACTTCATTTCTCTCAACATGCATAACCCCACTTCTCTTAACATGCATAACCCCACTTCTCTTAACATGCACATATCCCCCACATGCCATCGCATCAAATCCATCGTTTACATTTCTCACAACATGCATGAGAAATGCTACTTATAATCTTTAAAATAATGGAACTACATAATAGGCAAATGCAAAAAATCATATGTATATTCCCTTTCCATTCTCATATTCAAAATTCAGACAACGAGCTCTCATCAAAATATAATGCAATAAATTACCGCAACATTGCACATGATATCATCTAGTCATAGTGACAATTCAATACTTTAGTTGCAAAAATATCACTTTCTTTTCACATATATGACACCAAATTCAGTAACACATTATCAGCTTTCAAAAGTAACTAACAAAAACCAAGTATAATTTTTTAACTTTTCAATGAAAATTTAGAAGTACGACTCACAAATTTTCGGGATATATGTGAGTCAGGGGCGAGACATGAGGGAGGTGCCTAGGGTGTTGGGGAATGTAGTAATTTCAAAAAATTTCCTACGCACAAGAAAGATCATGGTGATGCATAGCAACGAGAGGGGAGAGTGTTGTCTACGTACCCTCGTAGACCGTTCGCGGAAGCATTATATCAGTGCGGTTGATGTAGTCGTACGTCTTCACGTCCGACCGATCCAAGTACCGAAAGCACGGCACCTCCGAGTTCTGCACACGTTCGGCTCGGTGACGTCCTCGCCTTCTCGTTCCAGCAAGAGGGGCGAAGTAGTAGATGAGTTCCGGCAGCACGACAGCGTGGTGACGGTGTTGGTGAAGAACAATCTCCGCAGGGCTTCGCCTAAGCACTACGAAAACTATGACGGAGGATAAACTAGAGGGGACGGGGTTGCCGGCACACGGCTTGGTGTTTCTTGATGTGTCTTTGGTGCTAGCCCTACCCCTCTATTTATATGTTGAGCACTGGGGTTGAAACTTGGAGTAAAAGCCTCCTCAATGTCGGTTTCACCCGAAAGGCAAGAGTCCTTCTCGGACTCCAGGGCTAGACGCCAGGGTTCCCGGCGTCTACCCCCTAGACGCCAGGGTTCCTGGCGTCTAGCCTCTGGTCTCCGCAAAACTTCCTTTTGCACTTTCCAAAAGCCTCGTGGGCTTTCCCCTTTGGCCCAGATAAAGTGTTCTCGTGCCCAAACATTTTGGGAAACATCCGGAACCCCTTCCGGTGAATTCCGGAACCCTTCCGGAGATCAAACACTACTATCCACATATCAATCTTTACTTCCAGACCATTCCGGAGTTCCTCGTCATATCTGTGATCTCATCCAAAACTCCGAACAACATTCGGTCACCAACATACATAACTCATAGTACTATATCGTCAACGAACGTTAAGCGTGCGGACCCTATGCGTTCGAGAACTATGTATACATGACCTAGACACCTCTCTTGTCAATAACCAATAGCGGGGCCTGGATGCCCATATTGGCTCCTACATATTCTATGAAGATCTTTATCGGTCATACCGCATAACAACATACGTTGTTCCCTTTGCCATCGGTATGTTACTTGCCCGAGATTCGATCGTTGGTATCTCAATACCTAGTTCAATCTCGTTACCGGCAAGTCTCTTTACTCGTTCCGTAATACATCATCCCGCAACTAACTCATTAGTTGCAATGCTTGCAAGGCTTATAGTGATGTGCATTACCGAGTGGGCCCAGAGATACCTCTCCGACAATCGGAGTGACAAATCCTAATCTCTAAATATGCCAACCCAACAAGTACCTTTGGAGACACCTGTAGAGCACCTTTATAATCACCCAGTTACGTTGTGACGTTTGGTGGCACACAAAGTGTTCCTCCGGTAAACGGGAGTTGCATAATCTCATAGTCATAGGAACATGTATAAGTCATGAAGAAAGCAATAGCAACAAACTAAACGATCAAGTGCTATGCTAACTGAATGGGTCAAGTCAATCACATCATTCTCCTAATGATGTGATCCCATTAATCAAATGACAACTCATGTCTATGGTTAGGAAACATAACCACCTTTGATCAACGAGCTAGTAAAGTAGAGGCATACTAGTGACACTCTGTTTGTCTATGTATTCACACATGTATTATGTTTCCAGTTAATACAATTCTAGCATGAATAATAAACATTTATCATGATATAAGGAAATACATAATTGTTGGGGAACGTAGTAATTTCAAAATTTTCCTACGCACACGCAAGATCATGGTGATGCATAGCAACGAGAGGGGAGAGTGTTGTCCACGTACCCTCGTAGACCGAAAGCGAAAGCGTTAGCATAACGCGGTTGATGTAGTCGTGCATCTTCACGGCCTGACCGATCAAGCACCGAAACTACGACACCTCCGAGTTCTAGCACACGTTCAACTCGATGACGATCCCCGGACTCCGATCCAGCAAAGTGCCAGGGAAGAGTTCCGTCAGCACGACAGCGTGGTGACGATCTTGATGTTCTACAGTCGCAGGGCTTTGCCTAAGCACTGCTACAATATTATCGAGGATTATGGTGGAGGGGGGCACCGCACACGGCTAAGTGCATCTCCAGCCGCGCCCCCAAGAAGGCCCCCCAGGCGTTTTTTCGTCCGCCGGCGCCAAAAAGTCGGCGCAGTCGCGCCCCCAAGAGCCCACTTTTCGCCGGCTCGGGCCGAAATTGGCGCCGGCGGACCCAACCCGAACCCGGCGCGCTGGGGGTCGCTCGGGGGCGTCGGGCGAATCGTTTTTGGCGCGAAGAGCCGCGGGCCTGCCGCGTCAGCGACTCTACTCTCTTCTCGCCCCTTCGTCGTCCTCATCGCCTCGTTTCCCGCAACGAATCAATGCCAAAGCTGCTGCGCACTGCCGCGCCGGTCAGCCTCCATTAATGCCTCACGGGCGGCGCAGTGAAGGCTGGGCGACGCGTCCCTCGGCCGCCACGCAATCACGCCATGCGTAACGCGCCGGCCAAGCCTACCACGCGGCGTCTCCGCCTATAAAAGCCGACTGCAAACACGCCGGAGAGACTCACCCCGATCATTCACCGACGACGCGCTCATTTCTCCCCCTTTCCTCCTCTCGCCGTCACCAGTTGAGAAAGCATGGCCGAGCGTTTCCCAGGCAACGGCGTGGCGGCGAACGAATTCGGGCGCCGTCATCTGCACGAGGATGAGGCTCGCCTCCTTTTTGAGGCCGAGTACCTGGTCCCGCCGGACATGCGGGTGCCCGGGGCATGGAGGATCAGCGCCGGCGGCGTGCCGGTGCCCCCGATACCCACCGGTGCGGCGTGGCATGCGGAGATCGCACGCATCCGCTTGTCCTTGCCGCGTGCGGCGAGGGAGGGCCCCCGGTACGTCCCCGACAGCCCAATCTGGGAGCCGTACTTTCGCCGCTGGCATGACGAGCCTCTCGAGGCCACCAACGGCGTCGTGCCCTCCGGCAGGTTCAACACCGCTGGCCGACGTCGGTGGTGGGGCGTGCCCGGGCACACGTTGGAGTCCGTCCTCGAGTACATCGAGGGCGGCAACATGCCGCGCCTCGAGTACCCCGCTCCCCCGTCTTTCTCACGCCACCGGGGAAGGAGCCGAAGCTCCTGGACGCCGAGGCGCATGGAGACCGGGGTGTCCTCCTCCTCGTTCGGCGGCTCTCCCTGCCTCCACCTCCGCCCCGTCTAGCCGGAGCCCCAGGACACGCCTGTCAGCGCGCGTACCCGCAGCTCCGGCGCCCTCGTTGAGCCCAAGGTGGAGTCCAGCCTCCCCCCGGAGTACGAGGAGATAGCCCGACGTGGCTTCTCCGACGAGGACGCCATGTGGTGGTCGCGCGACGACTACGTGCGCTAGGAGATGGTCCAGCAGCGCCGGGCCCTGGAGGAGATCGCCGCCCGCAAACGTGGGCGCGAGGACGAGGACGGTGTCGTCGTCCTCGATAGCGACGACGACGCCCCCGGACCGTCCAACCCGCGGCGCCAACCGGGGGAGGGATGCAGTAGGGACGGCGGAGGTGTAGGCGGGGGCGACGACGACGACGACGATGACGGTGGTGACTACACGCGGTTCTACAGCCTCGTCGGCATGTAGAACCGCGTGGGCGGGCGGCGAGGCGGGCGGCGAGGGAGACGGCGGGGGTAGCCCGCGGTAGTTTTTTTTTCTTTTTTTTGTAAAATATGTTTAAATTTGAACGAACTCGCCCGTGTTTGCGGTGTGTTTGCGCCGAATTTGAACATTTTAAAAACCCGTGGGGGGCCGTGACTGGGGGGCATCACGCTCCCAGTGCACGGTTTAGCGCCGGTGCGCCCCCAGGGGGCGATTTTTTGCCCCTCCTGGGGGGCCAACGGCTGGAGATGCCCTAAGAGAACGATCACGAAGATCAACTTGTGTCTAGAGGTGCCCCCCTGCCCCTGCATATAAAGGAGCAAGGGGAGAGGTGGCCGGCCGAGGAGGACGGCGCGCCAAGGGGGAGTCCTACTCCCACCGGGAGTAGGACTCCTCCTTCCCTTGTTGGAGTAGGAGAGAAGGAAAGAGGGGGAGAGGAACAAGGAAAAGTGGGCTGCACCCCTTGTCCAATTCGGACCAGAGGGGGGGCGCGCGCCTCCTTCCTTTTGGCCTCTCTCTATTCCCGTATGGCCCAATAAGGCCCATATACTCCCCGGCGAATTCCCGTAACCCTCCGGTAGTCCGAAAAATACCCGAATCACTCGGAACCTTTCCGACGTCCGAATATAGTTGTCCAATATATCGATCTTTACGTCTCGACCATTTCGAGACTCCTCGTCATGTCCCCGATCTCATCCGGTACTCCGAACTCCTTTGGTACATCAAAACTCATAAACTCATAATATAACTGTCATCGAAACCTTAAGCGTGCGGACCCTACGGGTTCGAGAACAATGTAGACATGACCGAGACACGTCTCCGGTCAATAACCAATAGCGGAACCTGGATGCTCATATTGGCTCCCACATATTCTACGAAGATCTTTGTCGGTCAGACCGCATAACAACATACGTTGTTCCCTTTGTCATCGGTATGTTACTTGCCCGAGATTTGATCGTCGGTATCTCAATACCTAGTTCAATCTCGTTACCGGCAAGTCTCTTTACTCGTTCCGTAATACATCATCCCGCAACTAACTCATTGGTTGCAATGCTTGCAAGGCTTAAGTGATGTGCATTACCGAGAGGGCCCAGAGATACCTCTCCAACAGTCGGAGTGACAAATCCTAATCTCGAAATACGCCAACCCAACAAGTACCTTCGGAGACACCTGTAGATCACCTTTATAATCACCCAGTTACGTTGTGACGTTTGGTAGCACACAAAGTGTTCCTCCGGTAAACGGGAGTTGCATAATCTCATAGTCATAGAAACATGTATAAGTTATGAAGAAAGCAATAGCAACAAACTAAACAATCAAGTGCTATGCTAACGGAACGGGTCAAGTAAATCACATCATTCTCCGAATGATGTGATCCCGTTAATCAAATGACAACTCATGTCTATGGTTAGGAAACATAACCATCTTTGATCAACGAGCTAGTCAAGTAGAGGCATACTAGTGACACTCTGTTTGTCTATGTATTCAACATGTATTATCTTTCCGGTTAATACAATTCTAGCATGAATAATAAACATTTATCATGATATAAGGAAATAAATAATAAGTTTATTATTGCCTCTAGGGCATATTTTCTTCAGTCTCCCACTTGCACTAGAGTCAATAATCTAGTTCACATCGCCATGTGATTTAACATCAATAGTTCACATCACCATGTGATTAACACCCATAGTTCACGTCGTCATGTGATCAACACCCAAAGGGTTTACTAGATTCAATAATCTAGTTCACATCGCTATGTGATTAACACCCAATGAGTACTAAGGTGTGATCATGTTTTGCTTGTGAGAGAAGTTTAGTCAACGGGTCTGCCATATTCAGATCCGTACGTATTTTGCAAATTTCTATGTCAACAATGCTCTGCACGGAGCTACTCTAGCTAATTGCTCCCACTTTCAATATGTATCCAGATTGAGACTTAGAGTCATCTGGATCAGTGTCAAAATTTGCATCGACGTAACCCTTTACGACGAACCTTTTGTCACTTCCATAATCAAGAAACATATCCTTATTCCACTAAGGATAATTTTGACCAATGTCCAGTGATCTACTCCTAGATCACTATTGTATTCCCTTGCCAAACTCAGGGCAGGGTATACAATAGGTCTGGTACACAGCATGGCATACTTTATAGAACGTATGGCTGAGGCATAGGGAATGAATTTCATTCTCTCTCTATCTTCTGGCGTGATCGGGTTTTGAGTCTTACTCAACTTCACACCTTGTAACACAGGCAAGAACTCCTTCTTTGACTGTTCCATTTGGAACTACTTCAAAATCTTGTCAAGGTATGTACTCATTGAAAAAACTTATCAAGCGTCTTGATCTATCTCTATAGATCTTGATGCTCAATATGTAAGCAGCTTCACCGAGGCCTTTCTTTGAAAAACTCCTTTCAAACATTCCTTTATGCTCAAACATTCCTCTAACTGAAGCCCAAACTCTTAACTCAAATATTTTACCTCTGCGATCATATCGTAGAAACTTTTATTTTTGTTACGATGATTCTCCACTTCACTCTGAAATTCTTTGAACTTTTCAAATGTTTCAGACTTGTGTTTCATCAAGTAGATATACTCATATCTGCTCAAATCATCTGTGAAGATCAGAAAATAATGATACCTGCCGTGAGCCTCAATATTCATCGGACCACATACATCAGTATGTATGATTTCCAACAAATCTGTTGCTCGCTCCATTGTTCCGGAGAACGGAGTCTTAGTCATCTTGCCCATGAGGCATGGTTCGCAACCATCAACTGATTCATAATCAAGTGATTCCAAAAGCCCATCAGCATGGATTTTCTTCATGCGCTTTACACCAATATGACCTAAATGGCAGTGCCATAAATAAGTTGCACTATCATTATTAACTTTGATTCTTTTGGTTTCAATATTATGAATATGTGTATCACTACGATCGAGATCCAACAAACCATTTTCATTGGGTGTGTAACCATACAAGGTTTTATTCATGTAAACAGAACAACAATTTATTCTCTTACTTAAATGAATAACCGTATTGCAATAAACATGATCAAATCATATTCATGCTCAACGCAAACACTAAATAACATTTATTTTAGGTTTAACACTAATCCCGAAAGTATAGGGAGTGTGCGATGATGATCATATCAATCTTGGAACCACTTCCAACACACATCATCACTTCACCCTTAACTAGTCTCTGTTCATTCTGCAACTCCCGTTTCGAGTTACTACTCTTAGAAACTAAACTAGTATCAAATACCGAGGGGTTGCTACGAACACTAGTAAAATACACATCAATAATCTGTATATCAAATATACCTTTGTTCACTTTGCCATCCTTCTTATCCGCCAAATACATGGGGCAGTTCCGCTTCCAGTGACCAGTCCCTTTGTAGTAGAGGCACTTAGTCTCAGGCTTAGGACTAGACTTGGGCTTCTTCACTTGAGCAACAACTTGCTTGTCGTTCTTCTTGAAGTTCCCTTTCTTTCCCTTTGTCCTTTTCTTGAAACTAGTGGTCTTGTTAATCATCAACACTTGATGTTTTTCTTGATTTCTACCTTCGCCGATTTTTGCATCGTGAAGAGCTTGGGAATTGTTTTCGCCATCCCTTGCATATTATACTTCATCACGAAGTTCTACTAACTTGGTGATGTTGACTAGAGAATTCTATCGATCACTATTTTATCTGGAAGATTAACTCCCACTTGATTCAAGCGATTGTAGTACCCAGACAATCTGAGCACATGCTCACTGCTTGAGCTATTCTCCTCCATCTTTTAGCTATAGAACTTGTTGGAGACTTCATATCTCTCAACTCGGGTATTTACTTGAAATATTAACTTCAACTCCTGGAACATCTCATATGGTCCATGACGTTCAAAACGTCCTTGAAATCCCGATTCTAAGCTGTTAAGCATGGTGCACTAAACTATCAAGTAGTCATCATATTGAGCTAGCCAAACGTTCATAACGTCTGCATCTGCTCCTGCAATAGGTTTGTCACCTAGCGGTGCATCAAGGACATAATTGTTCTATGCAGCAATGAGGATAAACCTCAGATCACGGATCCAATCTGCATCATTGCTACTAACATCTTTCAACTTAGTTTTCTCTAGGAACATATCAAAAATAAAACAGGGGAGCTAAACGCGAGCTATTGATCTATAACATAGATATGCTAATACTACCAGGACTAAGTTCATGATAAATTAAAGTTCAATTAATCATATTACTTAAGAACTCCCACTTAGATAGACATCCCTCTAATCCTCTAAGTGATCACGTGATCCATATCAACTAAACCATAACCGATCAACACGTGAAATGGAGTAGCTTTCAATGGTGAACATCAATATGTTGATCGTATCTACTATATGATTCACGCTCGACCTTTCGGTCTCAGTGTTCCGAGGCCATATCTGCATATGCTAGGCTCGTCAAGTTTAACCTGAGTATTCTGCGTGTGCAAAAACTGGCTTGCACCCGTTGTAGATGGACGTAGAGTTTATCACACCCGATCATCACGTGGTGTCTGGGCACGACGAACTTTGGCAACGGTGCATACTCAGGGAGAACACTTTTATCTTGAAATTTAGTGAGAGATCATCTTATAATGCTACCGTCAAACAAAGCAAGATAAGATGCATAAAAGATAAACATCACATGCAATCAATATAAGTGATATGATATGGCCATCATCTTCTTGTGCTTGTGATCTCCATCTCCGAAGCACCGTCATGATCACCATCGTCACCGGCGCGACACCTTGATCTCCATCGTAGCATCGTTGTCGTCTCTCCAATCTTATGCTTCTACAACTATCGCTACCGCTTAGTGATAAAGTAAAGCATGACAGGGTGATTGCATTGCATACAATAAAGCGACAACCATATGGCTCCTGCCAGTTGCCGATAACTCGGTTACAAAACATGATCATCTCATACAACAACTTATATCACATCACAACATGCCCTGCAAAAACAAGTTAGACGTCCTCTACTTTGTTGTTGCAAGATTTACGTGGCTGCTACGGGCTTAGCAAGAACCGTTCTTACCTACGCATCAAAACCACAACGATAGTTTGTCAAGTTGGTGTTGTTTTAACCTTCGCAAGGACCGGGTGTAGCCACACTTGGTTCAACTAAAGTTGGAGAAACTGACACCCGCCAGCCACCTGTGTGCAAAGCACGTCGGTAGAACCAGTCTCGCGTAAGCGTACGCGTAATGTCGGTCCGGGCCGCTTCATCCAACAATACCGCTGAACCAAAGTGTGACATGATGGTAAGCAGTATGACTTATATCGCCCACAACTCACTTGTGTTCTACTCGTGCATATTACATCAACGCATAAAACCTAGGCTCGGATGCCACTGTTGGGGAACATAGTAATTTTCAAAAAATTTCCTACGCACACGCAAGATCATGGTGATGCATAGCAACGAGAGGGGAGAGTGTTGTCTACGTACCCTCGTACACCGTTGGCGGAAGCGTTATATCAATGCGGTTGATGTAGTCGTACGTCTTCACGTCCAACTGATCCAAGTACCGAAAGCACGACACCTCCGAGTTCTGCACACATTCGGCTCGGTGACGTCCTCGCCTTCTCTATCGAGCAAGAGGGGAGAAGTAGTAGATGAGTTCCGGCAGCACGACGGCGTGGTGACGGTGTTGGTGAAGAACAATCTCCGCAGGGCTTCGCCTAAGCACTACGAAAACTATGACAGAGGATAAACTAGAGGAGACGGGGTTGCCGGCACACGGCTTGGTGTTTCTTGATGTGTCTTTGGTGCTAGCCCTACCCCTCTATTTATATGTTGAGCCCTGGGGTCGAAACTTGGAGTAAAAGCCTCCTCAAAGTTGGTTTCACCCGAAAGGAAAGAGTCCTTCTCGGACTCCAGGGCTAGACGCCAGGGTTCTCGGCGTCTACCCCCTAGACGCCAGGGTTCCTGGCGTCTAGCCTCTGGTCTCCGCAAAACTTCCTTTTGCACTTTCCAAAAGCCTCGTGGGCTTTCTCCTTTGGCCCAGATAAAGTGTTCTCGTGCCCAAACATTTCGGGAAACATCCGGAACCCCTTCCGGTGAATTCCGGAACCCTTCCGGAGATCAAACACTACTATCCGCATATCAATCTTTACTTCCGGACCATTCCGAAGTTCCTCGTCATATCTGTGATCTCATCCAAAACTCCGAACAACATTAGTTCACCAACATACATAACTCATAGTACTATATCGTCAACGAACGTTAAGCGTGCGGACCCTACGGGTTCAACAACTATGTAGACATGACCGAGACACCTCTCTTGTCAATAACGAATAGCGGGACCTGGATGCCCATATTGGCTCCTACATATTCTACGAAGATCTTTATCGGTCAGACCGCATAACAACATACGTTGTTCCCTTTGCCATCGGTATGTTACTTGCCCGAGATTCGATCGTTGGTATCTCAATACCTAGTTCAATCTCGTTACCGGCAAGTCTCTTTACTCGTTCCGTAATACATCATCCCGTAACTAACTCATTAGTTGCAATGCTTGCAAGGCTTATAGTGATGTGCATTACCGAGTGGGCCCAGAGATACCTCCCCGACAATCGGAGTGACAAATCCTAATCTCGAAATACGCCAACCCAACAAGTACCTTTGGAGACACCTGTAGAGCACCTTTATAATCACCCAGTTACGTTGTGACGTTTGATTGCACACAAAGTGTTCCTCCGGTAAATGGGAGTTGCATAATCTCATAGTCATAGGAACATGTATAAGTCATGAAGAAAGCAATAGCAACAAACTAAACGATCAAGTGCTATGCTAACTGAATGGGTCAAGTCAATCACATCATTCTCCTAATGATGTGATCCCATTAATCAAATGACAACTCATGTCTATGGTTAGGAAACATAACCATCTTTGATCAACGAGCTAGTCAAGTAGAGGTATACTAGTGACACTCTGTTTGTCTATGTATTCACACATGTATTATGTTTCCGGTTAATACAATTCTAGCATGAATAATAAACATTTATCATGATATAAGGAAATAAATAATAATATTATTATTGCCTCTAGGGCATATTCCCTTCATAGGGCCCAACATGCCCAGGCACAGAACATAGGGCGTGGGGATCGGCATTTCTTTAGACCATATGCTCATTTTTCCTCCCCTTTTAGGCGTTGATCCCTCTTTTGATGAAAAAACACTCCTTGAAGTTTTTTCGTATTTTCCGACTTTCAAAAAGTACCTGCTTTTCTTATAGTCAAATGCACATAAAACATCAGCTCTCACTTTGGCACTCTTTTAGTATGTTGAGTGTTGCTACAGGTACGATGAAATTCATCCAAAGTTGTGTACGATAAGACTGATCTGGGCTTGTGGGCCACATCAGATTGAATCAAGCATGTCTCTTGTCATACAGAATCGGATGAGGAAAGATCGTATGCAAGGCAATTCCGTAGTATGTTAGTCCAAATAAATGATAAAGCATTGCATATTTAATATGACTTCAACACGAAACCTCAAATAAAATAGATACATTTAGGATCTATCAGTAAACACCATTTTGTCTTCAGTTTTAATATGAAAATTTAGTAGATTGATATCTTTTGACTATTTTTTTGAACTTTTCATATATTTGAATTCCTAATGGAATCAAACTAGAACAAGACCAATCTTGGAGGTGTTTTGAACTACTTTGAATTTCACTCTTCCAAACATATTTCAAATCTCACTCAAACTTTACTAATATTCGTAAATAAAAATTGTCAATGTGTGAAATCTTACCGAGATTATATGAACTGATTCTTAAGTTATTTGAAAATTTTAAAATTGTTCTAAAAAGTGTGCGAAATATGTTTTAGAAATTTATTGATATATTTTGAACTGATTGAAAATGTATGAAATAATTTAGTGTTTCTAGATTACCTATATATGTATAAAATAATTGAAATGTGTATCAAATATTTTTTAAATTGATTGTAGAAAGTTTGCATTCTTTGAAAAATACAAATACAACTCATCAATCTTCACATATCAATTATTGAAACAAAAAAGTACCATGATTTATGTGTTTAATTTTGTACTGAGATTTTGTAAGTTGACAGACGTTCACGGGGCTTCCAAATGCACTAGTCAATATGTGATGTAAATATGTCCGTTATTCAGTTCTAAAATCCACTTTTCAGCTCCAAGATTACAAGTGAAGAAATGGAAACCCGAGAAGGATCCTTCTAATTCTCAAACTATGATGGGCAAGCGGAGTGGTACCGAGAAACATTTCTTCATTTATGGTGCGAGGTGAAGTAAGAATCATACCTAGACAAGTACTCATAGTGGCTTCCATACCTAATGGTAGAACTAACAAAATACAAACCTATGACTCACAAAAATTTTAGTCTAGGGAATTCCCTGCCTTCATATCAAGGAGCGATGCAAGAGGTCCAATTGCATCAATAGCAAAAGAATTACTGTTGCATTCACTAAAGAAAATGCTAAACTCATGTTGGTAATCCGTACGTGCTCTATTAGTGCCATGTTCAAGCTAAAAGATATGAAATCAAGCCAAGCTTATATGCCATTAATATTGTGCCATATTCTGCATGGATTGACACACGCATGATAAGGTGGTTCTAGGAAGATCGCACAAGATGTGAAACATCATACTATTTTCATGCAAACAAAACCCGATGCTTGTGCATATAGCAACATGTTAGATCAAACCAGTATGTCCCCTCTAATAATGCCTCGCCATGTCATTCCTTCTCTACTTGTCATTACTTACCAACCATTAGTCGTGGAACCTAATCAATTACCGTGCGACTTGATGTTTTATTGTTTCTCTAGTTTTTAGTTTGACGCATGATATATCATGACATCTAAAACAATGAGGAAAAGTTAACTCCTTAACCTAAAGTCCTCACATGTGTTGGTACTTAGATGTATTACAAACATTGTTTTGGTTAAATCTTCCTTTTGTACTACCCCGACGATCGAATCTCGGGCAAGTAACATACCGATGACAAAGGGAACAACGTATGTTGTTATGCGGTTTGACCGATAAAGATCTTCGTAGAATATGTTGGAGCCAATATGAGCATCTAAGTTCTGCTATTGGTTATTTACTGGAGATGTGTCTCGGTCATGTCTACATAGTTCTCGAACCCGTAGGGTCCGCACGCTTAACGTTCGATGACGATTTGTATTATGAGTTATGTGATTTGATGTACCGAAGTTTGTTCAGAGTCCTAGATGAGATCACGGACATGACGAGGAGTCTCGATATGGTCGCGAGGTAAAGATTCATATATTGGAAGGCTATATTCGGACACTGGAAGTGTTCCAGGTGATACTAGTCACCGGAAGGGGTTCTGGGCAAACCCCGGCAAATATATGGGCTTAATGGGCCAAGTAAGGGAACACACCAGCCCACAAGGGGCTTGTGCGCCCCCTATAGGGCTAGCCACGTGGGGAGAAAGGAAAAGGAGAGGAGGAAAAGGAAAGTATGAAGTAGGACTCCTACTTCCTCCCCCTCCCCTTCCTTCCTTTCCCCCTTGTCCAAATATGGTAGGGGGGGGGGGGCGAATTGGACCAGGGGCCCAAGTAGGATTCCACCTACTTGGGCGCACCCTAGGCTGCGTCCCTCCCTCTCCCTCCTTTATATACGTGGGGAGGGCACCCCTAGAACACACATCAATTGTTCCTAGCCGTGCGCGGGGATACGTCCATTTTGCATCATGCTTTTATATCGATATTTATTGCATTATGGGCTGTTATTACACATTATATCACAATGCTTATGCTTATTCTCTCTTATTTTACAAGGTTTACATGAAGAGGGAGAATGCCGGCAGCTGGAATTCTGGGCTGAAAAAGGAGCAAATATTAGAGACCTATTCTGCACAGCTCCAAAAGTCCTGAAACTTTACGGAAGTCATTTTTGGAATTAATAAAATATACTGAGCGAAGAAAGTACCAGAGGGGCCCACACCCTGGCGATGAGGGTGGGGGGCACGTCCCCTACCTCATGGGCCCCCTGGTGGCCCTCTGATGTCCATATTTGGCTATATGGAGTCTTTCGTCGAGGAAAAAAATCATAACCAAGCTTTAGGGAAGAAAATCTGCCGCCACGAGACGGAACCTTGGCGGAACCAATCTAGGGCTCCAGCAGAGCTGTTCTGTTGGGGAACTTCCCTCCGGGAGGGGGAAATCATCATCATCGTCATCACCAACGACCCTCTCATCTGGAGGGGGTCAATCTCCATCAACATCTTCACCAACACCATCTCATCTCAAACCCTAGTTCATCTCTTGTATCCAATCTTTGTATCCAAACCTTAGATTGGTACCTGTGGGTTGCTAGTAGTGTTGATTACTCCTTGTAGTTGATGCTAGTTGGTTTACTTGGTGGAAGATCATATGTTCAGATCCATTATGCATATTAATACCCCTATGATTATGAACATGAATATGCTTTGTGAGTAGTTACGTTTGTTCCTGGGGAAATGGGAGAAGTCTTGCTATAAGTAGTCATGTGAATTTGGTATTCGTTTGATATTTTGATGAGATGTATGTTGTCATCCCTTTAGTGGTGTCATGTGAACGTCGACTACATGACACTTCACCATTGTCTGGGCCTAGAGGGAGGCATTGGGAGTTTGTCCAGGCTTGTCCTTTGCTACAAAAAGGATTGGGCCATCTTGCTGCACCTTATTTACTTTTATTACTTGCTACTCGTTACAAATTACCTTATCACAAAACTATCTGTTATCGATAATTTCAGTTCTTGCAGAGAATACCTTACTAAAAACTGCTTATCATTTCCTTCTACTCCTCGTTGGGTTTGACATTCTTACTTATAGAAAAGGCTACGATAGATCCCCTACACTTGTGGGTCATCAAGACTCTTTTTTGGCGCCGTTACCGGGGAGTGAAGTGCATTTGGTAGGTGGAATTTGGTAAGGAAAAATTTATGTAGTGTGCTGAATTCTACTGTCATTTGTTACTATGGAACATAATCCTTTGAGGGGCTTGTTCGGGGTATCTTCACCCCGACCAGTAGAGCAAAGAGTTGCTCCCCAACCAACTGAACCTACTGAAAATGTTTACTTTGAAATTCCTTCGGGTATGGTAGAGAAACTTCTAGCTAATCCTTTTGCAGGAGATGGAACATTGCATCCTGATTTACACTTAATCTATGTGGATGAAGTTTGTGGATTATTTAAGTTTGCAGGTATGCCCGATGATGTTATCAAGAAGAAGGTTTTACCTTTATCTTTGAAGGGAGAGGCATTGACATGGTATAGGCTATGTGATGATATGGGATCATGGAACTACCAATGATTGAAATTGGAATTTCATCAGAAGTTTTATCCTACGCATCTTGTTCATCGTGATCATAATTATATATATAATTTTTGGCCTCGCGAAGGAGAAAGCATCGCTCAAGCTTGGGGGAGGCTTAAGTCAATGTTATATTCATGCCCCAATCATGAGCTCTCAAAATAAATGATTATTCAAAATTTTTATGCTCATCTTTCTCTCAGTAATCGCTCCATGCTCGATACTTCTTGTACTGGATCTTTTATGATGAAGACTATTGAATTCAAATGGATTTATTGGAAAGAATTAAACGTAACTCTGAAGATTGGGACCTCGATGAAGGTACAGAGTCAGGTATAACACCTAAGTTTGATTGTGTTAAATCTTTTATGGATACTGATGCTTTTCATGAATTTAGCACTAAATATGGACTTGACTCTGAGATAGTAGCTTCTTTCTGTTAATCCTTTGCTACTCATGTTGATATCCCTAAGGAGAAGTGGTTTAAATATAATCCTCCCATTGAAGTAAAAGTAGTTGCACCTATTAAAGTTGAAGAAAAGACTATCACTTATAATGATCCTGTTGTTCCTATTGCTTATATTGAGAAACCACCTGTCCCTGTTAGAATAAAGGATCATGCTAAAGCTTCAACTACAGTCAACAAAAGCAATATTAGGACACACAAACCCCCTGAGCAAGTTAAAGTTGAACCTAAAATAGCTATGGTTAAACATCTCTTGGCCGATAATATTGATGGGCATGTTATTTACTTCTGCAATGAAGCTGTTAGAATTTCTAGACGTGATGCTAAAAATAAACATAGACCTGTTGTAGGCATGCCTGTTATTTCTGTTAGAATAGGAGATCATTGCTATCATGGTTTATGTGATATGGGTGCTAGTGCAAGTGCAATACCTCATTCCTTATACCAAGAAATTATGCATTATATTGCACCTGTTGAGATAGAAGAGATTGATGTTACAATTAAGCTTGCCAATAGAGATACTATTTCACCAGTTGGGATTGTTAGAGATGTTGAAGTCTTGTGTGGGGAAGTTAAATACCCTGCTGATTTTCTTGTTCTCGGTTCCCCACAAGATGACTTTTGCCCCATTATATTTGGTAGACCCCTCTTGAATACTGTTAATGCTAAGATAGACTGCAATAAGGATATTGTTTCTGTTGGTTTAGGGGATATGTCTCATGAGTTTAATTTTGCTAAATTTCGCAGACAACCCCGTGATAAAGAATTGCCTAGTAAAGATGAAATTATTGGTCTTGCTTCTATTGCCGTGCCTCCTAGTGACCCTTTAGAACAATATTTGCTAGACCATGAAAATGATATGTTCATGAATGAAAGAAGGGAATAGATAAATTATTCTTTAAACAGGGACCTATTTTGAAACACAACTTGCCTATTGAAATCCTAGGGGATCCTCCTCCACCAAGGGGTGATCCCGTGTTTGAGCTTAAACCATTGCTTGATACTCTTAAATATGCTTATCTTGATGAAAATAAGATATATCCTGTTATTATTAGTGCTAGCCTTTCAGAGCATGAAGAAGAGAAATTATTGAAAACTCTGATGAAGCATCGTGCTGCTATTGGATATACTCTTGATGATCTTAAGGGCATTAGTCCCACTCTATGTCAACACAAAATAAATTTGGAGAAAGACGCCAAACCAGTTATTGATCACTAACGACAGCTAAATCCTAAGATGAAAGAAGTGGTAAGAAAGGAAATATTAAAGCTCCTTGAAGCACGCATAATTTATCCCGTTGCTGATAGTCAGTGGGTAAGCCCTGTCCATTGTGTCGCTAAGAAGGGAGGTATTACTATCGTTCCTAATGATAAAGATGAATTGATTCAACAAAGAATTATTACAGGTTATAGATGGTGATTTCCGCAAATTAAATAAAGCCACTAAAAAGGATCATTATCCTTTACCTTTAATTGATCAAATGCTAGAAAGATTATCCAAACATACACATTTGCTTTCTAGATGGTTACTCTGGTTTCTCTCAAATACCCGTGTCAGCTGATGATCAAGAAAAGACTACTTTTACTTGCCCTTTAGGTACCTTTGCTTATAGACGTATGCCTTTTGGTTTATGTAATGCACCTGATACCTTTCAAAGATGCATGATGGCTATATTCCCTGACTTTTGTGAGAAGATTTGTGAAGTTTTCATGGATGATTTCTCTGTTTATGGATCCTCTTTTGATGATTGCTTGTGCAACCTTAATTGAGTTTTGCAGAGATGTGAATAAACTAACCTTGTCTTGAATTGGGAGAAGTGCCACTTTATGGTTAATGAAGGTATTGTCTTGGGGCATAAAATTTCTGAAAGAGGTATTGAAGTTGACAAAGCTAAAGTTGATGCTATTGAATAGATGCCGTGTCCCAAGGACATCAGAGGTATAAGAAGTTTCCTTGGTCATGCTGGTTTTTATAGGAGGTTCATTAAGGACTTCTCAAAAATTTCCCGCCTCTGACTAACCTATTACAAAAAGATATTTCTTTTGTCTTTGATGATGATTGTGTAGAAGCATTTGAAATACTTAAGAAAGCCTTGATTTCTGCACCTATTGTTCTGCCACCTGATTGGAATAACCCTTTGAAATCATGTGTGATGCTAGTGACTATGATGTAGGTGCTGTTCTAGGAAAAAGAGTTGATAAAAAATTAAATGTTACTCAATATGCTAGTAAAACTCTAGACAATGCCCAGAGAAATTATGCTACTACTGAAAAAGAATTTTTAGAAGTTGTATTTGCTTGTGATATGTTCTGACCTTATATTGTTGATTCTAAACTAACTAATCACATTGATCATGCTGCTATTAAATATCTTATGGAAATGAAAGATGCTAAACCTAGACTTATTAGATGGGTTCTCCTGCTACAAGAATTTGATTTGCACATTATTGATAGAAAGGGAGCTGAGAATCCCGTTGCAGACAACTTGTATAGGTTAGAGAATGTTCTTGATGACCCACTACCTATTGATGATAGCTTTCCTGATGAACAATTAGCTGTCATAAATGCTTCTCGCACTGCTCCATGGTATGCTGATTATGCTAATTACATTGTTGCTAAATTTATACCACCTAGTTTCACATACCAGCAAAAGAAAAGGTTTTTCTATGATTTAAGACATTACTTCTGGGATGACCCACACCTTTATAAAGAAGGAGTAGATGGTGTTATTAGACATTGTATACCTGAGCATGAACAGGAACAAATCCTACGCAAGTGTCACTCCGAAGCTTATGGAGGACTGATACGTCTCCAATGTATCTGTAATTTTTGATTGCTCCATGCTATATTTTCTTCTATTTTGGACATTATTGGGCTTTATTATACACTTCTATATTATTTTTGGGACTAACCTACTAACCGGAGGCCTAGCCCAGAATTGCTGTTTTTTTTGCCTATTTTAGGGTTTCGAAGAAAAGTAATATCAAACGGAGTCCAAACGGAATGAAACCTTCGGGAACATGATTTTTGGAATGAACAAGATCCATGAGACTTGGACCCTACGTCCAGCAACCAACAGGGAAGCCATGAGGTAGGGGGGGCGCCTACCCCCCTAGGCGCGCCCTCCACTCTCGTGGGCCCCCTGTTGCTCCAACGACGTACTTCTTCCTCCTATATATACCTACGCACCCCCAAATGATCAGATACGGAGCCAAAACCCTAATTCCACCGCACTAACTTTCTGTATCCACGAGATCCCATCTTGGGGCCTGTTCCGGAGCTCCACCGGAGGGGGCATCGATCATGGAGGGCTTCTACATCAACACCATAGCCTCTCCGATGAAGTGTGAGTAGTTTACCTCAGACCTTCGGGTGCATAGTTATTAGCTAGATGGCCTCTTCTCTCTTTTTGGATCTCAATACAAAGTTATCCCCCTCTCTTGTGGAGATCTATTCGATGTAATCTTCTTTTGCGGTGTGTTTGTTGATACCGATGAATTGTGGGTTTATGATCAAGTTTATCTATGAACAATATTTGAATCTTCTCTGAATTCTTTTATGTATGATTGGTTATCTTTGCAAGTCTCTTCGAATTATCAGTTTGGTTTGGCCTACTAGATTGATCTTTCTTGCAATGGGAGAAGTGCTTAGCTTTGGGTTCAATCTTGCGGTGTCCTTTCCCAGTGACAGTAGGGGCAGCAAGGCACGTATTGTATTGTTGCCATCGAGGATAACAAGATGGGGTTTTTATCATATTGCATGAATTTATCCCTCTACATCATGTCATCTTGCTTAAGGCGTTACTCTGTTCTTATGAACTTAATACTCTAGATTCATGCTGGATAGCGGCCGATGTGTGGAGTAATAGTAGTAGATGCAGGCAGGAGTCGGTCTACTTGTATCGGACGTGATGCCTATATACATGATCATACCTAGATATTCTCATAACTATGCTCAATTCTGTCAATTGCTCAACAGTAATTTGTTCACCCACCGTAAAATACTTATGCTCTTGAGAGAAGCCACTAGTGAAACCTATGCCCCCCGGGTCTATCTTCCTTCATATTAATCTTCCAACACTTAGTTATTTCCTTTGCTTTTTTTCTTTGCTTTTACTTTACTTTGCATCTTTATCATAAAAATACCAAAAATATTATCTTATCATATCTATCATATCTCACTCTCGTAAGTGACCGTGTAGGGATTGACAACCCCTTATCGCGTTGGTTGTGAGGATTTATTTGTTTTGTGTAGGTGCGAGGGACTGGCGCGTAGCCTCCTACTGGATTGATACCTTGGTTTTCAAAAACTGAGGGAAATACTTACGCTACTTTGCTGCACCACCCTTTCCTCTTCAAGGGAAAACCAACACAAGTGTTCAAGAGGTAGCAAGAAGGATTTCTGGCGCCGTTGCCGGGGAGGTCTAGGCAAAAGTCAACATACTAAGTACCCATAACAAACCCTTATCTCCCACATTACATTATTTGCCATTTTCCTCTCGTTTTCCTCTCCCCACTTCACCCTTGCTGTTTTATTCACCCTCTCTCTCTATCCTTCCTCTCTTTCTCTATTTGCCTCTTTTTCGCTTGCTCCTCGTTTTCTTGTGTGTGGGATTGCTTGCTTGTCACGATAGCTCAAGATAACACTAAATTGTGTGACTTTACCGATACCAACAACAATGATTTTATTAGCACTCCGATTTCTCCTTTTATCGATGATGAATCTTGTGAAATTAATGCTGCCTTGCTAAATCTTGTCATGAAAGATCCGTTTTCCGGCCTTCCTAGTGAAGATGCCGCTACCCATCTAAATATCTTCATTGATTTGTGTGATATGCAAAAGAAGAAAGATGTGGACAATGATATTGTTAAATTGAAGCTATTTCCTTTTTCGCTTAGAGATCGTGCTAAAGCTTGGTTTTCATCTTTGCCTAAAAATGGTATTGATTCTTGGAATAAGTGCAAAGATGCTTTTATCTCTAGTATTTTCCTCCCGCTAAGATTATCTCTCTTAGAAACGATATTATGAATTTTAAGCAACTTGATCATGAACATGTTGCACAAGCTTGGGAGAGAATGAAATTAATGATACGTAATTGCCCAACACATGGTTTGAATTTGTGGATGATTATACAAATTTTTTATGCCGGATTGAATTTTGCTTCTAGAAATCTTTTAGATTCGGCCGCAGGAGGCAATTTTATGTAAATCACTTTAGGAGAAGCTACTAAACTCCTAGATAATATTATGGTTAATTATTCTCAATGGCACACTGAAAGATCTACTAATAAGGAAGTGCATGCGATAGAAGAAATTAATGTTTTGAGTTGAAAGATGGATGAACTTATGAAATTATTTGCTAATAAAAGTGTTTCTTCTGATCCTAATGATATGCCTTTGTCTACTTTGATTGAGAATAATAATGAATCTATGGATGTGAATTTTGTTGGTAGGAACAATTTTGGTAACAACGCGTATAGAGGAAAATTTAATCCTAGGCCTTATCCTAGTAATTCCTCTAATAATTATGGTAATCCCTACAACAATTCTTATGGAAATTTTAATAAAATGCCCTCTGATTTTGAATCTAATATTAAAGAATTTATTACTTCGCAAAAGAATTTCAATGCTTTGATTGAAGAGAAATTGCTTAAGATTGATGAGTTGGCTAGGAACGTTGATAGAATTTCTCTTGATGTTGATTCTTTGAAACTTAGATCTATTACTCCTAAGCATGATATCAATGAGTCTCTCAAAGCCATGAGAATTTCCATTGATGAGTGCAAAGAAAGAACCGCTACGATGCGTGCTAAGAAAGATTCCTTAATAAGAGCGTCTTCCTCTAGTTTCCGTGATAATAAAGATGAAGATCTAAAAGTTATTGATGTTTCCCCTATTAAATCTTTGTTTTGCATTTGAATCTTTATAATGATGGGACTGAATATGATCCACGTTTACCTAGAAGGTGTTCCAAAAATTCGGAGTTTTTAGATCTTGATGCCAAATTTGATAAAAGTGGGATTGAAGAGATCAAAACTTTAATTAGTAATGAACCCACTATTTTGGATTTCAAGGAATTTATTTATGATAGCTGCTATTTGATAGAGTGTATTTTCTTGTTGCGATCCGTGCTAAATTCTCCTCATGCTTATAGTCAAAATAAAGCTTTTACCAAACATATTGTTGATGCGTTGATGCAATCTTATGAAGAAAAACTTGAGTTGGAAGTTTCTATCCCTAGAAAAATTTATGATGAGTGGGAACCAACTATTAAAATTAAAATTAAATATCATGAATTCTATGCTTTGTGTGATTTGGGTGCTAGTGTTTCCACGATTCCAAAGACTTTGTGTGATTTGTTAGGTTTCCGTGATTTTGATGATTGCTCTTTAAACTTGCACCTTGCGGATTCCACTATTAAGAAACCTATGGAAAGAATTAATGATGTTCTTATTGTTGCAAATAGGAATTATGTGCCCGTAGATTTTATCGTTCTTGATATAGATTGCAATCCTTCATGTCCTATTATTCTTGGTAGACCTTTCCTTAGAACGATTGGTGAAATTATTGATATGAAGGAAGGAAATATTAGATTTCAATTTCCGTTAAGGAAAGGCATGGAACACTTTCCTAGAAAGAAAATTAAATTACCGCATGAATCTATTATGAGAGCCACTTATGGATTGCCTACCAGGGATGGCAATACCTAAATCTATCCTTGCCTTTTATGCCCAGCAAGGGGCATTAAACGATAGCGCTTGTTGGGAGGCAACCCAATTTTATTTTTATTCCTTGCTTTTTGCTCCTGTTTAGTAATAAATAATTTATCTAGACTCTGTTTTGGTTGTGTTTTTTGTGCTTAATTAGTTTTTCTGCCAAGTAGAACCGTTGGGAAGACTTGGGGAAAGTCTTGTTAATCTTGCTGTAAAAAATAGAAACTTTAGCGATCACGAGAACTGCTGCCATTTTTATTTGGAAAGTTATATTTAGTTAATTCTTTTTAGAGATGATTAATATATAAATTCCTCACGTCTAGCAATTTATTTTAGAATTTTGGGGTTCCAGATATTGCTCTAGCTACAGATTACTACAGACTGTTCTGTTTTTGACAGATTCTATTTTTCGTGTGTTGTTTGCTTATTTTGATGAATCTATGGCTAGTAAAATAGTTTATAAACCATAGAGAAGTTGGAATACAGTAGGTTTAACACCAATATAAATAAAGAATGAGTTCATTATAGTACCTTGAAGTGGTCTTTTGTTTTCTTTCGCTAACGGAGCTCACGAGATTTTCTACTTTAAGTTTTGTGTTGTGAAGTTTTCAAGTTTTGGGTAAAGATTTGATGGATTATGGAACAAAGAGTGGCAAGAGCCTAAGCTTGGGGATGCCCATGGCACTCCCAAGATAATCTAAGGACACCAAAAAGCCAAAGCTTGGGGATGCCCCAGAAGGCATCCCCTCTTTCGTCTACTTCCATCGGTAACTTTACTTGGAGCTATATTTTTATTCACCACATGATATGTGTTTTGCTTGGAGTGTCTTGTATGATTTGAGTCTTTGATTTTTAGTTTACCACAATCATCTTTGCTGTAATCACCTTTTGAGAGACACACACATGATTCGGAAATTATTAGAATACTCTATGTGCTTCACTTATCTTTTGAGTTATATAGTTTTGCTCTAGTACTTCACTTATATCTTTTAGAGCACGGTGGTGGATTTGTTTTGTAGAAACTATTTATCTCTCATGATTCACTTAGATTATTTCGAGAGTCTTAAATAGCATGGTAATTTGCTGAAATAATCCTAATATGCTAGATATTCAAGATTAGTAAAAAAATTCTTATGAGTGTTTTGAATACTAAGAGAAGTTTGATGCTTGATGATTGTTTTGAGATATGGAGGTAGTGATATTAAAGTTGTGCTAGTTGAGTAGTTGTGAAATTGAGAAATTCTCGTGTTGAAGTTTGCAAGTCCCGTAGCATTCACGTATGGTAAACGTTATGTAACAAATTTGAAACATGAGGTGTTCTTTGATTGTCCTCCTTATGAGTGGCGGTCAGGGATGAGCGATGGTCTTTTCCTACCAATCTATCCCCCTAGGAGCATGCGCGTAGTGCTTGGTTTTTGATGACTTGTAGATTTTTGCAATAAATATATGAGTTCTTATGACTAATGTTGAGTCCATGGATTATACGCACTCTCACCTTTCCATCATTGCTAGCCTCTTCGGTACCGTGCATTGCCCTTTCTCACATTTAGAGTTGGTGCAAACTTCGCCGGTGCATCCAAACCCCGTGATATGATAAGCTCTTTCACACATAAACCTCCTTATATCTTCCTCAAAACAGCCACCATACCTACCTATTATGGCATTTCCATAGCCATTCCAAAATATATTGCCATGCAACTTTCCACCATCCCGTTTATCATGACACACTCATCATTCTCATATTTGTTTGCATGATCATGTAGTTGACATCGAATTTGTGGCAAAGCCACCGTTCATAATTCTTTCATACATGTCACTCGTGGTTCATTGCATATCCCGGTACACCGTCGGAGGCATTCATATAGAGTCATACCTTGTTCTAGTATCGAGTTGTAAATAAATAGAAGTGTGATGATCATCATTTAATAGAGCATTGTCCCAACAAAAAAAGAGAAAGGCCAAAAAAAGAAGGCCCAAAAAAGGGGGAATGAAAAGGGACAATGCTACTATCTTTTTTCCACACTTGTGCTTCAAAGTAGCACCATGATCTTCATGATAGAGAGTCTCTTGTTTTGTCACTTTCATATACTAGTGGGAATTTTTCATTATAGAACTTGGCTTGTATATTCCAACAATGGGCCTCCTCAAGTGCCCTAGGTCTTCGTGAGCAAGCAAGTTGGATGCACACCCACTAGTTTCTTTTGTTGAGCTTTCATACATTTATAGCTCTAGTGCATCGGTGCATGGTAATCCCTACTCCTTGCATTAACATCGATCGATGGGCATCTCCATAGCTCATTGATTAGCCTCGTTGATGTGGGACTTTCTCCTTTTTTGTCTTCTCCACATAACCCCCATCATTATACTCTATTACACCCATAGTGCTATATCCATGGCTCACGCTCATGTATTGCGTGAAGGTTTATAAAGTTTGAGATTACTAAAGTATGAAACAATTGCTTGGCTTGTCATCGGGGTTGTGCATGATGAGAGCATTCTTGTGTGACGAAAATGGAGCATGAATAGACTATATGATTTTGTAGGGATGAACCTTCTTTGGCCATGTTATTTTGAGAAGACATAATTGGTTAGTTAGTATGCTTTTAGTATTATTATTTCTATGTCAATATTAAACTTTTGTCTTGAATCTTTCGGATCTGAATATTCATGCCACAATTAAGAAGAATTACATTGAAATTATGCCAAGTAGAATTCCACATCAAAAATTCTGTTTTTATCATTTACCTACTCGAGGACGAGCAGGAATTAAGCTTGGGGATGCTTGATACGTCTCCAATGTATCTATAATTTTTGATTGCTCCATGCTATATTTTCTTCTGTTTTGGACATTATTGGGCTTTATTATACACTTTTATATTATTTTTGGGACTAACCTACTAACCGGAGGCCCAGCCCTGAATTGCTGTTTTTTTGCCTATTTTAGGGTTTCGAAGAAAAGGAATATCAAACGGAGTCCAAAAGGAGTGAAAGCTTTGGGAACGAGATTTTTGGAACGAACAAGATCCAGGAGACTTGGACCCTACGTCAAGCAACCAACAGGGAAGCCACGAGGTAGGGGGGCGCGCCTACCCCCCAGGCGCGCCCTCCACCCTCGTGGGCCCCCTGTTGCTCCACCGACGTACTTCTTCCTCCTATATATACCTACGTACCCCAAATGATCAGATACGGAGCCAAAACCATAATTCCACCGCCGTAACTTTCTGTATCCACAAGATCCCATCTTGGGGCCTGTTCCGGAGCTCCGCCGGAGGGGGCATCGATCACGGAGGGCTTCTACATCAATACCATAGCCTCTCCGATGAAGTGTGAGTAGTTTACCTCAGACCTTCAGGTGCATAGTTATTAGCTAGATGGCTTCTTCTCTCTTTTTGGATCTCAATACAAAGTTATCCCCCTCTCTTGTGGAGATCTATTCGATGTAATCTTCTTTTGCGGCGTGTTTGTTGATACCGATGAATTGTGGGTTTATGATCAAGTTTATCTATGAACAATATTTGAATCTTCTCTGAATTCTTTTATGTATGATTGGTTATCTTTGCAAGTCTCTTCGAATTATCAGTTTGGTTTGGCCTACTAGATTGATCTTTCTTGCAATGGGAGAAGTGCTTAGCTTTGGGTTCAATCTTGCGGTGTCCTTTCCCAGTGACAGTAGGGGCAGCAAGGCACGTATTCTATTGTTGCCATCGAGGATAAAAAGATGGGGTTTTTATCATATTGCATGAATTTATCCCTCCACATCATGTCATCTTGCTTAAGGCGTTACTCTGTTCTTATGAACTTAATACTCTAGATGCATGCTGGATAGCGGTCGATGTGTGGAGTAATAGTAGTAGATGCAGGCAGGAGTCGGTCTACTTGTATCGGACGTGATGCCTATACACATGATCATACCTAGATATTCTCATAACTATGCTCAATTCTGTCAATTGCTCAACAGTAATTTGTTCACCCACCGTAAAATACTTATGCTCTTGAGAGAAGCCACTAGTGAAACCTATGGCCCCCGGGTCTATCTTCCATCCTATTAATCTTCTAACACTTAGTTATTTCCTTTGCTTTTATTTTACTTTGCATATTTATCATAAAAATACGAACAATATTATCTTATCATATCTATCAGATCTCACTCTCGTAAGTGACCGTGTAGGGATTGACAACCCCTTATCGCGTTAGTTGCGAGGATTTATTTGTTTTTAGGTGCGAGGGACTGGCGCATAGCCTCCTGCTGGATTGATACCTTGGTTGTCAAAAACCGAGGGAAATACATACGCTACTTTGCTGCACCACCCTTTCCTCTTCAAGGGAAAACCAACGCAAGTGATCAAGAGGTAGCGAGGACACCATGCTGGAGATAGAACTGCACATAAGGTATTGCAATCCGGTTTTTATTGTCCTACTCTCTTCAAGGATGCCCATAAGTTTGTCTTATCTTGTGATGAATGTCAAAGAATTGGTAATATTAGTAGACGTCAAGAAATTCCTATGAATTATTCACTAGTTATTGAACCATTTGATGTATGGGGCTTCGATTATATGGTACCGTTTCCTTCCTCTAATGGGTATACTCATATTTTAGTTGTTGTTGATTACGTTACTAGGTGGGTAGAAGCTATTCTAACTAGTAGTGCTGATCATAACACCTCTATTAAGATGCTTAAAGAAGTTATTTTTCTGAGGTTTGGAGTCCCTAGATATTTAATGACTGATGGTGGTTCACATTTTATTGATGGTGCCTTTCGTAAAATTCTTGCTAAGTATGATGTTAATGATAGAATTGCATCTCCATATCACCCGCAGTATAGTGGTCAAGTAGAATGGAGTAACAAAGAGCTCAAATTAATTTTGCAAAAGACTGTTCATAGATCTAGAAAAAATTGGTCCAAGAGACTTGATGATGCATCATGGGCTTATAGATATGCATATAAAAATCCTATGGGTATGTCTCTGTATAAAATGGTTTATGGGAAAGCATGTCACTTACCTCTCGAATTAGAACATAAGGCATATTGGGCGATCAAAGAGCTCAATTATGATTTCAAACTTGCCGGTGAGAAGAGGTTATTTGACATTAGCTCACTTGATGAATGGAGAACCAAGTCCTATGAGAATGCAAAACTGTTTAAAGAAAAAGTTAAAACATGGCATGACAAAAGGATACAAAAGCGTGAGTTTAATGTAGGTGATTATGTGTTGCTATTCAACTCTCGTTTAAGATTTTTTGCAGGCAAACTTCTCTCTAAATGGGAAGGTCCTTACATTAGCGAGGAGGTCTATTGTTCCGGTGCCATAAAAATCAACAACTTCGAAGGCACAAATCCGAAGGTGGTGAACGGTCAAAGAATCAAACATTATGTCTCAAGTAATCCTATAAATGTTGAAACTAATATTATTGAAACCGTAACCCCGGAGGAATACATAAGAGACACTTTCCGGAACATTTCAGACTCCGAAAAGGAATAGGTACGTGGTATGACAAGTAAACCGACTCCAAAATAGTTCTAATGGCAATTTTTCTCCATTTTGGAATATTTAAGAAAATAGGAAAATAAGAAGCAGCCCGGAAAGGACACGAGGCTTCCACGAGGGTGGAGGGCGCCCCCCTGCCTCGTGGTCACCTTGTGTGCCCTCCGGACTCCGTTTTCTTGCATGATACTTCTTTTGGTCGGTAAAAATTCATTATATAACCTCCCAAAGGTTTTGACCGCCGTACCACGCAAATATCCTCTATTTTTGTTTCGAGCTATTTCCGTTGCAGATATAGAGCAAGATGTCTTCTCAAGAGTCAGTCGGAAAGAGCCGGGTGTCTCATCCGACAGCAGGGCCAAGAGCAAATAGCTATGATGACCACTTTGGGCCAACTGAGGAAGAGATGGAGGTCGACTTGAAAAAGATAGATGCCATGGAGGAGGATGAAGAAGTTACTTCTCGTTTCCGAGCTGGATTCACGATGGGGGAACTACAGAGCTCAGCTATTCCAAACTCAGTCATCCCTTCCAATGTTAGATTTCTTTCTTACACTACAAAAAAAGACACATCCGTGACATTTTGGGCTGAACGAATTTTTTTTCTGTCATACATATGACACTTCTATGACGGTAATTATGACAAAACCCGGTATCATCATAGATGTGGTGGGCTCCTACTTCTATGACAAAAAATCATGACAGAAAATGGGCTTTTCGTCCTGGGCGGACCGGAGACGTAGCTGCATGACATTCTTTGGGCCGTCCAAGACGGAAAAAACCGTGGTAGAAGCGAGGGCGAGGAAAATTTCGGGGAGTTCCCGGTTGCGGTGGGAGGTCGGGGGCCGAGCGATGCGCGCTTCTCTCGTACACGTACGCGTGTGTGTGCGAGGCGTTGGATCTAACTGAACCCGAGTGAGGCATTGGGCTCTAACTGAACCCGAGCGATTGCACTGCAGGCTACGCGTTACTGAACCCGAGCGATCGATCGATGGCTGTTAACTGAACCCGATCGAGCGATTCATTCGCTACTGCTGCTAACTGAAGCCAATCGATGCTGCCTCTGGATGAACAGTGAGCGTTGCGGGGGGGGGGGGGTGGGGGGGTGGATGAACAGTTCCCGATGGGGGTGGATGAACAGGACCCCGTGGTGTTGCCTCTGGATGAACAGGACCTCGATCGATCGAGCCGGTTGGGGCTGGATGAATAGGACCCCGTGGAGGGCTGGATGAACAGGACCACCCCGTGGAGGGCTGGATGAACAGTAGATGGTGGAGGGCAGGATGAACTGTAGCCCGTGGAGGGGTGGTTGAACAGGAGCCCGTGGAGAGGGCTGGTTGAACAGTAGCCGGTGGAGTAGCGTGCGGTGGAGGCTGGATGAACAGGAGCCCGTGGATGAACAGTCGCAGGTGGAGGCTGGAGGGGGTCGATAGTGGATGAACAGTAGCTCGTGGAGGCTGGAGGGGGTCGACAGTGGAGATGAACAGTATCCCGTGGAGTCCCGTTTTGTGGTATGCCACACCCCTCCCGATGAACAGGACCCCCGTATCGACCGTAGCGCTCCAACACAAGTCCGTTTCATCCATTTTGCGGTACGCCACACCCCCCGATCAACAGGACCCCCATTTCGACCGTAGGAGGTCCGTTTCCTCCGTTTTGCGGTACGCTAGACCCCTCCCAATGAACAGGATCCTATTTCGAACATGGCCGGTCGAACACAAGGCCGTTTCCTCCGTTCTGCGGTACGCCAGGCCTCGTTTCCATCGCCTGTTCCATCCAAGCCCTCCCGATGAACACGACGCATTCCGTTGCCTCCCCATGAACACGACGCATTCCGTTTCCTCCCTATGAACACGACGCATCCGTTGCCTCCCCATAAACATGACGACGACGCTGTTTCTCCGTTCCGACCCAGACATGTACATGAGCCCTGGCCGTACGTATGCCCGAGTAGGCGTTCGAGACCCCGCCCGTATGTACACATACGTGGCCGTATTTTCTTTCTTGCACCCTGGCCACTGTACGTACGTGTACATGCTACGTGCGCGCCTCTACTACGACACGTGCGCACCTCTACGACGACACGTGCGCACCTCTACTACGACACGTGCGCGCCTCTACATCGACCAGTATGTACGTACATGTTCGCGACCAGAATGACAACGCTACGTACGCTTCGACCAGGTGGGTCCCGACTGTCAGGCACTTCCTTGCCTGCGCAAGATGTAGCTGGTGGGTCGCAGCAGTCAGGGGGCAAATCGTTTTTTTGCTCGGACACACTTCCTTGCGTGCGAAGATGTAGCTGGTGGGTCCCAGCAGTCAGGGGAAAACGTTTTTTTTTGCGAAATACAGTGGCCCGTCCGGTGGGTCCCAGCTGTCAGGTGGAGGAATCATTATTTTCCGTGTAATAAGGAGGCACTTTCTTGCTGCGGCTGTGGACCCAGTTGTCAGCCTCTCCACGTACAGTCCACGTCCGATGGAAGTCGTTCCTTGACCACGTTGACCATGCCATGCCGAGAGCACCAGGGCGGTGGATGACGGCGAGGCCTAGGAAGGGGACGACACGGAGGCAGGGAAGACTCGGCAGTTGTTTCCCACGCGGAGGGGAGTACGACTGTACGAGGGTTTACTGGTTCGTCTGCCGTCGCCGGAGAATAACAGCAGGTGTGGGTGAGTAGAGGGATGGCTAGGCTAGCGATGGGAGTACGGTCGGGCGGTGAGGCCTACGCGGCAGCACAGCCGGCCGCGAGGAGGAGGGAGCAGGCAGTCTCGCCGGCGCTTGTTTGAGCGGCTGGAGTAGGAAGAGCAGAGATTGAGGAAGCACAACGGCCGTTGGATGGACATCCAACAGTCAATGCTTGTGCGTCAACCTTTTTTTAGGAAAGCCTCAAATCTGTGGAAAACAGCATACAACCCATCTGCCATTATTTCTACTCCCTCTGTTCACTTTTATAAGACCTTGAAGACATTTCAGACAATGTGCAAAACATCCCATTTTGGGTTGTCTGAAACGACTTACAAAAGTGAACAGAGGGAGTACTAATTTACAGCCCATTTGCTAATTCTTAAGGTTTTTTTTGGAGCCCATATTCTTTTTGTTAGCATTACAGCCCATATTGTGGTAACGGTTAAAAAATTATACGAAATTTTGCATATTTCGGTGCGGTCCGAACTGTTTTTAATCCCGAAATTTCGACTCACATTCAAACTGATTTTTAAAATAAATGTATATCAATATAAAATCCAACAAATTCTCCACGCATAAAAATTAATGTAATTTAAAATCTTAAAATGAAAAAAAGATATTTGAAACTAATTGCCGGTTTGATGTGTTTTAAAAATGTACAACCCATTTCTCATTACTGATGGGCCATTTTCTCGGCCAGCCGAATGAAAGCTCTCCTCGTCTAGAAAGATTTGCAGTCCAACAGGCCTGACAAAGCGACTTACTTGACAAATCACAAAAAAACTGGGCTGTGGCCGTGGACCTGGTTGTCAGCCTCTCCACGTACAGTAATCTTCTGATGGAGGTCGTTCCTTGACCACATTGACCACGCCGCGCGGAGAGCACCACGGCGGTGGACGACAGCGAGGCCTAGGAAGGGGACGACGCGGTAGTGGAAGCCCGCGCGGAGAGGACTATGAGGGTTCACTGGTTCGGCTGCGGTGTGAGGCTGCCGTCGCCGCAGGGCCTGGCCAGCGATGGGAATAGTAGGGGGCGATGAGGCCTGTACGGCAGCACAGCCGGCCACGGGAGGCAGGAGCATGCAGCACGACCGGTCCTGCTTTGGGCGGCTGGAGCAAGAAGACCAGAGTTTGAAGAAGCACTACGGTCGTTGGATGGGCATCGTACGGTCACTGGAGCTAGAATCGTGCATATTGACTAAGTTGACAAAGCCCTCCGTCCCCGTCAACTTAGTAGGCCCACAAGTCAGCCTGCCACTAAGGTGGGTCCCAGCTAGCAGGGGGTATTCATTTTTTTGTGTGTAATAAGGAGGCACTTCCGGTGGGTCGGAGCTGACAGCGGGGGGGCGTTTTTTTCACGAAATACGGTGGCCCGTCCGGTGGGTCCCAACAGTCAGAGGGAAACGATTTTTTTCGCAAAATACAGGTGGCCCGTCCGGTGGGTCCCCGTTGTCAGGTGGAGGAATAATTATTTTGCACGTAATAAGGAGGCACTTCCTTGCTGCAGCCGTGGACCCAGCTATCAGCCTCACCACGTACAGTCCACGTCCGATGGAAGCCGTTCCTTGACCACGTTGACCACGCCGTGCCGAGAGCACCAGGGCGGTGGATGACGGCGAGGCCTAGGAAGGGGACGACGTGGAGCCGGGGAAGACGCGGCAGTGGATGCCTACACGTAGAAGAGTACGAGGGTTCACTGGTTCGCTACGGTGTGAGGCTGTCGTCGCCGCAGAATAACAGGGGGTGTGGGTGAGTAGAGGGATGGCCTGGCCAGCAGTGGGAGTAGTAGCGGGCAGTGAGGCCTCCGCCGCATCGCAGCCGGCCACGGGAGGCAAGAGCACGAGGCACGACCGGCGCTGGTTTGGGAGGATGGATCAAGAAGACCAGAGGTTGAAGAAGCACTACGGCCATTGGATGGACATCGTACGTTCACTGGAGCTAGAATCGTGCATATTGACTAAGTTGACAAAGCCTCCGTCCCCGTCAACTTAGTAGGCCCACAAGTCAGCCTGCCACTAAGGTGGGTCCCAGCTAGTAGGGGGTATTCATTTTTTGTGCGTAATAAGGAGGCACTTCCGGTGGGTCCGAGCTGACAGCAGGGGGAATTTTTTTTTCACGAAATACGATGGCCTGTCGGGTGGGTCCCAGCAGTCAGGGGCAAACGTTTTTTTCATGATATACTGGTGGGCGTCCGGTGGGTCCCTGCTGTGAGGTGGAGGAATAATTATTTTCCGCGTAATAAGGAGGCACTTCCTTGCGGCTGCCGTGGACCCAGCTGTCAGCCTCTCCACGTACAGTATTCTTCCAATGGAATTCGGTCGTTGACCACAATGACCATGCCGCGCCGACAGCACCAGGGCGGTGGACGACGGCGAGGCCTAGGAACGGGACGACGCGGAGCCAGGGAAGACGCGGCAGTGGATGCCCACGCGGAGAGGAGTACGAGGGTTCACTGGTTCGGCTGCGCTGTCGCCGCCGCAGAATAACAGGGGGTGTGGAGGGATGGCCTGGCCAGCGGTGGGAGTAGTATGGGGGCGGTGAGGCTTCCGCGGCAGCACAGCCGGCCACGGGAGGCAGGAGCAGGCGACACGACCGGCGCTGCTTTGGGTGGCTGGAGTAAGAAGACCAGAGGTTGAAGAAGCACTACGGCCGTTGGATGGACATCGTACGGTCAGTCGAGCTAGAATCGTGCATATTGACTAAGTTGACAAAGCCCTTCGTCTCCATCAACTTAGTAGGCCCACTATACTGGGTCCCAGCTAGCAGGGGGAGTATTCATTTTTTTGTGCGTAATAAGGAGGCACTTCCTTGCGTGCGAAGATATAGCTGGTGGGTCCGAGCTGTCAGTGGCGGTAACATTTTTTTCGTGAAATGCAGAGGCCGTTTCGGTGGGTCCCAGATGTCAGCTGGAGGAAATCATTATTTTGTGCGTAATAAGGAGGCATTTCCTTGCGTGCGTCCATGGACCCAGCTGTCAGCCTCTCCACGTACAGTCCACTTCAGATGCATGTCAGTCGTTGACCACGCTGACCACGCCACGCCGAGAGCACCAGGGCGGTGGACGACGGTGAGGCCTAGGAAGGGAATGACACGGAGGCAGGGAAGACTCGGTCGTTGTTTTTGTTTCCCACGCGGAGGGGAGTACGACTGTACGAGGGTTTACTGGTTCGTCTGCCGTCGCCGGAGAATAACAGCATGTGTGGGTGAGTAGAGGGATTGCTAGGACAGCGATGGGAGTACGGTCGGGCGGTGAGGCCTGCGCGGCAGCACAGCCGACCGCGGGGAGGAGGTAGAAGGCAGTCCCGCCGGCGCTTGTTTGAGCGGCTGGAGCAGGAGGAGCAGAGATTGAAGAAGCACGACGGCCGTTGGATGGACATCCAACAGTATACAGGCCATCTGTGGAAAGCCTCAAATATGTGGAAAACATCATACAACCCATCAGCCATTATTTCAAATAATTTACAGCCCATTTGCTAATTCTTACGGGTTTTTTGGGATCCCATATTCTTTATGTTAGCATTACAGCCCATATTGTGGCCACGGTTAAAAAATTATACGAAATTTTGCATATGTCGGTGGGGTCTGAACTGTTTTTAATCCCGAAATTTCGAGTCACATTCTGACTGATTTTAAAAATAAATGTATATCAATATAAAATCCAATAAATTATCCACACATAAAAATCAATGCAATTTAAAATCTTGAAATGAAAAAAAGATATTTCAAAATAATTGCCGGTTTGATGTGTTTTAAAAATGTACAGCCCATTTCTCATTACTAATAGGACTTTTTTTCGGCCAGCCGAATGAAGCTTTCCTCATCTTGAAAGATTTGCAGGCCTGATAAAGCGACTTACTTGATAAATCACAAAAAAACTGGACTAGCCATTTTCAGAAAAAAAAACTACTGGGCTGGTCTGTGGTAAACATAAAAGAAAAGGCTGTCTAGACATGCCAGAGTGTCCCGCACAGCCCAGTTGACACCCTGCTTCCGTCTCAAAAACAAATTAGATAAATGCCACTCCAATTATGGCGATTCATAAAAATGCCACTGCAATTTCCAAACTTTGAAAAATGCCACTACAATTGTTGCAAACTTTGAAAAAAGCCACTGCAGTTTGCAAACTTTGAAAAACGCCACTCCAGACTTCGAAAAATGCCACTAGAAATGGCATGAAATGGCATTTTTCAAAGTTTGGAAATTGCTGTGGTATTTCTCGGATACACCAGATTTGGAGTGGCATTTATCAAATTAACCCAAAACAAAAATAATTGGGCGAGCTGCTGGGTCCCTGGTGTCAGTCGCTCGTTGTGCAATTCTCTCGTTTATTGACTACGTTGACAATGGCATGGGACCCAGATGTCAGAAATACACTAGGAGGAGCCATTTTTATTGGCTTGAAATAAGGAGGCACTTGCTTGCGTACTGCCATGACCTTGGCGGGTCCCTGCTGTCATCCTCTCCACGTACAGTACCAGTTAGTCATGCTTCAAAACTGATTGGCACGCCATTAAAAAAATAAAGGTCGATAACGAATGCGGCACCTCGGGCCAACACGGCCAGATCGCATTTTGCACGAGAAATTACACACCATGTTTTGTTGACATGTGGTCCCGTTCCAACATATCAGTGAGACGACGGCGAGTAGTAGGAGTATTTCCGAACGGACGTGTAGGCCGGGGCGCCTCTTCGTGAACCATGGCAAACTCGCAATCGTCCACCGACTCTTCGCCTTTCCCTCTCGATTTGGAACTGCCATCGCACGCTCTTCCTCTCCCTCCTCCATTTTCCTTCAGCCCTTCACCCTTTCTTCTGCCATTGTTCGATCGTCTTCTCCATGGAGGGAACACGCCAAAAATGACCCCATTATTCTTGCCCCAATCTGAAAGATGACGTGGTGGAGGAACTCATTGATCGGTGTGACATCATCACCTCGGCTAGCATGGCAGGTTCATTCAAGCCCATTCTCGACTCAACTAATAACATCATTACAAAGAAGCCAAGTGTCAAGGAGCGGTTTGATCTCCCCTATCTTCTTCGCCGTGACCCTGATGACTGGCGCCGGCACGACGGAGGCCTCGCCCTGTGCCAGTTGATGCCGCTTGATAATGATACGTATGATGTTAAGATGCCATCCCTTGAGGGCAAGGCTTGGGCGGGCAAGGCTTGAGGGCAAGGCTTGGGTTGTTTACATTGGGTCCAACTGCGAGTGGGAACTTGTGTATGTGTACACTCGTCACCGGGTTCCACTTCCAAAAATCTCAGCACACTACCCAGAGGTTGAGCACACCGGTAATGTACGCGCGTTCAAATACGATCATGGTGACTGTCTTCTACGGAATATAGCAATTTGTCGAGTTCCCAACCGCTCTTGGAATTACAACAACTATGAAGTTGTTGCTATCTTCGACAAGCTTGTTGCCATCCTTAGTAGTTCGACTCGATGGACATTGCTCAAAAATCAGTTTCTGTGCACGAATGAGTACTGTGATGCAATTCAATACGAGGGTCTTGTGTTTGCTGCCACCACTCGTGGCACTCTTTTTGCATGGTATCCTCGTAGTTTCGGTACATTTGTCTTCCACCGTAATTATAATTGTTTCATCCACATGCATGCGGGTTAGCAAGTTTCCCTTTACTAATTAACCCTCTTCTTCTGTTTCCAAGGTCCTGTGAACATCCCACCACCTATACTTGAAAAATTTTATAACCAAGGGGGAGATGCCGATGGTGATGATCATGAGCATGAGGATGAGCAGCGCTCATATACTCTGTGGCGCCTGGCAACTAGTTCTGATGAATCACCTCTTCTTGTGTGTATACAGCCCACTGATGATGTTACTGCTAAGGAAGCAGGTGTCTCCCATGGTCGCACTCTCCAGACCTATTCCAACACCCATTGCATGGTATTCGGGATGGATACTAGTGTGCTAGCGCCAACTCCTTCTCCCTGGCACAAAATTGATAGTCTTGGAGAAAACTCGCTCTTCCTTGGACAAAACTATCCGATGATGGTGAAAGGCGATCCAACTGCTGTTGACACATTTATGAGAAGCAACTGTGTCTATACCTCGGACATTTGGGTGATTCCCTACCCTGGTACTGATATAGTAGGCCGCTTCAGCCTGGATGATCAGTCCTGCGTTGGTCTCCAGATCGACAACGGATGGCCCATCCCAGAGAATCACTTGTGGTTCAAAGCAAGCGTTTCCAACGCTGCGGAATGGTTGAGTTGAAGTTCATTTCATGGCTTGTTATTTTTTGTGTGGTGAAAACTTTAGTATTTATAATGTATCCTCGTTGTCTATGTGGGTTGATGACCTGTTGAATGTAATAAAATGATATGCTTGTGATAAACTTACTAAATTTATGAATGGCTTTCGAGTCGCTTATCTGAGTGAGTGGTGCGACGAGGCAAAAAAATATTTTCTGAATACATAATTGTACGTGCATTGCAACAGATTATCGGATGCGGCCAATCAACATTAGTAGTACACTATTTGTACTAGCTTCACATGCTTCGCGCGTCGGGCGGGTGTTTTTACTATAGCCATATGTTAATGTGTTCGTTGTACGTAACCAGCACCTCGAATCCTCGATACTAGTACTATATAGTAGGAGTAAGTAGTAGGAGTAGTAGGGTGGCATGGGCCAGAACAAGCATTCACGTCCAGGAGTACGGCACACGCCACCACCACGACATCCATCTGACAACATATTATTTCTTGGAGTCTGGGCTAGAGCAATCTCTTCAACCTGCTTCAGAAGGCGGCGCACATGTCCGCCACGACACTGCTTCAGAAGGCGGCACAGATGGGCGCCACCTCGTCAAGCTCCTCGTTCCTGCGTGGGCTGGGCCTGGACATCTCATCGTCGTCGCCAGCGTCGACATCATCAGGTCAGCATCAACAGCAGGAGCACCACCACCAGGAGCCCATGCAAATGCAGTTCCCGGAGGGGTCGCTACAGCAATGGCTGTCGCGGTTGGAGCCTAAGCCAACTCCGATGATGTCGGCCGGGCTGGGCCTCGGGTTACCATACGACTCTACTGGCGGTCCGATGGGGTTCCCGGAGCTCATGATGGGCCAGTCATCACTGTTCAGCGCCAAGCCGGCCACGCTGGACTTCCTGGGGCTCGGGATGAGCCCCACCGGTGCAACGACGAGCAGGGGCCTCCCCGTGTTCATGCAGCCCATGGGCGGCGTGGTCGGCATGGCCCGGACTGGCGGCGGCGCGACGGAGACGTTCGGCTCCGGCCCGAGCGCTCATGCCAAGCCGTGGGAGAGGAACCCGAGCAACTCGCCGATCCTGTGAAAGGACTGTTGGGCTGTATCAACACGTAGCACAGCAGCTGTAAAATGCTGCTTGTGTCTAATTAGCAGCAGCTAGTCATCAGTTCTTCGCCGTTCTTTTGTTTCTTAGGTTACAATCAAGTACGTAAGTTACTTTTGTTCTGCCCTGCCCTGAAGCAAAGTTTCTTTTAAAGTTCATTCACAGATCAGTCGGTGTTTCCCGCAGTTAAATGCACCTTAACATTCAGTACTGTGGGTTAATTAGAGAAGACGACAGGTTGTTTCCTGCAAAAGTGCGGACGAGGACCGGTCAAGCCACCTGGCTGCCACTTGTTAAGATGTGATAGGCTGGGGACTAAATCATCACATCTAGTGCAAGTTGGGGTATGATGGAGTTACATTTTGCATGTTTGGGACTAAATCATCACATTCCATGCAAGTTAGGGTACTTGGGGTGCTTTTACCTCTAACTTCAGCCATCGCGCGGCGGCGAGGTGGGGGTTTGCCGATAGTCGGTTTCCTTAACTGTGGTCCCACTTGTAAGGCCAACTCCAATGCACGACCCCAAACGGACCTCCATTTTACACGAACTCCAACGATAACTTTGACTAGAAAAGCAAGACCAAAGAAAACAAGAACCACAAGAATACATTTTACTACTGTTGTAAGTTGGATTAGTGCCTTCTCGATGCATTCATTGTTGATCTGCGGAGGCTCGATCTTGCGTGCTTCTTTCTTCTTCGAGTGTAAAGAAGTAGACGTTGCTTCCTCGCATCTAGTCTCATGTCTAGCCTCTATTCTAGTAGGAGTATCAACAAGTGCACTAATCTCATCCGAGAGCAGAACCAAAGATTTGGTCGGGTTCTTCCTCCTTTTGCCGACACGTGGGACATACATCATCCAGGTCGTGTCATGAAAGAAAATAGAGTGGTAGTTGAAGCCACGAGATGTGCATCTTGGGTTAAACTGTAAATAGAATCTTACTACTCTTGAGTAACTCCAAAAGCAGCCACCGAAGATCTTTATTGGATTTGTTTTTCATCACTAGCACGTTGAGGTGAAAGATGTGCAGGTTCAGTGGGTCCTCTTGCGTTTTCACTGACATGTGGGGCCGCATGTGAGCAAACAGATGATGGGCTCCACGCGTCCGCTGACTGGCTGAGAAGAGAGATAGAGGAGGGATGAGCACGGACTGCAGGAAATTTGTTCTACGTACCTCGATATAGGCTCGATATAGTGGGGTGGCATGGGCCATAACTAGCATTCACGTCTAGCAGTACGGCACATGCCACCCACACGAGTCCCATCCGACACTAATTTTCTTGGAGTCCGTGCTCCAGCCATCTCTTCTCCCTCCTGTTTTCTCAGCCATCGCGCGGTGGGCGGGGTGAGGGTTTGCCGATAGTCGGTTTGCTCAACTGCGATCCCACTTGTAAGTGAAAATGCAACACCGCACGCATTCCCGCTTGAGCGGCGTGCCGGACCAACCGTGTAGGGGTGCGACGCGAACACGGCAGGATTTTCCTTTTGAACTCGTAACTTGTAAATTTTGGTTCTGCTCCATGGCGCGACCGATAGATAGAAAATAACGATTTTGCCTAGAGTAATGAGAAGTTTGGTTCTGGCGCCGTTCATGCATGGAGTACGTACGAAAATTATGAAGTTGATGCGAAAGGTAAGATAATTACTGTAGTATCATATACTACTACATGGATTTGACGGAAAGATAAAAATACATACGGATCCATCAACGTTCAACGACATCCTCACGCCCTAGTGCGCCGGGTCACCAACCGACGTGTGAGGAGCAACGGCGTTGGCAGCGAGCTCAACGTGCTTCTGAACAGTGCCGTCCAAGGTTGCCCTGCGCTCCAAGAAGGCCAGCGTCCTATCGTCCTCCTCTTGCATGTAGTAGTCCTTGTGGACGATTTGCGCATAGACGTGGGTGATTATGTCGATGGTGTCTTGCTGCGCCAGGCGCTGCGCGGCGAGTGCGACCTCGAGGTGGACATTCTCCGGCGCGACGGCGGGCAGTCGCAGGGCCACCAGTGCGTCGAAGAGGTTGTTACCATAGTGGCCGTTGAGGGTGGCGGGCATCGCAGAGCCTGGGCGCGTCGGCTGGAGGCTTACGTCAAAGTCGTCCGCAAGCTTCTTGACGACGGTGAACTTGTTGAGGAAACCGACAAGGACCTCGTCGAACAAGGAGACGAAGTTGTCGTCCAAGCGGCCCCTCGCCCTGGCGGCCTCAAGAAATACTACCTGGAGACGTTCCTCGGTGCCGGGCCGTAGGCCGGCGTCGTGGACCATCTGGCACAGTCGGCTGATGCTCGTGCTCATCGCCTCCATGGGTCTAGCGTATCTTCTAGTCAACTGATCTTGCGATTCGAGTGATCACTCAGCCCTTGGTTAGCGTGCGTAGGTGCGTAGGATTTCGTACTACTCCTCGGCCCTCTACTGCACCTGCCTTTGGCTGTATGATAAGTGGGCCAGCCACCTCCTGGGGCCACGTGTCATTCACCCAAAGGCAGTTGCCGTAAGTCAATGAAGCTGCGTTCCCCTCCGTGCCGGTGTAGTATAGTCATCTCACCGGACCTCTAGTTGGGGCCAAACGAGAGAAGTTTGATGTTTACTGGTTTATTGGTCCCCTTTGCATTTTGTGCCAAGTTTTGAACTTTGATTTAACTAATAAAATGTTAATGCATGTAAACAAAAATGTTGTGTAAGTCACCTTACGAAAACCAAATAATCCCAAAATACTTAGGCACGGTGCATTAACTCCCTCCTTGTTTCTTATTTCGTGACATATCAACCAATGAGAGACGTGGGCCGTGCATGCTTTCAATGACTTGAGACTACCAAACATGACATGCAGTGTTTAGTTCATTGCATGTAATCCTATTAGTACTCTAGTTAGGAGTAGCAAAAAAACATTAAGTTCTCTCGCCGATAGGAATAGAACACCATGTATTTATTTATAGAGGGAGTAGTACATTTTTGGTGACATGCATTACTAGATATTGCTAGTCAAATACTAAAATCCAGATGGACGTGGTAGTACTCCTAAATCCAGACGGTGGTGCTACTAGTACTAGTAGTAGTACTACCAATGTAGGAGTAGTAGTAGGAGTACTAGCACTGTACTATCCGTTGGTCAAATTATTACGTGCTGCTCCTCACAGTGAAGTGACAAGACCCTGCACCGGAGATGACTCCTGAGTATAGGCGCCGTGTTCAGCATACCATAGTCAGCCTCACCGTCTGCAGTCACTATCATCATGGCTGTAGAGCTAGCCTACTTACAACTAGCCCTGTTCGACATAATTTCCCATGCGTAGATGCCCGTGCATTGCACGGAACACCAAGATTGGGGGTGGACGGCTCTGGCAGCGGCCATCGCGCCAGATTTTTCCACAGCCTTCTACTCCTAGATGTGGTGGGGAGGAGATGAGGCTGATTGTGAGAGACAAGGAGTTGTTTGTAAATAGGGAATAAGTGCAGGCATCTTTTTGCAAAAATGGAGAAGCTTGGTTTGTATGCGTTAGATCTAGATCCAGCGGCTATTGGTGAAAGATGGGAGGCACAACATCATCACCAACTCAGGACCTGTTTGATTCGCAGGATTTTGAAAACGCAGGAATAGGACACGGCAATATTACAAGTTTCAAACTGATATTACAAATGTTAGGAGTAATGCTGCACCTACGAAGAGGGAATTACTAGGAAGTTTACGTAAGAACTTTTGTTACTTTAGGTGGATGCAACATTATCGTACAAACTAAAATCCACCGCCCTGACAAGTCACTAATGGGCAAATAAGTTTTTGAGTCTCTGGCCACTTGATGTTTCAAAAACAAATTCAGCTTCTGCGGAGAAATGAGCTCCACCGTGTACCCACGCGGGTGTGGCTGGGCATGAAGCGTGAGTACGTGCACGGTGCACCTATTCTCTTCTTGTATACGTACACCACCTACATGCGGTTGTGTAAGAGAGATACAAACCTAGAGAGATATAGTGTCAGGGTTCTTGAGAGTTTTTTTTGGGGGGGGGGTCAATCAAAAAATTTAACATATTCAATGTGTGTGAAATAGAGTCCTGGATATAACATATATATAGAGGGGGCGATCCACGAGAAGAGAGTGGAGGTATCATCGGCTTGAGGTGTCCATAGAATCGAAGAGAGGGATGATGTGTGTGTGTGTGTGCGCGTGATCGATAAAGAGTGCCATCGAATTTGTGTGTGCCCACGTCAAAGATATAGAGTGGCTGGCCTACTGGAACGTGAGATGGGATATGTGCAGTTTGTCTCTGTGGCATGGATACCTACCTGCAGTGATCGACTATCGGTGTGTGGTGGGGGAAGAGGGAGGCCCAATTAACTATAGAGGTACAATGGCTGGTATATGTGTGGAGGAGGAGAGAGGCCTACCTCATGTATTAAGGAGATCGATCTGCCTCATGTATTAAGGGAGATCGATCGGCATCCATGCATATGTGTAGGAGATGAATAAGGTTGGGAGAGAGACAGAGCTAGAGTGTTGGAGGGGGTGGTAGTGGAGTTGCTTCTAACAAATTGTGGGATAGGCTTGCTAGACAAGCGGAGGGCACGCCCGCAATATCAATAAGAGAGGAGATGGCTGCTTGTTGTCTGTGCACGTGCGTGTGAGAGATGGGTCAGGAGGCATGCACGAATGATGAGGGGGGGGGGCGATGTGGCTGTGGTAAGCAGACATAACTATATAGTAAGATCAATCGCCCTTTGTAAGAGAAAGGAGAGACATAACTTGTGAGGTACGTCGATCGATGGGGGGGGGTAGTTAAAGTCGATCTAGGTATATGTTGGGAGATCGATCGGTATACATGCATGTGTGTGTTAGAAGCAAATGAGGCACGAGGAGAAGGATAGAGAGAGAGGGATGCATGTAGGAGGTGGTACGAGAGGCATACTATATCGAGGGGGAGGAGTGTGCGAGTACGAGAATGATGAAAAGAGTGGTGGGAGTGAGGCATGGACGGTGACAAGAGAAGAGGGGAAGCTTGTGTTTGTGCTAGGCACACCTGGCTAGAGAGGCATATCGATCGATGTGTGCCGTAAAGAAGGAGCTGAGGGGCCTACACACACCGTGGGTGAACGACCTAAAGTGAAAAGACGAATTTGCGCGATGGAGCTAGAGAATGCTGAGGGAGGGTGAGAGGGATGCGGGCGTGTGCATGCACAAGAGAAAGTTAGCGCTAGCTACAAAGATAAGAGGGTTATGTGGGTGTAAAAGACGAATAGAGATCATAAATACTTCATTATAAAAAGCGAATTCAGATATTTGAAGAATTTATCATAGTGTTTGAAACCGACGGATGTGTGAATATATATAACGGTGATACACATGGTGTGGTTATGAACATGGTATACTACATTTAATATATTTTATCTCTACTCTTATAACCCCACAGCGCCGCCTTAACCTGCTCCACCGGAACCGCAGCATCCTCACCGACTCCTCGGATGAAGCCATTGCCTACTTGGCGCCACCAAAGAGGTTGTACACTCATCGCATCACACCATCTCCTTAACTCGACCTCCCGGCGCCGACGGGGCTCCATCCCGCACCCGCATGGAGCGACTACCCACGGCGGCTCTCCCCTAGTGCGAGGCCCCTTCAGCGGAGGCGTCCATACCAGCCGGATCTGCTGCTGCTGCTCTCCCCCTCGCTCGTGCTGCTGCTCTGCTCCGATTAAGCCACACTTCAGTCGACTGAATTGACTTTTGGGTCAGTCGATTTTCAGGGGTTGGGGGGCTCGCCAGAGTTAAGGAAGAACCACCCGCAGCGGGGACGGGGGCTCGCCAGAGAGGTAACCCACTATCTATCTTAGGGTTCAGGGTGGGGGGGGGGGCTAGAGGGCTGGCTTGGGCGGCGGTGGCGAGTTGTTTCGGGGCGGCGAGTCGGCGCTGGGGCCGGCGGTTCGGCTGGTGGTGGCTGGCGGCTCAGGGGGGTGCAGGTTGAAGATGAACTACAGGCCCTCCCTAAACTACATGTCAAGTGCCTCTCTGCTACCATTGCGTTCAGTTTCGACAGTAGCATTCAGATTCCACAGTAAATTTCAGTTTCGGCAGTTAAGTTCAGAGTCAACAGTTTTTACCTCATCTGTTGTAGTCAGGTGGTTTTTGGTGATGTTAATTTTACATCCATTTTACATCATCTTTTGGAGATGCTATTAGAATCCCACTTGAGATTGACGATGTCTGTCTTGTGCTGCTTCAGCCTTGACGTCTTACGGCTCACCGGAGCTGCTCCAACGACAGAACGATCCATCACAATAGAGCAGTGCCCTGCATGCCGTCTACAGATTCCTCAGATCTTCCTCCACACCTTTGACAGCCACCTCTGCCTCAACTACTTCAGCGACCAACCCAATGATGCTGAGGTCGACACGGCTACGGCAAATAGGTTGTACACTTGTTGCATCACTTATTACTATACATTCACGTCGATCCATTAGGGCTATTTTGGTTCAACAGAAAAACATCGATCCACTGGTTGTTACCATCACTCTAAATTTCTGCATAATCTCACCATATTTTTTTCGTATGCATGTCAGATATTGTACACAGTCATGCTGAACATGTAGAGAAAAATAGAAGAGTTTTGCGCGGCAATACAAGTCATGCAGACATCGCTCCATGGTGGGTTCAATGGCAAACCCTCCCCGCCCCTCTCCAGATTGTAATCCAGAGGAAGATATCTATTCTGAGGCGGATTCGGACGCCGCTGACCACTCCTTTTTACCCCCAAGGTGTTTGCTCTACCTTGGCATGATGATGTTAGTCATATCATGCATATGTTGCCTTGCAGTGCCTACTTTTGACATCATATATGTCATCTGCTTAGTTTAGACATGTTCTGTAATGCCACATGTTTAGTTTCTATATCATATATGGGAATTATGCAGTCTCATGTCTTTTAGCCAGCCATAATATATGTGAAATGTGCAATGCCATCCTGTTTAACCATGCATCATATATTTGAATGATATCTTGCCCATCCTTTTCTTCATTACATTTCCATTTGTCGACAATGTTTGTACATTAAACTACTCTTCCTGTGAATCAGCCATTTGGGTGGGAGATGGAAAAATATGGAGTGAAAACAAGGCCTTCAGAGCAGACAGTGCTACATGTCGAAGCAGATCTCTTGTTGGGTCCCGATAGCTCCTCAGAGATGGATTCAGAGATAGATGACCAGTCCTATTCCCCCACTGAGGTGTATGCTCTAACTTGGCACGGTTATACTGCTCATATCATGCATACGGTGTCTTTCATTGCATAGTTTAGACATCATATACACAATATTCAACACCATGTTCTTAGTTCAGACATCATTATCGAATGCCCTCTGTTTAGCATATAAATCACATATGTGAATTAAATGATGCGATCCTAATTACTTAGATAACATGTAGGTGAATTATGTCATGCAATCCTGCTTAGTTATTCATCATATCTTTGAATTATGTTATGCTATGCTATCCAGTTTAGATAGACATCATATATGTGAAATTATGTCATGCTATCCGTTTTAGTTAAACAATATACATGTCAACTATTTCATGCCCTCTTTTTTCCACACTATCTATTGCATCTGTCTCTCATACAATGTCTGTATATTCAACTATGTTTCCTATTTATCAGCCATTTGAATTGGAGCGGGTGATGCCAGTATCTAGCGGACTAAAAACACAGTCTTCAAATAAAACAGTGCTACCTCTTGGTGGAGATAGCACCCCGGTTGTACATGCACAAGAACCAGCCCTACCACACATAACCCAAACTCTCGCAGATTGTACCCCTACTACGATGGACACAGAACCAGCGTCACCCAATCTAACCCCAAACCCCAGCCGATAGTAACCCAGTTCCTGTTGACACAGCACCAACTCCACCACAGAGCTCCCAAACAAGAGCAGTTAGTAAGGCAGCTCCAGTGCCCAAAGGGCCAGTACTATCACGGCGAACCCCAACTCCACCAGTTAGTACGCCTATTCCTGTGGAGGAAGCACAACCAGCTAGTCGTAGTTTAGCATCTATCGCATTTGATGTTGTTAAATCGTATGTGCGTATCTTCCCATCTTGGAAATATTATATTGAAGATGAAGGAAAATGCTAGTTGCAGGTGTTTGTCCAGGAGTTATGTGTAAGTAATGTTATTCATGGCAATTACTTTGCTTCGTCACATACATCCTACCTCCATGATGGTTATAATACAGCAAATTTTCCCATTTTTCTCTATAGAGAAGGACCGATTTGGAAACTCAGGATGAGGTAACCTGTGCTAATACCTCTGCTATCTTCAAGAATGCTTGGTGGAAGTGTTGGAATTACGTGAAGAAAACATACTTCACCGGCAAAGAAACTCATCAAATTCCCTTACGTTCTCCTGAGACACATTTACTGCACGATGACTGGGAATGCCTTGTTCTCTACTGGTCCCGAACCAAGAATGTGGTAAGGTCTATGAGCTCATTTTCTATTTTTAAGTATTATATTCTTGCGTCTTACTGTACTCTGTTCATGTAGAACAAGTGACTAAACCTGAAGAACAACTATTCTAATTTAAGATTCCATTGCTACCATAGGACATGGATATATGTTTGTTTGATGCTTTTATTATCACTACTAGGAAAAGGGCTATAGATGGAATTGACACTAATGGCGCACCTGACATGTGGTGCGCCACTACAATATAGCAGCGGCGCACCATGTGTAGGTGCGCCACTAGTGTGCGCCATTAGTGTGGAAGACACTAATGGCGCACCAGATACATGGTGCGCCACTAGTAACAATTTTTTTTTCATTTTTCCAAACATACTAATGGTGCATCATGTAGACAGTGCGCCATTACTAGTTAAAACTAGTAATGGCGCACTGTCCACAGGTGTGCCATTACTAAGTTTTTTCCCCCTAGCTAATGGCGCACCGCCAGTGGGTGCGCCATTAGTAATATTTCCCCTAATTCGCCCGATCCCTTCGTCCCTCCCTCCACTTCCCCCCTCACTCCACACCCGGCCGCTCCGACGACCCCCGCGGCCCGCCTCGTTGTCTTGGGCCTCGCCGCCGACCCACTGCGCCGCCGCCCCACCCTCCGCGCCGCCGCCCCACCCACCGTGCCACCGCCCCACCCACTGCGCCGCCGCCCGGTCTCCTCCATCAGTAAGCCCCCCTCCTCCTCCGCCCGTCCATCGCCTTCGGCCTTGTGCCCCACCTGCTGCCGCCCCACCCACCGCCGCCCTCACCAGAGCGCTGCCGCCCCCAAATCTCTCTATCGCTCCCCGCCGCCACCTTCCTCCTCCCCCACCCCCAATCCAGCCCCGCCACCGCTGCCTTCCTCCTCCCCCACCCCCCAATCCAGCCCCGCCGCTGATGACTCTGCCCGCCGTCGGCTCCCCGCACCATCTCCTCCTCCACTGACAACCCCGAGTTCAGGGCCGTGCCCACCATCTCCTCTGCCTCCGGACGCCGCCCCCTCCCCCGTCGTGCAGAGCATCTAGGATGGTGAGCTCCCCCTCTTCCCCCTCTTGATTTCCTTCTGATGTGTTCTAGGGTTGGGGGTTGGAGAATTTTGGACAAGGAAAGGGGGTTGGAGAATTAAGTAGCTAGGGTTGGGGGTTTGCAAGAGAAGAATCTGTAGTGTTTGTGCAGCCCACCAGGCAGTGTTCAATTTACTCTTTTTGTTATGGCTTCGGAGCACTGATCGGCTATACTTGGTGCAGCAAAAGCTTTGATCATCGAAACTGCTTAGATGGATGCTGTCTTTTTCTATAGATGGATCCTCGATCGGTCTTAGTTTGGTCTTGCCAAAGTAAGTGCAAGCAGATTTGAGGTGACTGTAGTTTGGCATCTTCAGAATTTCAGAAAGGTGGATAACCTTCTAATGGCCATAATGTGCCCTACTGTCAAAAAATTCAGTTAGGTACAGTTAGCATCATGTAAGAAAATGGCCATAATGTGCCCTGATAATGATGTATTTTGTCATAAAAATATATAGTGGACTGCCATGATAATGACATGCTGCTAGTAGTTAATTCCATGAGTTGTTTTATTGATATGGCACATTTGCAATGGAGTTTTATATATCTTTAGCCACTGTTCATTAACAGCAAGTCAATTTTGTTTACAGTTGAAAGTAAGTGTGTGGTTTGAATTTTTGATCTGATTATGACATCTAGAATTATGTCAGTTTTGTTTTGTAACTAGAAGACCAAAGTGTGTTACTCACCTGGGATCTTAACTGTTGGGGGCAGTATTGTAACTATAAGACCATGTATTTTCAGAATTGAGCTAAAGATATTTGGGGGTACTATTTCTGATTTTAGAGCACCTTTGCTGGATGTATTTTACAGCAGCTGTTGGAATCAAAACAATGCTTGTGGGTTGTCCTGTTAAGTTGAGTGAGTCATTAGAGGGCAGATAGAGTCACCCACACCAATTAATGTTTATGAAGAAGAAGAATACACCTGTTGCTGCTACTGTTATGCCTGTGTTCATTGTTGTTGCTGCTGTAGTTGTGATGATGCTGTACTTGTGATGATGCTATTTGTGATCTTCTGAAATGACCCATTGGCGACTTCATTACGCGGGGATAATGATTTTGCAGGTACCCCGAGAGGCCCTTGAGTTTGCCGGAATGTCGATTAACTTCCGTTCCGGCAAATTTGGGTACTCCATATGTCCTATTTTCAGCAAAGGTCATGCTGAAATTTTCCGTGAATTTTAGCATGACTTCGCTAAAAATAGGACATATGGGGTACTTGCTACTAATGCATGGGCCGGGGTATCTTAGTACTTAATTAAGTAGGATCAACTGCCCCTTTATTCTTGCTGCATTAAACCATAGGTTTTAGGGTGACTCGGTGTCGATAAGAACCTAAATGATGAAAGCTTAGGCTTTTAGGGTGCCTCGGCGTCGATAAGAACCTAAATGATGATAGCTTAGGCTTTTAGGGTGGCTCGGCGTCGACAAACCCTAAATGATAAAACCTTGGCTTTTAGGGTATGTCGTCATCAGACGAAGAAAGTCTCCCGGACGACGAAAGTCTCCCGAGGGAGTGCGACTGGTGCCATGACGATCGAGGTCTGTGCGACATGCCTCACCTGGACGATGATCGGCGCTTCAGCATTAAGCTCGAGGAGACCTTCGAAGTTGAAACGGTACACAACGACGACAAGTGTTATTTTCATAATTAAGCATGACTTCAACTATTTCAACATGTAATTTTCATCTTTTACAATTCGAGTATAGCTTATCCCATGCCATGCAAGCCGCTATGTCTTGGAGAGGATGGATTATGAAGACCATGAAATTTCTGAAACAAAGAAAAATCACCTAAGGACTCATCACGATGTGGACTTTGAAGTAAATCTTTATAATTCTGAGAGCGTAACCCATTTTGGTTGCAAAAATTGGGAAGCATTTTGCAAGATGTATGGTTTTGATGAGGGTATGCTTATCACCATGGATCTTGGTAATCCTGACATCGACCAAGACAATATGGACATTTGGGTCCTTGTTGATACGCCTCCAGTTCTACCGCTATGTGAGTTTCTCAAACATAGTTATTAGCTAATTTATATTGTTTATTTCAAAATAGTTGACATCTTATTTCCATTGACAGCTTATTTTTATTGTTCAAAGAATGTGTGGGAGATGGTAGACAAAACCCACTACACCGATGGCTCCGAATTAACAACTTACAAGGAGAAAAATCATCTGGTCGGATTTTGTACTGACATTGAGAATTACAATATCCACAATCAAACTCCTCAACATTATGGTAAATACGTGCCACTAGTGCATGTGTTCAACTACGGTAACTACCATGGAGATACCCTGGTAAGATTTTTACTATTACGACATCCGTGCATCTTTTGCATACTTCTAAAACTAGTACATCATTGCTAACTATGAAGTTATTACTATGTTTTTCAACAGATAATCCCAGAGAATTGTGTGCCTCATTTGATGTATTAGAAAGGTAGTCTTAATGTTTAGAACATACAGCCAGGTCATCCTACGAATCTCAACTGTCCATACAAGATTTCTAAAAGAAGTGGAGACATGAAAATCAAAGGATGGAAAAAATGTATGGACAGTCGTAAGGAGGTTCTTGGAAGCAAAAGGAAGCGAAGCGCAAGAATTGGAGACAGGATGATCTCCATTCTCCATAATGGAGAGTCAGGGTCTATATTGTTTATGCTATTTTACCTTAAATAGGGTATTTAGGTCCTGCCTAATACTGATGATCATGTGCTAAGAACAATTAAGTAGGGTTGGTTCGAGACTTGTAATGTTCTATCTTAGTATTACTTCTGACAAACTCGCTACTCGCGGTCTCGAGACTTGTAATGTTCTATGTTTGTTTAGTCTTTTGAATTCGGAGACTAATATGATGAATTGTATTCGGAGACTAATCTTCTATTGTATTCGATGAATCTGCTCTTGTTGTGGGGTGCTGTCTATATTGTGTCCAATAATATATTTTGTAACCTGTGCAAAATTTAGAAAAGTAAAAAACCTAATATTCATACTAATGGCGCATCACCCCACAGTGCATCATTAGTATGCCAGATACTAATGGCGCATGGTGGCCTATACTAATGGCGCACGGCGTGGTGCGCCATTAGTAAAAAATACTAGTGGCGTGGTACTAGTGACGCACCAGTAGTGCGCCATTAGTAGGCAAAACTGGTGCGCCACTAGTAGGCCTTTTCCTAGTAGTGTATGTACTAGTACTTGGCAATAGAAGACTTGGTAGTTTAATCCTGTCCACCTTACTAATGAATTGGTTCACCGAAATGTGTTTCATATACTAGTCCATGCTAAACTTGTTATGTGTCTGCTTGTTTCTTCTTTTAGAATGCTGACAGAATATTGGGGAAGAGTGCCTTATTAAGCAACGGTAAAGGAAGTAATGCAGATAAGGTTCAGGATAGTGACACATCCTGTCTTGGTTTAGTGTTGGAGTTACTGGCCACTACCGCTTGCACAAGCTATTCAAACTCACTGTCTGAATCAGTTCGGTTTCTTGAGTCTCAACTACAAGCTGAAAGACATCGATCAGCTGTGCTGCGACAAGAAGCGGAACGACTGCGGAAGTCCCTGGAGCATTCAGATGCATACTTTCTGGTGCAACAGCAAGCGTTGGAGGATTTTAGCGCCAAACAGGACAAAGCCAATCAGCTTGCTAAGCTTATTGCCAGCATGGTGGATACCCAGGATAATGTTTCTTGAGCTCTTCTGAAGTTGTTTCAGTTATGCTCTTGTTTTGCTGCCGCGTTTATTTGCACTGATGGCCAATTTTGACGGCCATTGTATATGATATGCTGCTTTATTCCCTATATTTGCACTGGTGGCGAACTTTGATGCCCAGTGGATGTAATATGTGTAATAGCCATGATAGCCTAGCGTTAGTTGCTTGCTTATTTATTTCCTTGCTGTCTTGTTTATTTGTTTTCTTGTAGTCATTGAGTTCTTTTTCCGCGGTTAACTAGTGGCTGCAATAACCTATTTTTTAAAACTACGCCACAATAACCATGGGCTAATATTTACTGTAGTGACACTGGGCCTCCTACGGGCCGTAGAAACAGTGGGCCTTCTACGGGCCATAGAAACAGTAGGCCTTCTACGGGCCGTAGAAACAATGGGCCTTCTACGGGCCATATCATCAATGGGCCTTATACGGGCCGTATGATCGATTGGCCAAACATGGGCCAATAACAAGCCGCATTATGGCCATAAACGGGCTAGAGTTGGAATCGTCCGTTCATGGGCCGACCGTAACGGGCCATCGTTAATAGGCCGTATTTGATGACGCTATGAAAACGGCCCAACGTATTAACGGACCACAAACGGGCCGACTATAACCACGGGCTGAATTTGGCCCACAAGCAGAAAATGACAGTAACGGGCTGTAAGTAAACGAATGCTGGAAATGAGCCCAAGAATAAATGGGCTCTGAGAAGGCCGAAAGATAACATGGGCTGGAAACGGCCCAACCGAATAACGGGCCGTTAATGGGTATAAAGTGATACACTGTTCATTACGGGCCAGTTTCACCACGGGCTGTTAATGGGTGTAAAGTGATACACTGTTCATTACGGGCCAGTTTCACCATGGGCCGTTAATAGGCCAAGAGTTACATAGGGCCTCATATGGGCCGAAAGACGTCATGGGCCATACATGGGCCAGAAGTGAAAACGGGCTGGAATCATATTGGATGGCCCAGATGACGCTACTGGGCCTAATTCGGATAGGGTGTAACGTGCCTTGGGTTAGCGGGCTGTAAATGGGCTATATGCGAACAGGCCATTAACAGGCTTTACATGGGCCGGCCCGCCACCTTTTGACCAAGTCAAACGAGCCGACCTTTTTACAGGAATGGGCCTCTGTTGGGTCGTGCCACGTGTCGACGTATCATAGGCGCCTATCTGACCCACTAACGAGCTGACATGTGTTTCGTCCGGCCAATAAGAATTTTACACGTGGAAATTTCCCATTGGTCGGGGATGTTAACGGGTTATCGGATCCAAAACCCGACCCAATAGCTTAACGGCGTTCCATTACGGTGGATGCCACGTGTCGGTCACCCTTGACGAAAGCACTTCTGTGACGCGCGATTTATCGTCATGGAAGTGGACACTTCCGTGATGATAATTTTGGTAATGTCATGGAACACTTCTACGACAGCACAGGTATAACTATCTTGATTCTGTCATAAATTTGTCATGGATGTACATGCATGACAAAAAACGCGACCTACTGTGACAAACACGTATCATCACGGAAGTGTATTTTTTTGTAGTGTTATGAAAATATGAAAAAGAGTGTTACTTGTTCTCCCGCAGCTATGCAACATCCTTGAGTGAAAGGAGCTTTAGCCCTCACGGGCAAGCTCCGTAAAGAAATAATGGACCTCAAGCAGCAAGTCAATAAGCTCGAGGAAGAGAATCGTATCCTGAGGGGCATCATCGCCAAGAATATCACATCACCAACCCCGAAGAAGGAAACATAAACACATGGGTATGGGCACTCCCCTTGGCAACTGCCAAGCTTGGGCGAGTGCCCCGGTATCGTATCACCATCAATTTTATCTTTACCGTTTTTCTTAGTTCGATCTTTTTGATAATATCTTGATCTAGTGGAATAAAGTTTTAGTATGATCTAGTTGTGAGTTTTGCTTTATGATCTTCCTATGTAATCGAGTCCGTGAGCTATATATAATAAAGATTAGTGTTGAGTCAAGGGCTGGATTATTTTGCTATGATCTTGAGGGAATAAAATAAAAGAGAAGAAATAAAAAGAAATAAAGAGATCATATGAATCTTATGGAGAGTAATGAGCTCACATATTAAGAGTATGATGAATAAAAGTTGTTGAGAGTTGACAAACATAGTTTTGGTCAACGTTGCAATTACTAGGAAGTAATAAAGAAATAGAGGTTTTCACATATAAATATACTATCTTGGACATCTTTTATAATTGTGAGCACTCATTAAAGTATGATACGCTAAAGAGTTGATGTTGGACAAGGAAGACAATGTAATGGGTTATGTTTTCTTACATCCGAGATAAATTATATTGTCATGGATCATCCAACATGTTGAGCTTGACTTTCCCTCTCATGCTAGCCAATTTCTTTGCACCAAGTAGAGATACTACTTGTGCTTCCAAATATCGCTAAACCCGTTTTTGCCATGAGAGTCCACCATACCTACCTATGGATTGAGTAAGATCCATCAAGTAAGTTGTCATCGGTGCACGCAATAAAAATTGCTCCCTAAATATATATGATCTATTAATGTGGAGAAAATAAGCATTATACGATCTTGTGATGTTGAAGAAATAAAAGCGACAGACTGCATAATAAAGGTCCATATTTACAAGCGGCAATATAAAGTGACGTTCTTTTGCAATAAGATTTTGTGCATCCAACCATAAAAGCGCATGACAACCTCTGCTTCCCTCTGCGAAGGGCCTATCTTTTATTCTTGTCTTATACTTCATGCAAAGAGTCATGGTGATATTCACCTTTCCTTTTACATTTTATCCTTTGGCAAGCACAATGTGTTGGAAAGATCCTGATATATATAGCTAATTGGATGTGAGTTTTCATGAACTATTATTGTTGACATTACCCTTGAGGTAAAAAGTTGGGAGGCAAAACTATAAGTCCCTATCTTTCTCTGTGTCCGATTAAAACTTCATACACATAAATATTGCATGAGTGTTAGCAATTGTGAAAGATTAAATTATAGTTGAGTATGTGGACTTGCTGAAAAGCTCTTATATTGAATCTTTCCTATGTTATGATAAATTGGAATTGCCTCAATGATTGAGATTAGAGTTTGTTGGTTCTCAATGAAGTTTATGATTCATACTTGAACTTGTGATAGAATTTTTACTTTAGCATAAAAGATCATATGACAATATATATACGTACATGAGGGCATCATGATCATTCTTAGCATAAATATATGTTGCTGTTCTAAGAATGATCATGATGCCCTCATGTACGTATTTTATTTTTATCGACACCTCTATCTCCAAACATGTGGACATATTTTTCGATTTCGGCTTTCTCTTGAGGACAAGCGAGGTCTAAGCTTGGGGGAGTTGATACGTCCATTTTGCATGATGTTTTTATATCGATATTTATTGCATTATGGGCTGTTATAACACATTATATCACAATACTTATGCTTATTCTCTCTTATTTTACTAGGTTTACATGAAGAGGGAGAATGCCGGCAGCTAGAATTCTGGGCTGAAAAAGGAGCAAATATTAGAGATCTATTCTGCACAGCTCCAAAAGTCTTGAAACTTCACGGAAGTCATTTTTGGAATTAATAAAAAATACTGAGAGAAGAAAGTACCAGAGGGGGCCCACACCCTGGCGACGACGGTGGGGGCGCGCCCCCTGCCTCGTGGGCCCCCTGGTGGCCCTCTGATGCCCATCTTTGGCTATATGGAGTCTTTAATCGAGGAAAAAATCATAAGCAAGCTTTCGGGAAGAAACTCCGCCGCCACGAGACGGAACCTTGGCGGAACCAATCTAGGGCCCCGGCAGAGCTGTTCTGCCGGGGGAACTTCCCTCCGGGAGGGGGAAATCATCACCATCGTCATCACCAATGACCCTCTCATCGGGAGGGGGTTAATCTCCATCAACATCTTCACCAGCACCATCTCATCTCAAACCCTAGTTCAGCTCTTGTATCCAATCTTTGTATCCAAACCTCAGATTGGTACCTGTGGGTTGCTAGTAGTGTTGATTACTACTTGTAGTTGATGCTAGTTGGTTTACTTGGTGGAAGATCATATGTTTAGATCCATTATGCATATTAATACCCCTCTGATTATGAACATGAATATGCTTTGTGAGTAGTTACGTTTGTTCTTGAGGACATGTAGGAAGTCTTGCTATAAGTAGTCATGTGAATTTGGTATTCGTTCGATATTTTGATGAGATGTATGTTGTCATCCCTCTAGTTGTGTCATGTGAACATCAACTACATGACACTTCACCATTGTTTGGGCCTAGAGGGAGGCATTGGGAAGTAATAAGTAGATGATGGGTTGCTAGAGTGACAGAAGCTTAAACCCTAGTTTATGCGTTGCTTCGTAAGGGGCTGATTTGGATCCATATGTTTCATGCTATGGTTAGGTTTACCTTAATACTTCTGTTGTAGTTGCGAATGCTTGCAATAGGGGTTAATCATGAGTGGGATGCTTGTCCAAGTAAGGGCAGTACCCAAGCACCGGTCCACCCACATATCAAATTATCAAAGTACCGAACGCGAATCATATGAACGTGATGAAAACTAGCTTGACGATAATTCCCATGTGTCCTCGGGAGCGCTTTCCTTCGTATAAGAGTTTGTACAGGGTTTTCCTTTGCTACAAAAAGGATTGGGCCATCTTGCTGCATCTTATTTACTTTTATTACTTGCTACTCATTACAAATTACCTTATCACAAAACTATCTGTTACCGATAATTTTAGTGCTTGCAGAGAATACCTTATTGAAAACTGCTTATCATTTCCTTCTGCTCTTTGTTGGGTTCGACACTCTTACTTATCGAAAAGGCTACGATAGATCCCCTACACTTGTGGGTCATCATGCGGCGCCCCCTCCATAGTTAACACCTCGGTCATATCGTCATAGTGCTTAGGCGAAGCCCTGCGCTGGTAACATCATCATCACCATCACCATGCCGTCGTGTTGACGAAACTCTCCCTCGGCCTCAACTGGATCAAGAGTTCAAGGGACTTCACCAAGCTGAACGTGTGCAGATCACGGAGGTGCCGTGCGTTCGGTACTTGGATTGGTTGGACCCCGAAGACGTTCGACTACATCAACCGTGTTACTAAACGCTTCCACTTTCGGTCTACGAGGGTACGTGGACACACTATCCCCGCTCGTTGCTATGCTTCTCATAGATAGATCTTGCATGATTGTAGGATTTTTTTTGAAATACTACGTTCCCCAACAAATAGAACTACGGACACTACTATACCATAATCTCGTGTGTGCACCTTTTGTAAGGTAATCTTTACTTGAACTACCTAGATCATAGGAATTTTTCCATCATTAAACTAGGAGTAGACCAACAATTGTGATACAAGAACTCACTTCCTGGGAGTAGTCCAGTGAATGTTCATTCTGAATTGGAACTTGACTTTCAGATGCGTATACAGTCCAAACAATTTGGTTCAACATTGTTCAGGAGCTATTAATTAATTATTTGCAATCAATTACTTGAATACAATTGTAAGTTCATGATTAAAAAAGATTATATTTCTACATGGAGATTATCACAAATACTCACTCTCTCCATTACCTTTTATTACTCCACAGTGACCAATGCACTAACTCTTGAGAATGATTTGGGACTGGTATGCCCATTTTTGCTACTATGATTAGAGGAGTCACTATTGGAGGCTACTTAATGATCCTTCCCTTTCAGAATAAATACACCTAACAATTCACAATTTGTATAAAAAACATAGAGAGTAAATATTTGGGGGAAACCAGTTTGGGTTGAATCATTAAAATCCATTCAAAAGAGTTTTAGAACAATTATGAAAATACATACGTGCAGAGAAGATATAATATACATGCATATAGAATTTAAGGGACAAACTATAAGGTATAGTAAACAAAATAACATAAATATGGAACTTTCAGTGTTAGTGTCTGCAAAATTAAGGCATGGAGGAGGAAGGGAGAAACTTGTGGCCAATTTAGTCAAGTGAGTTGAATATGTTGTCTAGGAGCCCCAAGATTTTAAGTTGTGACTAATCTTATTTTAAGTTATGATGAATCTCATCATACCTAGTTCAATCTCGTTACCGACAAGTCTCTTTACTCGTTCCGTAATGCATCATCCTGCAACTAACTCATTAGTCACATTGCTTGCAAAGCTTATAGTGATGAGCATTACCGAGAGGGCCCAGAGATACCTCTCCGATAAACGGAGTGACAAATCCTAATCTCAATCTATGCCAACTCAACAAACACCATCAGAGACACCTGTAGAGCATATTTATAATCACCCAGTTACGTTGTGACGTTTGATAGCACACAAGGTGTTCCTCTGGTATTCGGGAGTTGCATAATCTCATAGTCAGAGGAACATGTATAAGTCATGATGAAAGCAATATCAATAAAACTAAAAGATCATTTATGCTAAGCTAACGGATGGGTCATGTCCATCACATCATTCTCTAATGATGTGATCCCGTTCATCAAATGACAACACATGTCTATGGTTAGGAAACTTAACCATCTTTGATTAACGAGTTAGTCAAGTAGAGGCATACTAGGGACACTCTGTTTGTCTATGTATTCACACATGTACTAAGTTTCCGGTTAATACAATTCTAGCATGAATAATAAACATTTATCATGATATAAGGAAATATAAATAACAACTTTATTATTGCCTCTAGGGCATATTCACTCACTATTTGGGTGCACGTAATAGATATCATATATGAAAATACCCATAATTATGTTTTGGTGTAGGGAATGGGTTTCCTTGATTTCAGACATTGAGCTTCAATAACAAAATACTATTGAACGCTCAATGACTATGTGAACTAAATAATACAAACACTAGTTGATTGATCGCTTCCTGATATCCCTAGCCAATAGTGATGGGCATGTTAGATGAATATCTGTTGAGGTATGAAGAGCAAGCTTTGTAGTATCAGAAGAATCATCCCTCGGTATTTGAGAACCATGGTATCAAATTCCTGGAATTTTCTATAAGCCAATGATTAGCCTTGCACACAACTAGAGAACTTCTCTTGGTCCGCAACTTAGACTACTGAGGTTGTAAATCTCACTAGCTTTGTTAGTTACCATAATTAATGCATTAGGTTGTTTGAATTGAGTTTTATACGCAAAGGAAATTGATATTTAGATGATTAAAGAACTGAAAAACAAGTAAACTATATTTTGTTTATGAGGAAGAAAAGACTGGTATCCATAATTTGACTAGTGGCATCTCTCGGAAGTAGCATATGCATGCTGAATAAATTAAAATTGTGTATCAGTAAATTGCAACACTTATGGTTACTCATACATGTCATGATTGCATATGGGAATTATATCCTTATATCTATAAACTTTTATGTGATAATGCCAAAGTGCATGGGATCTATTCTAGACCTTTTTGATAAGCAAAAGTAAACCTAACGAGGAGCATGATGAATTGGCTGATGGAAACTAGTAAGGAATGGCTATAAAAGCCATAAAGATTGTCTGGTGGTTTGTTTGATGACAAGAATCATTGCAAGAATTCAAATAGTAACAAACATGCAATAGTGCAACAAGTGACCCAATCCCTAATTGTGCTAAGGAAAAGCTAGTTGTTTTACTTATAAGGATCAAATCGCTCTCATGGACATACATGAGTTTCACCAAGTTACTTTCATTGAGTTAAGATTCATTGATTTGATAATTCATTGTGTGGTGGAACCTATAATAATGTGTTGTTCTTAATTGAATAAACAACTCACTTAAGATAACAACTAACCATAGCTTCAAATCTTGGGGGTTCCAATATCCCCTCATGCAATAGTTCATAAACTTAGCGTTTGATAAATAATGTCACTCCAACCACCCATCATAGATAAACTAATCACACAATGTTCTCCTATAGTTCCATAAAGGTGAGGTGATATGCAATTGATATTCGCAATTATACCACAACATAATGTCAAATCATTGAACTTTATTCAAACTTCACAAGATTACCAGCAACAAGGTTTATCCCAAGTCCTCAAGAACATAAAGGATTGCTCACAAGAAATCATATGGATCATGATTAGTGGGGATGAAGATATGATTAATAATTTTAACATATAAATATTTCGCCAACAAAACTTCTAAGCATCAAACATAGAGAGTTATCAACACCAAAAAGTAATCTCGGCAAAGGATGTGAGACAATAGTTCATAGACTGAAAGCTAGGGTTGGAGATGGATGATGGGGTTGCTGATGATCCCCATGATGCCTTCATTTTTCCCCTTCTAGAGGGAAAGGATCACGTAGAAACAACCTTTGGGGAGCAGAAAAGTGCTCCGCCTATGGTCTGCTCACAGATAGCGGCGAAAAAATATAGTAAAATTCCAGGGTGACTTTTATGGTAATATAGGATTAATGGGTACTGAATCTTGTCAGGGGCTTCCCGTGGGCCCCATGCGACCACACCACACTGTCAGGGAGTTACCGCATGCGTCCCACAGGGGTCCCGCCAGGTGGGCTCATGTGATAGCCTGGCTTAATACGGATGATAGACTACTCATATCAATAAGGAATTCCTTCTTTTCCGGAAACTCATTCAGATAGAACTCCAAAGTTAAGCGTCCTCAGCTTGGAGTAATTTCAGGATGGGTGACCGATCGGGAAGTTGCTCCCGGGTGCGCACGAGTGAGGACAAAGTGCGCAGAAAAGACTAGTATTGATCTGTGGGGCCAGTCTAGATCCTGCTAGGAATAACGACCACCGGCGGGTGTGTCCGGGAAGTTACAAGTTGGTATCAGAGCCGACCCTCGCGGTTACACGGATGTTTGCGGACAGGTGCGCAGTCATGTTGTGCATGACGTTTGTGACCCGTCGTGGTACACAGCATGGCACATGTGCCGGACTGGAAGCATAGACATATGTGCCAAGAGGGAACGTTCCTGTGGCCCGACGAGGACGTCGGTTCCTCTGAGTGGGGATCAATAAGGAATTCCTTCTTTTTCGGAAACTCATTCGGACAGAACTCCAAAGTTAAGCGTGCTCAGCTTGGAGTAATTTCAGGATGGGTGACCGATCGGGAAGTTGCTCCCGGATGCGCACGAGTGAGGACAAAGTGCGCAGAAAAGACTATTACTGATCTGTGGGGCCAGTCTAGATCCCGCCAGGAGTAACGACCACCGGCGGGTGTGTCCGGAGAGTTACAGCTCAGTCGCCCTGTCTTTCTTCTGGCACAAAAATAATTACATCTTTTTCTGGAATTTTTTGGTATCTAGAAAATTCTTTTCTTCACTGATCCTTATTTTGCTCATTCTCTGGAGCTTTCTGGTAATTACCCTCCTCTGGTTAATCATGCAAATTGAGGCAAAAAAGTAGTACTCCCTTCGTCCTATTTAAGTGCCGCGAATGCATGTTAAAACTCAAGTTTAACCACTAAATTGACTAACTAAACATGGATTATGTTTCACAAAAAAGTGTACTACTCCTTCTGATCCATATTAGTTGTCGCTCAAACGGATGTATCTAGCATGCTAGATACATCCGTTTGAGCGACAACTAATATGGATCGGAGGGAGTATTCAATTTGTGTTTGACATGTAGCACATATATTATTGACCAAATTCACGGTCAACGTTAAATCACTTAAAATGTGGATCCCTTATTAAAGGGACAAAGGGGTATACTCTACTGCAAATTCTAAGGTTGTCGCGTGAGATAACACAAAGTAGCCCCTTCCATGGATAATGTCTTATTGTTATTTCATAGGATCTCACAAAATAGCCTCTTCCATGGATAATGTCTTATTGTTATTTCATAGGATCCCCAATAACTGTTGTTTTGGTGGTGTTGTGCTATTCGATGAAACTAAGAACAAATCTGATAATAACTAAATAAACTTTAGTAAATGTGTGCGGGACACATGTAATCTACGAGCACTCTCGTGCTGCTAACGTGTTGCCGCCCACAAAAACAAGAGATAAGCACACACAAAATACAAATAATAATATGTGCCAGTCTTCTTAATCCATGAGTATTAGCTCCTTGCCCTCCCAACGAGTTCCCCAAAAGTCCCCCGCAAAAAACAGTACCCTAAAAGAACACAAATAAGATTTAGATGGATACTGCTCAACTTAACTAGTCAACAGTATATGTACAGTAGGGGTCCCTTGCCACCTCTAGAAAGAGGATTCAGAGGGAGTTCGTAGTTCATGGCCAAGTTATTGCAAACATATCATCTAAAATAAAGCTACTTTTTCATACTCTGTTAGCACCATCATGCCATAACCCGTAGGAAACTTCTAGTGTTACTGCATTGGATCAATTATATACTACACCTTATTTTAGATCATATGATGCACCGGAAAAACTCTCTACGTTTAGAGTACTGCCGAGGCAGAGGTGTGGTGGCAAGGAACTTGGGCCAATCATCCCTTAGCTCTCCCCTCTGGGACACTTAATCCTTTAAAGCTTATCTCTAAATATCGTGCCCAGCAATAGCATGCATGCACTATCATTGGTTATCTCATGAAATTCATCGATTCTCCTATTTCAGTTACGAGGGAAGAGGACACCACTATATTCCATTTACTAAACAACGAATTGCTTAAACTGTCACCATATTATGATATCAATCCAACAAACAACATATATTGTCACGATTCAAAAGGAAATGAAAAACTCGCGGCTCGCAGGCACACACATACATGGCATTTATTCTTTATACTCTTTATAGGTGTAACACTACAACATATTAGTAGTGGTTATTCTCCCAGAACTGAGATTGGAGCCAATCAATCAGTTTCTTTTCCACCTGAAACGCCGTGGCCAAAACATCATCCGAAATGGGTGGGTTTGATCCAAAGACTGCATTGGCAATAGAAATAACTCCTGGGTTTTGGCTGCTGAGTGATGACAACGCTGCTGCTGGCTTGTCATGCGCTAGATTCATTTGGAAGTGGATCATTGCCTTCGGGAACACAAATACGTCACCCTTCTTGACCACCCTGGAGAAGAGCCTATTTGGGTTGGATGTGACAAATCCAAGGTAGAGAGTTCCCTCAAGCACAGTAAGGAGCTCAGTGGCACGGGGATGTATATGTGGTGTGTTCACGCCCAATGGTCCATAGTCGATTCGTGCCAGCGAGATACCAAGGGTGTTGAGGCCAGGAAAATTGATGACGTTAATGTTGGTGACGTTGGACCCAACCTTGCTGTTCTTAGTATCCCTAGGTTGGTCAAGCATGGCTGGATTGAAGAAATCTTCCGGGTTGACGGCCATTGGGTCCTTGCAAGGAAATCCATTAACTCGCACTGCATGCATGGAGGAAGTAACACTAAGTTTACCCGCAAAAAAAAAAGGTAACACTGAGCTTACAAAGTAGCATGCATTTTGAGTAAGTAGGAATTTATAATACCTTGTTTTGGTATCAACATATAGCATGTAAAACTCATAATAACTCAGGTGTGACCACAGATATGCTACGAGACCATTACAGCATCACTGGTATTAATGCATACATACATACACATGATACATATACATACCAGGTGACTTCATGTCGGCGACGCAGAAGTCTTGCAGAGGGCTAGGGTCATAGGCAGTGGCCTGCCATGAGACCAGCGCAAGAAGCACGGCAAGGAGAAACAAGGAGGAAGAGGAGGCCATTGTGAGATGCTTTGTCCATGGAGGCATGGGTAGATGTTCTTATATAGTCGGAGTTGGCTTTGGCTCAAGGTGGCGCAAGCACATAGTGTGGTGACATGATGGAACTTCTGCATGCATTTGAGCAAACAGGACAAGTCAAGTACGAGAGGAAATGATCAACCGGATTGAAATAGTCAGCTCTAGGTGCTACAACCTGATTGGTTGTTCAACATCTCATGTTTTCTTTATATACTTATATGCATGGTATCTGCTCCGCCAAGTAACCTTACGTGTGCATGCGCTTACATATTTTGCACAAGCTGGTCGACGATCCTGCTGATTTTCTTCCGTTCTCCCGGGGGTGCTATCTAGCCCGGTTCTCCGGGCGGTGCTATCTAGCCCATGCTCATCGTAGAGACCGGAGATATGCATGGGCAATTCAACCGAGTAGCATTTCCATGTTTGTAAGAATGGTGGATAACGACAATGACATGTAAGCAGAAGTCATCATCATATCTTTATCTAATGCGTCATACTACCTAGTCCTATAAATAAACAACATAAAAAGCAATTGCATGCTTGTAAAAATGGTACGTTCTCCAGGTATTACGTTAGCTCATGTATATAAACCCCCTTTCATCAGTATTTGGTTTCAGAGTTACAATGGAATTATGGATCATGTTCTCCACAATAAAAAATCCTCACCAAAAAAGGAATAAAGAATCATGATTTTGTTTCACATCCGCCTATGATCTGCGGACGGTACTCCCTCGGTTTTTTTTACCCCGCGTATAAAATTTGATCAAAGTCAATCTACACAAAGTTTGACCAAATTTATATCAAAAAATATGAACATCTACAATACTAAAACTATATAGTATGAAAGTACATTTCATGATGCATTTGATAATATTGATTTTACATTATGAATGTTGATAATTTTTAATATAAAGTTAGTCAAATTTTATAAAGCTTGACTTTGACCAAACTTTATGTATATGCAGACTAAAGAAACGGAGAGAGTACTGAGTATGAATTATGATAGTATGCAATAACATTAAGGTTGCACTAGACAATTTTGTTGAGTATGCACTTACGACTGCAATAGTACGTGAATTTGAGAGCAGGTAATTAATGATGACCGGTTCAACGATGGAAAAGTCAGCGGTCGTGACAAACATGAGTTCATTATAAGTTCGGTCGGTGACATGTTTCATATCTCTATGCAGATACGTGTACTGTTTTTTTTCTTAATATCAGCTACGTGTGTTTTTTTTTTTTTTTGCGGGTGAGCTACGTGCGCTGTCATTGGGGCTATATACGAGGATTCAATATTGTCAAGAAGAAAGTTCCAATGTACGGACAGATCCTACGCTTATCCCTTTTCCAAATATTGTATAGTCAAATCGTACTCCAACTTCACTAGCGGCATCTCGGCGAGCGCTTACATCATCACCTCGTCGCAGTTGGCACACACAATAGCGAGTACCTATCTCGTGAGGCGGCCATGCAGCCGAGAATTGCACTCAAATCCGTTCTTTCTTTTTTTTGCGAGGTAAAAGGATTGTATTAATTAAGGAAGATCAGTACAATCCTGTTGGCAAATGATGCCAATATCATCAGGTCCATGACGAAGCCACACAGCAGTACGTGGTTCAGAGATCCCTAGCTGGGCTAGGGTGTGACTAACTTTATTCTTACTTCTACTAACACGTGATAACACGTACTCACGACCTAGTGCTAGAAGCCGCTTAGCTTCATCAACTAGTGCAGCAACAGGGGATCTATTTTGCTCACTGTCACCAATCATGCTTGCAGCAATGGTACTATCAGTTTGCAAAATGAAAGGCAACGTAGACCACTCAAGGGTGAGAGCGATTCCTTCCATGCACGCAGCTACTTCCGCCTCCAGAGCACTTGCACATGTGGTCAGTAGTCTGCACGATGCAAAGATTATAGCTCCATTGCTGTCGCGTAGGATCATCCCAGCTCCTCCTATACCATCAGACTCATGCCAAGCACCATCAACATTTAGCTTTGCCCAGCCCTCGAGTGGCTTCTCCCATCGTTCCAGCGGCCTAGTGCAATCAGCAGGGGTGGCCGGCATCTTCAGACGAGCTTTGCTGTTACGATGCTGAATCATCATCTTCCCTTTAGTTACATCCTCATGTGGGTGTTGCTGGATGCATCTTAGGCTCTGCATGTAGCTAGTCAAGAATCGACAAGAAGCATATACTGGTGGGGCTGGTTTGTTGTGGACAACTTCATTCCGGACATGCCAGCTCCGCCAGAGTGTCATGATCACCGGGCAGGCGCTGCTCATCAGTGCATTGGTTCATCACATGTAGAGCCCACTCCGGGCCCGAGTTGACGACATCCTCGAGGCGAGGCATACATTCAGTGCTTGCCATCGCCTCCCAAAGCATCCTTGCGAGCGGACACCTGCACAAAGCATGGTATGTATCCTCGGATTCCATGCCACACAGCTTACACACATTAGTAATCTCCAAATTTCTTTTTGTTTTATTTTCCACCGTCGCTACAGAATTAGTGATAAGACGCCACACAAATATGCGTACCTTTGAAGGAGCAGGGCACCCCCACACTGCCTTCCAGACGGCACGAGTGCCGTCCGGTGCCCTGCTCGTTGCACCCACATTGGTGCTTGTAGAAAGGTCGACGCCGAGGTGGTACGCACTGCGGACAGTGAAGACACCTCGCAGATCTGGTGCCCATGCCAAAACGTCCTCCAGTTGGTGTGGCGATGCTTTGATCTTGAGGATACATGCAGCATCGATGGAGTGGAAGTGGCGCTGGATTAGGTTTGGGATCCAACGCCCCCTCCCATCAAGCAGCTCGCTGACGCGGTGAAGGCGACAATTGCCACGGCCCATGACAGCTGAAAAAGTACGTCGTTTAAGAGGTAGATTGGGTCTGAGGGGTTTTGCCGGATGTGATAGCATTGGTCTCTGTGGTGGACTAGCGCTTTTCTGGTGTGATCAAATTTTTGTGGATGTCCAGGAAATAAATGATAGATATATTGATGCACATGTTCGTTTGTCTGCAACTGAACCGCTCTCACTACCAGAATCTCCCCCTATGCCGACGGCCAGGGCCCCTGAGTCCCGTCGGGACAGACCTATGCCGACAGCCCCCGTCGGCATAGGGCCGTCGGCAACATATACGTCGGCATAGCCAGGGAGGCCGTCGGCATAGAAAAGCCGTCGGCATAGATGCTTTCCCGACGGGGGCTGTACATCTATGCCGACGGCCCTTGCCGTCGGCAACAATCACGCCTAACGGCGGCCGCTGTCAAGTTTGCCAGACGACTGGTCGCAACGTGGCACCCCTATGCCGACGGCCTAGCCGTCGGCTTAGTCAAAAACTATGACTGTGTTGAAAGGCATGGCATGCTTTGGGTGAATAGATTGAGGATGAACTAACCGGCGAGGGGCCAGCGTTCTGTGCCACAAACTCCTCAAAGCTCAGCAGCACTGGTTGTGCTGGAGGGCATTGTGCTGGAGGGAACTGAGGACACCTGCCGGCCGCCATTTCCTGAAAAGCCTGCTGCATCTAGCTATCCCTCTGCACTTGGTGTTCATAAAGCCTCTGATGCCACGCCATGGTCTCCTGGTGTGTGTACTCCAGGTAGGCCTACGGTATGACATGATGGAACTCATAAAACTACTAAATGCGGAAAATAAAGTGAGCAATGAAGATAAGAGGGAAAATACTTACAGATTGTTGCTCCTGAAAGAGGGACTGTGCACTGGTCACTGGCTGGCTCATGCGCTGGCTCAGGCTCGGGTCGATCCGACGAAGCTGTGTGTAGGAGATACTAGGAGTGATCACAGCATCGAGAACCGCCTCCCGACCGTGTTCCTTGGGCCCCATCCTCACCACCGCCATGCCGTCCAGAGGCGCCGCAATGGGGTCAGGTGTGTCAGGATGTAACTTCAGATACGCTTCGGAGTAGGCCTTCTTCCTCCCCGCGGTCTTCTTGCCGTAGTACTTGGGCTCGCCAGGCTTGGGGTCCTTCCACGCATGGGCGATCTCCCACGCCTGCATGTGTGAGAGCGGCCGCTTCAATTTCTCCTCCTGCACCACCAAACAGAGGTTAGTCATACATAAGAAAGTGATGGTAAATAGAAGAAGAAGAATGTTTAATGGGGTTAGTCATACATTAACTGCCTTGTGGAGATAGTGGCACTAGTAGAAAACAGGGCTTTGGTCCAGGCCGGGTCAGCCCATTAGTCCCGGTTAAGTCCAGAACCGGGACCAATGGGGGCATTGGTCCCGGTTCGTGAGCCCAGGGGGCCGGCCGGGCCACGTGGGCCATTGGTCCCGGTTCATCTGGACCTTTTGGTCCCGGTTGGTGGGATGAACCGGGACCAATGGGCCTCGCTCCTGGCCCACAACCATTGGTCCTGGTTCGTGCCTCAAACTGGGACTAAAGATTAGACCTTTAGTCCCGGTTTGAGGCACCAACCGGGACTAATGGGGTTGAGACCTTTAGTCCCGGTTCGTGCAACGAACCGGTACTAAAGGTCCCATTTTCAAACTCTCCCCCCTGTGGATCGCCTTTTCAGTTTAAAAAAAAGAAAATGATGGAAATGTCAAAAAAATAAAAGAAAATAAGTTTCCCATGTGATATATGGTCTAGTTGTTGGGAAAATTTGCATATGTGAATTTTGACTTTATTTGCAAAATCTCTGAAATTTGTAAAAATGGGCATAACTTTTGCATACTAACTCAGATGAAAAAGTTTTTTATATGAAAAATCATCTACTTGAAAAGTTACATCCAAATTATTTGCAAAATCTCTCTGAATTTTTATATGAAAAACCCCGTTAAACATTTTCAAAATCCTCAAAAACCTAATAGAAAAAAGTTACGGGGCTTTTAAGATCTAGAGTGAAAAAAATCGAAAAAAATTCAAACAGTGGGCAAACTGTGGTCAAACAATGGTCAAACTAATTATTCTAGAATATGAGTGTTACTAAATAATTATTTTTGTTATTTCAATTTTGGTCAAATCTGGTCAAACTGTGGTCAAACAATGGTCAAACTAATTATTCAAGAAATATTAGTGTTACTAAATAATTATTGTTTTTAAAACAATAGTTTCAAAATAAAACTATGAAATGTGTCACTTCATGCTCAAGCAAAATTCCTGAAGGTTAATAGGATTGACATCTTAGTATTGTCAGGAAAACAAGAAGTGCAGACTTGGAGCGAGGGAGAATAGAACCCGGAAGTTAAGTGTGCTCAGGCTGGGAGAGTGGGAGGATGGGTGACCGTTCGGGAACTTAGATGATTTGGAATGATGAGAGGTGATTAGAGGATAAATTGAGAAGTGATGAGTGGTGGTGATTACAGACTAGAGGTTAAAATAATTCAGAAATTTGAAAATAAAAAAAATTCAAAAAAAAAATTCAAAAAAAAATCATAAAATTTCCTTTAGTCCCGGTTGGTGTTACCAACCGGGACTAAAGGTGGAGCTCCACGTGGCCGCGGCCTTTAGTCCCGGTTCTGGATTGAACCCGGACTAAAGGGATAGGCATTAGTACCGACCCTTTAGTCCCGGTTCCAGAATCGGGACTAAAGGCCCTTATGAACCGGGACTGAAGGCCCTTTTTCTACTAGTGTGGTTTCGGTTTCCCTGAGCATGTACTCCCTCCGTCCCTCGGTTAGCCTTATTTTTGGTTCTCATAGCCGCCCAGGCTCCATCCTCATCACACCAAAGATCCACCAATGCCGCCCAGGACTCGTCTTTTCCATAACACCAATTTGGACACACCTACATAATAAAAGCATAATGGCATGTAGGTGTGTCCAAATTGGTGTTATGGAAGCATAAAGCATAAAGCATAATGTACCACAAGGTAATGAATGCATAATATATGAAAGCATAATGAAAAATCTTTTATACTTACCGCCAAGAACTCGGGCCTCTCCAAGGTAATGCCCATCCTCCGTGCTTCTTCCTTGGTCATCTTCACACCAAGAACGTCGTGGTAGTATGTGGAGATGGCCACATAGCGCACCTCGTACTGCATCTGGCGGGCCTTCTTCTTGCATTGGCGCAGCACGATCTGGTCCGCTCTAGCCCTGTGCTCCGGAAGAACTCGATAGAATTTCTACGATCATGCATGAAACAAGAATGGAAGAAGCCATGAGTTAAATCATTCATGAAACTAGAATGGACTTGTGCTTCTGAAGAGAACTCACCCAGAAAGTAGTGATCACGGCCTTGGCATGGGTCTCATGGTCCGCGTGGCGGGCCGCTTCCCAGTGGTCCCAGCTCGTGGCCAAAACCCGACGGTCCGGCTGCCTGACTGGATCCGGACAGTACAACCCCGGCCAATATAACTTCAGCAAGACGGTGATGAGGCCGTTGGGAATACGGACCCCTTTAGAATATATCCAGTTGCTGCAAAAGAATGAACTATTAGCATGTGACAAGCAAAATAAATAACAACCGGAATAAGCATGTGACAAGCAAAATAATGAACCACTTACTCTTTTCCCGTGGGCTCAATGAGCCACTTCTGCTCCTCAGTAGCAGGAACCTGCTTTGGTAGCTTTGTGTTGCCACGCAGCCACCCCTTGTTGTCAACCCCCTTCCCGTCACCACCATCATCCCCGCCACCACCCTCCTCCTCGCCTGCCTCCCCCTCCCCAACCTCCTCCTCCTCCTCGCCTGCCTCCTCCTCCACCTCCTCCTCCTCCTCCTCCACCACCACCACCTCCTCCTCCTCCTCCTCCCTAGAGTGTACTCACTAGAGGAGGGTACCTCACTAGAGGAGGGCCTCGAAGACAACACCCCTAAGTCGGTGAGGGTGCGCTCTTTCTGGCAGCGACCCCTATAGTGGCTCTCCCCACAGCACCTCGTCCTCTAGAGGCTCTCCCCCCGCCCCCTCCTCCTCTAGGGTCACCTCTCCCTCGACCTCCCTGTGAGGAGTCATCGTCAAGTAGCCAAGGGGGAGGATTACGTGCTCGACCACTCCGACTAGGCAGGCCGACGACCTTGCGTAGGAAACCCACGCCGTCGGCCTTCCCCTTGCCCATGTTCCACGAACCTGCATTGAAAAGAGAAAAAGCAATTAGTAAATTAATGAAATGAAGGAAAAGGCATGATAATAAACACATTAATAAAAATGCATAAAAAGGCATATTCCTAAATTATAGAAAAAAATACTTGAAACGTACATCTGCTAGAACCCATATGAATCATCACTGTTGTAACCTCTTTCTCGGTCCGTCTCATCATCACTATCAATCATATCATCTTCGTTGTCTGACGGAGGTGGAGGCTCTTCCTCGTCGTCAGCGTCTTCGTTTAACTTTTCTAGCATAAGTATGTCATTTTCATTGACAATGGTCTCACCATCATTCTGTGCATCGTAGATGTTTGGGTCCACATCATCATCACCCAATGGTCTAGCGTCATCGTTTCTAACCACATCATCATCATCATCATCATCAGGTTGCTCTTGATAGAACACTCCCTCGTATGTCATGGGGTTAATGTTGTAGTAATCGTCTTCATTCGGGTCTGGTAGCTTACCATGTGGCGACACCTTGAACACAACTTCCCAACCTTTTAGATACACTTTCTGGCATGGGTAAGGCAGATAATATACTTGTGTAGCTTGGGTAGCCGCAATGAAGAGATCGGCTCCGGCATAGACGGTTGATGGTTTAACTTCGACCAAACCAATGGAAGGCGTATGTTTCACCCCCTCCCGCGGATCGAACCATCGGCATTTGAACACAGGCAGACTTAGGGTCTCACGCCCCTGGCGGAATTTAACCTCGTATATATTTTGTACCCTTCCGTAGTAGTCTACTGAATTTTGACCAGGGGGTGTACACTCCAGTATTTATAGTTTTGGGATCGGGGCGGCTGTTTTGGTGCTCCTCTGTATGGAAGCGATACCCATTCACATCATACTTTTTACATGTCATGACGGCAGGGTCAAAACCCATGGAAACCCATCTCAATTCATCATCCATAGATATGTTCGGATCTTTTCCCTACAAGTATAATGGAAATTGTTGCGTGCTTTAGTTCAGTTAACTAATAAATGTTGAAGTAGGTATTTAATAGGGGAGTGTGTAAAATTACTTTCTCCATGAACCAAGCAACAAAAATTTTACGTCCAGGGTTTCCATGACGGAGAAGAGTAAGTGCCTCCGCCTCAGTAGGAGGATTCACTCCCGTCCATTCCTCTTGAACGAAATCACTAAAAAAAGATAAGCGGTGTTAGACCGGGACTAAGTGAACATGAAACATGATGATGTGGAAGACATAAAGGAATGGTGTAGTGGTATTACCTCATCCACACTTCCTCAACTTCCTTGATGTTGTGCAAGATATAGAACATGAGGTCCTCCCACTCTTGTCGTGGCATGTTATAAGATTTTGAGGCCCCAGCCCTCCCACCTTGCGCGTTGAATAGATCGAGCCTGGGTTGATACTTGGGCTCTTCTATATTGTATCGAGGCACCTTGTTATGCAGATGGGGAACGTGGTTTGGATAGTATGATGTCCTGAGGTCTGACACTTCCTCTAGGATAACTGCCTCAGCTATGGAAGCTTCAATCTTAGCTTTGTTTCCACATTTCCGTCGGAGATGCTTGTTCTGCCTCTCAGGGCCGTACTGCCAGCGATTTTGCACAGGGCCCCCCAACAATACCTGGTTCGCGAGGTGCAGAATGAGATGTGTCATCGGAGTAAAGAAGCCTGGCGGAAAGATCTTCTCTAGCTTGACTATCAACTCCAGTGCCTTCTTATGCAAATTTTCAATCACCTCTTTACTTACTTCTTTAGCACAGAGCGTGCGGAAAGATTTGGCGGCATGCTAGCCCCCGGAGGCCGCCGGCCAGAGCCGTAGACGCGCGAAGGGCAATCTGCGTAGAAGGAATTTTTCGGATACTTCTCCATCACCAAAAATTATGAAAAAATACCATCGTTCCTATAGCACATGTGCCCATGTCGTGCAAAAAAACTCATGATTTGGTCGCGCTCCGAGTATTTAGTAATATTGACGCCGCATCGTTACCGCAGAACGTCTACTACCGTGTCATCGCCGTCCGTGAGGGGGGGCCACGCCCCGGAGACGCGTCTCGCCTCTTCGGACATGCCACCACACCACCCCGCATGTATGAGGGCCCGGTGCGATGCTCCGGTGGCATTGCTAACCCCCAGTGCCCCCGTCCTGCCTAAACCTGTAGCGTTTGACCACGGGATCTAGCCCTTTGACTTTGCATGGATGGGCTTTGATCAGTGGACCCCCCCACCCGGTTGTGTTAGGTCAGCCCATAGGAACACTTTGGAGCAACATCCGGGCCAGACCCACAGCAAGATCCCCTCCATGTAGACCCGACGCGTCCGTTTCCCCCCTCCAGGTGCCGGCGGCGGCGCCGTCCGTGAGGGGGGCACACCCCGGACACGCGTGCTGGGCGTTTGCAACCACCACAACACTTCCAGACTTGTGAGAGGCCACCTACGCAAGATTTGGCGGCATGCTAGCCCCCGGAGGCCGCCGGCCACAGCCGTAGAGGCGTGAAGGGCAATCCGCGTGGAGGGAATTTTTCGGATACTTCTCCATCACCAAAAATTATGAAAAAATACCATCGTTCCTATAGCACATGTGCCCACGTCGTGCAAAAAAACTCATGATTTTATCGCGCTCCCAGTATTTAGTAATATTGACACCGCATCGTTACCGTAGAACGTCTACTACAGTGTCATCGCCGTCCGTGAGGGGGGGCCACGCCTCGGAGACGCGTCCCGCCTCTTCGGACATGCCACCACACCACCCCGCATGTATGAGGGCCCGGTGCGATGCTCCGGTGGCATTGCTACCCCCCCCCCCCAGTGCCTCCGTCCTGCCTAACCCTGTAGCGTTTGACCATGGGATCTAGCCCTTTGACTTTGCATGGACGGGCTTTGACCAGTGGACCTCCCCACCCGGTTGTGTTAGGTCAGCCCATAGGAACACTTTGGAGCAACATCCGGGCCAGACCAACAGCAAGATCCCCTCCGTGTAGACCCGACGCATCCGTTTCCCCCCTCCAGGTGCCGGCGGCAGCGTCGTCCGTGAGGGGCGCAAACCCTGGACACGCGTGTCGGGCGATTGCAACCGCCACAACACTTCCAGACTTGTGAGAGGCCGCCTACGCAAGATTTGGCGGCATGCTAGCCCCCGGAAGCCGCCGGCCACAGCCGTAGACGCGCGAAGGGCAATCCGCGTAGAGGGAATTTTTCGGATACTTCTCCATCACCAAAAATTATGAAAAAATACCATCGTTCCTATAGCACATGTGCCCACGTCGTGCAAAAAAACTCATGATTTTATCGCGCTCCGAGTATTTAGTAATATTGATGCCGCATCGTTATCGCAGAACGTCTACTACCGTGTCATCTCCGTCCGTGAGGGGGGGGCACACCTCGGAGACGCGTCCCGCCTCTTCGGACATGCCACCACACCACCCCGCATGTATGAGGGCCCGGTGCGACGCTCCGGTGGCATTGCTACCCCCCCCCCCCCCCCCCCAGTGCCCCCGTCCCGCCTAAACCTGTAGCGTTTGACCACGGGATCTAGCACTTTGACTTTGCACGGACGGGCTTTGACCAGTGGACCTCCCCACCCGGTTGTGTTAGGTCAGCCTATAGGAACACTTTGGAGCAACATCCGGGCCAGACCCACAGCAAGATCCCCTCCGTGTAGACCCGACGCGTCTGTTTCCCCCCTCGAGGTGCCGGCGGCGGCGCCGTCCGTGAGGGGGGGCACACCCCGGACACGCGTGCCGGGCGTTTGCAACTGCCACAACACTTCCAGACTTGTGAGAGGCCGCCTACGCAAGATTTGGCGGCATGCTAGCCCCCGGAGGCCGCCGGCCACAGCCATAGACGCGCGAAGGGCAATCCACGTAGAGGGAATTTTTCGGATACTTCTCCATCACCCAAAATTATGAAAAAACAACATCGTTCCTATAGCACATGTGCCCACGTCGTGCAAAAAAACTCATGATTTTATCGCGCTCCGAGTATTTAGTAATATTGACGCCGCATCGTTACCGCAGAACGTCTACTACCGTGTCATCGCCGTCCGTGAGGGGGGCCACGCCTCGGAGACGCGCCCCGCCTCTTTGGACATGCCACCACACCACCCCGCATGTATGAGGGCCCGGTGCGACGCTCCGGTGGCATTGGTACCCCCCCCCAGTGCCCCCGTCCCGCCTAACCTTGTAGCGTTTGACCACGGGATCTAGCCCTTTGACTTTGCATGGACGGGCTTTGACCAGTGGACCTCCCCACCCGGTTGTGTTAGATCATCCCATAGGAACACTTTGGAGCAACATCCGGGCCAGACCCACAGCAAGATCCCCTCCGTGTAGACCCGACGCGTCCGTTTCCCCCCTCTAGGTGCCGGCGGTGGCGCCGTCCGTGAGGGGGGGGGGCAAACCCTGGACACGCGTGCCGGGCGTTTGCAACCGCCACAACACTTCCAGAATTGTGAGAGGCCGCCTACGCAAGATTTGGCGGCATGCTAGCCCCCGGAAGCCGCCGGCCACAGCCGTAGACGCGCGAAGGGCAATCCGCGTAGAGGGAATTTTTCGGATACTTCTCCATCACCAAAAATTATGAAAAAATACCATCGTTCCTATAGCACATGTGCCCACGTCGTGAAAAAAAACTCATGATTTTATCGCGCTCCGAGTATTTAGTAATATTGACGCCGCATCGTTACCGCAGAACGTCTACTACCGTGTCGTCGCCGTCCGTGAGGGGGGGCCACGCCCCGGAGACGCGTCCCGCCTCTTCGGACATGCCACCACACCACCCCGCATGTATGAGGGCCCGGTGCGACGCTCCGGTGGCATTGCTACCCCCCCCCCCCCCAGTGCCCCCGTCCCGCCTAAACCTGTAGCGTTTGACCACGGGATCTAGCCCTTTGACTTTGCACGGACGGGCTTTGACCAGTGGACCTCCCCACCCGGTTGTGTTAGGTCAGCCCATAGGAACATTTTGGAGCAACATCCGGGCTAGACCCACAGCAAGATCCCCTCCGTGTAGACCCGACGCGTCCGTTTCCCCCCTCCAGGTGCCGGCGGCGGCGCCGTCCGTGAGGGGGGGCACACCCCGGACACGCGTGCCGGGCGTTTGCAACTGCCACAACACTTCCAGACTTGTGAGAGGCCGCCTACGCAAGATTTGGCAGCATGCTAGCCCCCGGAGGCCGCCGGCCACAGCCGTAGACGCGCGAAGGGCGATCCGCGTAGAGGGAATTTTTCGGATACTTCTCCATCACCCAAAATTATGAAAAAATACCATCGTTCCTATAGCACATGTGCCCACGTCGTGCAAAAAAACTCATGATTTTATCGTGCTCCGAGTATTTAGTAATATTGACGCCGCATCGTTACCGCAGAACGTCTACTACCGTGTCATCGCCGTCCGTGAGGGGGGGCCACGCCCCGGAGACGTGTCCCGCCTCTTCGGACATGCCACCACACCACCCCGCATGTATGAGGGCCCGGTGCGATGCTCCGGTGGCATTGCTACCCCCCCAGTGCCCCCGTCCCGCCTAAACCTATAGCGTTTAACCACGGGATCTAGCCCTTTGACTTTGCACGGACGGGCTTTGACCAGTGGACCTCCCCACCCGGTTGTGTTAGGTCAGCCCATAGGAACACTTTGGAGCAACATCCGGGCCAGACCCACAGCAAGATCCCCTCCGTGTAGACCCGACGCGTCCGTTTCCCCCCTCTAGGTGCCGGCGGCAGCGCCGTCCATGAGGGGGGGCACACCCCGGAGCCCCAAGACGGGCGTCTACGCATGCATGAATACTTTGACATATGCATCGGGACCCGTGCGATGTTTCGGTGACATAGCTACACCCTGAATCCCCCCACCAACCAGAATTCCTTCCGTGTCGACCGTTTCCCCCCTCCGTGACACGGCGATAGCGACGTTCATAACGGGGGGCAATCGATATATCATCGAGTATGTTTTTTTAGATAAGGCATAATTATCTTATGAAAAAACAAAAACGAAAATAAAGTAAAAATAACAATACAAAGTAAGAATAAAAAAATAAAGTAAAATACACGTATGCCGGCGACAAGGCCGTTGGCATATCTGTGCACACACGGAGGTTGTCCCACGGATCGATGACGTGGCAGAGGGGCCTATGCCGACGGCTGTGCCGTAGGCATACCTCTGCCACAGATATGCCGACGGGCGCCGTTACCGCCCGTCGGCGTAGGGTCAACGCCGTCAAATGGTCAGCGTTGACCGGGCAGGGGGGCCCGGGCTATGCCGACGGCCTGTCCTATGCCGACGGGCCCGTAGGCGTATCTCGGGCGGTCCCGACGGCCTAGTCTATGCCGACGGCCCCGTCGGCATAGATGGATGTATGCCGACGGCTATTCTACACCTACGGCCTATCCTTGGCCGTCGGCATAGGTCCATAGATGCCAACGGGGGCCGTCGGCATAGATTTGGCCGTCGGCAACCCTAGTTTTTCTTGTAGTGTCTGGAGACTAACATGTGTATATGGTGAACCACGTGTTGAGAATCGTCACTTAATGTGGGAGAAACTACAAAATCTGAAAGCCCCTCAGACCATTCTACGTTGTACATGTTTTCAAGTTATGAGAAAGAACGGATGTGATAGATTGGGTCTGAGGGGCTTTGCCGGATGTGATTATCGCTGTGTGCATCTCAATTATGTAGAGATCAGGTGTAATGCTTAAATTCTTTAAGTAATGAAGCACCTTTATCGAAAAATTTAGCTTCTGCAATGGTAGCTTGAACGCTGTCCGGCTCCGCCCAGTGTTGCCATCTCGGCCATGTTCACTGCCGGCATGATGTTGCTGCCACCCTCAAGTGTTGCCATCTCTGACCATGTTCATTGCCCGCGTGCTGATGCTGCCACCCTCAACTTGCTTTCATGTTTCAAAATAAGCTTTTTCGTGCATTTCTTGATGCAAAATCGGTAATCACAATGCGAGAAGGCCTCTCTCTCTCAACATATATTGATGGCTCTATTAGAGTTTTGAGCATTTGGAGATGATGCAATATATAAAAATTATGCCCGACACTACAGGAAAAGAGTTACATGCTTAGTACCAGAAATACTCGGTGAAAGCCCAACAAGACACGGCAAAAGGATACACCGAGTGGTACAATCGGCATCCCACAGACGACTTATAACATATAAGGATTCGGTAGCATACATCGCAACATCAATGATGGATTAGTACTACGCCGACATGAAGGGCAAGTTCGATAAGCAAAATCACAAATACTAGGCAGACTCACCACTGTCCAGGTTGAATATCCACTATAAAGCCGGGACACATATGCGTGCTATGAGATAAGGAAGCACTTCATCAACTACAAGAAAGGCATGCTTCGTGTAAAGGAGGATAGAGCAAAGGAAACAAGTGCAATGAAGGCGAAGGAGGGAGTACGAAGAGGAGGAAATATTGGAACTGAGGCACGAGCAGAAGGGCCACTCAAGAAATTTATATAGCCATGTTTTATGTATATTTTAGTGTTCTTAACAATTGTCTTTTACTATTCTGACCCAATGCATATATCTACCTTATAAACAGTGCCTATCTTCAATATTATGTAAACATTGTATTCCCAAGGACATGACCCTAGATATGCCAATAGGCTGAAAGATCACTAGCTGGCACACAATGAGGCCCAACCCCACAACTCCTACGAGCGACGTAAACTAACAGGTGCATCACCAAGTCCCCATTTTCCCTAAAAAGTCCCCTTTGTTCTTTCAGTTACTTTCATATAGTTAGCCTCACTTATCGGCTTCGTTTGTTTATGCGCAATGGGTGCAATGTTCAAAGTGAGTGCTTGATCGACGGCAAGTTCTTTATGTACCGGATCCTATGGAAACACACACATGACCCGCACCACACTACACCACAATACTACATTCCCAACAACCAAGTTGGCCCGGAAAACAGCTTCCGTCAACAAACAGTCGGTTGGGAAAGACTATTGCCGACCTATCATGTCTGTTGGGAAAAGTACAGATGGAAGAACCCTCTCCCGATTGACATATCTCTCCCGGCATATACATGGTGCACAAGTCCTACTAGACATACGCCGACCCAACATATACACCCGTACGGAGTACACCAACACGATGATGTGCCAAACTAACGATCTCCACCAGCCGAGTAACCCCGACAACATCCAACAACCAGGTAGACAGCAAGAGGGCCTATAAGGGGCGTTCAACATTTGGGTAGAAACCAAGCGAGATCGACGGCCCCCACCAGCTAGCTAACCACAACAGCATCTTCGACTGTTACACGGCGTGCGGTCGGCATGTGCGCAAGACATGTGTCGGGAAGGCCTATGCTAGGTGAGCATATACGTCTGCTTGCTGCCGGGCTCATGCTTGTCTACTCTCTCCTTCTATGCCACCACCTCTGATGATCACTATCTTCCAAGCCGGCTTTTACAAAGTGCCAGGTCGTCATATACCGCTTGTTGCGGCGCACAGGCGTCGTACTCCTCTTATCTCTCTTTATTGTTTCCTTCGATGAAACCTTCCTAACTACACACCTATTAAATGGCACTTGCATCACAATTATGTGTAATTATATGTTGCCTCTATAATTCATAATATAGGTTATCCTAACCTATGAAAAAGATATACCCAATATATTCAAAATCAAAGCGACATCCTTACTCTAAACAACGTTTTACAAAGGATAGAGCAAGGTCCATGTTGTCCCTACCTCACAAATAGCCAAAGCAATAGCATTGTAGAGGAATAGGATGCAAACCACAATATATTAATGGGTGCATATGCACAAGTATATATAGTACATAGGGCAAGTCATATCCTCAACTATACACAAGGAGGAGACTTGGAGTACAAGAATACATGTGCTATACATATCTCAACCCCCCCCCCCCCCCCCCCCCCGCAGTCGAAGCGACACCGTTGCTGACGCAGAGACTGGACCGGAACTCCTCAGAAGACGTCGTAGGCAAGCCTTTGGTCATAATATCGGCAAATTGTTGGGAGGTGGGAACGTGTAGAACACGAACATGACTAAGAGCCACCTGATCCCGAGCAAAATGGATATCAAGCTCAATGTGCTTAGTGCGATGATGATGAACCGGGTTGGCGGAGAGGTAGACGGCGGAGACGTTGTCGTAGTAAACGACCGTGGCCTTATCAACAGGACACAAGAGCTCGTGAAGAAGCTGACGAAGCCAGGAACACTCAGTAACAACGTTGGCCACAGCGCGGTACTCAGCCTCGGCGCTAGACCGTGAGACAGTGGGCTGCCGCTTGGACGACCACGACACCAGGGACGGTCCAAGGAAGATGTAGTAACCCGAAGTGGAGTGACGGGTGTCCGGGCAGCCAGCCCAGTCGGCGTCGGAGTAGGCGACCAGATCAGTGGCAGTGGAGGCACGCAGAGTAAGACCAAGATCCATAGCACCGCGGATTTAGCGGAGAATCCGCTTAACAGCAGTCTAGTGAACGTCTCGAGGAGCATGCATATGTAGGCAGACCTGCTGAACAGCATACTGGAGCTCTGGTCGTGTGAGGGTGAGGTACTGAAGAGCACCAACAATGGACCGGTAGAAAGCAGCATCTGAGGCAGGAGTACCATTAGTAGCAGAGAGCTTGGCCTTCGTGTCGACAGGAGTGGCGGCCGGTTTGCAGTTAAGCATGCCAGCATGGTCGAGGAGCTCATGAGCGTACTTCCGTTGATGAAGAAAGAATCCATCAGGACGACGCACCACCACAACACCGAGGAAGTAGTGCAACGGACCAAGTCCTTGATGGCGAACTCAGCACGGAGACGATCAGTAAGCCGGCGAAGGAGCTCAGAAGTACAAGCTGTCAGGATGATGTCGTCAACATAGAGTAGCAAATACGCCGTGTCAGTGCCCTGGTGATAAACAAACAGCCAAGCATCGAAGCATGTAGAGCGGAAGCCGAGTTGGTGAAGAAATGCTGCGATGCGCTGGTACCAGGCACGAGGAGCCTACTTGAGCCCATATAATGAGCGGGAGAGCAGACACACATGATCAGGACACGCCGGATCAACAAACCCCGTGGGCTGCTGACAGAAGACCTGCTCCTCAAGATGACCATGGAGGAAGGCGTTGGAGACGTCCATCTGATGAACTGGCCAGGCACGAGACACCGCCAACTGTAAGACAGTGCAGATCGTCCCGGGCTTAACAACCGGAGCGGAAGTGTCGGTGAAGTCCACCCCGGCGCGTTGCCGGAAACCACGAACAACCCATCGCGCCTTGTAGCGATCAAGAGTGTTGTCGGGACGAAGCTTGTGTTTGAAGACCTACTTCTCGGTGATCACATTAGCATGCCGGGGACGGGGAACAAGCTGCCAAGTCCAGTTCCGCTGCAAAGCATCAAACTCCTCCTACATGGCGGCCATCCAAAGAGGGTCGCGGAGAGCGGCCCGAATCGAGGATGGCAGCGGGGAAGGAGCGGACGTCGAGGCGGTGCAGACATAGTCATCAGCATAGCGGGAGCTCGGGCGAAAAATACCGGTGCGCGAGCGTGTGATGGGGCCGGCCGTCGGGGCAGCCGCGGGTGGTGGCGAGGCCGTGGCATCCACGGGAGAGGCGGTGGCCTCCACGGCGTCGACGAGAGAGGCGGGCCGGGCAGAGGACGAGGCCGCGGCGTCGTGAGAACCAGGCGACACCGGGGCCATGATCGCGCTAGCAGGCGACCGAGGCGGGGTCGGCGCGGGCGACCGAGGCGAGGGCGACGTATCTACAGGAGAGGACGCGCCAGGGGAGGCCGCGCCAGTGCAGGCCGGTCCAGCCGGCGGCCCAACATGCGGCCCAGCATGCATGGTGGAGGACCGGGGCGACGTGGGCGACGTCGACGCGGCTCCAGGCGATGGGGGCGCCGAACCGGAGGAGGGGGCCGCGGATGGCCCCGATCCGGAGGAGGGCGCCACGGGGGGGGGGGGGGGTGGCCGGAGCACCCAAGGCTAGCAGCGGGCGGCGGCGCGGAGGAGAACCCGCCGCGGGAGGGGAAGACGGCGCCACCTGTTCCTGTGCAAAGGGAAACACAAGCTCATCAAAGTACACGTGTCGGGAGGTGATGACACGGTGAGACACGGGGTCATAGCAGCGATAACCCTTAGTGTTGGCCGGGTAACCAAGGAAGACACATGGAACGGAACGAGGAGCGAGTTTATGAGGTGTGGTGGCAGTGGTGTTGGGGTAGCAACGGCAACCGAAAATTCAGAGACCATCGTAGGAGGGAGGAGTGCCATATAAGAGATGATGAGGCGCGTAGTTCCAGCACGGATGACATGGACGAAGGTTAAGGAGGAGGGTGGCAGTGGCGAGGGCATCTGGCCAAAACCGAGAGGGCATGTAGGCATGGAAAAGAAGGGTACGCACACAGTCATTGAGGGTGCGTAGGATGCGCTCGGCACGGCCATTCTGCTGGGAGGTGTATGGACACGTGAGACGAAACACGGTGTCGTGGGAGGAAAGAAGATGGTGGATGGTGAGATTGTCGAATTCTTTCCCGTTATCTGTCTTAAGTGCGAGTATGGGTCGCCCAAACTGTGTGGAGACATAAGCATAGAATGCAATGAGAGTGGCGGCAACATCGGATTTCCTACGAAGAGGAAATGTCCACACAAAGTGAGAGTAGTCATCCAGTATAACAAGATAATAAAGATAATCAGAATTACTAGGAACTGGAAATGTCCATACATCGCTATGAATCAACTCAAACGGAAAAGATGCAACTGTGGAAGAGGAACTAAAAGGAAGGTGAACATGTTTGCCTAACCAGCAGGCTTCACAGGAGTGAGTGGCCGTTTTATTACATGAAAAGGAAAATCCTCTCATTATTTGACGAAGTGAAGAAGTGTTAGGATGCCCGAGACGAGCATGCCAAAGATCAATGCCGGCGAAAAAAGCACGAGGACCACCCGGAGATGACGACGACTGAACTGGGTAGAGGTCGCCGGGACTGTCACAGCGGTGAAGAATCATCCTGGTGCGAGCGTCCTTAACAGAAAAGCCAACTTCGTCAAATTCCACAGCTATAGAATTATCACGAGAAAGATTATGAACGGAGACTAAGTTCTGAATAAGATGAGGGGAAACAATGACATTATTAAGAGAAAGAGGTCGAGAGTTAGAGGGAAAGGGCGCAAAACCGACATGAGAGATGGGAAGACCAACACCATTACCGATGATGATGCGGGCGGGAGTGGAAGTGGGATAGATGGAGGAGAGGTTACCCGGATGAGCGGACATATGAGCGGTGGCACCGGAGTCCATAATCCAATGGCCGCCACCACCGGAGTAGGGCGGCGGCTGCTGCAGGGCCGCTAGAAGGGCCGGGTCGTAGTAGGGGGCGCTGTACGCGCCGTAGGAGGGCGCGAAAGGAGGGGCGCCGTGCGCGCCGTGGGCGCCGATAGGCGCCGCCAGGAGCGCCTGGTGAGGGCTCGGACGAGGGCCGGGGATGCCCGGGGCGGGGGGCACGGCACGGGCATACTGTATGCGTGCACGACCCCCGTCCAGGGGTTATAGCCACCGGCCCAGGGTGGCGGGGGCTACTGCTGGGGAGCCGGACCGCCGCCGCCTCCCCCTTTGCCTCCGCCGTGGCGTTGACCGCCGCGACCGCGGCGACGGTTGCCGCCGTAACCACCGTTGCGCGGTGCTTGGGGCAGCTGCGGCATCGGCGTAGGGTGCGGGACGACTAGAGGACGGGGCGCCGAGGGTGGTGTAGAGGCGCCGGTGGAGAGGCCGGCGGCGAGTGCAGTGTGGATGGCGCGGGTGTGGAGGTGCTTCATCCGCCGCTCATCAAGACGAAGATAGGCCACCGCCCGCACGTAAGTAGGGTTGGCCATGAGGGTGAGGTCGGAGGCGGCGTTGCCGAAGTCCTCGTTGAGGCCGGCGGTGAGCGTCGAGAGGAGAAGCTCGTCGCCCACCTTGAACCCGACGTCGTTGAGCTCGTCGGAGAGGGTCTTGAGCCGGAGACAGAAGGCGTCGATGGTGGAGTCGTTCTGGTGACACCCAAAAAATTCCTGCTGCAAGAAAACAATCCGTTGAAGCTTGTTGTCGGTGAAGAGGCCATTGATCTTGGTCCACACCGTGTAGGCATTTTCCCCATCGTGAACGACGGTGTGGAAGATGTCCGGAGAGACGGTGAGGAAGAACCACCGGATGAGGGTGTCGTCGATGGCGAGCCAGTTGGCGTCGTGCGCGGCGGCAAAGAAATTGGCGAGACCGTCCACATGATCAGGAAGGTTGTACTCACGGAAGAGGAGATTGAAGTAGGTTTTCCAGGCATAGTAGTTTGCGGAGGCGTGGGAGAGGATGATGGGGACGTGATCGGAGAGGTGGATGTTGCGGATGTCGGCGGCTTGGGGCTCATCGGGCTCGGACCCGTAGGAAGAGTCGAACGGGTTGCTAGGGTGTGCGCTGGAGGAGGAGGAGGTGCCGAGGGCCGACATGGCAGCAGAGAGGGATGGCGGCGCGAGATGGGATCGGAGGGGTTTTAGGGTTGCGGGAGGGAGGCGGCTCGGGGTGAGCGGCGGTGTGCGGCAGGGAGGTGATGGCGGCGCACGGGGTGTAGGGCTTTGGGAGGGGCAGAGGGAAGATCGCGGGTGGGGCGGGAGGGAGGGGCGGTGTGGTGGAGGGGCGCGGCGGCAGGAGTGCAGCGGCGGGGCGCGGTGGCAAGGATGCGGCAGCGCAGGGCAGGGCGAGCGGCGGCGGCCAGGAGGCAACGGCGGCACGGCTAGGGTAGGATCGGGGGGCTGATACCATGTAGAGGAATAGAATGCAAACCACAATGTATTGATGGGTGCATATGCACAAGTATATATAGTACATAAGGCAAGTCATATCCTTAACTATACACAAGGAGGAGACTTGGAGTACAAGAATACATATGCTAAATACATATCTCAACAAGCATGACAGCTAGGATGCGACTACAGCAAAACGCGAGTCAAAAACTGCGCCGCCCTCATGACAATGACTGAATGTGACCTCTAGCGCAGCTACAAAAGCCAGACCATGACTATGTTGGCCCACTGGCCCAGCCCAAGGAGTGCAGCAATGACACAGCATACAAAACAAAACTAACCCCCTTAAAAGTTGACATTAATTTCTTATATGGCTACATGTTCTTTATAGTTGTCGTCACTTATCGACATCATTTATTTTTTGCGTCATGGGCACAACGGGGTTTTCTAGTTTTCATTATACGCTAGTCTGTACGCACTCCCTACAAAAAAAATCTTCACTCTTCTCATAGTACCAAGCAATAAAAGTTTCCCTTGGGATAAGTAAACCAAAAGAATCATGAACCACTAGCCAAGTTTTAACTGAGAGATAGCATCTATATCTATTGTTACAATTCTCATGTTGCATATATCAATCTAATTATATACTATATGCCAATGAACTTGTTGACACCTGATTTTGGCAAGATATAGATTGCAATGAAGATGGTCTCAAATGAACGGGTTTTCAGCATGCAAAGATTCACGTCGCCGAGTGGAACAACTTTGATGTTTCGGTTATATTCATTGGACCTTATCTTATGGACCGAAACTATACTCCGAGTGTCATAATTCAATATTTTGAGTGGTTTTTGGCCAATCACGTCTTCAAGATGACCTCGGATAAAGGAGCACTATTAAGGAATTGTCTTCGTCTCGTCGAGCCAATTGATTTTGATATATAAATCATCTTAATCCGAGTTCATATGCAAAAGTTAGAGGCAATACACTGCAGACCGAACCTCAACGGAAATATGGCGTGAGGTGCCAGACACTTGTCTGATAGGTTGCGCGAGTAATTTGGCCATCAAGGAGGCCTTGAATCGAAAAACCTTCAACACGAATAAGTTTGGTCTCGTCGAGCCGATCATTTTTCATATAAAATTTGTCTCAATCTGAGATCGTATGCAACCTGGAGAGGCAAATGAAGATCAGACTGTGTTTTCAGTCGGGAAATCTGAGTGAAAAGTTTACCATCCGAGTGAAAACCTACCGATCGAGTAAAAGGTCGAGTGAAAACTTATCGATCGAGTAAAAGATTGGCTTCCGAGTGAAAATATAGTAATCCGAGTGAAATTATCATTCGAGTGAAGTTATTCCGAGTGAAAAGATTACCATCGGAATGAAAACTTGACGTTTGACTAAGATATTGCCTTCCGAGTGAAACATAGTCATCTGAGTGAAAGATTGTCTTCCGAGTGAAATTAAAGTCATCCGAGTGAAAGATTGTCTTCCGAGTGAAATTATAGTCATCCGAGTGAAAGATTGTCTTCCGAGTGAAAGACTCTAACATCCGAGTGAAAAGGTCCAGTCGGACGAAAAACTCTAATATCCGAGTGGATGAGCTCGGATCCGAGTGAAACTGAAGATGTGCCCGAAAGGTAATCCAGATGACCTCGGATGGAAAAGTGATCAACATGAAAGTTGTGCGCATCATCAAAACGGTGAACTTTGGTTTTGGAGTCATTATCATCTGAGATAGTATACGGCCTGTAATTTCACTACGAGACTCGGACAATCCAGTCCGTTACATGACCGAGTCCGACTGGATATTAAAGATGGCTTTGTAGAATATTCAAGATGGTATTATTTGGAAAAGTGTTCAACATAAGAATTGTTCGTCTTGTCGAGGCGCACAAGTTCCATATTTGGGCCGTCTTGATCGGAGGTCATATGAAAGCTCGGCGGCCTGCGCAAGGAGGGAGACAGAAGTTGGGCCAGATTCAGACTGAATCCGAGTTGGAATAGAATTAGGACTCTAGGACGTGAATTGATATAATTTTTTGTAAGGAAAGCCTAGATGAATAATTTGCTTGTACGGGAAGTCCAGCCGCCTCTTATATATGTTGGGGGTGATGGCCGATTGAACAACACCAATCGAACCAATCAATCTATTACACTTTTGTGTTCATCTATCATTATCCCCTACCCTTGTATCTTTCTTTCTCATTCTTTGTTCGTTCTTCGCGTTGGAGGGCAGCGATACACGAGGCTCTAGGGGCGAGCGAATCGACCTAGGGCAGCCCATAGCCGCCGGACTCCCTGACGGGGTCCCTCCCGGGCGTGTGGGGTTTCAGGTCTTCAAAAGCGCCCGCTGTCTGTCTTGCGTATCGCGCTGTCGGTCGGGTCTCCTTCGACGTGAGCTGCGGTGCATCGCCCCCGGCGTCGAGGGTACACGTGACGTGTTCGTGTGTCAACACACTTTTTGGCGACTCCGCTCGGGACGAAGCTTTGAACAGTCTCCAGCCTGTTCTTGCTACGAGGAGAGCGTCATCAAGCGGCTGCAATGTACAACGGTAACATGTATCATCAATCTCCTTGCGTAGATGCAAATAGCCATTATGTTGATGTTGCTAGATCTTTCAACGGACATGTGATGTCGGCCAGCCCTAATGAGCAAAGGCCGAATAGTTATTCCGTTGGAGAAACTTGGAATTTACAGAATCGTGATATGCAACTTATGAATCTGAACTTTCGTGCATCGGCAACATCTTTCAATATGCCGGTGAACAACACGATTTGTTTGAGTGATCAATATAGGACACCTCATGTACATGAGGGCATCTCAAAGTTTTATCCATCGGCAGCTGACTCGCAATATGCGGGTTCATCCCCAAACATGCCGATGAATGGGGGAATCGGCCATGCTTCCATTAGCTATTTGGCCGGTTATCCTCAAACATCATATACTACACCTCATCAGATTAATTGTTCAGTGGCGTATGAAACTAAAAATATTCATGACTCGGCTCACCTTCACGGTCATGGCCGAGTGAATGGAGATTCTATAGGAGCATATGTGCCTAATATTGCAGGAGATGAGGTGGCTCTGGCTACATTAAAAAATTTAGCCCAAAATAAGAAGATTAGTGCTATTTGCCTTGAGCAACACGACAAGGGATTGGTTCCTGATTATGAGGAAATAAGAGTTAGGATTTTGAAAGAAGACGAAGTGTTGCCTATCGATCAAATTGTCGAGAGAAAATATTCAACAACGATGCACATGCCTTCACCTATCATTGCAGCATGTTATACACCCCCTATACAAGCGCAAAATTTCGACAACATCAATTCATTGCCGAAAGATCCTAAAAGTATTGGGGGGCAAGCCGATCCAAGCAGTGTTGAGTTTAAAGAAAAATATCTGGCCCAAGTGGACAAGATCAAGCCAAAGCTCACAGGGAATAGAGTTAACGAATTTACTACACCTACCCTTGAGGAATTACCAGCAAAATATCGACAGGCCTACGAAGCACTCAAGAAGAAGCGTGGAGAGGGATATTTGCAAGAATACGTCAAGTGCCTTCCTCCATGTAGCAACCATGTTGGCCCTTGTACACTATTGAGGCAAGATAAAAAAGAAGCTTTGCAAGCAAACCAGCAAAAAAGGATTCACTCGGCTAATATGGTGGATTCGGTTGAAACCGGATTGAGCAACGTGATGTTTAAGGCCGAGTGCGTTGCATCGTTCCAGACGAGTGCATCACCGGCTAAAGCCGAGTGCATCAAGCCAACTATTGCCGCGTGTACCAAAATAGAAGATGCAAGCTTGGCTGAGCAAAGGAACGACAAACGCAACAAATTGGTTGTGCTCGATTTTTCTGGATGTAAGGGAGCTTACATGCTACCCTATGAGTTTCGTGCTAAAGATATTGATGAGCATCAAGAACAAAGTAATATGGCTGAACACAGTTCAGTTAACGATGAACACCAAGACCAAGAAAATGCGGCCGAGCAAAATTCAACGGACAAAGAGCGTCCGAGTGAAATCCACTCGGGCAATCCGACTGAAATATACTCGGGCAATCCGAGTGATGAGGCACCAGATCTAGAAAAAAAGGAAGAGGCGTTGGAGAATTATTCAGAAGTGGAGCAATGTATTGTTCCAGTGGTGCAACCATCTTCTCCTTCCAACGTCTTCACAAAGGTACACCTAGCAGATAGTTTACTCAATTTTCGATTCGGTCAAGATCATATTGTTGATGCACCTGTTAGTAAGATTCTAATTAATTTTGAAAGACCAATTGAAATGAGTAATCTATTTGTTAGGAATGATCTTGTCACTAATCATGATAGTCAACACATGGTATCATTCATAGAGGCTGATAGTGACAACTTATCAAAACCAAAGTTGTTCTTGTCATGCCAACTGAACTTTGTATTCATATGGACAACTTTGTTTGTTTCATGCCTGGTTAACATTTGGTCTCGGATGAGACGTATATTCTGTAATTATTTTGGTTGCAGAAACATAAAGCCAGGTCCAAAGTCCTTCGAAGCTGATTCAAAAGCATCAGGAAAAGAGGATGAAAATCAATGCATAGCCGAGTCGGATGACGCTAAGCCATCACTGCTCGGTTGTTTTGTTTCAGAGCTAGTATCACAATATCATTTAATGGACGAGAAGTGTACCTTCAGTCTGGGCATAGTTGATCACATCATTGGTGCATCGTTGACTAATCCTATTATAATTGATCATGATGTCAAGCCATCAGGACAAGAACAAATGCAATGTTTGTTTGAAGAGAATATTCAAGACAACAACGTGATTCATCAAGCCGCACAATCGAGACAATTGAAGTTTGTTGAGGCACGATCATATGACCAGTCGGATCAGATTGGTTTTGATGGCGATCAAATGTTGACTCGGCTATCTCAAGCCGATTCACCTAAAGGTCAACAGGTACACACCAATGATGATGGGGTCAAGTCTTCGAGCAAGGATATGATTAAAAAGTGCATCAACAACAATCTTGAAGATGGGAATTCCATGAAAGCTACAATGGCGACATCTAGCACTGGGGGGCAACAAGAAAATTCAAAGACCGATGCACGCACAGTTAAAGAAAGCAAAGGCAATGGTAAGCACAAAGGTAAAAAGCCGAAAGTCACTTTCGTGCAGTTATTAGAAAAATATCAGAAGATAAGTGAGGCAAAGAGTGCTTATCGGCTGAGTGAAACAAAAGCATCGAAGTCACCCCTAAGGCATAAATTTGAAGACTTGGATTGGCAAAGGAAGACGTTGAGCAAGCAGACTTCATATCCTGCTTTTGGGCCGCCAATGCCAATGTTGTGGATGCTTCCCTACGCTCATGTAAATCCATATCCATCATGGGGCAGTTATGATACAAGGGCAAATTATCCATCTTATTTTAGATCATCTCGCCAACATTATGCAGCTCCAAAAAGATCAACATTTGATGAACAATCACACATCAAAGACCGTTTCAATCATAAGGAATCGGTCCGGAGCTGAAGGAACAAGAAAGAGGTGGTCAAGCAAGTGTACCAGGTCAAGAAAGATGGTCGTAAGTGTGCTACTTCAGATTTGTTCTCAAATAACAAAGAGCCAGTTAAAGTATTGACATTGGCTACAAAAGGCAACGAGGCAAGTCAATCAAGTGCCAAATCTGAAGGGAAGAAGTTGAGAGTGCACAAGGCCAAAAAAGAGTTGGCATTGGTTAAAACAAAATCACAACCCATGTGCCCACTCGGCTTAGCACATTGGCAAGAGAAAGAATTACAAAGACTTAGTGCACATGAGTTGAGAAAGAAGAACATGACATGGGTTCCCAAGAGGAGCAGTCAAAATAGAAATGATGTCCGACCTTCTATTGCAACAAGTGTTAAAAAGGTGAAGAAAGAAAAGGATGGCCGCAAGAGTGCTATTTCAGATCCGACTACAAATGACAAAAAGCCAGCCGAGCCTATGTTGGCTGCTAAGGACAAGAAAGTGAAGCAAGTAAAATTCAAGGATCCAATAGTCAAGTTTGGATAGGCCAAGCCAGAGATGCCCAAAGTCAGGAAGAATTTGCCAGTGCATAAACCAAAGTCCCAGCCGGGACGCCCACTCGGCTTACCATATTCGCAACAGAAGAAGCTAAACCGTCTTAGGGCCAAAGAGCTGGAGAAGAGGAACATGGCCTGGGTTCCTAAGGGAAATCCTCGAGTCAAGAGCGGCATCACATCTCCTGTTGCGAAGCCAGCAGAAATAAGGGAGTACAAGTGTAAAGCCCGTAGGCGAGGATGAAAATTTTCATATAGGAGACTCCAGGAGGCGTCTCATCCATATTCTTCAATCGTACCATCAAAATCAACGCTATGGAATTTATCCTCAGCCGAAACATCTGACTTATTTCGGCTATTCACACTTTGGTGGACGGACTCCCGAGAACTTTTGAGATAAGAACGCATGGCCGACATTTGCATATCGCCCTCAGAATTCATTGTGTTGACAAACCAGGCATCTGGCTAACGGTGTTCGCCATGGTTGATTTCCTACTCCTATAGTCGATGCTCAGTGTTTGCCAATACTGGCGAGGCCGACTTAATTATTGAGGCGACCACCAATCAAGGGTCTAGTGCATAACAGAGCCCCGACTCCAAATGTTATTTATTTGCAGCATCCAAGTCAGGAGACAGACGTTGTTCGGCGGAGGCTTGATGGTGTACTTTGATAACGAGTTGAGTCGCCGAACAGTTGACGGTATTCCTTTGAAGTGCATGGTCATAATCGTTCGGCAACCGTCTTCGTTGAAGGGTTCTAATATTCCCAGGGAATGCCTGGACAAATGCAAGGTCCGGATTAACATAAGAAACTTACGTGGAAGCCTTTGTGACATCCAATTGTTGTTTTTAGACAACTATTATCCAAGAGGCTCTACCGAAGAAGCAACAAACATGAGCATATGGATGATTAAAATTATCATACTCAACATGCACAGCCGATGGAGTGTTGACATCGTGCTTAAACATTACCCTAAGCAAGGTATTTTCTGGCACGCAAGCTCTGCCAGAAAACAGGGGGGCATGTGTTGACACCTGATTTTGGCAAGATATAGATTGCAATGAAGATGGTCTCGAGTGAACGGGTTTTCAGCATGCAAAGATTCACGTCGCCGAGTGGAACAACTTTGATGTTTCGGTTATATTCATTGGGCCTTATCTTACGGACCGAAACTATACTCCGAGTGTCATAATTCAATGTTTTGAGTGGTTTTTGGCCAATCACGTCTTCAAGATGACCTCGGATGAAGGAGCACTATTAAGGAATTGTCTTCGTCTCGTCGAGCCAATCGATTTTGATATATAAATCATCTCAATCCGAGTTCATATGCAAAAGTTAGAGGCAATACACTGCAGACCGAACCTCAACGGAAATATGGCGCGAGGTGCCAGACACTTGTCTGATAGGTTGCGCGAGTAATTTGGCCATCAAGGAGGCCTTGAATCGAAAAACCTTCAACACGAAAAAGTTTTGCCTCGTCGAGCCGATCGTTTTTCATATAAAATTTGTCTTAATCCGAGATCGTATGCAACCTGGAGAGGCAAATCAAGATCAGACTGTGTTTTCAATCGGGAAATCCGAGTGAAAAGTTTACCATCCGAGTGAAAACCTACCGATCGAGTAAAAGGTCGAGTTAAAACTTATCGATCGAGTAAAAGATTGGCTTCCGAGTGAAAATATAGTAATCTGAGTAAAATTATCATCCGAGTGAAGTTATTCCGAGTGAAAAGATTACCGTCGGAATGAAAACTTGACGTTCGAGTAAGATATTGCCTTCTGAGTGAAATATAGTCATCCGAGTAAAAGATTGTCTTCCGAGTGAAATTATAGTCATCCGAGTGAAAGATTGTCTTCCGCGTGAAATTATAGTCATCCGAGTGAAAGATTGTCTTCCGAGTGAAAGACTCTAACATCCGAGTGAAAAGGTCCAGTCGGACGAAAAACTCTAATATCCGAGTGGATGAGCTCGGATCCGAGTGAAACTGAAGATGTGCCCGAAAGGTAATCCAGATGACATCGGATGGAAAAGTGATCAACACGGAAGTTGTGCGCATCGTCAAAACGGTGAACTTTGGTTTTGGAGTCATTATCATCTGAGATAGTATACGGCCTGTAAGTTCACTACGAGACTCGGACAATCCAGTCCGTTACATGATCGAGTCCGACTAGATATTAAAGATGGCTTTGTAGAATATTCAAAATGGTCTTATTTGGAAAAGTGTTCAACATAAGAATTGTTCGTCTCGTCGAGGCGCACAAGTTTCATATTTGGGCTGTCTTGATCGAAGGTCATATGCAAGCTCGGCGGCCCGCGCAAGGAGGGGGACAGAAGTTGGGCCAGATTCAGACTGAATCCGAGTTGGAATAGAATTAGGACTCTAGGACGTGAATTGATGTAATTTTTTGTAAGGAAAGCCTAGATGAATCCTTTGCTTGTACGGGAAGTCCAGCCGCCTCTTATATATGTTGGGGGTGATGGCCGATTGAACAACACCAATCGAACCAATCAATCTATTACACTTTTGTGTTCATCTATCTTTATCCCCTACCCTTGTATCTTTCTTTCTCGTTCTTCGTTCGTTCTTCGCGTTGGAGGGTAGCGATCCACGAGGCTCTATTGGCAAGCGAATCGACCTAGGGCAGCCCATAGCCGCCGCACTCCCTGACGGGGTCCCTCCCGGCCGTGTGGGGTTTCGGGTCTTCAAAAGAGCCCGCTGACTGTCTTGCGTATCGCGCTGTCGGTCGGGTCTCCTTCAACGTAAGATTCGGTGCATCACCCCAGCATCGAGAGTACACGTGACATGTTCGTGTGTCAACAGAACTTTTTGTACAACAAGCTACAAAGTGTTTGGAACAGGCCGTACGAGAGATCAAGGATGCTTTTGCTGAAAATAACAACTTCCACTTTTTGGTGCACTATTGAAATGCTGACGAGAAGGCACGACAGAACCTCATGTTCCATTATTCTTGTGCCCTTGCTATTTCAGAAACTTTGCGAGAGTGTCGATTTGGTGCCCGGGCTCATATGAGTCCGGGCATGAACAGTACTATGATTTGAATGGGGAAAAAGTTCAATTTTTTTGTGGTGCAAGATGTTTCTGTAGATGAACTCTATGCAAGATTTTGTGAAGTTTGAACATTCGAGAAGCTTGTGGGAAAAAAGACAAACTTCGAATGTCTGAGAAACTTTAAAAAATCGCACTGTTCACGTCTGACTTTGTCTTTTTTGCCACGAGCTCCACGAATGTCTAAACTTCACAAAGTTTTACACGGAGTTCACGCAGAGAAGCATCTTGCACAACAAAAAAATTAGAATTTTTTGAACTTCTTTTCCGTTTTAAATCATTGTACTGTTCATTGGGCTCATGCCCGGCCTCTGGGTTGAATTATCAAAACTTTGCATGATATTTTACGTGTCTTTGTGACCGGAAACTAGTTATTACATTCTGTAACACCTTGACCGGACACGTCCCTTGTGCAGTGAAAAGAAAATGACTAGCATTTGCCTTAGTCTTCGTCATCACCTGATACAAGATGACGTAGCATACGTGTTACGTGTATATATTACTAGTAAGTGTGCACGTACAATGCACGTATAATTATTGGTTGCATTTCAAGTAGATGCCAATATGTGGTAGATAAAAGGTTGCTTTGCGTCTCGTGGCGTATAGGAAAGCTTGACAATGCATGAAACGATGAATGTTCATGTCTGGTACACACAGTCACAAACATAGATAAAACTGGAGAGTATAAATCAACACATACAACTCGTTATTTCATGCCTCCGTTTACTCTTTATATGCATTAAGATGCTCTTGACATGTAAATGTTTAGTTCATTCTGCACGAAGTGTCAAAGCACTAAAAATCCAAAGCTAAACTTGGCAAGCAACATACACAATTCTACAATGTTTCCCCTCTTTCATCTGTGTTCATCCTCCTCCAAGCCAGCAAGCTTTCATGCCAAAATGCGAAAAAAACAATGCGCTGAATAAATACAAGGGTAGACATAGGAAAACAATAGTACAAAATAACATCCCGGTACACAATGGGGACATATGGAGAAGCACCAGTTGTAGAAAATAAGAAAAAAATGCAAGTCATGACCATTTTTGATAGTTTTTCTTTACACCCACTTATGTGTAATACTATCAAACAATAAAAATAATTTGATGGTCATTAGTTCCTAACCATTAACCGAATGAACAGCGAAAGGACCTCAAAGTATTTATACGTAGAAGAATAGTAAAAAATATATTTATTTATAGATGGTTCATGTGAGAAAAAAAATCACATCTTGCAATTTAGACCATCCAGCCCCTTTATGAAGTGAAAGGAGTTCCAAATGTAACAACTTAAAATAAACCAACTCCAGCAGTACAAGTGTTACAAATTAAGAAAAAACAAATAATGTGTTGATGACACATGTAAACGACATCTGCTAAGAAACACCGAAGATATAAAGATAGCACACTCTGGTTAGTAATGCATAGAAACCTTATTTTGAAAAATACAAGTCAGCACAGGCACGTGGTGTAAGTTTGCAAGAAACCATAAATGCTGGCTGGGCAGTTGTCTTACAAGCAACATAAATTACCGGCACTCCAACGGCATCCCCTGAGAAGGGGCGACCGGTGCGGCACCCTCGGCGGTTCACGAATTACCGGCACTCCGGCAGCGTCCCCTGAGAAGGAGTTGTTGGTCCTTGGCTCCTTGTCGCCGCCGAGTGGAGTCCGGTTGTGGTGCTTTTTCTTGGGAGAGATAGGATCGTGATCCAGGAGGTCGAGGTGATGGACGTGTCAATGTGTGCGAATATACCCAATTAGTTTCCTAATAAAATGCGATCGTGATCAGTTTTCTCATAAAACGTGATCATGATTAGTTTCCTAATAAAACGTGATCGTGATTAGTTTCCTAAGAAGATGTGATCGTGATTAGTTTCCTAAGAAAACGTGATCATGATTATAGTTTCCTAATTGATCGGACGTGGAGTTTCATACGGTGAAGCTCGGTCAGTCAATGTAAATTGTTAAGTGCACACAGAAAATGGATTAGGTTAAGGCTAGCCATTAGATTGAGTTTACTGGGCTTAATCATGCGGTCATAATGAATCCGTGTACGTTTTACGGGGTGCACGTAAGAAAGTTCTTGTTTGATTGTTTAATAGTAAAATAATGGAGATGGAGATTATTGTCCCGTGTCAGCTGCATGCGGCCGAATATCTACAAACCCCTCCCATGCACTACACCCAGAACCATCTCCACTGCATACGCATCTACTACAACAAAACCCTCTCCCGTGAACTAGACCCAGACAGCACCTGCGTTACGAAGCAGCGGGACGAGCTTGCCGCCGAGATGAAGGGACATGACCTTGTCGGTGCATCCGACGAGCCTGCCACCGATGAACACCGCTGGCACAGCAGGGTTGCGGCCGAGGAGCCGGACCAGCGCCTTCTCCATCTCCTTCCCCCAAGGCACTACCGGACTCGCGGGCTATGCCTACGGCCCAAGGCCGTCGGCATAGGTCCTTTGCCGTCGGCATAGCCCCGTCGGCGTAGATCACGTCAGCGTAGATGTGTCAGACCGTCGGCGTAGTATAGCCGTCGGCATAGGTGCATATGCCGACGGCCGTGGGATAGCCGTCGGCATAGTTTAGCCGTCGGCGTTTGTTTTCCGTCTGACGGCAACGGACGGCGCCGTCAACAGTGCTATTCAGGAGACGACACGTGGCGCGATACAGGAGACGACACATGGAGCAGGTATGCCGACGGCTTGGCCGTCGGCATAGATGGAAATCTATGCCGACGACCTAGCCGTCGGCATACCTGCTCCACGTGTCGCCCCCGGCTTCTCCTGGCGGCAGGGCTATGCCTACGGCAAAGCCGTCGGCATAGATGGAAATCTATGCCGACGGCTTTGCCGTAGGCATAGCCCTGCCACGTGGCAGCTCCTGGTTTCTCCTCGCAGCAGGGCTATGCCTACGGCAAAGCCGTCGGCATAGTTTGCCACGTGGCAAGCCCTGGTAACTCCTGGGCGTATATATGCCGACGGCTTTGCCGTAGGCATAGTTTTTTTTTGTTTTTTTTATTTTCCCTGTTTTCTCTTTTCCAATTCATTTGACAGCATTTCAAAACAGAACAATATGAAATATGACAATTCATCATGTGAACATACTCAAGTTCATATAAACATACTCAAGTTCATAACATCATCTAAAGATCATCACCGATGGAAGTTCATGAACATAAAAGTAGTGCAAGACATGAAACATGATAAAAGTAGGAATATGAAAGGCATGGCACGATGGCCACATGCACGGAATCATCAAGCAAGAGCACCCCCGCCAAAACCACCACCTCCGCCATAACCACCACCACCTCCGTCAAAAGCACCACCTCCGCCAAAACCGTCATCGCGACCACCACCACTCTGCCAGATCGGAGTGACTGGGGTCGACGGAGCAGGAGTCGAGCCACCGGTCCCCTACATGTTTCAGAAAAGATTCTAATGGTAAATATGATATGATAGTGTTTCATGAACGAGAAATAGTTTGCTAGTAGTTAGGCAAATGTACTAACCGAACCATCACTCCCTAGTGCCACCCATTCATCGAACGTGGGCACGTGTGGGGGTTCTCCCGCAGGTGGTGGTGGGGGTCCCATTTGTGGTGGATCCGTGCGGTTAGTCCAAGACGCCAACATAGCCTGAATGTTAGTTAAACAAGCAAACTAGAAGATCAGAAGGAATGAAAGTGCAAAAATTTAGGTTGGTTTTAAGAGGGCAAAACTAACCGTCATCATCTGACGGTTGTAATCATCGTTTGCCTTCACTCGTTTCAAGTACTCCCGCACCTCGAGATTCCTATGCTCGACAAACTCCTTATATGCCTACATAATTTAGGTTGTTTCTAAGTGAGCAATGCTGAAAATAAACTGAGAATGCAAGATAGAAAAAGATAAGGAGGAAGTACTTACAGCATGCTGGCGGGCTAAGGGAGTCTGTGAACGCCCCGTACTCTCTAACTGGCTCGGGTTGCTAGCCCGAAGCCGTGTGTACGAGATCGAAGGAGTGATCAAGCCATCGAAACACGGATACCGGCCATTCTTCTTCCCCTGGATGGCCACCACCGCCGTGTCGTCGATCTGAGACCGGGCGACCTCAGCAACAGGAACATCCGGATGCAACTCCTGATAGTGATGAATGTAAGACCCCAGGTGCTCCTCGGTCTTGCCGTAGTACTGGCTCTCGCCCTCCTTGCGATGACTCCGCTCGCGGGCCAGCTTCCACGACTCCATGTCTGAGAGAGGCCTCTTCAACTTGTCCTCCTACAACGTCAAATAGAAGTCAGCCATACATAAGAACATGACGTAAAGAAGAACAAAAATGCATCATGCACATAGATATACCTTCATGGCCTTGAAGCCCCAGTGGTTCCTGTTTCCTTGGCCGTGTGTCCCGTCGTCTCCACGGTTAGCCCGGGCCTTGATGCTCTTGGCAGCAAACTCTGCATCGGCGCCGAGCCACCTATCCACCAAACTCGCCCATCCTTCATGCCTTCCATAGCACCAACGAGGAACAACCTATGCAAATTTTGAAAGCATGACATGTGAGCACGAAACATATAGTTGACTGCTTGAAACAATGAAAAGTTAGTAATAGTTACCATCATGAACTGCTCCTTGCTCAAGGTAAGTCGTAGCTTCTGCGCTTGAGTTTTGGTCATCTTTTGGTGCAGGTAGTAGTGGTAGTACTGCGAGACGGCAACCCAGCGCACCTCGTACTGCAACTGACGAGCTTTCTTCTTCGCAGCCGCAAGCAAGACCACGTCGGCTCTGGCCTTGTGCTCGTCAAGAACTCTATAGAGTTGCTGCAATCATGCAAAAACCAGAAGCAAACAAGGCATGAGTTGAGTGATTCAATGATAAACTATGAAGAAACTGAAGACAAGTGATTCAGAAGAGAACTTACCCAAAATTTGGTGATCACGGCCTTAGCGGTCGTCCCGTACTCCGCGTTGCTGCAAGCCTCGTAGTGGGCCCAGCTCATGGCCAAAACCCGCTGCTGCGGGTCCCTGTCTGGCCGCGGGCAGAATAGGCTAGGCCAAAACTCCTTCAACAGGACAGTGATAAGGCCGTTCGGTTTACGGCCCTTTCCGTGAAGGATCCAGTTTCTGCAAAAGAATCAAATGATTGCCATGTGTACAATAAGAAAATGTTGTCATGTGTTGAAAATATGATTGAGAGGCACTTACTCTGTCCCCACAGGTTCAATGAGCCACTTGTGCTCCTCGATAGAAGGTGGTGTAGGTAGTCCGGCATTACCACACAGCCACCCCTGCGAAGAACCCGGTGGCAAGTCACCCCACAACGCGGGATCAACCTCCCCTCCACCCTCCTCGGCCTCCTCCTCGCCCTCCTCCTCGGCCTCCTCCTCCTCCTCACCCTCCTCCTCGGCCTCCTCCTCCTCGCCATCAGGAACATACTCCTCCTCCTCAGACTCAGAAGGTGCCTCTGTATAGGAGGGCATCGAAGAAGACCCTCCTATTTCAGACACGGCCCGGAGTTTTTTGCCCCGGTTGCCTCTCCCCCCACCTCCTCCTCCTCTAGGGGCTCTCCCCCCACCGCCTCCTCCTCTAGGGGCTCTCCCCCCACCGCCTCCTCCTCTAGGGTCTCCTCACCCGACCCCTCCACCTCCCTGTGAGGTGTCATCCTCGTGTAGTCGGGAGGGAACCTTGTGGGCTCGTCCACTCCGAGTAAGTCCTTTAAATTTACTGAGGAAACTAGCGCCGCTGGACTTACCCATGATTATTAAACCTGCATTGAGAAGAGAATAAACAATTAGTAAAGATATCAATTAAACAAGCATACAGGAAAAACATTAATACCAGAAGAGCACATTAAGCATACTATTGTAATGATCATTAAAAGAACTTACATTTTCTAGAACCCATATGAATCATCACTATTGTAATCTATTTGTGGACCGGTCTCATCATCACTATCACGCATATCTTCTTCGTTGTCTGACGGAGGTGGAGGCTCTTCCTCATCGTCAGCGTCTTCATTTAACTTTTCAAGCATAATTATGTCTCTTTGATTCACAACTGCCTCACCATCAATCCGTGCGTCATCGTCGTTTGGGTCCAGGTCAACATAACCCAAGTCATCATCCTCGTTGTTTCGGACCACGTCATCATGTTCCTCTTGATAGAACACTCCCTCGTATGTCATGGGGTTTATGTTGTAGTAATCATCATCGTTCGGGTCCGGTAGCTTACCATGCGGCAACACCTTGAACACAACTTCCCAACCCTTTAGGTACTCTTTCTGGCATGGGTAAGGCAGATAATATACTTGTGTGGCCTGGGTAGCGGCGATAAAGAGATCAGCTCCGGCATAGACGGTTGATGGTTTAACTTCAACTAAACCAACAGAAGGCGTATGTCTCAGACCCTTTTTGGGGTCGAACCATCGGCATTTGAACACAGTGAGACTTAGGTGTTCGCGGCCACGTTTGAATGTAAGCTCGTATATTTTTCCTACCCTTCCGTAGTAATCTACTTCATTATCTCCTTCAGTGAAGACTCCGGTATTTATGGTTTTGGGATCAGGCCGACTATTCTGGTGCTCCTCTGTATGGAAGCGATACCCATTCACATCATACTTTTCGCATGTCATGACGACAGGATCAAAACCCATGGAAACCCATCTCAATTCTTCATCCATTGATTCGGTCGGATCATTTCCCTACAAGTTTAATTGAAATTATAGGGTGCATGAGTTTAATTGAAATTATAGGGTGCATGAGTTTAATTGAAATTATAGGGTGCATGAGTTTAATTGGAAGTGTGAAAAATTACTTTCTCGATGAACCACGCAACGAAATTTTTCCTTCCATCAGCACCCTTTCGGAGAAGAGCAAGTGCCTCCGCTTCAGAAGGAGGCAGCATTCCCGTCCATTCTTCTTCAACGAATCGACTACAATAAGAAAAGCGGTATAAGAACTAGGCAAAGTGAACATAACGAATTGACTAAAAGAATGGTGCAAAGGTATTACCTCGTCCACTCATCCTCAACTTCCTTGATGTTGTGCAAGATATAGAACATGACATCCTCCCACTCATCTCGTGGCATGAGATAAGATTTCGAGCATCCAGCCCTACTACCTTGCCCGATGAATAGAGGCAACTTGGGTTTATACTTGGGTTCTTCTGTATTGTATCGAGACACCTTATTGTGCAACGTGGGAACATGGTCCTGATAGTAGGCTGTCCTGAGGTCTGCCACCTCCTCTAGGATAACTGCCTCAGCTATGGAAGCTTCAATCTTAGCTTTGTTTCCACATTTCTGTCTCAGATGCTTGTTCTGTCTCTCAGGGCCGTACTGCCAACGATTCTGCACAGGTCCCCCCAACAATACCTCGTTCGGGAGGTGCAAAAGGAGATGTGTCATCGGAGTAAAGAAGCCTGGCGGTCCCCCCAACGAGGCCAAGATTTCCAGGAAGGCCTTTGTGGTTTCCTCCGGCTCCTCCGATTCATTCGCTGAATGTGACGGAGGTATCGGCTGTGCAGCAAAGACATCATCTAGCATGTCTCTAACCCCATCGTCCTCATAACCAGCGACGCGTTGTCGTATCACATCCTCTCTACCACGGTCCCGCTGGGCAAAGTTTATCAGCATATTAAAGTTGGGCATAAATCCATGCGTGCGAAGGTGCTTAGTCATCTCACTCTTATCTCTACGGATACGCCTCTTACATCTGGCACACGGGCATTCTGGCACCATCCTCATTGGACTACGGAATATCTCTTTCAAAAACACATCAGTTTTCTCGACCCACTCTGTTGTTACTTGATTCCGACGGAAAAACCCACTATACATCCACTGATTATCTGCCATCTCTGCTTTATTGGAAGCCACACAACAAAATTAAGGATTCATTTAAATTACTCACGTCAATATTTTATTTTTTACAAGGTTGACGAGAAACGACATTTAATCCACCTACATCTCTAATAGGTAAAGATGGGTCCTAATCCCACCCGAGAATGTGTAGATTGAGTACGTTATCCATGCTCTACCCCATTCCGAGACAAAATTTCGGCAGCACCTCCCCGCTGTTCTCCAAATACACGTCTCGGCAAAATGCCGAGAGAATGTGCATCCGGAGAACAACAGGGAGGCGCCGCCGAAATCCTGTCTCGGAACGGGGTAGAGCATGAACAACGTACCCAATCTACACATCCTCTGGCTGTCCGTGGAAAGCGCTGGACAATCCGAAAGAGCTGCGGTGATAAATATGCAATTGAATGCATATTTATCGATGCAACCCTTTCGGACGGGAGACCTAGGTTACGCGACTTGATGTGAAAATTTAATCTAGTTAAAAGAGGCTAGGAGGTGAAGGTGGATTCGTAGCTCACCCTCCGCTGTAGAGGAAGTAGTCGAGCAGCGGCAGGATCACGGACCAAACCCAGACCACGAAGGCTCCAGGGAGATGAATACCACAAAGCCTGTAAATTTTACCGAGTCAAAAAATTTGACGGCACCACATCACATAAAGCATTGACACTTCAAACTATGAAAAAAAATCATATTGCTAATGACATCTTGATACTTCAAATCCTAATTTTCATGATACTTCAAATCCTAATTTTAGATCATCATGATACTTCAAATCCTAATTTTCATCAACTGTCAAATTTTGTTCTTCAATTTTTTAGCAAGATCATCATGATAAAATAACTACTCATCAGATACCAATTTTGTCAACATCACAAAATGAAACTATAGCTATTTGACAACATCTCAAAAATACCAATTTCGTTCTTCAAATTTGAAAACATTTGACAACATCACTAAATTGACCAAAGCTATAACAAGCAGTATACATTAATCCATCCATTCATCCATACAACATGCATCTATCACATAACAAGCAGTAAAAAAATGCAAAAAAATGAAAAAAAAAAAGCTCACCGGGGCGGCCGCGGCCGGTGAGGCAGGGGCGGCAGGGGACGGTGAGGCAGGGGAGGCCGGGGCAGCGGCGAGCAGGGGGCGGCGGTGGAGGGCCGAGGCGGGGCGGCCGGGGACGGGCCGGGAGGGCAGGGGCGGCCGGGGACGGAGGGCCGGGCGTGCGGGCCGGCAGGAGCCGCGGCCGGCGCGCAGTCAGGGGGAGGCCGGGGCGGTGTTGGGGTCGGGGGAGGCCGGGGCGGCGCAGCGCGGTCGGGGGAGGCTGGGGCGGCGCAGCGCGGTCGGGGGAGGCCGGGGCAACGGCGGGTGGAGACGACGACGGGGGACGCAGGGGTGGAGACGGCGGAGACGGCGGCGGGGATGGCAGGGGCGACGGCGGGTGGAGACGGCGATGGGGGAGGCAGGGGTGGAGTGGGCGGCGGCAGGCGGCGGGGCCGAATGCGGCGGCTGTGGATCGGGGTCGGGGGCGAGCTGGGTCGGGAAACGACTGGACGGGGAGCGCCCGGGTATGGATAAGGCGACCTATGCCGACGGCTTAGCCGTCGGCATATATTAATCATGCCACGTGGCATGTATGCCGACGGCTAAGCCGTAGGCATAGGTATATTTCTTTTTTTTTAAATATACGTTCTTGAATTTTTTTTGAATGATACATGGTATATAATTATATTAAAAATGATACATGGTATACATATTTTTTACATGCATGAACATTATTTCAAATGTACCATACATTTTCTTTAATGGTTTGAAACATTATTTTTAATTACATGATCCTTTTTTTTATATTGTACAACAATTTTCTAAAATATCACGTATATTTTTTTCTGAACCAGATTTTTTCTATGGTCAGCAACATTTCTTTATGATATAATTATTTGCTAAATTGTACTAACAAAAAATGTACATTGTGTTAATATATTTCGAAATAAATTGAGGGGGACAACATTTCTTTATGATATAAATATTTTCTATGGTCTCGTGAAAGGTGATACATAGGAGAGCAACTGACTGAGGGGTACCGTTACCGAGTACCTGATCCGGTAACTATGCGAGTGCCTGATCCGTCTACTACCGTGTCATCGCCGTCTGTGAGGGGGGGGCACGCCCCGGAGACGCGTGCTGCCTCTTCAGACATGCCACCACACCACCCCGCATGTATGAGGGCCCGGTGCGATGCTCCGGTGGCATTGCTACCCCCCTAGGCCCCCCTCCCGCCTAACCCTGTAGCGTTTGACCACGGGATCTAGCCCTTTGACTTTGCACGGACGGGCTTTGACCAGCGGACCTCCCCACCCGGTTGTGTTAGGTCAGCCCATAGGAACACTTTGGAGCAACAACCGGGCCAGACCCACAGCAAGATCCCCTCCATGTAGACCCGACGCGCCCGTTTCCCCCCTCCAGGTGCCGGCGGCGGCGCCGTCCGTGAGGGGGGGCACACCCCGGACACGCTCCGGTGGCATTGCTACACCCCAGGGCCCCCGTCCCGGCTAACCCTGTAGCGTTTGACCACGGGATCTAGCCCTTTGACTTTGCACGGACGGGCTTTGACCAGTGGACCTCTCCACCCGGTTGTGTCGGGTCAGCCCAGAGGGACACCGGGGAGCAACATCTGGGCCAAACCCACAGCTAAATCCACTCCGTGTAGACCCGATGCGGTAGTTTCCCCCCTCCAGGTGCCGGCGGCGGCGCCGTCCGTGAGGGGGCCACGCACCGGAGACGCGTGCGGCCTCTTCGGACATGCCACAACACCACCCCACATGAATGAGGCGCGGTACGATACTCCGGTGGCATTGCTACCCCCCAGGGCCCCCGTCCCGCCTAACCCTGGAGCGGTTGACCACGAGATCTAGCCCTTTGACTTCGCACGGACGGGCTTTGATCAGTGGACCTCTCCACCCGGTTGTGTCAGGTCGGCCCAAAGGGACACCGGGGAGCAACATCCGGGCCAGATCCACAGCAAGATCCTCTCCGTGTAGACCCGACGCGTCCGTTTCCCCCTCCAGGTGCCGGCGTCGGCGCCGTCCGTGACGGGGGCCACACCCCGGAGACGTGTGCCGCCTCTTCCGACATGCCACAACACCATCCCGCATGTATGAGGGCCCGGTACGACGCTCCGGTGGCATTGCTACCCCCCAGGGCCCCCGTCCCGGCTAACCCTGTAGTGTTTGACCACGGGATCTAACCCTTTGACTTTGCACGGACGGGCTTTGAACAGTGGACCTCTCCACCCGGTTGTGTCAGGTCCGCCCATAGAGACACCCAGGAGCAACATCCGGGCCAGACCCACAACAAGATCCTCACCGTGTAGACCCGACGCGTCCGTTTCCCCCTCCAGGTGCCGGCGTTGGCGCCGTCCGTGAAGGGGGCCACACCCCGGAGACGTGTGCCGCCTCTTCCGACATGCCACAACACCACCCCGCATGTATGAGGGCCTGGTACGATGCTCCGGTGGCATTGCTACCCCCCAGGGCCCCCGTCCCGGCTAACCCTGTAGCGTTTGACCACGGGATCTAGCCCTTTGACTTTGCACGGACGGGCTTTGACCAGTGGACCTCTCCACCCGGTTGTGTCAGGTCCGCCCATAGAGACACCCGGGAGCAACATCCGGGCCAGACCCACAACAAGATTCTCTCCGTGTAGACCCGACGCGTCCGTTTCCCCCTCCAGGTGCCGGCGTCGGCGCCGTCCGTGACGGGGGCCACACCCCGGAGACGTGTTGTGCCGCCTCTTCCGACATGCCACAACACCACCCCGCATGTATGAGGGCCCGGTACGACGCTCCGGTGGCATTGCTACCCCCCAGGGCCCCCGTCCCGGCTAACCCTGTAGCGTTTGACCACGGGATCTAGCCCTTTGACTTTGCACGGACGGGCTTTGACCAGTGGACCTCTCCACCCGGTTGTGTCAGGTCCGCCCATAGAGACACCCAGGAGCAACATCCGGGCCAGACCCACAACAAGATCCCCTCCGTGTAGACCCTACGCGTCCGTTTCCCCCCTCCAGGTGCCGGCGGCGGCGCCGTCCGTGAGGGGGGCCACGCCCCGGAGACGCGTGCCGCCTCTTCGGACATTTCACCACACTACCCCGCATGTATGAGGGCCCGGTGCGATGCTTCGGTGGCATTGCTACCCCCAGGCCCCCCTCCCGCCTAACCCCGTAGCGTTTGACCACGGGATCTAGCCCTTTGACTTTGCACGGACGGGCTTTGACCAGCGGACCTTCCCACCCGGTTGTGTTAGGTCAGCCCATAGGAACACTTTGGAGCAACAACCGGGCCAGACCCACAGCAAGATCCCCTCCATGTAGACCCGACGCGCCCGTTTCCCCCCTCTAGGTGCCGGCGGCGGCGCCGTCCGTCAGGGGGGGCACACCCCGGACACGCTCCGGTGGCATTGCTACCCCCAGGGCCCCCGTCCCGCCTAACCCTGTAGCGTTTTACCACGGGATCTAGCCCTTTGACTTTGCACGGATGGGCTTTGACCAGTGGACCTCTCCACCCGGTTGTGTCGGGTCAGCCCAGAGGGACACCGGGGAGCAACATTTGGGCCAAACCCACAGCTAAATCCACTCCTTGTAGACCCGATGCGGTAGTTTCCCCCCTCCAGGTGCCGGCGGCGGCGCCGTCCGTGAGGGGGCCACGCACCGGAGACGCGTGCGGCCTCTTCGGACATGCCACAACACCACCCCACATGTATGAGGCGCGGTACGATGCTCCGGTGGCATTGCTACCCCCCAGGGCCCCCGTCCCGCCTAACCCTGGAGCGGTTGACCACGAGATCTAGCCCTTTGACTTTGCACGGACGGGCTTTGACCAGTGGACCTCTCCACCCGGTTGTGTCAGGTCCGCCCATAGAGACACTTGGGTGCAACATCCGGGCCAAACCCACAGATACATCCACTCCATGTAGACCCGACGCGTCCGTTCCCCTCCTCCAGGTGCCGGCGGCGGCGCCGTCCGTGACGGGGCCACACCCCGGAGATGCGTGCCGCCTCTTCGGACATGGCATAACACCATCCGGTTGTGGTAGGTCATCCGATATATATGAACACTTGGAGCAAAGTCCCCTTCGTATAGACCCGATGCGGCTGTTCCCCATTCCAGTTGCCGGCTAGCGGCGGCACCGTTCGTGAGGGGGGTCACACCGCTCTGTACAGAACCGAAAAATATTGTATGTATGCTTATTAACACATACTGTATGTAAGTTAGTTAAATAATAATAATAAAGAAAACAGTGAAGAAAAAGAAAAAAAAACTATATGTATGCTTACTATATGCTTATTAACACATACTATATATATGCTTATTAACACAATCTATATGTATGCTTATTAACACATACTGTATGCTTAATAATAATAATACTATATGGGAAAAAAGGAAAAAAACTATGCCGACGGCAGCCGTCGGCATAGATGACACGTCATCGATCCGCTGCGGCCAGGGTAGATGGACAGCGCCGCGGATCGATGACGTGTCATCTATGCCGACGGCTGCCGTCGGCATAGGTCCTGGTCGGTGCGCTCTGGATCGGTGACGTGTCACCCGTATCTATGCCGACGGCCACCCGTCACGGCCGTCGGCATAGATTTGACGTCGTTAGCCGGCCGTGATGAGTGCTGTCGGCGGGTCCGCATCTATGCCAATGGCCAGTATATGCCGACGGCAGCTGTAGGCGTAGTCCGGGATAAGCCGACGGCTGCTGTCGGCATAGACAGGGATAGCCCGACGGCCATTGTACGCCGATGGCCAGGATCTAGCTGTCGGCATAGCTCGGATTAGGCCGACGGTGACCGTCGGCATACATTTGGCTGTCGGCTTAGAGCCCTGTTCCGGTAGTGAGGGTCCTCGTCCAGTTCCACCACCGTCGGGTTTGCCCCGAGATCCCGGAGTAGGCTCGTCACCGTGTGGCACATGCAGCAGGAGCTCATGCCGAAGATCACCACGGCCCGCTGCCCCGCTAGCTTCGTCACCTGCTCCATCAAGCTTAGTGCTATTGCTAGTGATGTCAATTAGTAGTACGATCGCTTCTAGCTAGCTCTTGTATACGAGGCTTTGAGCTGTGCTGGCTTGCTTTGAGGTGGGCATACGGGAGCCTTGCATATATAGCCATGGAAATGTGCACCGACAGGATGATCTTCGAGCAATTTGACCAGCAAAAGGTGATACGGGAGGGTTCGGATAAATGCCGGGCTCCTTTAATTTGTGCGACACCATGCATGTATGGGTTCAGTGTGGACTGTGGAGTATCGAATTTTTGGATGGCAATGGCGATGCGGCGACCTGATATACCAAAGGGGTACAATGAATTATATTGTGTATAAGGCATGGAGCTCTGACTTTTAGTAAATTCTCTTCTGTCCCCTATTCGACAAGTCAGATGAGAGAGACATGGACACATGCTGGTGAGACCATATGGTCCTTTGCAGTTTTTTCTTTTTATCCAAAAAGAGTACAGATGTAGATGCTCATATACATCCACTCATATGAAAGCACGCGTATACACTCTAACCCTACGAGCACGAGAACTTCACCTCCCACGGCCTTGTGTAGTCTTACATACACAAAATTCTATCATACTATATAAGACGGGAACAAATACTTGTAACAGTCTACAGTGCAAAAGATGTGGCTAAACCAAGTGCCCTAACACGCCATCCATTTCCAGTGTACAAAATGTCCTTAGGGTGTTTATTAACAAAAAAATCCTTCGTTTCATTTTTCTCAATTTTTTACCGTGATCTCAAATTTACAGCTCAACGATATATTTGAACTATAATATGTAAAAATACAAAAAAAAGTGCAACAAAATATTGAAGTTTATTCGAAAATTATTCTTTTATATATTTATGCTACACCTGGGGTGGTATTTTCCTGACAATAGCCATCTGAGGGTATCGTGTGCGTCAGAGATTTTGATGGTGCAAACAAGATTTTACCCATGTTATGTTAGAAGTATGCCCTAGTGGCAATAATATTGTATTATTCATTTTCACGTTTGTAATTAAGAGTTTATATTCTATGCTATAATTGATATAATCCTGGAATATGTGATTCAGTGGAAAACTCATAAGCACGTGTGGAATGATAAACGGTAATACCTGATTCCTAGTCTTGCCTCTAGGACTAGCTCAAGTGTTATTTGTCGTCATGTTTACTGGATCTTGAGATTGTTAAGTGTAAGGATAATCCCAAAACAACTTTGGGAGTATGACATTGGAAGAACAATCATATTGAATTGACTCTACTAGTTTGTTATACTTTGAGATATTATTGTTACGAGTCAATCATCATAACACAGAGAGTTAACGTATGTTTTAGCTCCTTAGACCATGAGAGTATCGTAATCACTTCTTACCGTACAATGGAATTTGGGGTTGCTCAAACGTCATCTGTAACACGGTGATCATAACAACAACTTACATGTTCATCCGAAATTTTAAAAGGGACTATATAGCTCAAGAGTGAGATTTGCTCCTCCGACGATGGAGAGATATTCCTAGGGCACTCTCGGTGTGACGACATCCATCATTGTCTGGCCGGACACAAGTGACTAGGTCATAGGCATGCCGGAACATGTCAACAAAAAAGAAGAACTAAACCGGCAAGGAGGAGACCGATATAGTGAGCATCAAAATGACTCAATAGGATACCGATATCGTGAGAACACCTCGGGTTTTGTAAAGCATCGTGAAGCAAACGGAATGACACATGATAACCAAAGGTTCACTCAAATGTCATTCGTGTATTCATAGGGATCAATATGATTGTCCACGGTTTCGCTATTGGTCAGTGAACGAAAGGGGTTTTGTTCATGTCTATGTTTTACCGAACCTACAGGGTCACAAGCTTAAAAGAATCACGGTCTGTTGAGTGTTAGTGGAGCAAGAGTTATGAGAAAATATTCTTGAAATAGTTTTGGGAACACAAGAAACAGTTTCAAGAGAAACCGGAAGTATTCCAGGGTTACCAAAAGTGTTTTGGGGTTTACGGGTAATACCGGGAATTGATATATAGGTGGAACATGTTTCGGGAGATATTGAATTAATAATAAAAGGTTCTAGTATGGATCAGGAGTCTTTTGGAATTAATTAAATATCAATGGTCCAAATAAAATATAAAAAGGCTAATAGGGGAAAATTTAATGGGCCAAAAAGGCCCATTAGGTGGAGGCGTCCCCCTCCTCTCAGCATGGGGAGGCCGAATTGAAGGGGGTCTCCCCCTCCTCTTGGCCGGCCAAGTGGGAGAACTCCTTCCTCCCCTTGTGGCGCCCCTCCCCTCTTCCCAACCTATATATACTAGAGGTCTTGGCCCTTGGAGACACACAAGTTTTGGAGCCTCCTCTAGTTCTCTAGTTCTAGTTCAAATTTGGAGTTGATCTAATTAGAGCTAGACATAGATCTCTCTAGTCCTCATAATAGAGAATCCCTGTGCGGTTCTCTTCTTCTCCCTCTAATTCTTCGGCGGCGATTAGCTCTGGACGGCGAAGGGCTACCGGATCGTGAAGCATGTACGCTTGCAATTTGTAGAGAAGTCGTGCTTTCGGTCTTCTGTTTGAGGGATCGTCGTGGACGGTTTAAGGGACTTCAAGAACAATCTACTCCAACTCTTCTTCCGATGCAACTCGAAGTTGGTAATGATCCGATCAAACCCTGTATGCATCTTCATAGCGTTCCTAGGATCATGTTTGTAGGGCAGATTTTTTTGGTTTCTACTACATTTCCCAACAGGTTAATGCCCTCAGATCAAGATAATACCCTACTTGTTACTTTTTTTGTATTGATGATCTAGCCTCATATGAGTACTAGGCTTTGTGTCTACCAAGGATTCAATCGTGAGATCGTATATATAGGGGTTACCAGCGTTACCCCAGATGGTTCTATCTAAGAATATCGTGGCTGTACCGATCATGAGACCCCTACCTGTCCTTATATAGGGGATGGGAGATAGAGTAAAAAGAGTCCTGATGGGTTTAAAAGGTAGAGTCCTAGTGGGTTTATAACTAGCCAAAGATGGTGATGCGCCCTGCATAGCCAAGGACTTTGAGTAGTAGGCTTGGGCCACCCCTTGCTTACTGGGCCTTCTTTGTCCTTCATAGCTACGTCCTGGAGGTATTGGCATCGCCAACACTAAAAACTGCAAAATGTCCCTGCACATTGTAATTCTAATGTTTTGTTGACCTATAGAGTGTCATTTTATATATAAATTTGTAGGAGAGATTAAAATGAGAAGTTTTCTTTGAAATTATGATAGATAACATAGATGTTGATGCATGCGTCGGTGTTTAGTTATCACGTGATAGAGCCATAGAGGTGCGCACCTACATCTGGATTTAGAAGTTCACCATCATATAATTAAATATTTGGAAGAACATAGGCTACACTTTTATGATAAGAACTACATATTTTCATCACTTATTTTCACTATGAAAGTTTGGTAAGATTATCACAAAACCATGAAGACACCAATACACCTATTGATTGTTTAAGACACCAAATGTCCAGTAATTACCAGGGGTTTGGGGCATGCAGAGGAGCAAGCATAAGATGCAATATGTGTTACAAGATACTAGTAGGATAGTGTGCGCCCGTAGGGTTTGTTGTGAGAATCATTTTAACACTAACTAAGAGGAAGCTTGGACTTAGAAATTCAATGCAAATAAAACTAATGTGAAATGTTAGAAGGTAGAAAATGAAATCATGTTTCATGCCTTGTCCCTACCCTCCAAAACTATGGCAAGACAACATATTAGAAGTGGGACCAGAGGCTACCAAGAGACCGGGGCTCAGTTTATTTTTTCAAGGACACGATAGATGTATCAGTATCATAGAAGAGCAACGCTAGGATGGCCACATCGTCATTTTACAAGCAACACCGCGAACCCATAGGCCAAAACTCCTCATGTCAACTTCTACCTATCCAGTCTACTAGGTACAAACCCATACCTCCACAACAAATTTCCCATCCTCTACCTTTGGCCTTCCTCAGCCACCCGCTCTAATACCTTGTCAGACAAGGGTGTCGCCCCATGGAAGATAAAATCATTGAGGTGTTCGCATATCGCCCATGCCACAAGCATCACTACCGTCCATGTATCTCTTGGGTGCCCCGGTCCAGGTTCAACCTATTGGGGAACGCAGTATTTCAAAATTTTACCTATGATCACGCAAGATCTATCTAGGAGATTTATAGCAATGATACAGGAGAGTGTGTCCACGTACCCTCGTAGACCGAAAGCGGAAGCATTTAGTAACGCAGTTGATGTAGTCGAACGTCTTCACGATCCAACCGATCCAAGTACCGAACATACGGCACCTCCGTGTTCAGCACATGTTCAGCTCAATGATGTCTCTCAAGCTCTTGATCCAGTTGAGGATGAGGGAGAGTTCCGCCAGCACGACGGCGTGGTGACGGTGATGATGAAGTTACCGACGCAGGGCTTCGCCTAAGCACAATGATGATATGACTGAGGTGTGTAACTGTGGAGGGGGGCACCGCACACGGCTAAGACAAATCTTGGAGTGCCTTTAGGGTGCCCCCTGCCCATGTATATAAAGGAGGGAGGGAGAGAGGCTGGACCTCCTAGGGGCGCGCCAAGTGTAGGGAGTCCTCCTAGGACTCCCAATTAGGATTCCCTTTCCTTTTCGGAGTAGGAAAGAAGGAAAGGAGGGAGAGGGAGAATGAAAGGGGGCACCCCGTGTCCAATTCGGTTTTGGCAGGGGGGAGGCGCGCGCCACCTCGTGGACCTTCTTCCCTCTCTCCACTAAAGCCCAATAAGGCCCATTAACTTCCCCCGGCGAATTCCCGTAACTCTCTGGTACTCCGAAAAATACCCGAATCACTCGGAACCATTCCGATGTCTGAATATAGCCTTCCAATATATCGATCTTTACCTCTCGACCATTTCGAGACTCCTCGTCATGTCCGTGATCTCATCCGGGACTCCGAACAATCTTCGGTCATCAAATCACATAACTCATAATATAAATCGTCATCGAACGTTAAGCGTGCGGACCCTACGGGTTCGAGAACCATGTAGACATGACCGAGACACATCTCCGATCAATAACCAATAGCGGAACCTGGATGCTCATATTGGCTCCTACATATTCTACAAAGATCTTTATCGGTCAAACCGCATAACAACAGACGTTGTTCCCTTTGTCATCGATATGTTACTTGCCCGAGATTCGATCGTCGGTATCATCATACCTAGTTCAATCTCGTTAGCGGCAACTCTCTTTACTCGTTTTGTAATGCATCATCCCATAACTAACTCATTAGTCACATTGCTTGCAAGGCTCATAGTGATGTGCATTACTGAGATGACCCAGAGATACCTCTCCAATACACGGAGTGACAAATCCTAATCTTGATCTATGCCAACTCAACAAACACCATCGGAGACACCTGTAGAGCATCTTTATAATCAACCAGTTACGTTGTGACGTTTGATAGCACACAAAGTGTTCCTCCAGTATTTGGGAGTTGCATAATCTCATAGTGAGAGGAACATGTATAAGTCATGAAGAAAGCAATAGCAATAAAACTAAATGATCATTATGCTAAGCTAACGGATGGGTCTTGTCCATCACATCATTCTCTAATGATGTGACCCATTGATCAAATGACAACACATGTCTATGGTCGGGAAACTTAACCATCTTTGATTAACGAGCTAGTCAAGTAGAGGCATACTAGGGACACTCTGTTTGCCTATGTATTCACACATGTACCAAGTTTCCGATTAACACAATTCTAGCATGAATATCAAACATTTATCATGATATAAGGAAATATAAATAACAACTTTATTATTGCCTCTAGGGCATATTTCCTTCAGTCTCCCACTTGCACTAGAGTCAATAATCTAGTTCACATCGCCATGTGATTTAACACCAATAGTTCACATCACCATGTGATTAACACTCATAGTTCACAACACCATGTGACCAACACCCAAAAGGTTTACTAGAGTCAATAATATAGTTCACATCGCCATGTGATTAACACCCAAAGAGTACTAAGGTGTGATCATGTTTTGCCTGTGAGAGAAGTTTAGTCAACGGGTCTGCCACATTCAGATCCGTATTTATTTTGCAAATTTCTATGTCTAAATGCTCTGCACGGAGCTACTCAAGCTAATTGCTCCCACTTTCAGTATGTATCCATATTGAGACTCAGAGTCATCCAGATCGGTGTTAAAGCTTGCATCGACGTAACTTTTTGTGATGAACTCTTTATCACCTCCATAACCGAGAAATATTTCCTTAGTCCTCTAAGGATAATTTTGACCGCTGTCCAGTGATCTACTCCTAGATCACTATTGTACCCCTTTGCCAAACTCATGGTAAGGTACACAATAGGTCCGGTATACAGCATGGCATACTTTATATAACCTACGACTGAGGCATAGGGAATGACTTTCATTCTCTTTCTATATTCTGCCGTGGTCGGGTTTTGAGTCTTACTCAACTTCACACCTTGCAACACAGGCAAGAACTCCTTCTTTGATTGTTCTATTTTGAACTAAATCTTGTCAAGGTATGTTCTCATTGAAAAATCTTATCAAGCGTCTTGATCTATTTCTATAGATCTTGATGCTCAATATGTAAGCAGCTTCACCAAGGTCTTCCTTTGAAAAACTCATTTCAAAGACTCCTTTATGCTTCCAGAAAATTCTACATAATTTCCGATCAACAATATGCCATTCACATATACTTATGAGAAAGGCCCTAGTGTTCCCACTCACTTTCTTGTAAATACAGGCTTCACCGCAAGTCTGTATAAATCTATATGATTTGATCAACTCATCAATGCGTATATTCCAACTCCGAGATGCTTGCACCAGTCCATAGATGGATTGCTGGAGCCTGCACACTTTGTTAGCACCTTTAGGATTGAGAAAACCTTCTGGTTGCATCATATACAAATCTTCTTTAAGAAATCCATTAAGGAATACAGTTTTGACATCCATTTTCCAGATTTCATCAAATGCGGCAATTGCTAACATGATTCGGACAGACTTTAAGCATCGATACGAGTGAGAAAATCTCATCGTAGTCAACACATTGAACTTGTCGAAAACCTTTTGCGAAAATTCGAGCTTCGTAGATGGTAACACTACTATCAGTGTCTGTCTTCCTCTTGAAGATCCCTTTATTCTCAATGGCTCGCCTGATCATTGGGCAAGTCAATCAAAGTCCATATATACTTTGTTCTCATACATGGATCCTATCTCAGATTTCATGGCCTCAAGCCATTTATCGGAATCTGGGCTCATCATCGCTTCCTCAGAGTTCGTAGGTTCATCATGATCTAGTAACATGACTTCCAGAACAGGATTACCGTACCACTCAGGTGCGGACCGTACTCTGGTTGACCTACGAGGTTCGGTAGTAACTGATACGTCTCCAACGTATCTATAATTTTTGATTGTTCCATGTTATTATATTATCTGTTTTTGATGTTTAATGGGCTTTATTATGCTCTTTTATATTATTTTTGGGACTAACCTATTAACCGAAGGCCCAGTGCCAGTATCAGTTTTTTTTGCCTATTTCAGTGTTTTGCAGAAAAGGAATACCAAACGGAATCTAAACAAAATGAAACATTCTTGATGATCTTTCTTGGAACGAAAGCAATCCAGAAGACTTGAGTTGAAGTTGGAACTCCGCGAGGCGGCCACGAGGCGGGATGGCGCGCCCCCCACCCTCGTGGGCCCCATGGAGCTCCACCGACGTACTTCTTTTGCCTATATATATACTCTTATACCCTAAAAACATCAGGGGAGCCACGAAACTACTTTTCCACCACCACAACCTTCTGTACCCATGAGATCCCATCTTGGGGCCTTTTCCAGCGATCTGCCGGAGGGGGAATCGATCACGGAGGGCTTCTACATCAACACCATAGCCTCTCCGATGATGTGTGAGTAGTTTACCCCAGACCTTCGGGTCCACAGTTATTAGCTAGATGGCTTCTTCTCTCTCTTTGGTTCTCAATACAAAGTTCTCCTCGATGTTATTATATGCATGATTTGATATCTTTGGAAGTCTCTATGAATTATCGGTTTACTTTGGCTGACTAGATTGATCTTTCTTGCAATGGGAGAAGTGCTTAGCTTTGGATTCAATCTTGCGGTGTCCTTAGTAGGGGAAGCAAGGCACGTATTGTATTGTTGCCATCGAGGATAAAAAGATGGGGTTTATATCATATTGCTTGAGTTTATCCCTCTACATCATGTCATCTTGCTTAATGCATTACTCTGTTCTTATGAAGTTAATACTCTAGATGCATGCTGGATAGGAGTCGATGTGTGCAGTAATAGTAGTAGATGCAAAATTGTTTCGGTCTACTTGACACGGACGTGATGCCTATATTCATGATCATTGCCTTAGATATCTTCATAACTATGCACTCTTCTATCAATTGCTCGACAGTAATTTGTTCACCCACCATAATACATGCTATGATGAGAGAAGCCACTAGTGAAACCTATGGCCCCCGGGTCTCTTTCTTATTATGTTGCATCTTTTTTTATTTACATCGCATCTCGTTTACTATTTTGCAATCTTTACTTTCCAATCTATACAACAAAAATATTTATCTTACTATCTTTATCAGATCTCACTTTCCCAAGTGATCGTGAAGGGATTGACAACCCCTTTATCACGTTGGTTGCGAGGTTCTTGATTGTTTGTGCAGGTACTAGATGACTTGTGTGTTATCTCCTACTGGATTGATACCTTGGTTCTTAAAAACCAAGGAAAATACTTACGCTACTTTTCTGCATCACCCTTTCCTCTTCAAGGGAAAACCAACGCATACTCAAGAGGTAGCAATAAGGATTTCTGGCGCCGTTGCCGGGGAGATCTACGCTCAAGTCAAGACATACCAAGTACCCATTATAAAATCTTCTCCCTCGCATTACATTATTTGACATTCACCTCTCGTTTTCCTCTCCCCCACTTCTAAAACGATTTTCAAAAACCTTTGCCTTTTCTTCGCCCCTTTTCCGTTCGCCTCTTTTCGCTTGCCTCTTGTGTGTCCGTGTGTTAGATCGTTTGTTTCGCCATCATGGATAGCCCACCTATCATTGTTAATACTCCCAATAATGAAGTTCTCAATTTTAAACAAAGGGAGGGAGAAAATCTAAAAGATGCTTGGTATAGAATTTGCAATGCTCAAAATAGATCTACTAAAAAGCAATCCACTTCCGTTCTTCTTCGCAATTTTTACGTAGGCAATACTCCTTGGAATAGATATGTTCTTGACACCATTCCCGGAGGAAATTTCCTGGGGAGCCATACTTTTTATTCTTATAATGCTATGATAGATTTGTTAGGCCCACCACCTCTTTTGGTCAATGGAACTATTTTAACTTTGGAACATGTGATGCAAAGGCTTGATATCATTGAAAATAAAATTGCCACTGTAGAGTTAATCGAAAATTTGGATAAAAAGATCCACAACTACATTACCCAATATGGATCTAAGGTAGGAGTTACTCTGAAAAATCTTAGGAAAAATGAACCCATAGTTAATGAGAAGATAGACCAAGATTCCACTAGAATTGATAAACTTGAAGATATTATTACCAACTTGGGATCTGCTTTTTCTGCCATAAAAAATACCTCCAATCCTCCTCCTACCAAAGTTGCCAAGTTTATCTATGTTCCTAAAAATAAGGGTGAATCTTCTAGTAAAGAAAATGAAGACCTCACATCAATAGGTGTTCACCCCAATTTTTTCGATATCATTAAGGAACCTTTTGCTACAAATGAATTTCTTGATTTCTTGCCTAGGAGTTTGATCATTAATAAAACCAAAGAACCTCCCATGGGTCATATATGTTCAATTGAAGAATTGCATACCAAAGATGACAATACCTAAATCTATTCTTGCTTTTATGCCTAGCTAGGGGCGTTAAATGATAGCGCTTGTTGGGAGGCAACCCAATTTTAATTTTTGTTCTTCACTTTTTGTTCCTGTTTAGTAATAAATAATTATCTAGCCTCGGTTATGATTGTGTTTTTATGTTTTAATTAGTGTTTGCTCCAAGTAAAGCCTTTAGGATCTTCTTGGGTGATTGTTGTTTGATCTTACTGATAAAAACATAAAGTATGCGCTCACGAAAATAATTTTCTTTTTTACCACAAAGGGATAAAATACCAATTCCAACTACAGTAGATCAATATACAAATTTTCCTGGTCTTCCTAATTTTTCAGAATTTTTGGAGTTACAGAAGTATTCGAAACCTCCAGATTGCTACACACTATTCTGTTTTGACATATTCTATTTTTCGTGTGTTGTTTGCTTATTTTAATGAATCTATGGGTAGTATCGGGGGGTATGAACCATGGAGAAGTTGGAATACAGTAGGTTTAACACCAATATAAATAAAGAATGAGTTCATTACAGTATATTAAAGTGGTGGTTTGTTTTCTTATACTAACGGAGCTCATGAGATTTTCTGTTAAGTTTTGTGTTGTGAAGTTTCAAGTTTTTGGGTAAAGATTTGATGGATTTTGGAATAAGGAGTGGCAAGAGCCTAAGCTTGGGGATGCCCAAGGCACCCCAAGGTAAAATTCAAGGACAACCAAAAGCCTAAGTTTGGGGATGCCCCGGAAGGCATCCCCTCTTTCGTCTTCGTCTATCGGTAACTTTACTTGAGGCTATATTTTTATTCACCACATGATATGTGTTGTGCTTGGAGCGTCTTGTATGATTTGAGTCTTCACTTTTTAGTTTACCACAATCATCCTTGTTGTACACACCTTTTAGGAGACACACACATGAATCAGAATTTATTAGAATACTCTATGTGCTTCACTTATATCTTTTGAGCTAGATAATTTTGCTCTAGTGCTTCACTTATATCTTTAAGACCACGGTGGTGGTTTTATTTTATAGAAATTATTGATCTCTCATGCTTCACTTATATTATTTTGAGAGTCTTTTAGAACAGCATGATAATTTGCTTTGGTTATAAAATTAGTCCTAATATGAAGGGGCATTCAAGATGGGTATAATAAAAACTTTCATATAGAGTGCATTGAATACTATGAGAAGTTTCATACTTGATGATTGTTTTGAGATATGAAGATGGTGATATTAGAGTCGTGCTAGTAGAGTAATTGTGAAATTGAGAAATACTTGTGTTGAGGTTTGCAAGTCGCGTAGCATGCACGTATGGTAACCGTTGTGTGACAAATTTGAAGCATGAGGTGTTTCTTTGATTGCCTTCCTTATGAGTGGCGGTCGGGGACGAGCGATGGTCTTCTCCTACCAATCTATCCCCCTAGGAGCATGCGTGTAGTGCTTGGTTTTGATGACTTGTAGATTTTTGCAATAAGTATGTGAGTTCTTTATGACTAATGTTGAGTCCATGGATTATACGCACTCTCACCCTTCCACCATTGCTAGCCTCTCTCGTTCCGCGCAACTTTCTCCGGTACCATAAACCCATCATTTACCTTCCGCAAAACAGCCACCATACCTACGTATTATGGCATTTCCATAGCCATTCCGAGATATATTGCCATGCAACTTTCCACCGTTCTGTTTGTTTTGACACGCTTCATCATAGTCATATTGCTTTGCATGATCATGTAGTTGACATCGTATTTGTGGCATGGCCACCATTCATAATTTTTCATACATGTCACTCTTGATTCATTGCACATTCTCGTACACCGCCGGAGGCATTCACATAGAGTCGTATTTTGTTCTAAGTATTGAGTTGTAATTTTTGAGTTGTAAGTAAATAAAAGTGTGATGATCTTCATTATTGAAGCATTGTCCCATGTGAGGAAGGGATGATGGAGGCTATGATTCCCCCACAAGTCGGGATGAGACTCCGGACGAAAAAAGGAAGAGGCCATAAAAAAGGTGAAGGCCCAAAAAAAGAGAGAAGGGGCAATGTTACTATCCTTTTTCCACACTTGTGCTTCAAATTAGCACCATGATCTTCATGATAGAGAGTCTCTTATGTTGTTGCTTTCATATAATAGTGGGAATTTTTCATTATAGAACTTGGCTTGTATATTACAATGATGGGCTTCCTCAAAATTCCCTAGGTCTTCGTGAGCAAGCAAGTTGGATGCACACCCACTTAGTTTCTTTTGTTGAGCATTCATACACTTATAGCTCTAGTGCATCCGTTGCATGGCAATTCCTACTCACTCACATTGATATCTATTGATGGGCATCTCGATAGCCCATTGATACGCCTAGTTGATGTGAGACTATCTTCCTCTTTTTTGTCTTCTCCACAACCACCATTCTATTCCACCTATAGTGTTATGTCCATGGCTCGCGCTCATATATTGCGTAAAAGTTGAAAAAGTTTGAGAATACTAAAGTATGAAGCAATTGCTTGGCTTGTCATCGGGGTTGTGCATTATTGGAGCATTTTCTGTGATGAAAATGAAGCATAGACAAACTATATGAATTTGTAGGGATGATCTTTCTTTGGCTTGTTATTTTGAGAAGACATAATTTCTTGGTTTGTATGCTTGAAGTATTATTATTTTTATGTCAATATTAAACTTTTATCTTGAATCTTTCGGATGTGAACATTCATGCCACAATAAAGAAAACTACATTGAAAAATATGTTAGGTAGCATTCCACATCAAAAATTCCGTTTTTATCATTTACCTACTTGAGGACGAGCAGGAATTAAGCTTGGGGATGCTTGATACATCTCCAACGTATCTATAATTTTTGATTGTTTCATGCTATTATATTATCTGTTTTGGATGTTTAATGGGCTTTAATATGCTCTTTTATATTATTTTTTGGGACTAACCTATTAACCGAAGCCCAATGCCAGTTTCGTTTTTTTGCCTATTTTAGTGCTTTGCAGAAAAGGTATACCAAACCGAATGAAACCTTCACGATGATCTTTTCTTGTAACAAAAGCAATCCAGAAGACTTGGAGTTGAAGTCTAGAACTCCGCGAAGCGGCCACGAGGCAGGAGGGCGCGCCCAGGGGGTAGGCGCGCCCCCACCCTCGTGGGCCCCATGGAGCTCCACCGACGTACTTCCTTTGCCTATATATACTCTTATACCCTAAAAACATCAGGGGAGCCACGAAACCACTTTTCCACCGCTGCAACCTTCTGTACCCGTGAGATCCCATCTTGGGGCCTTTTCCGACGATCTGCCGGAGGGGGAATTGATCACGGAGGGCTTCTACATCAATGATAACCCACAAGTATAGGGGATCGCAACAGCTTTCGAGGGTAGAGTATTCAACCCAAATTTATTGATTCGACACAAGGGGAGCCAAAGAATATTCTCAAGTATTAGAAGCTAAGTTGTCAATTCAACCACACCTAGAAACTTAATATCTGAAGCAAAGTATTTAGTAGCAAAGTAATATGATAGTAGTGGTAATGGTAGCAAAAGGTAAAGGTAGCAAAAGTAATGTTTTTGGTATTTTGTAGTGATCATAGCAATAGCAATGGAAAAGTAAATAAACGAAGAACAATATATGGAAAGCTCGTAGGCAATGGATCGGTGATAGAGAATTATGCCGGATGTGGTTCATCATGTAACAGTCATAACCTAGGGTGACACAAAACTAGCTCCAATTCATCAATGTAACACTACTAGGGAAAAGCCTAGCAGCAGCGCGGGTTTTAGGCCAACCTAGGGTGACACAAAACTAGCTCCAATTCATCAATGTAACACTACTAGGGAAAAGCCTAGCAGCAGCGCGGGTTTTAGGCCTATCAGTAGCGAGGGGCGATGCGCTATTGATAAGGCGCTACAGCTAATGTATAGTAGTAGCGTGCCTCTGCCGGCGCTACTGCTAAATCGACTTAGTAGTAGCGACTTCGCGGAGGAGCGCTACTGGTAATTACTAGTAGCGCTTCTCCCAGCCCGCGCTACTACTATTATTCCGTATTTTATTTCTTTTTTATTTCATGTTGTGTTCATACACCTCTATACAAGTTTTCATACAACAACAATTTAGAGATTGTTTTTACATCATAATGAGTTATTACATCATTGGGTGAAAGAACCGTGGACTAGTTTCAAGTGGATGGACATCCACTTGAAACTAATCCGCGGTTCTTTCACGCAATGATATAATAAATAGCATCATCATATCATTAACAACTTATCATCATAATACATCATTTTCATATAACACTTCCTCATGATCATCGTTTTGATCGATGAGACATCACATAGCAAGTTGGTCACTAGTCATAATCACAACTACTCCTCATCATCAACTCTAACACACTGTACCACATAATAAACCTATTGTACCTCATAGGACCTACTACATTCTCTTAGGACCTACTATATTCTCTAAGGTAAAATAGCAAAAAACAAGATAGCCCCTGGCTCTCCATTATGGAGAATGCAGATTATCCTGTCTCCAATTCTTGCCTTTCGCTTAATGTTGCTTCCAAGAACCTCCATACGAATGTCCAAAAAAAATTTCCACTCTTTGATTAGCATGTGTTCACCGGTTTCAGAAATCCGATATGCACAGGTGAGATCCATAGGATGACCTGGCTATAGGTTCAGAACTTCTAGGCGACCATTGTAATACATCAGATGAGGCACACAATCCATCGGGATTTTCTGTTGAAAAACATAGTAATAACTTCGTAGTTAGCAATGATGTACTAGTTTTAGAAGTATGCAAAAGATGAACGGATGTCGTAATAGTAAAAAATCTTACCAGGGTATCTCCATAGAAGTTATTGTGGTTCAACACGTGCACTAGTGGCACGTATTCACCATAATTTGGAGGAGTTCGATAATAGGTATTGTAATTCTCAGAGAAAGTACAAAATGCGATCAGATGATTTTTCTCCTTATAAGTTAATTCGGAGCCATCAGTGTAGTGGGTTTTGTCTACCATCTTCTTCACATTCTTTGAAGATTCAAAATAAGCTGTAAATGGAAATAAGCTGTCAACTATTTTGAGATAAACAATATAAATTAGTTAATAACTATGTTTGAGAAACTCACATTGCGGTAGAATCAGAAGCGTATCAACAAGGACCCAAATGTCCATATTGTTTTTCTTGATGTCAGGATCACCAAGATCCATGGTGACAATCATACCCTCATAAAAACCATACATTTTGCAAAGTGCTTCCCAATTTTGGCAACCAAAATGGGTTACGCTTTGAGAATTGTACAGATTTACTTCAAAATCGATATCATGATGGGTCCTTAGGTGTATTTTATTTGTTTGAAAATTTTCATGGTCTTCAAAGCCCATCCTCTCCAAGACATAGCGTCTTGCATGGCATGGGATAAGCTAGACGAATTGTAAAAGATGAAAATTAGACGTTGAAATAGTTGAAGTCATGCTTAATTATGAAAAAAACACTTGTCGTTGTTGCGTACCATTTCAACATTGAAGGTCTCCTTGAGCTTAATGCTGAAGCGCCGATCTTCGTCCAGCTCAACGAACATGTCGCACATACCTCGATCATCGTGGCACCAGCTGCACTCCCCCGGGAGACTGTCGTCGTCTGAGTACGACATTTCCTGTGTTCATAATTCAAAGATTAAACTTGTACAATTAAATATATGTACTAAAAAAACCTAAATTAGATCATTATTTTTCGAGAAAATCCAGGCCACTCGATATTTCCTACATATTCTAGCACAAGTCATGCCAGAATTCACGGAAAAATCCGGCATGACCTTTTCTAAAAAACGACATATCGAGTGCCTGAAATTTGCCAGAACGAAAATTAATCAACACTCCGGCAAAACATAGGCCACTCGGAGGTGTAAACTGAACATGAACGGCCACTTGGGCAACAACATATCCTATTTGAGCAAATATGACATGTTCAACTAGTTTTATTAATTCAACTAGTTCTTACTAAATATAAACTTACTATAAATAGAAAAAAACTAGTTCTTTCTAAAAGTAAAGTAGTTCAACTAGTTATATTAATTATCTTACTAAAAATACATTAGTTCTATTAATTGAACTAGTTCAACTAGTTTATTAATTTACTTACTAAAAATAAAATAGTTGCTTTAACTAAAAAAATAAACTAGTTCTATTAATTTTCGTACCAAAAATAAAATAGTTGTATTAACTCAATTAGTTCAATTAAGCACTTACTATGAATAAAAATAAACTAGTTTTTACTAAAAATAAACTAGTTCAACTAGTTATATTAATTTTCTTACTAATTCTATTAAACACTTGCTAAAATTTAACCCTAACTAATTTGATGAACTCTAAAATTTAATCCTAACTAATTCGATGAACTCTAAAACTAATTCTACTTAACAACTACTGTCATAATTAGCATCTAATTTGATGAACCCTAACTAATTAGATAAACTCTGAAATTTAACCCTAAGAACCCTAGCTAGGCAGAGGTAGGGGAGGAGGAGGAGGGTGTGCTCACCTCTGGCGCCGGCGGAGTTAAGGGGAGGGGCACACGGCGTCGAGGTTGGGGACGGGTCGGGGCGGCGGGCGCACGGCGGAGGGCGGCGATGTAGGGGGGTGTCGAGGTCGGGGTCGGGGTCGGCGTCGAGGTCGCGGTCGGGGGCGGGGGTGGCGTCGAAGGTGTGCGGAGAGCGACGGGTCGCGCGCGGCGGCCGGCGACGATGCAGGGCGGCGACAGCGGAGGAGTAGGGATTTGGGGGAAGTGGTCGTGGGGAAGAACGAACCGCGCGGTTAATTAAGTTAAAAGTAGCAGTAGCGCGTTCCAGGAAGTGCGCTGCTGCTACGGTAGCTATAGCGCGTTTCCTAACAAGCGCTACTGCTATTACTTCTCTTTTTTATTTGCTTTCCATTTAATTTTATTTTCATTAGAAGTAGCGCCTTTGTCCGTAAACGCGCTGCTACAAAACAAGTAGTGGTAGCGCGGTTCCACGTAGATCGCTACTACTATGTGTAGCCTATCAGCTAAGCCGTGGGAATTTTAGTAGTAGCGCTTTTGTACTCGGGCGCGCTACTGCTATAACTGTATCTGCAGCGCACTTTTAAATACCGCGTTGCTGCTAATTAGCACCAGCGTGCGTTTTTATCCCGCGCTATTGCTAATGTTCTGTGTACAGGGTTTTCCCTAGTAGTGTAATGTAGGCATGTATTCCGAATATAGTCATAAATGCTTATGGAAAAGAACTTGCATGACATCTTTTGTCCTACCCTCTCGTGGTAGCGGGGTCCTAGCGGAACTAAAGGATATTAAGGCCTCCTTTTAATAGAGTACCGGACCAAAGCATTAACACATAGTGAATACATGAACTCTTCAAACTACGGTCATCACCGGTAAGTATCCCGATTATTGTCACTTCGTGGTTAACGGATCATAACACATAATAGGTGACTATAGACTTGCAAGATAGGATCAAGAACTCTCATATATTGATGAAAACATAATAGGTTCAGATCTGAAATCATGGCACTCGGGCCCTAGTGACAAGCATTAAGCACAGCAAAGTCATAGCAACATCAATCTCAGAACATAGTGGATACTAGGGATCAAACCCTAACAAAACTAACTCGATTACATGATAAATCTCATCCAACCCATCATTGTCCAGCAAGCCTATGATGCAATTACTCACGCACGGCGGTGAGCATCATGAAATTGGTGATGGAGGATGGTTGATCATGACGATGGAGACAGATTCCCCTCTCCGGAGCCCCAAACAGACTCCAGATCAGCCCTCCCGACAGGTTTCAGGGCTTGGCGGCGGCTCCGTATCGTAAAATGCGATGAATCCCTCTTTTCTATTTTTTTCTCTCCGAAACCAAATATAAAGAGTTGGGGTTGAGGTCGGAGGAGCTCCAGGGGGCCCACGAGGTAGGGGGGCGCGCCCCCCACCCTCGTGGCTAGGGTGTGGGCCCCCTGGTCTTCATCTTTTGCAGGGATTTTTTATTATTTCCGAAAAGATGTTCCGTGAAGTTTCAGGTCATTCTGAGAACTTTTGTTTCTGCACATAAATAACACCATGGTAATTCTGCTGAAAACAGTGTCAGTCCGGATTAGTTCCATTCAAATCATGCAAGTTAGAGCCCAAAACAAGGGAAAAAGTGTTTGGAAAAGTAGATACGACGGATACGTATCAACTCCCCCAAGCTTAAACCTTTGCTTGTCCTCAAGCAATTCAGTTGATAAATTGAAAGCGATAAAGAAAAACTTTTACGAACTCTGTTTTCTCTTGTTGTTGTAAATATGTAAAGCCAGCATTCAAGTTTTCAGCAAAGATTATGAACTAACCATATTCAATGGCATAATCAACTAGCGAGCAATAATAATAAATCTCGGATGACAACACTTTCCCAAAACAATCATAATATGATATAACAAGGTGTATCTCGCTAGCCCTTTCTGAGAACGCAAAACATAAATGCAGAGCACCTTTAAAGATCAAGGACTGACTAGACATCGTAATTCATGGTAAAAGAGATCCAGTCAAGTCATACTCAATGTAAACTAACAGTAATGAATCCAAATGACAGCGGTGCTCTCCAACTGGTGCTTTTTAATAAGAGGATGATGACTCAACATAAAAGTAAATAGATAGGCCCTTCACAGAGGGAAGAAGGGATTTGTAGAGGTGCCAGAGCTCGGTTTTGAAATAGAGGTTAATAATATTTTGAGCGGTATACTTTCATTGTCAACATAACAACCAACAGATGGCAATATCTTCCATGCTACACACATTATAGGCGGTTCCCAAACAGAATGGCAATGTTTATACTCCCCCTCCACCAACAAGCATCAATCCATGGCTTGCTCGAAACAACGAGTGCCTCCAACTAACAAGAGTCCCAGGGGGAGTTTTGTTTGAAATTATTTTGATTTTATTTTGCATAAAGCATGGGACTGGGCATCCCGGTGACCAGCCACTTTCTCGTGAGTGAGGAGCGGAGTCCACTCCTCTTGAGAATAACCCGCCTAACATGGAAGATACGGACAGGCCTAGTTGATACATGAGTATTCGAGCATACAAAACATGATATTTATTTGAAGGTTTAGAGTTTGGCACATACAAATTTACTTGGAACGGCAGATAGATACCGTATATAGGTAGGTATGGTGGATGATACGTCTCCAACGTATCTATAATTTTTAATTGCTCCATGCAATATTATCTACTATTTTGGACATTATTGGGCTTTATTATCAACTTTTATATTATTTTTGGGACTAACCTATTAACCGGAGGCCCAGCCCAGAATTGTTGTTTTTGCCTATTTTAGGGTTTCGAAGAAAAGGAATATCAAACGAAGTCCAAACGGAATGAAACCTTCGGGAACGTGATTTTCTCACCGAACATGATCCAGGAGACTTGGACCCTACGTCAAGAAACATAGGAGGAGGCCACGAGGTAGGGGGCGCCTACCCCCCAGGCACGCCCCCCACCCTCGTGGGCCCACTGTTGCTCCAGCGACGTACTCCTTCCTCCTATATATACCTACGTACCCCCAAACGATCAGAGACGGAGCCAAAAACCTAATTCCACTGCCGAAACCTTCTGTATCCACGAGATCCCATCTTGGGGCCTGTTCCGGAGCTCCGCCGGAGGGGGTATCCATCACGGAGGGCTTCTACATCAACACCACAGCCTCTCCGATAAAGTGTGAGTAGTTTACCTCAGACCTTCGGGTCCATAGTTATTAGCTAGATGTCTTCTTCTCTCTTTTGGGATCTCAATACAATGATCTCCCCCTCTCTTGTGGAGATCTATTCGATGTAATCTTCTTTTTGCGATGTGTTTGTTGAGACCGATGAATTGTGGGTTTATGATCAAGATTATCTATGAACAATATTTGAATCTTCTCTGAATTCTTTTATGTATGATTGGTTATCTTTGCAGGTCTCTTTGAATTATCAGTTTGGTTTGGCCTACTAGATTGATCTTTCTTGCAATGGGAGAAGTGCTTAGCTTTGGGTTCAATCTTGCGGTGTCCTTTCCCAGTGACAGTAGGGGCAGCAAGGCACGTATTGTATTGTGGCCATTGAGGATAACAAGATGGTTTTTTTATCATATTGCATGAATTTATCCCTCTACATCATGCCATCTTGCTTAAGGCGTTACTCTGTTTTCATGAACTTAATACTCTAGATGCATGCTGGATAGCGGTCGATGAGTGGAGTAATAGTAATAGATGCAGGCAGGAGTCGGTCTACTTGTCTCGGACGTGATGCCTATATACATGATCATACCTAGATATTCTTATAACTGTGCTCAATTCTGTCAATTGCTCAACAGTAATTTGTTCACCCACCGTAAAATACTTATGCTCTTGAGAGAAGCCACTAGTGAAACCTATGGCCCCGAGGTCTATCTTCATCATATTAATCTTCCAATACTTAGTTATTTCCTTTGCTTTTTACTTTGCTTTTATTTTACTTTGCATCTTTACCACAAAAATACCAAAAATATTATCCTATCAGATCTCACTCTCATAAGTGACCATGAAGGGATTGACAACCCCTTAAGCATTGGTTGCGAGGAGTTATTTGTTTTGTGCAGGTACTAGGGACGCGCGCGCAACCTCCTACTAGATTGATACCTTGGTTCTCAAAAACTGAGGGAAATACTTACACTACTTTGCTGCATCATCCTTTCCTCTTCGTGGAAATCCAACGCAGTGCTCAAGAGGTAGCAAGAAGAATTTCTAGTGCCGTTGCCGGAGAGGTTCGCGCAAGTCAAGATTTGACTCCCGACAACGAGCCATCTCTGGCGCTGTTGCAGGGGAGTCTACGCAGAAGTCAACATACCAAGTACCCATCACAACCCTTATCTCCCGCATTACATTATTTTCCATTTGCCTCTCGTTTTCCTCTCCCCCACTTCACCCTTGCCGTTTTATTCGCCCTCTCTCTCTATCCTCCCTCTCTTTCTCTATTTGCCTCTTTTTGCCCGCTTGCTTTTTGTTTGCTTGTGTGTTGGATTGCTTGCTTGACACGATGGCTCAAGATAACACTAAATTGTGTGACTTTACCAATACCAACAACAATGATTTTATTAGCACTCCGGTTGCTCCTCTTACCGATGCTGAATCTTGTGAAATTAATGCTGCTTTGCTGAATCTTGTCATGAAAGATCTGTTTTCCAGCCTTCCTAGTGAAGATGCCGCTACCCATCTAAATAGCTTCGTTGATTTGTGTTATATGCAAAAGAAGAAAGATGTGGATAATGATATTGTTAAATTGAAGCTATTTCCTTTTTCGCTTAGAGATCATGCTAAAGCTTGATTTTCGTCTTTGCCTAAAAATAGTATTGATTCTTGGAACAAGTGTAAAGATGCTTTTATCTCTAAGTATTTTCCTCCCGCTAAGATCATCTCCCTTAGAAACGATATTATGAATTTTAAGCAACTTGATCATGAACATGTTGCACAAGCCTGGGAGAGGATAAAATTAATGATACGTAATTGCCCTACTCATGGTTTGAATTTGTGGATGATTATACAAAATTTTTATGCCGGATTGAATTTTTCTTCTAGAAATCTTTTAGATTCGGCCGTGGGAGGCACTTTCATGGAAATCACTTTAGCAGAAGAAACTAAACTCCTAGATAATATTATGGTTAATTATTCTCAATGGCATACTGAAAGATCTACTAATAAAAAGGTGCATGCGATAGAAGAAATTAATGTTTTGAGTGGAAAGATGGATGAACTTATGAAATTATTTGCTACTAAGAGTGTTTCTTCTGATCCTAATGATACGCCCTTGTCTACTTTGATTGAGAACAATAATGAATCTATGGATGTGAATTTTGTTGGTAGGAATAATTTTGGTAACAACGCATATAGAGGAAATTTTAATCCTAGGCCTTATCCTAGTAATCCCTCTAATAATTATGGTAATTCCTACAACAATTCTTATGGAAATTATAATAAGATGCCCTCTGATTTTGAATCTAATATTAAATAATTTATTACTTCGCAAAAGAATTTGAATGCTTTGATTGAAGAAAAATTGCTTAAGATTGATGATTTGGCTGGGAACGTTGATAGAATTTCTCTTGATGTTGATTCTTTGAAACTTAGATCTATTCCCCCTAAGCATGATATCAATGAGTTTGTCAAAGCCATGAGAATTTCCATTGATGAGTGCAAAGAAAGAACCGCTAGGATGCGTGCTAAGAAAGATGCCTTTATAAGAGTGTGTTCTTCTATTTCCTATGAAAATAAAGATGAAGATCTAAAAGTTATTGATGTGTCCCCTATTAAATCTTTGTTTTGCAATATAAATCTTGATAATGATGGGACTGAATATGATCCACCTTTACCTAGAAGGCGTTCCAAAAATTCGGAGTATTTAGATCTTGATGCTAAATTTGACAAAAGTGGGATTGAAGAAATTAAAACCCTAGATGTTGATAAACCCACTATTTTGGATTTCAAGGAATTTAATTATGAAAATTGCTCTTTGACTGATTGTATTTCCTTGTTGCAATCCGTGCTAGATTCTCCTCATGCTTATAGTCAAAATAAAGCGTTTACTAAACATATCGTTGATGCCTTGATGCAATCTTATGAAGAAAAACTTGAGTTGGAAGTTTCTATCCCTAGAAAACTTTATGATGAGTGGGAACCAACTATTAAAATTAAGATTAAAGATCATGAGTTCTATGCTTTATGTGATTTGGGTGCTTGTGTTTCCACGATTCCAAATACTTTGTGTGATTTGTTAGGTTTCCGTGATTTTGATGATTGCTCTTTGAACTTGCACCTTGCGGATTCCACTATTAAGAAACCTATGGGAAGAATTAATGATGTTCTTATTGTTGCAAATAGGTATTATGTGCCAGTAGATTTTATTGCTCTTGACATAGATTGCAATCCTTTATGTCCTATTATTCTTGGTAGACCTTTCCTTAGAACGATTGGTGCAATTATTGATATGAAGGAAGGAAATATTAGATGTCGGTGTCAAAACCGGCGGATCTCGGGTAGGGGGTCCCGAACTGTGCGTCTAGGCCGGATGGTTACAGGAGGCAAGGGACACGAAGTTTTACCCAGGTTCGGGCCCTCTCGATGGAGGTAAAACCCTACGTCCTGCTTGATTAATATTGATGATATGGGTAGTACAAGAGTAGATCTACCACGAGATCAGAGAGGCTAAACCCTAGAAGCTAGCCTATGGTATGATTGTTGATGTGTATGTTGTCCTACGGACTAAAACCCTCCGGTTTATATAGACACTGGATAGGGTTAGGGTTACATAGAGTCGGTTACAATGGTAGGAGATCTGAACATCCGTATCGCCAAGCTTGCCTTCCACGCCAAGGAAAGTCCCTTCCGGACACGGGACGAAGTCTTCAATCTTGTATCTTCATAGTCCAGGAGTCCGGCTGAAGGTATAGTTCGGCTATCCGAACACCCCCTAATCCAGGACTCCCTCAGTCGGCGTCTGCCGCATCCAACTGCCGTTCTAAATGGGCAAAGTCGCTAGTCCGGCTAGCCACCGGAGCTTCCATCACCTGCACATCGAGGCAGTATGGTTATTACGTGGGAATATGATCCTCTGTTCATCGTCGTTTCCGACGACAACCAGAGTCTCAGGGGCTACTATCTACACAGGGCACACCTAGAATGTGTAGGACTATCATACATTATTTTACGTACCTCAAACCCTGTCAGTAGACTCATAAAAGCTTTATGCAATCCGCTTTCGGCGGACGAGATTCTCTCCATCACCGTATTCATCAGCACACGGTGTTCATCTGAGATGGCCGCTTGCCCCACCAACTCCCTCAGAACATCCAACCGCACACTAGACGAGATTCTCTCCATAACCGCCACGAACCCAACGAGAGCGTCATGTTCGTCTCCCACTTCCTCGGAGGTCTAGGCCTTGCATTGGATCCTTTTGTCAGGGGCTTGATGTTTTACTACTGGCTAGATTTCCATGATCTAGCTCCGGACTCCTTTCTTCATATCACGACATTTATTGTTGTGTGCGAGGCCTTCCTCCGGGTTACCCCTCACTTTGGCCTATGGCTCAAGACCTTTGAAGTAAAACCGAAGATGATCAAGGGGCAACATGCGGAGTGTGGAGGTGCCTCAATACGCAAGATGACGGGAGCTGCATGGCCCAAAGGTTCCATTCTAGAGGTGTCTGAATTGTGGCAACAGGAATGGTTCTACATCACGGCTCCTAGAAGTGCCAAGTGGGCGGCCGCCCCTGTCTTCTGCCCGGGCGCTCCACCACAACCGATGTCATGGATTAGCAGAGGATTGATCTGGGGTCCGGCCAAGGATGTTCCTATACTGCAGAGCCGCATTCAAGATCTCTTCAATGGAGATTTCAGTTTGGTTGCGGTAGCACAAGTTATGCTGGTTTGCCAAGTCCAGCCTTGCAAACGCCGGCCTCTTTGCTTGTGGGAGTTTAATCCCGAGGGACCGCGCGCCATTCAAAATTTCCTTGGCCTGACGCACGGGGAGATGTACAAGTCATTCTTCGGACCTCACGTGGAGTGTCCGGAAATCATCGAGGACGCGGGCCTGAGTAGCAACCGCGCCGCCGAACAGGTAAGGCATCTTCCGGCCGAACATACTATCTCTCCTTTGTTACGAAGTTATTTCTGAGAGTTCGCTTTTTGACCAGGACTGGCTGACAAAGGCGAAGTTGATTCGGTGTTCGGCCCCCCTCCCTGAGGGTTTGGAAAATCCGGTATTCGAGAAGATGCTCCAGACCACACCCTCCCCGGAGCCTTTAAAGGAAAATACTATGGATGGTAATGCGGGCGGACGCGGGCCCTCAACGCTGCCCATTCTAGCCGAGGGAGCGAGCGTCTCCATGAAGGAAGACGACCAGAAGAGGAAAAGAACTGCGCCTGGGGATTCGGAAGCCGAAACTTCCAAACAAGGGAAAAAGTCTCCCACAGAGGGTCCTACCTCGGGGGGCGCCGTTGCCGCACAAAGTCCGCGAGGGGATCAATTCTCCCACGAGTTGTAAGTGACCCAAAATACCTTAATAGTACAGATATGTCGTCTTTTATTCTGAGAAGATAACCGCTGCATGTATCTTTGTAGTTCGGGCCTTAGCCCCTCTCAAATGAGCTCGTCTTAGGGGGATCTTCTTCCAGAGATGATGGAGAGCAAAACGCCCCCTCCAGACTCCTCCGCTCCGGAAGCGGGCGACCCTGAAGTGTCGTCGCGGAGGGCCTCTCCGAGTCCAGCGAGGCCAGAAGATAATCCTGTCGACCCCCGAAGTTCCCAGTGTCTGGCTCCTGAAGAGAGCAGACAAACGAGTCCGGCACCGTCTAGTGTGCGGTTGGATGTTCTGAGGGAGTTGGTGGGGCGAGCGGCCATCTCAGATGAACACCGTGTGCTGATGAATACGGTGATGGAGAGAATCTCGTCCGCCGAAAGCGGATTGCATAAAGCTTTTATGAGTCTACTGACAGGGTTTGAGGTACGTAAAATAATGTATGATAGTCCTACACATTCTAGGTGTGCCCTGTGTAGATAGTAGCCCCTGAGACTCTGGTTGTCGTCGGAAACGACGATGAACAGAGGATCATATTCCCACGTAATAACCATACTGCCTCGATGTGCAGGTGATGGAAGCTCCGGTGGCTAGCCGGACTAGCGACTTTGCCCATTTAGAACGGCAGTTGGATGCGGCAGACGCCGACTGAGGGAGTCCTGGATTAGGGGGTGTTCGGATAGCCGAACTATACCTTCAGCCGGACTCCTGGACTATGAAGATACAAGATTGAAGACTCCATCCCGTGTTCGGAAGGGACTTTCCTTAGCGTGGAAGGCAAGCTTGGCGATATGGATATTCAGATCTCCTACCATTGTAACCGACTCTATGTAACCCTAACCTATTCGGTGTCTATATAAACCGTAGGGTTTTAGTCCGTAGGACAACATACACATCAACAATCATACCATAGGCTAGCTTCTAGGGTTTAGCCTCTCTGATCTCGTGGTAGATCTACTCTTGTACTACCCATATCATCAATATTAATCAAGCAGGACGTAGGGTTTTACCTCCATCGAGAGGGCCCGAACCTGGGTAAAACTTTGTGTCCCTTGCCTCCTGTTACCATCTGGCCTAGACGCACAGTTCGGGACCCCCTACCCGAGATCAGCCGGTTTTGACACCGACATTGGTGCTTTCATTGAGAGTTCCTCTGTGTCATTGCCATCAGGAAGGATGCCTCGCCCCATCTTTAAAGACGGCACCGTTGCTAAGGGAGCTTTGGCTGTCGGCCAAACCCTCCGGCTAGGTAGTTTTATTATGACTGCCTGTTCGTCTTCTACGCCGACGATGACCTCTCGAGCCATCGAAAACAATCTTCATGTCAGTTCGGAACTCGCCAAGCAGTTAGATCCAATGGAGCTTTCCTCCATAAACGAGCTCTTGGATCGCTTCGCCGCCCTGGGAGTCGCTACGGATTACGACCAGATTGGGCCTAAAACCGATCTGAGAGAGATTAACTCTCCCCAAGTCACCCATCACGTTGCCATGGTAGAGGGACAGTGCGGCGGCCCTTCGTCTATCTTAAGGACTCGCTATGTCCGGATTCCCGATCCCCCCAAGACGGATACCCGCGGAGGGGAGGATATCACTCAAGACCTGAACTTAGAGTTAGGCGATGGGCTGGATTCATTGGACAACACGCAGGGATCCAAATTTTCGAGTTCAGAAATTCCTCGGCCTCTGAGCCTCAGACGGGGTGAGGCTTCGGATTTAACTCCACCCACCCACCCCAACATAAGCGATCTATCCAAAATCAGGCAAGAGCCCGACAAAACAGTACATCATTACTGGGCTAGATTCCTCCTGGTTAAGAACAGGCTAAGGGACTGCCGCGAGGAAGACGCAATCTTAATCTTCTGCAATAATTGCACGGACAAGGGACTACTCAATGCAATAAGTCGCTGTGATATCACACGCTTCGCGGACTTGGCATCCATTGTACAAAAGTATTGTGCGATGGAAAGCGCCTGGAAAACCAAAATAAAATTTTGGGACAATCCGGCCCTAAATACAAACCCAGTCCGAAATAAAAGGGTGCAACATAACCAGACACCCAGGTCAAATACCAAAAAGCAAAAACCCTCGACAGGGCATGGAACCATACTGGAAGGATGGCTTAACGGACCCTGTAAAATTCACGGTACAGAGGACGCCACACCAACTCACAACCTTAGAGCATGTTGGATACTCCGGCAGGTGGCCAAAATTGGCGAAAACCTCCTAATTCCGGAGGCCACAGAAAGCCACCCAGAGACACCCATACGGTATTAACAGTCTCCGAGACTTTCGCATCAAATAATATGCGAAAAAGGACACTCCGCAGCCTTGCCGAAGTCTACCAAGTAGCAACAATAAACCCATGGAGTGACACGGCTATTACCTTTAACGCCAGTGATGAACCTAAATTCCGAACAGCCCGAGCACCAGCCGCATTGGTCCTCAGCCCAATAGTGGACGACTTTCGTCTTACCAAGGTACTCATGGACGGCGGCAGCGGATTGAACCTCATTTACAAGGAAACCCTTCAAAAAATGGAAATAGACTGGAACCGCATTGAGCAAAGCAGCACAACCTTTAGAGGAATAATCCCCAGACGGGAAGCGCGCTGCACAGGAAAAATCACACTAGATGTGGTGTTCGGCACGCCGGATAATTACAGGTCCGAAGAGATCACGTTCCATGTGGCTTCGTTTAGCAGCGTTTATCACGCTCTACTAGGGCGGGAAGCATTTACAATCTTCCAAGCAATACCCCATTACGGGTACATGAAGCTCAAAATGCTCGGGCCTAACGGGATCATCACTCTCGCTAGTGATCCGGACATAGCACTCCGCGCCGAAAACAAGACAGCCGCACTGGCCCTCGAGGCACTATCCAAAGCCCTAGCGGCTGAGGAACTGACTGCACTGCGCTCTACGGTGAATAGGGACGATGTGGTACTCGACAAAAGATCCAAGTCCACCTCCTTTAAACCGGCGGACGAAATAGTCAAATTCCAAGTCCATCCAACGGACCCAAATAAAACAGCTTCCATGGGGGCACAGTTAAACCCTGATGTAGACGCCGCACTGCGAGAGTTCCTATGAGAAAACTGGGACATTTTCGCCTGGCACCCTTCAGACATGCCAGGAATCCCACGCAGGTTGGCCGAGCACAGCTTAAATATCCAAACAGGATTCAAACCTGTCAAACAGGCTCTTCGGCGTTTTTCTGAACCTAAGAGATAGGCTATGGGAGAGGAGCTAGCAAAGCTATTGGAGGCCGGATTCATCAGAGATATAAAACATCCCGACTGGCTAGCAAACCTGGTGATGGTACCAAAGAAGGACAAATCCTGGCACATGTGCGTTGATTTTAAAGACCTTAACAAGGCTTGCCCAAAGGATCCCTTCCCCCTCCCCCGCATCGATCAAATTATCGACGCTACCGCAGGACACGATTCGTTGTGTTTCCTCGACGCATATTCCGGCTACCATCAAATCAAGATGGCAGAATCTGACCAATCCGTAACGGCATTTATCACACCATACGGCCCATTCTGCTTCAACACAATGCCCTTCGGGCTCAAAAACGCTGGCGCAACATATCAGCGCATGATTTAGACATGTCTGGCAAGCCAGATCGGCAAAACAGTGGAGGCATATGTAGATGATGTGGTCGTCAAAACAAGACATGTCGAATCTCTAGTAGACGACTTGAGGCTCACATTTGATAACCTCCGAACATACGACATCAAGCTCAACCCGGAAAAATGCGTTTTCGGCGTTCCAGCCGGAAAGCTCTTGGGCTTCATTGTATCCGGTAGAGGAATCGAAGCAAACGGCCAAGATCCGAGCTCTGTCGCAACTGGATATCCCAAAGGACCTCAAACAAATACAAAAGTTAACCGGATGTGTGGCGGCTCTAAGCCGCTTTATCTCCCGCTTGGGAGAAAAGGCCCTACCCCTTTACCGCCTCCTTCGGCGCACCGAACACTTTGAATGGACGGATGCAGCCACGGCCAGACTCGAGGAGATAAAAGCCATACTTGCAACAAACCCAGTCCTGGCCGCGCCAAATATTGGCGAACCAATGCTATTATACATTGCAGCAACACATCAGGTTGTAAGCGCAGTGCTCGTCGTCGAATGAGAAGCGGACAGACACAGATTCCCCCTTCAAAAGCTGGTCTATTATGTGTCCACTGTCCTCACTCCTTGCAAATCACGGTACCCGCATTATCAAAAGATCGCGTACGCGGTATTCATGGCATCCCGGAAGCTACGACACTACTTTCAAGAGTGTTCAATAACAGTAGCCTCGGAAGTACCACTCAAAGATATTATAAACAACCGTGACGCAACGGGCTGGATTGCAAAATGGGCCATTGAGCTCCTCCCGTTTGACATAACTTATAAGCCACGCGAGCCATCAAGTCACAAGTCTTGGCCGACTTCGTCGCAGAATGGACGGAGGCCGAACTCCCTAAAGAGTACGACACATATTCAAATTGGATCATGCATTTCGACGGCTCCAAGATGTTGGCCGGACTGGGGGCTGGCGTCGTTTTGACGTCCCCCATAGGAGACACAGTTCAATACGTACTCCAGATTATGTACACGGACTCCAACAATGCAGCCGAATATGAGGCCCTATTACATGGTCTCCAGATGGCAGTATCCATGGGCATTCAACGCCTAGAGGTGCGCGGGGACTCGGACCTCGCTATATCCCAAATAAATGGAGACTTCGATGCCAAGGATCCAAAAATGGCAGCTTACCGCAACGTCGTCCTAAAAATGTCAGCTCGGTTCGAGGGGCTTGAATTTCACCATATAGCCCGGGAAAATAATCAGGCGGCAGATGTCCTGGCACGCATCGGCGCAAAACGCGATGTAGTCCCCCCCAACATCTTCCTGGAAAGGTTGTTCAAGCCATCTGTAGTATGGGAAGGGGAGCCGAATAACACCCCGGACCCAACCGCACAGCCCGACACCGAACATTCTAACACAATTGGAGGCTCTGCCAATGAAATAACACCTTCAGCCCACGTAATAATGGCCGTCATCGCCCCGTGGACAGAACCATTCCTCGCGTACCTCACTGGGCAGGAACTCCCCGAGGACCAAAATGAGGCACGCTGCATAGTGCGGCGATCCAAATCCTACAGAGTCCATGAGGGAGAGCTTTATAAGAAAAGCACTACCGGAGTCCTTCAAAGGTGCATCTCCGAAGAGGAGGGGCGGAATCTCCTGGCTGAAATTCATGCCGGACTGGGCGGTCATCACGCTGCAGCTCGGTCCCTCGTAAGCAAGGCCTTCCGTACAGGCTTTTATTCGCCGACGGCCCGGGAAGACGCTCAGGACTTAGTCCAACGATGCACCGGTTGCCAGCTCTTTGCAAACCAAAGCCATATGCCACCCACCGCCCTTCGAACCATCCCCATTACTTGGCCCTTCGCGGTCTGGGGGCTTGACATGGTTGGACCCCTTAAAGGCGTAACCCACAAGCAAAAATACTTACTGGTCATGGTGGATAAATTCACCAAATGGATAGAAGCCAAGCCTGTTAAGATGGCCGAATCCGGACCGGTGATAGACTTTATATCCGGGGTCGTACACCGTTACGGTGTTCCTCACAGCATCATCACTGATAACGACACGAACATCACGGCCGACGAGGTAAAACTCTGGTGCAAAAACATGGGCATCAAGCTCGACTATGCTTCCTTCTATCACCCACAAACTAACGGCCAGGTCGGACGTGCAAATGGTCTTATCATGAGCGGCATTAAACCCAGATTAGTGCGGTCCCTCAAGGAATCTAACACGCACTGGGTAGAAGAGCTCGACGCCGTACTCTGGGGGCTGCGGACCACACCGAATCGCACCACCGGATACACACCATTCTTTATGGTGTATGGCGCAGAGGCAGTGTTGCCCTGCGACATAATTCATGACTCACCTTGAGTGCGCATGTACGAAGAAAGAGAAGCCGAGCTCGATCGGCAGGACAGCTTAGACGCATTGGAGGAGGAGCGTGACGTGGCAAAAGCCCGTTCCGCATTCTATCAACAGCAGGCTCGAAGATACCAAAGCAGAGAAGTACGGGCCAAAAATTACAACGTTGGCGAATTAGTTCTACGACTACCGGACAAGAAAAAGGACAAACTCAAGCCCAAGTGGGAAGGTCCCTTCATAATTGACCAAGTCCTGACTGGTGGAGCGTACCGCCTGCGAGATGCATCGGATAACCGACTCGAGCCGAACCCATGGAACGTAGCCCGTCTCCGAAGATTCTATAACTAGCGCCGGACTCTATGTTCGTCTCCTTCCTCTGTCCATTTTTTATATATTTTCTGTCTTGCATTTCTCTTCTTCTTTTCTCTCTCTCTCTCTTATAGCCCTTAAAGGCTCATACAGTGACGCGCCATCCGTGCTCATTAAACCTGGGGGCTTCTTTAAACAGAAGCTTATTCATACGGGCTTCATGCCCAACACATGCGTCACACTTCCGCATGTACCTTTTATTCACTATTATATGCATCGATATGACTTAAGTTTTGGCCAAGCTGGGTTGCCTGGCTCCTGTGCTTACCCCTATGTTCCCGATTGTTCGGCTAGGTGGTAAAGGGAGCACCTCTGCGATTGTTACTGCCGGGTCAGCTGGACGTGTACCTCAGCTAGCATTCTTAAGGGAATATTCGGTCGGTGAACTAAAGATGATCTTTTTTATTTTTATCTATATGCCCCCAGATGTTTTTCCTGCATTTCTTTTCGCAGCATGGACATGCACCTTAGGGCATGCCTCCCAGGGAAAGGAACCCCTAACGGAACTATTCTCCCTGGAAGATGTTTCTTACTAACCATGCATTCACGCACTAATGACCCCTACGCACTAATGACTACTCGGGCACTTGTCTGTTCACGCACTAATGACCCATACGCCTGGTCTCCATGCATTCCCCGGTTCCTATATAACCGCATGGGAATTCGGACACACTCCGGACCGTCAGGTCCCGAGGCTGAAGCGAAAAGGTCGGCCATGACAAATGATCTACAATCCGGCTAGAAGGCATTATAAATGTCAATTAAATTACATAGTCATTTCGACTGATCGTATTCCTCTTCAATACCATCTAACAGGCTGTCTAATTTACAGTCCTGCTGGAAATACTTTGCGGCCAACTCTACTTGGCCGTATACTAAGCTTACAAGGATCTCCTTCCCATCGGGCCCTATAGGACCGACCTCGGCCATGTGGTTGGGGTCAGCCCTTGCGTACCACGTCTTCACCTTGGCCCAGGCCTCCCTAGTGCCTTGGCGGCAGGCTGATATCTTCCACAATCGGAAGCGCCGCCGTGCTCCTTTTAGCTTCTCCGCAAGCTCTCCAAGACCTTCGGGCATGGAGACGGATGGCCACAGGGCCTGGGCGACGCCTCGCATCGCCTGCCAAACTCGATCGAGTAGTTGCGAGAGCTCGGGAAGAAGGTCACCCGTTGAACCGGGCATCTCCTATGCAGGATGGCTTGTCAGCACACCTACAGACATTGCTCTGTTAGTCGACTTCCCTGCGGAACTTTCTTTCAAAAGGTTCGTTCAAGCACTTACTAAATATGCCGCGCCAAAGCCGCTGATTCTCCTTCACGGAGTCTGACAGCGGGGCACGAACATCTTTCAGCTCGACGCCTAGCTTGGTGTTGGCATCTCGGAGATTGTTCTTCTCCCCCATCACCTTCAACAGCACCCTCTCACCAGCCTTTAGCTGGCGTAGGAGATGTTGCCTTTCCGGATCCAATCCGGTGCCATCTGCAATTTCATTTGTCAGATTCGCACCAAAGCCGTGCTTCGCAAAATACTTATCTTTCGAAGTGTATGTTACCAGTGGGGGCCTCCTTAGGCTCCCCTGCCGCGGCTAGTGCGGCCTCAAGTTGGGCTTTGCACTCTTCCAGCTCCTGGGACAGTAGGGAATTCTTTTCTGTAAGAACCTGCATCACAAATGATCCTTAAATCAGTTATTTTAACTATTTCAAGTCTCAGGGGCTACTAATATATATATATAATTACCAAAATTTTCTTACCCGTATGTCTTTTACATATTGCTGCGTGGCTCTGGTTAGACCATTTTGAGCGGCACGGAGGTACGCATCTCCCGACTTAAAGGCATCTAACGCCTCTTGGGAGAAACAAGCGTCGCGAAGAATTGTCCGGCGACGCCTGTGGTTCATGGCACTCTCCATCTCAGAGTTGGTGGCAGACAACCTGTCCACATCCTCCGTTGGAGGAGCATCCGGTGCACGCCTTGTGTTCGGCCCCGCTTCCGGGCCAGGCTTTGGAGCCTGGCTGGTGGAGGCGCGATTGGCGGTCTCTCCGAATATAGTTCGGCGAGGTCTCTTTGTCCTGAAAAGGGCACAAGTGTTAATATGCCCTGAAGGTACGACACCTGGGATAAGGGGGTGCGCCATACCTTTGCGCTGACACCCCGGTCCGGACTGCACCTCTTTTCTGCCCATGGGGCCCTGCGGCCCCTCGTTGGCTTGTCGCCGCAGGTTCGGCCTCCCGTTTCTGGGAGGCCAGGATTAGCCCTGGATAATTGGCTGTAATGGCCACCAGGGTGTTGTCCTTGCTCAATTGATGGAACACTCCATCAATCAGATCCACCGAAAGCTCCAGATCCTCTTGCGAGTCCGGGTCGAGGGACCGTCCTGGGTCCTCGGGTTGTGGAGGAGGGCTGTTTATTTCTTTAACAGCCTGGCGCAGTTCCTGCGTCGAAATCGCTAAGATTAAATATTTAACAATGGGGATATAAAACGGATGGGCAAGATGTGAGCACTCACCCAGCTTGGAGGATTGTACATGGAAAATCCACCCTTTGGGTTAACGCGGAGAAAATCCTCCTCTTCTCCCTTGTACAAAGCGGACAAGGTCTTTATTAGAGCCGCAGCCGAATCCGGCCCCTTACGGTCGTAGCGGGTGGTGTCGTCCTCCCCGTTGAAATCCTGCATGGGGTGGCTTCTATACTGTAGCGGATGCACCCCTCGCATGATGCATGCGGCCATGACCCCAATCATGGTTAGTCCGGAATGAGCTAACAGTCTTATCCGGCCCATCAGGTAAACAACGTCCCTATCACTTTCCCTCTAAGGGCTCCGTGGGCGCCAGCTTAGGCACTTCTTTAAGGGAGCATTGTTGAATTCAGGGAGGCCGATCCGGACAGGATCCGGCAGCGGGACGTCTTCTATGTAAAACCATTCCGAGGGCCAGTCTTCGGACGCCTTCTTTGGGGTTCCGGACAGATAGTCGGTCCACCCACTTGATACATAGACCCCTTCTTGGAACGGGGCACGAGGCAAAATAGCTCCCTCCACAGTCCGAAATGAGCTTCAACACCCAAGAACAGCTCACAGAGGGCTACAAAGCCCGCGATATGCAATACTGAGGCAGGCGTGAGATGATGTAGCTGGAGGCCATAGAACTCCAGCAGCCCCCGGAGAAATGGATGGATGGGAAATCCGAGCCCCCTTATTAAATAAGGGACGAGGCACACCCGCTCTCCTTTGGAGGGATTATGGGCGCTCTCCGCTTGCCCTCCGCCATTATAGACGGCAAGACTGGCTCGAACCAGGATCATATAGGCCGGGGGAGAAATCCCTTGGTCTGGAGCGTCACTAACTCGCTATGCAGGATGGAGCATCTTTCCCAATGTCCAGGCTTATGGCTGGAAGGGCGGGAGGAGGAGTCACGATGGCTGGCCATGGTGGAATGGATCTTTGTCGAATGCGCTCTGATGAACACTCGCGAAGGGGGAAGGTGTGGTTTGGATCTAAATCCTCGTCTCTTTAAATAGGTCAACTTGTTTACACGGCTAGGGATGTGAATGTAAAAACACTCAGACCTTTCATATTCGTTTGACACGTGGGGAGCGGCCATTATTGGGCGCAGAAGCCAAGGAGCGCAACATCTACAAGAAACCGGACTTTATTCAACAGGTACATGGAATTTGGAGGAGAACCTGCCTTGCAATGCCGAAGACAATCTGCGCGCCGGACTCATCGTCATTGAAGCCTGGTCCGGGGCTATTGAGGGAGTCCTGGATTAGGGGGTGTTTGGATAGCCGAACTATACCTTCAGCCGGACTCCTGGACTATGAAGATACAAGATTGAAGACTCTGTCCCGTGTACGGAAGGGACTTTCCTTGGCGTGGAAGGCAAGCTTGGCGATACGGATATTCAGATCTCCTACCATTGTAACTGACTCTATGTAACCCTAACCCTATCCGGTGTCTATAAACTGGAGGGTTTTAGTCCGTAGGACAACATACACATCAACAATCATACCATAGGCTAGCTTCTAGGGTTTAGCCTCTCTAACCTCGTGGTAGATCTACTCTTGTACTATCCATATCATCAATATTAATCAAGCAGGACGTAGGGTTTTACCTCCATCGAGAGGGCCCGAACCTGGGTAAAACTTCGTGTCCCTTGCCTCCTGTTACCATCCGGCCTAGACACACAGTTCGGGACCCCCTACCCGAGATCCGCCGGTTTTGACACCGACACCGACATCGAGCTTGTTAACAAAAGGCTTGATGAGGCACAGGTTAAGTGTCATTATCTGGTGAATGTCACATAGGAAGAGTAGCATGATGCCAGTATCTTTAATATGTTGTGACTGCAGATGGGGTTGCCAATGTTGAAGCCTTGCGGGCAGAACTTGCCCGAGCCAAGGAACAAGCGAGGTTGGGTAATGCGGCTGCTTTAAAGGCGGCCGAAGAGTTGCAAGCCGAGAAGGCCGCACATGGCAAGAGCCGAGATAAGATGGCCAAGATGGCTATAGAATTAAAAGCCGCCGCCGACTGTTGCCGGGTTATTGAAAAGGAAAACCAGGCGAAGGCATCGGACCTTGAGAAGGCTGCTGCGACGAGGAAGGACCTCCGCTCTGCTATGAGGGCAAAGAAGGAGGAGCTGCGGGAAGCCAAGGATATTGTAGCTGGGAAATCCTTTATGTTGCGGAGGAAGTTCGGAGATCCACGGTATGCCCCCTGGATCGGCTGTGGAGCTCGGAGGATGTGTATATGGATTTGGCGGTGAGCGCTGCCGATGCGGCCAAGTACTTCCAAGGTCAGACGGACCGTGGAGTAGACCAGCTGTTTTGGAGACAATTCCATACTCCCGAGTGTCCACTTTCATTGACTGACCAATTAGCCGAATGGGCCGAACTAAATAGGTTGTCCGGACTCTCCATGAGGTCTGTTGTGGATCAGTTATGGCCGGAAGGGTCAAAACCGAACAGCTATTTCAGCTTGGTGCAGCAGTAACTCGATGTGATGCCGCGCATTGATGCGATGAAGAGGTCGGCGTGCATAGAGGGCGCACGGATGGCCTTTGCCCGTGTCAAGGCATACTGGGCGGAGATGGATGCTACCAATGTTGCAGCGTAGGATTAGGCCATAGGTCGAAAGGCTGCTGAGCACTACTTTGAAGAAGTTCTTGAGGGTGCCCGTTTGATAGAGACCTAGTGCTCAAAAAATATTATGTTTGAGTGATATGTAATCTCATTGTAAGCAAAATGATTTTATAGAGTTTTATAAGGCTATTTTTATACTTTTGCCTAAAAGTAATATGATGCCTCCTGGGCGGCCGTTTTTGTACATGTGTGTATGACCTGAAAGATTGCAGTCGTCGGCTTCAACCCCCACACATATAATGCGGAGGTGCTAGCAAAAACACGCGTTCACACTTAAACCAACGTCTTGGTCCTATTAAGGAGGTGATAGCGGAGAGAGCGAGGCAACCGGACTATAATGCTTTAACACTTTCACTTAGCCATAGGAGTTTGACAGTGGGGCTACTAGATAGCCCCTGGTGGCTCCGCACTCTCCCGATCTCGGGGTGCGTATATGCCTGGCCAGAAAACGGCCCTTCGTTAAGGCAGAGGAATTCTAACATTCCCACAGGTCATCGAGTGGTTGACCAGTCTCACGCTATATCATGACAGTCAGTTTTCGGCTTTCTCTACTGAGGTGCTCATCCGGATGAACTAGGGCACAATCGCAGTAGTTCTCCTGGTGCTACCTTAGCCGGTAAAGCGGAACGTAAGGCAACAAAACACAGGAGCCGGGCAAACCCAACATTTGACCAAAGACAATGATTCGGAGCTGATGCATATAGGGCCAAACTCACGACGCCGAACACTCCCTAAGGTATTCGGTCTTTGTGGTATAAACCGGGCCTAAATAATGGCCTTTTTAAGAAGCCCCTTGTGTCTAGGTACGTGCATTGTTCTGGTGTGGCCACATGCCAAGATGTCAGCATCCTTCACAACGGTGGATATGTATCAACAAGAGACAGTAAAAAAGGTTTACGCAGGGTCTTAATCTAAAAAGAATCCTTTGAGCGGGTCCCTGCTGCACGTCTGCGCCTGTGTCTCCATTGTGCCGTATCCTGGACGGGTGTAGCACGATGATCGTCTGTAAAAGAGAGGAAGTTAAGTGAAAGAGTTGTCGTGCAAAAAGATAGCTTTTGAAGAAACCATGTATAATTGAAGATGATAAGAAATTGCCACTTGTCTGCGCGCGTTGAGCCCCTTGTATTGACGAATAGGGGTGTGATCACTTATTCGGTGTAAATAACAGCGCCGGACTCGATCGCTGGTCCGGACGTCTTTAATGTTCGGCTGCCAAGGCAGCCTCACTCTCTTCGGCGCGCAGAGAGCGCTTGATATCTCCGTGCACTGTAATGATGCCACGTGGACCGGGCATCTTGAGTGTGAGGGAGGCGTAGTGTGGTATTGCATTAAAGCGAGCGAAAGCTTCGCGTCCTAGCAGTGCTTGATAGCCACTTTGAAACGGAGCGATGTGAAAAGTTAAATGCTCGCGAGGAAAGTTATCAGGGGAGCCGAATATAACTTGTAGTAGGAGGGAGCCCGTACAACGAGTCCCTGGGCCAGGCGTTACTCCTTTAAAGGTAGTATTGCTATGGCGAATTTGTGTTGGGTCTAACCCCATCCCGTGGATTGTATCCTAGTATATTAGGTTTAGGCTGTTGCCGCCGTCCATCAAGACTCGTGTGAAGTGATATCTGCCAATTACTGGGTCTAATACTAAGGCAGCCCATCCTACGTGTCGGATACTTGCCGAGTAATCACGATGGTCGAAAGTGATCGGTTGAGACGACCATTGGCATGACTTCGAGGTGAAAAACACTTGGGTATATTTGCCTGGGGGTGCCGCATTGTTTTTTCCCTTGATCATGTGTAGTACGTTTACTGTTTTGACTTCTGGTGGGAATTTCTTTTGTTCCCCCGTGTCTTGCTTGGGGGGCTCGTCCTCGTCTTCACTTGGTGTGTCCTCCCCTTTGTGTACGGCGTTGAGCTTGTCGGACTGCTTGAAGACCCAACATTCTCTGTGGGTATGATTAGCAGGTTTACCCGGGGTACTGTGGATCTGACATACTTGGTCCAGAATTTTGTTGAGGCTGGACAGTTCATCCCTGGTGCCTTTAGTGGGCGGCTTTTGACCTGGCCGAGAGCTTTTGAATCCGGCGTTTACTGCCGTGCCCTTCGTGTTGTCTTCTTTATTCCGGCATTTGTTATTGCTGTTGCGCCGTCATTTCCCGTTTCCATCTCTAACTTCCGATGTACTGGGGTCGCTGGTGCTGCATCTGGCTAGCCAGCTGTCCTCACCCGCGCAAAAGCGGGTCATGAGGTTTGTTAATGTGGCCATCGTTCTCAGCTTATTTTGGCCGAGGTGTCTGGCGAGCCATTCGTCATGGACGCTATGCTTGAAAGCCGCTAAGGCTTCGGCGTCCGGACAGTCGACAATCTGGTTCTTTTTAGTAAGAAACCTATTCCAAAGCTTTCAGGCTAACTCTCCGGGCTGCTGAGTTATATGGCTCAGATCATCCGCATCCGGAGGTCGGACATAAGTCCCTTGAAAATTTGCCCGAAAGGCGTCTTCGAGCTCTTCCCAACTTCCAATGGAGCTTTCGAGGAGGCCTTTCAGCCAGTGACGAGCTGGCCCTTTGAGCTTGAGGGGTAAGTATTTGATGGCGTGGAGATCATCTCCTCGAGCCATATGGATATGAAGGATATAGTCCTCAATCCAAACCCCGGGGTCTGTTGTTCCATCATATGCCTCTATGTTTACGGGTTTGAATCCCTCTGGAAATTCATGGTCCAGCACCTCGTCGGTGAAACATAGAGGGTGTGCGGCACCCTTGTAGCTGGGTGTACGGCGTTGTTCGGATATTTGTTGTGTTGCATTGTATGCCGGGGGGCGCATGCGTGGTCCATAGATGGATCTTGTTGCGCCGTCCTTTGGGTGCGAACCCTCGCCTGGGTCGTGTGTTGTATTGTGAGCGGCGTTGTATGCCGCTCTGTGTTTGTAGAGGGGTCGTCTATCCGACCAGGTGGCTGCTTTGATATTTGGTTGTGGGGGGTCTGCGGCCTCCTCATCGAATTTGGGTAGCAGCTTCCGCTTTGGGTAGCTCTTGGAGGGGCGATTGTCGCCATACCTTGCTGCAGTGTTGAGTATTTTGCTCCATCTGAACTGGAGTGTGTCTTGCGCGGCCTTGAGCCTTCGCTTCTGCTTTTTGAGGCTCCTCACGGTGGCAACAAGCCATTTATGGGCGTTCTGCTGCTCCGGGTGCCTCTCCGGTGTTATGTCGTCCGGACCATTATCCTTGATAGGGTTTGTTTGTTCGGTTTGATTATCCGGATTGCCGTTGTCCAGCAGCGGTTCGCCCTGCTCCAGCGCTGGGTCTGTGTGATCGCTATTTCTGTCGAGGCGGGATTTGGGGCGGCGCTTGCATCGCCGCTTTGACTGCTTTTCAAGGGAACAATCCTTCGGTGCGTCCTTCCGCTCTTCGTCGTCATCTTTTGGTGCGTCCACCATGTACACGTCGTATGATGAGGTGGCGCTCCAGGGCTCAATAGGCACTGGTTCTTCACCGTCTCCTTCATCGGCGTCCATACCGTCAATGTCGTCGGAGTCGAAGTCGAGCATGTCGGTTAAGTCGTCGACAGTGGCTACGAAGTGGGTGGTGGGTGGGTTTTGAATTTTTTTCATCGTCCGTACCCCAACCTTGCTGACCGTAGTCCAGCCAGGGCTCTCCTGATAAAGAGAGAGACTTCAATGACTTCAGGATATCGCCGAAAGGCGAGTGCTGAAAGATGTCTGCGGCAGTGAACTCCATGATCGGCGCCCAATCAGATTCGACTGGCAGGGGCGTGGAGGGTTCGGAGTCCGGAGAGTAGTCCGGCTCCTTGGAGTCACGAGCCTCGCAGAGTACGGGGCTGGTGTTTGGCTCAATCGCCGTTTGGATTGCAGCCCCCGAGGTGGCGTCCAACCGCCCATCCTCGATCAGTGCGGTCGGCTCCGAACTAAGGGTCGGAGCCGATGCGGGTGCGGCCTCCAGGGCACTGTTCGGCGGCAGAGCTAGATCATGCTCGTCATGACAGTGCGGCGCGCTTGGCAGTGGTTCGAATCCGTCGAGGATCAAGTCCCCGCGGATGTCAGCCATGTAGTTTAAACTTCCAAATCTGACCTGGCGGTCAGGGGCGTAGCTTTCGATCTGCTCCAGATGGCCAAGTGAATTGGCCCGCAGTGCGAAGCCGCCAAAGACGAAGATCTGTCCGGGAAGGAAGGTCTCACCCTGGACTGCATCGCCATTGATGATCGTAGGAGCCATCGGGCCTGACGGCGACGGCACAGAGGAACTCTCAATTAAAGCACCAATGTCGGTGTCAAAACCGGCGGATCTCGGGTAGGGGGTCCCGAACTGTGCGTCTAGGCCGGATGGTAACAGGAGGCAAGTGACACGAAGTTTTACCCAGGTTCAGGCCCTCTCGATGGAGGTAAAACCCTACGTCCTGCTTGATTAATATTGATGATATGGGTAATACAAGAGTAGATCTACCACGAGATCAGAGAGGCTAAACCCTAGAAGCTAGCCTATGGTATGATTGTTGATGTGTATGTTGTCCTACGGACTAAAACCCTCCGGTTTATATAGACACCGGATAGGGTTAGGGTTACATAGAGTCGGTTACAATGGTAGGAGATCTAAACATCCGTATCGCCAAGCTTGCCTTCCACGCCAAGGAAAGTCCCTTCCGGACACGGGACGAAGTCTTCAATCTTGTATCTTCATAGTCCAGGAGTCCGGCTGAAGGTATAGTTCGGCTATCCGAACACCCCCTAATCCAGGACTCCCTCAAAAGGCATGGAACACTTTCCCAGAAAGAAAATTAAATTACCTTATGAATCTATTATGAGAGCCACTGATGGATTGCCTACTGATGTCTACTACACAACCTTCTTCTTGTAGACGTTGTTGGGCCTCCAAGTGCAGAGGTTTGTAGGACAGTAGAAAATTTCCCTCAAGTGGATGACCTAAGGTTTATCAATCCGTAGGAGGCATAGGATGAAGATGTTCTCTCTCAAGCAACCCTGCAACCAAATAACAAAGAGTCTCTTGTGTCCCCAACACACCCAATACAATGGTAAATTGTATAGGTGCACTAGTTTGGCGAAGAGATAGTGATACAAGTGGTATATGGATGGTAGATAATAGTTTTTGTAATCTGAAAATATAAAAACAGCAAGGTAACTAATGATAAAAGTGAGCGTAAATGGTATTGCAATGCATTGAAACAAGGCCTAGGGTTCATACTTTCGCTAGTGCAAGTTCCCTCAACAATAATAACATAATTGGATCACATAACTATCCCTCAACATGCCACAAAGAGTCACTCCAAAGTCACTAACAGCGGAGAACAAACGAAGAAATTATGGTAGGGTACGAAACCACCTCAAAGTTATTCTTTCCAATCAATCCGCTGGGCTATTCCTATAAGTGTCACAAACAGCCCTAGAGTTTGTACTAGAATAACACCTTAAGACACAAATCAAGCAAAACCCTAATGTCACCTAGATACTCCAATGTCACCTCAAGTATCCATGGGTATGATTATACGATATGCATCACATAATCTCAGATTCATCTATTCAACCAACACATAGAACCTCAAAGAGTGCCCCAAAGTTTCTATTGGAGAATCACGACAAAAACGTGTGCCAACCCCTATGCATAGGTTCATGGGCGGAACCCGCAAGTTGATCACCAAAACATACATCAAGTGAATCACGTGGTATCCCATTGTCACCACAGATACGCACGGCAAGACATACATCAAGTCTTCTCAAATCTTTAAAGACTCAATCCGATAAGATAACTTCAAAGGGGAAACTCAATCCATTACAAGAGAGTAGAGGGGGGAGAAAACATCATAAGATCCAAATATAATAGCAAAGCTCTCGATACATCAAGATTGTATCACCTCAAGAACACAAGAGAGAGAGAGATCAAATACATAGCTACTGGTACATACCCTCAGCCCCGAGGGAGAACTACTCCCTCCTCGTCATGGAGAGCACCGAGATGATGAATATGGCCACCGGAGAGGGATTTCCTCCTCCGGCAGGGAGCCGGAACAGGTCTAGATTGGTTTTTGGTGGCTACGGAGGCTTCTGGCGGCGGAACTCCCGATCAATTGTGCTCCCCGATCGTTTTAGGGCATATGGATATATATAGGCGGAAGAAGTACGTCAGGGGAGCCACGAGGGGCCCATGGGGGTGGAGGGTGCGCCCAGGGGGGTGGACGCGCCCCCTACCTTGTGGCTTCCTCGTTGCTTCCCTTACGTGGACTCCAAGTCTCCCGAGTTGCTTTCCTTCCAAAAATAAGTTCCGTGAAGTTTCTGGTCAATTGGACTCCGTTTGATTTTCCTTTTCTGCGATACTCTAAAACTAGGAAAAAACAGAAACTGGCACTGGGCTCTGGGTTAATAGGTTAGTCCCAAAAATGATATAAAAGTGTATAATAAAGCCCATAAACATCCAAAACAGAAGATAATATAGCATGGAGCAATCAAAAATTATAGATACGTTGGAGACGTATCACCTACCAAAGATGGCAATACCTAGATCTATCCTTGCTTTTTATGCCTAGCTAGGGGCGTTAAACGGTAGTGTTTGTTGGGAGGCAACCCAATTTTATTTTTATTCCTTACCTTTTGCTCCTGTTTAGTAATAAATAATTTACCTAGCCTCTGTTTTGGTTGTGTTTTTTGTGTTTAATTAGTGTTTGTGTCAAGTAGAACCGTTGGGAAGACTTGGGGAAAGTCTTGATATCTTGCTGTAAAAAACAGAAACTTTAGCGCTCACGAGAACTGCTGCCACTTTTATTTGGAAAGTGCTATTTAGTTAATTATTTTTGCATATGATTAATAGCTAAATTCCTCACGTCCAGCAATTTATTTTAGAATTTTTGGGGTTCCAGATCTTGCGCTAGCTACAGATTACTACAGACTGTTCTGTTTTTGACAAATTCTGTTTTTCGTGTGTTGTTTGCATATTTTGGTGAATCTATGGCTAGTAAAATAGTTTATAAACCATATAGAAGTTGGAATACAGTAGGTTTAACACCAATATAAATAAATAATGAGTTCATTACAGTACCTTGAAGTGGTCTTTTGTTTTCTTTCGCTAACGGAGCTCACGAGATTTTCTACTTTAAGTTTTGTGCTGTGAAGTTTTCAAGTTTTGGGTGAAGATTTGATGGATTATGGAACAAGAAGTTGCAAGAGCCGAAGCTTGGGGATGCCCATGGAACCCCCAAGATAATCTAAGGACACCTAAAAGCCAAAGCTTGGGGATTCCCCGGAAGGCATCCCCTCTTTCGTCTACTTCTATCGGTAACTTTACTTGGAGCTATATTTTTATTCACCACATGATATGTGTTTTGCTTGGAGCGTCTTGTATGATTTGAGTCTTTGCTTTTTAGTTTACCACAATCATCATTTCTGTACACACCTTTTGAGAGAGCCATACATGATTTGGAATTTGTTAGAATACTCTATGTGCTTCGCTTATATCTTTTGAGTTATATAGTTTTGCTCTAGTATTTCACTTATATCTTTTAGAGCACGGTGGTGGATTTGTTTTATAGAAACTATTGATCTCTCATGCTTCACTTAGATTATTTTGAGAGTCTTAAATAGCATGGTAATTCTCTTAAATAATCCTAATATGCTTGGTATTCAAGAATAGTAAAAACTTTCTTATGAGTGTGTTGAATGCTATGAGAAGTTTGATGCTTGATAGTTGTTTTGAGATATGAAGGGGTGATATTAAAGTTTGCTAGTTGAGTAGTTGTGAATTTGAGAAATACTTGTGTTAAAGTTTGTGATTCCCGTAGCATGCACGTATGGTGAACCGTTACGTGATGAAGTCGGAGCATGATTTATTTATTGATTGTCTTCCTTATGAGTGGCGGTCAGGGACGAGCGATGGTCTTTTCCTACCAATCTATCCCCCTAGGAGCATGCGTGTAATACTTTGCTTTGATAACTTGTAGATTTTTGCAATAAGTATATGAGTTCTTCATGACTAATGTTGAGTCCATGGATTATACGCACTTTTCTCACCCTTCCACATTTGCTAGCCTCTCTAATATCGCGCACCTTTCACCGGTATCATACACCCACCATATACCTTCCTCAAAATAGCCACCATACCTGCCTATTATGGCATTTCCATAGCCATTCCGAGATATATTTCCATGCAACTTTCCACTATTCCGTTTATTATGACACACTCCATTATTGTCATATTGCTTAGCATGATCATGTAGTTGACATCGTATTTGTGGCACAGCCACCATTCATAATTCTTTCATACATGTCACTCATGGGTCATTGTATATCCCGGTACACTGCCGGAGGCATTCATATAGAGTCATATTTTGTTCTAAGTATCGAGTTGTAATTGTTGAGTTGTAAGAAAAATAAAAGTGTGATGATCATCATTATTAGAGCATTGTCGCAGTGAGGAAAGGATGATGGAGACTATGATTCCCCCACAAGTCGGGATGAGACTTCGGACGAAAAATTAAAAAAAGGAGAAAGAAAAGAGGCCATAAAAAAGAGAAAAGACCCAAATAAAAAAATGAGAGAAAAAGAGAGAAGGGACAATGGTACTATCCTTCATAGTAGAGAGTCTCTCATGTTATCACTTTCATATACTAGTGGGAATCTTTCATTATAGAACTTGGCTTGTATATTCCAATGATGGGCTTCCTCAAAATGCCCTAGGTCTTCATGAGCAAGCAAGTTGGATGCACACCCACTTAGTTTATTTTTGAGCTTTCATATACTTATAGCTCTAGTGCATCCGTTGCATGGCAATCCCTACTCACTCACATTGATATCTATTGATGGGCATCTCCATAGCCCGTTGATACGCCTAGTTGATGTGAGACTATCTTCTCCCTTTTGGTCTTCTCCATAACCACCACTCTATTCCACCTATAGTGCTATATCCATGGCTCACGCTCATGTATTGCGTGAAGATTGAAAAAGTTTTGAGAATGTCAAAATTATGAAACAATTGCTTGGCTTGTCATCGGGATGGTGCATGATTTAAATATTTTGTGTGGTGAAGATAGAGCATAGCCAGACTATATGATTTTGTAGGGATAACTTTCTTTAGCCATGTTATTTTGAGAAGACATAATTACTTTGTTAGTATGCTTGAAGTATTATTATTTTTATGTCAATATGAACTCTTGTCTTGAATCTTTCGGATCTGAATATTCATACCACAATTAAGAAGAATTACATTAAAATTATGCCAAGTAGCACTCCGCATCAAAAATTCTGTTTTTATCATTTACCTACTCGAGGACGAGCAGGAATTAAGCTTGGGGATGCTTGATACGTCTCCAACGTATCTATAATTTTTTATTGCTCCATGCTATATTATCTACTGTTTTGGACATTATTGGGCTTTATTATCCACTTTTATATTATTTTTGGGACTAACCTATTAACCGGAGGCCCAGCCCAGAATTGCTGTTTTTTGCCTGTTTTAGGGTTTCGAAGAAAAGGAGTATCAAACGGAGTCCAAACGGAATGAAACCTTCGGGAACGTGATTTTTAGGAAGATTATGATCCGGGAGACTTGGACCCTACGTCAAGAAAGAAAAGAGGAGGCCATGAGGTAGGGGGGCGCGCCTACCCCCCCCCCCCCCAGGCGCGCCCTCCACCCTCGTGGGCCCCCTGTTGCTCCACCGACATACTCCTTCCTCCTATATATACCTACGTACCCCCAAACGATCAGATACTGAGCCAAAACCCTAATTCCACCACCACAACTTTCTGTATCCACAAGATCCCATCTTGGGGCCTGTTCTGGAGCTCCGCCGGAGGGGGCATCGATCACGGAGAGCTTCTACATCAACACCATAGCCTCTCCGATGAAGTGTGAGTAGTTTACTTCAGACCTACATGTCCATAGTTAGTAGCTAGATGGCTTCTTCTCTCTTTTTGGATCTCAATAATACAATGTTCTCCCCCTCTCTTGTGGAGAACTATTCGATGTAATCTTGTTTTTGCGGTGTGTTTGTTGAGACTGATGAATTGTGGGTTTATGATCAAGTCTATCTATGAATAATATTTGAATCATCTCTGAATTCTTTTATGTATGATTGGTTATCTTTGCAAGTCTCTTCGAATTATCAGTTTGGTTTGGCCTACTAGATTGACCTATCTTGCAATGGGAGAAGTGCTTAGCTTTGGGTTCAATATTGCGGTGTCCTTTCCCAGTGACAGTAGGGGCAGCAAGGCACGTATTGTATTGTTGCCATCAAGGATAACAAGATGCGGTTTTCTTCATACTGCATGAGTCTATCCCTCTACATCATGTCATCTTGCTTAAGGCATTACTCTGTTTTTAACTTAATACTCTAGATGCATGCTGGATAGCGGTCGACGAGTGGAGTAATAGTAGTAGATGCAGGAAGGAGTCGGTCTACTTGTCTCAGACGTGATGCCTATATACATGATCATACCTAGATATTCTCATAACTATGCTCAATTCTGTCAATTGCTCAACAGTAATTTGTTCACCCACCGTAGAATACTTATGCTCTCGAGAGAAGCCACTAGTGAAACCTATGGCCCCCGGGTCTATCTTCATCATATTAATCTCCTACTACTTAGTTATTTCCTTTACTATTTAATTTGCCTTTATTTTACTTTGCATCTTTATCACAAAAATACCAAAAATATTATCTTATCATATCTATCAGATCTCACTCTCGCAAGTGACCTTATAGGGATTGACAATCCCTATTTGCGTTGGTTGCGAGGATTTATTTGTTTTGTGCAGGTACGAGGGACTCGCGCGTAGCCTCCTACTGGATTGATACCTTGGTTCTCAAAAACTGAGGGAAATACTTACGCTACTTTGCTGCATCATCCCTTCCTCTTCGGGGAAAACCAACGCAGTGCTCAAGAGGTAGCAGTCATCCCTTGCATATTATAGTTCATCACAAAGTTCCAGTAACTTGGTGATAGTGACTAGAGAACTCAGTCAATCACTATCTTATCTTGAATATTAAATACCACTTGATTCAAGCGATTGTAGTACTCATACCTTCTAAGCACATGCTCACTGGTTGAACTATTTTCCTCCATCTTGTATGCAAAATACTTGTCAGAGGTCTCATACCTCTCGACTCGGGCATGAGTCTGAAATACCAATTTCAGCTCTGGGAACATCTTATATGCTCCTTGGCATTCAAAACGTTTGTGAAGTCCCGGTTCTAAGCCGTAAAGCATGGTGCACTAAACTATCAAGTAGTCATCATACCGAGCTTGTCAAACATTCATAACGTCTACATCTGCTCCTGCAATAAGTCTCTCACCTAGCGGTGCATCAATAACATAATTCTTCTGTGCAGCTACGAGGATAATCCTCAGATCACGGACCCAGTCCGCATTATTGCTACTATCATCTTTCAACTTAGTTTTCTCTAGGAACATATCAAAAACATAGGGGAGCTACAACGCGAGCTATTGATCTACAACATAGATATGCAAAAACTATCAGGACTAAGTTCATGATAAATTAAAGTTCAGTTAATGATATTACTTAAGAACTCCCACTTAGATAGACATCCCTCTAGTCATCTAAATGATCACGTGATCCAAATCAACTAAACCATGTCCGATCATCACGTGAGATGGAGTAGTTTTCAATGGTGAACATCACTATGTTGATCATATCAACTATATGATTCAGGTTTGACCTTTCGGTCTCAGTGTTCCGAGGCCATATCTGCATATGCTAGGCTCGTCAAGTTTAACCCAAGTATTCTGCACATGCAAAATTGGCTTGCACCCGTTGTATGTGAACGTAGAGCTTATCACACCCGATCATCACGTGGTGTCTCGGCACGACGAACTGTAGCAACGGTGCATACTCAGGGAGAACACTTATACCGTCGTACTAAGCAAAATAAGATGCATAAAGGATAAAAATCACATGCAATCAAAATATGTGACATGATATGGCCATCATCATCTTGTGCCTTTGATCTCCATCTCCAAAGCACCGTCATGATCTCCATCGTCACCGGCTTGACACCTTGATCTCCATCGTAGCATCATTGTCATCTCGCCAACTATTTCTTCTACAACTATCGCTACCTCTTAGTGATAAAGTAAAGCAATTACATGGCGATTGCATTTCATACAATAAAGCGACAACCATAAGGCTCCTGCCAGTTGCCGATAAATTTTACAAAACATGATCATCTCATACAACAATTTATATCTCATCACGTCCTGACCATATCACATCACAACATGCCCTGCAAAAACAAGTTAGACGTCCTCTACTTCGTTGTTGCAAGTTTTACGTGGCTGCTATGGGCTTCTAGCAAGAACCGTTCTTACCTACGCATCAAAACCACAATGATTTTTCGTCAAGTGTGCTGTTTTAACCTTCAACAAGGACCAACCGTAGTCAAACTCGATTCAACTAAAATTGGAGAAATAGACACCCGCCAGCCTCCTGTGTGCGAAGCACGTCGGTAGAACCAATCTCATGAACGCGGTCATGTAATGTCGGTCCAGGCCGCTTCATCCAACAATACTTCCAAATCAAAGTAAGACGTTGGTGGTAAGAAGTATGACTTTTATCGCCCACAACTCATTGTCTTTTACTCGTGCATATAACATCTACGCATAGACCTGGCTCGGATGCCACTGTTGGGGAACGTAGTATTTCAAAATTTACCTACAATCATGCAACATCTATCTAGGAGATGTATAGCAACGAGACGGGAGAGTGTGTCCACGTACCCTCACAGACCAAAAGCGGAAGCGTTTAGTAACGCGGTTGATGTAGTCGAACGTCTTCACGATCCAACCGACCCAAGTACCGAACGTATGGCACCTCCGTGTTCAGCACACTTTAGCTTGATGACGTACCTCGAGCTCTTGATCCAGTTGAGGATGAGGGAGAGTTCCGTCAGCACGACGACGTGGTGACGGTGATGATGAAGTTACCGATGCAGGGCTTCGCCTAAGCATTACGATGATATGACCGAGGTGTGTAACTGTGGAGGGGGGCACCGCACACGGCTAAGACAAATCTTGGAGTGCCTTTGGGGTGCCCCCTGCCCATGTATATAAAGGAGGGAGGGAGAGAGCCCGACCCTCCTAGGGGCGCGCCAAGTGTAGGGAGTCCTAGTAGGATTCCCTTTCCTTTTTGGAGTAGGAAAGAAGGAAGGAGGGAGAGGGAGAAGGAAAGGGGGGGCGCCCCCAACCCTTGTCCAATTTGGTTTGGGCAGGGGGAGGCGCGGGCCACCTCTTGGACCTTCTTCCCTCTCTCCACTAAAGCCCAATAAGGCCCATTAACTTCCCCCGGCGACTTCTCGTAACTCTCCGGTACTCCGAAAAATACCCGAATCACTCGGAACCATTCCGATGTCCAATTATAGCCTTCCAATATATCGATCTTTACCTCTCGACCGTTTCGAGACTCCTAGTCATGTCCGTGATCTCATCCGGGACTCCGAACAAACTTTGGTCATCAAAACACATAACTCATAATATAAATCGTCATCGAACGTAAAGCGTGCGGACCCTACGGGTTCGAGAACCATGTAGACATGACCGAGACACATCTTAGGTCAATAACCAATAGCGGAACCTGGATGCTCATATTGGCTCCTACATATTCTACGAAGATTTTTATCGGTCAAACCGCATAACAACATACGTTGTTCCCTTTGTCATCGGTATTGTTACTTGCCCGAGATTCGATCGTCGGTATCATCATACCTAGTTCAATCTCGTTACCGGCAAGTCTCTTTACTCATTCCGCAATGCATCATCCCGTAACTAACTCATTAGTCACATTGCTTGCAAGGCTCATAGTGATGTGCATTACCGAGAGGGCCCAAAGATACCTCTCCGATACATGGAGTGACAAATCCTAATCTTGATCTATGCCAACTCAAGAAACACCATCGGAGACACCTGTAGAGCATCTTTATAATCACCCAGTTACATTGTGACGTTTGATAGCACACAAAGTGTTCCTCCGGTATTTGGGAGTTGCATAATCTCATAGTTAGAGGAACATGTATAAGTCAAGAAGAAAGCAATAGCAATAAAACTAAACGATCATTATGCTAAGCTAACGGATGGGTCTTGTCCATCACATCATTCTCTAATGATGTGACCCCATTGATCGAATGACAACACATGTCTATGGTCAGGAAACTTAACCATCTTTGATTAACGAGCTAGTCAAGTAGAGGCATAATAGGGACACTCTATTTGTCTATGTATTCACACATGTATCAAGTTTCCGATTAATACAATTCTAGCATGAATATCAAACATTTATCATGATATAAGGAAATATAAATCATAACTTTATTATTGCCTCTAGGGTATATTTCCTTCACAACCGAAGTCCACCGATCCACTATCTCATTGTTTGTATTGGACATCCATTATGGTTTTTCCCACCTTCAAGCATGCCAACCCACACCTGTCTCGCAACCAAACATCCCAATAGGACGTGTTGAATCATTTCCATCTCCTAGTCACAAAGTGGACAATCCACTGGGTGCGGAAGGCAACACTTCTGAAGTCTATCTATGGTCCAATATCACTTTCTCAATACCATCCATGCGAAGATCTTGCACGATGCTAGGGCACACGACCTTGAATATGGATCGCCCCGGTGTTGTTGACTCGACCAAGAAAGAATGCCCAGTAGGCTATCCTAGAGGAAAATTGCCCATTGCCCTCCCAGGCCCACACAATTGCATCCTCAACTCCCTCTAAGAGTTGAACCTTAGTCAAGCAATCAACTAGGTGAAGGAACTCCGCCAAAGCTTGCTCATGCACGTTCGGGTTCACACCCGACCACCACCCACCATCCATACATTCTCTCATATTGTGTGTCTTGATTGGCGTTCTTGTTGACGTGAGCAAAGAGGCTGGTCGCCACTTCTTCTAGCCTTGCTTCATTTGACCGCCAATCTGCCCAGAAGAGTGCAATAGCGCCATTTCCCAACTTGCATCTAGTTGTCTCCTTGTATCTGCCATCAATTCTTGTGGCCCTTGAATGTTGAATTTCCTCCATGGTTCCTTCGGGACCGTGCATTTAAACCACGACCATCTAGACATGGGCGCCAAGTTGGGGAGGTGAAGGTTTGGGACCCCAAGCCCTTCCAACTCCTTAGAGGAGTAGACATGATTCCAAGCAATCAGGCATTGGTCCCCCTACATGTCGCATGTCCCCTTCGAGAGAAAACCGCGGCCAATCTTCACTAGAGCCCCGAGGTTTTTTTGTGGGGATGTCAAGTGCCAGCATTGCACCTGTAGTCTATCGCCTCCAAACATCATCATCACCTGCCCACCCAGCAGGCGTTTCACTGTCTTATCCACCATGGATTACAATTGGGTAACCGAGGGTTTTTGTAGTCCTAGAGGCAACTCGAGATACTGGCACGACCATGGGAAGACCAGGAAACCAAGCTCCTAGATGACGAGATCAACTTGCTCCACAGAGCACCTAATGGGGTGTATCGACCACTTATTCAAGTTGGTGCACAGCCCCGATGCCATGCAAAAGTTTGTGACGATGGCCGAATAAGCTCTAAGGCTAAAAACGTCCCGCCTCAAAAAAGTCACCACGTCGTCCACAAAGATGAACGTACGGTACCTCAACCACGAAGGCGCCAATGGTCAGAGGACCCCGAACCTCACCAATTTAAAAATGTTACGACCTTTTTTTGAACCGTACAACACTTTCTTTTGAAATTACAGGAACCAATTTTACATTGTGTATTGTTATAAAAAAACGTTTACAAACATATTTTTGAAACGTGTGAACATTTTTTTAGTGGGAACATTTCTTTGAATGATATGAACACTTCAACAAATTGCACGCACATTTTTTCCATTACATGAACGGTTTAAATCGTAGTGAACTTCCTAAACTTAAGTAAAGTAAGTTTAATAAACATATATTTAGAATATTAAATTATGTAAATGAATGGAAAAAAACAAAGGAAACGCATTCATAAGAAAACCCGGAGGAAACGAGCAAAGCAAACCAACTCCTCTCTACTGGCCGACTCACTACGAGCTCCTTGAGGTGAGCCGCTCTTCCATCTCACCAAATTGGTCATAGGGAAGCTCTGCACTGACCATGCAAGTGATCGCCTAAGGGGATTTTTCAAGAGCAACTAGTTAACGAACACTTCTTTGGAAGCCTCGCAACGATCAGGGCACGCTCGCAGTCATTCGCCACGTGTCGCGCTCTGGGCATTTTCTCCGGATTTTGTTTTTTTATATTTTTCCACACGCATTTTCGGCTTTTTAAACGGGTTTTTTCAACATTTTGATTTTCCACCGGTCTTCCTTAGCTTTTCGATAAAAAAAATTGAATTTTTTTACGCGAAAAACACGTTTTTTCCCTTTCGCGAGAGTCACGGTTTTGCTTCCGTGAGAGGCACGGTTTTACTTTTGCGAGACTCACCGCCGTGCCACTCGGAAATGAAAGAAAACGTGTTTTCTGTTTTTTTCCTTTCGTGAGAGTCACGACTATGCTTCCGCAAGAGGCACGGGTGTGCTTTCCCGATAGTCACGGCCGTACCTCTTGGAAACAAAAAAAACTTATTTTCCATTTTTTTCCTTTTGCGAGTCATGGTTTTACTTCCGCGAGAGGCACGGTTATGCTTTAGCGAAAGTCACGGCCGTGCCTCTCGGAAACGGAAAAAAGAAACACGTTTTCTGTTTTTCTTTTTCTTTCGTGAGAGTCACAATTTTGCTTCTGCGAGAGGCACTGCTGTGCTTTCGCGAGAATCATGGCCGTGCCTCTCGGAAACGAAAAAAACACGTTTTCTGTTTTTTTTTCGTGAGAGTCACGGTTTTGCTTTCGCGAGAGGCATGGTTGTGCTTTCGCGAGAGTCACGGCCGTGCCTCCTCAGAAATGAAAAAAACGCGTTTTCTCTTTTTTCCTTCCGCAAGAGTCACGGTTTTGCTTTCACAAGAGGCACGGTTGTGATTTCGTGAGAGGCACGGGCGTGCGTCTTTCGGAAAGGCAAAAAACCTATGCTCCCGGTTCGGTTTTTTATCCGGTTTTTTTTCGTGAAAAAAGTTTGTCAAAATCTATCAACATGGGACCTAGTTTTGAAGATCTCTACGTGAGGAATCCAACGGTGAAAGCGGTTCAAGATTTGGATGCAGTGTTTGAGAGATAAAACGTTTTGAATAAACGAATCTACGAAAAAGGGAAAACTCACAGGTTGTGATAAGTGACACGCTGCATATACGTTACTTGTCGCAACTAGGGAAGTTGCACTGATCTTTGCAACAAGTACTCCTCAACTATTGATATTGGGAGTCCCTCTCAAAGCGACCATGTCACCCAAACGCTCAGAGCGATCATCCATGAGTTGGCCCAGTTAAATGCTTGGAGACACGGTTTCGAGGGTAATATTTTTTTTTGTTTCATCTGTATTTTTAGGCGGTTTTCTTTAGATAGTTTCTTTTTTTTCTTTTTTCATATATTTTTACCTCTTAGAAATCACAATCTCTTTCCAGATTTAAAACTTTTTAAAGAATACACGAATAATTTTAAAATTCATGAACATTTTATAAAATACACAAGAATTTAAAATTGGTGAATAATTTTAAAATTGGTCAACAAACTTGAATTTAAGACCATTTCTAAAATAGCCAAACATTTAAAAAAATTGTGGTCATTTTTTTTAAAATATACATTTTTTAATATGAAAGAAATCCCGTAGCTAGCTTTTCTTCTTGATATGACCGACTAGAAAACTAGAAGAATGAAAGAGTAATCGCACCCTATGTGTTTGCCGGCCAATGATTGGCAATGTACTTGAGGGGTCATCGTGAATGCAAAGGTTTAGTCTGTGCTGGTCAGGGGAGCACCGCACCCATGTGGGGCTGCCACACGCTTTTCTGAGGAGCTGGAGGAGCCCACACATGTGTTTTTCCATATTATTTCATTTCTGTGCAAAGTTCATTGCAATTTAGAAAGTTTTGCATTTTTATAAGTCCAAAATTTCAGATGTTTAAAATTTTGAAAGTTCAAATATCAAATTTTAAAATTTTAAAGTTCATGTGCCCGCCCTGTTTGTTCTCAAGAGAGAAAAAAACACGTTTTTAAACTTCACATAATAGCGTTGTCTTAAGTCTAAATTTTTGAAGTTTGAGCAAGGTTACAGAAAAAATATCACCATTCACGATACCGAATATGTATCATTATAGATCCATATGTAATATGTTTTCATGTTGTATTTATTGGGTACTGTTTATTTAATAGTATAAATTTGGTCAACTGTTAGAAAGTTTGAATTAACACAGCACTAATAATAATGCTTTTTTTAAAACACCACTAATTATAGTGCTTAACACTTTGACAGGAACATGTACTCCCATCTGTACAGTAAAAAAGACCTGCACGGTTTCCATACGTGTATTACATTATTCTCTGGCGCCCAAATGCCTAATACATCAGGCCGAATATATACAACAAAATCCTCCCATGCACTACACCCATACAGCACCAGCATTACGAAGCAGTGGGACAAGCTTGCCGCCGAGATGAAGGGACATGACCTTGTCGGTGCATCCGACGAGCCTGCCGCCGATGAACACCGCCGGCACAGCAGGGTTCCGGCCGAGGAGCCGCACCAGCGCCTTCTCCATCTCCTTCCCCCTAGGGTCCTCGTCTAGTTCCACCACCATCGGGTTCACCCCGAGATCTCGGAGGAGGCTCGTCACCGTATGGCACATGCAGCAGGAGCTCGTGCCGAAGATCACCACCGCCCGTTGCCCCGCTAGCTTCGTCACCTGCTCCATCAAGTTTCGTGCTAGTGCTAGTGCTAGTGAGCTCGATTAATAATACGATCGCTTCTAGCTAGCTCTTGTATACGAGGCTTTGAGCTGTGCTGGCTTGCTTTGAGCTGGTCATAGGGGAGCCCTGCATATATAGCCATGGAAATGTGCACGGGCACGATGAGCTTCGAGCAATTTGACCCGGGAAAAAGGTGATACGGGTGGGTTCGGATAAATCCCGAGCTCCTTTAATTTGGGCGGCTACACGTATGGGCCTAGTGTGGAGCATCGAATATTTGGATTGCAATATGGCGATGCGGTGACCTGATACCAAAGGGGCCATGATCTAATGGAATGTATTGTTGATAAGGCCTGGAGCTCAACTTTTTGTAAGTTCTCCTCTATCCTATTCTCTCTTTTTTTTGCAAAAAGGATCAGATCTATATTATAAAGATTCACTAGAAGTACAAAACACCTCAAATATAATAAAATTACGTCGAGGTCCATGGACCACCCAACGACCATTGTTGTCACCGGAACGAGCTGCCGACGCACCGTTGTCGCCGCTTCCATACTAGAGCCAGCCTAACCTTGTCGATAATAGCTGGGAGGTCTTCGTGCACGTGTCGCTAAGGACCAGCGCCCCAAAACCACAGTCATCGTCATTGAATTCTTGAATCGCTCTGAAGAACCTAACAACAAATATCGCCGTTGCATACGGACGACAAAAAACCCTAACCTCGCTGCCCTGAGGAGCTGGCTGGAATTTACGCCAGAACTCCGTCTAATCCGTTCCATTCGGCCAACCAACGAGTCCGGAAGACTGACTCAAAGAAGAAGCGCTGCCATCTCCAAACATCGCCCTGCGAAGACTAAAACCCTACCTATCTGCTAGCCGGATCTGAGGCATCAGAAATCCCCTCCCCGCCACCGGCCGCCGGAGCGGCGACGGAGGGGAGGGGGGGGGGGCGCGAATCCACGGGCTCGCTGGTGAAGATCGAGGGGACGAAAGCTTTCCGTAATCACCTTGCGAGAGGAGGACGAAAAGCTATCTGTCTTTTAGCATTACTCTTCTTTGTGTGATGATCCCTAAGGGGGGTGTCAACACAACCTCCTCTATCCTAGCTATTCGACAAGTTAGATGAGAGAGACGCCCGTGATGATATCCATATGGTCTTGTGTGCGTATCCTGACATAACCAGGGAGTGCAGCTACACGTCCATCCAGTTCATGCGTACAATTTTTTCTTATATAAATCTTAAAAGAAAAATATAAAAACTCCAATTTTAAAGCTCAAATTGGAATTTTTTTGCAACGTAAATACTTGAAGTTGACATAGTTTATTTCGAAAAAAATATAAATATTTATCCGACACCGAAATAGAAAATGTTGTCTGCACAATATGTACTTCTAATATTTTGTAACCTACAAAGTTCCAGTTTTATAAATTATTTTATTTCAGACCTCTACTAGAATCTGGTTTTGTGCCGAGTTTCAAAACTTTACCCAGTTCATTCTATCGGGAACTCGCAAAGTTTATATCTGTCGAGTTCGATTCAAAATTGGACTCGACATTGATAAGCACCTTGGCAGACATTCCGTTAACCTCCTGTCTCGTTTGACGGTGTGCTTTGCTGAGTTTTCCTGAAGGTGGAACTTGGCAAACAATGTTGGTTTATTTGTTGAGTTTGCGATAGAAAGAAGTTGACAGATTTAATGTTTGTCGGGGCCCGTCCAGCCGAGTGTTGTTCGCCGAGTTTGGCACTCGTGAAGATTTCGCCGAGTTTATTATGGGCTCTGCGGAGTTTCAAAATGGACAAGTCTAGTAGTGGAGGGGCAAAATGGGACGTTTATGTGAAGTGAGGATATTAAGCTAGCATAGATCTTAGATCTTGATGCTATGGGGTTTAGCTATCACACAGATAGAGGGGTATACCTCCGCCAGATTTACAAAAAGTCTACCCTCCTACACTGAAAGTTTTGGAAGAACAAAGCGGAAGCGAGAAAGAAATAACGAGCTAGTTTTTCACAGGCATTTCAGCAAATAACTTGTCTGTATATAGAAAATCTGAACCATATTACGAAATCCACAAGAACCAAGCTAGCCAATGTTCACCACAACAATATACTTGTAAGAGCAGCTCATTACAACATTAATACCCCAACATATTCATCAACATATTAAAGAACACATGTATGTCATGTCTCTAATGTCTACACAACCAAAACATACCGAACTTGAGCAGTAGGTACCAATAGCAAGCAAACACTTGAGCAGCAACCAATATGGCAAAAGAAACACCAAATGAAGGGGGAACACAAGGATTTATGTGAAAACCTCTTGCGAGGAAAAACTATAGACGACGGCGAGGAATCTTCCATGATAGAGATAAACCAAGTGCAAAGTGAAAGCCAACAAGTAAGGAGGCTCCAAATCCCTTTCATGCGAAATGGCCGCATTTCTCTGCTACCCTAGAGCTCTCTCAGTAAAAAAATAAGCTTCAATTATCCTTGTGTATTCGTGAGCTTGGTGAGAGGCCGAAAAAATAGTTTTGCAGAAAGCCCCCTCGGCTTGGCAATTATGTCAAAAAACCCTTATTTCAGCATATAACATGCATATGTGTTGTTCATGTTGGAATAGACAAAATGGCATATAAATGGTGAAATAAGAGCTGGACATAATCAAAATAATAAAACATGATGAATTTCATTAAGATTCAGTCATTCTACTCGCATGGAACAGAAACTGCATCGGCGTGAGTGTAGAATAGCTTATTCTACATCCCTAGTAACAGTATATACAAATCTAGTAAAACAATGTATAAAATATAGTAATTCTAAAATAAATTTGTTACTATCAAAGTTTGTAATTTACTATATTTTTTACAAAAGTTACTATATCTTATATGTTGTGTTACTATATTTTTGTATATGGCATTACTAGGAGTGTGATAAGCTATTCTACACACATCCTTAGTTTAGCATTAATATAGTATAGACAAACATGATTTTATAGAAAGAACAATATATGACATCACAATATTGCAATGTTCAATCTATTAATTTTGGCACACATATTTTATTCACTGCTCTCTAATCATCTATTTGTACACCTTCTTTTTTGACAAAATCTGTGCATTTCATGTCTATATAAACAATTAAGAGCATCTATAGCCGGACGCCTCAAACCATCCCTCATACACATACGGACGTGCCCGGTCAGTGACCGGACAAGAAAGAGAAGAAAAAACGTGACCTAACTGGACCCCGCACATTTTCTTCATAATACAGCTCCCAAACTTCATCGCGTAAACCGCCAATCCACTAAAAAACATCATCAACGGCCAATCATGTCATTCAGCATACCGACATCCACCGGTATATTCAATTGTCTGAACAGAAATCAATCAGAATGGACGAGGAGAAAAAAGCAGCAACCCAGAAGATTGTACCACGTCAGCATTTTTGGCCTCAAACGGCCACAAGGTTTAAATTAGACTAGGATTTGATGGTTCAGAATGCTAATTTTAGGGGATCAAGGTTTAAGATCCGCATTACCTAACCTCTACAAGTTAAAGGCTTAAAATGAACCTTACTCTATGCATGCTAAAAGAAAAAAGTTAAGGTGCAAACCAGCCGAAACGTGGCATGTAGGTCCAAAATATCAAATAAGTAATAGTAAACAGTAAATCAAATAAGGAAGTAATCAGTAAATCAAAAGAGGACTCAAATAATACTAGAAGTAACTCTGAGAAAATAAGGAAATATGTATACTTTGCTTTCTAAAACGGAAATGTTAACGCCTACAAGTGTGGGCGTTGACCATCTCGACCACACGCATCCATCACCGTCCAGTACTATATGCACGAATTTTGACACAATTTGGCTGATTTTCTGTGCTACGTAGGATAAGGCGTGTGTGTGGTGTGTGACATAGTTCGCCCATACATCCGTTTTATCACACGAAGGGGTCGGTGTGTGGGCGTTTAGCAGTTCACCCACACATTAGTTTTCACTCACGCACAAGGGTTGGTGTGTGGGCATATGCCATATCGCCCACACGCCCGTCTCCTCTCCCACACGTAAGCTGCTAGTTGCCATGTGTTTTTGCAGCGCATATGGCAACTGCCTCTAGTGTGCTTTATAAGCAGGTGGCAACTCTCTTCTTTTACCCGAGTTGACATGTGTTTTTGCAGGGTACACGGCAACTGCCTAGTGTGCACGTAAGCAGATGGCAACTGTCTTTTACCGAGTTGCCATGTGTTTTTGCATGGTACATGGCAACTGCCCCAACGTGCACGTACATGGCAACTGCCCTAACGTGCACGTAAGCAGATGTCAACTCTTCTTTTTTACATGGCAACTGCCCTAGCATGCTTGTGAGCACATGGCAACTCTCTCAACCGCCTAGTGTTAGTATGTGGCAACTCCTAAAGTTATGAAATCATGGCAACTACATTAGATCAGACCATACATGGCAACTGCAGTTGAGCAACCATGGCAACTGCAGATAAACGAACATGGACGAGGGTCTGGACCATGGCAACTGCGGGCGCACGGTGGGCGTCACGCGTCGCGTGCGGGACCAGAAGGGTACGAGGCCTGACATACGGGCGTGTGGGCGTTATCAACTTCGCCCGCACGCACGCGTGTGAGAGGGTTCAGGAGGAAAAAAAAAGATATGTGTGGATATTAATTGTTTTGCCGACACGTAGGTGTGTGGGCTGATTGCTGTTCATGCCACATGAGGCGTGTGGCACAACTACCCGATACACCACACGTATGGTAGTTATCGGGATCCTTCTAAAAACCAGCCCGTAAACATCAATGGTGTGACTGTGTGTTGTAGCCCAGAGCTGTTTGATCCGGGGCCTTGTAGGGTGTGTTGAAACCGCTTTCTCGTACGGATGAATGGAGGTAGAAGAAGGAGAAGCACAGAAAAATACGGAGAAGAATACACTCGATTTCACCCGGCCGCACACAGCACCGTTACACTATTCCAGAGCACCAACTGCTTCTCTACCAACATGATTACAACCGGCTTTGTAGCCCTCGGCAGCGACGCAGCGCCCAAGCTTCTAACGCCCACACACGCACGAACTACTGGCTGCTGCATGCGATCCGCTCGGCCTCACGCGACGCACAAACGCGCTGGACGCGGCTCGATCCATCTGATCGCAACGGCCAACTGCATGGTGCATGCACAGCTCCTAGCTCCACGCCACATGCACGTCAAGCTAACTAACTTCAACACACGTACGCACACAGACTCAAGCACACACGCGCCTACGAACCTGACACGGCCACACACCGCCATATACACACATACGCCACACTTCCGCTGCGTCCCGCCCGTCCCGCGCGTACTCGACGCGCCCGACGAGCCCGACACCATCAGTATGTCCCGCATGTCCCGCACGCATTCGACGCATCTGATGAACCTGACCACACCACGCGCCACGGCTTATTCCAACAAGGTGAATATAAATTCAAGGGGAAAATGAAAAATGGTATGGATCAGGATGATTCCCGGAGCAGCGAATGGCACAGAGAATGACTAAGCTGTAACACGTGCGAGTGCCAGAGAATATACAATTTTTCAGCAAAGAAGATGACCTTCAAGCTGTAACCTTCAAGCTATTTTAGTACAAATATCGAAAAAGGGTTTCCTCCCGTTTTATATTATAAAGCTATTCTAGTACAAATACATTGGCTAACTTCAGATGCATTTCAACCAAAAGGAAAAGGATGTATTAGAGCAAAACAAAACAAAACAGCTTCTCTATGGATCACTTTTGCTTGTTTTCTTGAACCTGGTAAGGTTCCTTTTGATAGAATTAACAGCAGACAGCATCTGCAGTTTCTCCGTGGACACCCTACATGGTGTTTTTGATTTTTTTTCAAAATGAAGGCAAAAGATTTGTCTCATCAATTAATTAAGTAGAAGAGAATTGCCTAATTAATTAACAAAAAACCAGGCGAAAACCAATACAGACCAACTACAGGTAGACTACTCACAGAGTGACCACCATACCCAACACCTAACGTCCACCAACCCGCACACTGTTACAACATGAAGACACCCCAACGAGAGTAACTCTGCCGAAAACCACGGGCACCATCAAATCCACGAAGACAAGCCAGACCATAAGGACAACCCAAGAGACTGGTAACCATCCATCAAGCAGCTGCGGAAGCCTTTCTTGTGGCGTCACTCTTCTTTCCTTTGCTCCTGAGAGCCTCCTCCACAATCGCCTTGCCAGATCCAGGGCTCACCCTCTCCAAACGTTTGAGCAAGCTGTGAAGCTCTATTTCGAAGAGAATCTCATTGAACTTGTCACGCACAGAAACCTGCCCAATGGTCACATGTGAGTGGGTGATTGCAACATCGGAACCTCCACGCTCAACAGAGGCGAGCGACTGGTTGGGCTCCGAAGGATCAGGCGCCAACGCACCAACCGCCTCAACATCATCAGTCACGGGTACCACTGGCACGATGGACTCAGGCGTCTCCAGTTGGTCACATGAAAGAGCCTCAGAGTTAGGTGCCAACACACCTATCTCATCAACCCCGCCACTCAAAGACGCCACATGCACAATGGCCATAGATGAGGCATTGACAGAACCAACCAAGTCTCCACAACCCGGAATGGCAGGCGACTGATAGGACTCCGACGGTGGTAGTGAAGGTGGCATGGCCACCACCAAGGACTCCAATGCGCTCAACTCCATCGGTAACACCATAGATGATTCCCCACAAAGCTCCTGCAACTCAGGCATAATCTGCAGAACTGGAGCTACGACCTCCGTGATAACCGCATTCCCACGAACAAGCGGCGTCACATGCAGAGCACGAGGAGAAAAATCTCCAAAGCAACATTCAGCATCCTCATCAATGCAACCAACCTGGAGCTCAGGCAACAAAGGCACAACCGATGCAACCTCAAACTTGGCTAGAGCGTTGTGAAGCTCAGTGCGGAGCAGCTCAACCTCCTGAAGGAGCTCCGTGCGCAGCAGGGCAAGCTGCGACTCCAAAGCAGACACCAAAGAGGTGCAGACATTGGAATCCTTGCAACACCCAGATTGAGACCCTGGCGGCACCGACACACACAACGACGAGTGGCCCACAACCTCAACCCAACTCCTGGCCAGCGAAGGACAAGGCTGGACGGGCGGGGAGCGGCTCCGCTGACGAGGAGCACATGTGACCGGAGAGTCACCGCGAGCGACCGGAGAGCGATCGCGAGCAACCGGAGAGCGAGCACGACAGAGCCTCTCTCGATGACCAGGGCGACGACAGCGAATGCATCTGAATGGATCACAGCAAGCACTGACTTGGTGGCCACGCTCGAGGCAACGAAAGCACCTTCCTCGAGCCCAACGCTTGAAGGCGAGGCTACGCTCGAGACCTTCCCTCGACGGCTCGGGGGGAGCTCGTCGGCCGGAACGTCGCCCCCGACCCACATGCACCCAGCCCGCCCCGGCTACAATAGCGGCGGTGGCAGTAGAGAGGCCGTTGCATGCCGACACTAAAGATGGACCAAGCAGAGGAGAGCCCAACTTCTCTGGAGCCTCTGCCAGAGCATTGGGAGCTCCCTGCACTCCTGTCGCCACATCTGTCACAAGCGCTGACACGACCGACATCGAAGGCAGCAACAGCGTTTGAGGAGCCAGCCCCCCATCCACCTGGGCAGGGGCACGCAGCTGTCTGTAGAAGGGGCACAGCCATGGTTTTGGGTACCGGGCGGAATATTCGGATACCGCCCGGTAACCGAGTTTCTCGCCACCCCACGAGAAACCTTTGTACCGAGCGAAATTTTTTGAATTTAAACTCCGATAGTTAAGTTAGATAGGCTAGGAACTCACAAAGAACAGCCAGGCAGCTGTGGCGTACTGGTTAGCGTGGGGCTCCTAATTATATTAGATGTGGTTGCGGGTTCGAGTCACATAGCTGTTCATTTTATTTTTCACAATTTTTAGGAAAAAAAGGTAGATGCTGAGAAAAGAAATGTTTTTGGATATGATTCGAACTAGCAACCTTAAGGCAGGGGAAACACACACAACACCTAGCCACTGCACCACACAACGGTTTCTGATATAATAGAGTCTAGGACTAATCTATAGTATATTTAAGAAAACTGAATTCAAAATTCAAACTCAAATTTCGTCCGAAATTTTTCCGAGATTTTACGGATACCACGGTAACCGAGAATTTCGGTGCCCCATGAGAAAAAACGTGCACTTGGGATCCAAATCCTTGGGCACAGCAGAGTTTCTGTTTCCAGGTCCGTCTGAACAGGGGCTGACGATGAGGGCGGCAGCAGCAAACCGGCGGAGGTGCCTGCAGAGGGAACCGCGGCTAGGGCAGCAAGGGCGGCGGCCGGTGGTGCCGGAGTGGCCGCCGTCGGTGCCACAGAAGCAGTCGGGGTTGATGGCGCGGCGCTGGCAGGAGCAGCGTCAGCCCAGGCCGAGGACGGAAGACACCCAAGCCCTCCATCCAGCAGGCCAGGGGCACGATCTGGAGCAGTATGCGCGACGTCTAGGGCGGACAACGCGGCGACGCCGGCCGGACGGGGGCTCAGCAGGGAGCGCAAGCTGGAATGCGCCGTCGGAGATGCTGCCACATCCGGCCTCGGCGGGAGTCCGGCGCGGGACAGACGGCCACCAGCTGCTGGGGCGGCCCTGCGGGGCGGCAAGTGCAGCCGCGGCCAGCGTGGCAGCAGCAGCCGAGGCGGCCGACGGAGCCGAAGACGACAACGCGGACGCGAGAGTCATGGGCAGCTCAGCGAGAGCCTGAAGAGGTGAAGGAGTGCATCTGAGAGAGGAGGCGGAGAGCAACCCGGGTCTGGTCACGCCGGCTGGAATGGTGGCCGGTGGAAGGAGATCAATGGGGCGCCGCCGCCGGCGGGCGCGAGGTCGCAGGAGCCATCGAGACTCGGCCAGAATCGTTGATGTTTTCTTACGCCCCTGTGTTTCCGATTCATCTTCTTAGAAGATGCGTCATCTGGATTCCCCAGAGGTGGTTCCTCCATAGGTGGCTCACTGTCCAACGTGCCTTCATCTGCATGCGCCCCCTTCTTCCTGGCTTGTTTTCGCATGAAGATGGCACTCCTGTACAAATCTATTCACATTAGTTTGGCTCAAAAATCACTGTCGTTTAATATACTGTGGTATATTTGATACTGTAGTTTTTCTGCAGTATTTAAAAAAGAGGCCCCGGCCACTTTTTTTAAAACTGAACCAAGCGAAGTCGTTGGGGTCGTTGGGAGAGTGCTCAGCCTGTTGACACCGCCATCTACGTACTGATCAGAAAATCCAGTGGCCACCGCCGCCGACTCATCTATCTGTCATATATTTCATAAATGAATTCACTGGTTGCCGAATGCTTTCTGCCCGTCTCGAACAAAGCTAGCTTGCTAAATACTAGATTGGTCATTGGAGCACACTCGTACACAGGAGGTTGACCTCGTGCATGGCCATGTAGCTGCAGGTGATTAATCCGGTCGTACACACGCTGATTAATCCGGTGGTGTTGCTTTTTAGGTGTTGATGAGTTAGCACATGCTATTCAGCCATGTAGTTATCAGCAAAAACTGCAGCAAAATAACGTCGGCCAAATGCTTCAGTGGACTTGACAAAATTGAGAAAAACTATGGTTTTAAAAACCAGGGTATTTGTTCCCCACACATAAGAAAACTATGGTTTTAGGATACTTCGGTTTTTCAAAAACTGTGCTGCCAAACTAAGCCTAAGCATAAATTAACACTATGGAGGCCAAGCAGATTATAAAATAGCACTAGCAGGATAGGGAAATGACCATTATGGAATCTGGTGGTACCTCTTGAACTGGGGATTAGTAGGATCCAATGCATACAGATGATTCGTCAACATGGCTGAGAACCTCGGGTCGCCTGTGCTAATATTGATTTCAGGAAGTTTGTCCTCGACACAATCCATGCCCTTTTTGCCCTTCTTACTCGTGCGTTTTATGTTATAACCTTTTGCACCAAAACCGAAATTTAACTAAAATTTGACCACAGTTTGTCAAATTGGACCAATATTTCGTCGAAAGATAGATTTCGCCCCAGGCCGATTTGGCTGAAATCCGTTTTTTCGGCGTAAAATCAAAACACAGCTTCCTAGCTTTCCACTTCTCCTTCATTTTTTCTTGATGCATCTCCCAGACAGTCTTCGTCTTCGTGCTCTTTCTCTCAAGCATACGTTTGCTGAGGTCCTCAAACTCCATGTTGAATGTTATCTCCATGTCCTGGTTATCATCAAATTTATCTCCTTGTAGTAAAAGGGCCAACCTTTCCTTGTTTGTTAACTTTCTTTTCGCTACACCATTTGGCAGAGACTCGCCACGAAAATCGTCTACATCATCATCTGATGCACTGCCATCACTTGGTAAAAAAATATTCTAGGGTGATCTAACTGCAACAGAAAAAATTGATAAGTGGTCTGTGGACCTGGATGTTATTTTTATTATTTTTAGTGTTCCTTGTACCGGAGTAAATAGCATAAATCGACCACAATTCGAGCTATAGGGTTCGGAAAACTACCACTTACTCAAAATTTCCAAAAACATATTATAAAGTTGGTCTTTGATTTCAACAAACCCAACTGACCATGTGGTTTTGCCACCACGGCTAGCAACCACCACGAACGGTCCAGCCATGACCGGCCACCATAGCCGCCGTAGCCATGGCTAGTCACCAACACGCCTGGCACATAGCCAAGGCCACCGCAGCCATGGCCGGCCACCACCATGCCCGACGCACAAGGGCCCGATTGCTTTTTTAAAAACACTAAAAGGGACCCGATTGATTTTTTAACTTACAGTGACTCGATTGCCTATTTTAAAGACATACAGGGGCCCGGTTGCCTTTTAAAAAAATACAAAGACTTTATTGTTTTTTAAAAACTTATAGGGATCCGATTGCTTTTTTATTTTTTGCAGGTACCAACATGTGGGCTTCACCTGTCATAATGGTCAACCTAACGGTCCAATATAGTGGTAATGACTTATGCCATGTCAGACCTGGCGAGTGGACCCAAAATATCATAATCGCGCTTAAAATTAACCAACATGGTCATTAGTGCAACATGGCAGTTTTATGAAATAAAAAACCAACTTTGTGGTAGATTTTGGAAAATATTGTTAAAGTGGTAGTTTTCTGGAATACTATCCCAATTTGTAGTAGTTTTATGATTTACTGTGAATAGAACGGAAGTTTTTTCCAAAAAAAAGTAGCAGGAAACAATTACAACCACTCATCAACTAAATCTATGAAGGTAATACCCCCTACGTTCCTAAATATAAGTCGTTTTAGAGATTTCAGTATGAACTATCTACAAAGCAAAATGAGTGAATCAACACTCTAAAATACGTCTATACATCCGTATGTAGTCTATATTGAAATCTCTAAAAAGACATATATTTAGAAACAAATGGAGTAAAATTTACGAACTTCCCGTGATACAAGAAGCAATGTGCATCCCTGAAGGCTGGAGCAAACATAGATCAGTAAGAATCAAGTGACGAGCAAACCTTTTTTTTTTTTTGCGGGGTAAGTGACGAGCAAACCTAGCTACACCACACACGGGGGGAAAAGAAATACAGTACCAAAAACTACTGTCCCTGAAGTAGACTAGGAAACATAAAATCATTACTATGAATCAGGGTAGCACGTTGAGCATGCCCTCTTGAATTAATTTCACTTACTCCATAATGTAATATAGGCTAAGAAACCGGCGATTATGACGTACGGCCATAGACACGCCAACACCCCACGTAGGACCAAAAGCGTAAACCGTTTCAACGCCACGCCAACACCCATCCTCTTCCGAAGCACTAGCTGATCCTTGGATGTCATGTACGTGAACCAAGCAACGTCAAGCAGCGTAATAGTGGTGCCTATAACCGTAAGAGTAACTGCTGCTCCAGCGGCGGGAACCAGCGTCGCGTACATGCCCAACGCAAACGCCGCGGCCAGCGTTCGGGCTGAGCTGTTGAGGAAGAAAATGGACATGACGAAGGCTTTCATGCGCATGCTGATGTCGACAGTGGTCACTCCGGCGTACATGAGGCTGATGGTGGCCATGGCGGAGCAGAGCAACGCCAGGTTGTTGGCGATAATGAATGCCTGAAGAGAGTGGCTTGCGACAAGCACCGGCATGCCGCCCTTAATATTATCGACCTTAGGGTCATCATCTGTTCGATAGCCTCCGGGTATGGTGAAAGCTACCGCAAAGGAAATCGTCACGAGTAGCGCTGACACAACGCCAATGGTCTGTGTCGAATCCGAGATCCTTTTCTCTTCCTTCTCCTCATTTAGTTCAGGGATGCGGGTTTTACTATGAACACCGTACTGAGCATCAGCATGCACTAAAAGTTTGTGGATCGAAACCCGTCGGCCCTGCAAAAAGAAAGAAAGATAGTAATTAGCGTGATAGCATTCAACAGCACTCTTCTAATATATGTGCAGAGGTTCTTTTTCTCTTACTTGGACTATTTGTATTCTTTTATTTGAAATTAATAAAAATACGCAGCAGAATCCTGCTGTTTCCCTAAAAAAAATATATGTGCAGAGAATTTGTTTCCATGTGCATAAAGGTGTTGACAACCAGATTTGGCAACATAACTACTTCCTTTGTAAACTAATCTCTACTATCTCTACTTACTTAAAAAGAACGTAAGGTTTCCATTTCACTTTTCTCCTCACCACCCCTTCGTCCAACCTTCCATTTTATGATAATCAATCACCTTAATTTACTTTTCTTCTGAACCAATTCCATTTTAATTTACTTACCAAACTTTTAATTAAAATACATGGTAATTTACGGACATAATTTGATGAACATTTATTTACACAATCGCATTACTATGTACAGGTAAATCACAAGCTAACTTACTAGAATATTTATATCCCGTTGCAATGTACGGGCATTGTTCTAGTATACTCAAAAGAATGTAAGGTTCCCATTTCACCTTTCTTTCCACCACCCTTTGTCCAACATTCCCTTTATGATATTGAATCAACTTAATTTATTTACCTTCTGAACCAATTCCATTTTAATTTACTTACCAAACTTCTGATCAAAATATAAGGTAATTTATGGGCAGAATTTGGTAAACATTTATTTACACAATCGCATTATTATGAACAGTTAAATCAAAAGCTAACACAAATATTTATATCTCGTTGTAACACACGTTCATTGTTCCAGTAATCTCTACTACTTAAAAAAAACGTAAGGTTTCCATTTCACCTTTCTCCCCACCACCCCTTCGTCCAACCTTCCATTTTATGATAATCAATCACCTTAATTTACTTTCCTTCTGAACCAATTCCATTTTAATTTACTTACCAAACTTTTAATCAAAATACATGGTAATTTACGGACATAATTTGATGAACATTTATTTACACAATCGCATTACTATTGACAGGTAAATCACAAGCTAACGTACTAAAATATTTATATCCCGTTGCAACGTACGGGCATTGTTCTAGTACTACTAAAAAGAATGTAAGGTTCCCATTTTACCTTTCTTTCCACCACCCTTGAATCAACTTAATTTATTTACCTTCTGAACCAATTCCATTTTAATTTACTTACCAAACTTCTGATCAAAATATAAGGTAATTTATGGGCAGAACTTGGTAAACATTTATTTACACAATCGCATTATTATGAACAGTTAAATCAAAAGCTAACACAAATATTTATATCTCGTTGTAACACACGTTCATTGTTCCAGTAAGTGATCTAAAATGTCTTATATTAGTTTACATATTTTATATCACGGACGCGGTGTTTTGGCTCGTAGGCGCATATGCACCCATTGTCTAAATATACATTTTGAAAAGTTGAAAAATTCGGAACAAAAATCCCGCTGGTATATCCGGACATTCTATGTGGGTGCACAAAGTTTCGGTGAAAAACGACGTTTAGTATGAACGACGTTTAGTTTACAGAGAGAATATCATCTAGAAGAGCTAGGAGAAGAACAATAGGCGACTTGTCCAAGGTCTCCTTTATGTGAACGTAGTGGTCACAAAGCACCACAAGTTTTTTTTTCTAGAGACAATAAGTGATCTAAAATGTCTTCTTATATTAGTTTACGGAGAGAATGTCATCTAGAAGAGCTAGGAGAAGAACAATAGGCGACTTGTCCATGGTCTCCTTTATGTGAAAGTAGTGGTCACAAAGCACCACAAGTTTCTTTTAGAGACAAAAAAAAACTAAAGGAGCGAGTAGCAACGGCCAAAGTTGCCAGGTGGTCCTTTAATTTCTACCAACTAGTAAATGCGCACGTGCAATGCACGTTAATATTTAAGCAATATATTAATTGCACGCGGATATTAGGTACAGTATGCTATTAGTTATATATTAATCCTGTGATTAGTGTAATATTTGGCATGATATTAATTGCACGTTAAACACGTTTAACGCTCGCCATTAGAGCAGTCTAGGTCGTTGGATTGACTTAGTTTGATGGTCGAGATCAGTTGAATCTGCCTCTTTGGATCTTTTTATATTAGTATAGGTATAGATGGATATGGAGGGGCTCCTCTTACCAATGGGGGTGAGATCTATAGTGGGGTAGCAATCAGTAAGACTCATTTGTTAAAGATGGAGTTTACATGAAACTTATGACTAAAGTCCAGGATTAGGCATCTTTAGCCAAAAAAAAGCCATGATAAAATTAACTACTTAAAATAAACTGCCTTTTATATGATTCCATTCTGAAATATATATAACTTCTTAGATTCATGCACTCAAACTTTTCTAACAACGACTATTTATATGCAAAATTTTTGAAATAGTGTAACTATATTTGCTATGAATATTATTATTCTGATATAAATTTCAGTTAAATAACATAGGCATACTATAAAGTAATGCAGGTCCCATCATTAAGGGAGTTAGATCACATACCAAACCAAAAAGGACACCTGGGGTCCGCATGCGCTGTGAAAGATCCAGTGCAGTTTCCCTCTCGTTATTTGATAAATTTAACATAACTTCCTTGTCCCACAGTAAAAAGCACACAGTTTCTAAAATTCCGGCCTCGACAGCAAGGTGCAACCCAGTGTTGCCATCATCATCCTGCATATTCATGATGGCTGCAAACATCTGCTTTTCTTGTAACAAAACCTGTAAAACAGGAGGAAATAGTTTTGCGTAGCCTTGTTTGGCAGCTACATGGAGGAAGGTCTTGCCCTCGGCATCACGTAGCTGCGCGCAATCCGGGCAAATTTTGAGCAAGGTGCAAACTACACTGACTTGCTTTTCCTTAACCGCCTCATGTATGGGGAATGACCCCTTGTTGTCGCACTGATATGCAAGAGATTCCTCAGCGTCTAGTAGACACTTTACTGTTTCAAGAAACCCACATGAGGCTGCAAAATGTAGAGGTGTGCTCCCATTTGTTTGTTCCCCTTGTTTGCTGAGGTGTTTGTTCCACTTCAGAAGATTTTTTGTCATACCTGCAGTTATTATAAAGTTACCCCACAAAAAATGTTATAATAAAGGTAGATAGAGTGACACATGAGCTCGGTGGAGTAGCCAGGAATCAATGATTGAGGGAGCCTAAGGGCATGTACAATGGTGGCATATAGTTACATATGGCTCATGATAAAAAGTAATTTGAGGCATTTACATTTATTTTTTCTCCCCAATGCAAGCTACCACTAGTGACCTCATTAAGAAATAGAAAATAAAGACTCTAGTACACATGCATCTCTACTTTTTACTCCAACCTTTTCAGCTTTTGTCACCGGACCACACTTTTTTTCTTCAAGCACCCGCCTCCTGGAGAGGATCCCGCTTCCCTATCCGAACCTACTTTACGTCATATCCGATCCTACATGGCATGCGAGGCATCACCTTGAGGCTATGCATTGTACATGCCCTAATGAGTCCAACTTTTGATGGCAGTGACCAAATTGTACTAATGCATGTACTCTCCCTAAATCTAAGCATATTTATGTGCATCTGTGGGATCATCGGGGAAGCCATATATAGCTCCTGCCGGTTCCCCTACCCCCACCACTGCATGAGGTCCAACTATTTTATGAAGAAAGTTAAGATACAAGAATATGCAAGCATATATAAGTCCAGCTATTGCTCAATGCATTACGAAACAATTATATTTCGGTCACCATATAATTCTTCCCATGGATGTATTTTGACAGCATATCATCACAGTCAACTCAAAAATTCTCCCTCGGCTCTAAATTAATTGAAGTCATAGCTTTCTCTGGAATCAAACTTACTTAAATTTGATCAAACCTATCGAAAAATATACTAACATCTAGAACACAAAATTAGTTCGATTAGGTTCTTTCAAAAAGAATGTTTTATACTACATATTTGATGTTGTATAGCTCTCAACATATTTTCCTGTGGACATGCTTAAACTTGAACAAGTTTGACTTAGGACAAACCTAGAATTTCATCTCATCTAGAACCGAGGGAGTAGCAAATATGTAATAAAGAAAGAAAAACATATATGTTTGTATTTGGTGAACACCAACTAGCCAGAGGTTTCCAAAGATCAAACGAAAGGTAGCAATTGCATGGAAATGCAACATGGATAACCTACAATAAGGGAAGGTAGAGATATTCATTTATGTGTTCAATTTTACTAATTTGAGGCTCTTTTAAGACCATTATATCAACCCCATATCGTCTTACAAATATCTTAAGCATATTCAATTTATGTAATGGGCGAAAGTTGCGACTAAATAAAATTGCATTGTCATGACAAAAAGAAAAGTACGTGCACGAAAGAGATCAATTTGAGGGAGGTTTAGTGGTCTTTTCATATGTTGTTTCAATGGTATATCTGATGGACACATGCATGTCAAATTAATTAAAGGATAACCAAGGCAATGGTGATCTATTATCTTAATAACAACCAGAAAATGAAAAACATAACATTGGCGATCGAGTTTAAAAGTCTAACAAGTTTAAACCAGATTTTACCATGCATGATGTGCTATGATGAATGATATAGTAGCATATAGTATAACTCACTTGTGCTCCTGAGAACGGCAACATGCAAGACGTTTTGTCCATTTGGTCCAGAGTAGGAGAGCCCCGGGTCCTGCTCATGTAGTCCCTCGGCAATATCCTCACGCCCTAACGAGACGGCCAGGTACAGTGGCGACGTGCCGCTTGCAAGAGGGAAACGAGTCAGTTCTGGATCCGCGACCCATAACTCGTGGACCATTGCCCGAACCGTCTCCTTGTCTGACAAGCGGAGGGCCGCATGGAGAGCCGTCTCCCCCTGCTCGTTCTGCTTCCTCAGTGCTGCCTTCACCCTGTCGTCGCCGCCCTCAGCTTTCGCCAGACAGATGAGGTGAGTGACCATTTTCAGCATCCCAGCTCTGGCAGCGCAATGGAAGGGCGTGTCGCCCTTCTTGTTGCGTGCGTCCAGGAGGTGCTTGGCCTTGCAGTAGATGCCCCTCGCGCTCTCCAGGAACTCGTCACCGTCTCCACTGGACGCCACGACATGGAGGACGTTGTTCAGCTCCACGTCCAAGGTGATCGTCGTTGCAGAATTATCGACGACGTCGGCCTCCTCGTCATCGATGACGATGTTGATGAGGCCTCCGGGCGGGACAGCATGAACCACCGGCGGAGTGGCGCCCATAAGAACATTTAGCGGTGTCCAGTGGCCCTTTCGGGCGGCCATCAGCAGCTTGGGGTGCTGCTGCACCACCGCCGGTTTTGCCTCCTTGTCCTTTGGCGGCCCGGAAGGTGCTTTTCCCCCCGACTCCATTGGCGTCAACCTGACGTGCTGTGTATTCTCTAGTGGTAATTGGTATAGTACGTTGTACTAAGTAGCACGATGGAGCAGTTCTCCCTCTATGTATATATATAGTGCAGTTAGCTGCAGCCTCAAAATATATAGAGACAACAAAAGTTGTTATTCGTCCACTTGGTTAGGAATCGTTCATTGTGTGTAGCAGCTTTACTCCGATCCTTTGGTTCGGTTCGAATTTGATTCTGCACAATTTGATGACACGGACTACTTGGATGCAACCACTAAGGCCGGTCTTTCTTTAACGATTTTGTGAAGATGAAGGCACCAGCCAGAGGTCCTTTATCAATCATTATTAGTACAGAATAACCTATCGGAATGGCATATTAAATACAATCGTTCTGTAATCTGCATTAGAAAAAGTTCCCCTTTTTAAGTTGGAAGTGAACTTAAATACATAAGCAAGAAAAATCTACTGCAAGTTGTCTGAAAAAGTTTACAGGACAGGCTGATTTTCTATGGATAATAGTTTCTGTCTTGACAGCTAAGTTGTCGCCATACACCTAAACAGGAAAGGCCTATTACGGTTTTTCCTTCCCTTGGCTCAGATGTAAGCTTATTCTTACTTAATTCCAAAAAGAAACATCATTATTATTGCTAGCTCGGTATACAATTGCAAGTTCGCACCCCCCTCCCTTTCTCCTCTCCCCTCTGCGTCGCGCCCGCGTGTGACCGGAGGGCAATACCTAGCCATCCCGCCTCCTCCTCCCCCTCCTCGACGCGCTGATGGGCGAAGCCCGGCCAGTGTTGGCAGCGGTGGTGCGGGCCGTGGAGCCGGCGGCGGGTGTCATCGCGCACCCAAATATGGTTTAGGAAATAATTCTTTTTCATGTGCCAGATTGATTGATTCTCAAAAAGGGAAAGAACTATAACAGATCGACTAATTCCGGCCTTACCGCACGCGGGTGGTCTTCTCATCTTTCTACTTCATCTCTGGAACGAAACAGCCATGCTAATGCCAAGGTCGCTGGATCCGGCTTGCCTGCTCCCTCCCCATGCTCCCATCCGTACTCCCACTTCATCCTACGGTTGTCTTTTTTTTCCTTTTCTTTCTAATCTAATCATCTCTCCCCCTGATTTTAAGGGGGTGGGGCCGGATTTTATTTTGTTCCAATCAAATCAAGCCACGTACGCAGGAGCACGGATGGGCACACACCGGGGGAGCAGGTAAGTCTCGTCCAAGGTCGCCTGCGTCGTCTACTTGTGATTTTCGGAGATTCCATTAACCTCCTCTTCAACACAAATCCCCCTTTTTTAGTCCTGTCAGATTGTTCGGTTCGTGAAGTTAAGCCTCGTACATATCTCTCTCACACTCTAATATTTTTGTAACATCCCAATTTTTAATTTGGATATTAATCATTAGGTCATCATATGCATCCATGATTCTTGCATTTTGAATTGGTTTTATTTGGACATTTTTTATCCTAGAGACCTTAAGCAACTCAAGGACCATTGGAGAGAGTTGGAGGTTTTCATAAAATTCCATTTTTGAATTTCCAAAATTGGTAAATTGGATCAAGAAAAATTTATTTGAAATTATTTTTCCAATTATTTCAAAATAAAAGAAATAATGAGAGAAGATAATATGACTTCTTCAAAATAGAGGAAATAATGGAAATTTAATTTTAAATAAAAATATAATTTTTATTTGATTTTCATTTGAGATTTTATTGGGTTAAATTAGGGAAAAATTGCATTTTAGCCCAGAAAAATATTCATGTCGTCCTAAATATTAGTAGAGGACCGTGAAAATGGTTTTGGGGATTTTAGGATTTTTATTTATTTTATTTTGAATTTTTCCGTTCGGTGAAATTATTTAAAAAAATTCCCTTCGGACCGACTGGCCCGAAGCCGAGCCAGCCACGCGCGCCGCCGCCTTCCCGAGCCGTGGCCGAGGCGGACTCACCGGAGAACGGCGCCGCCAAGCCGCCCCACGTCGCCCCTGCCCCAAGTCGGCCTCGCCCCCCCACCGCCTCCTTAAAAGCCGCCGCACGCCACCCCATCCTCCTCATCATGCATCGCCGCAGCCCCGCATCACGCCGCCCGCGCCGCCGCCGCCGCACGCGTCCCGCCGACGTCGGAGCTGCGCCACATCAAGCGACGCACCGCCGCCCGCCGCCCATCTCGCTGGAGATCGCCACCGCCGCCGCCGGTTTTTCGTTGAAAACCGCCGAACCGGTAAAAAAACCGATCCGGTTCTTTAGTTTTCTTTTCGATTTTTTTCATTAGATTGGTTTTATTTTTAGGGTTCGTTAAATAGCGAACGTTCACCCGATTTGTTTTATTAGCGAACGAATTCGTTCGTTACTTTCTGTTAGCGGACGTTCGTTCGTTAGATTTTTCCCTTTTTAATTTGATTTGTTCTGCCAGGGACCTATCCGCGAATAGTTTCTTTACAGATTAGTCCCTGATCTTCAAATCCTCACTACTTTTTGCTCGTTTGTCCAAATCCAGTGAAACCAATGCCAAAATCTTCATCTTGATCCCCTCTATCCAGATAATCAACTTGAACATGATTTTGGAAATTTAAAATTTGGTTTCAAGCATATTTGAATTCGAACTTCTTTTGATCATAGTTTGAGTTTCGTAACTCTGATTTGACTGATTCTTTTTGTAAATCGAAGCTCTTCTCTTAAACTTTCAGTTTAGATCTTTTCTTTTGGTTTTACATTTGCATCTCTTGATTGAGTGCTTATGTATGTTATTGTTTGTTCATGATAGAGTTTCCAGAGTGCGAGGCTTGCTACTACGAATCTCTATGGTTTTCCGATCGTCAGCAAGACAAGTAACACTTTGATCATATCCCTTTATTACCCAGTTTTTATGCATTAGTTTCAACCCACAAACGTTGCATGAGTAGGACTTGATAACATGTGGGTACTGGGAAATAGATGATGAGATAGGAACCTATTGTCTTATATTCTCAAACCCTGGGTATTACTACGCTATGCTTATACTGCTATGCTATGCCCGTAGACGTGGATGGTTTGAGAGTACTCATGAAAGATGTGAGAGTTATTATTATCTAAGGGAAACTTAAGGTGGCTACTTTAATACACATCTGGGTGGATTGGTTGTGGGCACCTAGGGATATACCAGTGTTGTCCTAGGAGATCCCGGGGAACTAGTGTGATCATCCTATTGTTCGCCACCCAGGCTCAAAGGGATCATAAGATTATTCATGCTAGAAACTTCCGTGTGCATCCACAAGCCATTATGGGCTCTAGCATAGTTGAGTAAGTTGTGGGAATCCTTTCCATGATGGGCTAGCAGATGTAGGGGAATTGTAGGTGTACCAGCCTATCTATCGGTTAAGGGGACCTCTTCGGAAAGGCTATGTCCCGATCTTCCGATTGAGTTGGGGTTACCTTCTCAATATTTTTCAAATAACTATGTAGTTAAATAAAAATATATTCCTTTGTTGTAGGGAAAAACTAGCTTTATGCAAATGATAACCGTAGAGCCTCCACCAGCCAAATATGCATGTAGAGATAGCTGTTATTTGTCCATTGCTCTATGGGTTATCTTGCCAGCATATTCCATGTGCTGGCATACACGGCTGCAACGTATTATGTTGCAGAATTTTCAGACAAAGAGTAAGGTGCGCTAGGTCATTGTCATGCACTCAGTATTGCCGTGGAGTTGGATGGACTCATTTATCTTCGATGCTTCCGCAGTTATCTTAATTTAGATGGCCTTCAGCCATATTATTGTAATAAGTACTCTTTATGAGACACTCAATGTAATAAGTGTGTGATTGAACTCTGTTATAATTCCTCGAGTACTGTGTGTGTCAGCAATACCGATCCAGGGATGACACTTAAGCACAGAGACTTGACCGTCTGAGGTCTGGTCCCAAGATGGTATTAGAGCACACACTGACTCTAGGACGCGACCACTAGGATAAGCCATAGGACACGCTTCTCTACTCATTTCTAACTCTTCTCCATTTTCTACTCTATAGATGGTGGACCCAAGGAACAAGTTCACTCAACCGAATGATGACACCCCTTTCGGGCGACACTTGAAGGAAGTCACTAGGTACCTGAACATCGGCATACCAAGATTCATCGGGACCTACACCGCTACTTTACCAGAAGATGAGCGCTGGACGATTCAAGTTCGTGTTACAGGAAGGACATTCACCCCAGTCACCGAGCCCATCGAGTTTTTCTTTGATGCACCAACCTGGAGTCTAGGAAAGAGCATGGCCACCCACATTGCCATTGGATGTATCAGCGAGGTATACAACAAGGATCTTAAGGACACCATCTACCAGATATGTGGACGCCGAGATGAACAATGGGAGATGATACGCACCAGGAAGGAAAGATCCATTGCAGCCTACATCCAGGAGTTGAACCAGCACATTCGACGCTACGAGAACCAGATGTGTGCCAACATGATAGACATGAAGAAGGTGATGACCTGGAACATGGAGCTGGAGGAAGAACTGAAGTCCACACGCAATGGATATGAAGAAGAAATTGTTGTACTACTGGAGAAGAATGAAGACCTGAAGAAGAAGCAAGGGATATTCAAGGGGGATCCCGAACCTGAAAAGGGCATCCTTTCTGAAGACTACATCATACTAGACGACACAGATTCCGACCCTGACAGCGATGATGATTATCAAGACGAAGCTGGAGCAGATATCATGGAGTCATCCACTGATCAAAATTTCTAGTCGACCACCATTTTACCATCAGTATTCTCCCATGTATATAATAATAGTCCGCAAGCTTTTGTAACGTAGCTTAGATTGACTGTATGGTCTCATTTGAATTGAATGGTGTGAAATGAATGTGTTTGTCTCATGTGCATATGGGTATTGATTTTCTCTTTAGACCTCACTCTATTCTTTTATCACCCCTCTAAACCCATCAGATGGCTCCGAGACATGACCCCGGATTTGTCTTCCCACCGGAGCTCACCCAGTTGATCCAATAGCAGAATGCCTTGATGCAGTTGCTAGTTCAGAACCAAGGCAACAACAACAACAACCCACCACCACCACCTCCAGTCGACAACTTAGCCCATTTTCTGAGGTTGAATCCGCCGGTGTTCTCTAGTAGCACCGAGCCGATTGTTGCTGATGACAGGCTCTGCAGGATTGGAAGGGAGCTGACTACCGCAGGTCGCACGGATGCTGAGAAGGTGCGCTTTGCCGCACATCAACTGGATGGATCCGCAGCCTCATGGTGGGATAACTACACAATCACTTTCCCCGTGGCCAATGTCACTTGGGATCAGTTTCACCAAGCATTCCGCACTGCACATGTGTCAGCTGGAGCTATGAGCATGAAGAAGCGTGAGTTTCGAAACTTACGCCAAGGAAATTGTACCGTGGGGCAGTATGTGGATGAGTTCAGCAAGTTAGCACGCTACGCCCCAGATGATGTGGCCACAGATGCCGTGAAGCAGGAGAAGTTTATGGAGGGGCTGAATGATGAGCTGAGTATGCAGTTGATGGTGACAACATTCGCCAACTACCAGGAGTTGGTAGATAGGGCCCTTATGATTGAGGGCAAGCAGTAGATTGAGAACCACAAACGGAAGTATGGAAAGGGAAAGTACAACTCTGGAGCTCAACAGAAGCCTTCTTTTATACCGAACTCGGGAGGACATACCCATCATAACCATGGAGGCCACACTTACAATGGAGGAAGCTCACACAACCGCAATGGCTCTAAGATTGGGAATGGGAATGGAGGAAACAATGGTCAGAGCTGTTCCAACCCAGCAACACCCGCCAAGAAGGATCTGAGTCACATTACCTATTTCAAGTGCGGGAAGACTGGACACTATGCCAATGAATGTCCTGAGATAAAGAATGGGAACGGAAATGGAAGCTATGGGAAGAAGCCCAACCCTTTCACCCGAGGGCAGGTGAACCATGTCAATGTGGAGGAAGTTGAGGAGCAGCCCGATGCAGTTATTGGTAAGTTTTTGATTAAGTCATTTACTGCTATTGTCCTTTTTGACACTGGTGCATCGCATTCATACATATCAAGGGGATTTGTGGATAAGTTTAAGTTGCCCGCCGTAGCCCTTAAAACACCTATGTTAGTAAGCTCACCTGGAGCAGAGTATATGGCTAGCAAAGGATGTTTTCAGTTGCCATTAACCATAGGTAGGCATGTTTTCCCCTCAGACCTAATAATTTTGGAGTCATACGGATTGGATGTGATACTAGGCATGGATTGGCTATCGATGTATGGAGGAAATATCGATTGCGCTAGTAAGTCAATTCTCCTCACTACCCCAGAAGGTAAACGGATCAAGTATGTGTCCAGACATGCGCCAAGGAGGACTCAAGTAAATTCTCTCTCGGGAGTTGTTCAGGAGGAAGTGTCAGTTGTGAAGGATTATCCTGATGTATTCCCAGAGGAATTACCAGGCATGCCACCAGATCGAGATATAGAATTTTTGATAGAGCTGTTACCAGGCACTAGACCAATATCGAAGAGACCGTATCGGATGCCCGCAAATGATCTGAAGGAAATGAAGAAGCAGATTAAGGAGTTATTGGAGAAAAGTTATACTCGACCAAGTTCATCACCGTGGGGAGCCCCAGTGCTCTTAGTTGAGAAGAAGGATGGATCTTTGAGAATGGTTGTGGATTACTGAGGGAATCCTGGATTACGGGGTCTTCGGACATCCGGACTATATCCTTTGGCCGGACTGTTGGACTATGAAGATACAAGATTGAAGACTTCGTCCCGTGTCTGGATGGGACTTTCCTTGGCGTGGAAGGCAAGCTTGGCAATACGGATATGTAGATCTCCTCCCTTGTAACCGACTCTGTGTAACCCTAGCATCCTCCTATGTCTATATAAACCAGAGGGTTTAGTCCGTAGGACAACATACAATCATACCATATGCTAGCTTCTAGGGTTTAGCCTCTAGGATCTCGTGGTAGATCAACTCTTGTAATACTCATATCATCAAGATCAATCAAGCAGGACGTAGGGTATTACCTCCATCGAGAGGGCCCGAACCTGGGTAAACATCGTGTCCCCTGCCTCCTGTTACCATCCGCCTTAGACACACAGTTCGGGACCCCCTACCCGAGATCCGCCGGTTTTGACACCGACATTGGTGCTTTCATTGAGAGTTCCACTGTGCCGTCACCGTAAGGCTCGATGGCCCCTTCGATCATCGGTAACGATACGGTCCAGGGTGAGGTTTTCGTCCCCGGATAGATCTTCGTATTCGGCGGCTTCGCACTACGGGCCAATTCGCTTGGCCATCTGGAGCAGATCGAGAGCTACGCCCCTGGCCATTAGGTCAGGTTCGGAAACCTAAACTACACCGCCGACATCCACGGAGACTTGATCTTCGACGGATTCGAGCCCATGTCAGGTGCGCCGCACGATCACGACGAGCATGATTTAGCTCTGCCGTCGGACAGTGTTCGGGAGATCACACCTACAACTACTCCGACCTTCAATCCGGAGCAAATAGCGCCATCCGAGGATGGAGGGATAGACCCCGCCATGGAGGCCGCACTCTCAGTGGAGATGGAGCCGGATACTGACTTCACCCCTTACGAGAGCCGTGTTGCCGAACCATTGGATTCATCTCCAGCCACGGGCTCCGAGCCGCCTGCGTCCGTGCCTATCAAATCTGATTGGGCGCCAATCACGGAGTTCACCTCCGCGGATATCTTTCAGCACTCATCTTTCGGTGATGTGCTAAATTCATTAAGGTCTCTCTCCTTGTCAGGAGATCCTTGGCCGAACTATGTCTGGCTAGAATGGGATGCGGACGACGAAGAAATTTGCTGCCCTCCCACCACCCACTTAGTAGCCTCTGTCGACGATTTAACCGACATTCTCGATTTCGACTCCACAAACATCGACGGCATGGACGACAATGCAGGAGAGGAACAGAAACTAGTGCCCACAGGGCACTGGACAGCCACTTCATCACATGACATATACATGGTGGATACACCCAAAGAAAACGATGACGAGGAACGGGGGGAGACATCGGAGGATGACCCCTCCAAGAAGCAAACAAAGCGTCGATGTAGGCACCGCTCCAAATCCCGCCTCGGCAAAAACAGCGATAACAGCGGAAGGGAAAAATAACACTCCAGTCGACTCCAGAGGAAACGACGACCACATTGCCCCGGTGGCAGAGCATGATGAAGCTGCAAACGGCGAACATAGTACGGATCAGACGTCCGAACATGGCGACGCCGAGGATAAACCTCATCAAACCCCCTATGGGGAGGAAAACAGTCCTGACGAAGATGCACACATCATCCCGGAAACGCACTTGGAGCAAGAGAACCTCCGCAGAAGGCTTATTGCCACATCGAGGAGTCTGAAGAAGCAGAAGCAAAGGCTTAAGGCCGAACAAAATACGCTCAACAGCAGGTGGAACAAAGTGCTCGACAACGAAGAAAAGTATGGTGGAGGTTATCACACAAAGAGCTATCCAAAGCGCAAGCTATTACCCGAATTCGACGATGAGGCCTTAGAGCCCATACAGCCGAAAAATAAAATAGGCCAACCGGCCGGATCAACCACCTTGTGACCGCGATAGAGCGGCTAACAAGGTAGCACATAAGTCAACACACGATCTACGTGAGGACTTGCGCCAAAAATCCAGTATGACTAGATCCATTTATGGATCTAGGAAGCGCGCTCCGGCACAAAATCAAAACCGAATACTACAACCGTCCGAACGCCATGTGATATGTCTCCAACGTATCTACTTTCACAAACACTTTTTCCCTTGTTTTGGACTCTAACTTGCATGATTTGAATGAAACTAACCCGGACTGACGTTGTTTTCAGCAGAATTACCATGGTGTTATTTATGTGCAGGAGCAAACGTTCTCGGAATGACCTGAAACTTCACAGAGCCACCTTTTAGAAAATAAGAAAAATACCTGCCAAAGATGAAGGCCAGGGGCCCACCGTCTCTCCACGAGGGTGGGGGGCGCGCCCCCTACCTCGTGGGCCCCCTGTTACGTCTCCGACTCCAACTCCAACTCCATATATTGAGTTTCGGGGAGAAAAAAATCAGAGAGAAGAAATCATCGCGTTTTATGATACGGAGCCGCCGCCAAGCCCTAAAACCTCCCGGGAGGGCTAATCTGGAGTCCGTTCGGGGATCCGGAGAGGGGAATCCGTCGCCATCGTCATCATCAACCATCCTCTATCACCAATTTCGTGATGCTCACCATTGTGCGTGAGTAATTCCATCGTAGGCTTGCTGGACGGTGATGGGTTGGATGGGATCTATCATGTAATCGAGTTAGTTTTGTTAGGGTTTGATCCCTAGTGTCCACTATGTTCTGAGATTGATATTGCTATGACTTTGCTATGCTTAATGATTGTCACTAGGGCCCGAGTGCCATGATTTCAGATCTGAACCTATTATGTTTTCATCAATATATGAGTGTTCTTGATCCTATCTTGCAAGTCTATAGTCACCTATTATGTGTTATGATCCGTTAACCCCGAAGTGACAATAATCGGGATACTTACCGGTGATGACCATAGTTTGAGGAGTTCATGTATTCACTATGTGTTAATGCTTTGTTCCGGTACTCTATTAAAAGGAGGCCTTAATATCCCTTAGTTTCCGTAAGGACCCCGTTGCCACGGGAGGGTAGGACAAAAGATGTCATGCAAGTTCTTTTCCATAAGCACGTATGACTATATTCGGAATACATGCCTACATTATATCAATGAACTGGAGCTAGTTCTGTGTCACCCTAGGTTATGACTGTTACATGATGAACCACATCCGGCATAATTCTCCATCACTGATCCATTGCCTACGAGCTTTCCATATATTGTTCTCCGCTTATTTACTTTCCCGTTGCTATTGCTATCATCACTACAAAATACCATAAACATTACTTTTCTACTGTTACTTTTTGTTACCGTTATCACTACTATCATATTACTTTGCTAGTAAACACTTTGCTGCAGATATTAAGTTTCCAGGTGTGGTTGAATTGACAACTCAGCTGCTAATACTTGAGAATATTCTTTGGATCCCCTTGTGTCGAATCAATAATTTGGGTTGAATACTCTACCCTCGAAAACTGTTGCGATCCCCTATACTTGTGGGTTATCAAGACTATTTTCTGGCGCCGTTGTCGGGGAGCATAGCTCTATTCTTTGAGTCACTTGGGATATATATCTGCTTATCATTATGAAGAACTTGAGAGATCCAAAAACCAAGATCTATCCCTCAACTACGAGGGGAGGTAAGGAACTACCATCTAGCTCTGCACTTGATTCACCTTCTGTTATGAGTAAGTTTGCGACACCTACACCTGCTTCTGCTATTCGTTCTGATATGTCGCATGTTATTGATGATGCCACTTCTGCTATGCATGATACTTATGATGAAACTACCTCTATGCCTGATACTACTGTGCCACTTAGTGATTTCCTTGATGAACAAATTGCTAGGGCTAGAGAGATTGAAAATATTGAATCTGATGATACTGATGAAAGTGATGATGAAGAATCACATGTTATTCCTAAGGGTTATGTTTTTGATCAAGAAGCTTATTTCGCTATTTTAGCTTGCGAAAATAGAAATGAACTAAAAAGGTTATTAGCTAAATGGAGTAAGCAATCTCTAAGTGCTAGAATGAAACCTGACCGTGCTTTTGCTACTTCACCTATCTTTGTTACTGATAAGGATTATGAATTCTCTATTGATCCTGATATAATTACCTTGGTTGAATCTGATCCTTTTCATGGTTATGAATCTGAAACTGTTGTGGCACATCTTACTAAATTGAATGATATAGCCACCCTGTTCACTAAAGATGAGAGAACTCGTTACTTTTACATCCTTAAAATATTTCCGTTCTCATTAAAGGGTGATGCTAAAATATGGTTTAATTCTCTTGATCCTGGTTGTGTGCGTATTCCCTAGGATATGATTTATTACTTCTCTGCTAAATATTTCCCTGCTCATAAGAAACAAGCTGCTTTAAGGGATATATATATATATATAATTTTGTGCAAATTGAAGAATTGAGTCTCCCACAAGCTTGGGGGAGGCTTCTCCAATTACTTAATGCTTTGCCTGATCATCCTCTTAAGAAAAATGAAATACTTGATATCTTTTATAATGGACTAAACGATGCCTCCAGAGATTACCTGGATAGTTGTGTTGGTTCTGTTTTCAGGGAAAGAACACCGGATGAAGCTGAAATTCTATTGAACAATTGAAAATATAAACACTCCTAGCCTACCCGCCGTTCTACTGCAACCGCGCGAGGTAAGCCTCAGGGATCGAACGATCTTTTTACTGTTTCTCTATTTTGGCTGCTGGCACCAGGTCAACCATTGGTTTATTTTCACGTCAATAGTTGCTTCAGGAGTCGCTGATGAGTGGGGCTGGCTATGTGTGAGGTCAAAGGAATAGAATGATTTTTCTTCAATTGTGCGTAAAGGAAGTATACAACCCTAGACGACCAACAGTAAAAGTAAAAGCAATGCAGCTTCCACCCTGCCCTCGTTCGCTCCCTCCCTCTCCTTTACATGTCGCCGATTCTCTTTTCCTCGCCCCCTCCTCTCCGTCCTCTCGCTCGCCGCCGCCATGGCCTCCCACGCCGCTCATCTCCACCTTCTCTAACGCGCTCTCTTGCTGGCCATCGCATCTCCTCAGCCCATGGATTCCGATGCAACGCATCTAGGCCACCTCCTCTCCTCCTCTCCTCTTTTCCTCCTAGATTCTGATCTGGTGCGGGAGGGATAGAGGCGGACACAAGCGCCGACGCTGAAAATAATTGGACACCTCCGGAGCCAATTCCTAAACCAACTCCGAAGAAGAGGGGTATTCTATTTCTCGGTCCTGAAGATATGCAAGAGGCAAAGCAATCTATGAAAGAAAAGGGTATTAAAGCTGAAGATGTTAAGAATTTACCTCCTATTGAAGAAATACATGGTCTTAATTTACCGCATGTTGAAGAAACATATAATCCAAATACTTCTCCTATTGAAGAAACTCATGGTCTTGATAACCCAACATAGGTAGTAAAGGTAAATTCTCTCTATAGATATGATAAAGCTGAAATCCCATTTAATAAATTTGGTAGCCCATGCTTAGATGAGTTTGATCCCGTACCGGCAAGTCACTTTACTCGTACCGTAATGCATGATCCCGTGACCAGACACTTGGTCACTTTGAGCTCATTATGATGATGCATTACCGAGTGGGCCCAGTGATACCTCTCCGTCACATGGAGTGACAAATCCCAGTCTTGATCCGTGTCAACCCAACAGACACTTTCAGAGATACCCGTAGTATACCTTTATAGTCACCCAGTTACGTTGTGACGTTTGGCACACCCAAAGCACTCCTACGGTATCCGGGAGTTACACGATCTCATGGTCTAAGGAAAAGATACTTGACATTGGAAAACTCTAGCAAACGAACTATACGATCTTATGCTATGTTTAGGATTGGGTCTTGTCCATCACATCATTCTCCTAATGATGTGATCCCGTTATCAATGACATCCAATGTCCATAGTCAGGAAACCATGACTATCTATTGATCAACGAGCTAGTCAACTAGAGGCTTACTAGGGACATGTTGGTGTCTATTATTCACACATGTATTACGATTTCCGGATAACACAATTATAGCATGAATAAAGACAATTATCATGAACAAGGAAATATAATAATAATGCTTTTATTATTGCCTCTAGGGCATATTTCCAACAGTCTCCCACTTGCACTAGAGTCAATAATCTAGTTACATTGTGATGAATCGAACACCCATGGAATTCTAGTGTTGATCATGTTTTGCCCTAGGGAGAGGTTTAGTCAACGGATCTGCTATATTCAGGTCCGTATGTACTTTACAAATATCTATGTCTCCATCTTGAACATTTTCACGAATGGAGTTGAAACGACGCTTGATGTGCCTTGTCTTCTTGTGAAACCTGGGCTCCTTGGCAAGTGCAATAGCTCTAGTGTTGTCACAGAAGAGTTTGATTGGCCCCGACGCATTGGGTATGACTCCTAGGTCGGTGATGAACTCCTTCACCCATATTGCTTCATGTGCTGCCTCCGAGGCTGCCATGTACTCCGCTTCACATGTAGATCCCGCCACGACGCTCTGCTTGCAACTGCACCAGCTTACTGCCCCACCATTCAAAATATACACGTATCCGGTTTGAGACTTAGAGTCATCCAGATCTGTGTCGAAGCTAGCGTCGACGTAACCCTTTACGACGAGCTCTTCATCACCTCCATAAACGAGAAACATTTCCTTTGTCCTTTTCAGGTACTTCAGAATATTCTTGACCGCTGTCCAGTGTTCCTTGCCGGGATTACTTTGGTACCTTCCTACCAAACTTACGGCAAGGTTTACATCAGGTCTGGTACACAACATGGCATACATAATAGACCCTATGGCCGAGGCATAGGGGATGACACTCATCTCTTCTATATCTTCTGCCGTGGTCGGACATTGAGCTGAGCTCAATTTCACACCTTGTAATACAGGCAAGAACCCCTTCTTAGACTGATCCATATTGAACTTCTTCAATATCTTATCAAGGTATGTGCTTTGTGAAAGACCTATGAGGCGTCTTGATCTATCTCTGTAGATCTTGATGCCTAATATATAAGCAGCTTCTCCAAGGTCCTTCATTGAAAAACTCTTATTCAAGTAGGCCTTTATGCTGTCCAAGAGTTCTATATCATTTCCCATCAAAAGTATGTCATCTACATATAATATGAGAAATGCTACAGAGCTCCCACTCACTTTCTTGTAAACACAGGCTTCTCCATAAGTCTGCGTAAACCCAAACGCTTTGATCATCTCATCAAAGCGAATGTTCCAACTCCGAGATGCTTGCACCAGCCCATAAATCGAGCGTTGGAGCTTGCACACCTTGTTAGCATTCTCAGGATCGACAAAACCTTCCGGCTGCATCATATACAATTCTTCCTTAAGGAAACCATTAAGGAATGCCGTTTTGACGTCCATTTGCCATATTTCATAATCGTAGAATGCGGCAATTGCTAACATGATTCGGACGGACTTTAGCTTCGCTACCGGTGAGAAAGTCTCATCGTAGTCAACCCCTTGAACTTGTCGATAACCCTTAGCGACAAGCCGAGCTTTATAGATGGTCACATTACCATCCGCGTCTGTCTTCTTCTTAAAGATCCATTTATTTTCTATGGCTCGCCGTTCAACGGGCAAGTCAGTCAAAGTCCATACTTCGTTTTCATACATGGATTCTATCTCGGATTTCATGGCTTCTAGCCATTTGTCGGAATCCGGGCCCGCCATCGCTTCTTCTTAGTTCGAAGGTTCACCATTGTCCAACAACATGATTTCCAAGACAGGGTTGCCGTAACACTCTGGTGCGGAACGTGTCCTTGTGGACCTTCGAATTTCAGTAGGAGCTTGATCAGAAGTATCTTGATCATCATCAATAACTTCCTCTCTAGTTGGTGCAGGCACCTCGGGAATATTTTCTTAAGTTGTGCCATTTTCCGGTTCAAGAGGTAACACTTCATCAAGATCTACTTTCCTCCCACTTACTTCTTTCGAGAGAAACTCTTTCTCTAGAAAGAATCCATTCTTGGCAACAAAGATCTTGCCTTCGGATCTGAGGTAGAAGGTATACCCAACAGTTTCTTTAGGGTATCCTATGAAGACGCATTTTTCCGACTTGGGTTCGAGCTTTTCAGGTTGAAGCTTCTTGACATAAGCATCGCATCCCCGAACTTTTAGAAACGACAGCTTAGGTTTCTTCCCAAACCATAATTCAAACGGTGTCGTCTCAACGGATTTCGACGGAGCCCTATTTAAAGTGAATGCGGCAGTCTCTAAAGCATAGCCCCAAAAAGATAGCGGTAAATCGGTAAGAGACATCATAGATCGTACCATATCTAATAGAGTGCAATTACGACGTTCGGACACACCATTACGCTGAGGTGTTCCAGGCGGCGTGAGTTGTGAAACAATTCCACATTTTCTTAAGTGTGTGCCAAATTCGTGACTCAAGTATTCTCCTCCACGATCTGATCGTAGAAACTTGATTTTCTTGTCACGTTGATTCTCAACCTCACTCTGAAATTCCTTGAACTTTTCAAAGGTTTCAGACTTGTGTTTCATTAAGTAGATATACCCATATCTACTCAAATCATCAGTGAGGGTGAGAACATAACGATAGCCACCGCGAGCCTCAACACTCATTGGACCGCACACATCAGTATGTATGATTTCCAATAAGTTGGTTGCTCGCTCCATTGTTCCTGAGAACGGAGTCTTTGTCATCTTACCCATGAGGCATGGTTCGCACGTGTCAAATGATTCGTAATCAAGAGACTCTAAAAGTCCATCTGCATGGAGCTTCCTCATGCGTTTGACACCTATGTGACCAAGGCGGCAGTGCCACAAGTATGTGGGACTATCATTATCAACTTTGCATCTTTTGGTACTCACATTATGAATATGTGTAGCATTACGCTCGAGATTCATTAAGAATAAACCATTCACCATAGGAGCATGACCATAAAACATATCTCTCATATAAATAGAACAACCATTATTCTTGGATTTAAATGAGTAGCCATCTCGAATTAAATGAGATCCCGATAAGATGTTCATGCTCAAAGCTGGCACTAAATAACAATTATTAAGGTTTAAAACTAATCCCGAAGGTAAATGTAGAGGTAGCGTGCCGACGACGATCACATTGACCTTGGAACCATTCCCGACGCGCATCGTCACCTCGTCCTTTGCCAGTCTCCGCTTATTCCGCAGCCCCTGCTTTGAGTTACAAATGTGAGCAACTGCACCGGTATCAAATACCCAGGAGCTACTACGGGTACTAGTAAGGTACACATCAATTACATGTATATCATATATACCTTTTGTTTTGCCGGCCTTCTTGTCTGCTAAGTATTTGGGGCAGTTCCGCTTCCAGTGACCACTTCCCTTGCAATAAAAGCACTCAGTCTCGGGCTTGGGTCCATTCTTTGGCTTCTTCCCAGCAGCTTGCTTGCCGGGCGCGGCAACTCCTTTGCCGTCCTTCTTGAAGTTCTTTTTACCCTTGCCCTTCTTGAACTTAGTGGTTTTATTCACCATCAACACTTGATGTTCCTTCTTGACTTCTACCTCTGCTGATTTTAGCATTGAAAATACCTCAGGAATGGTCTTTTCCATCGCCTACATATTGAAGTTCATCACAAAGCTCTTGTAGCTTTGTGGAAGCGACTGGAGGATTCTGTCAATGACCGCATGATCCGGGAGATTAACTCCCAGCTGAGTCAAGCGGTTATGTAACCCAGACATAGTGAGTATGTGCTCACTGATAGAACTATTTTCCTCCATCTTACAGCTGAAGAATTTGTCGGAGACTTCATATCTCTCGACCCGGGCATGAGCTTGGAAAACCATTTTCAGCTCTTTGAACATCTCATATGCTCCATGTCTCTCAAAATGCTTTTGGAGCCCCGGCTCTAGGCTGTAAAGCATGCCGCACTGAACGAGGGAGTAGTCATCGGCACGTGTCTGCCAAGCGTTCATAACGTCTTGGTTCTGTGGGACGGGTGCGTCACCTAGCGGTGCTTGTGGGACATATTCTTTCTTGGCAGCTATGAGGATGATCCTCAGGTTCTGGACCCAGTCTGTATAGTTGCTGCCATCGTCTTTCAGCTTAGTTTTCTCTAGGAACGCGTTGAAGTTGAGGACTACATTGGCCATTTGATCTACAAGACATATTGCAAAGATTTTTAGACTAAGTTCATGATAATAAAGTTCATCTAATCAAATTATTCAATGAACTCCCACTTAGATAGACATCCCTCTGCTAGTCATCTAAGTATAACATGATCCGAGTCAACTAGGCCGTGTCTGACCATCACGTGAGACGGACTAGTCAACGTCGGTGAACATCTTCGTGTTGATCGTATCTTCTATACGACTCATGCTCGACCTTTTGGTCTTCTGTGTTCCGAGGCCATGTCTATACACATGCTAGGCTCGTCATGTCAACCTAAGTGTTTGCATGTGTAAATCTGTCTTACACCCGTTGTATGTGAACGTTTGAATCAAACACCCGATCATCACGTGGTGCATTGAAACAACAAACTGTCGCAACGGTGCACAGTTAGGGGGAACACTTTCTTGAAATTATTATGAGGGATCATCTTATTTACTACCGTCGTTCTAAGTAAACAAGATGCAAAACATGATAAACATCAAATGCAATCAAATAATAATAGTGACATGATATGGCCATTATCACATAGCTCCTTTGATCTCCATCTTGGGGCTCCATGATCATCTTGTCACCGGCTTGACACCATGATCTCCATCATCATGATCCCATCATCGTGTCTCCATGAAGTTGCTCGCCAACTATTACTTCTACTACTATGGCTAACGCGTTTTAGCAATAAAGTAAAGTAATTTACATGGCGTTCCTCAATGACACGCAGGTCATATAAAAAATAAAGACAACTCCTATGGCTCCTGCCGGTTGTCATACTCATCGACATGCAAGTCGTGATTCCTATTACAATAGCATGAACATCTCATACATCACATATAGGTCATTCATCATTCATCACAACTTTGGCCATATCATATCACAAAGCACTTGCTGCAAAAACAAGTTAGACGTCCTCTAATTGTTGTTGCAAGTTTTACGTGACTGAAATAGGATTCTAGCAAGAACGTTTTCTTACCTACGTGAAAGCCACAACGTGATTTGTCAACTTCTATTTACCCTTCATAAGGACCCTTTTCATCGAATCCACTCCAACTAAAGTGGGAGAGACAGACACCCGCCAGCCACCTTATGCAACTAGTGCATGTTAGTCGGTGGAACCGGTCTCACGTAAGCGTACGTGTAAGGTTGGTCCGGGCCGCTTCATCCCACAATACCGTTGAAGCAAGATAAGACTAGTAACGGCAAGAAAGTTGACAACATCTACGCCCACAACAAATTGTGTTCTACTCGCGCAAGAAGAACTACGCATAGACCTAGCTCATGATGCCACTGTTGGGGAACGTTGCAGAAAACAAAAAATTTCCTACGGTTTCACCAAGATCCATCTATGAGTTCATCTAGCAATGAGTGATCTAATGCATCTACATACCTTTGTAGATCGCGAGCGGAAGCGTTCAAAGAACAGGGATGAGGTAGTCGAACACGACGTGATCCAAATCACCGGAGATCCTAGCACCGAACGAACGGCACCTCCGCGTTCAACACACGTACGGTCAGCGTAACGTCTCCTTCTTGATCCAGCAAGAGGGAAGGAGAGGTTGAGGAAGATGGCTCCAGCAGCAACACGACGGCGTGGTGATGGTGGAGCTGCAGTACTCCGTCAGGGCTTCGCCAAGCACTATGGAGGAGGAGGAGGTGTTGGAGAGGGAGAAGGAGGCAACCAAAGGCATGGATGAAAAGCCCTCCTTCCCCCACTATATATAGGAGGTCCAAGGGGGGGCGCCGGCCCTAGGAGATCCAATCTCCTAGGGGGCGGCGGCCAAGGGAGGTTTCCCTCCCCCCCAAGGCACCTAGGAGGTGCCTTCCACTAGTGGGACTCTTCCCTTTTGTGAACCCTAGGTGCATGGGCCTCTTAGGGCTGGTGCCCTTGGCCCATGTAGGCCAAGGCGCAACCCCTACAGCCCATGTGGCCCCCGGGGCAGGTGGCCCCACCCGGTGGACCCCCGGGACCCTTCCGGTGGTCCTGGTACAATACCGATAACCCCGAAACTTGTCCCGATGGCCGAAATAGCACTTCCTATATATAATTCTTTACCTCCGGACCATTCCGAAACTCCTCGTGACGTCCGGGATCTCATCCGGGACTCCGAACAACATTCGGGTTACTGCATATACATATCCCTACAACCCTAGCGTCACCGAACCTTAAGTGTGTAGACCCTACGGGTTCGGGGGATATGTAGACATGACCGAGACGACTCTCCGGTCAATAACCAACATCGGGATCTGGATACCCATGTTGGCTCCCACATACTCCATGATGATCTCATCAGATGAACCACGATGTCGAGGATTCAATCAATCCCGTATACAATTCCCTTTGTCAATCGATATGTTACTTGCCCGAGATTCGATCGTCGGTATCCCAATACCTCGTTCAATCTCGTTACCGGCAAGTCACTTTACTCGTACCGTAATGCATGATCCCGTGACCAGACACTTGGTCACTTTGAGCTCATTATGATGATGCATTACCGAGTGGGCCCAGTGATACCTCTCCGTCACACGGAGTGACAAATCCCAGTCTTGATCCGTGTCAACCCAACAGACACTTTCAGAGATACCCGTAGTATACGTTTATAGTCACCCAGTTACGTTGTGACGTTTGGCACACCCAAAGCACTCCTACGGTATTCGGGAGTTACACGATCTCATGGTCTAAGGAAAAGATACTTGACATTGGAAAACTCTAGCAAACGAACTATACGATCTTATGCTATGTTTAGGATTGGGTCTTGTCCATCACATCATTCTCCTAATGATGTGATCCCGTTATCAATGACATCCAATGTCCATAGTCAGGAAACCATGACTATCTGTTGATCAACGAGCTAGTCAACTAGAGGCTTACTAGGGACATGTTGGTGTCTATTATTCACACATGTATTACGATTTCCGGATAACACAATTATAGCATGAATAAAGACAATTATCATGAACAAGGAAATATAATAATAATGCTTTTATTATTGCCTCTAGGGCATATTTCCAACATTGACTTGGCGCATGTTCACGCATGTAGTTGAAACAAAATCAACATAGCTGAGGGAGTCCTGGATTAGGGGGTGTTCGGATAGCCGAACTATATCTTCAAGCCGGACTCCTGGACTATGAAGATACAAGATTGAAGACTCCGTCCCGTGTCCGGAAGGGACTTTCCTTGGCGTGGAGGGCAAGCTTGGCGATACGGATGTTCAGATCTCCTACCATTGTAACCGACTCTATGTAACCCTAACCCTATCCGGTGTCTATATAAACCGGAGGGTTTTAGTCCGTAGGACAAGATACACGTCAACAATCATACCATAGGCTAGCTTCTAGGGTTTAGCCTCTCTGATCTCGTGGTAGATCAACTCTTGTACTACCAATATCATCAATATTAATCAAGCAGGACGTAGGGTTTTACCTGAAGGAAATATGCCCTAGAGGCAATAATAAAGTTATTATTTATTTCCTTATATCATGATAAATGTTTATTATTCATGCTAGAATTGTATTAACCGGAAACATAATACATGTGTGAATAAATAGACAAACAGAGTGTCACTAGTATGCCTCTACTTGACTAGCTCATTAATCAAAGATGGTTATGTTTCCTAACCATAGACAAAATAGTTGTTATTTGATTAATGGGATCACATCATTAGTTGAATGATCTGATTGACATGACCCATTCCATTAGCTTAGCACCCGATCATTTAGTATGTTGCTATTGCTTTCTTCATAACTTATACATGTTCCTATGACTATGAGATTATGCAACTCCCGTTTACCAGAGGAACACTTTGGGTGCTACCAAACGTCACAACGTAACTGGGTGATTATAAAGGAGTACTACAGGTGTCTCCAAAGGTAGATGTTGGGTTGGCGTATTTCGAGATTAGGATTTGTCACTCCGATTGTCGGAGAGGTATCTCTGGGCCCTCTCGGTAATGCACATCACATAAGCCTTGCAAGCATTACAACTAATATGTTAGTTGTGAGATGATGTATTACGGAATGAGTAAGGAGACTTGCCGGTAACGAGATTGAACTAGGTATTGGATACCGACGATCGAATCTCGGGCAAGTAACATACCGATGACAAAGGGAACAACGTATGTTGTTATGCGGTCTGACCGATAAAGATCTTCGTAGAATATGTAGGAGCCAATATGGGCATCCAGGTCCCGCTATTGGTTATTGACTGGAGATGTGTCTCGGTCATGTCTACATTGTTCTCGAACCGTAGGGTCCGCACGCTTAAAGTTACGATGACAGTTATTATGAGTTTATGCATTTTTGATTTACCGAAGTTTGTTCGGAGTCCCGGATGTGATCACGGACATGACGAGGAGTCTCGAAATGGACGAGACGTAAAGATTGATATATTGGAAGCCTATATTTGGACATCGAAATCGTTCCGGGTGAAATCGGCATTTTTCCGGAGTACCTGGGGGTTACCGGAACCCCCCCGGGGGTTTATTGGGCCTACATGGGCCTTGAGGGAGAAGAGAGAAGGAGGCAAGAGGTGGCCGCGTGCCCCTCCCCTTCCTAGTCCGAATAGGACAAGGGAAGGGGGGTGGCGCCCCCCCTTTCCTTCCTCTCTTCCACCTCTTTCCCCTCTCTCCTTGTCCAACTAGGAGTCCTACTCCCGGTGGGAGTAGGACTCCCCCTTGGCGCGCCCACCTTGGCCGGCCGCCCCCTCTCCCTGGCTCCTTTATATACTGAGGCAAGGGGCACCCTAGAGACACAAGTTGATCCTCGTGATCGTTCCTTAGCCGTGTGCGGTGCCCCCTGCCACCATATTCCACTCGGAGCAGCAGAATGCCCGTAAAAGGCTCATTGCCACCGCAAGGAGCCTCAAAAAGCAGAAGCGGAGGCTCAAGGCCGTGCAAAACACGCTCCAATTCAGATGGAGCAAAATACTCAACACTGCAGCAAGGTACGGCAACAATCGCCCCTCCAAGAGCTACCCAAAGCGGAAGCTGCTACCCGAATTCGATGAGGAGGCCTTAGACCCCCCACAACCAAATATCAAAGCGGCCACCTGGTCGGATAGACGACCCCTCTACCACCATAGAACGGCATTCAACGCCGCTCACAATACAACACGCGACCCATGCGAGGGCTCGCACCCAAAGGACGGTGCAACAAGATCCATCTATGGACCACGCAAGCGCGCCCCAGCATACAATGCCACACAACAAACATCCGAACAACTCGGCACACCCAGCTACAGGGGTGCCGCACACCCCCTATGTTTCATCGATGAGGTGCTGGACCATGAATTTCCAGAGGGATTCAAGCCTGTAAACATAGAGGCATACGACGGAACAACAGACGCTGGGGTCTGGATTGAGGACTATATCCTTCATATACATATGGCTCTAGGGGATGATCTCCATGCCATCAAGTACTTACCTCTCAAACTCAAAGGGCCAGCTCGTCACTGGCTCAAAGGCCTCCCCGAAAGCTCCATTGGAAGTTGGGAAGAGCTCGAGGACGCCTTTCGGGGAAACTTTCAAGGGACTTATGTCCGACCTCCGGATGCGGACGACCTGAGCCACATAACTCAACAGCCCGGAGAGTCAGCCCGAAAGCTTTGGAATAGGTTTCTTACTAAAAAGAACCATATTGTCGACTGTCCGGACACCGAAGCCTTAGCAGCTTTCAAGCATAGCGTCCGTGACGAATGGCTCGCCAGACACCTCGGCCAAAACAAGCCGAGAACGATGGCCGCAGTAACAAACCTCATGACCCGCTTTTGCGCGGGTGAGGACAGCTGGCTAGCCAGATGCAGCACCAGCGACCCCAGTACATCTGAAGTTAGAGATGGAAACGGGAAATCACGGCGCAACAGCAATAGCAAACGCCGGAATAAAGAAGACAACACGAAGGGCGCGGCAGTAAATGCCGGATTCAAAGTCCCTCGGCCAAACCAAAAGCCGCCCTCCAAAGGCACCAGGGATGAACTGTCCAGCCTCAACAAAATTCTGGACCAAGTATGTCAGATCCATAGTACCCCTAGCAAACCTGCTAATCACACCCACAGAGAATGTTGGGTCTTCAAGCAGTCCGGCAAGCTTAACGCCATAGACAAGGGGGAAGATACACCAAGTGAAGACGAGGACGAGCCTCCCAAGCAAGACAAGGGGGAACAAAAGAAATTTCCACCCGAAGTCAAAACAGTAAACGTGTTACACAATGCGGCACTCCCTGAAAAATATACCCAAGTGCCCGTCACAGCGAAGTCCCGCCACTGGTCGTCTCAACCAATCACCTTTGACCATCGTGATTACGCATCAAGTATCCGGCACGCAGGATGGGCTGCACTGGTATTAGACCCAGTAATTGGCGGATACCACTTCACACGAGTCTTGATGGATGGCGGCAGTAGCCTAAACCTAATATATCAGGATACAATCCGCGGGATAGGGTTAGACCCAACACAAATTCACCATAGCAATACTACCTTTAAAGGAGTAATGCCAGGCCCAGGGGCTCGTTGTACGGGCTCCCTCCTACTACAAGTTATATTCGGCTCCCCCGATAACTTCCGTCGCGAGCATTTAACTTTCCACATCGCTCCATTTAAAAGTGGCTATCAAGCACTACTCGGACGCGAAGCTTTCGCTCGCTTTAATGCAATACCACACTACGCCTCCCTAACACTCAAGATGCCCGGTCCACGTGGCATCATTTCAGTGCACGGAAGTATCAAGCGATCTCTGCGCGCCGAAGAGAGTGAGGCTGCCTTGGCAGCCGCACACTAAAGGCGCCCGGACCAGCAAAAGCATCCAATAAGTCGTCAAGACCTCAGACACAGCTAACCGAGTCCGGCGCCGCTACTCATATCAAATAAACGGTCACACCCCTATCTTTCAAAAGTACAAGGGGCTCAACGCACGCAGACGAGTGGCGATTTCTTCTTATCTTGAATTATACATGGTTTCTTTAGAAAACTATCCTTTTGCATGACAACCTTTTTACCTAAATTCCTCTCTTTTACAGATGATCATCGTGCTACACCCGTCCAGGATATGGCACAACGGAGACACAGGCACAGACGTGCAGCAGGGACCCGACCCAAGGATTCTTTTTAGATTAAGACCCTGCGTAAACCTTTTTTACTATCTCTTGTTGATACATATGCACCGTTGAGAAGGATGCTGACGTCTTGGCATGTGGCCACGCCGGAACAATGCACGTACCTGGACACAAGGGGCTTCTTACAAAGGCCATTCTTCAGGCCCGGTTTATATCACAAAGACCGAATACCTTAGGGAGTGTTCGGCGTCGCGAGTTTGGCCCTATATGCATCAGCTCCGAATCATTGTCTTTGGTCAAATGTTGGATTTGCCCAGCTCCTGTGTTTTGGTGCCTTACGTTCCGCTTTACCGGCTAAGGTAGCACCAGGAGAACTACTGCGGCTGTGCCCTGGTTCATCCGGACGAGCACCTCAGTAGAGAAAGCCGAAAACCGACTGTCATGATCTAGCGTGAGACTGGTCAACCACTCGATGACCCATGGGAATGTTAGAATTCCTCCGCCTTAATGAAGGGCTGCTTTCCGGCCAGGCATATACGCACCCCGGGATCGGGAGAGTGCGGAGCCACCAGGGGCTATCTAGTAGCCCCACTGTCAAACTCCTATGGCTAAGTGAAAGTGTTAAAGCATTATAGTCCGGTTGCCTCGCTCGCTCCGCTATCACCTCCTTAATAGGACCAAGACATTGGGTTAAGTGTGAACGCGTGTTTCTGCGAACACCTCCGCATTATATGCATGGGGGTTGAAGCCGACGACTGCAATCTTTCAGGTTATACACATGTATACATAAATGGCCGCCCAGGAGGCATCACATTACTTTCAGGCAAAAGTATAAAAGTAGCCTCATAAAAAATTTAAAAAGCATTTCACTTACAATGAGATTACATGTCATTCAAATATAATATTTTTTTAGCACTGGGTCTCTATCAAACGAGTACCCTCAAGAACTTCCTCAAAGTAGTGCTCAGCAGCCCTTCGACCTATGGCCGAATCCTGCGCTGCAACAGTGGTAGCATCCATCTCTGCCCAGTATGCTTTAGCATGGGCAAAGGCCATCCGTGCGCCTTCTATGCACGCCGACCTCTTCATCGCATTTATGCACGGCACCACATCGAGGACCTGCTGCACCAAGCTGAAATAGCTGCTCGGTTTTGACCTTCCGGGCCATAGTTGATCCACAACAGACCTCATGGAGAGTCCGGACAACCTATTTAGTTCGGCCCATTCGACTAATTGGTCCGTCAACGAAAGTGGACGCTCGGGAGAAAGGAATTGCTTCCAAAATAGCTGGTCTACTTCATGTTCCGGCTGACTTTGGAAGTACTTGGCCGCATCGGCAGCGCTCGCCGCCAAATCCATATACGCATCCTCCGAACCCCACAGCCGATCCAGAGGGGCATATCGTGGATCTTCGTACTTCCTCTGCAGCATAAAGGATTTCCCGGCTATAATATCCCCGGCTTCCCGCAGTTCCTCCTTCTTTGCTCTCACAGCAGAGCGGAGGTCTTTTCCCGTTACAGCAGCCTTCTCAAGGTCCGATGCCTTCGCCTGGTTTTCCTTTTCAAGAGCCCGGGAATGGTCTACGGCGGCTTTTAATTCTACGGCCATATTGGCCATATTCTTCCGGCTCTCTCCATGTGCGGCCTTCTCGGCCCACAACTCTTCGGCCGCCTTCAAAGCAGCCGCATTACCCAATCTTGCTTGTTCCTTGGCTCGGGCAAGTTCCGCCCGCAAGGCTTCAACAGTGGCAGCTCCATCTGCAGTCATAACATGTTAAAAACACTGGCATCATACTCTTCCTATGTGGCGTTTACCAGACAAGGATACTTACCCTGCGCCTCGTCAAGCCTTCTATTAACAAGCTCGATGTCGGCATCTGCCGCATCCAACTGCCGTTCTAAAACGGGCAAACTGGCTAGTCCGGCTGGCCACCGGAGCTTCCATCTCCTGCACATAAAGGCAGTATGGTTATTACCTGGGTGTATGATCCTTCGTTCGTCATCGTTTCCGACGACAACCAAAGTCTCAGGGGCTACTATCTACACAGGGCACACCTAACATGTGCAGGACTATTACACATTCCTTTTTACGTACCTCAAAGCCTGTCAGTAGACTCATAAAAGCTTCATGCAACCCGCTTTCGGCGAACGATATCCTCTCCATCACCATATTCATCAGCACACGGTGATCATCAGAGATGGCCGCTCGCCCCACCAACTCCCTCAGAACGTCCGGTCGCACACTAGACGGTGCCGGACTCTTTTGTCTACTCTCTTCGGGAGCCGGACACTGGGAGCTTCGGGGATCAATTGGATCACCTTCTGGCCTCTCCGCACTCGCAGAGGCCCTCCGCGACGACACTTCAGGGTCACCCGCTTCCAGAGCGGAGGAGTCCGGAGGAGGCGTCTCGCTCTCCATCATCTCTGGAAGAAGATCCCCCGAAGACGAGCTCATTTGAGAGGGGCTAAGGCCCGAACTGCACAAATATATGCGGTGGTTATTTTCTCAGGAGAAAAAGATGGCATATCTGTACTATTAAAGTTTTTGGGTCACTTACGACTCTCGGGAGAATTGATCCCCCCGCGGACTTTGTGCGGCAGCAGCGCCCCCCAAGGTAGGACCCCGGTGGAAGATTTCTTCTCCCATTTGGAAGCTTCGGCTTCCGAATTCCCGGGCGCAGTCCTTTTCCTCTTCCGGTCGTCTTCCTTCATGGATACGCTCGCTCCCTCGGTTAGAATAGGCAGCGTTGGGGGCCCGCGTCCGCCCGCGTTACCCTCCACAGTATCTTCCTTCAAGGGATCCGGGCAAGGTGCGGTCTAGAGCATGTTTTCCAATACCGGATTCTCCAAACCCTCAGGGAGGGGGGCCGAACACCGAATCAACTTCGCCTTTGTTAGCTAGTCTTGGTCGAAAAAGCAAACTCTCAGAAATAACTTCGTAACAAAGGAAAGATAATATGTTCGGCCAGAAGATTCTTTACCTGTTCGGCAGCGCGGTTACTGCTCAGGCCCACGTCCTCAGTGATTTCCGGACACTCTACTTGAGGTCCGAAGAATGACTTATACATATCCTCATGCGTCAGGCCGAGAAAATTTTGAATGGCACGCGGACCCTCGGGATTGAACTGCCACAAGCGAAGGGGCCGACGTTTGCAAGGCTGGACTTGACGAACCAGCATAACTTGTATTACCGCGACCAAACTGAGATCTCCGTTGAAGAGATCTCGAATGCGGCTTTGCATTAAAGGCACGTCCTTGGCTGGACCCTAGCTCAGTCCTCTGCTGATCCATGACATCAGTCGTGGTGGAGGGCCCGAGCGAAAAACGGGGGCGGCCGCCCACTTGGCACTTCTAGGAGTCGTGATGTAGAACCACTCCTGTTGCCACAATGCAGAAACCTCTGGGATGGAACCTTTGGGCCACGGAGCTCCCGTCATCTTGCGTATTGAGGCGCCTCCACACTCTGCATGTTGCCCTTTGATCAATGTTGGCTTTACTTCAAAGGTCTTGAGCCATAAGCCAAAGTGGGGGGTAACCCGGAGGAAGGCCTCACATACAACAACAAAAGTCATGATATGCAGGAAGGAGTCCGGAGCTAGATCATGGAAATCTAGCCCGTAATAAAACATCAAGCCCCTGAGGAAAGGATCCAGTGCAAAACCTAGACCCCGGAGGAAGTGGGGGACGAACACAACGCTCTCGTTGGGTTTGGGAGAGGGGACGGCCTGCCCCCGGGGAGGCAGCCGATGCGATATTTCGGCGGTCAGATACCTGGCCTCCCTCAACTTTTTGATGTCTTCTTCCGTGCCGGAGGAGGGCATCCATCGGCCTTGAAGGCTGGATCCGGACATGACTGAAGGTTCGGAGCACCTGACCTGAGCTTTGGGCGTTTGAGCTTGAGGCGGGGGAAGGATTCGATTGAGCATGGGAGGGAAAAGTAAAAGCTTTGCCCCTTTATAAAGAGGGTGGATATCAAGCGTCCTCCTCGTGTCCGTTTGGACTTGCCTACGATCTAGGAGTCCTAGAAGTGGTTGGGTTACCCAAGCCCGTATTAATGAGAATCCCGTAATAAGGGGACACGATCTCTGCTTTAACAAGACGTGCCAGGGAAACCACCTCGCATAACATGCTGAGGTGGCTAATTAAACGACTCGGATAAAGGCTTGGCCGTGGCGTGTCGCGCCACGGAATATGTCAGTAGATTAGATTTGTATAAATATTATTCTCTCTATGGCAGTATGTGGGAACTTATTTTGCAGAGCTGGACACTATCTTTGTGTTCAAAATCTTCTATGAAGTACTTGGAGGAGGAACCCGCCTTGCAATGCCGAAGACAGTTTGCGTGCCGGACTCGTCGTCATTGAAGCCTGGTTCAGGGGCTACTAAGGGAGTCCTAGATTAGGGGGTGTTCGGATAGCCGAACTATATCTTCAAGCCAGACTCCTGGACTATGAAGATACAAGATTGAAGACTCCATCCTGTGTCCGGAAGGGACTTTCCTTGGCGTGGAGGGCAAGCTTGGCGATACGGATGTTCAGATCTCCTACCATTGTAACCAACTCTATGTAACCCTAACCCTATCCGGTGTCTATATAAACCGGAGGGTTTTAGTCTGTAGGACAAGATACACGTCAACAATCATACCATAGGCTAGCTTCTAGGGCTTAGCCTCTCTGATCTCGTGGTAGATCAACTCTTGTACTACCCATATCATCAATATTAATCAAGCAGGACGTAGGGTTTTACCTCCATCGAGAGGGCCCGAACCTGGGTAAAACTTCGTGTCCCCTGCCTCCTGTTACCATCCGGCCTAGACGCACAGTTCGGGACCCCCTACCCGAGATCTGCCGGTTTTGACACCGACAATAGCCTTCACGATATTTATGTTCATGGTGGATTATATCCTACTCATGCTTGCATTTGGTGTTGATTAATTTTAATGCATGTTCATGACTGTTGTCGCTCTCTAGCTGGTCGCTTCCCAGTCTTTTGCTAGCCTTCACCTGTACTAAGCGAGAATACTACTTGTGCATCCAAACTCCTTAAACCCCAAAGTTATTCCACATGAGTCCACTATACCTACCTATATACGGTATCTACCTACCGTTCCAAGTAAATTTGTATGTGCCAAACTCTAAACCTTCAAATAAATATCCTGTTTTGTATGCTTGAATAGCTCATGTATCAACTAGGGCTGTCCGTATCTTCCATGTTAGGCGGGTTATTCTCAAGAGGAGTGGACTCCGCTCCTCACTCACGAGATAAATGGCTGGTCACCGGGATGCCCTGTCCCATGCTTTATGCAAACTAAATCAAAATAATTACAAACAAAACTCCCCCTGGGAATCTTGTTAGTTGGAGGCACTCGTTGTTTCGAGCAAGACATGGATTGATGCTTGTTGGTGGAAGGGGGAGTATAAACTTTACCATTCTGTTTGGGAACCGCCTATAATGTCTGTAGGATGGAAGATATCACCATCTCTTGGTTGTTATGTTGACAATAAAAGTATACCACTCAAAATATTATTCACCTCTATTTCAAAACCGAGCTCTGGCACCTCTACAAATCCCTGCTTCCCTCTGCGAAGGGCCTATCTATTTACTTTTATGTTGAGTCATCATCCTCTTATTAAAAAGCACTAGTTGGAGAGCACCGCTGTCATTTGCATTCATTACTGTTAGTTTACATTGAGTATGACTTGACTTGATCTCTTTTACCATGAATTACAATGTCTAGTCAGTCCTTGGTCTTTAAAGGTGATTTGCATTTATGTTTTGCGGTCTCAGAAAGGGCTAGCGAGATACCATCTTATTATATCATATTATGATTGTTTTGAGAAAGTGTTGTCATCCGAGATTTATTATTATGGCTCGCTAGTTGATTATGCTATTGATATGAGTAAACCTGAGACCTATGCGTTATTGCGAACGTGGTTAGTTATAATCTTTGCTGAAAACATGAATGCTGGCTTTACATATTTACAACAACAAGAGCAAACAAAGTTTGTAAAAGTTTTTCTTTATCACTTTCAGTTTATCAACTGAATTGCTTGAGGACAAGCAAAGGTTTAAGCTTGGGGGAGTTGATACGTTTCCAACATATCTACTTTTCCAAACACTTTTTCCCTTGTTTTGGACTCTAACTTGCATGATTTGAATGGAACTAACCCGGACTGACGCTGTTTTCAGCAGAATTACCATGGTATTATTTATGTGCAGGAGAAACGTTCTCGGAATGACCTGAAACATCACGGAGCCACTTTTCAGAAAATAAGAAAAATACCTGCCAAAGATGAAGGCCAGGGGGCCCACCGTCTCCCCTTGAGGGTGGGGGCGCGCCTGCCCCTGTATGGCACGGCCCCTACCTCGTGGGCCCCCTGTTGCGTCTTCGACTCCAACTCCAACTCCAACTCCATTTATTTAGTTTCGGGGAGAAAAAATCAGAGAGAAGAAATCATCACGTTTTACGATACAGAGCCACCGCCAAGCCCTAAAACCTCTCGGGAGGGCTGATCTGGAGTCCGTTCGGGGCTCCGGAGAGGGGAATCCGTCACCATCGTCATCATTAACCATCCTCCATCAAAAATTTGGTGATGCTCATTGCCGTGCGTGAGTAATTCCATCGCAGGCTTGCTAGACGATGATGGGTTGGATGGGATCTATCATGTAATCGAGTTAGTTTTGTTAGGGTTTGATCCCTAGTGTCCACTATGTTCTGAGATTGATGGTGCTATGACTTTGCTATGCTTAATGCTTGTCACTAGGGCCCGAGTGCCATGATTTCAGATGTGGACCTATTATGTTTTCATCAATATATGAGTGTTCTTGATCCTATCTTTTCTATAGTCACCTATTATGTGTTATGATCCATTAACCCCGAAGTGACAATAATCGGGATACTTACCGGTGATGACCGTAGTTTGAGGAGTTCATGTATTCATTATGTCTTAATGCTTTGTTCCGGTACTCTATTAAAAGGAGACCTTAATATCCCTTAGTTTCCGTAAGAACCCCGCTGGCACAGGAGGGTAGGACAAAATATGTCATGCAAGTTCTTTTCCATAAGCACGTATGACTGTATTCGGAATACATGCCTACATTATATCAATGAACTGGAGCTAGTTCCGTGTCACCCTAGGTTATGACTGTTACATGATGAACCGCATCCGGCATAATTCTCCATCACTGATCCATTGCCTACGAGCTTTCCATATATTCTTGTCCGCTTATTTACTCTCCCGTTGCTATTGCTATCATCACTACAAAATACCAAAAACATTACTTTTACTACTGTTACCTTTTGTTACCATTATCACTACTATCATATTACTTTGCTACTAAACACTTTGCTGCAGATATTAAGTTTCCAGGTGTGGTTGAATTGACAACTCAGCTACTAATACTTGAGAATATTCTTTGGCTCCCCTTGTGTCGAATCAATAAATTTGGGTTGAATACTCTACCCTCGAAAACTGTTGTGATCCCCTATACTTGTGGGTTATCACCATGATACATCCAAATATAGGGGTGCCGCACACCCCCTATGTTTCACCGATGAGGTGCTGGACCACGAATTCCTAGAAGGATTCAAACCAGTGAATATAGAGGTGTACGATGGGACCACAGACCCTGGGGTTTGGATTGAGGACTTTATCCTCCATATCCATATGGCTCGCGGAGACGATCTCCATGCCATCAAGTACTTGCCCCTCAAGCTTAAAGGACCAGCTCGGCACTGGCTGAAAAGCCTCCCCGAAAACTCAATTGGAAGTTGGGAGGAGCTCGAGGACGCTTTTCGGGCTAATTTTCAAGGGACCTATGTCCAACCTCCGGATGCAGACGATTTAAGTCATATAATTCAACAGCCCGGAGAGTCATCCTGAAAGCTTTGGCACATGTTTCTCACTAAGAAGAACCAAATCGTCGACTGTCCGGATGCCAAAGCCTTAGTAGCTTTCAAACACAGCGTCCGAGACGAATGGCTCGCCAGACACCTCGGCCAAGAAAAACCAAGAACAATGGCAGCTCTGACAAGCCTCAAGACCCGCTTTTGCGCGGGCAAAGATAGCTAGTTGGCCCGCAGTAGCACCAGCGACCCAAGCACATCCAAAGTCAGGGATGGCAATGGAAAACCACGACGCAGTAAAAGCAAGCGTCGCAATAAAGAAGACAGCCTATATAATACGGCGGTAAACGCCGGATTCAGGGGCTCTCGACCAGGTCAGCAGAAAAAGCCTTTCAAAGGCAGCAGAGATGGACCGTCTAGCCTAAACAAGATTCTCGACAAACTATGTCAGATTCATGGCACCCCCGATAAACCTGCAAATCACACCCACAGAGAATGCTGGGTCTTGAAGCAAGCCGGTAAGCTAAATGTCGAACACAAGGGGGGGGGAGACACCAAGCGAAGACGAGGATGAGTGTCGGTGTCAAAACCGGCGGATATCGGGTAGGGGGTCCCGAACTGTGCGTCTAAGGCGGATGGTAACAGGAGGCCGGGGACACAATGTTTACCCAGGTTCGGGCCCTCTTGATGGAGGTAATACCTTACGTCCTGCTTGATTGTTCTTGATAATATGAGTAGTACAAGAGTTGATCTACCACGAGATCGAAGAGGCTAAACCCTAGAAGCTAGCCTACGGTATGATTGTTGTTCTTGGTCCTACGGACTAAACCCTCCAGTTTCTATAGACACCGGAGGGGGCTAGGGTTACACAGAGTCGGTTGTAAGGAAGGAGATCTACATATCCGTTTTGCCAAGCTTGCCTTCCACGCCAAGGAGAGTCCCATCTGGACACGGGACGAAGTCTGCAATCTTGTATCTTCATGTCCAACAGTCCGGCCAAAGGATATAATCCGGCTGTCCGGATACCCCCTAATCCAGGACTCCCTCAGTAGCCCCTGAACCAGGCTTCAATGACGATGAGTCCGGCGCGCAGATTGTCTTCGGCATTGCAAGGCGGGTTCCTCCTCCGAATACTTCATAGAAGATTTTGAACACGAGGATCGTGTCCGGCTCTGCAAAACAAGTTCCACATACAACCGTAAAGAGAATAATATTTCCACAAATCTAATCTGGTGATGCGTTTCGCAGTGTGACATCACACCATAGCCAGGTCACCATTTGAATCGTATTTCACAACCAAACTCAGCGTGTTTCGCGAAGCGGTTTCCTTGGCACGTCTTGTCGAAGCAGAGATCGTGTCCCCTTATTACGGGATTCCCATCAATATGGACGTGGGTAACCCAACCGCGCCATCAATTACGGCGCTTGGGGGATAAGCGAGTTTTACCAGGCTGGTGGGGGCGCATAGTTTTCATCCGCCCTTATAAAGGGATAAGGGTTCACCTTTTTCTTCCCACGCCTTCTTCCTCCTCGCTCATCCATTCTCGCGCACTCGAGCTCCAGCGCCCAAGTCCACATCCTTCTCCTCAACTCTCTCCAAACATGTCTGGAGCGGGAGGCAAGTGGAGGGTCTCCTCCGTCACAGAGGGAGACATCAAAAAGCTACGCGGGGCCGGATACTTAGCCGCGGATATCGGGCACCGGCTGCCAGCCGCGGGGCAGATCGTCCCTACCCCGGAACCTTACGAAAGGGTGGTTTTCCTCACCCACTTCGTCCGCGGACTGGGGTTTCCCCTCCATCCATTCATCCTCGGCCTTATGTTCTATTATGGACTGGACTTCCATGATCTGGTCCCGAATTTCATCCTCAGCATCTCAGCATTCATCGTCGTGTGCGAGGCTTTGCTCCACGTCCGGCCCCACTTCGGCCTGTGGCTGAAGACCTTCAATGTCAAACCAAAGGTAGTAGGCAGCCAACAAGCGGAATGCGGCGGAGCCATGGTGGGCAAAATTCCCAATGTTACATGGCTCGAGGGCTCCTACGTGGAGACCATAAAGGGGTGGCAATCGGGGTGGTTCTACATCACCGAGCCGCGCGACAACAACTGGGTGGCGGCCCCCAAGTTTCGATCCGGAATCCCCAGTCGGCTTACTTCCTGGAAGGAGAAGGGCCTGTCCTGGGGCTCATCGGTGGAGCTGTACGGACTCCAGAAGTGTATCCGGAACATGATAGGCAAGAAACTCAAGCTTGTCAACATAGTCCAGGTCATGCTCTTCCGCCGGATCCTCCCGTGTCAACAACGGGCTTTCAACTTATGGGAGTTCGACCCGGCCCAGCACCAGACTCTACGCGAGTTCTTTGACACGATGCATAAGGACGTCTGGAAGGTGCTGTTCAAGGGCGCCGAGGTCCCCCCTCCCCTTACCGAGGACCACGGGCTAAGCGTGACGTGCCCTGCGAATCTGGTAAGTTCTGTACATCTCGTAGGGTATTTATTTTCCATAGTTTAACCATGTGCGGGATCTGAGCTCCCATGCCTTCGACAGGACTGGGTGGAGACATCGGAGCAGATTGACTGCCCGGCGCCTCTACCCGAACACCCTACAGACGCTCTCCTGACGGAGATGCGGACCCGGCTCCTTATGAGGTGCCGGAGAAGAAGATCAAGAAGAAGGCCACGGGAACCCGAAAGAGTTCCCGGTGCCAGGTGGTATCGGACTCATTGTCCGATAACTCCGAGACACACTCCTCCCGTGAAAACGAGGAGGAGGAAGATGAATATTCTCCCCTGCAGCCGAGGGAGAGAAGAAAAGGAAGGCCGCCCCAACCGGGGAGGCCGAAGGGTCCAAGAAGGGAAGGACTCTCCTTCTGGACTGTTCCACCACCGCCGCCGATAGCGAAGACGAGTGGTTACTCAGGGCCAAGCCCCTGGCAAAGTCGTAAGTATTTGGATACCAGAGTAACTCATAGCAAACTTTTATTGCACTGCTTTTCCTAACGTCGAATATGATCATGCAGTCCGCCCCGAGCCCGTATCGACGTATCCTCGTCGGGCGGTTCCTTGGACTCGTCGGATATGAATAGTGAGTCACTTTCAACCGCCTCCTATCCTCGCCCTACGGACAATGTCGAGGTATTGTCTCAAGGGGCACCGAGCCGGGGGGAGATAGTCCTGGAGGCGCCTCAAGGCGACCTTCCGGACTCCAGGCACAAAGGGAGCAAGACTCCCAAGAGCCCCAAGTTCGGCCCTCAGCCGAACACCGCGCCGGAACCTCCAGTGGTTCCGGACTCCGGCAGGCGGCCCCCTTCCAAGAGGGGCAAGCCTCGTGTGCCGGTGACCTCTGTCCATCCAGAGGCACTGGACAACCTACAGGGAGCGCTTCGCGGCGCTTCCATCGACGAAGAGCACCACACTATTATGAGTGCGGTGATCAAGAAGGTTCAGTCCGCCAGGAGCGAACTGACTGAAGCCTGTGCCAGCCTTCTAACAGGCTTTGAGGTAAGTATTTAAAATATAGGAAAATATTACCGCATAGACAGTAGCCCCTGATGCTCTGTTTGGTGTTCACAAAGAAAAGCCGAATAGAGGATCAAATAATATCTGCAGGAGTCTAATATAAGTATGTCTGTATGCGTATGCAGGCTTCGCTGCTGACCTCTGCCGCACTGACTGCGGAGGTTGCCGCACTGAAGCAGAACCTCAAGCGGTCCGAGAAAGAGCTCGGCCTTACCAAGAGGCAGCTCGAGGAGAACAAAGTTAAGTAATACCTTGTATATATATACATAAACACTATTCTGATCACGGGATCAGAATAATATTCTGATCACAACCTGAACTGCCTGAGTAATGCGCCTGAACTTCCCTCTGTACGAACCCGACCTTCGGGCTATCTTCGCAACCGTGGCTTCCCCCGCGAGTTATTCCGGTCGGTAGTGTTGTGTGGGATGTGACTGTAATCCAGATACTCATACCTGCATCTTAATGCTCGTCTTGATTCGTAATTTTGCATTTTGGCGGATTCACTCTCGGGGCGGATGAACTCGTGTCTGTTCATAAGTTTAATGCATTCAGTGGATGTTCTGGAACCTCTAACATGATGGTAATTTGGTTTAAGTACGAGTTTCATGGGCAATTTGTTGTTAATTTCAACGGATTTGATTTGAGGCTCTGTGTTCTTCGTCCGCGGGAGTGGTTCCGCCGCTTCTGTAGATTTGTTATTTTTATTTGAGTATAGAGGGCGGATATGATTGCAGTAGTGAGATTTGACCGTTCATGCGTTGTTAATTCCATCGAGAAGGCGAATACACCGCTAAAATCGGGCGATTGGATCTCGTGTCCACCGGTGCTGGTTTTCGGTTCTTCAATGAGACAGCTTGGTTGATTTATTGTTTTGATGTCAAGGCGCAATAGGATATCGTTCGAGGTCGTGGCCTAAGAAGGTGTAGTCACCCAAGTGATTAAATCTGAAAAGCAAATTCGATAATGAGTTTTTTCCAGTGATTCTACTGTCTGTGTTACAGAGTTGGACTTCTGCACCTTTTGTGCTTGAACTTCCCTCGTTTTAATGCATGTGTTTTGGTTGATGCTGCAATACGATCTGTTCGGTTGGTGTTGTTATAAAATTTTTGTGTACGTTTGTTTTGTTTTTCAGAGTACTCATATACGTAAATGTGGAGGTGGTCCATAGATACACAAATCATCCTTTTTATATTTATTCTGTCTTCGGGGCTAGTTTTTTGGATCATCCACATTCTGTGGTAGTAATTGGACTTCTATGCTAGCAGTGATTGAACTTCCTGATTTCCACATTGCAAGGTGGTGCAACATCGCGCTCTATTTTTTGTTTTTTTGTTTTTTTTTGTAATTTTCAATTTTCTAATTTGGGTTTTAGTTTGTTCCATGGAAACTATGGGATTATTCCCAAATATGCATGCATACCTTACTTATTTTTTTGTAACACGTTTGCATACTTCAAACAGTGGTAGAACTTCAGTTTGTGTTTAACGTGAACTTACAAGATTTTTGCTTCTGTGTAATTTTTCTTTTCTACATGTTCATTTGATGTTTTTTCCAAACGCCGAACTTCTATGTTTTTACAACTTGAACTAACCTTTATTTAGAACATTTTATTAGTTAACTTACGCCTTGTGCATTTTGTTTCTTCGACACTAAACATTATTATTCCTCATGTGCTTCTTTCTTGGTTTTTTATGTCACAACAAAATTTTTCTTGAATGGAGGTTCATCTTTTTGACATTGATATTCCAGGACAGATTACATTCCAGAAATCAAAAACCCTTAGTAGATTTCTTCTACAATTTTGTTCTAAATAGTGTGTAAGTGTGGAGCTAGATCACAAGCACTATCTTTAGTAGGATCTGGACTTCTATTTTATTAATGGTTAAACTTCTGGTTTTGGAGATTTGCACTCCACATTGGAAGGCGAAGGTGCATGATGCTCTATATTTTGTTTGTTTGGTTTTCTTTGTAATTTTTAATTCTCCAGATGTTCTTTTTAGACTTTTGTCTCGTGAGAAATCATGGGATTAGCCAAGTATGGGCCGAGGCAGGAACGAGCCGGAGCAGGCGACGACGCGGCGTGCCGCGTCGTCGCATGCGGAGGTGAGTCCGTCACATCCGTGACCCCACTATCTATCTTAGGGTTTTTAGGGTTTAGGGTGCGTGCGACGGGGGTGGAAATAGAATAACCGCATTGCGTCCTGTCAAATCCTAGCGCGCAGCAATGCGGTAGCGCGAGGCCGAGCAGGGGGGAGGGGGGTCGGGACCCCCCTCCCCTCCCCCTGCGAGGCCGAGACAGGAACGAGCCGGAGCAGGCGACGACGCGGCGTGCCGCGTCATCACATGCGGAGGCGAGTCCGTCACATCCGTGACCCCACTATCTATCTTAGGGTTTTTAGGGTTTAGGGTGCGTGCGGTGGGGGTGGAAACAGAGTAACCGCATTGCGTCCTGTCAAATCCTAGCGCGCAGCAATGCGGTAGCGAGAGGCCGAGCAGGGGGGGGGGGTCGGGACCCCCCCTCCCCTACCCCTGCGAGGCCAAGACAGGAACGAGCCGGAGCAGGCGATGCCACGTCGTCGCATGCGGAGGCGAGTCCGTCACATCCGTGACCCCACTATCTATCTTAGGGTTTTTAGGGTTTAGGGTTAGATATGAACTTCATCTGTTTTTGTACTTGAACTTCTTCTTTTTGTTTCTTAGGGTTTATTTATTCTTATGCCGTTACTTCTTTTATTAGAGTACTTGAATTTCCGTTCTTTGTTTTTTGAACTTCTTTCTATTGTTTTTTAGGTGCATATTTATGTATGTATTTTTCTTCCTTTGGTAGTGCATTTGCCATCTATTTTTGGTTTTAAGGATATCAGCAGTGCTGTTGTGTGAAGTTATCTCATTATAATAGATGCATTCAGATGGTGCATTCATTTATCTATAGATGTATTTACCTTTTTAGCTGTTGGGGGGGGGGGCAAGACTGTAAATTCAGTGGCGCTGCAATTCCGACGACAGATAGGCATTAAGTGAGCATCTCCCTCGTCACCACTTGTTAGAAAACCCCTCTCCCCTGTCGCTCGCTCCATTCCCCCTCTCCATCGCTCCACTGCCTTCCTCGCCTCCAACTGCCCCCGATTTCTCCGCCCCTGTCCCCTGCCCTCGTGCTGGAGTAACCAGCGCAGGCCCCCGCTTCTATTTCTTCCCCATGCCCCGCTCCCCCTCGCCCAGCCCGCTCTATTTTGCTCTGAAGCGAGGGCGGCAACTGCCTGCGCGGTTGCAAGGTGCGCGTGGCGTCGTGGGGAGTGGAAGAACCGCCGTGGATTCGTGTGTGCGGGGGTTGTTTCGAGAGGTACAAATGCTGCCCCCCCTAATGCTTGCTTTTAGTTTTGCCAGATCTGTCGAGTCCGCCTCCTGCTCTCGGGTCCGCGTCCTACCCCCTTCTTCTGATGGTTTGATGGGAGGTTAGGTAGGGTTCTTGTGCGTGTGGTAGGTGGATTCCATTCCCCCGTGGTCAGATTTGTCTATGAGATGCTTGTGTGTGCTATTTCTCCGTTCAGAGTTCATTGGATTTCATTTCCCCTTTGGTGATTTCAGCATTCAGATGCATGTGAGAGAGGGTGTGGTGTGATGGTTCATGATGAATCTGATGTATCTAATTGTCTTAGTATTGTTGATTTCGAAGTCTAGATTTTGTCTGTCACATGCTAGTTAGTTTCTGGATTCTTTTTTTGTTTGTGCTTCCCTATATGTGCTACTGTTCATGTTTTCATACTTGTTGATATTATCTAGTTGTTTCATTTAGTTGTTTTTTGTATTTGTTGTATGATTTTCTACCTGCTAACTATATGCATTCTATCCCCTATTTTTAGTAGGTTGTTCTAGGGTTTGGAGTTTCATTCATCAAGGGGGTTGTGTTGTCATGGCTTCCAAACCTTCTCCAGGTATCTTAATGTAGTTGGATCTTGTATTTTAAAGCAGTATTCTTATATATGTCTAACCAAATCTTCACTTAGTTTTCTTGTTGGACTGCCATTCTTATTAGTGTGAACTTCTAAGAAAGGTTATGTGTATGCTTTTTACCCTTAGCTTGAGTTAGTAGAGTGTTGCTTACTTTTTAGTTGATGATTTGCAGGTGAAACTATGTCACCAAGTGTTGTTGGACTTCCCAAATGATTCATATTTATAGTGTATATCTTTGTTTTTTTATTTGTTATCATGTTCATTGTATTGATATTTAGTTTGGCTGTGAAAATACTATTTGTGGTCATGCTACATATTTTTTATGTGCTATTTTCTTGGGTCACATAGTTGAACTTCTGGTTTTAATTATTGTTTGTTCATAATGAAATTTGGTTGAACTTCTGTTATGCACATTTTGTGTTTACTACTTTGTTATATATCGTTGAACTTCTGGACATTCATGTTATATGTAGTAGCCCCTCTGGTGTAGATTGTTTTTATAGTTAGTGTGTAGATTTTAGCTTGTTTGTTGTGTTTACTGCTTTGTTAGGTATTGTTGAACTTCTTGTTATTGGACATTGTTGTCAAAGTAGAAGTCCCTTTGGTCTAGGATTGTGCATTAAAACTGAGCTGCCTTTTTACTTGCATTTTTGTAGTTGGTGATGAGTTGAATAGTTCTGAAAAAAATGCGTGCGATCAAGATGGAGCTTCAGAGGTTAATACTGATGCTCCAATATCTGATGCGGCTAAATCACCCATTATCCCTTTGACTTTGATTGCCGTGGTTGCTTCGAGCCTTGAGAATGTTTCAAGCCTCGAGGATCTTGCTTCTGCAGCTCTTGCTTCACCTAGTATGTGAAACCCCTTTTCTTTTCATTTTAAAGTTTTCATCCATGTTTTTTTAGCTTGTTCATGTTGTTTGTTTTTGTTTTTGTTCCTGACTTTTTTTATTTTTTGCTTCGATTTTTTGTGTTCTTTGCAGATGTGTCCACAGAGGAGGAAGCTGTGAACACCATCAATGATGTTTTATCTGAGTTGGGTTTATCAAAAAACCCTGCTGCAGCTGAGGAGGGAGCTCCCTCAGTCAAAGGTTGTGATTCCGTTCCGGATCCTTTATGCTCTCTTCAGATGTCAGAGACGCAGTCGCAGTCTGTTGATGGCACTGAACCTGTCATGCAACCCGAGGATGTGCCTCTTCAGCTTCTCCTGGAGGACAAACGTAAGAGGAAGAAGCGAGAAGATTTTGACAAGAAGAGGGCGGCCTTCCTTGAGAAAGGTTCTGATGTTCCTGGATCTGTTCATGCGGCTAAGCTCATTGTTGAGGAAGACGTGCCGTGTGGAAGTGATGGCACGGTTGTCCCTGTTAAGAAGAAAATTAAGAAGACTGCTGCGAGGAAGCTAGTAGTTGGTGAAGTTACTCCTCGGAGGAGCCCATGTGTTTCAAGGCCTGCAGAAGTTGTTGAAGATGAAGGGCTAGGCGTTGGTGGTATGCCACGCCGTAGTCCTCGTGTGCTTGCCACTGCCGCGCCTACACCTTCTCCGCTTGGTGCTGGTGCATCTGGTAAGGGGAAGAAATGTGGCGTGAAGCGCAAGGTTCCACCTGCAAAGGTCAACAAGGGTGTGAAGAAGCGTTCTCATGTTAATCCAGAGGACGATGATGATGCTGATTTCAATGCTGATGATGAGGACGACGACGATGATGATGCTGCCGCTAATCAGGTATGAATGTCTCATGTTTACTGTTTTTAAGCATTTATCGCTATTTCTGTAGTTTTATTGTTTTTAGCACTGCCTTGGCGTACATAGGTGACCTTATGCTCCATATAGATGAATAAATTAGCCGACGTGCTTTGCTTTTATGGTATTTCTGCCTTTGTGTACATAGTTGGACTTCTGGGTATATACATGAAGAAATAAGCTTAACTTGTTGGTATACATGTTTGATTACTGCCTTAGTGTATATGGTTGAACTTCTGCTTTTTAAATTTCCAACATTTTTGAAAGCATGTTAACTTGTGGTCATACATGGTTGTACTGCCTATGTAGACATAGTTGGACTTCTGAGATACATGTTTGATTACTGCCTTGGTATACATGGTTGAACTTCTGCTTTTGTAAATTTCCAACATTTTTGAAAGCATGTTAACTTCTGGTCATACATGGTTGTACTGCCTATGTAGACATAGTTGGACTTCTGAGATGTGGTGCGTATGTAGGCATTAGTGGAATTTTGGTGAAGCTTGTGTGTCTCATTGTTCTGCCTTTTTTCCTTGTCAATGTATTTTTTTCAGTATCAGCTTGTGCTGTGGCCTGAGAGGAGGAAGAGAGGAGGCAAAGCACCCGAAGAAGGTGGCCAAGGAGGAGGTGAGGCGAAACCTTTTAACAAGACGGTTCGCTGCTCACTAGGAGAGGTCAAGACGTGTGCGAAAATGCTATAACATAGGCACAAGACGAGGGTTATCAAGGCTGGTTTTGGTTGTGTGTTTGACTTGAAGGTTGATTCCAACATTTCTAGTCCTTTGATGGGCAACATCTACACGAGGATTGACCCTTCAACCATGATTTTGGACATGGGTGAGGCGAACAAGGTTATACGTATTACAAGTGATGCTATTCACCATTTCTTTGGGTTCCCTCAAGGTAATCGTACCCCCCCTAGGCCCTCGAATGATGGTTTCGATGATGCTGTTATGATGTTGAAGGGCAAGCTTGGGTATGCTAGGAGTGACGACATCAAGACAAAGGATTTGCGGAATATCCTCACTGAACTTGTGAAGGATGAGACGAAGGATGATCTTGCTTTGCAGGTGTTTTACCTTATTGTTTTCATGAAGGTGGTTATCCCTGGAACGTCTACACGAGTGTCCAGGGAGGCAGCAATGGCCGAGAACCTTGTGTTTGAGGATATGGTAGACATGGACTACTGCTAGTTGGTTGTTGACGATATTCGGAATGCTGTTGTTAGGTATCAGCAAGGTACTAGCAGAGGAAAAGTTGTCACAGGCTATGCCATCGCGCCGCTTCTTATGTATCTGGACTGCCTTATCGTTGGCAAGACGACTAATATTGACTTGAGGACCCCTCGCATCAATTTCATGGATCAGGCCAAGCTTCTTGAGCTTGCTGCGGCTGACTTGGTCACGAAAGGTGATGATGACCCAGCCAACTGGGTGTTTGGGAGACTGCTTGTGAGTGTTTCTATGCATTATTCTTTCCTGTGTAGTTTACCTTGAACTTCTGGTATTGTCTTGTATATTTTTTATTCCCATGTTCCTTCATTTGTTTTCTGACACGTTGACTTTTGTTTTTGTATGTAGTGGAAGACACAGGCTGAGGTTGTGTTCTTTAGGGTTATCGAACGCTCTGTTCTAACTATGCCTCGTTCTGCCGACCTAGGGAGTGGAAGTTCCCCAAGATTTGAATTCTCCCGGGATGTTAATACCGGTGCCCCCTGTAGATCCAGGAGGTTCTTTTGCCCGTGTGAGTGCTGCAGGTGGCGTTTCTTCCAATGATTTGTTTGAAGCTGCCAATGTTTCTCTGGTTAGGATTGACAGTCTTCTTGAAACTGTTTGTGGGGAGTTGGCTCGTGTTCCTTCGACTGCTGAGCGTCTTAGTCGCGTTGATGGGATTCTTCCTCCCGGGCACGGGTTTGATGCTGAGTCTTCGAAGGAGGTCTTATATATTGAAGCTAAATTTCTTGAAGAGCTTCGTCAGAGCACTTCCCACCTCCGGACTAGCGTTGGGCTGTTCAAGGAAATGCAGGATGCTCGTTGCAAGCCTTTTGAAGATGAGGCAAGTGTTGTTGTGAGACAGATTCAGAGGCAGGATTCTATTCGTTCGGGTCGTGAAGGAGGCCACATGGAGCATACCAAAGAGGTTTGTTTATGTTGGCTTTTTGGTATTTCCTTGCACTAATGTTCAATGTTAGCTTTCAGTTATTACTATTTGTGGTCATAGGCGAGCGTTGTTGATTTGATGTGTCGTAAACTGTTTCTTTTTACCACTAGTGTTCCTAGGTGACCTTATCTCTTTATTGAACCTGAACTTCAACTGCTACAGCACCTGAACTTCCATGACTTTGATGACTGGCCCTTTTTTGTTCCCTTTTGTATCTTAGAGTAGTTTGATATCTGACCTGCTATGTTTACTGTATTTGGACTTCCATTATGTGTCAGTTGTGATAGCTGACCTTCTCTGATTGTGCAATCTGAACTTCTGCTGATTAGGTATTTGTTTTCTAAATGATTTTTTTATTTTTTAGGCTTTTGATGATGATGCTAGGGTTGAGGAGGATGTTTTACCTGCGCATGAAGCTGCTCCTGTGCATGAGGCTGCCCCTGTGCATGAACCTGCTCCGGCTAGTGGCGTAATAGTTGATGAGGTTCATGGCAGTGAAAATGAGGTACCATTTTTCTTGTCCATTTGTCTTGTTGCCCCTGAGACGGACTTGCTGCTCCTGTGCATGAGGTTCAGTCAGCCCTTTGTAATGACTTTCTGTTTCTTTTTGCAGCAGCAGAATGATGATGTTAGTGTTCCTCCAGAGAAGGTTGCAGACATGTCCGTCTCAGGCACTAGCTGCTCCGACGGGGTGGTCCTGACTGAACCTCAGTCGTCCATTCTCGCCGAGGTTTCTAATGCTGAGCAGGGCAAGACAACTGGAGACATCATTTTGGAGAAAGATGCTATTGTGTTTGCTGTTGAAACTGGTGGTAGTGCTGCTGCAAGCCCGGAGAAGTCTCCTGCAGCAGAGCCATCAGTTGATGTTAATGCTGTACAGGCACAACCAAAAGTTTTTCTTGTTTCAGATTCTCCAGCTGCTCCAGCTGCTACTGGTGTCCTTCGTAACGACGCTGCAACGTCTGCTGGAGACGACGATGAAGATACCGAAAGCGATAGCTATGGAGAGGAGGTTGATCATTCCAGTGCTGCCACTGGTCTAGGCAAGGATCCATGAAGAGAGGAGCATGCTTCTCTCTTCTTTCCCCATCCCCTTCCCTCTTTGTTGTTTGGTTTAGTCCATGATATCCCCTGTGAACTGCCTGTGTGGTCTAGGTTGAACTTCTGGTTTTGTTGTTCGTCGTGTGGGTTGTAAAGAATGTCAAGTGAATCTGTTTTCTATGTGGGTGGAGGTTTGTAATGCATGGGTTGTGATGTCTATGATGCTGTGGTTTTATCTTTTCTGATGTAGCAACTGAGATGTGCTTATGTTTTGAATGTTTGTGCTTGAATGTTGGTCTTAATTGAAACTGTCATGAATCTATGTGCTTTGAGTGTTGCTGTTAATTGCTATTTTCTTTTTGGTGAGCAGATAGCGACCTTGCTGCCGTGCGAAAGAAGGTTGATGACTTTTATTACAGTGTAACTAGGCTTAGGAACGACCGTTCCAAGAGGTGAGTGCAGATGCTCAACATTTACATCATCCATGTACCCCCTGTGAACTGCCTGTGGTTTCATACCTGAACTTCTCAACTCTATGTACCTGAACTTCTTGTTTTTTTGCTCCTCTGTCGCTGAACTTCTGGCCTCTTTTGTATTGTACTGCCTGTTGTGATATAGCTGAACTTCTGTGCTAACATGTGTTATGAACTTCCTGAGTTCCTGCTGCTGAACTTGTTTTACTTTCTATTCGCTTGTTTTAGATCAATGATTATGTTCCGAAACAAGGAGTGTGAAGCTTCTGTTCAAGAAGTCGCAATATCTTTTGGTCCTCGCGGAATGCTTACATCTAATGTGGCTGAGTGTGCACTCTATTGTCTACGTGCGAAGTACGAGGGATCGGATAAACTCATCCTGCTGTATTGGGTTTGTGTAAGTCAACCATACAATGATTTCTTTTTTGTTTTGTTCCTTACCATTTTAGTTAAAACTTGTCCGTCTCATTTTTGTATTTTTTCATATGTTGGTGTTGTCTGCATTATTTGAAGACAAGATTTTCAGAGGTCAATTTGATTCCCGTGTGAGGAAGTACTTCATGGCGAGTGGTCCAGATAGCATGGATGCACATGATTTGGTATGCAATATCTTGTTCTTTGCCTCTGTATTAGTTTTGCACTGCAATCCACTGTGTTAATATTTGTTTTATTTTTCTTTTGTACCGTTCTGATATTAATTCTCATTTTTTAATGATTTGTGTGTTTATGATGCTTCAGGTTGTTTTCCCGACTTTTGACCCGCATGAGCTTCCTGCTTCCATGGGTGGTGTCGGTCATTGGGTGTCGGTATTCCTTGACCTGAAGAATTCAAGGTTCCAGCTTCTCGATTCCTACTATGGACCAAAAGATGAATGTGCGGTACGCTTGTTTCGACAGATGACCGACAACATCAAGAGGCTTTGGAAGGATGCCAGCAATGACAGGGAGACACCCTTCAGTCCTATTAGCATCGACAATTTCCCTCTGGATTGGATTGATGTCCCCCAGCAGCAAAACAAGCATGAGTTCGACTTTTTCTCTTTATCACATATGTTTAACTGTAGTTGTACTTAAGCTGCGACGTGTTTAATTCGTTGGCTTTCTTTTTCTGTCCTAACACTATTTCTTTTACTTTGTTTGATGGCAGTATCGACTGCGGATTCTTCATGCTTACGAATGTTAATTCGTATCATGACGGGGTCCTTGCAAATTATCCCCATGAGAATATCGGGGATATCAGGAAGACGTGGTTGTACTCAATCGCTTCTTCTAACCTGTTTGAGACAGATTTCCAAGCTCCGTTTGGCTACTACACATGTAAGTATTTTGGAACTTGTACTGCTTACCTGCACTGCATCTTTTATTCTACCTGAACTTCATATTTTTCTCTGAACTTGGACTTCTGCTTGAGGTCTGGCTAGGCTGCTAGTTTCGGAAGGAGAGGAGCATTTTCTTTGTACATGAACTTCATTTCTATCTTTTTTAATTTTGCTTGTGTGTTTTGTTTTGCTTAAATGGACATGAGCATTTTCTTCTATAATTGAACTTCAGAGATGATGCCTTTCTATGGTTTTGTTAGCTTTAGTTGAATGATTTACAGTTCATCGGTTTATCTTTAACTGTGCCTCTGGTTGTGCCTGAACTTCATTTAGTTTTTTACTGCAACTAATTTTTTTAGGTCAGCTTGAGTAGTAACCATGTCATCTTTATTAGTTGGACTGCACATTGTGATGTTGCTGAACTTCAGTTGTATTTAATGGTGATGTTTTCTCTTCCTTTTTTCTTTGACAGTGGAACTGTTGGAGCTGACCGATTACCACTACTCATTCCTCGGGTCACAGGAATACCAGCCTAGGGAGGAACGAATGAGTACAGCTCCGATAGAAGATGATAGACTTCGGACCCTTATTCCTTCCAAGTTGGGGAAGCAGGCTGGTGGTATTCGTGGTACTCCAAAAAACCCTTGCTACAGGAAGGCTGATGCAGTCCAAGCAGCCGAAGTAGAAGTGATTTCGTCTGATGATGATTTTGAGAAGATTGCTTACCCGAAGAATGCTAAATGTGCTGCTGGTACTGTTGCTGGTAGAGGTGGGAAGAATGTTGTGATCACCAGGAGGAAACCGACAGTTGAGTCTGGGAACATAACTTCCTCCAAGAGAGCATCAAGATTGCCTTTGAAGTGGTGTTCTCCTGTCGCTCCCCTGAAAAAATACAGTTACCCTCATCTATCCGAGGCCCGAAAGTTGAAACAATATGTGTTGAGTAAAGACGGTCTGGAGAAGCATTCTGAGTGAGTTACCCTCATCTGTCGCTCCCTTGCCTTGGAGTTGTAATGTCTGAACTTCTGTTGTTGTATTGTCTGAACTGCCATTGTTGTAGTATCTGAACTTCTGTTTTATGTCTCCTCTTGCCTTTTGAGTTATAGTGTCTGAACTTCTGTTTGTTGTTGTATCTGAACTTCTAATATTTTTTTTACCATCCTTTTGTATTCTGCAGGACAAGCTACTGCATGTTTACCATCCCTGCGAATGTGATTGACCTCACAGGACGTGTCCTTTATACGCTTTTCGGTGAAGGGCAGCAAATGGAAGGAGACATAATGGATTATCTCATAAATTTGTGGAAGGATAAGCCGGAGACCTCTGAGATATTCACTAGTGCTGACAGGGTTGTACTTAGTCCCTACTTCATACAGGTTTTAGTTCTTTGCACCCCTATCTCCTTCTTTTTGCCTTAGTTTTGTTGTAGTAGCATTTGGGAGGTGTTTTAATTGTGTTTTTGTGAATGCATAGTACTGCTTGGAGTATGATTTCTTCGGTGCAACAGTTCCAAAGTTTGATGCAAAAAAATCTGCTGGTCTCCTCCCAATGTTTGTTCGCAAGGAAGAAGACCTTCTTAACGCAAAGCTGGTTAGGTTTTCATAACTCTTGCTTTTTTTAATTTCATGTGCATCCTTTTGCTGAGTTTGTCAAGAAGTTTTTGTTCATGCCGGTTCTTCAGTACATATGCTTTTATAGTTTGTGTTCACAGGTCCTTTCATTCTTGGCAAGTTTTCTTGATTCTATTCAAGCCAATTGGCACAATGGCGCACTACAGTGTGTATGTGTTGAATAGATATCGTGGGAGCATTGACATCCTTGATTCACTTTCTTACGATAATATGCAAACGTCACGATCGAGTTTCCATGGGGACTGCCAAAATATCGTGAGTGTTTCTTAGACTGAACCTCCTTTCACATTCTCTTGTTTGACACAAAGTTTATTATGCCTTGTGTTGACAAAATATGTTGCTGTCTCTGTTTTGGTAATACTGCTTGAACTGACTTTCATTTAGAAGTTGAACTTCTGCTATTTGTTTAGGTGGATCTTATGCAAGTGTCGCTTTTTTATGTACCTGAACTTAACTATTTTGGTTAACATGTTTTTGACTTCATCTAATTTTGTTATTTCCGGCAGATGAAGAGATTTGTTGGGTTGCTTGAGGAGGTGTACGGCAAGGCTGCATACAAGGCGAGCAAGCAGCCTAACTGGGTGACTATTGCAAAGAGGCCGACTTTCATCGATGTTACGAAGCAGAAGAGTAATGATTGTGGTTTCTTTGCCGTGAAGTTCAGCTCTTCGTATGATGGCGATGAGATTGTTGAAGATTTTGGTGATGTGGAAGTATGTTCTGTCTTTGTTCTTGTCTCATCATCCTTTGATTATTCTTGTGTGTTTTTGCTGAGATGCTCCTGCTATGGTTTTAGATATCCGTTACTAAACCATCGTTTTCACCTTTCTTTGTTTGCAGGCTGCTGCAGATGACTGGAAGGCTGAGTTCATGCACACTCTGATTTTTAGCGAGAAGAATGAAGTCATGCGTTCAGAGCTCCCTAAAGAGATCCAGTCCTTTGGCCCGTGAATTCGAAGCATTAGTTTCATCTGTAGATTTGATTTCGTACAGATTTTTAGGTTTGATAATGATTGGAAAAATTTCGTAAAGATTTGGTTGTAAGAATGTTTTTAGTGATTTGTGTATCTATAGGTGCAGCACTATTACTTATGATATTGTGGACAAATGCATTTGGTGTGAAGAATGATTTGGCTTTGTGAATTTCAATGTACTGCGTCATTTTTCAGTATCCATGTGTTGAATGTTTTTGCCCCAACAGATGTACCTGAACTTTTGCCTCGGTTTTGGTTTAACTGCTTGATTTTTTTTGTGTTGTTTATTTTTGGGCTCCCAACATATGATCGTAGACTTGAACTTCTGCTTTGAGATGTGGCTGGGCTGCTGGTTTCAGATGGAGAGGATATTTTGTGTTGTGTAATGTATTGGTAATGTTCAACCCAACCAATATGTATGCTTTTGCGTAGAATCTATATTTGTTTTTTTGTGTTTTTTCAAGTGCGAACGTATTTCATATGTAAATCTGTGCAGAAATATTGTTGATGTTTCTTTATCTTTTGTCGGCATTGTACATGAACTTCTGCACGTATCCAAGCAGAACTTTACATTTGAACGCGTTGTCTTAGGCTTGCTAACCTTAGTTTATGCGGTGAAACTTTATTTTTAAGCATATTTTTTCCTACATCGATTTTATATACCAGAACTTCTTCTATAAGGTGACCTGAACTTCAATACTATATGATTATTTGCTGGTTGCACTTTTATGGAATACAACACGAGCACCTCCTGCCATAATATACCAGGACTTCTGCAGTAAGCTTATTTGAACTTCACAGTATATGTTTTTCATGTTTGTTGTTGCTTGCACTTTCATGCAATACATCACCAGCACATCACTTCATCCCATAACATACCAGGACTTCTGCAGTAATATTACTTGAACTTCACAGTGTATGTTTTTCATTTTATTACTGCTTGCTCTTTCATGCAGTACATCATCAGCACAACACTTCATCTCATAACATACCAGGACTTATGCAGTAATACTACGTGAACTTCACATTGTATGTTACCAGGACTTCTTTGAAAGTTCAACAATAAAAGGGGATGACATAATATTCTGGACATTGACATGACATAAGTTTGCATTGTGTTAATTGACCTATTCTAACTGTTCATCAGCCTTGCGCTCCTCCTAGGCTTTGGTTGTATAGGTTTTTGCTTGACATGTACCTCTTCCTCTTCATCTTCCTCTTCCTCTTCATCGTCCTCTTCCTCTTCCTCTTCATCATCCTCTTCCTCTTTCTCTTCATCGTTCTCTTCCTCTTCGTCTTCCTCTTCTTCGACGGTGTCTTTGTCTTCGCCTTCCTTTTCCTCTTCCACCTCTTTCTTGTTGTTGGCTCTGGGTTTTGCTTTCTGTTTCTTCTCTGGCTTTTTTCTTGTCTTTTCAGCAGCTGCTCGCTTTGGGCATGTTCTTGCATTATGTGGTTCATACTCCTTGCATATGCTACAAAGTCTGGTGCTTGCTTTCTATGGGTGTGGTCCCTTCTTTTGTTCCATAACTTTGGGTTGCTGTTTTTGAGATTTGGGTTGCTTGACCTCCTCGGCATTGTTTCTTTCCAAGAGTGTTGGACAGGTCAGCTTGTTGTGTCCCGCAACCTGGTTGCACACACTACATTTCCTGTGTCCAAGTGGCACTCCATTCTCATTGAGCACCATGACTCTTCCTGCAGGTGGTGCCTTTATTTGCGCTCTCTTGTCACTTTTCTTTGCTGCAGTAATTTTCTTCCTACCCTTTCTTTCAGAATACAACGGCAGTTTCATCGTCTCTTGCTGTCGCTGCTCCATTGATTGGCCATCACCCTGCTTGCATTGGTTGGCTTCAGCGGAGGCGTTGAGCATTTCATCTGCATAATAGTGAAGGTCATCTTCAATTTCAGCGTCCTCTTCAGCCATCCTTTCATCAGCATCCGCTCAATTTGCTGAATTTATTGCATCAAGCTCTTCCACGAGCCTCTTGAGAACATAGTAGGCTCTGTCATACTGCTGGTCACATCTCATCGCTTTCTTGTTAACCATCAAATTCAGCTGCAGCAAGATGTCTTGCTTCGATAGCCTTGAGCTACCATCCGATGCGGTTGTGTTGTAGTCCCTTGTATCAAAGGTTGGCTGTGATTTTGTAGTCTTTGTGTACCGTTTGAGGATATACTTGTTTGGAAATTTGTCAGGTTCAGGTAGTCCAGTATGTTCATGATGTGAAGGCAGAACAGGCCTGCATTTTGTGATGAATGCAGAATACATAGTTTGTGAGCCAGCAATGAGTTTCATAAATTTTGATATGATACTACTAGTCTAGCTATTTAATGAGTTTGTTTTCCCGCTCACCTGTGTGTGTCCAGAGCTTGCATTCACACTCGTATATTTCATTGTCTAGGTCAGCTACAGCCTGGAATTCATGCTTTGACCAGGAAAATCTTTCTTCATCATCATGGCCAGGCTTGTTGGGGTAGTACAAGGTACTTAGTGGACTCTGCTGTACACTTTGCGTGAAATAGTGTGGCCTTTCTCATCCTATTCCTCATCTCGGTGTGCACGGCTCTCGTGTACTTGATAGACATGTCTTCCTTGTAGCCGTAGGTTGTCTTTGTCACAGTATTGGTCTGCACATGTCAAAAAGTAAGATATTAGTCGAAGCAGAATCATGGGTTTCATTTTTTAAAATTCAAAGTGCACATATTGAAGGTAAACAGAACATGATGGTGGTGTTTTGTACTTGTCATCATACCATGCTGGTCATTGTTTGCTCGTTCTCCTTCTGCATCCGAGTTTGTATGCAAGCATTGACCCGCCTAGCAAACTTGTGTAGGTTCTGGGTCCCCTTGACAAACCCTTTCTTTAGCACGTGGTTCATGCTCTCGCTTCGTTGTGTGGAAGTCATTCTAGCACAGAAAATGTTCTTGTAATATGCTGAAATCCACATCTTCCTATCACTCCAGAGCTGCATCATCATCTGGTCGTTCTCCAGGTAGTACTTGTGCACGAGTTCAGCCCAGGCATCTTCAAACTCCGTTGGCATCAGCGGCCAGTTCAATATAGCTGTGAAATCCTCTTTGAATGTTTTATACTTTTTGTACAACAACGCGAGGTATTCCCTGTACTTCTTCAATATGTGCCAAAGGCATAGCTTGTGGACGGTGTTTGGAAATGATTGTGGTATAGCTTTCGCCATCGATGGGCACTGGTCTGCGTGAATTAAAAAAAATGAAAGTTGATTCTTTTTTGTACTGATGGTGAACTTATGTTGCACAAGTAATTGAACTTCACATCTAGTAGTATGGCTATCTAAGAATGTCACATGTATTTTTTTCTTACAGCAGTGTTGCCGAACTTCTGTGGTACCAGTGCTTGAACTTCACAGTTAGTAGTAGGACAAACTAGTAGTGTCACACTCAAAAATTTTCTTACAGCAGTGTTGTTGAACTTCTGTGGTAGCAGTGATTGAACTTCACATAAATAACTATGTTTTTCTGAACATGCTACATATTTTTATCTAACAGCTTCGTCCTTGAAGTTCTATGATTCATGTACTTGAACTTCACATTCATAACTACTTTTTTCTAATCATGTGACAGATAATTTTGCTTTCTTGTATTGCTAGTTGGACTTCTGTGCTAATAGTGGTTGAACTGCATTCTTTACATATTTTTCAGAAAAAGCAAATGTACCCAATCAATAGAGACCCATAGACTGAAAAGATGATGAAACTTGAGGAGTTTTTTTTGAACTCACCTGTTAGAATGCAAGTTGGGTGCTTGTTGTTCATGCACCGTAGAAATGTATCGAACAACCACTTGAATGACTTTGCATCTTCGTCTCTTATCAGGGCAACAACAAATATCGTTGACTGCAAGTGATGGTTTGTTCCAACAAACACTCCTAGTGGCATATGAAATTTGTTGGTCTTGTAAGTCGTGTCAAATGTTACGCAATCGCCGAAGTCTTGATAGGCTCCTCGGCAGCTTGCATTGGACCAGAAAATATTTTTAATTGACTTGTCCTTGTCCACTTGGATGTCATAGAAAAACTCATCATTTATTGCCTTCATGTCTTTGAAGAATGAAACAAGTTTTAATACATCATCCAAATCATGCCAACATGCAAATCACACGCCAACATGCATTTGCTATTTTTGCTATCAAAGGGGTTGTGAGCTAGGATGCTATTTTACATTGCAGCATGTGGGTGTTTGAATACTTACTGGTTTAGTAGGTCTCGTCCGGTCATGCTTAGGAAGTAGCTTCCATCTTCATTTTCAGATAGCATGGACATGATTGTTGTGTGCTTGACATCATGGTACTGCAGGAGCTTTACATACTCCAGAATAGTGGGGTCATAATTCTTGTGTGAGTGCAAAAATACCAGCATGTCATCAGTTTGCATGAGCTGTTGATTATGATTGTACTCAATGTCCACTGCCACGCATGTGTCATCCTCCTGCACCTTCACCCTCATTCTTGCATTGCAGCCCGTCCTCTGCAATGTTTTGTTTCGCTTCCTGTTGGCCTCTGAAACAGAAGATGTGTGTATCCCTTGGAAGGCGCAAACAAAATACTTGTGGTTGTCATTTCCACCCGTCTTCCTGATTCCAAAACCAGCGTGCCTGGCGTATCTGTTATAAAATTCCCTTTCTTTCTCTACATCTTTGAATCGCATCTTTAGTCTTGGTATTAGATAATCCGGTTGATCCGGCGTCTGCAGAAAAATAAAAAAAATAATCCAAATAGCACATTAAAATGCAGTTTATGAACTTGTTATTCTGGAGGGAGCAGAAAATGTGCAGATAATACAAGATGCGTATATAAATATTTTTTTGTTTCACTTACGTGCGTGTATGATCGCAACTCTGCCGGTGTTGGTTGTTGTCCCTCTGGGATGGGGCATGGCGGAGTAATCATAGCAGGATGCAGCAGTGGATCACGAGGAGGAAGGAGGGCTGAAGATGGCCTCTCTCTTGTTTGCGTCCTTTTTGCTTGAGGTGGTTGTGGAGGTATTGCGATCCTGGTCTTGGTTTGCTCTTTTGTTTTGTGAAGCAATCCATCTACCTTATCACCCGTACAATTCTGACTTGTAGCAGCAGCAGTAGGATCAAACGGTGGTAGTGTGCAGATCACTCTCCTCCATGTGTGTGTTGCTGTTGGATTTGTCCTGGGATCCGGTTTAGTTGCTTCGCTTTGGCGTTGACGAGGCACACCAGGATAACCTCCAGAGTTACACGCATGACTTGAGCTAACCCCCTCCTCCATCGGCGTGCTTGGGAGCCTGCTTGTGGATACAAAGAATCCACGGGGGATTTCCGACGTCACCCAATTAGGTGGAGGCGCAAACCTGTGCGGATAGGGCTGTGACCCAGCATCTCGGACGTATCCGTGTGTTTCGGGTGTCATTCATTTTTGGTCTAGAGCAGGTTGGTAATGCTGTTGGTGCGTTTGAGGCGTGACCCGTTGAGGGGGTGGTGCAATGCGTACAGGCTTTGGATTGTGTACTTGCTGCTGGGAACTTCTAAGCTTCTTCATGCGTCTCTCATCTTCCTGACATAAAAGAAAAAAATGTTTATTAGCACACAAGTTATATCTGCCTATACCTTTGTAACTGAACTTAGCATTATTCACAGCCTGGACTTCTCATATAAAAGTGGTGATAGCCATCACACTATGCACTGAGCTGAGCATCTGCCAATACTTTTGTACCTGAACTGAGCACCCTTCACAGAATTAACTTCACATCCTGTTTTTAATTCTATAATATTTTATTACTTATATGCACCTGAACTGAGCACTGTCCACAACCTGAACTTCCTGTTTTGCAAAGGGGAAATACTGTCTACAGTTAAAAAACATGAACCTTCATGCGTTTGAATGGATGGACTGCTAGTGCATACCAACCTGACCTTCATGTCATATCACGTGCATGTTTTATTTTCCTTTTATATTTTTTTGCACAGAACCAGAGACATACCAACCTGAACTCTAGCACACTTACTAGTTGAACTTCACATGTGAATGTGAATGCAGGCAGATTTTATAGTGTTTGTAGCCTAGACTGAGGCTCACATACTACCTGAACTTCACATGCCTGTAAGCAGGCAGATTTTTACAATGTTGTTTTGTATCCTGGACTGGGGCTCACACACTACCAGAACTTCACATGGTTGTAAGCAAGCAGAATTTTAAAAAGCTTTTGTAGCCTGGACTAAGGCTCACACACCACCTGAACTTCACATAGCTGTAGGCAAATAACAAACCGAAGGAAGGAAGAAGTTCAACCATACCCTTGCTAGAAGTTCGGCCAATCTTTTTCCAGCAGCTGATGATAGGCCACCTTGAGAACAATTCGTCGTGGAGGTAGTAGAGGAATTCCATGGCAATCCATGTCTTGCAGGGGGCGCGAAGTTCATCTGCACGAAGCAAGAAGGTCAGCGAAGGCAAGATTGAAGAAGAAGGCAAAATTGGGAGGAAGTTCATGTACTTTTGTCGCTGAATTTGAGGGCGCAGCCGATGCCGCCTCCGTGGAGGAGTTGCTCCATTGGATGCGCCACGCACCGTTGCTTGCGTCGGGGCTGTCATCTGGTCTGCCAAGGCTTCGGGCGGTGACGATGGGACGAGGATGCGGCTTCCTGAAGTCCATAGCGGCTTCGTCGCGTCCAGGCGACGCGGTCTCCCTCGCGCCGGCGTCCGCCTTCGCTCACTCACCCGCGCCGGTGGCCGGTGGCCGGCCAGGAGCTGGGGTAGGAAGGGAGGCGGCGGATCCGGCCGGCCAGGAGCTGGGGAAGGAAGGGAGGCGGCGGATCCGACGAAGATCGGCGGCGATGAGGGGGAGGTCGGGGGATCGAGGGAAGGAGGGGGGCTGGGGCAGCTCGGGATCATGATCAGGTGGATCCTGTCGGGGGGCCTCAGGATCCAGTGGATCCTGTCGGGGCGGCGGCAGTTCGGAAGTTCGGGAGGGCCCTGTCAGGCCCTATATAGGGCTGCTATGATCCAAATAGTTATTCTAATCCTGGGATTAGAATAGTGCCACTCTATATATATATATATATATAAAGATGTGGTTGCAAAATGATAGGATCATCATGGATGTGCCAGGGGCCACGACCGAAGTTGCAACCTTGAAGCAAGCGCTGTCCGAGGCCGAAAACAAAGCGGCCAAGGAGCGCACCGAGCGGGAGAAACAGGAGGCACGGGTGGGCGAGGTGCAGCAAGAGCTCCAGGCTCTCATGAAGAAGCATGAGACTTTGGAGCTTCACTCGAAGACGCGAGAGTCCGAGCTTGCCGCGGCCCTCGAGAGCACAAAGTGTGCCAAGGCTGAAGCCCAAAAGGCCCTCGAGGAAATTGAGGCAATGAGGAAGATAGCGGCGGGTAAGGCATTCATTATGCGAAGCAAGCATGTGAAAGTAAATTACTTGTTACTTACCCGAGTCCGGAGCTCTCCAGGAGCATTCACAGATTTGCCCTGTAGCGTGTCAGATGCTGCAAAGTACTACCAGGCCGAGGAGGGAAGCTTGACGGAGAAGTTGTTCTGGTCTCAGTATACTGGGACCGAACACCCGATGCTTGTGAGCGACCAGCTGAAGCAACTGGTCGGGCTGCACAAGGCGGCCGAACATGCCATGAGGGGCCTTATAGTCCGGATGTGGCCTCGCGACTCCGTTCCCAACAGCTACTTCGGCCTGGTGAGGCGGCTTGTGGATGCCTGCCCATGGCTGGAAGTCATAAAGCGGTCCGTCTGCATCGAAGGTGCACGCCGGGCTTTTGCCCGTGCGAAGGTGCACTGGGCCAAGATGGACACCGAGAAGCTGGTGAAGGAGGGGCCGCCGCAGGGCAAGGAGCATCGCCACCCTGAAATGTATTATGAGGGTGTCCTGAAGGGTGCCCGTCTTGTGCCGGACGAGTGTGCAAAGGATGTAATTTTTGAATGAACTTGCTTGTGTGATCCTGTATTATGAAAACTTGTTCATGTGCGCTATGCAACGCTTGTTTGAATTTAAAATATTACCTTCTTTGCGGCTGTTTATCAAATCTGAGAGATGGCCAGTCGTTGACTTTTGCCCCCATGCCACGAGTGCTGGGGTGTTCGGGATAAATCTGAGCACTCTTTTTCCCATTGTTGGGTCCTTCGAGGGAGGTGCTCAGCGCAACAAACAAGGCAATCAGACTATAATGATTTATCACTCTCACTTAGCCATAGAAGTCTACAATTTTAAATTTTGGCAAAGCCCCTAGTATTCAGAAGGCCGAATTCGGGGCGCTATACACGCATATGCCGGACAAAGCCGACTCCTCGCCCTAAGCAACATAAGTCTTTAGGGACTCAAGACCTCTCGAACAGCGACCAACTCTCGCCTTATCATGACAGTCAGTTTTAGCTTTCTCTACTAAGGTGCTTGCCCAGATGAACCGGGGCACAATCGCAGTAGTTCTCCCAGTGCTACCTTAGCCGATATAGCGGAACGTAAGGTACCAAAACATGGGAGCCGGGCAAACCCAACTATTGACCCAAGACATGATTCAGAGCTAATGCATATAATGCTATAAGTTCGGGGTGCCGCACTGTCGAAAGTGTTTGGACTTCTCACGCCGTATTATGGGGTACGCTTAAGCCCCTGGCGTATTGGCCGTACCAGAGTGTACGGGTGCTTAATGTCATGAATGAACATATACATATATAAAAGAATAGAGAATGCGGTAATAGTCTAGTGCTATGCATTGTTTATTCAAAAAGGTGCGTCGAAGCAGAATGATACAAGTAGTGCGATAAGAAAAAAGTAGGACTATTTGACATGTCCCCTCCAAGGGCAAGCTGAGGAATGGTATTTAAAGCAGGTATTTCACTTGTTATCAGAGACCACCTGGGAATTCCATGGTGCGACGTAGCTTTCTGCCTCCTTGGTTGTTGTATCGTGTGTCTGGGAATCGTACTGCCGGACGGGGTTTCCAGAGAGTAATGTCCTGAAAGAGAGAAAAAATAACAAAGCGGGAAGCCCCTAGTGCGGTTGAGCCGCGTTTTGGGGTGTGCCGTAGTGGTGCCCCCCCATCTATGCCCATGGTATTTTCAATGCGTAATTATGTACGCGTGGCGTGAATTTCGCCGTTTGGCTGGGACTGGGGTGGGGGCCGCATTGCTATGCGAGCTCGGAACGTGCCAGGCGGTCTTGTTGCAGATTACTTTGGGCACGCTTGACGGTGTCCGGGTGTTTAATCGTCGAACTGGTGGATTGCCTGAAGAGGCGGCTTTGTGCTTCTGCTGCAAGGGCCGCAGTGTGCTCCTCCATGCGGAGAGAGCGCTCTGTGTTTCCATTGACTGTGATGACCCCCCGAGGTCCTGGCATCTTGATCTTGAGGTATGCATAATGCGGTACCGCATTGAATCTCGCAAATGCGGTTCGCCCGAGCAGTGCGTGATAGCCACTACGGAACGGGACTATATCAAAGATTAACTCCTCGCTTCGGAAGTTATCTGGGGATCCGAAGACCACTTCCTAGTGTGACTGAGCCTATGCAATGGGCCTCTACACCTGGTATGACGCCTTTGAAGGTCGTTTTTGTGGGTTTGATCCTTGAGGGGTCTATACCCATTTTGCGCATTGTGTCCTGATAAAGTAGGTTCAGGCTGCTGCCGCCGTCCATAAGGACTCGAGTGAGGTGAAATATGTCGATGATTTGGTCTAGGACCAGTGCGGCGAATCCGCCATGACGGATACTAGTGGGGTGGTCCTTGCGATCGAAGGTGATCGGACAGGAGGACCATGGGTTGAACTTTGGGGCGACTGGCTCCAACGCATATACGTCCCTTAGCGCACGCTTCCGCTCCCTCTTGGGGATGTGGGTTGCGTATATCATGTTCACCATCCGCACTTGTGGGGGGAACCTCTTCTGTCCTCCGGTGTTCGGCGGCCGAGGCTCCTCCTCGTCATTGCTATGTAACCCCTTATCTTTGTTTTCGGCATTTAACTTGCCAGCCTGTTTGAACACCCAACATTCCCTGTTGGTGTGGTTGGCTGGCTTGTCGGGGGTGCCGTGTATTTGACACGAGCGATCGAGTATACGGTCCAAACTGGACGGGCCCGGAGTGCTTCTTTTGAATGGCTTTTTCCGCTGACCGGGCTTAGAGCCTCTGAATCCGGCATTGACTGCCGTATCCTCGGTATTGTCGCTGTTGATGCGGCGCTTGTGTTTGTTGCGACGTGACCTGCCATTGCTATCCTTGTTATCCGAAGTACCATGGTTCTTTGATATATTATTGCTGTGAGCCAGCCAGCTGTCCTCTCCTGCGCAAAAGCGGGTCATGAGTGTCGTGAGGGCTGCCATAGATTTCGGCTTTTCCTGGCCAAGGTGCCGGGCGAGCCACTCGTTGCGGATGTTGTGCTTAAAAGCTGCTAGGGCCTCTGCATCCGGACATTGGACGATTTGATTTTTCTTTGTCAGGAACCGTGTCCAAAATTGCCTGGCTGATTCCTCTAGCTGCTGAATTATGTGGCTCAAGTCATCGGCATCTGGTGGTCGCACATAAGTGCCCTGGAAGTTGTCGAGGAATGCGGCTTCCAGATCTTCCCAATAGCCAATGGATTCTGCTGGCAGGCTGTTGAGCCAATGCCGAGCTGGTCCTTTGAGCTTGAGTGGGAGGTATTTGATGCCGTGTAAATCGTCACCGCGGCCCATGTGGATGTGCAGGAGGAAGTCCATTTTCTACACATCATATCTATATTTACTCTTACCATAAGGTTGGTACTGAAGAAGTTTAGCTGTGCATTGCTCTTGGTTGTACCTTTTGCCTGTATCGCCGCACTTACATTTATAGCTACTTGGTTATGTAGCATCACTCTTCATCTTATCTTAAATATTCTCCATTTTTTCGTATATTATCACATCTATATTTACTCTTAACAAAATGTATAATAAAGGCAATGCTTTTGAAGAAGATTCTATGGTAAACTTCTTGAATTGCCCCCCCATCAGCATGGACAAGGCCTTTATAGAGCCTGTCTTCACCAATAATGTAAGTTTGTCCATCTCAAGCCTTCAAACTTTGTTGTATATATTTGGTTAGGCATGACTACAACAGCTGTTTATTTTTGGTGTTTGCATCAAATTGCTTGTTTAAAGTTTATTATATGTAGGTCATAAACAAAAGTTTGTCCTTTCTCAATTTAAGTTTTTAGTTGTACAACCAAGTTCCTTCTTCATACCATGTAAATTAAACTATACAGAGCAAGTGATCTTCTTTTGCACTGCATGTATGCTTCTGTTCTTCATCCGTAATCCAGTGGTGTGGTGAACCTACCCACTACAGCACAATGTCATATTCTACAATGTCTTAAATATGAACAATGTCATATGATTCTACTATTATTTAAACCATCTCTTTATTTGCCAATCTGAAATGGTATAAATTGACATCACACTAACCATTGATACTTATGAGTTCTTGATCTGTAATCTAGTGGTGTCGTGAAGCTGCCAACTCCTTCACAATGTCATTTCCTGCCATGTATTGACCTGAACAATAACATATTGTGTTAATGCAAATTTAAAGTGTGTCACTTTATTAGTCAGTAAGAAATGTGATGAATTGTCAGCACTGATACTTCTATGTGCAAAACCTTTCATCTGTCTGCTTGTTTATCTTTTAGAGTGAGGAAGATATAAGTGTTGAACAAGCGCAGTCTCATCATCTTGCTCAGCTGTTTGTGCCGCAGCTCCCTAGTAGGGCTAACCTTTCTTGAACTCTATTGAAGTGTTGTCAGTTTTGTATATTATTTTGTCGGCGTGTTTATTTGCAGTGGTGGCGATCTTTGATGCCCAGTGTATGTAATCTGCTGTCTGCTTGTGCTTTATTATCATAGTGGCGAACTTTAATGCCCAGTGGATGTAATATGCCATAATTTCTTTATTTTATAGTCTAGGTTTTTTCTTATTCACGATGTTGCAGTTATTTTACTATATATATATCATGTCTTCGCAGTAAACCGGCCAAACCGTAAAATTACGGTACATAATCGGGCCGTCATGCAATCATGATGTAGGTTGGGCCTGAAACGTGTCGAACAGCTCACGGGCCGGTAGCAGCCCGAAATGAATCCCGGCCCATGATTGTACGAATCAAATAACATGTTTTAACTGGCCAAAAAATTGTCTCGGTCCTTGTTTGGCCCAATCAGATATCGGCTGCGAGCAGGCCGGATGCAAACCGGGCCGTAGTTAGGCCCAACTATATGATGGGCTTTTAACAGGCTGAAATTAATATAGGGCCAAAATGTTAAATGGGCCCTTAATAGGGCAAAACTAATATCAGGCCGAATTACTAAGTGGGCCTTTAGCAAGTGGGCCCAAAAGCATAGTGTCTAGTTGACGGGCTGAATCTGATATGGGCCATAATTGAGCCCAAAGCCTCTTAAAGGGTCGGACCTGATCTGGGCCGTAAGTTGGCCCAAAACGTGGTAGGCCTTTAATGGGCCGGATCTCATATGGGCCTCTATTAGGCCCGGAGCGTGGCAGGCCATTAATGGACCGGATCAAATATGGGCCGGCATTTGGCCCAAAACATGGCAGGTAGTTAATGGGCCGGCCTACTAGGGTCCTCAAAATCTTGTGGGCCTACAGCTAGGCCAGCCCATTAATGTTGGCGAAATCTCATGGGCCTTTAGCTGGGCCGGCCCATTATGATCCGCAAGAATCTTGTGGGCCTTTTACCTAGGCTGGCCCATTACGGCACACAAAAATCTTGTGGGCCTTTACCTCTAGCCAATGGTGATTTTACACGTGGAAAATCCCCATTGGTCGGGGCTGTTAACGGGTTACCGGATCCAAAATCCGACCCGATTGCTTAACGGCGTTCAGTTACGGTGGATGCCACATGTCGGTCACCCTTGACGAAAGCACTTCTGTGACGTGTGATTTATCGTCATGGAAGTGGACACTTCCGTGATGATAATTTTGGTAATGTCATGGAACACTTCTACGACAACACATGTATGACTATCTTGATTCTGTCATAAATTTGTCATGGATGTACATGCATGACAAAAAACGCGACCTACTATGACAAACACGTATCATCATGGAAGTGTATTTTTTTGTAGTGTATATGAAAGCTCAACAAAAGAAACTAAGTGGGTGTGCATCCAACTCGCTTGCTCATGAAGACCTAGTGCATTTTGAGGAAGCCCATCATTGGAATATACAAGCCAAGTTCTATAATGAAAAATTCCCACTAGTATATGAAAGTGATATCATAGGAGACTCTCTATCATGAAGATCATGGTGCTACTTTGAAGCACAAGTGTGGAAAAAGGATACTAGCATTGTCCCTTCTCTCTTTTTCTCTCATTTTGGGGGGGGGGGCTTCTCCCTTTTTTATGGTCTTTATTTTTTATTTTTTTATTTTCGCCCGGAGTCTCATCCCAACTTGTGGGGGAATCATAGTCTCCATCATCCTTTCCTCACTTGGGACAGTGCTCTAATAATGATGATCATCACACTTTATTTACTTACAACTCAAGAATTACAACTCAATACTTAGAATAAAATATGACTCTATGTGAATGCCTCCGGCGGTGTACCGGGATGTGCAATGATGTTATTATTATTGTCCATATCGACAATAATTTCCCCTATTTCAGACATAACGGTAGAAAGTGCGAGGAGCAAAAGAAAGAGGGAGGCGAACAGAAAAGAGAGGGCGAATAAAATGGCAAGGGTGAAGTGGGGGAGAGTAAAACGAGAGGCAAATGGCAAATAATGTAATGCGAGGGATAAGAGTTTGTGATGGGTACTTGGTATTCCTTGACTTGTGCGTAGACTCCCCGGCAACGGCACCAGAAATGGCTCATTGCTGGGAGTCAAATCTTGACTTGACTTGGCGTGAATCTCCCCGGCAACAGTGCCAGAAATCCTTCTTGCTACTTCTTGAGCACTGCGTTGGTTTTCCCTTGAAGAGGAAAGGGTGATGCAGTAAAGTAGCATAAGTATTTCCCTCTTTTTTTGAGAACCAAGGTATCAATCCAGTAGGAGATCAAGCTTGAGTCCCACGCACCTACACAAACAAATAAGAACCTCGCAACCAACGCAATAAAAGGGGTTGTCAATCCCTACACGGTCACTTACAAGAGTGAGATCTGATAGATATGATAAGATAATATTTTTGGTATTTTTATGATAAAGAGAAATAAAGATGCAAAGTAAGATAAATGGCAATAGAAATAGCTAAGTGTTGGAAGATTAATATGATGGAAGATAGACTCGGGGGCCATAGGTTTCACTAGTGGCTTCTCTCAAGAGCATAAGTATTATGGTGGGTAAACGAATTACTGTCGAGCAATTGATAGAATTGAGCATAGTTATGAGAATATCTAGGTATGATCATGTATATAGGCATCACGTCCGTGACAAGTAGACCTAAACGATTCTGCATCTACTACTCCACACAACGACGCTATCCATCATGCATCTAGAGTATTAAGTTCATAAGAACAGAGTAATGCTTTAAGTAAGATGACACGATGTAGAGGGATAAACTCATGCAATATGATATAAAACCCATCTTCTTATCCTCGATGGAAACAATACAATGCGTGCCCTTGCTTCCCCTGCTGTCACTGGGAAAGGACACTGCAAGATTGAACCCAAAGCTAAGCACTTCTCCCATTGCAAGAAACATCAATCTAGTAGGCCAAACCAAACTAATAATTCAAAGAGACTTGCAAAGATAACCAATCATACATAAAAGAATTCAGAGGAGATTCAAATATTGTTCATAGATAAACTTGATCATAAACCCACAATTCATCGAATCTCGACAAACACACCGCAAAAGAAGATTACATCGAATAGATCTCCAAGAAGATCGAGGAGAAGTTTGTACTGAGATTCAAAGAGAGAGAAGAAGCCATCTAGCTAACAATTATGGACCCGAAGGTCTAAAGTAAACTACTCACACATCACCGAAAAGGCCATGGACTTGATGTAGAGGCCCTCCGTGATCAATGCCCCCTCCGACAGAGCTCTGAAAAAGGCCCCAAGATGGGATCTCTCGGGTACAGAAGGTTGTGGCAGTGGAATTAGGTTTTCGTGGTGCTCCTGGATGTTTGCGGGGTACATGGACTTATATAGGTGGAAGAAGTAGGTCGGTGGAGCAACGAGGGGCTCACGAGGGTGGAGGGCGCGCCCAGGGGGGTAGGCGCACCCCCCTGCCTCGTGGCCTCCTCGATTGTTTCTTGATGGCCACTCCAAGTCTCCTCGATCATGTTTGTTGAGAAAATCACGTTCCCGGAGGTTTCATTCCATTTGGACTTCGTTTGATATTCCTTTTCTATGAAACACTAAAATAGGCAAAAAATAGCAATTTGGGCTGGGCCTCCGGTTGATAGGTTAGTCCCAAAAATAATATAGAAGTGTATAATAAATCCCATTAAACATCCAAAACAGAATACAATATAGCATGAAACAATCAAAAATTATAGATACATTGGAGAAGTATCAGATATTTATACCCCTAGGGTTTTCCTACTCCGGCGACTCGCAAGCCGTCGAGTGTAGACAATCTCCATCGCCCTTCTCCACACCATCCTCTCCCTGATCCTAGCGCGTGCTTGGCGAAGTAATGGGTCAGCATTGTCCTTCCACCCAGCCTCGATATCGCTGTTTTTTTGGGGTGGGGGGGGGGTTCTCTTGGTGTGTGCTTAGATCTAGCAAAGTCAGGATCCCAGGCGTCTGGGGGCGCATCCGCGGGGAGGAAGAAGGGGGGAAATGAATTGATCTAGTGGAAGCCATGAAGCGGATGAAGTTGAAGGTCTCCGAGTTTTTTCTTTTGCGAGAAAACTTCTGATCTATTCATCTTCAAACATGGTAGTACAACAAACAAGAGAAATAATAAAAATTACATCTAGATTCGTAGACCACCTCGTGATGACTACAAGAAGTGAAGCGAGCCAAAGGCACACCATTGTCATCGCCCCTCCATAGCTGGAGTCAGGCAAATATTGTTGTAGTAGGCAGTCAGGAAGTCATCATGTTAAGGCCTCATACGACCAATGCACCAAAGCAGCAACCGCCACCGATGAAAACTAGTGTAGATCGAAAGGATCCAATTTGAAGACACACGAACGTAGATGAACTATGACCAGACCTAAGCACATCCACCGGAGACACACCTTCACACGCCTACCAACGATTCTAGACGCACAACCAAAATGGGGGTTAGCCGGGGAGAACCTTATTCCATCTTCAGGGAGCCTTCGCAGTCTCGCCTTCCTGAGCAGGACACAAACTCTAACAAAACTCAAAGAAAGATCTAAAAACAGAGCCCTCCTGCTGACAAGGGTCGGGATCCACTGCGCCCCCATGGCCCTAAGGCCACCCGAGATGATGCAGACCGGCGGCGGTGCGGGAAGTAGGCGAAGGAACCTAAGCTTTTTGGAGGAGTGGAGCCAGAGGTGGAGGCTACTGCATGTACTAACTGGTTTCCTTTGGTTCTTCTTTGAAGATCTCCGAGCTTGATGACATGTTTGTGTGCGAGGAAGAGATCGCGGTGCTCTCTAAGGAGGCAAGATGGCTTTGTTGTTGCTAGGGTTAAAACCTCAGCAACGTTCAGTGTCGATGCCTTTAAGGACACCATAAGTATGCATGGTGACATGCTAACGAAACAGAGTTCTGCGAGGTGGATGATAACCTCTTCGTTCTCCAGCTATTCTGGTTGGGTGACTGGAATCGGGTAACACACTAGGGGCCATGGACCTTCCTTTGATCTGGTTGGGCAATGGAAGGGGTAGACCTGGGTGTTGGGGAACGCAGTATTTCAAAAAAATTCCTACAATTACGCAAGATCTATCAAGGAGATGCATAGCAATGAGAGGGAAGAGTGTGTCTACATACCCTCGTAGACCGAAAGAGGAAGCATTTAGTAACACGGTTGATGTAGTCGAACGTCTTCGTGATCCAACCAATCAAGTACCGGACGAACAGCACCTCCGTGATCTGCACACGTTCAGCTCGGTGACGTTCCTTGTACTCTTGATCCAACTGAGGCTGAGGGTGAGTTTCGTCAACACGACGGCGTGGTGACAGTGATGACAAAGTTACCGACGCAGGGCTTCGCCTAAGCACTACGACAATATGACCGAGGTGGAAAACTATGGAGGGGAGCACCACACACGGCTAAAGATCAACTTGTGTGTCTATGGGGTGCCCCCCTCCCCCGTATATAAAGGAGGGGAGGAGGAGGGCCAGCCTCAAGGGGCGCGCCCAAGGGGGGATTCCTACTCCTAGTAGGAGTAGGTTTCCCCCTTTCCTAGTCCAAGTAGGAGAAGAAGGAAGGAGAGGAAGAAGAGAAGGAGGGGGGGCCCTAGCCCTAGTCCAATTTGGTTTGGGCTAGGGGGCGCGCGCCACCTCTTGGCCTGCCTCCTCTCTTCCACCACTAGGCCCATAAGGCCCAATAACTTCCCGGAGGGGGTTCCGGTGACCCCCAGTACTCCGAAACTTATCCGAAACGACCCGAACCATTCCGAGGTCCGAATGTAAACTTCCAATATATGAATCTTTATGTCTCGGCCATTTCGAGACTCCTTGTCATGCCCATGATGTCATGTGGGACTCCGAACAACTTTCGGTACATCAAATCACATAACTCATAATACATATCATCATCGAACGTTAAGCGTGCGGACCCTACGGGCTCGAGAACTATGTAGACATGACCGAGACACATCTCTGGTCAATAACCAATAGCTGAACCTGGATGCTCATATTGGTTCCTACATATTCTACGAAGATCTTAATCGGTCAAACCGCATAACAACTTACGTTGTTCCCTTTGTCATTGGTATGTTACTTGCCCGAGATTCGATCGTCGGTATCATCATACCTAGTTTAATCTCGTTACCGGCAATTCTCTTTACACGTTCCGTAATGCATCATTCCGTGAGTAACTCATCAGTCACATTGCTTGCAAGGCTCATAGTGATTTGCCTTACTGAAAGGGCCCAGAGATACCTCTCCGACAATCGGAGTGACAAATCCTAATATCGATCTATGCCAACTCAACAAACACCATCGGACACACATGTAGAGCATCTTTATAGTCACCCAGTTACATTGTGACGTTTGATAGCACACTAAGTGTTCCTCCGGTATTCGGGAGTTGCATAATCTCATAGTCATAGGAACATGTATAAGTCATTAAGAAAGCAATAGCAATAAACTAAACAATCATAGTGCTAAGCTAATGGATGGGTCTAGTCCATTACATCATTCTCTAATGATGTGATCCTGTTCATCAAATAACAACACATGTCCATGGCTAGGAAACTTAACCATCTTTGATTAACGAGCTAGTCAAGTAGAGGCATACTAGGGACACTCTGTTTGTCTATGTAGTCACACATGTACTAAGTTTTCGGTTAATACAATTCTAGCATGAACAATAAACCTTTATCATGATATAAGGAAATATAAATAACAACTTTATTATTGCATCTAGGGCATATTTCCTTCAGTCTCCCACTTACACTAGAGTCAATAATCTAGTTCACATCGTCATGTGATTTCACACCAATAGTTCACATTTTTATGTGGTTAGCTCACATCTTCATGTGACTAATACCCAAAAGGTTTACTAGAGTCAATAATCTAGTTCACATCGCTATGCGATTAACACCCAAAGAGTGATCATGTTTGGCTTGTGAGAGAAGTTTAATCTACGGGTCTGCAACATTCAAATCCGTATGTATTTTGCAAATTTCTATGTCTACAATACTCTGCACAGAGCTACTCTAGCTAATTGCTCCCACTTTCAATATGTATCTAGATCGAGACTTAGAGTCATTTAGATCGGTGTAAAAAGCTTGCATCGACGTAACTCTTTACGACAAACTCTTTTATCATCTCCATAACCGAGAAATATTTCCTTAGTCCTCTAAGGATAATTTTGACCGCTGTCTAGTGATCTACTCCTAGATCACTATTGTACTCCCTTGCCAAAATCATGCTAAGGTATACAATAGGTCTGGTACACATTATAGCATACTTTATATAACCTATGACTGAGGCATAGGGAATGACTTTTCATTCTCTTTATATTTTCTGCCGTGGTCGGGTTTTGAGTCTTTACTCAACTTCACACCTTGCAACACAAGCAAGAACTCCTTCTTTGACTGTTCCATTTTGAACTCCTTCAAGATCTTATCAAGGTATGTACTCATTGAAAAATCTTATCAAGTGTCTTGATTTATCTCTATAGATCTTGATGCTCAATATGTAAGCAGCTTCACCGAGGTCTTTCATTGAAAAATTGTTATTCAAGTATCCTTTTATGCTATCCAGAAATTTAGTATCATTTCTGATCAACAATATGTCATCCACATATAATATTAGAAATGCTATAGAGCTCCCACCCACTTTCTTGTAAATACAGGCTTCTCCAAAAGTCTGTATAAAACCATATGCTTTGATCAACTCATCAAAGCGTATATTCCAACTCCGAGATGCTTGCACCAGTCCATAGATGGATCGCTGGAGCTTGCACACTTTGTTAGCACCTTTAGGATCGACAAAACCTTCTGGTTGCATCATATACAACTCTTCTTTAATAAATCCATTAAGGAATGTAGTTTTGACATCCATTTGCCAAATTTCATAATCATAAAATGCGGCAATTGCTAACATGATTCGGACAGACTTAAGCATTGCTACGAGTGAGAAGGTCTCATCATAGTCAACTCCATGAACTTGTCGAAAACCTTTCGCAACAAGTCGAGCTTTATAGACAGTAATATTACCGTCAGTGTCAGTCTTCTTCTTGAAGATCCATTTATTCTCTATTGCTTGCCGATCATCGGGCAAGTCAACCAAAGTCCACACTTTATTCTCATACATGGATTCCATCTTAGATTTCATGGCCTCTAGCCATTTTGCGGAATCTGGGATCATCATCGCTTCATCATAGTTCATAGATTCGTCATGGTCAAGTAACATGAGCTCCAGAACAGGATTACCGTACCACTCTGGTGCGGATCTTGCTCTGGTTGACCTACGAGGTTCGGTAGTAACTTGATCAGAAGTTTCATGATCATCATCATTAGCTTCCTCACTAATTGGTGTAGGAATCGCTGGAACTGATTCCTGTGATGAACTACTTTCCAATAAGGGAGAAGGTACAGTTAGCTCACCAAGTTCTACTTTCCTCCCAGTCACTTCTTTCGAGAGAAACTCCTTCTCTAGAAAGGATCCATTCTTTAGCAACAAATATCTTGCCTTAGGATTTGTGCTAGAAGGTGTACCCAACAGTCTCCTTTAGGTATCCTATGAAGACACATTTCTCCGATTTGGGTTCGAGCTTATTAGTTTGAAACTTTTTCACATAAGCATCGCAACCCCAAACTTTAAGAAACGACAGCTTTGGTTTCTTGCCAAACCATAGTTCATATGGTGTCATCTCAACGGATTCAGATGGTGCCTATTTAACGTGAATGCAGCTGTCTCTAATGCATAATCCCTAAAATGATAGTGTTAAATCGGTAAGAGACATCATATATCGCACCATATCTAATAAAGTACGGTTATGACGTTCGGACACACCATTACGTTGTGGTGTTCCAGATGGTGTGAGTTGAGAAACTATTCGACATTGTTTCAACTGAAGGCCAAACTCGTAACTCAAATATTTCGTCTCCGCGATTAGATCGTAGAAACTTTATTTTCTTGTTACGATGATTCTCCACTTCACTCTGGAATTCTTTGAACTTTTCAAACATTTCAAACTTGTGTTTCATTAAGTAGATTTTCTCATATCTGCTCAAATCATCTGTGAAGGTCAGAAAATAACGATACCTACCGCGAGCCTCAACACTCATCGAACCGCATACATCGGTATGTATTATTTCCAATAAGTCAGTGGCTCACTCCATTGTTTCGGAGAATGGAGTATTTAGTCATCTTGCCCATGAGGCATGGTTCGCAAGCATCAAGTGATTCCAAAATCCCATCAGCATGGAGTTTCTTCATGTGCTTTACACCAATATGACCTAAACGGTAGTGCCACAAATAATTTGCCCTATCATTATTAACTTTGCATCTTTTGGCATCAATATTATGTGTATCACTGTGATCAAGATTCAGTAAACCATTTATATTGGATGTAAGACCATAGAAGGTTTTTATTCATGTAAATAGAACAACAATTATTCTCTGACTTAAATGAATAATCGTATCGCAATAAACATGATCCAATCATATTTATGCTCAACACAAACACCAAATAACATTTATTTAGTTCCGATACAAATCCCGAAGGTAGAGGGAGTATGCGATGGTGATCTTATCAACCTTGGAATCACTTCCAACACACATCGTTGCCTCGCCCTCAACTAGTCTCTGTTCATTTTTTAACACCGGTTTCATGTTACTAATCATAGCAACTAAATCAGTATCAAATACCCAGGGGCTACTATGAACACTATAAAAGCACACATCAATAACATGTATATCATATGTACTTTTTGTTCACTTTGCCATCCTTCTTATCCGCCAAATATTTGGGGCAGTTCCACTTCCAGTGACCATTTCCTTTGCAGTAGAAGCACTTAGTTTCAGGCTTGGGTCTCACTTTGGGCTTCTTCATGGGAGTGGCAATTTGCTTGCCATTCTTCTTAAAGTTCCCTTTCTTTCCCTTGCCCTTTTACTTGAAACTAGTGGTCTTGTCAACCATCAACACTTGATGCTTTTCTTGATTTCTACCTTCGCCTATTTCAGCATCCCGAAGAGCTCGGGAATCATTTTCGTTATCCCTTGCATATAATAGTTCATCACAAAGTTCTAGTAACTTGGTGATAGTGACTAGAGAACTCTGTCAATCACTATCTTATCTGGAAGATTAACTCCCACTTGATTCAAGTGATTGTAGTACCCTGACATTCTGAGCACATGCTCACTAGCTGAGCTATTCTCATCCATCTTGTAGGCAAAGTACTTTGTCAAAGGTCTTATAACTCTTGACATGAGCATGAGTTTGAAATCCCGGTTCTTGGAACATCTCATATGCTCTGTGGTGTTCAAAACGTTTTTGAAATCCCGGTTCTAAGCCGTAAAGCATGGTGCACTAAACTATCAAGTAGTCATCATACCAAGCTTGTCAAACGTTTATAACGTCTGCATCTGCTCCTGCAATAGGTCTGTCACCTAGAAGTGCATCAAGGACATAATTCTTCTATGCAACAATGAGGATAATCCTCAGATCATGGACCTAGTCTGCATCATTGCTACTATCATATTTCAACTTAGTTTTGTCTAGTAACATATCATAAATAAAACGGGGAAGCTATACGAGAGCTATTGATCTACAACATATATATGCAAATACTATCTGGACTAAGTTCATGATAAATTAAAGTTCAATTAATCATATTACTTAAGAACCCCCACTTAGATAGACACCCCTCTAGTCATCTAAATGATCACGTGATCCATATCAACTAAACCATGCCCGATAATCACGTGAGATGGAGTAGTTTTCAATGGTGAACATCACTATGTTGATCATATCTACTATATGATTCACGTTCGACCTTTCAGTCTCAGTGTTCTGAGTCCATATCTGCATATGCTAGGCTCGTCAAGTTTAACCCGAGTATTCCGCGTGTGCAAAACTGTCTTGCATCCATTGTATGTGAACGTAGAGCTTATCACACCCGATCATCATGTGATGTCTTGGCACGACGAACTGTCACAACGGTGCATACTCAGGGAGAACACTTATACCTTGAAATTTAGTGAGAGGTCATCTTATAATGCTACCACCAAACTAAGCAAAATAAGATGCACAAAAATATAAACATCGCATGCAATCAAATAAGTGATATGATATGGCCATCATCATCTTGTGCCTTTGATCTCCATCTCCGAAGCACCGTCATGATCACCATCGTCACCGGCTTGACACCTTGATCTCCATCAAAGCATCATTATCGTCTCGCCAACTATTGCTTCCACGACTAACGCTACCGCTTAGTGATAAAGTAAAGCAATTACATGGCAATTGCATTTCATACAATAAAGCGACAACCATATGGCTCCTGCCAGTTGCTGATAAATGTTACAATACATGATCATCTCATACAACAATTTATATAATCACATCTTGACCATATCACATCACAACATGCCCTGCAAAAACAAGTTAGACGTCCTCTACTTTGTTGTTGCAAGTTTTACGTGGCTGCTACGGGCTTCTAGCAAGAACCGTTCTTACCTACGCATCAAAACCACAATGATTTTTCGTCAAGTGTGCTGTTTTAACCTTCAACAAGGACTGAGCGTAGTCACACTCGATTCAACTAAAGCTGGAGAAACAGACACCCACTAGCCACCTGTTTGCGAAGCACGTCGGTAGAACTAGTCTCATGAATGCAGTCATGTAATGTCGGTCTGGGCCGCTGTCGGTGTCAAAAATGGCGGATCTCGGGTAGGGGATCCCGAACTGTGCGTCTAGGATCGATGGTAACAGGAGACGGGGGACACAATGTCTACCCAGGTTCGGGCCCTCTCTATGGAGGTAATACCCTACTTCCTGCTTGATTGATCTTGATGAATATGAGTATTACAAGAGTTGATCTACCACGAGTTCGTAATGGCTAAACCCTAAAAGTCTAGCCTGACTATGATTATGAGGATCTATCTACGGACCTAGCCTTTCGGTTTATATAGACATAGGAGGGATCTAGGGTTACACAAGGTCGGTTACAGAGAAAGGAATCTTCATGGTTGGTCGCCAAGCTTGCCTTCCATGCCAAGAAGTGTCCTATCCGGACACGGGTAGAGTCTTTGGTCTTTGTATCTTTACGGTCCATCAGTCTGGCCCATATCCAATAGATCGGACACCCGAGGACCCCTTAGTCCAGGGCTCCCTCAGCCGCTTCATCCAATAATACCGCCGAATCAAAGTATGACATGCTGGTAAGCGGTATGACTATTATCGCCCAAAACTCTTTGTGTTCTACTCGTGCATATAACATCTAAGCATAGACCTAGCTCTGATACCACTGTTGGGGAATGCAATATTCCAAAAAAATTCCTACGATCACGCAACATCTATCTAGGAGATGCATAGCAACAAGAGGGGAGAGTCTGTCTACGTACCCTCATAGACCGAAAGCAGAAGCGTTTAGTAACGTGGTTGATGTAGACGAACATCTTCGATCCAACAGATCAAGTAATGAACGCACGACACCTCCACGATCTGCACACGTTCAGCTCGGTGTCCGAATGTAACCTTCCAATATATGAATCTCTATGTCTCGACCATTTCGAGACTCCTCGTCATGTCCGTGATCTCATATGGGACTCTGAACAACCTTCGGTACATCAAATCACATAACTCATAATACATGTCGTCATTGAATGTTAAGCGTGCGGACCCTACGGGTTCGAGAACTATGTAGACATGACCGAGACACATCTCCGGTCAATAACCAATAGCAGAACCTGTATGCTCATATTGGTTCCTACATATTCTATGAAGATCTTTATCGGTCAAGCCGCATAACAACATACGTTGTTCCCTTTGTCATCGGTATGTTACTTGCCCGAGATTCAATTGCCGGTATCATCATACCTAGTTCAATCTCGTTACCGGCATGTCTCTTTACTTGTTTCGTAATGCATCATTTCGTGACTAACTCATTAGTCACATTGCTTGCAAGGCTCATAGCGATGTGACTTAACAAGAGGGCCTAGAGACACCTCTCCGATACATGGAGTGACAAATCCTAATCTCGATCTATGCCAGCTCAACAGACACCATCGGAGACACTTGTAGAGCATCTTTATAATCACTCAGTTATGTGGTGATGTTTGATAGCACACAAGGTGCATTATCTCATAGTCTGAGGAACATGTATAAGTCATGAAGAAAGCAGTAGCAATAAACTAAACAATCATAGTGCTAAGCTAATGGATGGGTCTTGTCCATCACATCATTCTCTAATGATGTGATCCCGTTCATCAAATGACAACACATGTCTATGGCTAGAAAACTTAACCATCTTTGATTAACGAGCTAGTCAAGTAGAGGCATACTAGGGACACTTTGTTTGTCTATGTATTCACACATGTACTAAGTTTCCGGTTAATACAATTCTAGCATGAACAATAAACATTTATCATGATATAAGGAAATATAAATAACAACTATATTATTGCCTCTAGGGCATATTTCCTTCACGGGGGGCATGGTGCTTAACATAAATCTTGTCTAGGTGCAGATCCACGACCTCCCAGATCTTTATCGGTCACAACCGAAGGAGGATTGTGCATGTAAAGAGTGTGGACATGAACCCTTCTAGGGTGTGTGAAGGAAACTATCTAAGAGTAACGGCCAAGATAGCACTTTCCTAATCCGTTTTGCACCTCTAAATTTGAACGGGAAAGAGAGAATATACTTGCTTGTCAAATATGAAAATATAGGAGTTTTTGCAAGGTTTGTGGTGTCTTGGATCATATCAAAGAGGAATGTGGTGCCAGAGTACGGTTGTGGTCAGAAAGAGCATGCCGAGGAACCCAAACTTTGGTCGCGGGAGTGCTTCTCAGGCAGGAAGGGCCCCTATGAGAGGAGCGCGGGCCGAAATGCTGGGGAACGTAGCAGAATTTTAAAATTTTCTACGCATCACCAAGATCAATCTATTGAGTCATCTAGCAACGAGGCAGAGAGGAGTTCATCTACATACCCTTGTAGATCGCGCGCGGAAGCGTTCAAGAGAACGGGGTTGATGGAGTCGTACTCGTCGTGATCCAAATCACCGATGACCTAGCGCCGAACGGACGGCACCTCCGCGTTCAACACACGTACGGTTGGGAAGACTTTTCCTCCAACTTGATCCAGCAAGGGGAAGGAGAGGTTGATGAAGATCCAGCAGCACGACGGCGTGGTGGTGGAAGCAACGGTGATCTCGGCAGGGCTTCGCCAAGCTCAGGGAGAGGGAGGAGTGTCACGGGAGGGAGAGGTAGGCGCCAGGGGCTAGGGTGCGGCTGCCCTCCCTCCCTCCCCCTAGGGGGGCGGCCCTAGGAGATTGAATCTCCAAGGGGGGCACGACCAAGGGGGGTGGAGTGCCCCCCAAGCCAAGTGGGGCGCCCCCCACCCCTAGGGTTTCCAACCCTAGGCGCAGGGGGAGGCCCAAGGGGGGTGCACCAGCCCACTAGGGGTTGGTTCCCCTCCCACTTTAGCCCATGGGGCCCTCTGGGATAGGTGTCCCCACACGGTGGACCCCGGGACCCTTCCGGTGGTCCCGGTACAATACCGATTACCCCCGAAACCTTCCCGATGGCCGAAACTTGACTTCCTATATATAAATCTTCACCTCCGGACCATTCCAGAACTCCTCGTGACGTCCGGGATCTCATCCGGGACTCCGACAACTTTAGGGTTACCGTATACTAATATCTCAACAACCATAGCGTCACTGAACCTTAAGTGTGTAGACCCTACGGGTTCGGGAGACATGCAGACATGACCGAGACGACTCTCCGGTCAATAACCAACAGAGGGATCTGGATACCCATGTTGGCTCCCACATGCTCCTCGATGATCTGATTGGATGAACCACGATGTCGAGGATTCAATCAATTCCGTATACAATTCCCTTTGTCAATCGGTACGTTACTTGCCCAAGACTCGATCGTCGGTATCCCAATACCTCATTCAATCTCGTTACTGGCAAGTCACTTTACTCGTACCGTAATGCATGATCCCGTGATCAACCACTTGGTCACATTGAGCTCATTATGATGATGCATTACCGAGTGGGCCTAGAGATACCTCTCCGTCATACGAAGTGACAAATCCCAGTCTCGATTCGTGCCAACCCAACAGACACTTTCGAAGATAGCTGTAGTGTACCTTTATAGTCACCCAGTTATGTTGTGACGTTTGGCACACCCAAAGCACTCCTACGGTATCCGGGAGTTGCACAATCTCATGGTCTAAGGAAATGATACTTGACATTCAGAAAAGCTATAGCATACGAACTACACGATCTTTGAGCTATGCTTAGGATTGGGTCTTGTCCATCACATCATTCTCCTAATGATGTGATCCCGTTATCAATGACATCCAATGTCCATAGTCAGGAAACCATGACTATCTTTTGATCAACGAGCTAGTCAACTAGAGGCTCACTAGGGACGTGTCATGGTCTATGTATTCACACATGTATTACGATTTCCGGATAACACAATTATAGCATGAATAATAGACAATTATCATGAACAAAGAAATATAATAATAACCATTTTATTATTGCCTCTAGGGCATATTTCCAACAGTCTCCCACTTGCACTAGAGTCAATAGTCTAGTTACATTGTGATGAATCGAACACCCATGCAGTTCTGGTGTTGATCATGTTTTGCTCTAGGGAGAGGTTTAGTCAACGGATCTGCCACATTCAGGTCCGTATGTACTTTACAAATATCTATGTCTCCATTTTGAACACTTTCATGAATGGAGTTGAAGCGACGTTTGATATGCCTGGTCTTCCTGTGAAACCTAGGCTCCTTGGCAAGGGCAATAGCTCCAGTGTTGTCACAGAAGAGAGTCATCGGGCCCGACGCATTGGGTATGAGTCCTAGGTCGGTAATGAACTCATTCACCCAGATTGCCTCTTGTGCTGCCTCCGAGGCTGCCATGTACTCCGCTTCACATGTAGATCCCGCCACAACGCTTTGCTTGCAATTGCACAAGCTTACTGCCCCACCATTCAAAATATACACGTATCCGGTTTGTGACTTAGAGTCATCCAGATCTGTGTCGAAGCTAGCATCGACGTAACCCTTTACGACGAGCTCTTCGTCGTCACCTCCATAAACAAGAAACATATCCTTAGTCCTCTTTAGGTACTTCAGGATATTCTTGACCGCTGTCCACTGTTCCATGCCGGGATTACTTTGGTACCTTCCTGCCAAACTTACGGCAAGGTTTACATCAGGTCTGGTACACAGCATAGCATACATGATAGACCCTATGGCCGAGGCATAGGGGACAACACTCATCTTTTCTCTATCTTCTGCCGTGGTCGGGCATTGAGCCGTGCTCAATCTCGTACCTTGCAATGCAGGCAAGAACCCCTTCTTTGACTGATCCATTTTAAACTTCTTCAATATCTTGTCAAGGTACGTACTCTGTGAAAGACCAATGAGCGGTCTATCTCTATAGATCTTGATGCCTAATATATAATCAGCTTCTCCAAGATCCTTCATTGAAAAACACTTGTTCAAGTAGGCCTTTATGCTTTCCAAGAATTCTATATCATTTCCCATCAACAGTATGTCATCCACATACAATATGAGAAATTCTACAGAGCTCCCACTCACTTTCTTGTAAATGCAAGCTTCTCCATAAGTCTGCATAAACCCAAACACTTTGATCATCTCATCCAAACGAATGTTCCAACTCCGAGATGCTTGCACCAGCCCATAAATTGAGAGTTGGAGCTTGCACACCTTGTCAGCATTCTTAGGATCGACAAAACCTTCCGGCTGCATCATATACAATTCTTCCTTAAGGAAAACATTAAGGAATGCCGTTTTGACGTCCATTTGCCATATCTCATAATCATAGAATGCGGAAATTGCTAACATGATTTGGACGGACTTCAGCTTCGCTACGGGTGAGAAAGTCTCATCGTAGTCAACCCCTTGAACTTGTCGATAACCCTTAGCGACAAGCCGAGCTTTATAGATGGTTACATTACCATCCGCGTCTGTCTTCTTCTTAAAGATCCATTTATTTTCTATGGCTTGTCGATCATCGGGCAAGTCAGTCAAAGTCCATACTTTGTTTTCATACATGGATCCTATCTCGGATTTCATGGCTTCCAGCCATTTGTCAGAATCTGGGCCCGCCATCGCTTCTTCATAGTTCGAAGGTTCACCGTTGTCTAAAAACACGATTTCCAGGACAGGGTTGCCGTACCACTCTGGTGCGGAACGTGTCCTTGTGGACCTACGAAGTTCAGTAGCAACTTGATCTGAAGTTTCATGATCATCATAATTAACTTCCTCTCAGTCGGTGCAGGCACCTCAGGAACAATTTCTTGAGCTGTGCCACTTACCGGTTCAAGAGGTAATACTTCATCGAGTTCTACTTTCCTCCCACTTATTTCTTTCGAGAGAAACTCTTTCTCTACAAAGGATCCATTCTTGGCAACAAAGATCTTGCCTTCGGATCTGAGGTAGAAGGTATACCCAATAGTTTCTTTAGGGTATCCAATGAAGACGCATATTTCCGACTTGGGTTCGAGCTTTTCAGGTTGAAGTTTCCTGAGATAAGCATCGCATCCCCAAACTTTTAGAAACGACAGCTTAGGTTTCTTCCCAAACCATAATCCAAACGGTGTCGTCTCAACGGATTTTGATGGAGCCCTATTTAAAGTGAATGCGGCAGTCTCTAAAGCATAGCCCCAAAAATATAACGGTAAATCGGCAAGAGACATCATAGATCGCACCATATCTAATAGAGTGCGATTACGACGTCCGGACACACCATTACGCTGAGGTGTTCCAGGCGGCGTGAGTTGTGAAACTATTCCACATTTTCTTAAGTGTGTGCCAAACTCGTGACTCAAGTATTCTCGTCCACGATCTGATCGTAGGAACTTGATTTTCCTGTCACGTTGATTCTCAACCTCACTCTGAAATTCCTTGAACTTTTCAAAGGTCTCAGACTTGTGTTTCATTAAGTAGACATACCCATATCTACTCAAGTCATCAGTGAGGGTGAGAACATAACGATAGCCACCGCGAGCCTCAACACTCATTGGACAGCACACATCAGTATGTATGATTTCCAATAAGTTGGTTGCTCGCTCCATTGTTCCTGAGAACGGAGTCTTGGTCATTTTACCCATGAGGCATGGTTCGCACGTGTCAAATGATTCGTAATCAAGAGACTCCAAAAGTCCATCTGCATGGAGCTTCCTCATGCGTTTGACACCTATGTGACCAAGGCGGCAGTGCCACAAGTATGTGGGACTATCATTATCAACCTTACATCTTTTGGTATTCACACTATGAATATGTGTAACATTACGCTCGAGATTCATTAAGAATAAACCATTCACCAGCGGAGCATGACCATAAAACATATCTCTCATATAAATAGAACAACCATTATTCTCGGATTTAAATGAGTAGCCATCTCGAATTAAACGAGATCCTGATACAATGTTCATGCTCAAAGCTGGTACTAAATAACAATTATTGAGGTTTAAAACTAATCCCGTAGGTAAATGCAGAGGCAGCGTGCCGACGGTGATCACATCGACCTTGGAACCATTCCCGACGCGCATCATCACCTCGTCCTTCGCCAGTCTCCGCTTATTCCGCAGCTCCTGCTTTGAGTTACAAATGTGAGCAACCGCACCGGTATCAAATACCCAGGAGCTACTACGAGTACTGGTAAGGTACACATCAATTACATGTATATCACATATACCTTTAGTGTTGCCGGCCTTCTTGTCCGCTAAGTATTTGGGGCAGTTCCGCTTCCAGTGACCACTTCCCTTGCAATAAAAGCACTCAGTCTCAGGCTTGGGTCCATTCTTTGACTTCTTCCCGGCAGCTTGCTTACCGGGCGCGGCAACTCCCATGCCGTCCTTCTTGAAGTTCTTTTTACCCTTGCCTTTCTTGAACTTAGTGGTTTTATTCACCATCAACACTTGATGTTCCTTTTTGATTTCCACCTCTGCTGATTTCAGCATTGAATATATCTCAGGAATGGTCTTTTCCATCCCCTGCATATTGAAGTTCATCACAAAGCTCTTGTAGCTCGATGGAAGCGACTGAAGGATTCTGTCAATGACCGCGTCATCCGGGAGATTAACTCCCAGCTGAGTCAAGCGGTTATGCAACCCAGACATTTTGAGTATGTGCTCACTGACAGAACTATTTTCCTCCATCTTACAACTAAAGAACTTGTCGGAGACTTCATATCTCTCGACCCGGGCATGAGCTTGGAAAACCATTTTCAGCTCTTCGAACATCTCATATGCTCCGTGTCTCTCAAAACGCTTTTGGAGCCCCGGTTCTAAGCTGTAAAGCATGTAGCACTGAACGAGGGAGTAATCGTCAGCACGTGACTGCCAAGCATTCATAACGTCTTGGTTCTCTGGGATGGGTGCGTCACCTAGCGGTGCGTCTAGGACATAATCTTTCTTGGCAGCTATGAGGATGATCCTCGGGTTCCGGACCCAGTCCGTATAGTTGCTGCCATCATCTTTCAGCTTGGTTTTCTCTAGGAACGCGTTGAAGTTGAGGGCAACATTAGCGTGGGCCATTTGATCTACAAGACATAGTGTAAAGATTTTAGACTAAGTTCATGATAATTAAGTTCATCTAATTAAATTATTCAATGAACTCCCACTCAGATAGACATCCCTCTAGTCATCTAAGTGAAACATGATCCGAGTTAAGTAGGCCGTGTCCGATCATCACGTGAGACGGACTAGTCAACATCGGTGAACATCTTCATGTTGATCGTATCTTCTATACGACTCATGCTCGACCTTTCAGTCTTCCGTGTTCCGAGGCCATGTCTGTACATGCTAGGCTCGTCAAGTCAACCTAAGTGTATTGCGTGTGTAAATCTGGCTTACACCCGTTGTATTCGAACGTTAGAATCTATCACACCCGATCATCACGTGGTGCTTCGAAACAACGAACCTTCGCAACGGTGCACAATTAGGGGGAACACTTTCTTGAAATTATTACAAGGGATCATCTTATTTAAGCTACCGTCGTTCTAAGCAAATAAGATGTAAAACATGATAAACATCACATGCAATCAAATAGTGACATGATATGGCCAATATCATTTACTCCTTTTGATCTCCATCTTCGGGGCTTCATGATCATCGTTGTCACCAGCATGACACCATGATCTCCATCATCATGATCTCCATCATCGTGACTTCTTGAAGTTGTCTCGTCATCTATTACTTCTACTACTATGGCTAACGCTTTAGCAATAAAGTAAAGTAATTACATGACATTTATGTTGACACGCAGGTCATAAATAAATAAAGACAACTCCTGTGGCTCCTGTCGGCTGTCATACTCATCGACATGCAAGTCGTGATTCCTATTACAAGAACATGATCAATCTCATACATCACATATATCATTCATCACATCCTTTTGGCCATATCACATCACACGGCACATGCTGCAAAAACAAGTTAGACGTCCTCTAATTGTTGTTGCAAGTTTTTACGTGGCTGCTATAGGTTTCTAGCAAGAACGTTTCTTACCTACGCCAAAACCACAACGTGATATGCCAATTTCTATTTACCCTTTATAAGGACCCTTTTCATCGAATCCGATCCGACTAAAGTGGGAGAGACAGACACCCGCCAGCCACCTTATGCAACTAGTGCATGTCAATCGATGGAACCAGTCTCACGTAAGCGTACGTGTAAGGTCGGTCCGGGCCGCTTCATCCCAATAATACTAGTAACGGCAAGTAAATTGATAATATCGACGCCCACAACTGCTTTGTGTTCTACTCGTGCATAGAAACTATGCATAGACCTAGCTCTGATACCACTGTTGGGGAATGTAGCAAAATTTTAAAATTTTCTACGCATCACCAAGATCAATCTATGGAGTCATCTAGCAACGAGGGAGAGAGGAGTGCATCTACATACCCTTGTAGATCACGCGCGGAAGCGTTCAAGAGAACGGGGTTGATGGAGTCGTACTCGTCGTGGTCCAAATCACCGATGACCTAGCGCCGAACGGACGGCACCTCCGCGTTCAACACACGTACGGATGGGAAGACATATCCTCCAACTTGATCCAGCAAGGGGGAAGGAGAGGTTGATGAAGATCCAGCAGCACGACGGCGTGGTGGTGGAAGCAACGGTGATCTCGGCAGGACTTCGCTAAGCTCAGGGAGAGGGAGGAGTGTCACGGGAGGGAGAGGGAGGCGCCAGGGGCTAGGGTGCGGCTGCCCTCCCTCCCCCACTATATATAGGACCCCTAGGGGGCGCCGGCCCTAGGAGATTGAATCTCCAAGGGGGGTGGTGGCCAAGGGGGGTGGAGTTCCCCCCAAGCCAAGTGGGGCGCCCCCCACCCCTAGGGTTTCCAACCCTAGGCGCACGGGGAGGCCCAAGGGGGGGGCACCAGCCCACTAGGGGCTGGTTCCCCTCCCACTTTAGCCCATGGGGCCCTCCGGTATAGGTGGCCCCGCCCGGTGGACCCCGGGACCCTTCCGGTGGTCCCGGTACAATACCGATTACCCCAGAAACCTTCCCGATGGCCGAAACTTGACTTCCTATATATAAATCTTCACCTCCGGACCATTCTGGAACTCCTCGTGACGTCCGAGATCTTATCCGATACTCCGAACAACTTTCGGGTTATCGTATACTAATATCTCAACAACCCTAGCGTCACCGAACCTTAAGTGTGTAGACCCTACGGGTTCGGGAGACACGCAGACATGACCGAGCCGACTCTCCGGTCAATTATAACCAACAGGGGGATCTGAATACCCATGTTGGCTCCCACATGCTCCTCGATTATCTCATCGGATGAACCACGATGTCGAGGATTCAATCAATCCCGTATACAATTCCCTTTGTCAATCGGTATGTTACTTGCCCGAGACTCGATCGTTGGTATCCCAATACCTCGTTCAATCTCGTTACCGGCAAGTCACTTTACTCGTACCGTAATGCATGATCCCGTGATCAACCACTTGGTCACATTGAGCTCATTATGATGATGCATTATCGAATGGGCCCAGAGATACCTCTCCGTCATACGGAGTAACAAATCCCAGTCTCGATTCGTGCCAACCCAACAGACACTTTCGGAGATACCTGTAGTGTACCTTTATAGTCACCCAGTTACGTTGTGACGTTTGGCACACCCAAAGCACTCCTACGGTATCCGGGAGTTGCACAATCTCATGGTCTAAGGAAATGATACTTGACATTCGGAAAAGCTATAGCATACGAACTACACGATCTTTGAGCTATGCTTAGGATTGGGTCTTGTCCATCACATCATTCTCCTAATGATGTGATCCCGTTATCAATGACATCCAATGTCCATAGTCAGGAAACCATGACTATCTTTTGATCAACGAGCTAGTCAACTAGAGGCTCACTAGGGATGTTTTGTGGTCTATGTATTCACACATGTATTACGATTTCCGGATAACACAATTATAGCATGAATAATAGACAATTATCATGAACAAAGAAATATAATAATAACCATTTTATTATTGCCTCTAGGGCATATTTCCAACAGATTGTGCATGTAAAGAGTGTGGACATGAACCCTTCTAGGGTGTGTGAAGGAAACTATCTGAGAGTAAGGGCCAAGATAGCACTTGCCTAATCCGTTTTGCACCTCTAAATTTGAACGGGAAAGAGAGAATATACTTGCTTGTCAAATATGAAAATATAGGATTTTTTGCAAGGTTTGTGGTGTCTTGGTTCATATCAAAGAGGAATGTGGCGCCAAAGTACACAACTCGAAGGAAATCGAGTATGGATTGTGGATGGTTGTGGTCAGAAAGAGCATGCCGAGGAACCCAAACTTTGCTCGCGGGAGTGCTTCTCAGGCAGGAAGGGCCCCTGTGAGAGGAGTGCGGGCCGGAATGCTGGGGTACGATGTGGCAATGCCTATGTCCCATGAAAGAGTACGACTAGTGATGCTGGCACGGAGGAGGAGGATCTAAATGACACTACGGAAAATCTATTGGAACCAGATGAAGGGGAAGAAAATCAAGAGAGAGACAAGGAGTGAGCTTCAGCTAAAAATAAGCTTGATATGGATGTGGAACATGACAAGGAGCATGGTGCCAACACCGCCCCACCCCCGCGCGCAAGGTTATGTTCCTCCATGTGAGCGAAAGAAGATAAGGAAATGGGCGTCCCCTACCCTGCAGAGGCAAAACAAAATGATGAGTTAGTAAAAAATAAGAAAATAACTTGGCAACATCCGGGGCTCCCTCATGAAGGACCATCGCGCCTAATGTATATCCTATGTTGGAATTGTCACCGGATTGTGAATCGGCTCGCATGCACACTAGGATTAGGAGATCATGCATATGCATGAAATCACTTAGAGTGTGCGGGTTTTGAAAAGTTTTGGATTTTTCTAGAAACGCGGTTCATATATCTCCTCTGCCTGACTTAATCGAAGAAGACAAGTTGTTGGCACCGACGATGCGATGGCAGCCGCGACAAGCTCTTTAATGTGTTTTCATCTACTATTATTGTGTTAAAATTTATTTTGCCCTCTTAGCAAGCACAGACAAATACAAAGTAAGAAAAACTATACTTTTAATTATTTGCATGTCTAATTAACTGTCCGTCTGATTAATTAACTAGCAAAGGGGGCCGTGTGTTGTAACGGGAGAAAAAGATAATATAATCTCCAATGGTCATGACCATGTTTTGCTACATCACCGAGACACATTATCAATCTCAATTTTGTGAAATCATGAATAATTTTTGAAATCATGAACATTTTTATGAACTTGTGCACATATTTGAAATCGTGCACATTTTTCAAATCCATGCACACTTTAACGAATTTTCAAACATTTCTAGAACCAATAATTTTTTTGAATTTGTGAACATTTTATACTATTGCAAACATTTTTTTTAAATTGTGAACAATTTTTTTGAATCGGCGAACATTTCTAGAATCGACGTACATTTTTCTGGAAATTGGCGGGACCATTTTTGAAATTCACGAAACTTTTTTTGATTTAATAAACATTTTTTGAAATGCATAATCATTTTTGGAACCTGCGAACATCTTATGAATGAATAAACTATTTAGTAAGTCACAAACCATTTGAAAACTTTTAGGATTTTTTTCCATTCATGACCATTTTTTGAATTTCCAACATTTTGTTCAATTGCCTTAACATTTTTTAATACACATACTTCAAAAAATTCAACAACACTTTTTGATTTTCTAGACATTTGTTTTCAAAATTTTGAACATTTTTTGAATAAGCAAACATGCGTTTAGAAAATCGCGAATATTTTTTTGAATCCACAAGCATTTTATGACTTATTAAATATTTATTTCAAAATTCTGATTTGCTTAAATTTTTGAAAATTTCTTAAAGTCCCAAATAATTTAAAGTTAAAAAAGCAAAAACGAAATTTGAAAACAGGCTGTCTAGACATGAGCCCGCCCGAACAGGCGCGTTGTGTCTTCTTCCAGCGTGCAGAGTGCAGTATAGGTGGTCCCTACTACATAGGCCGACTCAGGCAAGGATTCCTTGTGTTTTATGAATTATAGGTGGCATTGGTGGGTGATATTTTACAATTTTAGGGGTAATTTGCATGTTGTACTGTCAGAAGCAATAACCCCTTTATTATTAGGTAATATATATAGATATAGATTATATTAATGACTTGGTTTCCAAATCAATTCGGTGTGAAAAAAAATCTTTATTCAAAGTAAACTAATTAATTATATGAGTAATTAATTGTTGGCTAATTAATTATATTAATGACTTGATTTTTAAATTGATTCGGTGTTTGGCTTCAAAACTATTTTCGCATTAATAGCTGCGTGAGAACGACGTCTATACACGTATTCTCTTTAATAGTAGAGATCAATTGTGATAGCAAAAACCCACCTCCCTACCTACCAACTTTATTCAAATTTCCACCGCTGACCGGGTGGCCCACCCTGCCAGCCTCGCACGCGGCCGTTACAGTTTGTCTCGCCAGTCTATAGCTACCCACCCTCTCTCTAGTCCTCAACCCATCCCAAATCTTCTTTGGTTCATCCACGCGAGAATTCCAGCCTAGCACCGCCTGTGGCAGCGGCCGCTAGGGCCAGGGCCTGATGGCTAGGTTGTTCGCTGGACCCTGCGGCGCGGCGGAGCATGGCGGCCAAGAGCCTACAGAAAGAGCGATTGGTACCTCCCCGTTATTTACCTTTGATCTTCCGTTTCTCGATCTGGATCTTCATGATTTTGTGTGTTTTGTTGGATGAACCTAGTCATTGGGTGCTGTTGCTCGCAGGCTGCAGCCATGGAAGATCTCGGAGGAAGATTGACGCCAGGGGATGACGATCTTGTATAGAGCGATCGAGGATCCTGGCCCAGAGGTTTGCCGATCTTAACCTGTGATTCTAGTACATATTCTAGATCAGAACTTCTTAATTCTGATTTTAGCAGGTGGTAACTGAAAAACTTGCACGGTTATTGTCGCGTCACAGTGAAATGTCGATTTTTACTTTGAATCGCCGCCACAAGAGATAAACATGACCTGAATGATGAATACTGACATATTCTAGTACATGGAGTGATTCCGTAAGGAAACAACGATCCTTATTAGTATCTTCACAAGAGTATGAGAAATTAAGAACACCGTTTTTAAGGCTGCTTGTTATCAAGTGGGAGTTATCAAGAGTATGAGAAATTAAGAAAAACGATCCTTATCAGTTCGATTCTAATCACAGAGGGTTTAAGTTCAGGAATCAGTAATTCTTCTTTCCACTTCAGTTGAAACTTCAAGGTGCTTACCACTTCAGTTGAGTGGTCAGATAACATATGGATCCAATTTTCTTTTTTTGAGAAGTATATATACAGATGCAAATCATGCTACATCATTATTGCTTGCCTATTAATTCACTGACGTTACAGTTCTAATATTATTCACTATTATTCAATTTATTACCTACTTACCAAATTTACTCAAATTTCCAGCGCTGACCTGACGGCCTACCCTGTCAGTAGCCTCGTTCACGCGGGCGTTACAGTTCGTCTCGCCCGTCTATACCATGGGATCGGAGGCCAGGACGCCAAGTTTCCAAATTTCCCGAATTGGTTACGGCGAGGGGCTGGTGGCTGGACTGCGCGCTCGGCAAGGCGGAGCATGGTGGCCGGAGCGTGCTGTAGGCGGTTTCACGTCACTTCTTCATAGACCTGTAAGCTTCCCACCTCACTTCTTCCCGTGCTGCAGTATAAACTTTGACTGATCGGATTGGTTGGGCACAGGGTAGACGGCGAGCAGGAGGAGCAGGAGATGTGGGTTTCGCAGTGGTGATGGTTCGTTTACCTTTGATGTTCTTCTTTTTCCCTGTCTTTGTGGACCGTGATGATTTCTGTTACTGGCAGGCTGCAGCCATGGGACGTTAGGGTGATCTCGGTGGGAGATTGAGGCCAGCGCGGATGCCGATCTTCTCTGGAGCCCCATGAGGTTTGCCTTAAACTGTGGTTCTAGTGCACATTCTATGGTCAGAACTCAGAACTGTTGCTTTTTAGCAAGTAGAAGTAGAACTGAAACTTCTACCCAAGTTTCCATGTCCATGACAGCACCATACCGTAGTAAACTTTTCTTTTTGTTAGCAAGATAGGAGGAATGTGAAGTCGTACTTGAAGCTTGGCGACAAGAGCTAACATGGTCTGGATAACTAATATCATAATATAGTACATGGAATGATTCTGCAATATTCTTGGTAGGTGGCCTAGGTACTAGCAAGACCAAGATGAAGGCAGTTGCCATTAGCAGAGAGACAAGCGTTGTCATGTTCTCTTACATAGGCACTCAATGAAGCTTAATCTTAATTATCAACATACAGGCAGTGTTGATCGATCATATGGGCCTAGCTTGTCATGTCTTAGAGTATCTCCAGCCGCGCCCCCAACAGGCCCCCACAGGCCATTTTTTTCACGCCGGCGCAAAAAAAACGGCCCAGTCGCGCCTCCAAGACGCCGAAAATCGCCGGCTCGGTCCTTTTTTTCGCCCGGCGGTCACAGGCCGAACCCAGCGCACTGGGGAGCAGTTGGGGGCTCCGGCGCAAGGGAAAAGCGTGGCTGGCCCACGCCGTCAGGGGAAAAGTCTAGGTTTTCTTCCCAGACTCATCTCCCACCCCCCGCGCCCTCGGCCACCACTAGCTATATCCCGGCGCCGCCCGCCGCCCTTCACCGCTAGATAGTCATTCCCCGCCGGAAAAATAGCAGCGCTTCGCCGCGGCAGCCCCTCCAACAGCAGCTGGGCGTTTCCGGCCGCCGTTTCCGGCCGCGGAGGAGCAGTTAAACGACGGGTACATGCCTACCGGGTGCAAGGTGTTCGGCGATTTGCCTGCCTCGGCGATGGACTCGGATGACGAGGAAGCACTCGCCGCGCTGCTGGAGGAGGAAGCCGAGGCCGACGTCCAGGAAGAAGAGCATCTCATGGTGCTCGCCGCCCTCGCCCAGCTGCTGGCGAGAAATGAAAAGCCGCGGCGAGGTGGCTCGGCGCCTGGGCGGGTGAAAGCAAAGAACCGGCATCGTCTCGAAGGCTACTGCATGCTCTACTCCGACTACTTTGCCGATGCTCCACTTCACGGCGAGAAAACATTTCGGCGCCGTTATCGGATGAGCCGAAAGCTCTTCCTCAGGATTGTGAATGAGTTCGACAACTACTTCAAGTGCAAGATGGATTGCACCGGCGCTCTTGGATTCACCTCCATCCAGAAGTGCACGACAGCGATAAGGATGCTTGCATAAGGAGCTCCCGGTGATTCACTCGACGATTACGGGCGCATGGCCGAGTCCACCAGCATAGAGTGTTTCTACAAGTTCTGTCGGGCAGTGGTGGCAGTGTTTGGACCATAATACTTGAGAACACCTAATGCAGAAGACACTGCTCGGATCCTAGCACAAAATGCACCAAGAGGATTTCCTGGGATGCTTGGAAGCATCGACTTCATGCATTGGAAATGGAAGAATTGCCCATTTTCTTGGCAGGGGATGTACAAAGGCGCCAAAGGCGGTTGCAGTGTGGTGCTTAAGGCGGTGGCCACACAGGACCTCTGGATTTGGCACTCCTTCTTTGGTATGCGAGGAACTCACAATGACATCAACGTGCTGCAGTGCTCTCCTGTCTTTGCCAAGCTTGTTGAAGGTCATTCTCCTCCGGTGAACTTCGAGGTCAATGGGCGGCACTACGACAAGGGGTACTATCTAGCTGATGGCATCTATCCGAGATGGTCGACATTTGTGAAGACCATCTCAAACCCTGTGCCAGGAGGAAAGAACGCCTAGTTTGCGAAGATTCAGGAGGCGTGCAGGAAGGATGTCGAGCGGGCATTTGGTGTGCTCCAATCTCAATTTGCTGTTGTCCGGTACCCCGCTCAGATGTGGTCCAAAGATCAAATGTGGGAGATTATGACTTGCTGTGTCATCTTGCACAACATGATCATCGAGAGCGAGCAAGAAGACCCAGTGTTTGACACTGAACCATACTACAGGTAGGGTCCTCTAGCCAAAGTTGATCACCAGCTACCGGCAACTTGGACTGCCTATCTCAGTATGCATCAGGAGATCCGAGACCCACAGGTGCATCATCAACTGCAGAAAGATCTGATTGAGCACCTATGGAGGCTCAAGGGGGACGCCGTGTGATGAAATACGAGTTTTTATTTGTTGAACTATATAATTTGTATTGAACTATTTGTTGTTGTACTATTTTGTTGAAGTATTTGATTTTTCTGTGATGAAATATGTGGCAAGAAAAAATTGTGTTGATAATTGAACGCCAAGACACGGCGAACCACGCCGAATATGGGCCTATTCTCGCCCATATGGGCCCTTTATTCGCCGAAATGGGGCTGCAAAGTGGGCCAATTTCGGCGCCTGGGGGCGACGACTGGGCGCAAAACCGCCCCCAGCGCTGATTGTATCGCCGGCTCGCCCCCAGGGGGCGATTTTTATGCGTCCTGGGGGGGGCAACGGCTGGAGATGCTCTTATCTTCCACACTTCTACGTCGGTCCATGGCATAATGGGATATGAATGGCCATATGTTCGTCTGTGTGGGGGAAAATCCTCATAGGGCTGAAATTTTAACATCTCTCAGTGGACCCAGGAGAACTCCATGGGGCCTACCCTTGCCTCCGACTGCTCCCATAGCCTACTTTGTTGGTGCGTAATCACTGTTGCTTGCGCTACTCCAAGAGTTGCGATGTCCCGCTCTATAGGATAGGAATACCATGGCATGTGAGCTAATAGCTAGTAAGTCTTGGTGGTATATAGTCATTTCCAGCGGATGGAATCTCTAGCTAGTGACCCGACATGGGGCATACCAAAATCCCAATAATTATCGAGTGGTACCTAGTTTCCGAGCAGGTCGGGTCAAACTGGTGTCCCTCAAGGGTAATATCCTTAGGATTCATGTCAGGACCAGAACACAGGTTGTGATGCTTCAGTCATGAGTTGTTCGGTATCCGACTGGTGTCTTGCTGGAGGCGGAAAGTAGCTTCCCTTCACTTGCATGTATTCGAGTGGTCCTAGACCCCTTGACGTCAACCATCGGAACCCTCAATCGGCAATACTTGGGTCTCGAGTGCCCAAATCTCAAATGGTTGTCTATTGGAGGCGTATTGTATTTGCATTGATTTTGGTGCGTCATCGCGAATGTGGGACCCATGAAGGTCAATCATTGAAACCCCAATTCAAACAAGCACAAGGGCGTGAATGGTCATGTGGTTCAGGCAGTCTTCGGGCAAACTGTTGTGAGGAAGCAGTCATTGAACGATCTCCATGTCTTCAATTGAGCAAGCATTAAGGTGGTATGACGTGTCATTAAAATCACAATGGGATCTATAGTGGAGGGGCCACATTACATGTTTAGTATTCAATTTCAAAGGGCCTCAACCCTCAGCAATGAGGTGCGGCATGACATGGGACCACGTGCAGCTTTTCCATGTTTTCATGGTGCGTGGCGAAGTGGCGCGCCATCTCGGTTTCCCCCTCTATAAAGTAGAGGGGTGGGGTAAAACTAAAAAGTAGTTTAGCCAATTGTCAATTTCGCTTCTTCTTCCTCGCGCCTCCATGTCGCCTTGCTTTCCACTCGCCCTGTGCTCTAGGCAACAAGCTTGTGCCACCATCATACCGACGCTAAGTGTTCTTTCTTTAATTTTGTGCCCGCCCTGCCCCATAGAGCCCCACTCTCATGTTCCTTCCATTGATTCCAAATATTAATCACGTGACCCTAGATCTGGGCCGCCACTATCGAATTCAATCCTTCCTCAATGAAGAGGAAGTGCTTGAGGAGAAGTTTGTGGCGCCATAGTCTTGGCCCAGGAGGAGCTTCAAGAAGTGGCGATGGTGGCATCGATGAAATCCACTATGGCAAAGGATGCGACATGAGGGCTTATCCCCAAGGGCATGCTCCAATGGTGTGCTACTCCTGGGTGGCTACTCCTGAATGAATGTTCCATTGATTGCACCCATATCTAAAACTCACGGCTCTAGATTTGGGGCGCCATTATCAAATTCAATCCTTCCTCAATGAAGAGGGGGTGCTTGAGGAGAAGTTTGTGGCACCATAGTCTTGTACAACAAGGAGGAGCTTCAAGTAGTGGCGATGGCGGAATGGATGAAATACACTATGATAGAGGAGGCAACATGAGTGCTTCTCCCCAAGGGCACATGCTCCAGTGGCAAGCTACTCTGGGGTGGCTTTCCCCACCCCCGACATGGATGAGGTTATCGTCCACACACCCATATTGAATCTTCAACAAGGGATGGCACACAAAGTTACTTTACTGCTCCAATTTACCACCCTCCCTCTTGTGTGGAGAGCGAGCTGGAATGAACTTCCGGGGGATTTGGAAGAGGCTGAATTTCAAGTCGTTCAGGAGCACCTCTCACATGTGCTTTAGTAGGGAAACACCAGGGTGGGAATGATCTCAACCTTCATTGATCAGTGGATATAGACCGTTAAGCAAAGGATCCACCTAATGTTTGAGGTCACCAGGCTTGATGATATGACTCGGGAGGTAGAAACCAGATCCTTGAAGGATGCTTTGATACCCTGAGTTAGGAGATTGTTGAAAGTTGACATTGTCATTACCAATGCACCCCGTCAGGGCCTTTCCAGTTAGTTATTATTCATCTTTTGATATGGACATCAACAATTTAACTAGTCGCTGAGTGGAAATCTTCACTTGCCCGCACCTTCTAGTTTCATAGTTTCTTGAGACCTTCATCTAAATGGCTCCCCTGCCCACAAACAAGGGAACCGACCAAGGTTCTTAAATGGTGCAAGAACGCAAGGTGTAGGTGCCTCCGGCATTGGTGCCAACATAGGCGACGCGACTCAGGCGAGGGGAAGTAGAAACAGGTAGATGGCTCCCATGTTCAAAGACGGCGTGACTCCTCTGTTTGTCTTTCCTGGGTTGTACCAACTATCGCCAAGATATAGAAAACTAATGCACCACTGGGTAGGATCGGTGTAGCTCTGGTGAAGGGTAAATCCTCAACATCACCAAAGACGAAGGTTGCCTCCAAGGTGGCGCGGTCTACCAGGTAAGTTGCCAAGTACACACCTGGGTCTCGTACTCTATCATCCATTGGCAGCACGGAATGATACTGGTCTTGTTGTGATTTCGGTAGTCTAGCAAAGAGGGGGGCTCGTAAGGACACATTGAGTGACGAATGGTCCAATCAAGATGTTGGCATGCCAGAGTGAATTGTTATGCCATTGTCATCCCTGAGCCTCCTGAGTTCCTTCTCTACCATGTACCACTCAGCTAGACAATAGTTTGTCGAGCTCAAAGGGCTAGCAGAGTGTCCTTAATTCTGATTAGGGCACCAGTGCAAAGGGGTTGGACATCATGCCTCCATTCAAACAGACGGAGAGGTAAGGTACCTAGCCGATCAAGGATTGATGGGATGAACTATTGTCACCCCCATCGCCCAGCTAGTTGGTGGGGCTTTCATCCATCTAATGTCCAACAGGAAGAAGCACCATTGGCTCTGCCACCGTACCACAAGATGGAAGTGCACGCATGGGACCCCATCGCTCGCTCACCAAATGGAAGTGTTGGGAGCATCCCCCTCCACTATAGTAGAGTGGACACAAGATACTGGCGGTAGCTTGCTGGATTCTCCCATCATGTTCCCTAGGGGTGACCATTTTAGGATCTTGAAATGAATCAATATGATAGGAGCCGAGTCATGTGGGTGGCAGCCAGCGAGGAGGCGAAGTAATTAAAACTCCATCGGCTCACTCCCGATCATGTTGGAGACTGTGAAGGAGTGCACCGACTTGGTGAAGAGCAAGTTCTAGCGTGTCACGGAGGTATGCTCTCTCAGTTTGTATATTTCACACTTGGGCCGCAGAAGATGGCCCAGTGGGTGAAGGCTTGGATCCTGTAGTTGGAGTAGGATAGGGCCACTGCCACCTAACTCCATGTTGAGCTTGAGGCAACAAAGACATCGGCCTAGCTGCTTGAGAAGGCATAGGTCTCACACGACAAGCTTGAGGAGGAGTTTGAGTCAATGAGGATGCGCAATAGGATCCTTAAGGAAGATAAGGTTGAGACCGTGAGTGGACTAAAGAAAGCGCAAGAGATTGCCAAAGGTAAGCCCTATACTCATGTCGTGCTTAGCCACGCGTTGCTATGGGTGTTGATCAAAGTTTTGAATAGCTAGCTATCGCCCCACTATAGCGGTCTGAGCAGGGCGTGCTAAATAATAGACTATAGGCTTCACGTACAGTTGTCTAATAAAGTTACAATATAGCTGGCTATATAGCTGATTTGGAGGACCATTGCTATTTTTCATAGCCCACTTTTTAAAACAACGATGTTGATGGTATGTGATTGTACTTTGCAGAGGCCAACCACGTGATAAAGGTCTTGAATGCGATTGTTGAGATACCTTATGCTCCCCTCTTGGGGGGGGGGGCTAAGTGAAATTCGTAGAGATTTTTTGGATCGCCTCCAGTAGGTGCTCAGGCGGGTAAAAGAGCTGAAGGACGTGAACCGGGTAGTTTACAGTGCCCTCTAGGAGTGCGGATTAACGCCTGATTGTGTGGACACGATCATAAGCCTCATGTACCATGGGCCCAAGTAGGTGATGAGGTGAAGAAGCTATAAAGGGTGGCTTCTCGAGAAGGTTCCCATGTGGCGCTTACTGTAGCAAGTCTCACTACCCTGCGATCCCGCTGAAGGAAATCGGTGATGACTTCACTGTTGAGTTCCCTGAGGAGAATGTTGAGGCCTTGTTCAAGTAGACTAATTCTGATGATGATTTTATTGATGGCAAGTCTAAATAGGATATGGCATAATGAGTGCTAAGGTTATTGATGGTCTTAACCTGAGATCTATCAAAACCTTTGTTAAGCGCTGTTATTGATAGTCAAACTCATGTAACAATGGTTAAATCTCAAGACCATGGTGTTGTTGATTAAATCAAGTGGAGTAATGTCTTGGTGTAGAAGACTAACAAGAGGAACCATGACAGGTAGAACATCAAGAACAAGTTGTGATGTCATTTCTAAAAACAAACCTGATTTTATTAGGTTCTGAGAGACAAAGAGGCAAATCATTTATGATGGTTTCATGTCTAGTGTAAAAACAAACGTAGCTATTTTGGAAGATGAGGATAGACATGTTTATTACATTGAGGAGATGATGGTAGTGGCCACTAACTAACACCTAACTTTCATTGGGTAGCCCTTTCTGGTCACATGATGAGCTTGTGAGCAAGGAATAGAATGAAGCTTTGGAAAAACCCTTCTTTGAGAAACTAATCAAGAAAGCTATCATTGGCATATATGCACATGTGGCTCCTAGCCCTTACGACCTAGCTTATGTTTGTATCAAACCATTTAGTATTTGATTAAGAATGATTTCATGGCTCTTGTTAGAAGTTTTGAAAATTGCAAATTTGATATGGCTAGACTTATTTTTTCTCTCATCACCTTGATTCCCAAAGATACCAATGCTAAGAATCTTCGGGCCCATTAGTTTGATCAATTGCTCTATTGAGATTTTTACCAAAGATATGATAACAAGGGTTTCCCCTGCGGAAGAAAGCCTATATTCCATAATCAGAATGTTTTTTACAGGCATATTCATTTTTAGAGAGTGTTGTTAGTGCGCATGAACTGATTCATGAGTTTCATAGACCTGGATCTGAAGGTATATATAATTTTAAAACTATACTATGAGAAAGCCTATGTTAGTGCCACTGGGACTTCCTTGTGAATATGCTAACCACCAGAGGCTTTGCAAGTAAATGGATTAGTTGGATATAGAATACTATTGCTCGAAGTTCTTTTTATTTGAGATTAAATGAGGGAAATGGACAATACTTTATGGGTGGAAAATGCCTTAAGCAGGAGGATCCTCTCTCCCGCATTTCATTCAAACTAGTAGGTGACGTGTTTTCAAAATACATGCAAAAGCCATTGGTTGTGTGATCATATCTTGATCGTGTCATCAGCCTCTAGTACACTGATGGAAACATCCTATTCCTTGGTCCCTCCATTGATAATGCAAGAACCCTTAAGGGTTGTTTTCCTGCTTTGATATGTTGTCGGGCATGAAAATCAACTTTAACAAAAGTGACCTAGTTACCATTAATATGGATGAAGACCATTCTAAGATATTTTCTTGGATTTTCTATTGCAAGATCATTTCTTTTCCTCTTAAGTATCTTGGGTTTCCCTTACATTTTACCAAACTTAAGAGGGAAGATCTCTAACCTATTGTAGACAAGGTCATTACAAATATTCCTTCTGTGAAATATAAAACACTGAACTATGATGGGAAGCTTGTGCTTCTCGGAATTAGTATTGCTACCATTCTAATGTATTTAATGTAAATTAATAAGTTCCCCTAATGAGCGACAAATGTTATCACTTCTGAGATGTCTCATTTCTTTGGGATAAATTTGGAGTTTCACATAAATACCACGTAGCTATTTGGGGACGTATCTCTCATCGTAAGGATTTTGGTTGGATGGGGGTACCTAATTGGAGAGCCTTTAATTTTGCCTTCTTATCCTCTTGGCTAAGAGATACTTCCTTGGTGGTGATAAGAACTAGCAAGTCCTTGGTGGATAGAACCTCCTAAAATATTGACCAGTTTATGATTTGAGGTGTTTGTCATGGGGGAAATGAAACTACACAACACCTCATTTTTTATTTGCATGCTCTTTTGGTCTTGCATTTATGAGAGTTTTGAGTGTGATAGGCTTTAGTGAATGGGTGATATTTCAAATGTCTGGACTCCTTGGAAAACAAATGATGTTTGCAATATGTTTGGTGTTGCTTCCTTGTGGAGTATTTGGACCTTACGTATTGAGATATCTTCTCAAGGAAACATATGGTCAGATGGCAGGTATTTCTAGGAAGAATGAGCATGTGGCTTCATGATTGGGAGATCATGTGCGATAGTACACAACTGCCATGTTGGATCGTTGAAGAGATGAGCTCCTTAGAATCTCATGGGAAGGATCCTACCTTTGGTGGGAACTGATGAATAGTGACATATCTTCCTATGTGCCATAACCAACTGGTCTGAGGTCACTGAGTAATGCATTTGGTGACGTAGTTTGCATGTTATCTATCCTGATGTCTCCAATTTCCCTTTCCTTGTGGCTTGTAATAAATCCTATATGGTTTTCTTAAATTTTGGTGCAGCTACTTTCCTCTTTTTCCTGAGCATTGTATATGTTTTGATTGTGGCCTCGTTTTCAATAAAATGGGGTTGTGGGGAAACCCCTTCCATTCAGAGAAATGATTCTGCAAGGATAACACAGATCCTTCGCATCTTGTTCAGAATATGCCAACTAATAATATTAGTTCAACAAAGAATATTTCATTAGATCCACTCTAGAGAGAAGTTTAAAATGGTATGGCATATAACTCTTGCTTGGAAAATTAATGGTGGTTTATTAAAATGCATAGAGACTTATAAACCGGGATAAAGGGAGTACGGACTTTGTCTAATACTTGATTGATGAAGTACCAAACAAAGCAAAAAAATATAATGACATTTGAAGCTGAAAGTTCAATTTACAAGATGGTGGCAAGGTCATTTGTGTTTCCTATCAACCTTAGAGGAATATATATTCTCAAGTTGCACAAAACAAGTGTCAAATAGGTAGTCACATGGCTATTTATGGTAATTCAAGCAATTGAGATTTTTTGCGACAACTAAATTAATCATTTTATACAAAAAAAGGCCACAGACTTTAGTGTGTGATAAAGAAAACTTACCATTATTAAAAACAACAAATCAAATAATATGTTCCTTTTATTAACTCAAGGCAATCAATTTAACACAATCAAAAAAACTTCGAAGCATCCATGTATAGATGTACTATATCATTGACCCATGAAGCAATCGGCTTCAATCTCATGCAACTCGTGAAGCACATGATTGCTTCTTTCCATGAAATTAGTGGTAGTTGTCACACAACCAAAGCACCGGAAGGACGGAAGAATGCACAAGTGTAGGTTAGGTTGTTTTGAGGAGAGTCAAAATGGACAAACATATAGTGCATCGCGGAGTGAGAACACAAGGTGCAATTATGTGAACACAAACCAATATTTCATTTATTGGAGAGGACACTTTTGAAGTGTATATGTGTGGATTGGGTAGCCCTTTCCATCAGTTTGGACTTTTAGTTGCGTTGGCTCATGCATGAAATTTGTCATAATATCAGATCCTAAGGTCTTGAGTTCAAGTTCTGGCGTTCGCATTATATGTGTTAGCTCGTTGCCCCCGCCCCCATGTGTCCATGTATTGTCCTCTTGAGCCATACATCTGTGTCTATTCATGTGTTGACTTTTCGCGTCACACGTGAGAGGGGGTGTTGAAGTGTATATGCGGATTGCCTAGCCATTCCATAAGTTTAGAATTTTGGCTGTGTTGGCGAGTGCATGAAGCTTGTTAGACACAAACATTGTGGAGGTGTCAATTTGTCAACACCCTAATGGCCTACAAGATAACTTTGATGATGATTAAGACTCTACATAAATCAGATGAAACTTCCGCTGTCTGATAAAAGAGCAATGTTTTGTAATTCTGTATGCCAAATTCCTATGAAATTTGTGTAAAATTATTGCATTAAATAAAAATAACCCAAGTTACAATTTAACAGTTTGATGCACTTGAGACATAAGCCATAAGGCACACCCACTGAATAAAATTCATATTTTTGGTACAAAATAGAAATTACCCGTACAAAAATGCAAATCATTCACATTGAAGCACAAGAAAGTCCATAACCAAATCTTCACCGGTGGCCCCTTCCTATTGAAAATTCTTCTAGCTAGCATCCACCTTCACAACATGTTTAGCGCGTTGTATGGATCGTCTTTGATGGTGTGCTTCTAAAAGGTTGTCTGTGTAGTGCAAGATAGTGCCAAATTCAGTATCCTGGAGGTGAGTGATGCCGCCATGGTGCTCGGCACCCTCATCCTATTACCCTTAACCATTCATGATGGTTGGGAGGTTGGTGAAGTTAGGTGGTTGGATGTTCACGATGGTTTCATATGGGTTGATCTCATTCCATGAGAAGCAGACATTAGTGTTTGTCTGCATTAGGATAATGGTAAAAATCCTTAAGCATTAGCTCATTGCTATGGTGATTCAAAAATGATGTGGAAAAAATAAATTGGGTTCAATCAAAAAATGTTAATTCATTATTCTCAATTGCATTTGACTATAGTCGTTTCTTGAAGTAAATAATGTAGAGGAAACTACTACATTCAAATGCATTTCAGAATAGCCAATTGACAATTTTTTTATTGAACCAATTTATAGTTTAGTCTTCATTTCTGGATCTTCGTAGCACTGACATAATGCTTCGGGATTTCTACGATTATCTTAATGCAGAAAAACAATTGTGTCGGCTTCTCATGGAATGACATCAAACCTTATGGCAACATAGTAAACATCCAACCACTAGACTTCACCACTCTCCTAACCATCATGAACAATGAAGTGTACTAGAATGAAGCTTTAGAGCACCGTGGCAGCATTGCTCACTTCCAGGATATTGAATTTTCCACCCTCATGCAATTTATGAATACCTTGGGAAGTGTGTCATCAAACACAATCATTGTGGCACACTCAATATGCTGATGAAGGTGGATGCTAGTCTTAAGAATGGTTGACGGGCAAGTGACTCCAATGAAGCTTTAGAGCACCGTGGCAACATTGCTCACTTCCAGGATATTGAAATTTCCACCCTCATGCAATTTATGAATACCTTGGGAAGTGTGTCATCAAACACAATCATTGTGGCACACTCAATATGCTGATGAAGGTGGATGCTGGTGTTAAGAATGGTTGACGGGCAAGGGACTCCAATGAAGCTTTAGTTATCGACTTTCTTGAGCTTGAATGTGAATGGTTGTGTTTCTATATGGATTATTTCTATGATGTACCAAAATGATGAATTTTACTTAGTTGGTGTCTTCTATGGTTGCTTTCTCAAGTGAATCATTAAATTCTCAAATTTCAAACTTAAGTTGGTATTTAATGCAATAATTTACATCAAATTTATAGGAAGTTTACATGAAACATTGCTCTTTTTCTAAAACTGGAACTTTCTATGATTGGTTAAAGTTCTAATACTCGAGAAAATTTTCCAAGCAAGCCATTATGGTGTTTCAGTTTCTTAAATCCAAAGGAATGCATGGCACATATTAAATCCAAAGTTATAATTATCAAAGGCAACAAAGCAAATAATATGTTCATTTTATTAACCCAGGGGCGATAAATTTCACACAATATAACTCAAAACACTTCAAGGCACCCACATATAGATGTAATATATCAATGACATAGATGAAGCAATTGGCTCTAATATCTTGCAGATCATGAAGCACACGATTGCTTCTTTCCATGAAATCGGTGGTAGTTGTCACATTATCAAAGCACCGAAAGGAAGGAAGAATGAAAAAATGTAGATTAGGTTGTTTTGATAACACTGTTGGAGTGTATATGTGGATTGCCTAGCCCTTTCTATCAGCTCAATCTTTGGGTTGTGTTGGCTAGTGCATGAAGGTTGTCATGGTATCAAACCTAAGGTCTTGAGTGAAGTCCTGGCTTTCGTGATTAATCCCAAAATTGTTGTTTCCCCTCTGTGTCACTGTATAGTCCTCTTGAGACTTACCTCTAATTCTATTCACGTGTTTACTTCCCATGTCACGCATGAGAGAGGGTGTTTTATGTATATGTGGATTGCCTAGCCCTTTCCATCAGTTCAGAATTTTGGTTGCATTAGCGCTAGTGCATGAAGCTTTTCAGGCAAAAACATTCTGACGTGTTAACTATCGGCACCCATAAAAGAATAATGCTTTGTAGTGTTGTATGCCAACTTCCTATGAAGTTCATGCAAAATTATTTCATTAAAAATAACCCAAGTTGCAATCTGATAATTTACTGATGCACTTGAGACATATGTCACTTGAGAGATATGCCATAAAGCACACCCACTAAATAAAATTCATAGTTTTGGTACAAACTAGAAAGAACCCAGACAAAAACACAATCATTCACATTGAGGCACAAGAAAGTCCATCATCAAATCTTCAAAGGTGGCTCCTTCCTATCAACAATTCTTCTGACCAAAATCACCTTCAACAACATGTTTAGCGCGTGGTATGTAGGGACTGTCTTTGATGGCGTGCTTCCCAAAGTTGTCCATGATATGCAGGATATAGTGGCAAATTCATTATCCTGGAGGTGAGAGATGCCGCCATGATACTCCGCACCCTCATTTTAGTACCCTTCACCGTTCATGATGGTTAGGAGGTTTGTGAAGTTAGGTGGTTGGATGTTCACAATGGTTTCACAAGGGTTGATCTAATTCCGTGAGAAGCAAACACTAGTGCTCATCTGTATTACAATATTCGTAAAAATGTCGTAGCAATAGCTCAGTGCTATGGAGATTCATAATGTCCAAAGTATAAATTGGGTTCAATAAAAAAATATTAATTGGATGTTCTCAAATGCATTCGACTACAACTGTTTCTTGAAGTAAACAATGTAAAGGAAACAAGTGCATTCGAATGCAATTGAGAATAACCAACTGATAGTTTTTTATTGAACCCAATTTATATTTAAGATCTCATTTCTGAATCTCCATACCGACCTAATGTTTCAGGATTTAAATGGTTATCTTAATAAAGATAAGAATTGGTGTCGGCTTCGCATGGAATGAGATCAACCCTTATGACAGCATAGTAAACTTCCAATCACCAAACTTCACCACCCTCCTAACTATCATGAACAATGATGATCATGAACAATGATGGGTACTGGAATGAGGCTACAGAGCATCGTGACAGCATCGCTCACCTCAAGGATACTGAATTTTCCACTCTCATGCACTTCGTGAACAACCTTGGGAAGCACATCTTCAAAGACAATCCATGCGGTGCACTCAACATGTTGTTGAAAGTGGATGCTAGTCATAAGAATGGTTGATGTGCAAGGAACACTAATGAAGCTTTGGTTATTGGATCTCTTAAGCTTGAATGTGAATGGTTGTGTTTCTGTATGGCTTATTTCTATGGTGTACCAAAATGATGAATTTTATTCAATGGGTGTCTTTTGTAGCTGATGTCTCAAGTGTGTCATTAAATTCTCGAATTTGTTACTTGATTTAGTATTTAATGCAATAATTTTACATCAAATTCATAGGAAGTACACATAAAAAATTTCCAAACTTTTCTATTGTTTGATAATGGAACTTCCTACGATTAGCTAGATTTTAAATCCTTGGGAAAATTTTCCTGGTAGTCCAGTCCATTAGGGTGTTTCGGCTGCTTAAATCCAAAGTAGACATTAATACATGGCACATCTTAAATCCAAAGTTATCATTATCAAAAGCAACAAAAGCAAATAATATGTTCATTTTATTAACTCATGGTCGATCAATTTAACACAATCTAACTAAAAACACTTCAAGGCACCCACCCATTGATGTACTATATCGATGACATAGATGAAGCAACCAAATCCAATCTCTTGCAGCTCGTGAAGCACACGATTGCTTCTTTCCATGAAATCAATGGTAGTTGTCACATAACCAAAGCACCAGAAGGATAGAAGACTGCACAAGTGTAGGTTATGTTGTTTTGAGGAGAGCCAAAATGGTCATATATATAGTTCATGATGGAGTGAGAACATGATGGAGAGCCAAAATGGTCAAATCATGTGAACACAAATCGATATTTCATTTAATGGAGAGTAGACACCGTTGGAGTGTATATGTGGATTGGGTAGCCCTTTTCATCACTTCAGACTTTTGGTTGCGTTTGCTAGTGCATGAAGCTTGTCATGGTTTTAGAAACTAAGATCTTGAGTTCAAGTACTGGCTTCACAATTTATCCCAAAAAATGTTGCCCCCTTTGTCTACAAGTATAGGCCTCTTGAGTCATAGCTCTGAGTCTATTCACGTGTTGACTTCCATGTCACAAGTGAGACGAGGTGTTGAAATGTATGTCTGGATTGCCTAGCCCTTCCCCATACAAGCATTGTTAAGGTGTCAATCTGTCGACACCCTAATGGCCTACCAGGGAAATTTATGACGATTATTAAGACTCTACATAGATCATATGAAACTTCAATTCTCCGATAAAAGACCAAAGGTTTGCAATGTTGTATGCCAACTTCCTATGAAGTTCCTCTAAAATCCTTGAATTAAAAATAACCCAAGTTTCAATTTTACAATTTACTGATGCACTTGAGATATAAGCCATATAGAACACCCACTAAACAAAATTCATAGTTTTGCTACAAAGTAGAAATAACCCAGACAAAAAAGCAATCATTCACATTCAAACACAAGAAAGTCCATAACCAAATCTTCATGAATGGCCCCTTCCTATCGATAATTCTTCTGACCAGCATCTGCCTTCAGCAACATGTTTAGCGCGTTGTAGGGATTGTCTTTGATAGTGTGCTTCCCAAGGTTGTCCACGAAATGCATGATATAGTGGCAAATTCAGTATCCTGGAGGTGAGAGATGCCGCCATGGTCCTCCGCACCCTCATTCTAGTACCATTCACCATTCATGATGTTTAGGAGATTGGGAAGTTAGGTGGTTGGATATTCACGATGTTCTCATGAGGGTTGATCTCATTCCATGAGAAGCATACACCAGTGCTTGTCTGCATTAAGATAATCGTAAAAATCATGAAGCATTAGCTCAATGCTATGGAGACTCAAAATGATTTATGGAATATAATTTCGCTTCCATAAAAAATGATTGCATTCGAATGCATTTGAGAATAGCCAACTGACAATTTTTTTATTGAACCCAAATTATATTCCAGTCTACATTTCTAAATCTCCATAGCACTGACCTGATGCTTCAGGATTTCTCTGATTATCTTAATGCATAAAAGCATTGGTGTTGGCTTCTCATGGAATGAGATCAACCCTTATGACAGCATAGTAAACATCCAACCATCGAACTTCATCACCCTCCTAGACATCATGAACAATGAAGGGTATTGGAATGAGGCTGCAGAGCACTGTGGCAGCATCACTCACCTCTAGGATACTGAATTTTCCACTCTCATGCACTTCATGAACAACCTTGGGATGCATGTCATCAAAGACAATCCATGTGGTGCACTCAACATCTTGCTGAAGGCGGATGCTGGTTAGAATAATGGTCAATGGGCAAGGTGCACCAAGGAAGCTTGGTTATCAACTTTATTGTGCTTAAATGTGAATGGTTCTATCTTTGTATGGATTGTTTCTATGGTGTAGCAAAATGATGAATTTTATTTAGTGGGTGTCTTTTGTGGCGGTGTCTCGAGTGCATCATTAAATTCTCGAATTTGCAACTTGAGTTGGTATTTAATGCAATAATTTTACATGAAATTCATTGGAAGTTCACATAAAACATTGAAAACTGTGTGCTTTTGTCTACAATGGAGTTTCTATGATTAGCTAGAGTTTTAATCCTCGGGAAATTTCTCCTAATAGGCCATTAGGTTGCTTCAACTACTTAAATCCAAAGTAGACGTTAATGCATGGAGGGAAATTAAAGAAAATTAAAGAACGAAAACTATACTCATGTGGAAATTACGTTAAAGTAGACGTTAATCCATGGAGGTAAACACTCAAAATTACACTCCCTCCATCCCTAAATATAGGGTGTATAGTTTTTGGCACGGAAATTAAAGAACGCACGTGGAGGGAAAATTTCACAAGTTTTTGGCACGGAAATTAAAGAACGCACGTGGAGGATAAAGAAATCTTAAAATGTTTGAAAACATGTTTCAGTCCTAAGATATCCAACAACAACAACAAATCCTTTAGTCCCGAACAAGGTGGGGTATAGGATAGAGGTGAAACCCATAAGATCTCATGACCAACTCATGGCTCTGGCACATGGATAGTAAGCTTCCATGCACCCCTGTCCATAGCTAGTTCTTTGGTGATGCTCCAATCCTTTAGTTCTCTCTTATCGGACTCCTCCCATGTCAAATTTGGTCTACCCCGACCTCTCTTGACATTCTCCGCATGCTTTAGCCGTCCGCTATGCACTGGAGCTCCTGGAGGCCTGCGCTGAATATGCCCAAACTATCTCAGACGATGTTGGACAAGCTTCTCTTCAAGTGGTGCTACCCCAACTCTATCTCGTATATCATCATTCCGGACTCTATCCTTCATCGTGTGGCCACACATCCATCTCAACATACGCATCTCCGCCACACCTAACTGTTGAACATGTCGCCTTTTAGTCAGCCAACACTCAGCGCCATACAACATTGCGGGTCGAATAGTCGTCCTGTAGAACTTGCCTTTTAGCTTTTGTGGCACTCTCTTGTCACAGAGAATGCCAGAAGCTTGGCGCCACTTCATCCATCCGGCTTGGATTCGATGGTTCACATCTTCATCAATACCCTCATCCTCCTGTAGCATTGACCCCAAATATCGAAAGGTGTCCTTCTGAGGTACCACCTGCCCATCAAGGCTAACCTCCTCCTCCTCACATCTAGTAGTACTGAAATCGCACATCATGTACTCGGTTTTAGTTCTACTAAGCCTAAACCCTTTCGATTCCAAGGTTTGTCTCCATAACTCTAACTTCCTATTTACCCCCGTTCGAGAATTGTCAACTAGCAACACATCATCCGCAAAGAGCATACGCCATGGGATATCTCCATGTATATCCCTTGTGACCTCATCCATCACCAAGGCAAAAAGATAAGGGCTCAAAGTTGACCCCTGATGCAGTCCTATCTTAATCGGGAAGTCATCAGTGTCAACATCACTTGTTCGAACACTTGTCACAACATTATCATACATGTCCTTGATGAGGGTAATGTACTTTGCTGGGACTTTGTGTTTCTCCAAGGCCCACCACATGACATTCCATGGTATCTTATCATTGAACTTCTCCAAGTCAATGAACACCATATGCAAGTCCTTCTTTTCCTCCTTGTATCTCTCCATAAGTTGTCGTACTAAGAAAACGACTTTCATGGTCGACCTGCCAGGCATGAAACCAAACTGAGTTTGGTCACACTTGTCATTCTGCTTAAGTGGTGCTCAATGACTCTCTCCCATAACTTCATTGTATGGCTCATCAGCTTAATTCCACAGTAATTAGTATAACTCTGAACATCCCCCCATGTTCTTGAAGATTGGTACTAATATACTCCTTCTCCATTCTTCTAGCATCTTGTTTGCCCTTGAAAAGCTTGATTAGCCATACTATCGCTATGTCCCTGAGGCCTTTCCACACCTCAATGGGGATACAATCAGGGCCCATCGCCTTGCCTCCTTTCATCATTTTTAAAGCGCATACTAGCCTATTAATATCCTAAGATATCCACCTCATAGAATATCTTTTTCTAACTTATCCATGTGTGCCTATTCATTGGTGTATTTTCCTCACTTTCTATCCAACTAGTGGCGGCGCGATCTATTTGTGTACATCGCAAGCACCAGATAACGGTGGTTCAAGATAGGGAGAGGATGATTGCAGCATCGCCAAAAGTAGAAAAGCACAGCTACACCTAGACCTAATTTATGTGATGGCTATATGGAAAGAATATAATAGAAGAGTATATATTTAGGCAAGCTTTTTTATGAAATAGCATATATGCACACGCACACACACACACACCCCACAACATTTCCATATATAGTGCATGACATTCCACTCTAACATTCTTGACATGTCCAAAAGAACTTCTAAATCCGAGCCAAAAGAGAAAAAAGTTATAGCTTTTCATCACCAAAAACTATAAAATAATAGCAAGACAATAAGAAAATCTATAATTACAATAATTGCAAGAAAACACACTGAAATAGTGTATACTTCTTTTTTGACTATATAAGAAAATAATTGTCTGTAATTTAATCCTTCATTTCGTCCAGCACATACCTTGGTCGAGCTGATCTATCCTTACTTTTCGCTTCTAAAAGGAAGTTAAGTAAATAACGTTTGCGCCCTTGTCAAATGTCGTAGAAACGTACTAACATTTACCTATGCCCCCCCCCCCGCGCGCTTCTTGCGTGTTATGAAAAACCTGCAGACGAGGTTAGTGGCACGCCTACCGAAGAATCCCCAATAAAGAATCAAAAGGTTGATGGTTGATCTAACACCACATATGCTTCCACGGTGAAGAATGTGCTCGGGTAGATGATAGGGGAATGTCGGTCCCAATTCTTTGATATTTGACAAAAAGGATGAAGTAGTCAACGACTTAATTTCTTCTCCAGAGCACGAATGATGGATTCATCAACTCAGCCAGTTCTCCTATGGATGAAATGATGTATGAAGAAGAATGCTATGAACTTGCTTGTAGTTACTGATTAATGATATTTTTAATTGTCTTGGCATGTTAATTTCGTCTTGTTTGGTGATGAAATGGTATTAAAAACCTTGTTTTCATTGGGACTTAAACAAGTTATTTTGGAGATGCCAAGAATGTTAAATTCTGGAAGGAATGTACTCTCATTGTTCGACATGCTGTTTGTGCATATATGCTTGGTACTTTTTTTGTTTTAGGCAGAGGAATTGACATCATTATTATGGTAAGTGTCTGATGCATGTGAGGGTGTTTCTATTTTGAAGCTAAGTTATGAATTATTTATTTTCTTTGTTGTTGTAGGCAGAAGCAATGAACATCTCATATTGTAGGCGTAATTCTATTTCTGAAATATTTCATTCAAGTTATGCCATGTAGGGATGTTTATTTATTACTAATTTCTTGCAGTTGGTCGGATACTTTTGTGCTCCTTTTGTGTACCAAGCTTCCGTTTTATTTGGTGGGCTTTGTAATATTTATAGCAACATTGTCTAGAATTAAGTAACCATGTGTATTTTCTGGATCTATGCTCACTTTAGCATGTAAACTCCTTCCACAACCAAAGTGTCTAGCTTGCATGTGCCTATAAGAGAGCGGAAGTGTTGTTGTTATTTCTCCGGTACTTCTAGGGTGCTTTCTTATCTCCTGATGAAGAGGTTCACATTTTAGGTATGTAATCCACATGTAGAAGGTTTTGCAACCATGGTATTAATTACAGAGAGTGATCACTTGAATTACTTCTGATGCAAATTTTAATAGCCTCTGGCATATCTTAGCTTGACCTTCAACTGGGTGGGGAGCTTTGTTAGGATGGGCTGCTATCGAAGGCAGCCTAGATCCTGCAGTCATCCTTCCACTGTATACTGCTGGTATATGCATATCAGGTATTTTCCTAGTGGTGTTCTTTCATATGTAAATTGAGCAAAAACGGCATTAAGGTTTGGAGATTCGGCCAAGCAATGGATTGGTGCCTTTGGTGCTGCATCAATTGGCAGCTTGGCGCTCAGTGGCCATAATGTTGATCTTGGTTGGTGCTCCTTATCAGATGGCGGAGTGTTCTATGAAGAATTAAATGTTTTTGACATAACATTGACTACATACTTTAATCATGTGGAATAGGACATAGTCTACCAACTCAGCTGGGCAGTTGGTAGACTTATCTGATCACGCAGATTGCAACAGGCAGGAAGTAAGTTTCTTCAGATTGAAACCATGGAGATTTAGAACAAATGGTGTGTTCATTGGTTTGTTAGACGTACCATTACTAAGTGCTTAGACTCAATATGTCTAATCCCTTCTCTGCTGGTTTGTCTCAAATAAGTGGTTTGGAGCTCTGGTATTTATTGGAATTTTGTTCAGGCGACTTGCATCGTGATACATACATGCATACATCAGGTATGTTGTTCTCTGTAGGATTTTGATAGTTCTAATATAGAACCAGTACATATTTCTGACTAGTACGAGAAGGAAAATTAGAAAGGACAATCAGACTGTCTTAACCTTGTAATCTGCTAGATGCAGTCTACTGCAGACTTAACATTTGTATGTTTTTGTCTCTCTGTTGTAACATGTGCTTTTCTCAGTTTCTCCACCACTCACAAATCTTCGGAAATGTTAAAAGTCTGACATCGGATTTTTACCATGTGAAAACAAATAAAATTGCCATGCTTGTGCATAAGGATTTGCCATATTCTAAGGTGAAAATTGTCATGTGGCATAAAAAATCAACAGAAAAATTGCCATGTTGGAGCATTTTCCTTAATTTACATATTTTTATAAAGTTCAAAGGTTTTTCATGAATTCTAGAGATCTTAGAGCAGTTAACTGAATATATGATCATTTCACACAAATTAGAGCATTGTGTCTCAATTTTAGAGCATTTCCCTGAATTTAACTTATTAAATCGCATTAATGCTGAATTTATATATAGCTTTTCATTCATTACATATATGTTCAAGCAATCACAAACTAGTGCACTTACTCTGCCCCAGCAACAACAACACCCTCTCAGACTCCTCCAGCAGCAACAACACATCTCAAACTGCTTCATCTTCAGTGCCTGCCTGCACAAGCTAACAAGTTTAAACCTCCTAAAAAAGATTTGCAACTGTTGATGATGTACCATCTTCAGTACCAAATCAACATCTGCTGTCAGAGAGAGATGAAGAGGGGCAAAAAGGGGAAGTGATGCATCTTCAGTGCCAACATATTCCTGTTTCACATGTTGTTCTTGTTGTCTAAGATGAAATTGTCCTGTTTTATGTTGCAAATGTTGTCACACATCTATGGAAATGCCAGGAATATTTGCGGTTACATTGCCATGAAAATGCCAGAAATATTTTTGCTATATGTACAACATTATAATCTCTCTTCTCTCATATCTGGCCCAATAACAGCAATCTCTTCATTCTTCTCTTTCCGTTGATCTTGCAGAGCAACAACAAGCTCTTCTCTTCATGTCTGTTCTTGAGAGCGAGTCACATTTTCGTCAGAACGCAGCCCCTAAACTTCATCGCATAAACCGCCAAATAGATCACTAAGAAACATAAACAAGAAACATAGTCAATGCCAAATCATGTCATTCAACATACCCACACCCACTGGTATGTTCATTTGTCTCAACAGAAATCAATCAGAACAGACGAGGAGAAAAAAAGCAGCAACCCAGAAGATGCATGTCTGCATTTTTGGCCTCAAACAGCCGCAAGGCCCAAACTAGACTAGGATTTTTTAGATGAAATTAGACTAGGATTTGATGGTTCAGAGTGCTAATTTTAGGAAATCAAATGTTAAGTTTTGATTTGGCTAACCTCTACAAGTTCAAGGTTTAAAATAAACCTTACATGCTAAAAGAAAAAAGTTAGGTGCAAAGCGTGGAATGTACATCCATGGCTATAGGCCAACTTCCAATGGGATGTTTGGAAAGAATCAAATGAAGATGTAATCAGTAAATCAAAAGGGAACCCAGATAATACTAGGAGTAGCTCTGAGAAAATGGAAATATGTATACTACGCTTTTAAAGAAAAGAACAGCCTGTAAGCATCAATGGTTTGAACTGTGTGTTACGGGAAGCGTAGATCCAGCGTTGTTTGATCTGGGGCTTTGTAGGCTGAATATATATTTAAGGGGAAATGAAAAATGGTATGGATCACAAGGATGATTCCCGCCGCAGTGAATGATTAAGCTGTAACACATGCGAGTGCGAGAAGATACGCAATTTTTCAGCAAAAAACATTTAGCCAGTAAATGAAACCCTTGCAGTAACGCTAGAGTAACCTGTTTGTTGTACAAGAACAAATCAGAAAACGTTATCTACCAAACCTAACAGCACAAAACTTTTCCAACTGGATCATTGTGATGTCATAACACAAAAATGGCATATCAGCAACATGCACATAAACAGAAAACCTTCAAGCTACTGTAAAGCAAATCCATCGGCTGACTTTAGATGCATTTCCACCAAAAGGAAAAAGATGCAACAGAGCAAAACAAACATTTTCTCTATCAGTCACTCATGCTTGCTCTCTTGAACGCGGTAAGGTTCCTTTTGAGAGAATTGACAGCAGATAGCAGCTTCAGTTTCTCCCCATCATGTTTCCGATTCGTCTACTCAGAAGATGCATCATCTGGATTCCCCGGAGGTGATTCCTCCACAGGCGGTTCACTATCCAATGTGCCTACATCTGCATGCGCACCCTTCTTCCTGTCTTGTTTTCGCATGAAGGTGGCACTCCTGCACAAAATCATTCACGGTAAGCATAAATTAACACTATGGAGATCATGCAGATTATACACTAGCAGGGTAGAAATATGATGATTATGGAATCTGGTGGTACCTCAGTAGGATCCAATGCAAATAGATGATTCTCCAACATGGCTGAGAACCTCGGGCCGTCTGTGTTGATATCTATCACAGGAAGTTTGTCCTCAACACAATCCTTGCCCTTTTTGCCCTTCTTACTCTTGCCCTTTGCACCATTGGCTGCATCCTGGTCAGCAGCAGCCAAGAGCTCCAACTCTTCTTTAGTGGCTTCTGGCTCAAAATGTTCCTCTGGAAGCTTATTATCCTTTAATTTTCCTTTGACCTTCACCTTCTGTTTCTTGATTGGCTTAACTTCTTCACCCACCTTTTCATCCTCAAAGAAATCATTATTTTCATCAGCTCTATTCTCGTCACAATAGTCATCATCATCCTTTGACAACCCCTTCCTAGCTTTCGGTTTCTCCTTCATTTTTCCTTCGTGCATCTCCCAGACAGTCTTCGTCTCAGTGCTCTTTCTCTCAAGGATACGTTTGCTGAGGTCCTCAAACTCCATGTTGAATGTTATCTCCATGTCCTGGTCATCAGTTTGTTCCTTATCAGATTTATCTCCTTGTAGTAAAAGAGCCAACCTTTCCTTGTTTACTAACTTTCTTTTCGCTATACCATTTGGCAGAGACTCATCGCCAGAATCGTGTACATCATCATCTGATGCACTGTCATCACTTGGTAAAAACATTTTAGGGTCATCTAACCGCAACAGAAAAAATTGAAGCCGTCAAAGATGGAAAAATCTAGGACAAGAAACGATGACCAAAAGATTGAAAATTTTCACGAGACAAAAGGGTAGGAAAATTCATGGCATCATTATCAAGTTATGCCAATTTGTAAGAACAACAAGTGTACAAAGAGTCTACAATGAAAAAAAACAGTAATTTGGCACAGCTGTTCAAAGAAGATTCTATAACAATACAAGAGTCAACAATGATAATGTATTTTCTCTATTATTAACTAGTGCTAACTGCCTGTCCTGACAGGTTTTGTAACAATAGCAAACCCATAGTTATGTGATTTTGTAATAACAGCAAGTGTGCACTGTACAACTCCAGCTTTTCCAAGAATATACATATACGTATGTAAGAAGAGATTTTGCAATGTTAGGCTATGGTCTACTCTCATAGCTTCACTAGTGATTATCATGACACTGGGTTTACCTACCTTAATATCTATAAAGTCAACAAGTAACTGATTTTTTTTCAAAATGGAGGCAAAAGATTTGCGTTGTTGGTCGCGAGATCTTATGGGTTTCACCTCTAGCCTACCCCCCCCCCCCCCCGAACTTGTTCGGGACTAAAGGCTTTGTTGTTGTTGTTGTTGTTGTTGTTTTGTTTTGGAGGCAAAAGATTTGCCTCATCGATTAATTAAGCAGAAGAGAATTGCCTAGTTAATAAAAAAACCGGGCGAAAACCGATACAAACCAACCACATGTGGATTACTCACAGAGCATGCATAAGCGCATGATCAACCCGACAACCATAGCCAAGACGTAAGGACCACCAACCCGCACACTGCTACATTGCAAACAAGCCCCCAACAAGAGTAAGTCGGTCGAAGGCCACGGGCACCACCAAATCCACGAAGACAAGCCAGACCATAAGGACAACCCAAGAGACTGATGACCAACCATCAAGCAGCTACAGACGCCTTTCCTGTGGCACCACTCTTCTTTCTTTTGCTCTTGAGAGCCTCCTCCACAATCACCTTACCAGATCTAGGGCTATTTGCCTCCAAATGTTTGAACAAGATGTGAATCTCCATCTGGAAGAGAATCTCATTGACCTTGTCATGCACAGAAACCTGCCCAGTGGTCTAGTGCGAGTGGGTGACCGCAACATCGGAACCTTCACGCTCCACAAAGGTGAGCGGTTGGTTGGGCTCCAAAGTATTAGGCACCAATGTACTAACCGCCTCAACATCATCAGCCACAAATAACACTGACACGATGGACTTAGGTGCCTCCAGTTGGTCACATGACAGAGGCGAATCATGTCCCTCTACCGGGGTCTCCGATGAGCCAACCTCCACATGATCCATAGATTGAGGCGAAGCAGGTCTCGCACATAGTTGTTGAAGCTCGGGCATGATCTGCAACACAGGGCGATGACCATGGCAATGGCCTCGCTTACGGCGGCAGACATCGATGACGAGTTGTCCGCAGCTTGAGGGGAGAAACAAGCATAGAGCTCTTCACCCCTGTTCTCCACTGAGCCACCAAGCCACCAACAACATCAACCTACCTAGAAGGACGTGACGTAGGAGTGGACTGCAACACAACCGACACAAGAGAGAGCTTGTCCAGGGCCGCCTCCGCCCTCTCCAGAAAGCTCCCAACACGAATCAGCAGCTCGGCCTGAGAGTTGCTAGAGTGGATTGCGGCAACACATCGGTTGGGTTTACCGATCCAACGTGAGCAGAAACAATCGGCACCCAGGACCCACGATGAAGCGCCTTGTAGGGGGTGTGGATTCCATCGGACCCCCACAAAAATGTGGTTCCTACCATCGGACCCAATGTGATTTTCAGTTTTAAGTCAGCAAACAAAATGAGCCGACCTGATCCTCTTTGAACTTGCACTTGAAGATCTTACGATCTGGTTCATCATCATCCCAGGTGAGCTTAACTTTGCTAGGTTGCAAAGCGGGAGTTTCAAAATAAGGCTCCTTGTAACTAGGAGGTGCCTGCATGAAGTCAAGCAAGTACCAAACTGAAAAGATCTCTTTTAGCACAAGTGAAAGGTAATTTGTACCCAAATAGCATCATAACTTTGAAAAGCGATATGGAAAGAAACATAATAGAATCATCAGCTACTGAAAAGAGAAACTTTGATGCTGGCAAATGCAAACAGTTTAATATGCCCACCAACAAATATGGATGCAGGTACAATCTATCAAAGTAAGGTACCTCTATAGCTACATCACGAGCAGCGCGCTTGAACTCCATAGAGTCACGAATAAACTGCAAATCAAACACGTTTGCCGTTTTCAAGAACTCAGTCCCATCAAGAGTCGTGTATAGGTGATTCACAGTTGCACTGGAATCACATACAACAACTGCATAGTAGTACCTGCAGCAAGATCAACACAATCATCAGAGAGATAACTGGGCAACCCTTGGCAAACAGTAACATTTTCATGTGGTTCATATGAAAGAAGGATGGACAAGGCTACTTGGACATATATGCATGCAATCCCAAACATGTGAAGCAGAAGCCACCGTAGTTGCATTTATAGATAGGATTTAACCATTTTAATAGTTAAGTTAATGATGTCTACTACACAACCTTCTTCTTGTAGACGTTGTTGGGCCTCCAAGTGCAGAGGTTTGTAGGACAGTAGCAAATTTCCCTCAAGTGGATGACCTAAGGTTTATCAATCCATAGGAGGCGTAGGATGAAGATGGTCTCTCTCAAACAACCCTGCAACCAAATAACAAAGAGTCTCTTGTGTCCCCAACACACCCAATACAATGGTAAATTATATAGGTGCACTAGTTCGGCGAAGAGATGGTGATACAAGTGGTATATGGATAGTAGATAAAGATTTTTGTAATCTGAAAATAGCAAGGTAAATAATGATAAAAGTGAGCACAAACGATATTGCAATGATAGTAAACAAGGCCTAGGGTTCATACTTTCGCTAGTGTAAGTTCCCTCAACAATGATAACATAATTGGATCATATAACTATCCCTCAACATGCAACAAAGAGTCACTCCAAAGTCACTAATAGAGGAGAACGAACGAAGAGATTATGGTAGGGTACGAAACCACCTCAAAGTTATTCTTTCCAATCAATCCGTTAGGCTATTCCTATAAGTGTCACAAACAGCCCTAGAGTTCGTACTAGAATAACACCTTAAGATACAAATCAACCAAAACCCTAATGTCACCTAGATACTCCAATGTCACCTCAAGTATCCGTGGGCATGATTATACGATATGCATCACACAATCTCAGATTCATCTATTCAACCAACACATAGAACCTCAAAGAGTACCCCAAAGTTTCTACCGAAGAATCATGACGAAAACGTGTGTCAACCCCTATGCATAGGTTCATGGGCGGAACCCGCAAGTTGATCACCAAAACATACATCAAGTGAATCACGTGGTATCCCATTGTCACCACACATACGCACGGCAAGACATACATCAAGTGTTCTCAAATCTTTAAAGACTCAATCCGATAAGATAACTTCAAAGGGGAAACTCAATCCATTAAAAGAGAGTAGAGGGGGGAGAAAACATCATAGGATCCAAATATAATAGCAAAGCTCACGATACATCAAGATCGTATCACCTCAAGAACACGAGAGAGAGAGAGAGAGAGATCAAACACATAGCTACTGGTATATACCCTCAGCCCCGAGGGAGAACTACTCCCTCCTCGTCATGGAGAGCACATGGATGATGAAGATGGCCACCGGAGAGGGATTGCCCCCTCCGGCAGGGTGCCGGAACGGGTCTAGATTGACTTTCGGTGGCTACGGAGGCTTCTGGCGGCGGAACTCCCGATCTATTGTGCTCCCCGATGTTTTTAGGGTATATGGAGATATATAGACGGAAGGAATACGTCAGGGGGGCCACGAGGGGCCCACAAGGGTGGAGGGCGTGCCCAGGGGGGTGGGCGCGCCCCCCTACCTCGTGGCCTCCTCGAAGCTTCCCTTAGGTGCAATTCAAGTCTTCTGGGCTTCTTTCCTTCCAAAAATAGGTTCCGCGAAGTTTCAGGTCAATTGGACTCCGTTTGTTTTTTCTTTTCTTTGAAACCCTAAAACAAGGTAAAAAACAGAAACTGGCACTGGGCTCTGGGTTAATAGGTTAGTCCCAAAAAGATATAAAAGTGTATAATAAAGCCCATAAACATCCAAAACAGTAGATAATATAGCATGGAGCAATCAAAAATTATAGATACGTTGGAGACGTATTAGTTAACAACGCGAAGATTATAGACTATGGTTAAAATTTCATGCAAAGTCTGCTCAGTAAGTCCCGGAAAAACATATAAATAAACGGGATAATAATCGGTAAAATCTCTGCTGTGTTGCTAACCTCAGTCTGTTTAGCTCATAAGTACGCAGACTATTGTTCTTGGTCTCGGGGTCATGTTCACTATCATCTTTGCCATCAACATCATCGTTATCATCGTCTTTATCCTCATCGTTATCATCTTCCCCATAATCACCACCATCATCCTCGTCCTCATCGGCACCAAGAAGAGTAGATGGGACTTGTGTTGTCTCAGTATTCATGCACTCCAGTCCAAATTCTGATGGATATATGGAGACTGATAGAACTCGCCCACCTTTCGCGACGCAAGATGTCATCACCATATACAAGTCCACTGCCTGTTGAAGGGAACAAAAAAAGGAATAAATATCATTGAACCCAGGGATGAGAAGGGGTTGTTTGGATCTTTAGTTTAGCAACAACAAAAAAACAGGGTATCATAAGTTAAATTTGGACTATTAAGTATCAAAATATATTTTTCGGTTGCTATAAAAATCACAGGAAGTGCTTTAATACTTAACCAAACAAAAAATGCACATATTTAAATGCAAAAACAAGTATTACATGTGTATTTGTGTGAGGGGATTACCTTCAAAGTCTTGGAATTTAGTTCCATCCTAAGGGCTCGAATTCAGATTCCCTACCCAAACAAGTCGTCAGGGATAAGTTTTAACTGATGTTGTGAGGTTATATATCAAGTTTTAGGGCTCAATGGCTGGCTAGTGGCTACCAACTCAAAGTCAACCCCAAATCAAACCCAAATACCCAATCAGTCATCTGTTACTCTGATGGACATTCCCTGCTAATTCGGCTTATGCCACCACCATTGCTTTAGTGCACACAGCTCTGCTGACAAGAGCATTATGAGTGCAGGCCACTTCGTTTTTGCAGATGCCAGATGCGTTGAAGCTGTTGTGTTCCACTACTGTAACAGGGAAGCACCTCCTATCGGCTGGATACTTGACAATTAGCACCTAAGACGCAAAGAAATGATGGTAGTTAGTAGTTACAGTGTTTTGAGTATTAGATAGATATGGTCCAGTTTAACTATGTATATACAGGTCATCATTATGTGGGGATATCTGGACCAAAGAACCCAGTAATTTGACACCACTTCAGATTTTGTTCTTAATCCTGAATTCTATATTTGGCGCAGTTATCTCTCAACTAAAAACATGTGAATTTTACTGCTAGAAATTTCACCTGTTCTCAACAAAACAAAAATAATAGAAATGAAAATATCCTTAAGCTAAATAACATGAATCCATGGATCATGAACGTAAAAACCTAGAAAACAACATATATTTCTTTTTCTTTCAAAACTCCTACTGTTTTACCAGAATCTATTAAAAATTGTGATCTAAACAGAACCTAGAAGTTTTATAAGTTTGTAATAGATATTCAAATGCGTTAACAGTGCTGCAATGCATGTTAACCTTACAGGAAAGAAACATGTTGGCCTCAAACACATTCTTTCAAGTGATTCTCAAGCAACTGAAATAATAAAATTTCCTTTTGAACATGGCTGAAATTGTTTAGGAATAAAGGATTAATTCTCAAGATGATAGAAACTTAATGAATTGTTACACACCTTAATATTATCCCAGTCCATATTAACAACAACAAGCCTGTGCTCCTTGTGCTTCCTTTTGGCCTCGTTGCGGAGAGACGCTTCGTCGGCAGTAGGACGCTCGTGCTTCTCCTTCCTGTGCTTTTCCTCATTCTTGGAGTTTGATTTCTTGCCCTTCTTTGCACCCTTGAGGTCGACGAAGTTGCCCCGCGGAGGCGGAGCCATGGCAGTTGCTGCTAGGGATTCAGTGGCGGCGAGCAAGAGGTCCTCGGGGGCGAGTAGCGGGCTAGCGGCACGGATGGACAGGTTCCACGCGATTATGGGCCGGCCGATTTTTGCTTCGTGCGTGAATTCCTCCATGTCCGGTTTTCCGGCGGTGCGCACCATGTCACCTCAAAAAACAATAGATTCATGTCTGAATTTTCATTGGTTTTTCTGTCATCCTTTTTATTTCACGAAAATATTTTTGTTTAATAAGAAATTTTTAGTCTGAATTTATTAAATATATATTATGAGTAAATCATGAATAAATATTTATGAATTTTGAAATGATCATGCTTTTAAAAACTAGTCGAAAAATTTGTAAAACTTTAATAGATTAAAAAATGTCATGAGTTAATAGAAATATTTGTCAACTTTAAAATTATGCGAGTGGAGGAGGGGGCCCTGGGCGTGGAACAAGACGTCCTACAGGTACTTGTGTGTGGCCTACTGCCACAGCGCGCGGGGCGGCCGGTGCAATAGCGTCGGCTGCTGCCACATCAATATCCCGTCGGCGCTCACCAACACCTGGATGAGGTTCATGTTTATGTAGATGTTTTATGTAGATATTGATGAGTGCAAGCAGGCACAATTACATTCATGCTTCGGCAAGGGCGTGTTTGGTTACATTGTCAATCCAGCCTGGCCCGGCGAACCTGGCTCTAGTGAGCCGGTTGGAGGGGATGCGGGCAAAAAAATCCAGATGCACATAGTTTGGTTGTCTGCATGTACCTAGTTGCATGAGACAACCATGTTTGACCCGCCGTTTGGTTGCCCGCATTGCATTAGATGCACATATGACATGGTGTTTGGTTGCAACCTGCATAAGGTGTTGTCACCATTTCTAACTAGTGGTGAGCTTACCACACACAATCTGAACATGTAGTGCCAGCTAGTTAAACAAATGACAGTTCATCCTAACTACTATCAAATGACAGTTCAAATTATTAAGAGTCATTAGCTAAATAGGGGATAGTTCATCGGTGTTGCTGTTACCAAATCTTCATCCTCTTCTTCTTCTGCTGCTGCTTCTGCTACTGATGCTTCTTCTTCTTCTTCTTCCATCTTCTTCAAATCCTGCACTAACCTCTGTTAAGCCACATTGCCTCTGCCCACTCCAACATTTTGTTCTTACAAGCGTCATTGTCAAATGCCTCCACACCATGGCAGGAGCTAACAACATCGTCAGGCTCGACTTCTTCCTCCTTAGGCACGTGTTCATCAAAGACCCACTGGAGGATCCAGTTATGTAGAATGCAACAAGCAAGAACAAGCTTAACCTAAGTGGAGTATGGATGGAATTGCTTCTGATCCAGGATCTTAAACCTATTCTTCCAAGCTCCAAATGTCCTCTTAACAGTTACTCTAAGGCTGGAGTGTCTGAGATTAAACAGCTCCTATGTAGTTCTAGGATAGTTCCTACCAGAGAACTCGTTGAGATGGTACCTGGTTTTCCTGAAGGGTGGAAGAATACCCGGCCGACATGCATAGCCAGCATCTCCAAGGCAGAACTTGCCGTTGGGGATGTTGATCCCATCGGGTCGACTCATGTTGTCACTGAGAATGTTAGCATCATGCGTTGACCCCTCTCAGCCAGCCTGCACATATGTGAACTTTAGATCAAAGTCAACAGCAGCAAGCACATTCTGACTTGTGTACTACTTCCTCCCCCTGTATGCTATAGACTATGACCTAGGAACTCTGGCAGTGACATGATTACCATCTATTGCCCCAATGCAATCCTGAAAATGGCATCACAAGCCTGTGTTAGTGCTCAACTTGAACAATACAAGCATATCAAGCCATGAAATGTGTATATTTTCAATGGTCACCTTGAAGTATGGATACCATCTTGGGCTTCTGTGAATCTTGGGTGGAATCTGGCCAGATGGTCTCCTGATCATCTCTCCTCTAAGCTCCCCAATAGCAAAAAGCACCTTCTTGAAGTACCTAGAGATGGTATCCATTGATCTCCTCAACGTGTTGTGAATGACCTTGAACCTCTGGTTATGGCCAACAACATGGAGGAAAATGGCCACTTGCTCTTCGACACATGTGTTGATGTTATCTTGTAGCAGCCCCCTACTCCCGAAGGTCCCGACAAGCCTGGCAAATGGTGCTCTTTTCATTCGAAGCATCCGCAAAGCCTCGACGTCATTGCAGTTCTAGATGCAGTTCAGATTTTGGATCCTCTCCTGTTCCCGGACAAAGAATGGACCATAGCGGATCAAAGGTCTCCCAGCACGACGAACAGCTCTCCGGTGCATGAACATGACCCATGCCTGAATCACACTAATCAGGGTTATTGCCTGAATTATCAGCCTCATCCGTGCGCCCATAACCTAGTCGACATCGACGGTTCATTCAGTGGGAAATGGATCCTACACCTAGCCTAACGGCCTAACCACCGAGCTAACAAAGGGGAGGGGTGCTGCTTACCGGCATTGGAGATGAGGGCAGCGTAGGGGGAGCCATATCACAGACAAGGTCGACCAGGCGGTGGCCAATAGCAAGGGGAGCACCAGATCCGCCGCAAACGCCGCCGCCTCTTCCGCCGCTGCTGCAGTCACCCCCCGCCGCCTCTAGCGCAGATCTGAAATCGTAGCCGTCACCGGTGGTGAGGCAGTAGGGAATAAAGGGGGGTAGTGGCTATGGGTGAGCGAGTGAAAGGGGGTGAGCCTAGATTTGGCGCCGAGACATCGCTAGATTTCCATCTCCCGTCATCCCCCTCTCCCTCGTGTCGCACCCGCCCGTGCGACCTCGCACCGCACTCAGCCTGGCTCGCAAGAAACTGCCGATCCGAGCATTTCCAGCGAGCCAGGCTCTAGGCTGCTTTGAGAAGCGTGCGATGCAGGCCCAATAGTGAGTCCATGCAACCAAATAGGCCTCTTCCTTCCCATGCGGGCCTGGTTGGGCTCGATGCGGGCAACCAAACACGCCCCAAGTGTACCAACATCGACGGGTCTTTCGATTGCATGTTCCCATGAGGATTCCAAGGCAACGCCACCCAACGTAATGGATGTGTCAAAGTCTATGAACACAGGTGAGGACCATTGTACTTAGTTTTTTTACCTTCCTTAGGATCACATATATATAGTTTTAAGACAAGTGCACTCCATTCTCAAATGTTAGTCTTTTTTTATTTTCGAAAAGGAGGTTAAAACCTCGGCCTCTCCATCAATCGATGCATACGGCCATCTTTATTTATTATTCAACAGAGATCTAACAAGAACATAAATCAAGCCACCCAAAGCCACTACTCACACCTACAAAACTCGATAATGTGGAGTACTCTCACTCCCCATATCTAAAACTGGTGTCATCGCCGATCCATCCACATAATGTATCGGAACGAATAGCCAGTGTAGCAGACCTAAAGCGTACACCACATGAACACGTTTTAGAAGCCGCTATCATCATCGGACCGCTAACCCATCTTTAGGAGAGAGATCTGCATCATCCTTGCCAATTCGTCCATCCGTCGATGCCACCACGGCGCCCAATGGCGTCACTAGCCTACACTCGTCCATCCAGACGCGAAGATTCTGGAGGATCTGTCACGCGTAGCACCTGCCGACCAGACATGACACAGCGTAGCACCTGCCGACTAGGCATGACTTGACATCTCCACCAAAGCTCCATGCAAGACGAAGACGCTCCACCTCATGCCTCTGTCTTCCAGCGCTGCTCCACCAACGATGCTCTCAAGAAAGAAACGACACATAGTACCGCCATTGTCTGATCTGGAAGACCAGATCCTAGGGTTTTTCCCTAGAGTAGCATGAGTGGGTCGACAAAAGTTACACGATGATGCCTTCATCAAGGTAATGGCGCAGAACGCTGCCATCGCCTGCCCTCGGCTCGGTTTTCACCGGCAACTCTGTCTTCCTGATTCATACCCGGGACTAGATGACGGATCTCGAGATCTAGTTATCCAGCCTAAGGCCGACCACCTCTGATGGAGGAGATGGCCACCACCGCCGGTTGCACCGGCCAAATCAGATCTGGCCAGACGCGCCGCCGAATAGTCCACCAGGCCCTCCACACTGCTACCGCCGATCCGCCGCCCGATGGCACGCCGCCGCTGCCGCCCGCAGCCACCGCCATTCGCGGTACAGTGATGCGCCGCACATGCAGCTACCATCGCCCAAGGCAGGGCCAGCCACCACGCCGCCGCCTGCCGCAACCATCGCCGCCGTGACACATAGATTGGATCGGCTGCACCACCACGCGTTTAAGGGCATCGCACCACCCCTAAGACGCGGGGGACAGGGGGTCCCCCGCCACCGTCGTCGGCCTCTGGGTTTAGCCCGGTGGCATCCTCCGACAGCGGCGGAGGGAGGGGAAGAGGGAGATCGCGGCCCCGATGGCTAGGGTTTGGGCGCCGCCCGAGTCGCCCGAGTAGGGGCGACGCATGGGGCTTTCTTTAGCTAATCTGCTTGTTAGCTTTTTGCTGAGGCTGCGCTTGGATCGCCTCATCAGAGCGGCAGAAATCCGGCATGGCAGTACCTCAGCACCCAAATGTTAGTCTTTTTAGGTTTACTCAAAGTAAATGCTCTTTAAATTTTACCAAGTCCATCATAATATTGCCAATATCTATAACAAAAAACTAGCTTCATCAACCAATTATTAAACATGTTGTTATGATGTTTATTCAGTGTCAAAGATGTGTGGATATATTTTTATATTTGTTTTGTCAAACTTTAAAAGGTATGATTTTAAATAACCTTACAATGACTAACATTTTGGAAATTAGGGAGCAAGTGCAACAATATCATTCCTTCTCGATTATATTTACAAACTCCCTTTTATTGTCTTAAATTCGACCAGTATTTTCATGTGAGTTAGCTCTGTGTATTGGGTCCTAAGCCATGCAAAACAGGGTAGGATACATGAATAAGAAGCTATTATCAACTATGCAATGCAGATGCAATTCACATTTCTGCTAACAAAATTAGATTGTAAAAATACATTATGGCAAGTGCCGACAACCTTGAATAAAGCAATTGTATCACACAACCGCATAAGAACGGAATCACACAATTGTATAAGAGTGGAATGGGGTCATCATTCATACAAAAATATAATAAAAAATTCCACAACAACATGCACATTTTTAGATCCATAGAAAAACTAATAAGGCCATCCAGAATATATGTACGGTTAAACATTCCATGACAATAACAATCAAGGTAGTACAAAGAACAGCCGAAGTGTTTCCCGCAAAAAAAACCATTCCATGACATTATATAATTTAACACTCGCACTAATAGACAATTCTAGTCCAAAATTGTAAAAAAAATCAACACTCTCTCTGGTTGCACACTCTTTTTGCATCATTTTCCTTGTGATCTACATGGGATTTGGTACCTAGCGGGTTATCGTACTTACCAAAGTTAGTTACTGTCCCTCTTTATAGTTGGGTTACTTGGATATGCGATCAATTTTTCTGAATACTTTGAACTTTTAGAAATCTGAACCTAGTATAAACAATTGATTATAGGTCTACCAGTCCCATAGTTGGTATCTCTCTCATTTCCAAGACTCAACCCCTAAAACCAGCCTCGTATCTCTTCCCTCGCCTATTTGAGTTATGGCATCCCAAACCCTATACTCACGCTCCACCATTCTTTTTTTGCAGGTTTAGTCATTGGTCTATCAGTTTCTAGTGGCCCAACTATTGTACTTTTATTTCTCGGCTCATTGATAATAATCCGCAAGTTTAAGCATCAAAGTGAAAAAAGGTGAGACAAAAGTTCTTCAATCAAAATCGTGGACAATTGTTGCAACAACTAGTATCACATAGGTCAGACATTGCAGAGAGAATGACCATTCCTCGTAAGCTTGGTGGTGGAGGTCATGGTACTGTGTACAAAGGAATTTTGTCAGATTTGCATGTTGTTGCCATCAAAAAGTCAAAATATTGTGGTCAAGAGAGAGATTAACGAGTTTATAAATGAAGTTGCCATACTCTCATAGATCAATCATAGGAACATCGTAAAGCTTTTTGGATGTTTCCTTGAGACAGAAGTTCCTTTGTTGGCTTATGAGTTCATTTCCAATGGAATCCTATGTGATTATCTTCACAAGAAACCACTAAGATCAGTACGTTGTTAAGACATATTAAGGATTGCAACAGAAATTGCCAAAGTTCTTGCTTACCTTCATTCGGGTATTTCTGTCCCTGTAATACATAGAGATATCAAGTCTAGCAATATACTTCTTGATGATGCATTGACAACAAAGGTGTCTGACTTTGGAGCTTCAAGGTACATTCCCAAGGACCAGGCAGGGATAACAACTATGGTGCAAGGCACTTTAGGATATTTAGATCCCACATAGTTTTATCATGGTCGTCTAACAGAAAAGTGTTTTTTTTATAGTTTTGGAGTAATTCTTATTGAGTTGCTTACAAGGCAGATGCCAATTATGTACAGATCATCTAAAGGTGATGGGCTTGCTGCACAATTCATTGAACTACCTGCAAAAGATAAATTGGTAGAAATAGTGGATTCACAGGTCAGGGAGGAGGGAGGTAGCCAAGTAGAAGTAGCCGCTCTAGCTGTGTCATGTAGAAAGCTAAGAGTAGAGGCACGACCAACCATGAGGTCAGTGGAGATGACACTAGAATCCCTTCAAGGACCCGAGGAGCGTGATCTGCTTAGGGACAAATTGCAAGCAGAAACAAATGACATGAGTTATTTGGCAGCAAGACATACATCGCTTATAAGAAGGACAAGCTTGGAGAACATGAGTAGGCAATCTAGTCAAGAAGAAGAGTTTGTGTTGTCCGCGAGCTACCCTCGATAGTCGTTCTTAGAGTTTACATGTGTAAGAGTTGTTCTGCTTGTTGCTTGTTGTATAACATGTGTTCAGATATGTGTAGAATATTATGTGTACAAGTTCTACTACAGTTGGACTTGTAATAAGCGGAGGGTTAACTGTTAAAGTAGAACATGTATAACCCGGGCTTATTATATAAGGGCACCACAGGTAGCCAAATAGACTAGAGATAAACTGGTGGGTTGGGCAAATATCATGAGAGAAACTGCCAGGGTACTCGTGGTAGGGGTGGCCGGACCGGCCATGGCAGCAGTGGTTGAAAACCTATCTGATGGCCTCAGTGAGCTTATAGTCAATTATACTATGTCGATTTAGCACATGGAAGAAACGTTTGTAATCAATACCTCAGGGATAAGCCATGACGGTGAATCTCGTTAACAAATCTTGGTGATGTTTCTTGTACTTGTGTGATAAGTTGTCTTCGGTGGATCGACGTGTTTCCAACAACATCCAGATATGTTCAATAAGTTCAGACACTATGGTGAACTGTAGCATTTGCATGATGTCAAAATAATTGACACTGATGTGTTCTATCAAAAGTGGAGGTAAAAAATAGCCGTGATGTTGTCCTGATTCGAGCAAATGCACCCCTAGTATATTCAAAGAAACGAGTTAGGTCTCTCAAATTAAATACGACACAAAACAAATGTGGTGAGTAAGTGAAAAGAAGTCCAAACCTCTTCTAGTTGTATAGCAGTCTAACAAGAACTCATGAGTTGCAAATAACCAAAACCTTAAACAAAATGTAAATAAACCAACCTTCAGTTGAACATTGTCAATCTGCTGGTAAGTAAAAAAGTCCTATAAACCATTGCCATATTGCAAATATATGCATCTTTGCTAAAACTAGTAGCAGATTGCTCAACGATAAATCACACTTCATACAAGGTAAACATAAAAATTCTTCAAATGGGGTCTTTACAAGGTGATCGACATAGAATGCAGAGAGCCATAGAGAGAAATTAAACAATGACTGATAACTTATTTGTGGTGTCCAATCTGAGGGAAATAAAAGCAAATTAGTGCCATTTTGACAACAAAACTCTGAACCTAACACCACACTCATTTCTGTTATTGACACTAGATTGGATCTTTCACTAAGAAAAAACTACAAGAAAACCTCTACCTCTGTGCTACTCAGCGGCTACATCAGGCTTAATAAGTTAAGGAGCATGATCTAAAAAATGACGCCAAAAATACCTTGAACAAATTGGCAATGTTCCTCTTTTTAGAGATTATATGTATTTTGTTAGTAATGCATCATATCTGATCCTGCCAGATCTAAGTGGGATCCTTACTATGGAAAAGTTTATAGTCCATGAATGCTCAACTACCTGATGGTAATAATCAATTTTGAGCCAAACAAAAAGATCTATTATTAGGGGTTAAAGCCCCACACTGTAACATAAGAGGAGTGTGTTCATCGTGTGCCTTTGCTAAAGCAGGCAGAAGAGTAGTAGTGGGAAAATGTGCATCTCAACAAGTGGAAACAAATATCCTATCTATATCAGCCATCACAGGTACTTTTTGGTTACTGGCCCATGCAAATCTTCTACCAGAGTTCAAATTTCCATCACAGCAACAGAGTTAATCTTGCATCACAACCGAACCAAATCACCACAAAATCAACTTTAGCTTGATTACCAACACACAGAGCAATATGAAATGACCATATAAACTCAGTGGACCCAAAAGGGCAGGAAAATCATTAGAAGTTCAATTATAGAAATATTGCACTTCCCATCATTTAAGACGATGGAGGCGGGGCCATGCAGGCGTTGTACTCGGGCATCACCAACATCGTGGGGCACGTGCTGCCCTTCTGTGTGGAGCCCAAAGGCTTGATCGTGATGAAGGCGACTGCCTCATCGGGCTGGCTGGCTCTGCCCGCTTCGCTGCAAGAACACATCGACCATGATAGGAGGGTAGGGTGTTACTGGAGGTCGATCTCAGCTTCGCCAACGATATCAAGGGGTTAGAGGATCTCCAACAGCCGCACTAAATAAGTGTCGCGCCGCAATTTGTCCGTTTTAGTGCGCGCATAATCGATATAGGGGCTCCAGCGGACGCGCAATAAGCGTGCACTGTTGGGGAACGTAGTAGTTCAAAATTTTGCCTACGATCATGCAAGATCTATCTAGGAGAAGCATAGCAACGAGCGAGGAGAGTGTGTCCACATACCCTCATAGACCGAAAGCGAAAGCATTGAGTAACGCGGTTGATGTAGTCGAACGTCTTCACGATCCAACCGATCAAGTACTGAACACACAACACCTCCGTGATCTGCACAAGTTCAGCTCGGTGACATCCCTCAAACTCTAGATCCAGCTGAGGCCGAGGGAGAGTTTCGTCAGCACAACGGCGTGTTGACGGTGATGATGAAGTTACCGACGCAGGGCTTCGCGTAAGAACTACGACAATATGACCGAGTTGGAAATCTGTGGAGGCGGGCACCGCACACGGCTAAGAGATCAACTTGTGTGTCTATGGGGTGCCCCTCTCCCTCGTATATAAAGCAGTGGAGGAGGGGCCGGCCGGCCTCATAGGGCGAGCCCAAGGGGGGGGGATCCTACTCCTACTAGGAGTAGGTTCCCCCCTTTCCTAGTCCAACTCGGAGGGGAAGAAGGAAAGGGGGGCCGGCCCCCCTCCCCAATTCGGATTGGGCTTGGGGGGCGCGAGTAGGATTCCCCCCTTTCCTAGTCCAAATCGGAGGGGAAGAAGGAAAGGGGGGCCGGCCCCCTCCCCAATTCGGATTGGGCTTGGGGGGCGCGCCCCTCCTCTTGGCCGCCTCCTCCTCTCTTCCACTAAAGCCCATGAAGGCCCATTAACCCCCTGGAGGGTTCCAGTAACCCCCGGTAATCCGGAAAATGCCGGAACTTATCCGAAACCTTTCCAGTGTCCAAACATAACCTTCCAATATATCAATCTTCATGTCTTGACCATTTCGAGACTCCTTGTCATGTCCATGATCACATCCGGGACTCCGAACAACCTTTGGTACATCAAATCACATAACCCATAATACATATCGTCATCGAACGTTAAGTGTGCGGACAATACGAGTTCGAGAACTATGTAGACATGACCGAGACTCATCTCCAGTCAATAACCAATAGCGGAACCTGGATGCTCAGATTGGTTCCTACATATTCTACGAAGATATTTATTGGTCAAACCGCATAACAACACACGTTGTTCCCTTTGTCATCGGTATGTTACTTGCCCGAGAATCGATCGTCGGTATCATCATACCTAGTTCAATCTCGTTGCCGGCAAGTCTCTTTACTCGTTCCATAATGCATCATCCCGCAACTAACTCATTAGTCACATTGCTTGCAAGGCTCATAGTGATGTGCATTACCGAGAGGGCCCAGAGATACCTCTCCGACAATCGGAGTGACAAATCCTAATCTCGATCTATGCCAACTCAACAAACACCATCGGAGACACCTGCAGAACATCTTTATAATCACCCAGTTACATTGTGATGTTTGATAGCACACTAAGTGTTCCTCCAGTATTCGGGAGTTGCATAATCTCATAGCCATAGGAACATGTATAAGTTATGGAGAATGTAATAGCAATAAACTAAACGATCATAGTGCTAAGCTGTAAGAGCATCTTCATTCCTTAGTTGCTTTGGTGATAGATGATAATGCTTTTGCGGACTAATTGTGTGCATTGAGTATTTTAGATATATCATGACTAGGCATAAGACGATTTGGTACCCCTCGAAGACTATTGGAGACGGGGTTTCTCTACGTTTATTTTTGGTGGTTTTGAGTAGTAGGAAAGCCGTACTATTAAGAGGGGGTCCGCTTTGAAAAGGTTTGGGTGGAATCATCACGTACACGTCTTCTCCGTTTGCACCTCCTTTCCTTTGGCACTTTGGAGCATCCTCCGTCTTCTCTTGTCTATGCAAAATGTCATGTTTGCTGAACTTGGGCATGCGGTAGTACTGCTCCTAGGAGCGGTAGTACCACAGGCCCTTGCGGTAGTACCGGCCTCTGGCGCGGTAGTACTGCAAGTGCCCATAGTAGTACCGCTTCCTTGGAGCGGTAGTACTATGGTCTCAGACCAGGCACTGCAGCTTTGGGGTAGTAGGGGCGGATGTAATTTTTTACATCTGCGCCCTACGCGATAGTACCGCTCCAGGGGCGCGGTAGTACTGTGCGCTCTGGCCAGGCTCAGCAGCATGCGCGGCAGTAGGGGCAGATGTAATTTTTTATATCCGCGCCCCGTGCGGTAGTACCGCTCCTAGCTTACGGTACTACCGTGTCTGACTTTTGCATAGACCCCAACTCAGCGGAAGCTGCCACGGATGTATTTTTGTACGACCGTGCCTTCCCAAATCTAGGCTATCTCTGCCTTGCGGTAGTACCGCAAGGGGGAGCGATAGTACCGTGCCAGCGGTTCTACCGTCCTCTGCCTCACAGCTTCAGGGCTAGTCTAGATACTACTGCATGGGCGGTACTACCATAGTGCCTTGCAGTAGTACCGTGTGCCCTTGCGGTAGTACCGCGTCCCCGGCGCAGTAATACCATGCTTCACAGGCTGAGTTGGTGGATAATGGTTGGATTTATTCTTCCACTATATAAGGGGTGTCTTCTTCTCCGAGTTGACCACCTCTTCCACCTCTAAGCTCCATTATTGCTCCAAGCTCCATTCTCGCCCGATCTCTCTCCCTAGCCGATCAAACTTGTTGATCTCCTAGGGATTGGTTGAGAAGGCCTCGATCTACACATCCACCAAGAGATATTTGATTCCCCCACTAATCCCTCACGGATCTTGTTACTCTTGGGTGTTTGAGAACCCTAGACGGTTGAGGTCACCGTGGAGCCATATTCCATTGTGGTGAAGCTTCGTGGTGTTGTTGGGAGCCTCCAATTAAGTTGTGGAGATAGCCCCAACCTTGTTTGTAAAGGTCCGGTCGCCGCCTCCAAGGGCACCAATAGTGAAATCATGACATCTCACATTGTGTGAGGGCGTGAGGAGAATACGGTGGCCCTAGTGGCTTCTTGGGGAGCTTTGTGCCTCCACACCGCTCCAACGGAGACGTACTTCCCCTCAAAAGGGAGGAACTTCGGTAACACATCCTCGTCTTCATCGGCTCCACTCTTGGTTATCTCGTGCCTTTACTTGTGCAAGCTTATTTATATTATATCCCTTGCTTGCTTGTGTGCTTGTTGTTGTTGCATCATATAGGTTCCTCACCTAGTTGCATATCTAGACAACCTACTTTGATGCAAAGTTTAAATTGGTAAAGAAAAGCTAAAAATTGTTAGTTTCCTATTCACCCCCCCTCTAGTCAACTATATTGATCCTTTCAATTGGTATTAGAGCCTCGCCTCTTTCTTAAGGACATTTCCATCCGAAGAGTATGGTTGACACCGTAGACGGTGAGGAGGAGCACTCCGGTGAGAATCCGATCTCGTCTACGGCCGATGGGGGAACCGCGTTCTCACGTGAGGAATTCAATGTGGCTTTGGACACATTGAAAACCTCCATGACCACCGAGGTTGAAAGCTTGTTTAATAAATTCTTAGAAGGGCTTAAACTATCTACCACGCCGGTGAAAGTGGGTGATCCCACTAACAAGGTGACGGATGCTAACTCCGACAAGGGGGAAGCTACTAGTGAAAAGGCTCCTTCTTCTAGTGGTAAAATAGGCAACGACATATGTGCCCATGTGGAACCTCCACTTACTTATGGTGGACCGATTCCTTCCACTCATTTGAATCATGCCGGTCCTCCCCCTAATATTTAAAAAAATGCGGACTTTGATTCTTGGGTTTATCACTTTAAGCGTCATTTGAACCATGTTAATACTAAACTTTGGAGAATCATTGAACAAGGTTTTTATCCGCATGACCGAAGCAACTTCACCCCTAGAGAAGCCGCGGATAATCAATTCAATGAGAATGCTCTCTTCATCATCCAAGATGCCATTCCACCTGAAGATCTTGCTCATCTCTGACCCTTCACCGTGGTCAAGAATGCTTGGCGGCATGTTGTTTCCCTCTACAGGGGAAGCGCAGGCATTCAACGCTCCAACTATGAAGTAGTGCAAGACGAAGTCGATGAGTTTGCAACAAAAGAAGATGAAGAACCTCGTGAGCTCTATCGGAGATTAACAACTCTCGCGGTCTCACTCCGAGATCATGGGAGCAAGGATATAGATGACAATTGGATCAAGTGCAAATTCCTCAAGGCCATGATGCCTTACCACAAGGCCATGTCCTCCGTCATTCGTAACAGCCGGACTTTCACACTTTGTCCTCAAGTGAAGTGTTGGATGAGTTTGTGGCTATGACTATCTTGGACAAGACCGCTAACAATGCGGTGTTACATTCTCAAAGAGCTAAGAAGCCCAATCATGCCTTGAAGCCCAAGGTTAGTGTAGAAGAAGAGGACAAAGTGGAAGAAGAGGAGAGCAACCCCGAAGATACAAAGTATGCTTATCATGAACACATGGCTCTTGCTTCAAGGCAATTTTGGAGCAAGAAGAACACAAGGCCCATCTTCAACAAGAACAACTCAAGTGGTGCGAGGGTCAAGCAATGAGTGAGGACTTGCTATAATTGTGGTAATGTGAGCCATTTTGTTGCGGAATGTCCTTATGAGAAGAGGGAAGACAATGGTGGCAAGCTCATCTGAAAGGACAAGGCCAAGTCTTTTCCCAACAAGTGCAACTTCACCAAGAAGACTCCTCCCAAAGGGTTGGTGGCTCAAGAAGAGTACCATGAGGATGATGATGATGATGACGGTGAGTCAGTTGCCATGGCCTCCGTTGCCATTGCAACAACTCCACGGGTGCCTCTCTTCAACTCACCCAATGAGAACATCACCGCCAAGTGCCTCATGGCTAAAGCCACCAACAAGGTAACCCCCAACATCAAAACTACCATCATCAATAATCCTTCTTTGACGGATTGCATTGATAAACATGAGGGGTCTAACGTGGAGGAGAATGAATGTGAGTCTTTTATGAGTAAACTCAAGGGTAAATCCAAGAAGCACTTCGTTGTTCTCTTGGAACAACTTGGTGAAGCCAATGACATGATTGAGGCTCACGAAGATACCATCTCTAAGATGGAGGGGCATAGTCGTGACTATGCCAATGAGATTCGGATCTTTCCAATGCTCTTGAGGAAGAGCGAGGTTTTCGTTTGGCTCTTGAGGAGTCATACAACGACAACCACGCTAAATTAAAGAAAGATCTTGATCATGCACTTGTTGTATCTCATGTGCTAAACTCCGAAAAGGCCAAGCTTGGGGTTGATCTTGCTAAACTCAAGGAGGAGTTTGATATACTTGACAAGGCTAACAAGGCCTTGAAAGGTGTTCATGCTAGCTTCAAGGAGTCTCATGATCAACTCCAAGTGAAGCTAACCAAGGAGAAAACCACTTTTCCTCACATGGTTTTAATTGATAATGCAAATGCTACTAACCCTTGTTGTGAGAATGTGCATCTTGTTGAGGAGAATGCAAAGCTGAAGAAGCAACTTGGTAAAGGCCTTGTGTCATGCATACAAGGTGAGAAGAACCTCAACGACCTTTTGACCAATAAAAAGGAGGTTGTGGCGAAGGAAGGGATTGGGTTCACACCCAATTCCAAGAACAAGAAGAAGGAAGACAAGGCCAAACGACCTCCCCCTCTCAAGAAAACTTTTGTGAAGGAGGGAGAGGGTGCTTCCAAGGAGAAGAAGAAGAACATTGTGAAGGGTAGTGATACCAAGAAGGGCAATGCTACCCCTCCCAACAAAGCCGGCGACTTTAACCCTTCTTATGTGTTATGCCGTGCTAGTGATGGACATGTTTATGCCAAATTTGTCGGTTCCTCTTATGAGTACATTGAATGGTCCATTTGGGTTCCTAAGACCCTTGTTACTAACCTCAAAGGACCCATTAAAAAATGGGTACCTAAAACCAAGCATTGATCTCTTGTAGGTGTTTGCTTCTGGTGGGTGATCATGGTTGCTCGATAGTGGAGCCACTAATCTTATGACCGGAGCAAGGACTTGGTGGTGGACGTTCACAAGATTCCATCTATGCCCAGCAATGTCGAGTGGGGTGATGCCTCGTCCTCTAAGGTACTCGGACTTGGCAAGGTTGTCATTTCTCATGATCTCATGATCGACAAGGAGTCCCTTGCATACAATTTACATTCCATTCGTCAACTCGCACTCATGGGCTTTGCCACTTTCTTTGATGTTTATACCGTGGCCCTCTTGTGGAGCAAGACTCTTAAAGTAGCCTTTTTTGGGCATGTTGAGAACGGTCTCTATGTGTTTAACTTTTTAGAGCGACCCACTAAGACCGCGACATGCCTAATGGCTAAAGTTGACGTGGGATGGCTTTGGCATCGCTGTTTAGCCCATGTCAATATGAGATCTTTGCAAAGTATTCTCAAGGGGGACCATGTCCATGGACTAACAAATGTTAGTTTTGTTAAAGATCGTGCTTGCAGTGCTTGTATCGAAGGAAAGCTACATGAAAATGCTCACCCTCCCACGACTATCATTTACTCGAAGAGGCCTTCGGAGCTCCTTCACATGGATCTCTTTGGGCCTCCATCCTTTGATAGTCTTGGGGGTAGAAAGTATTTGTTGGTGATTGTGGATGATTATTCAAGATACACTTGGGTATATTTCTTCAAGAGGAAGAGCGAGACCCAACAAACCATCATTGACTTTGCAAATGAAGCCCAACGTCAACACAATGCAAAGATCTTGCCAATAAGAAGTGACAACGGCACCGAGTTCAAGAACTACACCTTGGATGAGTTTCTTAGTGATGAGGGGATCAAGCATCAATATTCCGCTCCTTACACCCCTCAACAAAATGGTGTAGTGGATAGGAAGAACCGTACGTTGATGGATGCGGCAAGGACCATGATGGCGGAGTTCAAGTCTCCATACAACTTTTGGGCCAAAGCCATCAACACCGCGTGTCATGCATCCAATCGGCTCTATCTCCGCAAAGGCTTGAACAAGACTCCATATGAGATTCTCAGCGGTAACAAGCCCAGCCTCAAGTACATCTAGGTGTTCGGGTGTAAGTGTTTCATTCTCAAGAAAGGTGTTCGGTTGTCTAAATTTGAGGCTAGAGCTTATGAGGGCATATTTGTTGGTTATGCTACAAATTCTCACGCTTACCATGTCCTCAATAAGTCCACAGGACTTATTGAGCAGACATGTAACGTGGAGTTTGATGAGAATAACGGCTCCCAAGTGGAGCAAAGTGGCACTTGTGATGTAGGTGAAGAAATTCCTCCCCAAGCCATAAGAAGAATGGGTGTTGGTTTTATCCTACCCATTGAGGATCCCCTTGTGGCCGAAGGAGAAGGACAATGTTCCACTCACATGGAGCCATCACCAACCCAAGGCCCACACGCTTCCGAAGAACAAAGTGAAGGCCCTCAACCTCATGAACATGACCAAGGGCAAGATCATCCTCAAGATGGTGTAGAATCCCCAAGTGATGCCCAAGGTCAAGTTCTCTCATCCAAGCATGTTCAAGATCAAGAGCAAGCTCAAGATCAAGAACAAGCTCAAGACGACGCTCAAGATGATCAAGTAACCGCTCCTCAACTCTCTCTAGAGGAGGAATTAGAGCGTCGTGCCGCCAAAATCGCATCCAAGCTATCCACCAAAGATCATCTCATGACAAATGTGCTTGGAAGCTTAAGAAAGGGGGTAAGCACTTGTAGAAAATTAGCAAACTATTGTGAACATCATGTGTTTGTCTCTTGTGTTGAACCCCAGAAGGTCTATGAGGCGCTCGAGGATCCGGATTGTCTTAATGCCATGCATGAAGAACTCAACAACTTTGAGCACAACCAGGTGTGGAGATTGGTGCCAAGGCCAACGGGGAACCATAATGTCATTGGAACCAAGTGGATATTCAAGAACAAGCAAGATGCTCATGGAATTATCATTCGCAACAAGGCTCGTTTGGTAGCACAAGGCTACTCCCAAGTCGAGGGTATCGACTACGGTGAAACCTTTGCTCCCATTGCTCGCCTTGAATCCATTCACATGTTGATTGCTTATGCTTCTCATCATAACTTTAAGTTACAACAAATGGATGTGAAGAGTGCTTTTCTTAATGGTCCTATTAATGAATTGGTATATGTCAAGAAACCCCCCGGGTTGGAGGATCCCTATTTTCCTGATCATGTGTACCAACTCGATAAGGCACTCTATGGCCTTAAGCAAGCCCCACGTGTGTGGTATGACCACCTTACCGAGTTGTTGCAAGATCGTGGTTTTGAAATTGGGAAAATTGACCCCACTCTTTTTACTAAGAAGGTCAAAGGGGAGTTGTTTGTGTGCCAACTATATGTTGATGATATTATCTTTGGTTCCCCTAACAAAGCTTTCAATGAGGAATTTGCCGCACTCATGAACTCCAAGTTCAAGATGTCCATGATGGGAGAGTTGAAGTTCTTTCTCGGGTTCGAAGTCAAGCAACAAAGAGAAGGAACCTTCATCAACCAAGCCAAATACACTCAAGACATGCTCAATAGATTCAAGCTAAGTGATGTCAAGCCAGCTTCCACTCCAATGCCCGTCAAATGCCAACTTGACATAGATCCCAATGGTAAAGTAGTGGATCAAAAGGTATATCTCTCCATGATTGGCTCCTTGCTTTACCTTTGTGCATCTAGACTGGATATCATGTTGAGTGTGGGAATTTGTGCACGGTTTCAAGCCGCACCCAAGGAAAGCCAATATATGGCGGTCAAGCGAATCTTTCGATATTTGGCTCATACCCCAAACTTTGGCTTATGGTATCCAAGAGGATCTATCTTCAACCTTGTGGGCTATTCGGAATCCGATTGGGCGGGAGACAAAGTGGATAGGAAGTCTACTTCCGGAGGGTGCCAATTTCTTGGTTGCTCTTTGGTGAGTTGGTCTTCCAAGAAGCAAAGTTGTGTATCTCTCTCGTCCATGGAAGCGGAGTATGTGGCTGCCGGTAGTTGTTGTGCACAACTTCTTGGGATAAGGAAAACTTGAAAGGATTACGGTGTCATTTGTGACAAAGTGCCTCTTTGGTGTGACAATGAAAGTGCCATCAAGATTTCTCTCAACTCGGCGCAACACTTCAAGATGAAGCATATCGAGATCCGGTATCACTTCATTCAGGATCATATTAGGCGAGGGGAGATTGAGCCCAACTATGTCAACATTCATGATAACCTTGCAGATATCTTCACGAAGCCTTTGGATGAAGCAAGATTTCGCGAGATAAGGCATGAGCTAAATACCATTGATTCAAGCAATGTTGCTTGAACCCTTGCACATCCCACCATACTCAACTTGTTATCTTGTTTAGGTGTAGGCATGGACATAGGGGGAGTGTGGTTCTCTCAATAAGCTCTCCCTCCCCCATTATGCATAAATTGATTAACTCTTTCACATTAGCCATTGTTGATGGTACTTGTGCTGCAAAGACGAGTTTTGGTCATGATCCCAAGGATAATTCCTCGCAGTGCCATACCAATTGACTCAAACATAGGTGGCTCCGGCCACCGCCTCTCTTTGGAGAGGTTGTGTTGCGTGTTTAGTCCTTGTTGTCTCTTGCCTTTCTTTCTTCGTGCCGAGCTTGAGTGTGTGGTCTCGTGGCTTAGCTCTTTGGTGTGTTTGTTCGCGTGAAGGTTGCAGTGCAAAGGCCTCTTTCTTCTATGTTTTAAAATGTGCATTTTCTTGGGTTCACGGTACACTAGTCGAAAACAGGGCTATGGTCCAGGCCGGCTCAGCCCATTAGTCCCGGTTCAGTGTAGAACCGAGACTAATGTGGGCATTGGTCCCGGTTTGTGAGCCCAGGGGGCCGGCCGGGCCACGTGGGCCATTGGTCCCGGTTCGTCTGGACCTTTTGGTCCCAGTTGGTGGGACGAACCGGGACCAATGGGCCTGGCTCCTGGCCCACCACCATTGGTCCCGGTTGGCGGCCTGAACCGGGACCAAAGGCTACCCTTTAGTCCTGGTTCATGCCACAAACCGGGACCAATGAGGTGCCTATATATACCCTCGCCCGCGAGTCAAGCACTCTAGTGCTCTGTGTTTCTCTGGCCGGCGAGGGGAGGGGTTTGTGGTGCTCTAGCTCACCTCCTATGCACATGAGGTGTTCGATGGAATGCCCGAGCCACACTACTTAAACTTTATTCTCTCGAAGCTCGACCTCCAAGCTCCATTTTCCTCGAGATTTGTCTAGATTTAGTGGTCCGTCACGCCCCGTCCCCGTCTTCACCGCCGTCGATCACCCGCGCTGATCTCATCACCGACACCACCGTGGTGAGCCTCTTGTTCTTATCTTCTTTCTGAAAGGAAAAATATTCTTACTTGTCTGTTTAGATAGATACTTGTATCATTTTCTTACATTTATTATTGCATCTTATATAGTGCGATGGTTTTGGTATCCGCCCCCGTCGGCCCTCGTCCTGTCTATGATTCGGATTTGGTATGTATATTATCTTCATAACTATTGGTTCATTTATTGTTTATGAAAATTATGCCGACCAACGTGACATAGATTTTATTTATCTAGGATGTATGTGAATCGGAAATTCCAACCGACCCTATTGTCGAGAGGTTAAATTTAGTTGAAGAAGAAAACAATTTGTTGAAGGAAAAAATAAAAAAAATTGAGTAGGAGAAGATGATATTGGAGTTGCATGTTGCGGATGTCGTCGATGATCACAAGATCAAGATGGATGCAATGCGCTTGAAGATTAGAAAGATTAGAAAATATGCCATTCATACCGAGGCTTGGTATCATTATGCCGTTGGATCAATTGTTACCTTGGTTGCGATTATGATCGCATTTGTTTTCGCATTGAAATGTTTTACATAGTTTCAATGTATGGTTTAATTAATTAGATGCTCTGGAGAGCTATATATATGTTGTTAGATGAGAACTATGTATGCACTTTGGTTTTAATGTGATGATGAACTTCTATTAATTTGGACACTTAATTATATATAATGCACGCAGATGAACCGGCAATGGATGTACGGTGACAGACACACCCGCGAGTACATTAAGGGCGTGCATGAGTTTCTCGATGCGGCTGAGGCAAACAAGCAGAATGGTTTTATGTGTTGTCCATGCACTGAATGTGGGAATACGAGGTCTTACTCTAACCGGAAAATCCTTCACTCCCACCTGCTTTACAAGGGTTTCATGCCACACTATAATGTTTGGACGAGGCACGGAGAAATAGGGGTTATGATGGAAGATGGCGAAGAAGAAGAGTATGATGACAACTATGTGCCCCCTGAATACGGTGATGCTCCAACGGGGGGAGCTGGTGAAGATCAAGAGGAACCAGACGATGTGCCCAATGATGCTGCCACAGGTGAAGCTGCTGAAGATCAAGAGGAACCAGACGATGTGCCCGATGATGATGATCTCCGCCGGGTCATTGTCGATGCAAGGACGCAATGCATTAGTCAAAAGGAGAAGCTGAAGTTCGATCGCATGTTAGAGGATCACAAAAAAGGGTTATACCCCAATTGCGAAGATGGCAGCACAAAGCTCGGTACCGTACTGGAATTGCTACAGTGGAAGGCAGAGAATGCTGTGGCTAACAAAGGATTTGAGAAGCTACTGAAAATATTGAAGAAGAAGCTTCCAAAGGATAACGAATTGCCCGATAGTACATACGCAGCAAGGAAGGTCGTATGCCCTCTAGGATTGGAGGTGGAGAAGATACATGCATGCCCTAATGACTGCATCCTCTACCGCGGTGCATACAAGGATCTGAACGCATGCCCGGTATGCAGTGCGTTGCGGTATAAGATCAGACGAGATGACCCTGGTGATGTTGACGGCGAGCCCCTCAGGAAGAGGGTTCCTGCGAAGGTGATGTGGTATGCTCCTATAATACCACGGTTGAAACGTCTGTTCAGAAACGAAGAGCATGCCAAGTTTATGCGATGGCACAGTGAGAACCGAAAGAAAGATGGGAAGTTGAGAGCACCTGCTGACGGGTCGTAGTGGAGAAAAATTGAGAGAAAGTACTGGGATGAGTCTGCAAAGGACCCAAGGAATGTATGGTTTGCTTTAAGCGCGGATGGCATTAATCCTTTCGGGGAGCAGAGCAGCAATCACAGCACCTGACCCATGACTCTATGTATGTATAACCTTCCTCCTTGGATGTGCATGAAGCGGAAGTTCATTATGATGCCAGTTCTCATCCAAGGCCCTAAGCAACCCGGCAACGAAATTGATGTGTACCTAAGGCCATTAGTTGAAGAACTTTTACAGCTGTGGAATGGAAACGGTGTACGTACGTGGGATGAGCACAGACATGAGGAATTTAACCTTAAGGCGTTGCTGTTCGTGACCATCAACGATTGGCCCGCTCTCAGTAACCTTTCAGGACAGACAAACAAAGGATACCATGCATGCACGCACTGTTTAGATGACACTGAAAGTATATACCTGGACAAATGCAGGAAGAATGTGTACCTGGGCCATCGTCGATTTCTTCCGACCAACCATCAATGTCGAAAGAAAGGCAAGCATTTCAAAGGCGAGGCAGATCACCGGAAGAAGCCCGCCATGCCCACCGGTGATCACGTGCTTGCTATGGTCAATGATTTACACTACGTAATCTTTGGAAAGGGTCCCGGTGGACTAGCTGTTCCGAATGACGCTGAGGGACACGCACCCATGTGGAAGAAGAAATCTATATTTTGGGACCTACCCTACTGGAAAGACCTAGAGGTCCGCTCCTCAATCGACGTGATGCACGTGACGAAGAACCTTTGCGTGAACCTGCTAGGCTTCTTGGGCGTGTATGGGAAGACAAAAGATACACCCGAGGCATGAGAGGACCTGCAACGTTTGCACGAAAAAGACGGCATGCCTCCGAAGCAGTATAAAGGTCCTGCCAGCTACGCTCTTACGAAAGAAGAGAAAGAAATCTTCTTTGAATGCCTGCTCAGTATGAAGGTCACGACTGGCTTCTCGTCAAATATAAAGGGAATAATAAATATGCCAGAGAAAAAGTTTCAGAACCTAAAGTCTCATGACTGCCACGTGATTATGACACAACTGCTTCTGGTTGCATTGAGGGGGCTTCTACCGGAAAACGTTCGATTAGCCATTGTGAAGCTATGTGCATTCCTCAATGCAATCTCTCAGAAGGTGATCGATCCAGAAATCGTACCAAGGCTAAGGAGTGATGTGGCGCAATGTCTTGTCAGTTTCGAGCTGGTGTTCCCACCATCCTTCTTCAATATCATGACGCACGTCCTAGTTCATCTAGTCGACGAGATTGTCATCCTGGGGCCCGTATTTCTACACAATATGTTCCCCTTTGAGAGGTTCATGGGAGTCCTAAAGAAATATGTCCGTAACCGCGCTAGGCCAGAAGGAAGCATCTCCATGGGCCATCAAACAGAGGATGTTATCGGGTTTTGTGTTGACTTCATTCCTGGCCTTAACAAGATAGGTCTCCCTAAATCGCGGTATGAGAGGAGACTGACTGGAAAAGGCACTCTGGGAAGAGACTCAATAATATGCAGGGACGGATATTCTTGGTCTCAAGCACACTACACAGTTCTACAGAACTCTACCTTGGTGACCCCGTATGTCGATGAACACAAGAACAGTCTGTGCTCCAAACACCCGGAGCAGTGCGACGACTGGATTACATGTGAACACATCAGGACTTTCAGCAGTTGGTTGGAAACACATCTCAGAGGTGACAACACTGTTTGTGATGAGTTGTACTTGTTGTCCAGGGGACCATCTTTGACTGTATTGACTTACAAAGGATACGAGATAAATGGGAATACATTTTACACGATCGCCCAAGATCAAAAGAGCACCAACCAAAACAGCGGTGTCCGCTTTGATGCAGCAACCGAGAGCGGAAAGGACACATATTATTGTTACATAGTGGACATATGGGAACTTGACTACGGACCTGATTTTAAGGTCCCTTTGTTTAAGTGCAAATGGGTCAATCTGTTAGGCGGCGGGGTACAAGTAGACCCACAGTATGGAATGACAACAGTGGATCTGAAAAATCTTGGGTACACTGATGAACCGTTCGTCCTAGCCAATGATGTGGCACAGGTTATCTATGTGAAGGACATGTCTACCAAACCGAGAAAAAGAAAAGATAAGGAAGCGAATACATCATACGATGAGCCAAAGCGCCACATAGTTCTTTCAGGAAAAAGGGACATCCGGGGAGTGGATGGCAAGACAGACATGTCTGAAGATTATGAAAAGTTTCATGAAATTCCTCCCTTCAATGTCAAGGCTGACCCAAGCATCCTGATAAACAATGAAGATTATCCATGGTTACGGCGCAATAAGCAAATGACACAAGCGAAGAAAAAGTGAAGACTTTCTCCCGCAATAAGCAAATGCTATGTGGGTGAAATTATGATACCATCCCAACTTTCAACTTTTTCAGAGTTCATTTGAAATGCTTTCATGTCTTATGGTTCAAAACTTTGATACTTCGAAAGTGATTGTCCATTTTGTACACGAAGTGCATCAAGTTTTTGTCGTAACCCTCTCTACTTTTTGGAACATGCTATGTGGGTGAAATGATGATACCATGCCAACTTTCAACCTTTTCAGAGTTCATTTTGAAATGCTTTCCAATTTCAGAGTCATTTAGCTCAAAGAATGAATTAATAGTAAACAGAATGAACTACAAAACTTTTATGAAAATAAAACCAATCAATTAAAATATTATGTTATGATGAACTAAAATAAAACTATAATATTCTTCAATAGCAAAAAGAATATAATTTGTCTGACCTAAAATCAAACTATAAGTATTTAATTGTAAGTATAAATAAAAAATAAATAGAAAAGAAGAAAAAAATTCTAATTTTATAGTAAAGTTATTCATAAAATAGTGATTCACACAAATTTTTAAAAATTCAAATTTAAACTATTTAAAATTTAAAACTAATGGCACTAACAGAAAGTTTATAATTTTTGTGACCTAAAAGAAAAAAGAAATCACTACAAAACTGTAAGTATTTAGTTTTAAGTAGAAATAAAAAATAAATAGAAAAAAATTCTAATTTTATAGTAAAGTTATTCATAAACTAGTGATTCACACAAATTTTTAAAAATTCAAATTTAAACTATTTAAAATTTAAAACTAATGGCACTAACAAAAAGTTTATAATTTTTGTGACCTAAAAGCAAAAAGAAATCACTAAAAAACTGTAAGTATTTAGTTTTAAGTAGAAATAAAAAAATAAAAAACCAAAAAAATGTAGAAATAAAAAAGAAAAAACCAAAAAAAATGCCACCTACTGGGCCTCCACGGCCTGAATACGACTAGAAACCCTACATGGGCCAGGATTCAGGCCCGCAGAAGGCCCAATAGGCCCACAGGCAAAGCAGTGTCAAATTAGGCCCATAGGCCTGCAGTTCAGAGGAGTTCGAGAGGGAGGAGGCAGCAGAGCTTATAAACTGGTGTTGGGCGCTGTCAACTAGCGATGTGGGACTAAACTTATGGGCGCGGGGCAGCACAAGGGTATTGGTCCCGGTTGGTGGCACCAACCGGGACTAAAGGTGGCATTGGTCCCGGTTGGTGGCACCAGCCGTGACCATTGCCCCCTTTAGTCCCGGTTGGTGCCACCAACCGGGACCAATGGGCTTCGCTTCCCGCCCTTTGGGCTGCCGAAAAGAGGCCATTGGTCTCGGTTCGTGGCACCAACCGGGACTAATGCCCACCTTTAGTCCCGGTTGCTGCCACGAACCGAGACTAAAGCCTCTTCTATATAAGGCCACACTTTGGAATTTTTCATTCTCATCTTCCAGTTGCCGCCCCTGACGCCGCCAGGCTGCCCCGACGCCGCCCGCCCTCATCGTCGCCGTCGCCCGCGCCCATCGTCGCCGTCGCCCGCGACGCGCGTCGCCCCGGCCCGCCCCCGTCGCCGTCGCCCTCGTCCCTGCCTCGACGCGCACCGCCCCGTCCCGCCCTCGCCGTCGCCCGCGCCGGCGCCTTGCCCGACGCCCGCCGCCCCGGCTACCGTCCCCGTCACCGCGTGCCGCCCCGAGCCCGCCGTCCTCGTCGCCGGACTCCAGCCGTCGCCGCCCCCCTCAAAGTGAGCCCCCCTCTCGTGTGCCACTCTTGCGCCCGAGCGCCCTTGCTCCGCCCCTGCTCCATGGTCGCCGCCGCCCGAGCGCCCCGGCTCCGCCCCTGCGCCCTTGCTCCGCCCCTGCTCCGCCGGCCCCGAGCGCCCGAGGAGAAGTAGAGGAGAGGAGAAGTGGAGCAGCAGCAACGCGCTGTCCAATTTTCTGAATTTTTTGGAACAGGAGGAATTTTTTTGTCCATATAGAAGGTGTTTGATGAAATGCTAGATGGCTTTGGGCATTTTTGGAATTTTTAAAAAAAATTTGTGGTGAGGTACTGATGCAAGACAAAGGCGATGGCAAAATTTCAGAATTTTTGGAGAGGTTTAGAATAGGTTTTCAACAAGTTATTTGAATCCGATTCAAATTTCATTTGAATGAAATTTGAAAATTTTGAACTATGGATCAGAATATGCTAAATATGTCAAAAATGTTTTTTTATATGATGTTTTTTTTCATATATGTTTCATTTTTTTTATTTAGGTTGTTAATTAGTAGATATCGATTTTAGGTTAGTGTAGAGGAAAAAGTAAAATAAGGAAAAGGAAGAAAAGAGGAAGAAGGAAGAAGAAGAAGAAGAAAAGGAAGGAGTGAAAAAAGGAAAATAAGAAGAGGAAGGCTTCTTTTTTTTTCTTCGATCTTCTCCTCTATTTTGTTCATGGATATATGCTAAAGAAAACGAGGGGGGTGATAGATGATGATGAGGGGTCGAGAGTGGGACGAGAGGTCGAGAGGTGTCGAGGGGAGAAAAAATATGTTATCAGGGACGAGGGTCATCGAGGGGTTGAGAGAGGGATGAGGGGTCGAGAGAACTAAATAAGAAGAAGAAGAGGAGAGGAAGAAGAGGAGAAATAAATAAGAAGAAGAAAAAAGAAGGGGAAGAAGAGGGAGAAGAAGAGGAGAGGAAGAAGAGGAAGTCTTCTCCTCTATTCTTTCTTTTCTTCTTTTTTCTTCTTCTTCTTCCTCTTTATTTTATCGGGAACGAGGGTCGTCGAGAGGTCGAGGAGTGGTAGAGGAGAAACCCTAAATAGAAAGTATCGTCGGTGTGAGATACATGTACCGTCGGTGTCGGACACTACACCCACATCCCACAAGTGGCGCGGGCTTCGACACCCACGTCACTTGTGGGACGTGGATGTAGTGTCCGACACCGAAGGCCACATGTATCTCACACCCACGATACTTGCTAGCTATTTAGGGTTTCCTCTACCGAAAAGAAGAGGAGAAATAAATAAGAAGAAGAAAAAAGAAGAAAAAGAAGAGGAGAAGAAGAAAGGAATAGTGGAGAAGAAGAGAAAATAGAATATATTCTATTTTCTCTTTTCTCCACTATTCCTTTCTTCTTCTCCTCTTTTTTTTCTTCTTTTCTTCTTTTATTCTTCTTCTTATTCTTATTAGCCGGAAGTAGAGAGAGGTTTCCTAGTGTCAAAGTATTGAAGAAATCCATGCCTTCATCATTAGCCGGAAGTAACCAGGGCATGTTGGTACGAAGTTCTGCAAAGTTGTTTTGGAATGGAGTCCCGGATAGAATAATCCGCCTTTTGGTACCAATTCAGCAAAGGCCTTCCAAATAGCGATATTCGGAAGGCTCTTGCTGAACTTTGTACCAAAAGGCAGATTATCCTATCTGGGAGTCCGTTCCAGAACAACTTTGAAGAGCTTCGTACCATCATGCACATGTTACTTTCACCTAATGATGAAGACATGATTTTGTTGAATCCTGAGACACTACGCAACCTCCCGACCCCTCGGCGATCCTCTCGAACATGAGAGGAAGAAGAGGATCGTCGAGGGGTCGAGGGTTCCAGGGTCGTCGAGGGGTCGAGGATCGCCGAGGGGTCGAGAGAGGTTTCCTAGTGTCAAAGTATTGAAGAAATCCATGCCTTCATCATTAGTCGGAAGTAACCGGGGCATGTTGGTACGAAGTTCTGCAAAGTTGTTTTGGAATGGAGTCCTGGATAGAATAATCCGCCTTTTGGTACCAATTCAGCAAAGGCCTTCCAAATAGCGATGAGATAACGGAGGGATTTGAGGACCTCCAGCTTGACCACCCTACCGGTAAAGGGGAGACTCGGCTGGGGTCTGTGTTGAAGACTCCATGCCTATGGCGGAAGGAGCTCATCAACCTTCCGAACTGGACGCCACCGCCTCCTCCTCCTCCGGCGAGTCAGGGCACTCCGCCTCCACCGCCTCCTCCTCCGGCGAGTGACGATCAGGGCCCTCGGCCGGCTCCTTCTCCGACGCGTGGCGGCACTCCGCCTCCTTCTCCGCCTGCGCCGACGCGCCCGAGCAGCCAGCCTCCTCCTTCTCCGCCTCGTCAGCAAGGGCGGAAGAGACCTGCCGCCGCTCCAGCTGCTCCGGCGCGTCGTAGTCCTTCTCCTCTGCCTTTTAAGCAAGTAAAGAAGACAACCGCTACGTCTGCTCGGTCGGCGTCTAGCAGTACAACCAGAGGCGGGAGGACATACAGATTCGGTCCTTCTCTGAAGACTCCAGAGAAGTTACCATACGAGAGGACCCAGGAGGAGAACGCCGAGATCGCGTGAGAAGAAGTGAAGAAATTCTTTGAAGGGGTGAAAGCAAAGAAACATCCACCTTCGGAGGAGAAGGTAGATCGGGTGAAAGTGAAGCGCACTCTGGCTGCCCTGACAAAACCACCGAAGTCTGATTCGCCGAAAGGAAACTATGACCGCATTATTGGAAAGGAATTTGCCGAAGCGGAGCGGTCGGGAAGTACTGTCAGTGATCAAAGGCTGAAAGAACGACGAGCTGGGAAACAAATTGCCCAGCTCGGCGAACAAGCGAAGCAATCGTGCCCCCCGCTCAAGGTGCCTAGCCACAACATCGATAATGATCCGAGGATGGTGCCCGGTTATAGCAATCTTGCAGATTACCTGCCCGACGAAGTACATTATGAACCCATGGAGGTGCAGATACAAAGATACGAGTACAGGAAGCCTCTCGTCAAAGATGAAAGATCTCTATCAACGATGATGCGAAGATTGCATGATTGGTACTTGAAAATCTGCAGAGACTCTGGGGGGAGGAGTACCTTGTATGTGAAAGTTAAAAAGGAGCATGACCTCGTTGGAATTGTTCTGTTGCTTGTTCCATTTGAGGAGTTCTATCAGTTTTTCAATCAATTGGCCCTCGATAAAACAACAGTCGCCTGCTACTGTCTGTAAGTAGTACTACTTCTGTCATTAAGTTTCTCTATATAGCTTAGCTCTTTCATTGCATGTATTTATAATCATCCTCACTATATTATGCAGATTGAAGGTCGCCGAATTGAAGAAAAGACAAGTCGGTGATATTGGGTTCATTAACACACATCTCATAGATGCAACTCAGGTTAAACTTCATGCCACAGCTACCGAGGCCAGCTTGCTACGATCGTTCGTAATAAATCAAAACAAAGATATAATACTCTTTCCTTACAACTTCAAGTGAGTGTTACTGTCTTGTGCGTATTCGGTTTCCCTTATATATTAGTCAAGGTTATAGTAATGTAATTCATGAGTTATGCATGTGTGTGCAGTTTCCACTATATTCTCCTAGAGATTAAGCTTGAGCAGGGAGTAGTAACCGTCTTGGACTCTAAACGAAAAGATCCCAAGGAGTATGCGGACATGACTGAAATCCTCAAGAAGTAAGTTAAATCGATCATTATCCACCATATCAGCAACTTTGTTCATTTCCTGATATCAAGTAATTGTTTTCTTTGTCCGGCAGGGTTTGGAGAAAATTCACCAAAACAGTTCCGGGACTGCCGAAGGAGCTGGAATTTAGACACCCGAAAGTAAGTACTATAGTAGCATGTTCCGCGCATCTCCTAGTGATTCAAGCGCTAGTTTCATCAATACCATTTAGCATTCTTGCTTATCAGTTTGATTGACCTCTATTTCTTGTAAAGTGGTTGTGGCAGGAACAAGGGAGTGATTTCTGTGGATACTACATCTGCGAGTCCATCCGCCACACGACCTGTGAGCGGGGCGGGTACTCTAACGAAAAATATGAAGTACGTAAATAACAACATTCACAATTTTATTTTATTACCATCATTTGTGTTGAGTTTCATTCATTTATATATATATATATATGTATTGACCCCCTTCTTCAAATTAGATGTTTCGGAAGCGGGATGAACTCCTAGCACCAGCTCGCATGCGAGCAATTCAAGAGGAATTGGCGGCATTCTTTCTTGACCACGTGATCCCTGAAGACGGAGAATTCTATGTGGACCCTGAGTCCGTATGATTATATTTGTAAGAGATAATTATTGTATATATGTAGCCGGTAGTGTCAGATAGATATACGAGAACTTGTTGTTCGACCAATCTCTCAGAGAAGGAGAGGTGGTCGATATCACTTCTCTCTGTATATATGCATATATGTTCATGACGATCTTCTGTTTCCTTCGTTTGCTTACTAGCTAGCTAGCGTGTCTAGTCCTCTCTATATACGTATGTATAGTACGTAGCGTCGACCAAGCACGGACATAACAGAGGACACTTCTCTCTATTAATTATAACTAGCTAACACAATATATGGAACACCTAAATTAACCCCCCAAAACCCCCAACCCCCCCCCCCCCCTTTCAAAAAAAAAACAAAAACCCCAGCCACAGAAGTGCTGACGCGTGGACGCCTATTGGTCCTGGTTGGTGCCACCAACCGGGACCAAAGGGTCTCCTGACTGGGCTCTGTGCACTGCCCACGTGGAGGGCCTTTAGTCCCGGTTCTGGATTGAACCGGGACTAAAGGGGGGAGGTATTAGTACCGACACTTTAGTCCCGGTTCCTGAACCGGGACTAAAGGCCCTTACGATCCAGGACTATAGGCCCTTTTTCTACCAGTGGTACTACCGTGGTTCGCCACGGTACTACCGCACCCAGCACGGCAATAAATTTTACTGCCGCATGGGGGAGCAGTACTACCACCCACGGTGCGGTACTTCCGCCCAGGCGGTACTACCGCGATGACACGCGATACTACCGTGCAGTCAAGAGCGCGAGGGGGGGTTAAGAGTGGGCAGGGGGAGTTCCCCATACCCATTCAACTCTTTTTCCCCACGACGTCTCTCTCTCTCTCTCTCTCCTGTCCAAGAACGGCGCCGGAGACCCTCGCCGGATCTCCGTCTCCGGCCGCTCTCCTTGCATTCCGTCCGGTGGGATCGGTCCCCACCTCTTCCTCTTGCCATGGAACAAGGTTTCTCCCCAAATCCCTCTCTCCTTGGTTTGTTCTTTTGTTTCTAGGTCTTTGGGGAGATGCATGTTGTTCTTGAGATTTTAGGCCAAATCTTTGCAAGAGTAGGATGTAGGAGAGTAGTAATGCGTAGAGATGGTACTTGATATATTGCCCCATGGTAGATTTGATCAGTCGTAGTACCGCTTCGTTGTCACGGCTGTGCTCAGATCCATTGGAGGTTCGGATCTGGCACCGTGCGTACTACCGCTCGTACGGTACTACCGCCCCAAGACACGGTACTACCATGCCGTACTGGCGCGGTACTACGGTGGCTAGGAGCAGCACTAAAATTTTAGTACCGCTCACCCATGCGGTACTACCGATGTTGTCAAATCTCCCATGTGGCATTTACCAAGTGCGAGTTCTACTTGTTTCACCTGTTTTGTTGTGGTCTTTGCATTGATCCTTCTCGTTTCTCTTGCGTTTTTTATGGTTTTGTGTCATAGGTGGTGGCTCCGGTATCCATGCACGCCGTTCCAATCCCATCCGTGACACGGGCTCCAAGCATTTATGCAACCAAGATGAAGCTCCAGAGGGCTCCAATGCCCCCCAATGCAGGACCAAGACCACCGCCACCAAGCTCAAGGAGCCCTCCATGGGCATGGATGTGACACCCCAAAATTTTTAAACATGAATTGTTTATTAAAATCTTGCCAGGAAATTAAACTTTTCATTTTCTGGTTTTTCTTTGATTTCAGTACCATTCTTGGATTTTTATGGAGTTTTTACCCCTAGTAAAAACTTTCCAAATATATTATTGGATTTGTTTTCCCCTCAAGAAAGACATTTCTATTAAAAGAGGATTTAATTGCATAATTATTTCTCTCTGAGCTTTATTCCCTAAAGTGAGTTTTCTTTGGTTCAGGACCCAATTTGCACTGCAACCTTTTGATATATTCATCTAAAACTCCAACCAAAATTTGGAGATGTCATGTGATGTTTTTAAATCACTTTTATGCAAAAATGTATTTCATTCATTTAATATTTTGAGCTCTACACCAAGTTTCCAAATTTGGTCCAGATGGCAGTATTGCACTACAACCCATTTAAATATTTCTCTAAAGCTTCCACCAAAATTATGGGATGCTCATAGGGGTATATTATGCAACTTTATGCAAAAACCTTTCTATGTTCTTTAAAATTTTGAGTGAATCAACCTCATTTCCATTCTGGCCCAGCTTGATAATTTGTACTGCAACCCTAATATATGTTGCTCTAGTGTCCTTGAGCTTTTTCCTACTTATAGCCCATCTTGCAAAACCCTTAAGTCCAAGAGAGTGGACTCATTGGAGGATTTTTAGTGCATGCATTAGGGCCTTTTTCTTTCTGTCCAGAATCAGTTTTCTCACAAACTTGAACTAACAAGTTTGTGCTTTTGGCAAACTAACTTCACCACCCTCTTATTCATCCAAAGAGACACAGATCTGGAGATTGTGGACACCCCAAGAATTACCTAGATGCCATTGGCATTCTGTCAAGTACCTTGCATGCATGACCAGATTTGGCATGATTTTAAGTTTACCTTGTGAACTTGATCCCCTGACCAGACCAGCATGTCCCATGGATTTGCCCTAGCCTATATCCCCACCCTGCTAACCCTCTTGTGGATTGGAGCCCCCTAGCATGCCTTGGCATTTTGCCGAGCACGTAGCGTGCGTGCTCTGGGCGTGCCCAGAGCGCACGTTTTGCACGCGCGCGCACCGAGCCGCCGCGTCGCACGGCTTCCTCCCCGCATCCGCTCTGGCCACTCCCCACTCGGAGTCTACACCCCGACTTCTCCCTCACCGCAGAGCCGCATGGACCCCTCCTCCTGGCGCCCCACAGCGCCACCGACGCTAGCCGCCGACGGCCGCAGCAGGGATCTGCCATGGATGGCGCCGCCCGAACCACACCAGCGCGCCAGCTCGCTCGTGGAACAGCCTGACCTCATCTGCAAGGCCGTCCGCTAGCGCTCGTCGTCGCCACATCGCCTGCAGCAACAGAACGGCGGTCGCCGACGATCTTATCCGCGGCCACCGTCGGAACCGTCCTTGTTGCACTATAAAAGGAGGCCCCCGAGCTCGTCTAAGCCCTCAGGCAGCCTCATACCATCCTCCAAGTACCCCCCCCATAGCCAGAGAACGACGGAAGGAGGTTGTCTTCCTCACCTCCGACGGGTTCGGCCGCCGCCATGCTCCGGTCAAATTCGTCGCGAGCAGGCCCTCCCCTGCCCATCCAACGACACCACTCGACTCCCCTCAACCTAGCGGAGCTGCCCAGCCTCTCATATGCGATCCGGAACCACCGCAGCCCCAAAACCCCATTGCTCCCGAAGCCTCCTCCGCCGCGAAGCTCACCGCCGGCGACTCCCTCCACCCCCGCCGACCCAACGACCACCGGGAGGACCGCCCCGGTCTTGCAGATCCATCCCGACCCTCTGGAGCCCGCGGGGAGCCGCCGTTCACGGCATTGATCGCCGGAGCCTCGCCTCCATTCGGCAGAGGAAGAGGAGGGAGAGAGGACTGGTCAAACCTGATCAGTGGGCCCCCTGGACCCACTGTCAGCGACCCAGCCCCGCCCGCGTGTTTTAAGTGAAAACGCAAACAGCCGGAAGTATGTCTCCTCCGCTCCGAAAGCGTACTCTCATCGAAACGTTTTCTTTTCTGTTTATTTTAAAAACAGAGTTTGACTGAAACTTTGACTGGCTATAACTTTTTAAATATAAATCCAAATGACTTGATTCTTTTTCTGTTGTTTCCCAAATATTGTCTAGTTTATTTTCATATTTATTTCAAAAGTTTCCAAACTACTTTTTTGTACTGTTTTTAAAGTATGTGTTATTTGAATATTTTTAAAAATAGGAATTTGAAGAAGGAGAAAACTTTCAAAAAGTTTTGGAATGCCCCTGCCTCTCCGCAACTTGAAGGCAAGCATTTCTGAACTCAGGCATAATATTATCGTGTGTTGTTTGATAGAGTTACAACACCACCGTGACACGGAGTATCCGTTACGTGTTTGTGACGATATGGTCATACGCTTTGAGTGCAAAAATGGAAAATTTTGCTGTTGGAAATGGACATACTTGTGATAGCAATCACCCTCATATGCCTCTCATGCCTACCGAGAAGGATCCGGGAAAGTCTCTGTCTTGGGTAGACACGAGCTTGTCCCTCGTCGAGATGGTTATGACCAGTGGGGCAGGGGAGGTATGATGAGTGGTGGTTGTGTCTGATGGATGTGAAATATTATCCTTGAGCTAATCATGCAGGAAATACTTAAGCCTCCTGAGTCGGCCGTAGATCGAGTCTTGTTCCAGTAACCCCCATACTTGTTTCGTGCTGCCACTTGTCCCTACCGTAGGTAGGGTACGGTTCAGTAAGTTGTAAACCCCTGTCTAGCACACACCGTACAGAGAGACTGCGATGAGGGTTCCATGGCCCTGGATTAAAGCCAGTCATCCGGTCCGGGGGCATGGGTGTTTTCGGTTGTAGCCGAAGGGGGTAGCTCCCCCAGTTTGCGCGCGGTATAAATTTTTTGACCCCATGCTAGTCGAGGTTGTAGCCTCCCCACTTAGAGTTTTGCTTAACGGGTGCCAAGGGTGATTCCAGACACTGGTGAGTTTGGCTGGTGTGTGCGGTTAGGTGGGTTTTCAATTAAAAGACCGTAGACGGAATTAGTTCCGATGGACTAAAGAAATACATTACTCGTGGGTAAAGAGTACACCCTCTGCAGAGATATAATACCTATTCGAATAGCCGTGTCCATGGTTAAGGACTATAGTCTGGGATGGGTCAAGTGTCGGTCTTCGGAGGAAAAACTACTAAACCAAAACATTGATTATGACCGGTGACGTATGATGATTATGATTATTATTATTATGGACTAACCATTTATGTTATTTGAATTATTGAGTATCCCTAGGACGGTTCTACCTCCTGGATATTCACCGTGATTATTCTTATATAAGCCCTTTATGTGGTGTCGCCCAGACGCCCGATTGTGGCATGCTTGTTATTTCATTTACTTATAAGCCCTTTATGTGGTGTCACACAGACGCCCGACTGTGGCATGCTTGTTATTTCATTTACTTATAAGCCCTTTATGTGGTGTCGCACAGACGCCCGACTGAGGCACGCTTCATATTATTATCCTTTCGAGGCGTCACTTCAGACACCCGATCGGTGCTTTTCATTTCTACTCCCTGATTGATTACTCATGTTTTATTTGAATGATCTGCTTACGTGCATCATGAACCTTACTTCATAACTGACGGAGTAATCATAGAATATTTCAAAGCAGGATTATCAATGGCTATATTATACCTGTGTTCTTAATGTTTGTGAGTACATTCAAAGTACTCACTGGCTTGTCCCTGGCTATTGTCTTGGCCAGATTTCTTGCGTGGAAAGGAACATTGCGATGATAGCCCCGGAACCTACGCAATGGAGATAGCAGCCTCGCGAAGATAGGAGTTATCCTGGTCAGCTGTTCCTGTGGGAAATGGAGTCCCATAGACGCTGATGATCCGCAAACCGCTTCCGCCATCAAGCACTAGAAACCAATTGTTGTACCCATAGGCTAGAATGGTCTTGTACTACATATTTTGTAGTTTGCTTGGAGTTTCTGTAACAAGTTGGTGTCTCATCAGCTAACAGTAATCCTGGGGCTGGTGAGCACAAGGGCCGCTTTTGGGAAATTAATATCCCGAAGATCCGGTCCTGACAATGGATGAGATACCTCTTGCAGAGTTTGTCACTCGAAGGAAGATCAACCCCTATGTGAATCCTCGTGCCAACTTCAGAGGGAATTGAAAGTGTGTTATATCGACTAGGGGGGGGGGTGAATAGGCGATTTTTATGAAAGTCTTCAAAACGTGGGAGTTATGAAGACAAACAGTGAAGATTATGCCTATTACTATGCAGCGGAAGTTAGATTACACAAGGCAAGCCATGGTCAAGTATTCAGTATAGTGAAAGCACAGTGACAACAGCTTTAGTGTAATAAGGATCAGGTAGGAAGAAGTTATGAAGCCAAACAGATCATACATTCACGTTGTGAAGACAAAAGATAAAGCAAGCATGCAATGGCTTCACAATGAATTACTGTAAGTAAAAGGAAGTGAAGATGAAACCAGTGATACGTTGAAGACAATGATTTGTTGGACCAGTTCCAGTTGCTGTGACAACTGTATGTCTGGTTGGAACGGCTAGGTATTTAAACCAAAGGACACACAGTCCCGGACACCCAGTCAAGGACACTTAGTCCAAGACACCCAGTCCTCACCGTTTTCTCCTTGAGCTAAGGTCACACAGACCTCGCCCAATCACTCTGGTAAGTCTTCAAGGTAGACTCCCTAACCTTCACAGACTTCGTTCACCGGCAATCCACAATTTCTCTTGGATGCTCAGAACGCGACGCCTAACCGTCTGGAGGATGCACAGTCCTCAAGTGTAATAAGTCTTCAGATCACACAGACAAGAAGACTTAAGTGATGCCCAATTTACTCTGGCTCTGGGTGGTTAGGGATTTTCTCCTCACTAGGAATTTTTTCTTTCAAAGGCTTCGAGGTGGGTTGCTCTCAAACGACAAAAGCCGTGCACTGAAATCTGAGCAGCCAACCGTTTATGGTTGTGGGGGTGGACTATTTATAGCCACTTGGCAACCCGACCTGATCTGTCCGAAATGACCCTGGGTCACTAAGGAACTGACACGTGTACCAACAGTCGAATTTTGAACTCACACGGCAACTTTACTTGGGCTACAAGTAAAGCTGACTTGTCTGACTCTGGACAAGATTTTCTCTCATAGTCTTCGCTCGAAGACATAGGATTTGAATTAGGCATCACTTCAGTCATTCTGACTGGTTCTCTTGGACCCCACTTAACAGTTCGGTGATTCCTATGACACAACATAAATGAAATAAAACTACGAAGGATCTAAGTCTTCGAGTTCCATAAGCTTCATAGGGAGTCTTCTCATGTCATTGTCTTCAATATGAATATCTTCATAAACCACCATTGTCTTCAATGTCTTCGTACATTTTTAGGGGTCATCTCTGGTAGTAAAACCGAATCAATGAGGGACTTCTACCTGTGTTTTCCTGCAATTCTCACAAACACATTAGTCCCTCAGCTAGGTTTGTCGTCAATACTCCAAAACCAACTACGGGTGGCACTAGATGCACTTACAATCTCCCCCTTTTTGGTGATTGATGACAAACTAGTTGAAGTTTTCAACGGGGAACATAATTTGTGAAATAGTAAAGGAATTTGTCTTCATAAGTTGCAAGGGCTCCCCCTGAAGATGTGCATATAAGTAATTTGCTTCTTGAATGCAAATGCACATGGCAGGTTATACTTGTGGAGATCCACTTCAACTTATGATGACAATCCACTATGCATGTGAAAGTATATGAAGATAATGACATGCATAATGGAAAATGGACATTTGCAGTATGAGATGAGTGCGGAATTTATCGTCGCACATGCGGAATTTATCTTCGCATAACGGAGTGACAAACAGGTAGCAGACGGCCATCAAGGCTAAGTGTTACAACTCAAAGAAGCAAATGTAGCAAAAACGGGAGTTGTAAGCACGAAGCAAAATGTAGCAGAAATATGAAGGCACCCGCCCATAGTGACCCGCTTGAAGACTATAAACATCATATGTTTCTCCCCCTTTTGTCAGTGATGACCAAAAAGGTTTGAAGACATAGAGGTGTCTACGCGTTCCCAGGCGCAGCAGGGTCGGTGGAGTTGTTTGGTGGCGGTGCAGACGAGCTTGGTGCAGATTCGACGCGCGTTGAAGCAGGTGGAGATGATGTTGCGTCATCTTCTTCTTCAATAATCCGGGCAGACACGGTGGCAGCAGAAGAAGAGAACTCTGACTCTTCAAGTGATGGTGTGCTTCGCATCACAGCTCTTCTTGGAGGCGTGGAGTCAAATTTGAATTTCTCTTTGAAGCCATCCTCATGCAGGTCAGCTTCAGTGCTCATCATGGTGAGGCCTTTCCAAGTGCGGCCACAGGTCTCGTGGGCGACAAACGCATTCTTGGTTGCCAGATTTCTGATGCGATTGATGTCTTGCATGATGCTTCTCATCTGCCTCTTGAGCCAGTTGTGATGCCTATCTTGCTTTTGGTGAAGAGCCACAAGAAGCTCTCGGTCATTGAGTGCACGAGCGCGCTTCTTGGGTCTCTTTGCAGCTGTGCTGTTGGTGGCTTCAGTTGATGCAGGGGCACGTGTGGTGCCAGCCATTGGATACACTCGGGAGAGAGCTTCAACACCTTCAATATTTTGAGTGAAGCTCTGGTGTTCTGCATTTTGAAGACTTAATGGTTGCTTGGCAGGCTCTGGATATATTGCTTCAGCAGATGTGTCCACATCTGGCAAAAATATCCTATGATTGCAGGCTGAGGGTTGATAGGAGATTGCAGAGTGAATCTTGATCAGCCTCATAACCCAAGGAGCATAGAATTTTAATCCAAACAGTTCTGAAGCAGACGCTGCAAATTGACGGATGAAGAGATCCTGTGTATTGAAGCATTTGCCATGAAGAATGCAGAAGATGAGAGTCTTCATTGCACCATCAATTGTTGCATATCGAGAGTGTCCCTTAACTGGCCATAGAGTCCGCCTTATGATGTGATATATTGTTGTGGGCAGGTACTCTAAGTCTTCAACGAAGAACCTAGTTGGATAGGGTACATTAGGAGGCAGTGGCTTCATCATTGAGAGCATCTGACTCATATCTGGCTCAGGGCGCTGAAATATGCTCTCAATTGTTTCAGCATGGAGTTGGCACCCTTCTTCAAAGAATTCGCCAGGAGTGGGAAGGCCGGTAAGCTCAATTATGTCGAAAGCATTGGCTTCATGATGGATATTGCCTGTCATCCACTCCAGGATCCATGTCTTCGGATCTCTATTATAGCCTTTGATATGCAAAGTGGCATAGAACTGGAGCAGAAGCTCTTCGTTCCAGTGCTCTTCATCAGTGATAAATGGCAGCAAACCCACTTGCTTGAAGCAATCCAGTGCTTCTTCCAGACCAGGCAGACCAACAACAGCTTCAACCTCAAGGCGCTTGTGAGGAAAGATGCGGCCTTGGTTGTATAAGATGCATGAATAATAGCTGCGCTGTTGATGGCTCCAGAACCTATCTGATACAATCCGTTCCCTTGAATAAGGGTTCTTGGAGCGGTCGAAAAACGTGTTATCTGCTCTGAAGCCGTTGATGTTGAAGGAACCAGGAGCTGATGCAGGACCTGGGAACCTTGACAGTCGTGGGATCGGCTTCTGGACCTGGGGCCTGTGTGCAATATGATAGTTGAATTGTGGTCCGGTAGCAGACTCAGGCACAGAATGTTCAGGAGCAGTAGCTTCAGTGTCTTCTGAAGCTGTCGATGGGGAGGGCTCCACATTTGCTTCGGCGTTGTTTGTGGCAGCCTCAACATTTGCTGACTCAGGCATGTTTTCCTGGAGAACTGCTTCTTGGTGGTGCGGGGAAGTTGGAGCTTGTGGTATTTCTGCATGCTCTTCGGCTGATGCAGCCGGAATGTCGTCAGCAGCCTGAGCCCTTGGCCCTTTGCGAAGCCTACGGAATGTAGGCCCCGGTGGAGTTGCAGTGGGTTGGGGCTCATCTTCCTCCTGTGGGCGATCTGCCCACGATGCATCTTGTGTGATTAGCGTCAATGGACGACCAATACTGATCAGTTCGCTTGTCTCAAGCTGAGGAAGGGCTGCATCACCTTGCACATTGTCTTGAAGACCAATGTCTTCAGCAGCGTTGTGGTCGACTGCTGGAATGTCTTCAGCGTGTGGAGCCTCTGTGAAGGCAGGCTCATGCACAGTCAACTGACGATCTGTGTCAGGATAGCGGACGGAGAGGGGTTCAACTATCAAGGGCTCTGTGGGAGCAGCCCGAGATTTCTTGGTCTTGCGCTTCTTGATGGTGGGTTCAGAAGGAGAGGCTTCAGAGTGTTTTCTCTTCTTAGCTTCAGCCTCTGCAGTCCATGTCTTCTTGAGCTGTGAGGCGGTTGATCGACTCTTTGGCTTCGAGCCAGTCGTTGCAACGGGGAAGACAATCGGAGCAGTTTCTGACCTTGGCGCTTCAGGTTCAGGCACAACAGCCTTCTTTTTCTTCTTCGCGGCCATCCTGGGGTCAATGCCGGGACGCCCAAGTGCCTTGCGCTTCTCTGCCTCATTGTAGGCTTGCACGCAGCGATCAGCCAAAGTCTTCATGCGTTCTCGCGAGCCTTGAGCTTCGGCACGCGTCTGCAGGAAGTTCTCTTTCAACTCGTGCAACATGATCTTGAAGTTTTTCACTTCTTGCACACTGAGCTTGGCCACGTGCTTCTTGAACTGAGCCTTTTCATAATCAATTTTCTGCTTCAGTTCTACAATGCGCTGGGCTATTGCAAGTTCGAAGCAATTGCACCTTGAAAAGCAACGCTGAGGCCTATGGGCAGCTGCAGATCGTTGAAGCTGATGTCCGGTGAGGCAAACCATTCATCGATGAAGTTGTGGATGATGGCGACATCAAACAGAGGCAGATTGTTGAAGATTTCAGCCTCCTCCTTGCTCTTGATGAGCTGCTCAAGAGCGTCATCTCCAAGATCTTCATCGGTTGACAGATCAATGGTTTCGCAGCGCAGAATGTCAGCAGCTGTGAGCTCTTTGCCTGTGTGTGGTTGAGGCTTTTGGGCTTCTTGGGGCTTGGAGACTCGTGATATGTCTTCAGACTGCACACTGGCTTCAGGAGGTGCAGTTGCCAATGGCTTCGCTCTTGAGATTATGGGAGAAGCGGCTGGCTTTGAAGTTTTTGGAGCTTTTGGCTTCTTCTGCTTTGGCTTCGGAGCAGCAGGGGCGTCATCTGACTCAGTATCTGCTGGAGGGTCGTTCACGGCAGTCCCTTGGACTAGAATGCGAGTGATGAGGCCTGCAAGATTGGCATACGGCCCGATGATATTGGGATCGGCGTCGCGTGTGCCATCTGCCCTTGGTGAGGAGGGACCAGGGTTGAAGTCAAGCCCAAATTTCTTCTTATTTATCTTCGCTGACTGTTGTGCAAACTGAAAGTTGCGCTTGAAGAGATTATCATCGCGGCACTAGAGAAGTGATGACGGATGTGCTTCAGCTGGCTGTGGTCCTCTCACCATGCATGTATAGAAGCCTTGAGCAATGGCTTCGACTCTGGACCTGGGTATGAGATTTTTGTATAATACGTCTCCCCACGGTCTCTTGATGGCGCACTTCTCCGCATATTCCTGAGTGACGAAGCGGTAGTGGAACCATTGCTCTGCCCAATATCTTCGAATCCATTGGATTCGTGTCTTGCGCTGACCATAGCTTTCTTCAGGATCAGTTTTGTACATCTCTACCAATTCATCAGGCAGATCTTTGGACGTTTCACCACGTCGCTGTCTGCCTCCCTTCCTTGCTGCTGTTTCTGAAGCCATGAATCTTAACTTGGAAGGCTTCAAGATGTTCAAAGGCTTCAAAGGCTTCCTTTTGCAAGAACTGGCTTCAGGAGAGTTGATGTGATGCTGCAAGTACTCTGCAAATGAATGCAGACTATGAGAACCAAAGGATTCTCCCACGGACATGTACCTGTGACAGCATTAAGGTGCGAGGGAAGGGGAAGAGGTCATATGCATTCTCAGAAGATTTTGAAGATAAATCGGTTTAGAAGACATTGACCTCATTGTGCGAAGACATTCACTTATAGATAAGAAGTCGGTTCCAGATTTGTACGAACCCACAGATCAGTACAAGTGAGGAATCTAACTACCTTATGAAGCACAAGTGAATATACTAGGCATGTTATGAGATGCAGCGAGAGATCTAACTGATTTGAAGAGAAACTTCTTATGGCAGAAAGTGACTGAACTATAGGATCAAAAGAGGCTGTAAAAAGAGGTTTTATTTACCACACTTGGAACTGCTAGACGAAGTGAGAGTTGAGGCCGAGCAGTTCGATCCTCCGTGCCCTAACTTGGCGACGGAAGACACCTACGACGACGGCGGAGAGAGCGATGTCCGCTGTCGGCGTGAAAACGGCGTCGGAGAGGTTGCGGCAGTGAAGCGCTTCGTCGCCGGCGTCGTCGAGTGCTAGCGGTGGCGCTAGGGTTCGTGCGAGGGTGGAAGAAGGAGATAATGACCGCAGTGAATCGTGTATTTATAGGGATAGAGGCGGCACTGCTCTATTACGCAGGTACCCCTGGCGGTTCGCATTTGAGGCACGCGTGGCCAGTTAGAGGAAGATTGGGATTTGTTCCACGTCCCACGCACGCCTAAATTGTCGGGCGGTCGTTCCTACTTCTCCGGATCTTATGTGGAGGAATGAGCATCAAAAACGGACTTTTATGGTTGTCACTATGTCTTTAGCTGACAAGGACACAGTGAAGACATTTGACAGTTTCAACAGAATGCGTATGACTTGGAGAGATAGAGTTTGAGATAGAAAGCATAGAGAGGTTAGGGTCCGATCACATTCACTTAGTTCAAAATATTCAACCAAGAAGACATAGCTATAAGTGAATGCTGTAGAGGACAGAACATCAGTACATATATATCCATATAATCAACGCAGTGAAGATAATCATGAAGACATATTGAGAATGAAGCCAAACCAAATGTGAAGACATTGCGAGGTAACGCCATGAGTGAAACACTTCAAAATGGAACGTTTGGTGGTGGCGTTACCCACCGTATAGGAAGTATTAGACCCAGACACGGCGCACAATTATCGTGGCGCTCCGAAGTCAAATTCCACATTAATGTATTCACACTTAGAATGTATGTCTTCATTGTTTGAAGATATACGCTACTTCGTGTGTTGCACATCTAAGTCATCAATATGCATAAGTGTTAGGATGTGTGCCTGATCACAGGACATTTGAGGATTCCAAGATATTTAGCTCACACCGTAACTTGCAAAACCTCTTCTCATCCAAGGGCTTGGTGAAGATATCAGCCAATTGCTCTTCAGTGTTGACGTGTATGATATCAATGTCTTCCTTCACAACATGATCTCTGAGAAAGTGATGGCGAATTTCAATGTGCTTTGTCTTCGATTGCTGAACTGGGTTGTTGGAAATCTTGATGGCGCTTTCGTTGTCGCAGTAAAGTGGCACTTGCTTCAGATGAATGCCATAATCCTTGAGTGTTTGCTTCATCCACAGAAGCTGAGCACAGCAAGATCCAGCAGCAATGTATTCAGATTCAGCAGTGGAGAGAGATACACAGTTCTGCTTCTTTGAAGACCAACATACAAGTGATCGTCCCAGAAAGTGACATGTGCCTGATGTGGACTTGCGATCAACTTTGTCACCAGCATAATCAGCATCCGAAAAACCAACCAAATCAAACTCTGAGCCCTTTGGATACCATAATCCTAGAGTTGGAGTGTGAGCCAAATATCGAAGAATTCGCTTCACAGCTAAGTGATGCGACTCCTTTGGTGCCGCTTGAAATCGAGCACACATGCAAACACTAAGCATGATATCTAGCCTAGATGCACATAAATAAAGCAAAGACCCAATCATGGAGCGGTATACCTTTTGATCGAACTCTTTACCATTGTCGTCAGGACCTAGATGATGTTTGGCTGGCATTGGTGTTGTGAAGCCTTTGCAGTCTTGCATACCGAACTTCTTCAGGCATTCTTTAAGATATTTCTCTTGAGATATGAAGATGCCGTTGCGTTGTTGCCGTATTTGAAGACCGAGGAAGAACTTCAGCTCCCCCATCATGGACATCTGATATTGCTCTTGCATCATATATCCAAACTCTTCACTGTATTTCTGATTGGTGCAGCCGAAGATAATGTCATCCACATATATTTGGCACACAAACAGTTCACCATCATATGTCTTCGTGAAAAGAGTGGGATCCAGGGAACCAGGCATGAAGCCTTTGCTCTTCAGAAAGTACTTGAGTGTATCATACCAGGCCCTAGGGGCTTGTTTGAGGCCGTACAGTGCCTTGTTGAGCTTGTATACCATATCAGGATGTTTTGGATTTTCAAAGCCAGGTGGTTGTGCAACATACACTTCTTCTTCAATCTTGCCATTGAGAAAGGCACTTTTCACATCCATCTGATAGAGAAGTATGTTATGATGATTTGCATAGGCCAGCAGTATGCGTATGGCTTCAAGCCCAGCCACAGGAGCAAATGTTTCATCGAAGTCAATGCCCTCCACTTGAGTATATCCTTGAGCAACGAGACGAGCTTTGTTTCTGACAACTTGACCATGCTCATCTTGCTTATTGTGGTATATCCATTTGGTGCCTATTATGTTGTGCTTCCGTGGATCAGGACGCTTAACCAGTTCCCATACATTATTCAGCTCAAACTGTTGAAGCTCTTCTTGCATAGCTTGAATCCATTCAGGTTCCATGAAGGCTTCTTCAACTTTCTTGGGTTCTGATATTGAGACGAATGCGAAATGCCCACAGAAGTTTGTTAGCTGAGTTGCCCTTGAACGAGTGAGTGGACCAGGTGCATTGATGCTGTCAAGTATTTTGTCAATCTGTACTTCATTTGCAACACAAGGATGTATAGGGCGAAGACTTTGCTCTTGCTGATCTGTGTTGTCATTTGGAGGTATATCTTCAGGCTGAGCATTGTCTTCATGTGGATTAGGTGCTGAGATGATAAGTTCTTCTTCAGGATGAGCTTCAGAAGGTACAATTTCTCCAGTTCCCATAAGCTTGATTGATTCATTTGCTGGAACTTCATCTAGCACATTTGGCAATTGCTCTCTTTGTGATCCATTGGTTTCATCAAACCGCACATCCACTGTTTCAACCACTTTGTAGTGGAAGAGATTGAAGACTCTGTAGGAGTGCGAATCCTTTCCATATCCAAGCATGAAGCCTTCATGTGCTTTTGGTGCAAACTTTGAGGTGTGGTGTGGGTCCTTGATCCAGTATTTTGCGCCAAATACTCTGAAGTAACTGACATTTGGCTTCTTGCCAGTTAGGAGTTCATAAGATGTCTTGTTCAGAAGCTTGTGAAGATAAACACGATTGATAGTATGGCATGCAGTGTCAATGGCTTCAGTCCAGAATTTTCTTGGAGTCTTGTATTCATCTAGCATTGTTCTGGCCATCTCAATGAAAGTTCTGTTCTTGCGTTCGACAACGCCATTTTGCTGTGGCGTGTATGGAGCTGAGAATTCATGTGTGATGCCCAAGGTATCCAGATATGTATCAAAGCCAGTGTTCTTGAATTCAGTGCCATTGTCACTTCTGATGTGCTTTATCCTGGCGCCAAAATTGTTCATAGCTCGATTTGCGAAGCGTCTGAAGACATCCTGCACTTCAGTCTTGTAAAGGATTATGTGTACCCAAGTATATCTAGAGTAATCATCAACAATGACGAAGCCATAGAGGCAAGCAGAAGTAGTAAAAGTTGAGTAGTGAGTGGGACCGAAAAGATCCATGTGGAGCAGTTCGAAGGGTTGTGTAGTAGTCATGATTGTCTTCGAAGGATGTTTTGCCCTTGTCATCTTCCCTGCTTCACAGGCACCGCATAAATGATCTTTCTTGAACTTGACGCCCTCGATGCCTATGACGTGCTTCTTCTTCGCGAGGGTGTGGAGGTTCCTCATGCCAGCATGCCCAAGCCTTCGATGCCAAAGCCAGCATTCTGAAGCTTTTGCAAGAAGATATACTGCAAGTTGCGGTCCTGCTGAGAAATCTACCACGTACAAATCACCTTTCCGATACCCTTCAAACACTAGAGATTTGTCAGATTCCATTAGCACCAGGCAGCGATATTTGCCAAACATTACAATCATATTCAAATCGCAAAGCATTGAGACAGACATTAAGTTGAAGCCAAGGGATTCAACAAGCATGACTTTATCCATGTGTTGATCCCTTGAGATTGCAACTCTACCTAGACCCAATACCTTACTTTTACCAGTGTTAGCAAATGTAATGTGGCTCTTGTCGGATGGACGTAAAGTTGAGTCCATAAGAAGGCTTCTTCTGCCAGTCATGTGATTTGTACACCCACTGTCAATAATCCATTTTGAAGACTTTGAAGTCGCTGGTGTTGTACCCTACAGTGCAGTTAGGGGGATAGGCTTCACGAAGGGTATTGTGAAGCATAAACATTTGACGAACCAGTGGGTTATGAAAACTTAGATCCAGATTAGGACTAATAGGGAGAGTAGCATGCGATTCAGGAACGAAGTACATAATGATGCCATTTGGGCAGTTTATCTTGCGCCCCACAAGGTTTTTATGGTCCCCAGCAATAGCATCAGAAGATTTTGTTTTTGTGGTGGAGACCTTTCCCTGCAAAAGAGAGTTAAGCTTTCTTAACCACCCACATCTTTAAGGGTGGCTTAGAAGCTATAAGTCTAAGTGCAGCATCTGAGAATTTTGGCTTTGAAGCCTTAGCAAACAGTCTAGCAGGTGGACAATAATACTCATAGGAATAAGCAGAATAATTTTTGGTCATATGAACATGACGGTTCGATGAACCGCTCTCATATTCATATGCCTGAGTATGGTTTCCCTGCAAAACATTTGCATTAGTGTGACTCAGGTGAGTCCTCTGTCTGTATGAAGCCTTTGGACCATATGAAGCCTTTGGTCTGAGTTTTGTCTTCTTCAAGTGAGGTGTCAAGAAGACATTCACAGGAAGATTTTCCAGACATGTTTTCGGAACCCAGATCTTCTTCATAGGCGGTCCATTCCTGCAGTTAGTACCAATGTACCTGGCAAACACTTCACCATTCTGATTCTTGAACAGTTTATAGTTTGCATCAAAGGATTCATCAATGATAATTGGGTTAGCACAAGTGAAGCCAGACAGATTGGATGGATCTGCTGAGGATTCCTTTGCAGCAACCCATGTGGTTTTGGGGTACTGCTCAGGTTTCCAGTAAGACCCATCTGCATTAATTTTCCTCACGAACCCAACACCCTCTTTCCTAGGGTTTCGGTTCAGAATCTGCTTCTTAAGGACATCACATAATGTCTGATGCCCTTTCAGACTTTTGTACATCCCTGTTTCAAGCAATGTCTTCAACCTAGCATTCTCATCAGCAATAGCAGTGGTATCGTCAGCAGAGGGGTTAGTTACCACATCAACAGTTGAAGATATTGGAACAGTAGTAGCAGTGGAACATTCAGCAACAGAAGTAGCATTATCACGCTCAATGCATTTAAGACATGGTGGTTCAAATCCTTCCTGAGCGGGACTGATCTGTTCGGCGCGAAGTGACTCGTTTTCCTTTTGAAGATCTTCATGAGCCACCCTCAATTTCTCAAGTTCTTGCTTCCTTTGAAGATAATCATAGGAAAGCTTTTCATGAGTTGTTGAGAGAGTATCATGACGATCTTCAAGTTCCTGATACTTAACGTGAAGGTTTTTTATGTCTTCAATTAAGGATTCAGATCGAGTCATTTCAGCACCCAACAGATCATCGCTTCTGTCTAACAATTTTGGAATATGTTCCATAGCTTTCTGTTGTTCAGTTGCAATTTTAGCAAGTGTTTTGTAGCTAGGTTTTGAATCACATTCAGAGTCATCGTCACTGGATGTTTCATAGCGAGTAGTGCGTGTGTTTACCTTGGCACCGCGTGCCATGAAGCAGTAGGTAGGAGTGGAGTCGTTCTTGTCATCTGCGTCGATGTCGGTGATGCAGTCATTGTCTTCTGTGTTGAAGATGGACTTGGCGACGTATGCTGTAGCCAGACTCGCAATTCCGGAATCAGACTCCTCCTCAGATTCCAGCTCTGCCTCCTCAGATGCGGACTCCTCCTCTGAATCCATCTCCTTTCCAACAAACGCACGTGCCTTGCTAGATGAGCTCTTCTTGTGTGATGAAGACTTTGATGAAGATTTGGAAGAAGACTTTGAGTATTTCTTCTTCTTCTTGTCGTCAGAATCATATTCCTTGCTCTTCTTCTTCCTTCTGTTCTCATTGTCCCACTGTGGACACTCAGAGATGAAGTGTCCAGTTTTCTTGCACTTGTGACATGTTTTCTTCTTGTAGTCATGAGCAGAAGCTTCATCATTCCTTGAGCTTGATCGTGAAGATTTTCTGAAGGCTTTCTTCTTAGTGAATTTTTGGAACTTCTTCACTAGCATTGCAAGTTCTCTTCCAATGTCTTCAGGATCATCAGAACTGCAGTCAGATTCTTCTTCAGATGAGGAGACAGCTTTTGCCTTCAAAGCACGAGTTCGCCCATAGTTTGGACCGTAGATATCTCTTTTCTCAGAAAGCTGAAACTCATGTGTGTTGAGCCTCTCAAGTATGTCAGATGGATCGAGTGTCTTGAAATCAGGACGTTCTTGAATCATCAGGGCCAGGATGTCAAACGAACTATCAAGTGATCTCAGCAGCGTCTTGACGATTTCATGTTTGGTGATCTCAGTGGCGCCGAGGGCTTGAAGCTCATTTGTGATGTAAGTGAGCCGGTCAAATGTGTGCTGGACATTCTCATTGTCATTTCGCTTGAAGCGGTTGAAGAGGTTGCGAAGAACACTGATTCTTTGATCTCTCTGGGTTGAGATGCCTTCATTGACCTTGGAGAGCCAGTCCCAGACTAGCTTGGATGTCTTCAAGGCACTCACACGGCCATACTGTCCTTTGGTCAGATGACCACAGATGATATTCTTGGCTGTAGAGTCCAGTTGAGTGAACTTCTTGACATCAGCAGCAGTGACACCTTCTCCAGCCTTGGGAACGCCGTTTTCGACGACATACCATAGGTCGACGTCAATGGCTTCAAGATGCATGCGCATCTTATTCTTCCAGTAGGGATATTCAGTTCCATCGAAGACGGGGCAAGCAGCGGAGACTTTGATTATCCCTGCAGTCGACATAGCTAAAACTCCAGGTGGTTAAACCGAATCACACAGAACAAGGGAGCACCTCGCTCTGATACCAATTGAAAGTGCGTTATATCGACTAGAGGGGGGGTGAATAGGCGATTTTTATGAAAGTCTTCAAAACGTGGGAGTTATGAAGACAAACAGTGAAGATTATGCCTATTACTATGCAGCGGAAGTTAGATTACACAAGGCAAGCCATGGTCAAGTATTCAGTATAGTGAAAGCACAGTGACAACAGCTTCAGTGTAATAAGGATCAGGCAGGAAGAAGTTATGAAGCCAAACAGATCATACATTCACGTTGTGAAGACAAAAGATAAAGCAAGCATGCAATGGCTTCACAATGAATTACTGTAAGTAAAAGGAAGTGAAGATGAAACCAGTGATACGTTGAAGACAATGATTTGTTGGACCAGTTCCAGTTGCTGTGACAACTGTACGTCTGGTTGGAGCGGCTAGGTATTTAAACCAAAGGACACACAGTCCCGGACACCCAGTCAAGGACACTTAGTCCAAGACACCCAGTCCTCACCGTTTTCTCCTTGAGCTAAGGTCACACAGACCTCGCCCAATCACTCTGGTAAGTCTTCAAGGTAGACTCCCAAACCTTCACAGACTTCGTTCACCGGCAATCCACAATTTCTCTTGGATGCTCAGAACGCGACGCCTAACCGTGTGGAGGATGCACAGTCCTCAAGTGTAATAAGTCTTCAAATCACACAGACAAGAAGACTTAAGTGATGCCCAATTTACTCTGGCTCTGGGTGGTTAGGGCTTTTCTCCTCACTAGGAATTTTTTCTTTCAAAGGCTTCGAGGTGGGTTGCTCTCAAACGACAAAAGCCATGCACTGAAATCTGAGCAGCCAACCGTTTATGGTTGTGGGGGTGGACTATTTATAGCCACTTGGCAACCTGACCTGATCTGTCCGAAATGACCCTGGGTCACTAAGGAACTGACACGTGTACCAACGGTCGAATTTTGAACTCACACGGCAACTTTACTTGGGCTACAAGTAAAGCTGACTTGTCTGACTCTGGACAAGATTTTCTCTCATAGTCTTCGCTTGAAGACATAGGATTTGAATTAGGCATCACTTCAGTCATTCTGACTGGTTCTCTTGGACCCCACTTAACAGTACGGTGATTCCTATGACACAACATATATGAAATAAAACTACGAAGGATCTAAGTCTTCGAGTTCCATAAGCTTCATAGGGAGTCTTCTCATGTCATTGTCTTCAATATGAATATCTTCATAAACCACCATTGTCTTCAATGTCTTCGTACATTTTTAGGGGTCATCTCTGGTAGTAAAACCGAATCAATGAGGGACTTCTACCTGTGTTTTCCTGCAATTCTCACAAACACATTAGTCCCTCAGCTAGGTTTGTCGTCAATACTCCAAAACCAACTAGGGGTGGCACTAGATGCACTTACAGGAATGATCTGTTCTGGACTAAGCAGCAGTATCTCATTTATCTGGATGTGATCAAGGCCAAGCAGAACATATATGTGGACGCGCACTGGATCGACATGAATCATATGAGGCAGGATAAGCATTGTGCCTATTTTGGTGAGGCTCTGGATCTGGTGGAGCAGCTTGGCATTGAGGATGTGATCTCTTTCCACTAGGATTAAGACCCTGAGATTATGGCCCAGTTCTTTGCCACGGTCCACTTCCATCCTAATGAGGAACGTACCATGACCTGGATGACTGCTACATTGAAGGACTTCATGGATTTGCTTCGGATTCCTGATGAGGGGCTCAACATGCCCGTTGGTGTTCGCCCTCATGCCAATACCGAGTCAGCCAACAAGAACAAGCTTCAGCCCTACTATGTTGAGAAGTTGCTTCCCAGTGGCAAGATGGCGTGGGTGCTGAACTCCTTCCTTGACATCATGTATCGCATCTTCCGCAACTCCCACTTTCCACGCATTGGTGACAAGGACAAGGTGCATGCCTATCTTGTGGATATGATGCTCATTTCGGAGGAGGCGTGCCACTCTCAATCGCAACCACTTGATGTCTCACATATCATGTGGTGCGAGCTTCGGTTTGCAGTGTTCAACCATAAGGTACCCATCTATGGACCTTACCTGTTTCTGTTGATCTCGAAGACTTGGGAGAAGCTCTTTCCTGATGAGGAGTTTCTTGCCCCTGACTGGACTCGTCATGAGCCCATCAAGCTCCGTGTCAAGACCCAGTGGGCCAACACTACTACCCGTGCTGAGGCTGCGGCTGTTCAGATGGATGTGGATGAGGATGAGATTGAGGAGGAGGACGCTGTTGAGGATAGCTCTACTGGCTACTCGCCTTCCTCTTCAGAGCCCTCTTGGGATAAGAAGCTGAAGAATAAGATGAATGCTCTGTTCTGCACGATGGCCAAGGGTAGTACCAGTCTCATGTTGCTCAGAAGGAGAGTCGCCGCCGTGACAAGCGAATCTTGAGGACGTTTGGCAAGGAGATATCCAATGGGTCTGAGAAGGTCATCACGCTAGAGGCAGACTGGATGGCGAAGTAGGGCTACAAGTGCACTGATTCTGAGGAGGAGAAGGAGGAGACCGTTCCCGCTGTCGAGTCTGACGAGGATCGTGACGAGTGATTGCTTCAGCTTGAGCCACCACTTGTGTCGTAGGTGTCCTCTCTGTCTTTTTGGTGTCTCGATGCCAAAGGGGGAGAGAGTGTAAGATTTGTGAGTTGTGTGTCGTGTTTCGTCTTATCGCCTTGCTTTCGTTCCGTTGAACCTCGTTTGCTTTGGTTTGGTTTGTGCTTGTGAGACCTTTCTATCATATGGTGTAAGACTTTGTAACATCCCAAATTTTCAATTTGGAATGTTATACACTAGATCATCATTGCATATCATATTTATTACATTTTGGTTGATCCTAGAAATTTCACGCAACTCAAGGACCCTCGGAGAGAGTTGGGGATTTCGTTATTTTCATATTTGAGTTGTCTCAAATTTTGAAAATAGGATCATTTGATTTTATTTATTTTATCTTCAATTATTTCTATTACAAAAATATGAGAGAGGGAATAAAATGACTTTCCCAAAATAAATAAATATTTGGGATTTAATAAAAAAATCAAATAACATTTTATTTGGTTTTATTTTATATTTATTTGAATTTAGGAAAAATGCGTGTTTTTCGAAATTGCATTTAGGCCCCAAATAAATGTTCATCCTGTGCGGCTTGATTTTAGAAGCCGGGGAAAATTTATTTCGGGATTTTTGGAGTCCGTTTAGTATTCCTTTTGTTTTTTTTCTGAGCGTAACTATTAAAAAAACGCAACCGACCTAACGGGCCGTGTCCGACCCGGACACTAGGCCCGGCCGGCTTTATAAGCCGGGGAGGCCCAGCCGGACCCCCCCTCAACCCCTAGCCGCCTAGCCCCCCGCCGCCGCCTAGCGCCGCTGACCGCCGCCCCGCGCCGCCGCTGACCGCCGCCGCCCGTCGCCGCCCGCCGGATCCGTCGCCGGAGGTAGACCTCGCCGCCACCGGTTTTTCTTGAAAAAAACCGTTCGGTTTTCTGACGGTTTTGTTCGTTTTTTGTTTCGGTTTTTTAAATAGATCAGTTTTTCTGGTTTATTTAATTAGCGAGCGTTCATCCGTTCGTTCGTTTTAACAAACGTTCGTCATTTTTCTTTTTCTCGAATTAAATCCGCGATTTTTCTGATTGCGATTTCTGATCCGATTTTTGTTTTAGTCTAACTTTTCGCTTGTTTATCGGAATCAGGTGATTCAAGCGCCTGGAGTTTTATCTCAAAACCCTCTTTCCGTTTAACCATCTCAAACAAATTTTTGCCACTGTAAAAAATTGCCCTAGATCCAAAATAGTAAATGAAGCCTTTTTCTTTTGCCGTTTGTCTTTCGTTGCTTCGTTCGTTTTGATTCTTTTTGCCAACTGGAGTTCTTAAGTAGAACTTTCTGGTTAGATCTCTTATTTGAGTTTTACCTGTGCATTAGTTGAGTACTTATTGTATGCTTGTTTGTTTGCGATAGAGTACCCGGAGTGCGCCGCTTGCTACTTCGAATCGCTAGGTTTCCCGGATCATCAGCAAGGCAAGTAACACTTTGATCATGTTTTTCCCTCTACCCAGTTTTATTGCATTAGATCAACCCTCACACATTGCATGATTAGGATCTAATTAAATTGTGGGTTTGGGAAGTAGTTGAGGTAGTACCTATTACCTGTTTTTATCAAACCTTTGGGAGTTACTTCTACGTTTGCTTATTATGCCATGCTATGCAAGTAGACGTGGATTGGGTGAGTGTATCCATGACAGATGTGAGATGTTAATTAATGGTTTACTTAAGGTGGCAACTTAAATACACATCTAGGTGGATTGAGGCACCTGGGTATTCCAGCGATTGCCTGTTTTTCTTTATGGACCGCCACCCAGGCTCAAAGGGATCATGAGATTGTTCATGCTAGAAACTTCCGTGTGCAGCCACAAGCTACTATGGGCTCTAGCATAGTTGATTAAGTCGTGCGAACTCTTATAGTGGTAGACTAGCAGATGTAGGGGATGTAGGTTGGTATGGTCTACCCGTTCGTAAGGTCCTAGCACTTCTGAAAGACTATGTCTCGGTCATCCGTTTCTCGAACACCATGTAGTGCGAGAATCCCAACGGAGGAGATCGAGTCTTGTGGGGAAAAGTGCGCAAACCTCTGCAGAGTGTATAAACTAATCATGGTTAGCCTTGTCCCTGGTTATGGACATCTTGAGTACCTAGTATCTGGATTATCATGTGAATCTCAACATGTTACTCAAAAATTAATTTTTTTGGGTTTTGTTTAATGATGATGCTTAATTGGGATTGAGAATGCTGTCAACCATTCTCAATGTTCAACAACTACCATGATAGTTAGATAAAATTTATTCCTTTGCAGTAGGGAAAAATTGGCTGTACGCAAACTGTAACCATAGAGCTTTCCACTAGCCAAATATGCATATAGAATAGCCTGTTTCATTCCATGACTCTCTATGTGTTACTTTGCCAGCATATTCCATGTGTTGACCCATTTCGGGCTGCAACGTTAATGTTGCAGACTTTTCAGACGACGATTAAGGAGTTTTAGGTCGTGGTTCTATACTCAGTGATGCCATTGGAGTTGATGGACTCACTTATTTTCCAAGCCTTCCGCTGTTATCCTTATTAGATGGCCTTAAGCCATATTTATTGTAATAAGTTCTCGTTTGAGACACTCGATGTAATAAGTGTGCGATTGCTACTCTGTTATAAATCCTTCAAGTACTATGTGGTGTCAGCATTACTGATCCAGGGATGACACCTGAGCACAGAGATTAGACCGTTTGAGGTATGGTCGCTACAAGATGGTATTAGAGCACACGCTGACTGTAGGACACGACCACTAAGATAAAGACCTAGATCACTACTCACTCTCCTCTCTTTTTTGACTTCTCACCTTTTCTACTCTTTTAGGATGGCGGATGCAAGGAACAAGTTCACCCAACCGGATGAAGATACACCCTTTGGACGTCACTTGAAGGAAGTCACTAGATACCTGAACATAGGAGTAGCAAGCTTCACCGGAACCTACAACGCCACTCTACCTGAAGAAGAGCGCTGGATGATTCAAGTTCAAGTTCCAGGAAGGACGTTCATGCCAGTCACTGAGCCCATAGAGTTTTCCTTTGATGCACCAACTTGGAGTCTAGGAAAGAGCATGGCAGCTCACATCGCCATGGGACGCATTGGAGAACTCTACCGCAATGATCTCAAGGATACTATCTACCAGATTTGTGGGCGCCGAGATGAGCACTGGGAGATGATCAGCACCAGAAAGGATAGATCAATTGCAGCTTTTATCCAGGAGTTAAACCAGCACAGTCGACGTCAGGAGAACCAGATGTGCGCTGACATGATATATCTAAAGAAGGCAAGGATAAGAATCAAGGAACTAGAGGAAGAACTCAAGGCTACACGTGAAGATTATGAAGAGGAAATCGAAGTATTAGTGGAGAAGAATGACCATCTGATCAAGAAGATCGGAATATTTATGGGAGGCCCTACACCAGTAGAAGAAGACGAAGAACCCAAGGAGATTCGCCTGGAAGACTACATCATCATCGATGACACCGACTCGGATCAAGATGATAGCGATGATGACTATGCTGATGAAGCTGGAGCAGATATCATGGAGTCTGCAAGCGAAGAATATTTCTAGTAGACCACCCCATCAGTAATAGTAGTCCACCATGTAAATATAGTAGTCTGAGCACTTTTGCGATAGTTAGATTGATTGTATGCCCTTGTTTGATTGAATGAAGTGAATTGTTTGCTTTTGCCTCATGTGCATATGGGTAGTGTTTTCTCTTTAGACCCCCTCTATTCTTAAATCTCATCTTTTCTAAACCCTCAGATGCCTCCGAGACGTGACCCCGGATTTACTTTCCCACCGGAGCTCACTCAGTTGATCCAGCAGCAGAACACATTGATGCAGTTGCTAGTCCAGAATCAGAATCAGGGGAACAACAACAACAACAACCCACCACCACCACCCCCTGTTGATCAATTAGCCCGTTTTCTTAGGCTGAATCCGCCGGTGTTTTCCAATAGCACCGAGCCGATAGTGGCAGATGATTGGCTCTGCAAGACAGCTAGAGAGCTGACAACAGCAGGATGCACGGGTGCGGAAAAGGTGAAGTTTGCTGCACATCAGCTTGGAGGACCTGCAGCATCATGGTGGGAGAATTTCACAGCCACTTTTCCTGTCGACACTGTCACGTGCGACCAATTTCAGCAGGCTTTTCGAACTGCCCATGTTTCAGCAGGAGCTATGGCCATGAAGAAGCGAGAGTTTCACAACTTTCGCCAAGGAGGATGGAAAGTTGGCCAGTATGTGGAGGACTTTAGTAAGCTAGCACGTTATGCCCCAGATGACGTTGCTACGGATGCAGCTAAGTAGGAGAAGTTTCTGGAAGGACTGAATGATGAGTTGAGCATGCAGTTGATGGTAGCAACCTTCAACAACTACCAGGAGTTGGTACATCGTGCTCTTATGATTGAAGGGAAGCAGCAGCAGATTGAGAATCGCAAGAGGAAGGATGGACAAGGGAAGCACAATTCAGGAGCTCAGCAGAAGCCACGTTTTACCCCTAGACCGGGAGGACATTTTCAGCATACCCATGGAGGAGGTAGCTCGCACAATCACAATGGCACCAAGAATGGTAATGGGAATGGAGGATGTAATGGCCAGAACCGTACCAACCAATCGACCCCAGCCAAGAGAGACATGAGCCAAGTCACTTGTTTTAAGTGCCAGAAAACCGGACATTATGCCAATGAATGTCCTGAATCACAGAATGGAAATGGCAATGGAAGCTCTGGGAAGAAGCCGAACCCTTTCAATAGGGGACAGGTGAACCACGCTAACGTGGAGGAGGTTGAAGAGCAGCCGGATGCAGTAATCGGTAAGTTTTTGGTTAAGTCATTTACTGCACTCGTTCTTTTTGATACTGGTGCATCGCATTCATACATATCAAGGGGATTTGTGGATAAGTATAAACTGTCAACCCAAGCCCTTAGGTCACCCATGTTAGTAACCTCGCCTGGAGCAGAATATATGGCTAGCCTATGGTGTGATCGGTTGCCATTAAGGATTGGTAACTACGTATTTCCCTTAGACCTAATAGTGTTGGAATCTCAAGGATTGGATGTGATATTAGGCATTGATTGGTTGTCGATGTATGGAGGAAACATCTATTGCGCTAGTAAGTCGATCTTGCTTACCACCCCAGAAGGAAGAAGGATCAACAATGTATCCCGACATGTGCCAAAGAGGACTCAAGTAAATTGTTTAACAGGAGTTGTGCAGGAGGAAGTGCCAGTGGTGAAGGATTTCCCGGATGTATTTACAGAGGAATTGCCAGGCATGCCACCGGATAGAGATATTGAGTTTTTGATTGAACTCTTGCCAGGCACAGGGCCAATATCAAAGAGACCATATAGGATGCCCGCAAAGGATTTGGTTGAGATTAAGAAGCAGATTAAGGAGTTACTAGATAAAGGATATATTCGCCCAAGTTCTTCACCTTGGGGATCGCCAGTACTTCTAGTGGAAAAGAAGGATGGATCGTTAAGGATGGTTGTTGATTATCGAGGATTGAATGAAGTAACCATCAAGAACAAGTACCCACTACCGATGATCAATGATCTGTTTGATCGATTGCAAGGAGCTAAGGTATTTTCCAAGATCGATCTGCGATCAGGATACCGCCAGTTGAAGATTCGAGAACAGGATATACCCAAGACAGCTTTTACCACCAGGTATGGGCTGTACGAGTATACCGTTATGTCATTTGGTCTGACTAACGCACCTGCATATTTTATGAACATGATGAAGAAAGTGTTTATGGAGTTTTTGGATAAGTTGATCGTAGTGCTCATTGATGGTATCTTGGTTTACTCGAGGAATGAAGAGGAGCATAAGGAGCATTTGCATTTGGTGCTTGGTAAACTCAGAGAACATCAACTATACGCCAAGTTCAGCAAATGTGAGTTTTGGTTTAAGGAAGTTGGATTTCTCGGACACGTTATATCCGGGGAAGGTATAGCAGTAGATCCCACTAAAGTTGATACTGTGACCAAGTGGGAAGCCCCAACAACAGTTGGAGAGAGCCGGAGTTTTCTTGGACTCGTAGGATACTATCGGAGGTTTATTGAGAATTTCTCAAAAATTGCGAAGCCTATGACGGAGTTGTTGAAGAAGGATACCAAGTTCATATGGACTGTGGAATGTGAGGCTAGTTTCCAGGAGTTGAAGAAACATTTGGTTACATCACCAGTGTTGGTTTTGCCAGACCAGACCAAGGAGTATGAGGTGTATTGCGACGCTTCATGTCGAGGACTTGGAGCAGTGCTTATGCAGGAAGGAAGAGTTGTTTCATATGCCTCACGACAGCTTAAGCCCCATGATTTGAATTACGCTATTCATGATTTGGAGTTAGCAGCCGTAGTGCATGCATTGAAGACTTGGAGACATTTTTTGATTGGAAACCATTGCGAGGTGTACACGGATCACAAGAGTTTGAAGTATATTTTCACACAGAAGGAGTTGAACCTCAGACAAAGGAGATGGTTGGAGCTCATCAAGAATTATGATATGAAATTGCATTATCACCTCGGAAAGGCTAATGTAGTAGCTGACGCATTAAGCCGTAAGAGCCATGTCAACACCCTAATGACGGGAGATTTACCAAGGGAGTTAGCCGAAAATCTTCGAGAGCTATGTTTGGAAATCGTTCCAAGAGGCTATGTAGCAGCATTGGAAATTCAGTCTACTTTGATGGATAAGATCAGAGCAGCTCAAAGGACTGACAAGGAGATTGCTTCTATTAAGGAGAAAATGAGCAAAGGAAAAGCTAAGGGATTTCGTGAGGATGAGCACTGTACCTTATGGTTTGAAGACCGTGTCTATGTACCAAATGATTCGGAGATCAGGAAGTTAATCTTACAAGAGGCCCATGATTCACCATATTCGATTCACCCAGGAAATACCAAGATGTATTTGGATTTGAAGGATATATTCTGGTGGACCGGAATGAAGAAGGATATTGCAAAGTATGTAGCAGTTTGTGATGTATGTCAGAGAGTGAAGGCAGAGCATCAGAAGCCAGCAGGATTGCTACAACCATTGCTGATACCCGAATGGAAGTGCGATAAGCTAGGCATGGATTTTATTACAGGATTGCCCAGAACACGTTCAGGCTATGACTCTATATGGGTTGTAGTCGATCGTTTGACAAAGGTAGCTCATTTCATTCCCGTGAAGACTACCTATACCAGTGCAAAGTTGGCAAATATATATATGACCAGAATCGTTTGTCTGCATGGAGTTCCAAGGAGCATAGTATCAGACAGAGGAACCCCATTTACCTCAAAGTTCTGGATTCAGTTGCATGAAACTTTGGTTACCATACTGGAGTTTAGCACAGCTTTCCATCCGCAGATAGATGGACAGACCGAGAGAGTCAATCAGATTTTGGAGGATATGCTAAGAGCTTGTGCGCTAGATTACGGATCTAGATGGGACGAGAATTTGCCATATGCAGATTTCTCTTACAACAACAGCTATCATTCCAGTTTGAAGATGGCCCCTTTCGAAGGCTTGTACGGAAGGAGGTGTAGGACCCCATTGTCTTGGGATGAAGTTGGAGACCGCCAGTTGTTTGGACCAGATCTGATAAAGGAATCTAAACAGAAAGTGAAATTGATTCACGATAGACTCAAGGTAGCCCAGTCCAGGCAGAAGAGTTATGCAGATTCTAAACGCAAGGAGACAGTTTACGAAGTCGGAGACCGAGTTTATCTTCGAGTATCACCACTTTGAGGAGTTAAGCGCTTTGGAGTTAAAGGAAAGTTAGGGCCACGTTTTGTAGGCCCATACAAAGTTTTGGAGCGTATGGGAGAGGTAGCCTATAAGTTGGAATTTCCCAAAGGATTGTCGGGAGTTCACGACATGTTTCATGTTTCCCAGTTGAAGAAGTGCCATGCAGAGATGGCTGACATACCGCTGAGAGATACGGTACCACTGGAAGCGATTCAGTTGGATAGTGATTTGACCTATGAGGAGAAACCAGTTAAGATTCTAGAGTATGCCAGTCGAGTCACCCGCAGTAAGGTTATCAAGTTTTGCAAGGTTCAGTGGAGCCACCACACGGAGGATGAAGCCACCTAGGAGCGAGAAGAAGATATGCTGAAGGACCACCCTCACCTATTTTCTAGCCAACCCGAATCTCGAGGGCGAGATTCATCTTAAGGGGGGGGGGTAGGTTTGTAACATCCCAAATTTTCAATTTGGAATGTTACACACTAGATCATCATTGCATATCATATTTATTGCATTTTGGTTGATCCTAGAAATTTCACGCAACTCAAGGACCCTCGGAGAGAGTTGGGGATTTCGTTATTTTCGTATTTGAGTTGTCTCAAATTTTGAAAATAGGATCGTTTGATTTCATTTATTTTATCTTCAATTATTTCTATTACAAAAATATGATAGAGGGAATAAAATGACTTTCCCAAAATAAAGAAATATTGGGATTTAATAAAAAAATCAAATAAGATTTTATTTGGTTTTATTTGCTATTTATTTGAATTTACAAAAAATGTGCGTTTTTCAAAATTGCATTTAGGCCCCAAATAAATGTTCATCCTGTGCGCCTTGATTTTAGAAGCCAGGGAAAATTTATTTCAGGATTTTTGGAGTCCGTTTAGTATTCCTTTTGTTTTTTTTCTGAGCGTAAGTATTTAAAAAAATGCAACCGACCTAACGGGTCGTGTCTGACCCGGACACTAGGCCTGGCCGGCTTTATAAGCCGGGGAGGCCCAGCCGGACCCCCCCTCAAACCCTAGCCGCCTAGCCCCGCCACCACCGCCTTTGCCGCCGCCGCCGCTGCCACCGCCCCGCGCTGCCGCCCGTCGCCGCCCGCCGGATCCGTCGCCGGAGGTAGACCTCGCCGCCGCCGGTTTTACTCGAAAAAAACCGTTCGGTTTTCCGACGGTTTTGTTCGGTTTTTTTTGGTTCAGTTTTTTTAAATAGATTAGGTTTTTCCGGTTTATTCAATTAGCGAGCGTTCGTCCGTTCGTTCGTTTTAATGAACGTTCATCGTTTTTCTTTTTCTCGGATTAAATCCGCGATTTTTCTGATCGCGATTTCTGATCCGATCTTCATTTTAGTCTAACTTTTCGCTCGTTTATCGGAATCAGGCGATTCAAGCGCCTGGAGTTTCGTCTCGAAACCCTCTTTCCGTTTAACCAACTCAAACAAGTTTTTGCCACTATAAAAAATTTCCCTAGATCCAGAATAGTTAAGGAAGCCTTTTTCTTTTGCCGTTTGTCTTTTGTTGCTTCGTTCGTTTTGATTCTTTTTGCCAACCGGAGTTCTTAAGTTGAACTTTCAGGTTAGATCTCTTATTTGAGTTTTACCTGTGCATTAGTTGAGTACTTATTGTATGCTTGTTTGTTTGTGATAGAGTACCCGGCGTGCGCCACTTGCTACTTCGAATCGCTAGGTTTCCCGGATCATCAGCAAGGCAAGTAACACTTTGATCATGTTTTTCCCTCTACCTAGTTTTATTGCATCAGATCAACCCTCACACATTGCATGATTAGGATCTAATTAAATTGTGGGTTTGGGAAGTAGTTGAGGGATCTATCGTAGTCCTTTCGATAAGTAAGAGTGTCGAACCCAACGAGGAGCAGAAGGAAATGATAAGTGGTTTCCAGCAAGGTATTCTCTGCAAGTACTGAAATAAGTGGCAACATATAGTTTTGTGATAGGATAATTTGTAACGGGCAACAAGTAACAAAAGTAAATAAAGTGCAGAAAGGTGGCCCAATCCTTTTTTTAGCAAAGTACAAGTCTGGAAAAACTCTTGTATAGAGAAAAGCGCTCTCGAGGACACATGGAAATATCGTCAAGCTAGTTTTCATCATGCTCATATGATTTGCGTTCGGTACTTTGATAATCTGATATGTGGGTGGACCGGTGCTTGGGTACTATCCTTACTTGGACAAGAATCCCACTTATGATTAACCTCTATTGCAAGCATCCGCAACTACAACAAAAGTATTAAGGTAAACCTAACCATAGCATGAAACATATGGATCCAAATCACTTCCCAATGCCTTCATCTAGGCCCAAATAATGGTCAAGTGTTATGTAGTCAATGTTCACATAACACCACTAGAGGAGAGACAACATACATCTCATCAAAATATCGAACGAATAGCAAATTCACATGACTACTAATAGCAAGACTTCTCCCATGTCCTCAGAAACAAACGTAACTACTCACAAAGCATATTCATGTTCATAATCAGAGGGGTATTAGTATGCATATAGGATCTGAACATATGATCATCCACCAAATAAACCAACTAGCATCAACTACAAGGAGTAATTAACACTATTAGCAACCCACAGGTACCAATCCCAGACTTGGAGACAAGAATTGGTTACAAGAGATGAACTAGGGTTTTGAGAGGAGATGGTGCTGGTGAAGATGTTGATGGAGATTGCCCTCTCCCGATGAGAGGAGCGTTGGTGATGACGATGGCGATGATTTCCCCCTCCTGGAGGGAAGTTCCCCTGGCAGAACAGCTCCGCCAGAACCCTAGATTGGTTCCGCCAAGGTTCCTCCTCGTGGCGGCGGAGTTTCGTCCTAGAAGATGGCTTATGATTTTTTCCCCATCGAAAGACTTCATATAGCATAAGATGGTCATCGGAGGGCCACCAGGGGGCCCACGAGGTAGGGGGCGCGCCCAGGGGGTAGGGCGCGCCCCCACCCTCGTGGGCAGGGTGTGGCCCCCCTGGTGAACTTCTTGCGCTCAATATTTATTATATATTCTGAAATTGACTTCCGTGATGTTTCAGGACTTTTGGAGCTGTGCAGAATAGGTCTCTAATATTTGCTCCTTTTCCAGCCCAGAATCCCAGCTGCCGGCATTCTCCCTCTTTATGTAAACCTTGTAAAATAAGAGAGAATAGGCATAAGGATTTTGACATAATGTGTAATAACAGCACATAATGCAATAAATATCGATATAAAAGCATGATGCAAAATGGACGTATCAGTGCTCGATCCCAGTGATAATAGGGGAAACGACACGTATTGTATTTTTGCCATCAAGGATAAAAAGATGGGGTTTATATCATATTGCATGAGTTTATCCCTCTACATGATGTCATCTTGCTTAAGACGTTACTCCGTTCTTATGAACTTAATACTCTAGATGCATGCTGGATAGCGGTCAATGTGTGGAGTAATAGTAGTAGATGTAGGGAGGAGTCGTTCTAATTGTCACGGACATGATACCTATATACATGATCATACCTAGATATTCTCATAACTATGCGCAATTCTATCAATTGCTCGACAGTAATTTGTTCACCCACCGTAATACTTATGCTATCTTGAGAGAAGCCACTAGTGAAACCTATGGCCCCCGGGTCTATCTTCCATCATATTAATCTCCCGTCAACTAGCTATTTCTGGCACCATTTATTTTGCAATCTTTACTTTCAATCTATATCATAAAAATACCCAAAATATTTATCTTACTATTATTATCTCTATCAGATCTCACTCTTGGAAGTGGCCGTGAAGGGATTGACAACCCCTTTATCGCGTTGGTTGTGAGGTTCTTATTTGTTTGTGTAGGTACGAGGTGACTCGCGTGTGGTCTCCTACTGGATTGATACCTTTGTTCTAAAAAACTGAGGGAAATACTTACACTGCTTTGCTGCATCACCCTTTCCTCTTCAAGGGAAAACCAAAATTTTCTCAAGAGGTAGCAAGAAGGATTTCTGGCACCGTTGCCGGGGAGATCTACGCCAAGTCAAGACATACCAAGTACCCATCACAACTCTTATCCTTCGCATTACATTATTTGCCATTTGCCTCTCGTTTTCATCTCCCCCACTTCACCCTTGCTATTTTATTCGCCCTCTCTTTCCGTTCGCCTCTTGTTTTCATCTCCCCCACTTCACCCTTGCTGTTTTATTCGCCCTCTCTTTCCGTTCGCCTCTTTTTTCTTGCCTCTTGTTGCTTGTTGCCCTTATGGCCCTGCCTAGATTTGGTGATCTTCACCTTAAAAGGTTGGAAGAGATTGAAAGCAACGTCAGAAGCTTTATGACTTTACAATTTGAGCATAATAATTTATTTAGAAATGAGCTTAAGGAACAAAAAGGATTTATGGAGTTCATGAATAAAGAGCTTGATGACATGTCTAAGGAAGTTTATGGTTTTAGATCTCAGATTGCTCATTTTGAAAAATTAATTGCTGAAATCTCAGATAAGCAGGCCACCTTAGTTAATAAGATGGCCGCTAAACCGAAAGTTTTTATAAGAATAAAGATGAAGATCTAAAAGTAATTGATGTGTCCCCTATTAGATCCTTGTTTTGCAATATGAATCTTGATAATGATGGGACAAGAGGTGAGTCAACATTAGTTAGAAGGCGTCCCAAAAATTCGGAGTTTTTAGATCTTGATGCAAAAATTGGTAAAAGTGGGATTAAAGAGGTTAAAACTTTAGATAGAAACGAACCCACTATCTTGGATTTCAAGGAATTTAATTATGATAATTGCTCTTTGATAGATTGTATTTCCTTGTTGCAATCCATGCTAAATTCTCCTCATGCTTATAGTCAAAATAAAGCTTTTACTAAACATATCATTGATGCTTTGATGCAATATTATGAAGAAAAACTTGAGTTCGAAGTTTCTATCCCTAGAAAACTTTATGATGAGTGGGAACCTACAATTAAAATAAAAATAAAATATCATGAATGCTATGCTTTGTGTGATTTGGGTGCTAGTGTTTCCACGATCCCAAAAACTTTGTGTGATTTGCTAGGTTTCCGTGAATTTGATGATTGCTCTTTAAACTTGCTCCTTGTGGATTCCACTATTAAAAAACCTATGGGAAGAATTAATGATGTTCTTATTGTTGCAAATAGGAACTATGTGCCCGTAGATTTCATTGTTCTTGATATAGATTGCAATCCTTCATGTCCTATCATTCTTGGTAGACCTTCCTTAGATCGATTGGTGCAATTATTGATATGAAGGAAGGGAATATTAGATTCCAATTTCCGTTAAGGAAAGGCATGGAACACTTCCCTAGAAATAAAATTAAATTACCATATGAATCTATTATGAGAGCCATTTATGGATTGCCTACCAAATATGGCAATACCTAGAGCTATCTTCGCTTTTATGCCTAGCTAGGGGCGTTAAACGATAGAGCTTGTTGGGAGGCAACCCAATTTTATTTTTGTTCCTTGATTTTTGTTCCTGTTTATTAATAAATAATTTATCTAGACTCTGTTTTGCTTGTGTTTTTTGTGTTTAATTAGTGTTTGTGAACCGTTGGGAAGACTTGGGGAATGTCTTTTTGATCTTGCTGTAATAAAAAGAAACATTAGCGCTCACGAGAATTGCTGCCATTTTTTATTGGAGAGTGATATTTAGTTAATTATTTTTTCAGATGATTAATAGATAAATTCCCCAGGTCCAGAAATTTATTTGAGAATTTTTGGGGTTCCAGAAGTTTACGTTAGTTACAGATTACTACAGACTGTTCTGTTTTTGACAGATTCTGTTTTTCGTGTGTTCTTTGCTTATTTTGATGAACCTATGGCTAGTAATGGAGTTTATAAACCATAGAGAAGTTGGAATACAGTAGGTTTAACACCAATATAAATAAATAATGAGTTCATTACAGTTTTTTGTGTTATGAAGTTTTCATGTTTTGGGAAAGGATTTAATGGATTATGAAACAAGGAGTGGCAAGAGCCTAAGCTTGGTGATGCCCAAGGCACCCAAAAGTAAAATCCAAGGACACCAAAAAGCCTAAGCTTGGGGATGCCCCGGAAGGCATCCCCTCTTTTGTCTTCGTCTATCGGTAACTTTACTTGGAGCTATATTTTTATTCACCACATGATATGTGTTTTGCTTGGAGCACCTTGTATGATTTGAGTCTTTGCTTTTTAGTTTACCACAATCATCCTTGCTGTACACACCTTTTGAGAGAGACACACATGAATCGGAATTTATTAGAATACTCTACGTGCTTCACTTATATCTTTTGAGCTATATAGTTTTTGCTCTAGTGCTTCACTTATATCTTTTAGAGCACGGTGGTGGTTTCATTTTATAGAAATAATTGATCTCTCATGCTTCACATATATTATATTGAGAGTCCTTTAGAACAGCATGGTAATTTGCTTTTGATATTATAAAAAACTTTCACATAAGTGGATTGAATACTAAGAGAAGTTTGATACTTGATGATTGTTTTGAGATATGGAGACAGTGATATTAAAGTTATGCTAGTTGAGTAGTTGTGAACTTGAGAAATACTTGTGTTGAAGTTTGCAAGTCCCGTAGCATGCACGTATGGTAAACGTTGTGTAACAAATTTGAAACATGAGGTGTTATTTGAGTGTCTTCCTTATGAGTGGCGGTCGGGGACGAGCGATGGTCTTTTCCTATGAATCTACCCCCCTAGGAGCATGCACGTAATACTTGGTTTTTGATGACTTGTAGATTTTTGCAATAAGTATGTGAGTTCTCTATGACTAATGTTGAGTCCATGGATTATACGCACTCTCACCCTTCCATCATTGCTAGCCTCTTCGGTGGCGTGCATTGCCCTTTCTCACCTTGAGAGTTGGTGCAAACTTCGCCGGTGCATCCAAACCCCGTGATACGATACGCTCTATCACACATAAACCTCCTTATATCTTCCTCAAAACAGCCACCATACCTACCTATTATGGCATTTCCATAGCCATTCTGAGATATATTGCCATGCAACTTTCCATCGTTCCGTTTATTATGACACGCATCATCATTGTCATATTGCCTTGCATGATCATGTAGTTGACATTGTGTTTGTGGCAAAGCCACCGTTCATAATTCTTTCATACATGTCACTCATGAGTCATTGCACATCCCGGTACATCGCCGGAGGCATTCATATAGAGTCATATCTTGTTCTAGTATCGAGTCGTAATCATTGAGTTGTGAATAAATAGAAGTGTGATGATCATCATTAATAGAGCATTGTCCCAAAAATAAAGAGAAAGGCCAAATAAAAAAGGCCCAAAAAAGGGCAATGCTACTATCCTTTTTTCCACACTTGTGCTTCAAAGTAGCACCATGATCTTTATGATAGAGAGTCTCTTGTTTTGTCATTTTCATATACTAGTGGGAATTTTTCATTATAGAACTTGGCTTGTATATTCCAACAATGGGCCTCCTCAAGTGACCTAGGTCTTCATGAGTAAGCAAGTTAGATGCACACCCACTTATTTTCTTTTGTTGAGCTTTCATACACTTATAGCTCTAGTGCATCCATTGCATGGCAATCCCTACTCCTTGCATTGACATCAATTGATGGGCATCTCCCTATCCCATTGATAAGTCGCGTCAATGTGAGACTTTCTCCTTTTTGTCTTCTCCACATAACCCCCTTCATTATATTCTATTCCACCCATAGTGCTATATCCATGGCTCACGCTCATGTATTTGCATGAAAGTTTAAAAAAGTTTGAGCGGACTAAATTATGAAACAATTGCTTGGCTTGTCATCGGGGTTGTGCATGATGAGAGCATTCTTGTGTGACGAAAATGGAGCATGACCAAACTATATGATTTTGTAGGGATGAACTTTCTTTGGCCATGTTGTATTGAGAAGACATGATTGCTTAGTTAGTATGCTTGATGTATTAGTCAATATTAAACTTTTATCATGAATCTTTCGGATCTGAACATTCATGCCACAATAAAGAAAAATTACATCGAGAAATATGTTAGGAAGCATTCCACATCAAAAATTCTGTTTTTATCATTTACCTACTCGAGGATGAGCAGGAATTAAGCTTGGGGATGCTTGATGTGTCTCCAACGTCTCTATAATTTTTGATTGCTCCATGGTATCATATATTCTGTTTTGGATGTTTAATGGGCTTATTTATACACTTTTATATTATTTTTGGGACTAACCTATTAACCGGAGGCCCAGCCCAAATTGCTGTTTTTTTTGCCTATTTCAGTGTTTCGCAGAAAAAGAATATCAAACGGAGTCCAAACGGAATGAAACGTTTGGGAGCATGATTTTTGGAACAAACGTGATCCAGAGGACTTGGAGTGGACGTCAAGCAACCAACGAGGAAGCCACGAGGCAGGGGGCGCGCCTACCCCCCTAGGCGCGCCCTCCACCCTCGTGGGCCCCTCGTGGCTCCACTGACCTACTTCTTCCTCCTATATATACCTACGTACCCTGAAAACATTGGGGAGCACCATGAAAACCTAATTCCACCACCGCAACCTTCTGTACCCGTGAGATCCCATCTTGGGGCCTTTTCCGGCGCTCCATCGGAGGGGGCGTTGATCATGGAGGGCTTCTACATCAACACCATAGCCTCTCCGATGATGTGTGAGTAGTTTACCTTAGACCTTTAGGTCCATAGTTATTAGCTAGATGGCTTCTTCTCTCTCTTTGGATCTCAATACAAAGTTCTCCTTGATTGTCTTGGAGATCTATTCGATGTAATCTTCTTTTGTAGTGTGTTTGTCGAGATCCGATGAATTGTGGCTTTATGATCAAGATTTTCTATGAACAATATTTGAATCTTCTCTGAATTCTTTTATGTATGATTGGTTATCTTTGCAAATCTCTTCGAATTTTCAGTTTGGTTTGGCCTAGTAGATTGATCTCTCTTGCAATGGGAGAAGTGCTTAGCTTTGGGTTCAATCTTGCGGTGCTCGATCCCAGTGACAGTAGGGGAAATGACACGTGTTGTATTGTTGCCGTCGAGGATAAAAAAATGGGGTTTATATCGTATTGCATGAGTTCATTCCTCTACATCATGTCATCTTGCTTAAGGCGTTAGTCCGTTCTTATGAACATAATACTCTAGATGCATGTTGGATAGTGGTCGATGTGTGGAGCATTAGTAGTAGATGCAGGCAGGAGTCGGTCTAGTTATCACGGACATGATGCCTATACACATGATCATACCTAGATATTCTCGTAACTATGCTCAATTCTATCAATTGCTCGACAGTAATTTGTTCACCCACCGCAATACTTATGCTATCTTGAGAGAAGCCACTAGTGAAACCTATGGCCCCCGGGTCTATCTTCCATCATATTAATCTCCCGTCAAATAGCTATGTATGGCAACGTTTATTTTGCAATCTTTACTTTCAATCTATATCATCAAAATACCAAAAATATTTATCTTATTATTATTATCTCTATCAGATCTCACTCTTGCAAGTGGCCGTGAAGGGATTGACAACCCCTTTATCTCGTTGGTTGCGAGGTTCTTATTTGTTTGTGTCGGTACAAGGTGACTCGCGCGTGGTCTCCTACTGGATTGTTACCTTGGTTCTCAAAAACCGAGGGAAATACATACGCTGCTTTGCTGCATCACCCTTTCCTCTTCAAGGGAAAACCAACGCATGCTCAAGAGGTAGCAGCTACTAGCTATGGACTCGAAGGTCTGAAGTAAACTACTCACACATCATCGGAGGGGCCATGGAGTTGATGTAGAGGCCCTCCGTGATCAATGCCCCCTCTGGCGGAGCTCCGGAAAAGGCCCGAAGATGGGATCTCTTGGGTACAGAAGGTTGCGGCGGTGGAAATAGGGTTTCGTGGTGCTCCTGGATGTTTTTGGGGTATGTGAACATATATAGGAGGAAGAAGTAGGTCAGCGAGCCAAGAGGGGCCCACGAGGGGGGAGGGCGCGCCCAGGGGGGTAGGTGCGCCCCCTGCCTCTTGGACTCCTCGTTGGTTTCTTGATGTCCACTCCAAGTCCTCTGGATCACGTTTGTTCCAAAAATCACGCTCCCGAAGGTTTCATTCCGTTTGGACTCCGTTTGATATTCCTTTTCTGCGAAACACTGAAATAGGCAAAAAAACAGCTATTTGCACTGGACCTTGGGTTAATAGGTTAGTCCCAAAAATAATATAAAAGTGTAAAATAAAGCCCATTAACATCCAAAACAGATAATATAATAGCATGGAACAATCAAAAATTATAGATACGTTGGAGACGTATCAGCATCCCCAAGCTTAATTCCTGCTCGTCCTCGAGTAGGTAAATTATAAAAACAGAATTTTTGATGTGGAATGCTTTCTAGCAATGTTCTTCAATGTATTTTTCTCTATTGTGGCATGAATGTTCAGATCCAAAAGATTCAAGATAAAAGTTTATTGTTGACATAAAAATAGTAATACTCCAAGTATGCTAATCAAACAATTATGTCTTACCAAAATACCAGAGCCAAGTAAAACTTATCCCTACAAAGTTATATAGTTTGGCCATGCTTCATTTTCGTCACACAAAATGCTCCCATCATGCACAACCCCAATGACAAGCCAAGCAATTGTTTCATACTTAGTCTTTTCAAAATCTTTCAACTTTTACGCAATATATGAGCGCGAGCCATGGACATAACACTATGGGTGGAATAGAATATGATGATTTAGGTTATGTGAGAAGACAAAAAGGGAGAAAGTCTCACATTGATGCAGCTAATCAATGGGCTATGGAGATGCCCACCGATTGATGTCAATGCAAGGAGTAGGGATTGCCATGCAACGGATGAACTAGAGCTATAAATATATGAAAGCTCATCAAAGAAACTAAGTGGGTGTGCATCCAACTTGCTTGCTCACGAAGACCTAGGGAATTTGAGGAAGCCCATCATTGAATATACAAGCCAAGTTCTATAATGAAAAATTCCCACTAGTGTATGAAAGTGACAAAATAAGAGACTCTCTATCATGAAGATCATGGTGCTACTTTGAAGCACAAGTGTGGAAAAAAGATAGTAACATTGTCCCTTCTCTCATTTTTTATTTGGGCCTTCTTTTCTCTTTTTTATGGCCTCTTTTTTTCGTCCGGAGTCTCATCCCAACTTGTGGGGGAATCATAGTCTCCATCATCCTTTCCTCACATGGGACAATGCTCTAATGATGATCATCACACTTTTATTTACTTACAACTCAAGAATTACAACTTGATACTTAGAACAAAATATGACTCTATGTGAATGCCATTCCGCGGTGTACCGGGATGGCGATGAATCAAGAGTGACATGTATGAAAAAATTAAGCATGGTGGCTTTGCCACAAATATGATGTCAACTACATGATCATGCAAAGCAATATGACAATGATGATGCGTGTCATAATAAATGGAACGGTGGAAAGTAGCATGGCAATATATCTCAGAATGGCTATGGAAATGCCATAATAGCTAGGTATGGTGGCTGTTTTGAGGAAGATATAAGGAGGCTTATGTGTGATAGAGCGTATCATATCACGGGGTATGGATGCACCGGCAAAGTTTGCACCAACTGTCAAGGTGAGAAAGGGCAATGCATGGTACCGAAGAGGCTAGCAATGATGGAAGGTTGAGAGTGCGTATAATCCATGGACTCAACATTAGTCATAAAGAACTCACATACTTATTGAAAAAATCTACAAGTCATCAAAACCAAGCACTACACGCATGCTCCTAGGGTGATAGATTGGTAGGAAAAGACCATCGCTCGTCCCCGACCGCCACTCATAAGGAAAACAATAAAAGAACACCCCATGCTTCAAATTTGTCACATAACGTTTACCATACGTGCATGCTATGGGACTTGCCAACTTCAACACAGGTATTCATCAATTTCACAATTACTCAACTAGCACACCTCTAATATTACCACATTTATATCTCAAAACAATCTATCAAGCATCCAACTTCTCTTAGCATTTAAAATTTATAACCAAAGTGAATTACCATGCTGTTCTAAAGGACTCTCAAAATGATATAAGTGAAGCATGAGAGATCAGTTATTTCGATAAAATAAAACCACCACCGTGCTCTAAAAGATACAAGCGAAGCACTAGAGCAAAAATTATCCAACTCAAAAGATATAAGTGATGCACATAGAGTATTCTAATAAATTCCAATTCATGTGTCTCCCCCAAAAGGTGTGTATAGCAAGGATGATTGTGGTAAACTAAAAAGAAAAGACTCAAATCATACAAGATGCTCCAAGTAAAACACATACCATGTGGCGAATAAAAATATAGCTCCAAGTAAAGTTACCGATGGACGAAGACGAAAGAGGGGATGCCTTCTGGGGCATCCCCAAGCTTAGGCTTTTGGTTGTCCTTGGATTTTACCTTGGGGTGCCTTGGGCATCCCCAAGCTTAGTCTCTTGCCACCCCTTGTTCCATAATCCATCAATTCTTTACCCAAAACTTGAAAACTTCACAACACAAAACTTAAAAGAAAATCTCGTGAACTCCGTTAGTAAAAGAAAACAAACCACCACTTAAAGGTATGGTAATTAACTCATTCTTTATTTATATTTGTGTTAAACCTTCTGTATTCCAACTTTTCTATGGTTTATAAACTCTATTACTAGCCATAGATTCATCAAAATAAGCAAACAACACACAAAAAACAGAATCTGTCAAAAATAGAACAGTCTGTAGTAATCTGTAGGTTTCGAATACATCTGGAACCCCAAAAATCCTAAAATAAATTGCTGGACGTGAGGAATTTAGGCCCTGTTTGATAGCAAAGTATTATAAAAACCAAAGTATCCAAAACTATAGTAATTTAATCTTTATGTAGAAAATACCATGGTTTTAATATAACAACATTTTTTGAAGTATTCACATTATAGAGGACCTGTTTGGTTACCCCAAAAAATGCAGTAAAGTCTCCTTCACCGCACGCATAGGCAGGTAGAATGAGTTCGACAGCGAGAACGGCAGTAGATGATAGGCTACGGCTGTAAACGTGTAGTAGCTTGATGAAAAATATAGTGGATGAAAGTAGCACCGTGATGTAGTACTAGAATATATGGACCGGCCAGACTAATGATGATTAGCGGCAGCGACGACCGGCGGAGTCATTAGCAGATGGATAGTAAGAACTAGTATAAGTAGGAGGAAATAAAGATGCGTGCTTTGCAGATAGCAAGAACCGAGTTGTTGAGCACAACGACGAAGATGATAACAACGCTAGTCCCTTCTTTTCAGCTCCTCGGTTTTTTAAAAAGATGTCTGAGGTTCTTTTTTTATGCAGAGAAAAAACTATAGTTTGATCAATACTGTAGTATTAAAACTACAGTTTTTAGGGGCAACCAAACAACTCATTGTAAATAAAACTATGATAATCTCAAATACAATAGTATTCTCACAAAACTAAGAAAATACTCTGCTATCAAACAGGGCCTTATCTATTAATTAACTGCAAAAAGAATTAACTAAATAGCACTCTTTAGTAAAAAAATGGCTGCAACTATCGTGAGCGCTAAAGTTTCTGTTTTTTACAGCAAAATCACAAAGACTTTCCCCAAGTATTCCCAATGGTTCTACTTGGCACAAACGCTAATTAAAATCATAAAACCACATCTAAACAGAGGCTAGATGAATTATTTATAACTAAACAGAATCAAAAAGCAAGAAACAAAAATAAAATTGGGTTGCCTCCCAACAAGCGTTATCGTTTAACGCCCCTAGCTAGGCATAAAAGCAAGGATAGATCTAGGTATTATCATCTTTGGTATTTATCATTTTAATGAAATTATGCTCGAATCCGGGAGGTTCCTTACGTTTCCATTCATACTCAGAGATTTTTAGATCTAGAGCATCCAACCGCTTATTGCAAAGCGAAATCTATGTATTCATGCGGTGAAGGTTCCCTCCAACATTTTTAAGAGGTTCAATAGACTTTTGCAATTCGCATAATTTCTCTAAGATTTGGGTTCCCTCAGGAGATGATCCCTTTTGTGGGGGAAGTATTCCTACTATCCCTTCTATAATTTCAAAAGCAACACTAGGATCGATATCAATAAAATTCCCTTTGGTGGCAAAATCAAGGTGTTCCCTATGGGGTATGGTGAGCCTAATGTAAAAATTATGAAGTAAAATCTTAGAGTCTCCCTCTATACAGTGCAATCGTGATAAGATTTTATCATCCTATACCAAGCATCTTTTAAGTTTTCTCCTTGTCTTTGTTTGAAGTGGAGAACTTCAAAATTGGGAGACAGAGGATTAGATAAAGGACTAGCCATAGAGACGAAGCAAGCAAAAGAAAAGACTTAAGGAAAAGAGGGCGAATAAAATGGCAAGGGTGAAGTGGGGGAGAGGAAAACGAGAGGAAAAGGACAAATAATGTAATGCGATGGATAAGAGTTTGTGATGGGTACTTGGTATGTCTTGACTTGTGCGTAGACTCCCCGGCAACGGCGCTAGAAATCCTTCTTGCTACCTCTTGAGCACTGCGTTGGTTTTCCCTTGAAGAGTAAAGGGTGATGCAGCAAAGTAGCGTAAGTATTTCCCTCAGTTTTTGAGAACCAAGGTATCAATCCAGTAGGAGGCCACACGCAAGTCCCTCGTACCTAGACAAACAAATAAGAACCTCGCAACCAACGCAATAAACGGGTTGTTAATCCCTTCACGGTCACTTACGAGAGTGAGATCTGATAGACATAATAATGATAAGAGAAATATTTTTGGTATTTTTATGATATAGATTGAAAGTAAAGATTGCAAAGTAAAATAAATTGGAAACTTATATGATGGAGAATAGACCCTGGGGCCATAGGTTTCACTAGTGGCTTCTCTCAAGATAGCATAAGTATTACGGTGGGTGAACGAATTACTGTCGAGCAATTAATAGAAAAGCAAATAATTATGAGAATATCTAGGCATGATCATGTATATAGGCATCACGTCTGTGACAAGTAGACTGACTCCTGCCAGCATCTACTACTATTAATCCACACATCGACCGCTATCCAGCATGCATCTAGAGTATTAAGTTCATAAGAACAGAGTAACACCTTAGGTAAGATGACATGATGTAGAGGGATAAACTCAAGCAATATGATATAAACCCCATCTTTTTATCCTCGATGGCAACAATATAATACGTGTCGTCTCCCTTTCTGTCACTGGGATCGAGCACCGCAAGATTGAACCCAAAGCTAAGCACTTATCCCATTGCAAGAACGATCAATCTAGTAGGCCAAACCAAACTTATAATTCGAAGAAACTTGCAAAGATAACTAATCATGCATAAAAGATTTCAGAGAAGAATCAAATATTGTTCATAGATAGACTTGATCATAAACCCACAATTCATCGGATCTCTACAAACACACAGCAAAAAGAGGTACATCCAAAAGATCTCCCAGAATATTGAGGAGAACTTTGTATTGAGATCCAAAGAGAGAGAATAAGCCATCTAGCTACTAGCTATGGACCCGAAGGTCTGAAGTAAACTACTCACACATCATCGGAGGGGCCATGGAGTTGATGTAGAGGTCCTCTGTGATCAATGCCCCCTCTGGCGGTGTTCTGGAAAAGGCCCCATGATAGGATCTCTTGGGTACAGAAGGTTGCGGTGGTGGAAATAGGGTTTCGTGGTGCTCCTGGATGTTTTCGCGGTATGTGAACATATATAGGAGGAAGAAGTAGGTCGGTTGAGCCACGAGGGGCCCACGAGGGGGGAGGGCGCGCCCCTGCCTCGTGGACTCCTCATTGGTTGCTTAACATCCACTCCAAGTCCTCTGGATCACATTTGTTCCAAAAATCATGCTCCTGAAGGTTTCATTCCGTTTGGACTCCGTTTGATATTCCTTTTCTGCCAAAAACTAAAATAGGCAAAAACAACAACTTGCACTGGCCCTCGGGTTAATAGGTTAGTACCAAAATAATATAAAAGTGTAAAATAAATCCCATTAACATCCAAAACAAATAATATAATAGCATGGAACAATAAAAAATTATAGATATGTTGGAGACGTATCACGTACCTTATTGAGCCTATGCTATCTTGTGATCTTTACTTTATGCTCTTAGTTTTTCTCTTGCTTAGTGTTAGCTTTATTGTTGCAAGATATGCCTTGTCTATAAAATATAGCTAGGGGGAGTGTTGATCCTAGTATACGTGTCGTGCAGTCCAAAGCACTTATCTAGATAGCACACATCTAGGGGGAGCCCATTTATATTCTAGAGATGTGGGGTTTGCTCATGTTCTTTGTTATCTCCCTTTGTGCAAATCCCGTATTGTCATCAGTCCACCAAAAAGGGGGAGATTGTAAGGGCATCTTTATTCCTTAATTGTTTTGGTGATTGATGACAATGCTTTTGCGGACTAATCGTTTGCATTGAGTATTTCAGATATATCATGACTAGGCACAAGAAGATTTGGTACCCCTCGAAGACTATTGAAGATGGCGTTTCTCTACGTTTCTTTTCGGTGGGTTTGAGTCATAGGAAAGCCATACTATTAAGAGGGGGTCCGCTTTGGAAAGGTTTGGGTGGAATCATCACGTACATGTCTTCTCCATTCGCACCTCCTTTCCTTTGGCACTTTGGAGCATCCTCCGTCTTCTCTTTTCTATGCAAAATGTCGTGTTTGCTGAACTTGGGCATGCGGTAGTACTGCTCCTAGGAGCGGTAGTACCGCATGCCCTTGCGGTAGTACCGGCCTCTGGCGCGGTAGTACTGCAAGTGCCAATGGTAGTACCGCTTCCTTGGAGCGGTAGTACTATGGTCTCAGACCAGGCGCTGCAGCTTTTGCGGTAGTAGGGGCAGATGTAATTTTTTACATCCGCACCCTACGCGGTAGTAGCACGCTCTGTCCAGGCTCAGGAGCATGTGCGGCAGTCGGGGCGGATGTAATATTTTACATCCGCGCCCTGTGTGGTAGTACCGCTCCAAGCTTACGGTACTACCATGTCAGACTTTTACATAGATTGCAACTCAGCAGAAGCTTCCATGGATGTATTTTTATACGACCGTGCCTTCCCAAATCTAGGCTATCCCTGCCTTGTGGTGGTACTGCAAGGGGGAGCGGTAGTACCGCGCCAGCGGTTCTACCGTCCTCTGCCTCACAACTTCAGTGCTAGTCTAGATAATGTGGCATGGGCGGTACTACCGCAGTGCCTTGCGGTAGTACCGTGTGCCCTTGCGGTAGTACCGCGTCCCCGGCACGGTAGTACCGTGCTTCGCATGCTGAGTTGGTGGATAACGGTTGGATTTGTTCTTCCACTATATAAGGGGCGTCTTCTTCTCCGAGTTGACCACCTCTTCCACGTCTAAGCTCCAAGCTCCATTTTCATCTGATCTCTCTCCCTAGCAGACCAAACTTGTTGATCTCCTAGGGATTGGTTGAGAAGGCCTAGATCGACACATCCACCAAGAGATATTTTATTCCCCCACTAATCCCTCGCGGATCTTGTTACTCTTGGGTATTTGAGCACCCTAGACGGTTGAGGTCACCATGGAACCATATTCCATTGTGGTGAAGCTTCGTGGTGTCGTTGGGAGCCTCCAATTAAGATGTGGAGATAGCCCCAACCTTGTTTGTAAAGGTCTGATCGCTGCCTCCAAGGGCACCAATAGTGGAATCACGACATCTTGCATTGTGTGAGGGCGTGAGGAGAATACGGTGGCCCTAGTGTCTTCTTGGGGAGAATTGTGCCTCCACATCACTCCAACGGAGACGTACTTCCCCTCAAAAGGAAGGAACTTCAGTAACACATCCTCGTCTTCACCGACTCCACTCTTGGTTATCTCGTGCCTTTACTTGTGCAAGCTTATTTATATTATATCCCTTGCTTGCTTGTGTGCTTGTTGTTGCTGCATCATATAGGTTGCTCACCTAGTTGCATATCTAGACAACCTACTTTGATGCAAAGTTTAAATTGGTAAAGAAAAGCTAAAAATTGCTAGTTGCCTATTCACCCCCCCTCGAGTCAACTATATCGATCCTTTCATAAGCTAACAGATGGGTCTAGTCCATCCCATCATTCTCTTATGATGTGATCTCGTTCATGAAATGACAACACATGTCTATGGCTAGGAAAATTAACCATCTTTGATAAACGAGCTAGTCTAGTAGAGGCATACTAGGGACACTCTGTTTTTCTATGTATTCACACATGTACTAAGTTTCCGGTTAATAAAGTTCTAGCATGAATAATAAACATTTATCATGATATAAGGAAATCTAAATAACAACTTTATTATTATCTCTAGGGCATATTTCCTTCAGTCTCCCACTTTCACTAGAGTTAATAGTCTAGATTACACAGTAATGATTCTAACACCCATGGAGTCTTGGTGCTGATCATGTTTTGCTCGTGAGAGAGGCTTAGTCAACAGGTCTGCAACATTCAGATCCGTATGTATCTTGCAAATATCTATGTATCCTTCCTTGACTTGAACACAGATGGAATTGAAGCATCTCTTGATGTGATTGGTTCTCTTGTGAAATCTGGATTCCTTTGCCAAGGCAATTGCACCAGTATTTTCACGAAAGATTTTCATTGGACCCGATGCACTAGGTATTACACCTAGATCGGATATGAAATCCTTCATCCAGACTCCTTCATTTTCTTCTTCCGAAGCAGCTATGTATTCCGGTTCGCACGTAGATCCCGCCACGACGCTCTTCTTGGAACTGCACCAACTGACAAATCCACCATTCAATAAAAATACGTATCCGTTTTGTGACTTAGAGTCATCCGGATCAGTGTCAAAGCTTGCATCGATGTAACCGTTTACGAAGAGCTCTTTGTCACCTCCATAAACGAGAAACATATCCTTAGTCCTTTTAAGGTATTTCACGATGTTCTTGACCGCTGTCCAGTGATCCACTCCTGGAATACTTTGGTACCTCCCTGATAAACTAATAGCAAGGCACACATCAGGTCTGGTAAACAACATTGCATACATGATAGAACCTATGGCCGAAGCATAGGGAATGACTTTCATTTTCTCTCTATCTTCTGCGGTGGTTGGGCATTGAGTGTGACTCAACTTCACACCTTGTAACACAGGCAAGAACCCTTTCTTTGCTTAATCCATTTTGAACTTCTTAAAAACTTTATCAAGGTATGTGCTTTGTGAAAGTCCAATTAAGCGTCTTGATCTATCTCTATAGATCTTGATGCCCAATATATAAGCAGCTTCATCGAGGTCTTTCATTGAAAAGTTCTTATTCAAGTATCCTTTTATGCTATTCAGAAATTCAGTATCATTTCCAATCAACAATATGCCATCCACATATAATATTAGAAATGCTACAGAGCTCCCACTCACTTTCTTGTTAATACAGGCTTCTCCAAAAGTCTGTATAAAACCATATGCTTTGATCACACTATCAAAGCGTATATTCCAACTCCGATATGCTTGCACCAGTCCATAAATGGATTGCTGGAGCTTGCACACTTTGTTAGCACCTTTTGGATCGACAAAACCTTCTAGTTGCATCATATACAACTCTTCTTTAAGATATCCAATAAGGAATGCAGTTTTGACATCCATTTGCCAAATTTCATAATCATAAAATGCGGTAATTGCTAACATAATTCGGACGGGCTTAAGCATCGCTTCGGGTGAGAAGGTCTCGTCGTAGTCAACTCCTTCAACTTGTCGGAAACCTTCCGCAACAAGTCAAGCTTTGTAGACAGTAACATTACCGTTAGCGTCAGTCTACTTCTTGAAGATCCATTTATTCTCTATGGCTTGCCGATCATCGGGCAAGTCAACCAAAGTCCACACTTTATTCTCATACATGGATCCCATCTCAGATTTCATGGCATCAAGCCATTTTGCGGAAACTGGGATTATCATCGCTTCCTCATAGTTCGTAGGTTCGTCATGGTCAAGTAACATTACTTCCAGGACAGGATTACCGTACCACTCTGGTGCGGATCTTACTCTGGTTGACCTACGAGATTTGGTAGTAACTTGATCGGAAGTTTCATGATCATCATCATTAGCTTCCTCACTAGTTGGTGTAGGAATCACTGGAACTGATTTCTGTGATGAACTACTTTCCAATAAGGGAGTAGGTACGGTTACCTCATCAAGTTCTACTTTCCTCCCACTCACTTCTTTCGAGAGAAACTCCTTCTCTAGAAAGGATCCATTCTTAGCAACAAACATCTTGCCTTTGGATTTGTGATAGAAGGTGTACCCAACAGTCTCCTTTGGGTATCCTATGAAGACACATTTCTCCAATTTGGGTTCAAGCTTATCAGGTTGAAGCTTTTTCACATAAGCATCACAGCCCCAAACTTTAAGAAACGACAACTTGGGTTTCTTGCCAAACCACAGTTCATATGGTGTCATCTCAACGGATTTCGATGGTGCCCTATTTAACGTGAATGCAGCCGTCTCTAAAGCGTAACCCCAAAACGATAGCGGTAAATCAGTAAGAGACATCATAGATCGCACCATATCTAATAAAGTGCGGTTAGGACGTTCGAACACACCATTACGTTGTGGTGTTCCAGGTGGCGTGAGTTGCGAAACTATTCCGCATTGTTTCAAATGAAGACCAAACTCACAACTAAAATATTCACCTCCACGATCAGATCGTAGAAACTTAATTTTCTTGTTATGATGATTTTCCACTTCACTCTGAAATTCTTTGAACTTTTCAAATGTTTCAGACTTATGTTTCATCAAGTAGACATACCCATATCTTCTCAAATCATCTGTGAAAGGTCAGAAAATAACGATACCCGCCACGAGCATCAACACTCATCGGACCGCATACATCAGTATGTATTATTTCCAATAAGTCTGTTGCTTTTCCATTGTTCCGGAGAACGGAGTCTTAGTCATCTTGCCCATGAGGCATGGTTCGCAAGCATCAAATGATTCATAATCAAGTGATTCCAAAAGCCCATCAGCATGGAGTTTCTTCATGCGCTTTACACCAATATGACCTAAACGGCAGTGCCACAAATAAGTTGCACTTTCGTTATTAAACTTATATCTTTTTTCTTCAATACTATGAATATGTGTATCACTTATAGCAAGATTTAGTAAAAATAGACCATTCATCAAGGGTGCATGACCATAAAAGATATTACTCATATAAATAGAACAACCATTATTCTCTGATTTAAATGAATAATCGGCTCGCATCAAACAAGATCCAGATATAATGTTCATGCTTAACGCTGGCACCAAATAACAATTATTCAGGTCTAAAACTAATCCCAAAGGTAGATGTAGAGGCAGCATCGACTTTGGAACCATTTCCCACGCGCATCGTCACCTCGTCCTTAGCCAATCTTCGCCTAATCCGTAGCCCCTGTTTCGAGTTGCAAATATTAGCAACAGAACCAGTATCAAATACCCAGGCGCCACTGCGAGCATTAGTAAGGTACACATCAATAACATGTATATCAAATACACCTTTCACTTTGCCATCCTTCTTATCTGCCAAATACTTGGGGCAGTTCCGCTTCCTGTGACCAGTCCCTTTGCAGTAGAAGCACTCAGTCTCAGGCTTAGGTCCATACATGGGACTCTTCACTTGAGCAACAACTTGCTTGCCGTTCTTATTGAAGTTCCCCTTCTTCCCTTTGCCCTTCTTCTTGAAACTGGTGGTCTTGTTGACCATCAACACTTGATTCTCCTTCTTGATTTCTACCTCCGCAGCTTTTAGCATCGCGAAGAGCTTGGGAATAGTCTTCTCCATCCCTTGCATATTATAGTTCACCATGAACCTTTTGTAGCTTGGTGGCAGTGATTGAAGAACTCTGTCAATGACACTATCAACCGGAAGGTTAACTCCTGGCTGAGTCAAGTGATTGTGGTACCCAGACATTCTGAGTATGTGCTCACTGACAGAACAATTCTCCTCCATTTTGCAACTATAGAACTTATTAGAGACTTCATATCTCTCAATCCGGGCATTTGCTTGAAATATTAACTTCAACTCCTAGAACATCTCATATGCTCCATGAAGTTCAAAACGTCCTTGAAGTCCCGGTTCTAAGCCATAAAGCATGGCACACTGAACTATCGAGTAGTCATCAGCTTTGCTCTGCCAGGTGTTCATAACATCTGGGGTTGCTCCTGCAGCGGGTTTGGCACCTAGCGATGCTTCCAAGATGTAATTCTTCTGTGCAACAATGAGAATAATCCTCAAGTTACGGACCCAGTCTGTGTAGTTGCTACCATCATATTTCAACTTAGCTTTCTCTAGGAATGCATTAAAATTCAATGGAACAACAACACGAGCCATTTATCTATAATAACATAGACATGCAAAATACTGTCAGGTACTAAGTTCATGATAAATTGAAGTTCAATTAATTGTATTACTTAAGAACTCCCACTTAGATAGACATCCCTCTAATCATCTGCTACCTTTTGAGCACTTGCATTGGTTTTCCCTTGAAGAGGAAAGGGTGGTGCAGCAAAGTAGCGTAAGTATTTCCCTCAGTTTTTGAGAAGCAAGGTATCAATCCAGTAGGAGGTTACGCGCGAGTCCCTCGTGCCTACACAAAACAAATAAATCCTCGCAACCAACGCGATAAGGGGTTGTCAATCCCTACACGGTCACTTACGAGAGTGAGATCTGTTAGATATGATAAGTTAATATTTTTGGTATTTTTATGATAAAGATGCAAAGTAAAATAAAGCAATGAAAATAACTAAGTATTGGAAGATTAATATGATGAAGATAGACCCGGGGGCCATAGGTTTCACTAGTGGCTTCTCTCTAGAGCAAAGATATTTTATGGCGGGTGAACGAATTACTGTTGAGAAATTGACAGAATTGAGCATACTTATGAGAATATCTAGGTGTGATCATGTATATAGGCATCACGTCCAAGACAACTAGACTGACTCCTGCCTGCATCTACTACTACTACTCCACACATCGACCGCTATCCAGCATGCATCTAGAGTATTAAGTTCATAAGAACAGAGTAATGCCTTAAGTAATATGACATGATGTAGAGGGATAAATTCATGCAATATGATAAAAGAACATCTTGTTATCCTTGATGGCAACAATACAATACGTGCCTTGCTGCCCCTACTGTCACTCGGAAAGGACACCGCAAGATTGAACCCAAAGCTAAGCACTTCTCCCATTGCAAGAAAGATCAATCTAGTAGGCCAAACCAAACTGATAATTTGAAGAGACTTGCAAAGATAACCAATCATACATAAAAGAATTCAGAGAAGATTCAAATATTGTTCATAGATAAACTTGATCATAAACCCACAATTCATAGGTCTCAACAAACACACCGCAAAAGAAGATTACATCGAATAGATCTGCACAAGAGAGGGGGAGAACTTTGTATTGAGATCAAAAAATAGAGAAGAAGCCATCTAGCTAATAACTATGGACCCGTAGGTCTGAGGTAAACTACTCACACTTCATCGGAGAGGCTATCGTATTGATGTAGAAGCCCTCTGTGATTGATGCTCCCTCCGGTGGAGCTCCGGAATAGGCCCCAAGATGGGATCTCGTGGATACAGAAAGTTACGGCGGTGGAATTAGGGTTTTGGCTCCGTATATGATCGTTCAGGGGTATGTAGGTATATATAGGAGGAAGAAGTACGTCGGTGGAGCAACAGGGGGCCCACGAGGGTAGAGGGCATGCCTAGGGGGGTAGGCGCGCTCCCTACCTCGTGGCCTCCCTGTTAGTTGCTTGACGTAGGGTCCAAGTCTCCTGGATCATGTTCGGTGAGAAAATCATGTTCCCGATGGTTTCATTCCGTTTGGACTGCGTATGATATTCCTTTTCTTCGAAACCCTAAAATAGGCAAAAACAACAATTCTGGGCTGGGCCTCCGGTTAATAGGTTAGTCCCACAATAATATAAAAGTGGATAATAAAGCCCAATAATGTCCAAAACAGTAGATAATATAGCATGGAGCAATCAAAAATTATAGATACGTTGGAGACGTATCAAGTATCCCCAAGCTTAATTCCTGCTCGTCCTCGAGTAGGTAAATGATAAAAATGGAATTTTTGATGTGGAATGCTACTTGGTATATTTTTAATGTAATTCTTCTTAATTGTGGCATGAATATTCAGATCCGAAAGATTCAAGATAAAAGTTTAATATTGACATAGAAATAATAATACTTCAAGCATACTAACTAAGAAATTATGTCTTCTCAAAATAACATGGCTAAAGAAAGTTATCCCTACAAAAACATATAGTCTGGCTATGCTATATCTTCACCACACGTATTTAAATCATGCACAACCCCGATAACAAGTGAAGCAATTGTTTCATACTTTTGACATTCTCAAAACTTTTTCAATCTTCACGCAATACATGAGCATGAGCCATGGACATAGCACTTTAGGTGGAATAGAATGGTGATTGTGGAGGAGACAAAAAAGGAGAAGATAGTCTCACATCAACTAGGCATATCAATGGGCTATGGAGATGCCCATCAATAGATATCAATGCGAGTGAGTAGGGATTGCCATGCAACAGATGCAATAGAGCTATAAGTATATGAAATCTCAAAAAGAAACTAAGTGGGTGTGCATCCAACTTGCTTGCTCACGAAGACCTATGGCATTTTGAGGAAGCCCATCATCGGAATATACAAGCCAAGTTCTATAATGAAAATTTCCCACTAGTATATGAAAGTGATAACAAATGAGACTCTCTACTATGAAAATCATGGTGCTACTTTAAAGCACAAGTATGGTAAAAGGATAGTAGCATTGCCCCTTCTCTCTTTTTCTCTCATTTTTTTATTTGGGCCTTTTCTCTTTTTTTATGGCCTCATTTTTTCGTCCGGAGACTCATCCCGACTTGTGGGGGAATCATAGTCTCCATCATCCTTTCCTCACTTGGGACAATGCTCTAATAATGATGATAATCACACTTTTATTTTCTTACAACTCAATAATTACAACTCGATACTTAGAACAAAATATGACTCTATGTGAATGCCTCTGGCAGTGTACCGGGATATGCAATGACTCATGAGTGACATGTATGAAAGAATTATGAATGGTGGCTTCGCCACAAATATGATGTCAACAACAAGCAATATGACAATGACGAAGTGTGTCATGATAAACGGAATGGTGGAAAGTTGCATGGCAATATATCTCGGAATGGCTACGGAAATGACATGATAGGTAGGTATGGTGGCTGTTTTGAGGAAGGTATATGGTGGGTGTATGATACCGGCGAAAGGTGCGCGGTATTGGAGAGGCTAGCAATGATGGAAGGGTGAGAGTGCGTATAGTCCATGGACTCAACATTAGTCATAAAGAACTCATATACTTATTGCAAAAATCTACAAGTTATCGAAGCAAAGTATTACGTGCATGCTCCTAGGGGGATAGATTGGTAGGAAAAGACCATCGCTCGTCCCCGACCGCCACTCAGAAGGAAGACAATCAATAAATAAATCATGCTCCAACTTCATCACATAACAGTTCACCATACGTGCATGCTACGGGAATCACAAACTTCAACACAAGCATTTTTCAGATTCACAACTACTCAACTAGCACAACTGTAATACCATATCTCAAAACAATTATCAAGCATCAAACTTCTCTTAGTATTCAATGCACTCATAAGAGAATTTTATTATTAATCTTGTATACCTAGCATATAAGGATTATTTAAGAAAATTACCATGCTATTTAAGACTCTTAAAATACACCACCGTTCTCTAAAAGAAATCAATAGTTTCTATAAAACAAATACACCACCGTGCTCTAAAAGAAATAAGTGAAGCACTAGAGCAAAACTATATAACTCAAAAGATATAAGTGAAGCACATAGATTATTCTAATAATTTCCGAATCATGTGTGTTTCTCTCCAAAGGTGTGTACAGAAAAGATGATTGTGGAAAACTAACAAATAAAGACTCAAATCATACAAGACGCTCCAAGCAAAACACATATCATGTGGTGAATAAAAATATAGCTCCAAGTAAAGTTACCGATAGAAGTAGACGAAAGAGGGGATGCCTTCCGGGGCATCCCCAAGCTTTGGCTTTTAGGTGTAATTAGATTATCTTGGGGTGCCATGGGCATCCCCAAGCTTAGGCTCTTGCAACTCCTTGTTCCATAATCCATCAAATCTTTACCCAAAACTTGAAAACTTCACAACACAAAACTTAAAGAAGAAAATCTCGTGAGCTCCGTTAGCGAAAGAAAACAAAAGACCACTTCAAGGTACTGTAATGAACTCATTATTTACTTATATTGGTGTTAAACCTACTGTATTCCAACTTCTCTATGGTTTATAAACTATTTTACTAGCCATAGATTCATCAAAATAAGCAAACAACACACGATAAACAAAATCTATCAAAAACAGAACAGTCTATAGTAATCTGTAGCTAGCGCAAGATCTGGAACCCCAAAAATTCTAAAATAAATTGCTGGACGTGAGGAATTTATATATTAACCATCTTAAAAAATAATTAACTAAATAGAACTTTCCAAATAAAAATGGCAGCAGTTCTCGTGAGCGCTAAAGTTTCTGTTTTGTACAGCAAGATTAACAAGATTTTCCCCAAGTCTTCCCAACGGTTCTACTTGGCACAAACACTAACTAGACACAAAAAACACAACCAAAACATAGGCTAGATAAATTATTTATTACTGAACAGAGAAAAAATCAAGGAATAAAAATAAAATTGGGTTGCCTCCCAACAAGCGCTATCGTTTAACGCCCCTAGCTAGGCATAAAAGCCAGGATAGATCTAGGTATTGCCATCTTTGGTAGGAAATCCATAAGTGGCTCTCATAATAGATTCATAAGGAAATTTATTTTTCTTTCTAGGAAAGTGTTCCATGCCTTTCCTTAATGGAAATTGGAATCTAATACTTCCTTCCTTCATATCAATAATCACACCAATCGTTCTAAGGAAAGGTCTACCAAGAATAATAGGACATGAAGGATTGCAATCTATATCAAGAACGATAAAATCTATGGGCACATAATTCCTATTTGCAACAATAAGAACATCATTAATTCTTCCCATAGTTTTCTTAATAGTGGAATCCTCAAGGTGAAAGTTTAGAGAGCAATCGTGAAAATCACGGAAACCTAACAAATCACACAAAGTCTTTGGAATCGTGGAAACACTAGCACCCAAATCACACAAAGCATAGCTTTCATGATCTTTAATTTTAATTTTAATAGTAGGTTTCCACTCATCATAAAGTTTTCTAGGGATAGAAACTTCCAACTCAAGTTTTTCTTCATAAGATTGCATCAAAGCATGAACGATATGTTTAGTAAAAGTTTTATGTTGGTTATAAGCATGAGGAGAATTTAGCACGGATTGCAACAAGGAAATACAATCTATCAAGGTGCAATTATCATAATTAAATTCCTTGAAATCCAAAATAGTCGGTTCATCAATATTTAAAGTTTTGATCTCTTCAATCCCACTTTTATCAATTTTAACATCAAGATCTAAAAAATCTGAATTCTTAGAACGCCTTCTAAGTAAAGGTGGATCATATTCAGTCCCATCATTATCAAGATTCATATTGCAAAACAAATATTTAATAGGGGACACATCAATAACTTTTAGATCTTCAACATTATTATCATGATCTTCCGGCTTAGCGTCCATCTTATTAACTAAGGTAGCCTGCTTATCCGAAACTTCAGCTATTAACTTCTCAAGACAAGCAATTTGGAATCTCAAACCATCAAATTCTTTAGACATATCATCGAGCTCTTTATTCATATAACTCATAAAGCTTTTTTGTTCTTTAAGCTCGTTTCTAAAGGAAATATTATGCTCAAATTGCAAGACCATAAAACTCCTAACGTTGCTTTCGATTTCTTCTAACCTTTTAAGGTGAAGATCGCCAAATCGGGGAAGAGCCATCAAGACAAGCAAGCAATCCAACACACAAGCAAACAAGGAACGGGCAAATAAAACGGCAAATAGAGAAAGAGAGGGAGGATAGAGAGAGAGAGGGCGAATAAAATAGCAAGGGTGAAGTGGGGAGAGGAAAATGAGAGGCAAATGGAAAATAATGTAATGCGGGAGATAAGGGCATGTGATGGGTACTTGGTATGTTGACTTTTGCATAGACCTCCCCGGCAACGCCGCCAAATATCCTTCTTGCTACCTCTTGAGCACTTGCGTTGGTTTTCCCTTGAAGAGGAAAGGGTGGTGCAGCAAAGTAGTGTAAATATTTCCCTCAGTTTTTGAGAACCAAGGTATCAATCCAGTAGGAGGCTACGCGCGAGTCCCTCGCACCTACACAAAACAAATAAATCCTCACAACCAACGTGATAAGGGGTTGTCAATCCCTACACGGTCACTTACGAGAGTGAGATCTGATATATATGATAAGATAATATTTTTTGTATTTTTATGATAAAGATGCAAAGTAAAATAAAAGCAATGAAAATAACTAAGTATTGGAAGATTAATATGACGAAGATAGACCCAGGGGCCATAGGTTTCACTAGTGGCTTCTCTCAAGAGCATAGATATTTTATGGTGGGTGAACGAATTACTATTGAGCAATTGACAGAATTGAGCATAGTTATGAGAATATCTAGGTATGATCATGTATATAGGCATCACATCCAAGACAAGTAGACCGACTCCGGCCTGCATCTACTATCTAGCATGCATCTAGAGTATTAAGTTCATAAGAACAGCGTAACGCCTTAAGCAAGATGACATGATGTAGAGGGATAAATTCATGCAATATGATAAAAAACTCATCTTGTTATCCTCAATGGCAACAATACAATACGTGCCTTGCTGCCCCTACTGTCACTGGGAAAGGACACCGCAAGATTGAACCCAAAGCTAAGCACTTCTCCCATTACAAGAAAGATCAATCTAGTAGGCCAAACCAAACTGATAATTTGAAGATACTTGCAAAGATAACCAATCATACATAAAAGAATTCAGAGAAGATTCAAATATTGTTCATAGATAAACTTGATCATAAACCCACAATTCATCAGTCTCAACAAACACACCGCAAAAGAAGATTACATCGAATAGATCTCCACAAGAGAGGGGGAGAACTTTGTATTGAGATCCAAAACGAGAGAAGAAGCCGTCTAGCTAATAACTGGACCCGTAGGTCTGAGGTAAACTACTCACACTTCATCGGATAGGCTATGGTGTTGATGTAGAAGCCCTCCGTGATCGATGCCCCCTCCAGCGGAGCTCCGGAACAGGCCCCAAGATGGGATCTCGTGGATACAGAAAGTTACGGCAGCGGAATTAGGGTTTTGGCTCCGTATCTGATCGTTTGGGGGTACGTAGGTATATATAGGAGGAAGAAGTACGTCGGTGGAGCAACAGGGGGTCCATGAGGGTGGAGGGCGCGCCTGGGGGGTAGGCGCGCCCCCTACCTCATGGCCTCCCTGTTGGTTGCTTGACGTAGGGTCCAAGTCTCCTGGATCATGTTCGGTGAGAAAATCACGTTCCCGAAGGTTTCATTCCGTTTGGACTCCGTTTGATATTCCTTTTCTTCGAAACCCTAAAATAGGCAAAAAAACAGCAATTCTAGGTTGGGCCTCTGGTTAATAGGTTAGTCCCAACAGTAATATAAAAGTGGATAATAAAGCCCAATAATGTCCAAAACAGTAGATAATATAGCATGGAGCAATCAAAAATTATAGATACGTTGGAGACGTATCATCATCTAAGTGATCACATTATCCATTTCAACTAAACCATGTTCGATCATCACATGAGATAGAGTAGCTTTTAATGGTGAACATCACTATGTTGATCATATCCACTATATGATTCACGCTCGACCTTTCGGTCTCAGTGTTCCGAGGCCATATCTGCATATGCTAGGCTCGTCAAGTTTAACCCGAGTATTCTGCACGTGCAAAACTGGCTTGCTTCCGTTGTATGTGAACGTAGAGCTTATCACACCCGATCATCACTGGTGTCTCGACACGGCAAACTGTAGCAACGGTGCATACTCAGGGAGAACACTTGTACCTAGAAATTTAGTGAGAGATCATCTTATAATGTTACCGCCGAACTAAGCAAAATAAGATGCATAAAGGATAAACATCAGATGCAATCAAATAAGTGATATGATATGGCCATCATCATCTTGTGCCCTTGATCTCCATCTCCAAAGCACCGTCATGATCACCATCGTCACTGGCTTGACACCTTGATCTCCATCGAAGCATCGTTGTTGTCTCGCCAACTATTGCTTCTACGACTATCGCTACCGCTTAGTGATAAAGTAAAGCAATTACATGGCAATTGCATTTCATACAATAAAGTGACAACCATATGGCTCCTGCCAGTTTCCAATAAGTGTTACAAAACATGATCATTTCATACAACAATTTATATAATCACGTCTTGACCATATCACATCACAACATGCCATGCCAAAACAAGTTAAATGTCCTCTTCTTTGTTCTTGCAAGTCTTACGTGGCTGCTACGGGCTTAGCAAGAACCGTTCTTACCTACGGCATAACAACCACAATGTGGTATAGTGATTGCTTTTTTATCTTTAGAAAGAACCCTGTCCATTGAATCCGATTCAACTAAAGGTGGAGAAACAGCCACCCGCCAGCCACCTGTGTGGAAAGCACATCGATAGAACCAGTCTCATGAACGCGGTCATGTAATGTCAGTCTGGCCCACTTCATCCAACAATACCACCGAATCAAGAAACAACAAGTGACAGCAAGCAATATGTATATACCCACGCCCACAATTTCTTTGTGTTCTACTCGTGCATACAACATCTATGCATAGACCTGGCTCGGATGCCACTGTTGGGGAACGTAGTAATTCAAAAAAATTCCTATGATCATGCAAGATCTATCTAGGAGAAGCATAGCAACGAGTGGGGAGAGTGTGTCCACGTACCCTCATAGACCGAAAGTGAAAGCGTTGAGTAACGCGGTTGATGTAGTCGAACGTCTTCGCGATCCAACTGATCAAGTACCGAACGCACGACTCCTTCGCGATCTACACACGTTAAGCTTGGTGATGTACCTCGAACTCTAGATCCAGCTGAGGCCGAGGGGGAGTTTCGTTAGCAGGACGACGTGTTGACGGTGATGATGAAGTTACCGACGCAGGGCTTCGCCTAAGCACTATGACAATATGACCGAGGTGGAAATCTGTGGAGGGGGGCACCGCACATGTCTAAGAGATCAACTTGTCTGTCTATGGGGTGCCCCCCACACCCGTATATAAAGGAGTGGAGGAGGGGGCCGGCCGGCCTCATAGGGCGCGCCTAAGGGGGGAATCCTACTCCTACTAGGAGTAGGTTCCCCCCTTTCCTAGTATAACTAGGAGGGGAAGGAAAGGAAAGAGGGGAAGAAGGAAAGGGGGGACGACCCCCTCCCCAATTCGGATTGGTCTTGGGGGGCGTGCCCCTCCACTTGGCTGCCTCCTCCTCTCTACCACTAAAGCCCATGAAGGCCCATTAACCCTCGGAGGGTTCCGGTAACCCCCGGTACTCCGGAAAATGCCCGAACCTATCAGAAACCTTTTAGGTGTCCAAACATAACCTTCCAATATATCAATCTTCATGTATCGACCATTTCGAGACTCCTCGTCATGTTCGTGATCACATCCGGGACTCCGAACAACCTTCGGTACATCAAATCACATAACTCATAATACATATCGTCATCGAACGTTAAGCGTGCGGACCCTACGGGTTCGAGAACTATGTAGACATGAGGGAGACTCATCTCCGATCAATAACCAATAGCGGAACCTGGATGCTCATATTGGTTCCTACATATTCTACAAAGATCTTTACCTGTCAAACCGACCGCATAACAATATACGTTGTTCCCTTTGTCATCGGTATGTTACTTGCCCGAGATTCGATCGTCGGTATCATCATACCTAGTTCAATCTCATTGTGGCAAGTCACTTTACTCGTTCTGTAATGGGTCATCCCGCAACTAACTCATTAGTCACATTGCTTGCAAGGCTCAATGATGTGCATTACCGAGAGGGCCCAGAGATACCTCTCCGACAATCGGAGTGACAAATCCTAATCTCGATCTATGCCAACTCAACAAACACCATCGGAGAACCCTGTAGAGCATCTTTATAATCACCCAGTTGCATTGTGATGCTTGATAGCACACTAAGTCTTCCTCCGGTATTCGGGAGTTGCATAATCTCATAGTCATAGGAACATGTATAAGTTATGGAGAAAGCAATAGCAATAAACTAAATGATCATAGTGCTAAGCTAACGGATGGGTCTAGTCCATCACATCATTCCCTAATGATGTGATCCCGTTCATCAAATGACAACATATGTCTATGGATAGGAACTTAACCATCTTTGATAAACGAGCTAGTCTAGTAGAGGCATACTAGGAACACTCTGTTTGTCTATGTATTCACACATGTACTAAGTTTCCGGTTAATACAATTCTAGCATGAATAATAAAAATTTATCACGATATAAGGAAATATAAACAACAACTTTATTATTGCCTCTAGGGCATATTTCCTTCACGCGCAGCATATAGAGTTGGGCGCGCGGTCCGAATCCCCATCGCGCGCCGTGTATTTGGTGTGCCCGCTTCCGCATGCCGCACTCTCTCCGCCGCGCCACCTTCGCTCCGCCCGCCCCGCCGCCGGCGAATTGACCCAATAGACACCTTTGCCGGCACCCCCCTCACCTTTCCTACACCCGCGACCCCTCCGCCGTCGCCACAAACCCCAGCACGGGGAGCTTTGGCTTCGCCTCCGCCGGAGCTCCTCCAAGCACCAGCATCGCGCACGACCTTTTTCATGCCGCCATGGATGACCTCGGCGTCGGTGGCGGGTGGCAACGCGCCGCCACCCGCCGTGAAGCCACGTGGCCCCCTCTCGAAGCTCCCAAATGCGGCATGGTTGAAGAAGGACAACGTATCCATGAAGAAGAACAAGGCGGCGGACAGCTCCGGCTCCTCGAAGCCGTCGAGGAAGAAGTTTGGAGGGCGTGCGACGGACGCGGTGGCTACTGAAGCGCCGGCGAGCTCACTTGTTGCGCCGGAGGCCAAGCGCACAAGGTGTTCGAGGAAATGCCCCAAAGGTATAAAATTTCGCCAAGTTTTTTGTTGTTATTTTTTTAATGAATACATATAGAGATCTTATTTGCTTCGTTGTATATACTTTATAGTTTCAACGATGAGGCATATATGTCAACTATGGGTGTTGGCTCCAACAATTCGCATCGGTCTCAAACCAATGACATGCATTTCGATGACCATGAGTTCGAGGTGGACGAGGATGGTGAGGGCATTGTCGATGCACCGAAGGAAAGAGGAGGAAACTACACCAATTATGAAGACGTCTTGCGACGCAATACGTGGTTGCAAGTGTCGAGGGATCCATCCGTTGGAGGTGATTAAAGTAGAGATGCTTATTGGAACCGGATGAAGGAACACTTTGATTTACACAAAAAGAGTGGAATTGACTGCTCGGAACGATCTCTTCGCTCCCGGTGGTTGAAAATCAACCGAGATTGTCAAAAGTGGGAGTCCGCACAAAAGGCGGTTGACAAGAACCTAAGTGGCACTAATGATGAAGATAAGGTAAGTGCCATTTCATCCACATGTTCATCATGCTTGTTTTTGGTGTTTGTAGTGCTAACTTGTTTTGTTTTTATGTAGTTCAATATTGCAAAAAAAATTCTTCAAATGAGAGGAGAAGAAGAGCAAGAAAGGGAAGATCAAGAAAGGAAGACCATTTACCTTGCCTCATTGCTATGAAGCATTGAAGGATGATGATAAATGGAAGAAGCGTGATGATATGGATGATTTGGATATGAGCAACAAACGCAAGCAAACAATTGATTTGGATGATGATGAGGAGGAGGCATCAAGTGATGACGGGAAGAGAAGCCCCACACCAAACTCGGTTTCATACTTGAAGCCAAAACGGCCGGATGGGTGCAAGAAAGACGCAAAAGAAAAGAAGAAGAGGAAAGGAGATGATGAGCTAAAAAATGCTATGGAAGCTATTGTGAAGGCAAGAAAAGAAGCGAACGAGGTGAGGAAGATGGCAAGGAACCAAGATGTCGCGGCCGAGGAGAGGAAGGTGGCATTGGAGGAGAGGAAGGTGGGCATGGAGGAGCGATCTAGGTTGTTGGATTGGGAGAAGTACTTATTCTTCATGGACACATATATCCTCAATGAGGCGCAAAAGGAGTATGTCAATATTGCCCGTGAAGAAGTCTTGATCCAAACAAGAGCCATGGTTCGCGACATGGGTGGCAGTGGCGGTGGCCTTGGCGGCATGGGTGGCGGCGGCCTTGGCGGCATGTGAGGAATCAGTGGCTTCAGAGCTACCATGGACGGAATGGGTGCCATGGGTGGCTTTGGAGCTACCATGGATACCATGGAAGGTATGGGTGGCTCCGGAGCACCTTCGGGCGGCATGAGTTTTGCGTCTCTCATGGGAGGCATGGGAGCACCTCCGGGCAGCATGTCTTCCGGTGTGCCTCACACACCTTCGCATGAAGATGTCATTGAAGATCTTGCCAACACCTTCCGAGCTTCACATGATGATGCGGCGTGCGACAATGAAGAGGAGGAAGAAGAATCGTCTATTAGAAATATGCCCTAGAGGCAATAATAAATTGGTTATTATTATATTTCCTTGTTCATGATAATCATTTATTATCCATGCTAGAATTGTATTGATAGGAAAGTCAGATACATGTGGGGATACATAGACAACACCATGTCCCTAGTAAGCCTCTAGTTGACTAGCTCGTTGATCAATAGATGGTTACAGTTTCCTGACCATGGACATTGGATGTCGTTGATAATGGGATCACATCATTAGGAGAATGATGTAATGGACAAGACCCAATCCTAAGCCTAGCACAAAGATCGTGTAGTTCGTATGCTAAAGCTTTTCTAATGTCAAGTATCATTTCCTTAGACCATGAGATTGTGCAACTCCCGGATACCGTAGGAGTGCTTTGGGTGTGCCAAACGTCACAACATAACTGGCTGGCTATAAAGGTACACTACAGGTATCTCCGAAAGTGTCTGTTGGGTTGGCACGAATCGAGACTGGGATTTGTCACTCCGTGTAAACAAAGAAGTATCTCTGGGCCCACTCGGTAGGACATCATCATAATGTGCACAATGTGACCAAGGAGTTGATCATGGGATGATGTGTTACGGAATGAGTAAAGAGACTTGCCGGTAACGAGATTGAACAAGGTATCGGGATACCGACGATCGAATCTCGGGCAAGTAGAATACTACTTTACAAAGGGAATTGAATACGGGATTGATTGAATCCTCGACATCGTGGTTCATCCGATGAGATCATCATGGAACATGTGGGAGCCAACATGGGTATCCAGATCCCGCTGTCGGTTATTGGCCGGAGAGTTGTCTCGGTCATGTCTGCATGGTTCCCGAACCCGTAGGGTCTACACACTTAAGGTTTGATGACGCTATGGTTATTAGGAAGACTTGTATGTGATTACCGAATGTTGTTCGGAGTCCCGGATGAGATCCCGAACGTCCCGAGGAGTTCCGGAATGGTCCGGAGGTAAAGATTTATATATGGAAAGTTGTTGTTCGGGTTCCAGGAAAAGTTCGGTTTTTTCTAGTATTGTACCAGGAAGCTTCCGGAAGGTTCCAAAGGATTCCGGAGGGGTCCGGAGGTCCAGAAAATGTTCCACCACGTCCAATATAGCAGCATGGGCTGTTAGGGGGCGCCCTAACCTTAATGGGCCAAGGGCACCAGCCCCCCCAAGGCCCATGTGCATGGGAGAGGGGAAACCCTAAGGGGGAGGGCCTCCACTTGACTTGGGAGGCACTCCTCCCCCCTTGGCCGCCGCCCCCAACCCTAGATGGGATCTAAGGGGGGCCGGCCCCCCCTCTCCCCACCTATAAATAGTGGAGGGGTGGGACGGCGGCCACACCCTTGAACCTGGCGCAACCCCTCCCCTCCAATACCTCTCCTCCTCCGCGTGAACTTAGCGAAGCCCTGCCGGAGAACTGCCACTCCATCACCACCACGCCGTCGTGCTGCTGTTGGACTCTCTTCCTCAACCTCTCCCTCCTCCTTGCTGGATCAAGGCGTGGGAGACATCTCCATTCCGTACGTGTGTTGAACGCGGAGGTGCCGTCCATTCGGCGCTAGGATCATCGGTGATTTGGATCACGGTGAGTACGACTCCATCAACCCCGTTCACTTGAACGCTTCCGCTTAGCGATCTACAAGGGTATGTAGATGCACTCTCCTTCCCCTCGTTGCTAGATTACTCCATAGATTGATCTTGGTGATGCGTAGAAAATTTTAAATTTCTGCTACGATCCCCAACAGTGGCATCGTGAGCTAGGTCTATGCGTAGTTTCTATGCACGAGTAGAACACAACGCAGTTGTGGGCGTCGATATTGCCAATTTTCTTGCCGTTACTAGTCTTATCTTGATTCGGCGGCATCGTGGGATGAAGCGGCCTGGACCGACCTTACACGTACGCTTACGTGAGACTGGTTCCACCGACTGACATGCACTAGTTGCATAAGGTGGCTAGCGGGTGTCTGTCTCTCCCACTTTAGTCAGATCGGATTCGATGAAAAGGGTCCTTATGAAGGGTAAATAGAAATTGGCATATCATGTTGTGGTTTTCGCGTAGGTAAGAAACATTCTTGCTAGAAACCTATAGCAGCCACGTAAAAACTTGCAACAACAATTAGAGGACGTCTAACTTGTTTTTGCAGCATATGCCTTGTGATGTGATATGGCCAAAAGGATGTGATGAATGATATATGTGATGTATGAGATTGATCATGTTCTTGTAATAGGAATCACGACTTGCATGTCGATGAGTATGACAACCGGCAGGAGCCATAGGAGTTGTCTTAATTTATTTATGACCTGCGTGTTAACATAAATGTCATGTAATTACTTTACTTTATTGCTAAAGCGTTAGCCATAGTAGTAGAAGTAATAGATGACGAGACAACTTCAAGAAGACACGATGATGGAGATCATGATGATGGAGATCATGGTGTCATGCCGGTGACAACGATGATCATGGAGCCCCAAAGATGGAGATCAAAAGGAGCAAAATGATATTGGCCATATCATGTCACTATTTGATTGCATGTGATGTTTATCATGTTTTACATCTTATTTGCTTAGAACGACGGTAGCTTAAATAAGATGATCCCTCACTAAAATTTCAAGAAAAGTGTTTCCCCTAACTGTGCACCATTGCGAAGGTTCGTTGTTTTGAAGCACCACGTGATGATCGGGTGTGATAGATTCTAACGTTCGAATACAACGGGTGTTGACGAGCCTAGCATGTACAGACATGGCCTCGGGACACATGCGAAACACTTAGGTTGACTTGACGAGCCTAGCATGTACAGACATGGCCTCGGAACACGGAAGACCGAAAGGTCGAACATGAGTCATATAGAAGATACGATCAACATGAGATGTTCACCATTGATGACTAGTCAGTCTCACGTGATGATCGGACATGGCCTAGTTGATTTGGATCATGTTTCACTTAGATGACTAGAGGGATGTCTATCTGAGTGGGAGTTCATTAAATTAATTTGATTAGATGAACTCAATTATCATGAACATAGTCTAAATTGTCTTCACAAATATGTTGTAGATAAATAGCTCACGTTGTAGCTCCCTGTTTCAATACGTTCCTAGAGAAAGATTAAGTTGAAAGATATTGTAAGCAATGATGCGGACTAGGTCCGTAGTCCGAGGAGTGTCCTCACTGCTACATAGAAGGCTTACGTCTTTGATGCACTGCTCGATGTGCAAACCCCTACAACGTTGTCTGTGGATGTTGTGAACACCTGACAGACACATTCTGATGACTACCTGATAGTTTAGTGCACCATACTTTACGGCTTAGAATCGGGATTCCAATGACGTTTTGAACGCCATAGAACATATGAGATGTTCCAAGAGCTGAAATTGGGATTTCAGGCTCATGCCCGTGTTGAGAGGTGTGAGACCTCTGACAAGTTCTTTTGCCAACAAGATGGAGGAGAATAGCTCAGCTAGTGAGCATGAGCTCAGAATGTCTGGGTGCTACAATCACTTTAATCAAGTGGGAGTTAAACTTCTAGATAAGATAGTGATTGATAGAGTTCTCTAGCCACTATCACTAAGCTACTAGATCTTTGTGATGAACTATGACATGCAAGGGATGGAATTGATCCCGGAGCTGTTCGCGGTGCTTAAGACCGCAAAAGGTAGAAATCAAGAAGGAGCATCAAGTGTTGATGGTTTAACAAGACCACTGGTTTCAAGAAGGGCAAGGGCTAGAAGGGAAACTTCATGGATGGCAAACCAGTTGCCGCTCCAGTGAAGGAACCCAAGGTTGAACCCAAACCCGAGACTAAATGCTTCTATTGTAAGGGGAACGGTCACTGGTAGCGGAATTACCCCAAATGCATGGTAGATAAGAAGGTTGGCAACTTCAAAGTATATACGTGTTATTAATGTGTACCTCACTAGTACTCCTGGTAGCACCTGGGTATTGGATACCGGTTTAGTTGCTATTATTGGTGACTTGAAGCAAAAGCTACGGACTAAACAGAGACTGGCTAAGGGCGAGGTGGCGATGTGTGTTGGAAGTGTTTCCAAAGTTGATGAGATCACCATCGCACGCTCCATCTGCCTTCGAGATTAGTATTGAACCTAGATAAATGTTATCAGGTGTCTACGTTGAGCATGAATATGATTAGATCTTGTTCATTGCAATACGGTCATTCATTTAAGTTAGAGAATAATGGTTATTCTGTTTACATGAATGATACCTTTCATGGTCATGCACCCTATGTGAATGGTTCATTGAATCTCGGTCGTGGTAATACACATGTTCATGCCAAAAAGATGTAGAGTTAATAATGATAGTACAACTTTCTCATGGCACTGCCGCTTAGGTCATATTGGCGTAAGATGCATGAAGAAACTCCATGTCAATGGATGTTTGGAGTCACTTGATTTTGAATCACTTGACACATGCGAGCCATGCCTCATGGGCAGGATGACTAAGACCCCGTTTTCAGGTACAATGAAACGGGCAAGTTACTTGTTGGAAACCATGCATGCTGATGCGTGTGATCCAATGAGAATTGAAGCGTGCGGTGGATATCGCTATTTTCTCATCTTCACTGACGATTTGGGTAGATATAGGTATATCTACTTAATGAAGCACAAGTCTGAAACGTTTGAAAAGTTCAAGCGATTTCAGAGTGAAGTTAAGAATCATCATGACAATAAGATCATGTTCCTAAGATCTGATCAAAAGGGGATTTTTTGAGTTATGAGTTTGGCAATCACTTAAGACATTGTGCAATTGTTTCACAGTTGAAGCCACCTGGAACACCACAAGGTAATGGTGTGTCCGGATGTCGTAATCAAACCCTATGAGATATGGTGCGATCTATGATGTCTCTTACCAATCTACCATTTTCATTTTGAGGTTATGCGTTAGAGACAGCTGCATTCACTTTAGATAGGACACCATCTAAGTCCGTTGAGACGACGTCATATGAACATTGGTTTGGCAAGAAACCAAAGTTGTCGTTTCTTAATGTTTGGGGATGCGATGCTCAGGGCTTCAGCCGGAGAAGCTCGAACCCAAAGCGGACAAACACATCTTCATAGGATACCCAAGGGTGACAGTTGGGTATACCTTCTATCTCAGATCCAAGGGCAAATTGTTTGTCGCTTAGAACGAGTCCTTTCTCAAGAAGGAGTTTCTCTCGAAAGAATTGAGTGGGAGGAAGATAGAACTTGATGAGGTTGTCGAACCTTTATTTCAACCAAAAAGTGATGCAACACAGAAAGATGTTTTCTATGGCGCCTACGTCTGTTGAATGGGAAGTTAATGATAGTGATCATGAAGCTTCGGATCAAGTTGCTATCGAACCTCGTAGGTCGACAAGGATATGTACTACTCCTGAGTGGTATGGTAATCCTGTCTCAGATATCATGTTGTTGGACAATAATGAACCTACGAGCTATGGAGAAGCGATGGTGGGCCCGTATTCTGACAAATGGTTAGAAGCCATGAAATCCAAGATAGGATCCATATATCAGAACAAAGTATGGACTTTGGTGGACTTGCCCGATGATCGGCAATCCATTGAGATAAATGGATCTTTAAGAAGAAGACGGACGTGGGCGGTAATGTTACCGTCTATGAAGCTCGACTTGTGGGAAAGAATCTTTTCACAAGTTCAAGGAGTTGACTACGATGATAATTTCTCACCCGTAGCGATGCTTAAGTCCGTCGGAATCATGTTAGCATTAGCTGTATTTTTCGATCATGAAATCTGACAGATGGATGTCAAAACGAGTTTTCTTACCAGTTTTTCATAAGAAAGAGTTGTATGTGATACAATCAAAGTTTTGTCGATCCTAAGGATGCTAAAAGGTATGCTGGCTCCAGCGATCCTTCTATGGACTAGAGCAAGCATCTCGGAGTCAGAATATATGCTTTGATGGAGTGATCAAAGCTTTTAGATTTATACAATGTTTGCTAGAAACTTGTATTTACAAGAAAGTGAGTGGGAGCACTACAACATTTCTGATAAGTATATGTGGATGACATATTGTTGATTCGAAATGATGTTGAATTTCTGGAAAGCATAAACGGTTGTTTGAAGAGTGATTTTCAAAGGAAGACCTGGATAAAGCTGCTTACATATTGGGCATCAAGATCTATAGAAATAGATCAAGACGTCTGATGATACTTTCAAAGAATGCACACCTTGAGATGTTTTGAAAGAGTTCAAAATAGATCAGTCAAAGAAGGGGTTCTTACCTGAGTTGTAAGGTGTGAAGTTGAGTAAGACTCAAAGATTGACCACGGCAGAAGAAAGAGGAAGGACGAAGGTCGTTCCCTATGCTTTTGTCATAGGCTCTATACGGTATGCCATGCTGAGTACCGCACCTGATGTGTGCCTTACCACATGTTTGGCAAGAGGGTACAAAGGTGATCTAGGAGTAGATCACCAGATAGCGGTCAAAATTATCCTTAGAGGAATAAGGAAATGTTTCTCAGTTATGGAGGTGATAAAGAGTTCGACATAAAGAGTTACGTCGATGCAAGCTTAACACCTATCCGGATAGCTCTGAGTAGAGATACCGGATACGTATAATGGAGCAATAATTTGGAATAGCTCCAAGTGGAACGTGGTAGCAGCATCTATGATATAAAGTTTTGCGAAATACATAGGGATCTGAATATGGCAAGACCCGTTGACTACAACCTCTCTCACAAGCATAACATGATCAAACCCAGAACTCTTTGAGTGTTAATCACATAGCGATGTGAACTGGATCATTGAGTCTAGTAGACTCTTGGATGTTGATCACATGGTGACGTGACCTGTGAGTGTTAATCACATGGCGATGTGAACTAGATTATTGACTCTACTGCAAGTGGGAGACTGTTGGAAATATGCCCTAGAGGCAATAATAAATTGGTTATTATTATATTTCCTTGTTCATGATAATCGTTTATTATCCATGCTAGAATTGTATTGATAGGAAACTCAGATACATGTGTGGATACATAGACAACACCATGTCCCTAGTAAGCCTCTAGTTGACTAGCTCGTTGATCAATAGATGGTTACAGTTTCCTGACCATGGACATTGGATGTCGTTGATAACGGGATCACATCATTAGGAGAATGATGTAATGGACAAGGCCCAATCCTAAGCCTAGCACAAAGATTGTGTAGTTCGTATGCTAAAGCTTTTCTAATGTCAAGTATCATTTCCTTAGACCATGAGATTGTGCAACTCCCGGATACCGTAGGAGTGCTTTCGGTGTGCCAAACATCACAACGTAACTGGGTGGCTATAAAGGTTCACTACAGGTATCTCCGAAAGTCACTACTAGGGAAAAGGCTAGCAGCAGCGCGGGTTTTAGACCTATCAGTAGCGCGGGGTGGTGCGCTACTGATAAGGCGCTACAGCTAACGAATAGCAGTAGCGTGCCTCCACCCACGCAACGGCTAAATCGACTTAGTAGCAGCGAGTTCCAGGAGGAGCGCTGCTGGTAATTAGTAGTAGCGCTTCTCTCAGCCCGCGCTGCTACTATTATTTCGTATTTTATTTATTTTTTATTTCATGTTGTATTCGTACACCTTTACACAAATTTTCATACAACAGGAATTTACAAATTGTTTTTACATCATAATGAGTTATTACATCACGGGGTGAAAGAACCGTGTGGACTAGTTTCAAGTGGACGGACATCCACTTGAAACTAATCCGTGGTTCTTTCACCCAATGATATAATAAATATCATCATCATCATATCATTAACAACTTATCATCATCATCATCATATCATTGGTCACTAGTCATAATCACAAGTACTCCTGACATCTTCAACTCTAACACATTGTATCACATAATAAACATATTGTACCTCATAGGACCTACTACATTCTCTTAGGACCTACTATATTCTCTAAGGTAAAATAGCAAAAAACAAGATAGCCCCTCGCTCTCCATTATGGAGAATGCAGATTATCCTGTCTCCAATTCTTGCCTTTCGCTTAATGTTGCTTCCAGGAACCTCCTTACGAATGTCCAAACATTTTTCCACTCTTTGATTAGCATGTGTTCACCGGTTTGAGAAATTCTATATGCACAGGTGAGATCCGTAGGATGACCTGGCTGTAGGTTCAGAACTTCAAGGCGACCATTGTAATAAATTAGATGAGGCACACAATCCATCGGGATTTTCTGTTGAAAAACATAGTAATAACTTCGTAGTTAGCAATGATGTACTAGTTTTAGAAGTATGCAAAAGATGCACGGATGTCGTAATAGTAAAATATCTTACCAGGGTATCTCCATAGAAGTTATCGTGGTTCAACACGTGCACTAGTGGCACGTATTCACCATAATTTGGAGGAGTTCGATAATAGGTATTGTAATTCTCAAAAAAAGTACAATAAGCAACCAGATGATTTTTCTCCTTATAAGTTAATTTGGAGCCATCAGTGTAGTGGGTTTTGTCTACCATCTTCTGCACATTCTTTGAAGATTCAAAATAAGCTGTCAATGGAAATAAGCTATCAACTATTTTGAAATAAACAATATAAATTAGTTAATAACTATGTTTGAGAAACTCACATTGCGGTAGAATCGGAAGCATATCAACGAGGACCCAAATGTCCATATTGTCTTGCTTGATGTCAGGATGACCAAGATCCATGGTGAAAATCATACCCTCATAAAAACCATACATTTTGCAAAGTGCTTCCCAATTTTGACAACCAAAATGGGTTACGCTCTGAGAATTATACAGATTTACTTCAAAATCGATATCATGATGGGTCCTTAGGTGTATTTTCTTTGTTTGAAAATTTTCATGGTCTTCAAAACCCATCCTCTCCAAGACATAGCGTCTTGCATGGCATGGGATAAGCTAGTCGAATTGTAAAAGATGAAAATTAGACGTTGAAATAGTTGAAGTCATGCTTAATTACGAAAAAAACACTTGTCGTTGTTGCGTACCGTTTCAACATCGAAGGTCTCCTCGAGCTTAATGCTGAAGCGCCGATCTTCGTCCAGCTCAACGAACCTGTCGCACATACCTCGATCGTCGTGGCACTAGCTGCACTCCCCTGGGAGACTGTCGTCGTCCGAGTACGACATTTCCTACATTCATAATTCAAAGATTAAACTTGTACAATTAAATATATGTACTAAAAAAACCTAAATTAGATCATTATTTTTCAAAGAAAATCCAGGCCACTCGATATTTCCCACATATTCTAGCACAAGTCATGCCAGAATTCACGGAAAAATCCGGCATGACCTTTGCTAAAAAAGGACATATCGAGCGCCTGAAATTTCCCGGAACGGAAATTAATCAACACTCCGGCAAAACATAGGCCACTCGGAGGTGTAACCAAAACATGAAATAATTGCTTAAACTAAAAAATAACACCAAATATGGCATGTTCAACTAGTTCTATTAATTCAACTAGTTCTTACTAAATATAAACTTAGTATAAAAAGAAAAAAACTAGTTCTTTCTAAAAATGAAGTAGTTCAACTAGTTATTAATTTACTTACTATACTAGTTCAACTAAAACTTAACTAGTTCAACTAAAACTAAACTAGTTCTATTAATTCAACTAGTTCTTACTAAATATAAACTAACTATAAATAGAAAGAAACTAGCACATCTACTACTACTACTAATTAAAATCTAACTACTACATCTACTACTAATTAACATGTACTACTGCTAATTATACATCTACTACTAATTAACATCTATCCACTACTTCTAAAAATCATTATCTATGAACCCTAAATTAGCATCTACTACTACTAAAATCATCTACTAACTAAGCAAAGAGAGAGGAGATTGGGGAGGGGTGGGGGGCTTACAGAGGGAGAGACGGTGGCGGGGAGGTGCTCGGCGACAGAGGGGCAGCGAGGGCGGGCTTGGGATTGGGAGGGCGGCGGTCCTGGGCGGCGGGCTCGGCGGGCTCGGTCGAGGGCGGCAGCGGTGAGGTCGAGGGCGGCGACAGTGTGGTCGAGAGCGGCGGCGGTGAGGTTGAGGGCGGGCGGCGGCGGCGGCGGTGAGGGCGCAGGCGCGCTCGGGCTCGGGCGGCGGCGACAGGGAGTAGGGGAACAGGCCGGTGGGGGGGAAAGGAGGACTTAGCGAAATTTTGATGCGGGGGATGGTTAACTCGAACTAGCAGTAGCGCACGTACAGAAAACGCGCTATAGCTAACTTATCTACAGCGCCTTTTGGGAAAAACCGCTACTCCTAATGGAAGCAGTTATTTCTTTTGTTTAGTAAAAACATCAAAAATATACATTGTTCATCATTGATCTTTTTGTGTATAATCTAAATAGTCAACATGAATCCTCACGGTACCTGTATAGGTACAGGCGAGGATTCATATTGCAACCACAAATCATACACATATAGTTCAATGAAGACCAAGTGCTCGAGATAGGTTGAGAAGCAACATATTTAAGGTGGTAAACACCTTGTTCGCTTAGCAATATGGGACTAAACTTAATTAGTTGCAGTCATACTTACCAGCAGCGAGTTTTGAGCAAAACCGCTGCTACTAAGTTCTTTAGCAGTAGCGCGTCCACGGGAAGGGCGCTACTACTATATCTAGCCTGGAGGCAACACCGTGGCAATTATAGTAGTAGCGCTCTTTTCACCTAGAGCGCTACTGCTACGCAGTCATTAGCAGCGCTCTTTTCTAAAGCTCGTTGCTGCTAATTAGCAGTAGCATCTGTTTATATACCGCGTTGCTGCTAAGATTCTGTGTATAAGGTTTTCCCTAGTAGTGAGTGTCTGTTGGGTTGGCACGAATCGAGACTGGGATTTGTCACTCCGTGTAAACAGAGAGGTATCTCTGGGCCCACTCGGTAGGACATCATCATAATGTGCACAATGTGACCAAGGAGTTGATCACGGGATGATGTGTTACAGAACGAGTAAAGAGACTTGCCGGTAACGAGATTGAACAAGGTATCGGGATACCGACGATCGAATCTCGGGAAAGTACAATCCTGCTGGACAAAGGGAATTGAATACGGGATTGATTGAATCCTCGACATCGTGGTTCATCCGATGAGATCATTGTGGAACATGTGGGAGCCAACATGGGTATCCAGATCCCGCTGTTGGTTATTGGCCGGAGAGTTGTCTCGGTCATGTCTGCATGGTTCCCGAACCCGTAGGGTCTACACACTTAAGGTTCGATGACGCTATGGTTATTAGGAAGACTTGTATGTGATTACCGAATGTTGTTCGGAGTCCCGGATGAGATCCCGAACGTCCCGAGGAGTTCCGGAATGGTCCGGAGGTAAAGATTTATATATGGAAAGTTGTTGTTCGGGTTCCAGGAAAAGTTCGGTTTTTTCTAGTATTGTACCGGGAAGCTTCCGGAAGGTTCCGAAGGATTCCGGAGGGGTCCGGAGGTCCGGAAAATGTTCCACCACGTCCAATATAGCAGCATGGGCTGTTAGGGGGCGCCCTAACTTTAATGGGACAAGGACACCAGCCCCCCCAAGGCCCATGCGCATGGGAGAGGGGAAACCCTAAGGGGGAGGGCTCTACTTGACTTGGGAGGCACTCCTCCCCCCTTGGCCGCCGCCCCCAACCCTAGATGGGATCTAAGGGGGCCGGCCCCCTCTCTCCCCACCTATAAATAGTGGAGGGTTGGAAGGGCGGCCACACCCTTGAACCTGGCGCAGCCCCTCCCCTCCAATACCTCTCCTCCTCCGCGTGAGCTTGGCGAAGCCCTGCCGGAGAACTGCCACTCCATCACCACCACGCCGTCGTGCTACTGTTGGACTCTCTTCCTCAACCTCTCCCTCCTCCTTGCTGGATCAAGGCGTGGGAGACGTCTCCGTTCCGTACGTGTGTTGAACGCGGAGGTGTCGTCCGTTCGGTGCTAGGATCATCGGTGATTTGGATCTCGACGAGTACGACTCCATCAACCCCGTTCACTTGAACGCTTCCGCTTAGCGATCTACAAGGGTATGTAGATGCACTCTCCTTCCCCTCGTTGCTAGATTACTCCATAGATTGATCTTGGTGATGCGTAGAAAATTTTAAATTTCTGCTACGATCCCCAACATCGTGTTTGAAGGAGGAGGATGAATCGGAGGAAGATGAGGATAAAGACGAGGACGAGGCTTGATTGTTGATGTGCCTTTCGTTGGTGTGAACTTTTTTGTCATGAACTTGGTTCGGATTTTGAACTTGGTTGGATGATGTTGTGGTCATAAACTTGAACTTGTGGGCATGAAATTTTATGTCATCATGAACTTCTGTGTGTGATTTAAATTATGCCATGTCTTTGTTTTGATGTTTGAAATTCATTTCGTGTCCAAAATGCAACATATGGCAAGCGTCGACTGCTCGCGCGCTGCATTTTAGAGCGTCTACGGAAGCTACGTGCACGCGCTAAAGTTTACCATGGCCGCTGGAGTCAGCCTCCCTGCCACGCCAAAGCAGGCGATCGGCGGCTGCAAACGCATTTTTAGCGCGCCGCGCATTAGGCGGTTGTTGGAGATGTTCTTAGTATGGCTGCACTGCCGCGCCAAGTTGGATGCCACGAGCACATCAACATGCAAATCTTTCGGCCTAGGATACATTTCTGAAAGGTGAGACACAACTCGCAGATTTATGCTCCTCCTCTCTGTTGTACGTACGTATTATTGCTGTAACAACAGGTGAAAATAAGTATATACATACTCCATGTAATACATAAACAGTTTTCCTCTTGTCCCCGGTGACAGGAACCCTAGCCACCGCTAGGAGAGACAAATATTCCAGTGCCGTCCTCCGGCAGCTCCCCTCCGCCGGCGACTTTGGTCGTCGATGATGAGGGAGGTCGCCGGATCCATGCATGTGGATCATGTAGTCTACATTTTTAGATTGTTCATCGTCTTTGCTTTGGCAGCGAAGATGACTGTGCTGAATAAAGATTCTTCAGATCCTTTTCTGACGAGGCCATCGGTCTTATGGTGGTGATGGATTTGGAAACCACTCTGTTCAAGCGAGGATGGCGTGGCGGCGGCATCCTCGTGGTGGACTTGTGTCCTCGGGCTCCGCCGTTGCGATGGTGTTTGCTCCAGCGTTGGCGCGGAGCTTGGGAGGTAGTCCAGGAGCGGATGCAGATTATGGTCTGCATCGACGACATCTAGAAGACGGGACGTGTGCTGGGTTCGTGGTCCGTGGATGGCAGGTATGGTTTGTTGAGTATAATGTTTATTAGGAAAGACGAGATAGACTAGGACTTGTTCTGGCTTGTCTTGTACTCCAAGTAGATCATTGTACTCCTATATATATGCCCACGAGGCTCAAGCAATACAAGAAAAACTATTCCACCAAATCCCTCTCTCACTTCTAACATGGTATTAGAGGCAAGTCGATCCTAAACCCTAGCTGCCACCACTTTCGCACTTGTGTGCCGCCCCCGGGCGGTTGGCCTCCATGACCGCCGCCGGGGGCCGCACCGCCCGTACCTAGGGTTCGTTCGCCGGTCGTGTTGGCCAGCTGCCCTAGATAGTCTTTTTCCCGAGCCCTTGCTCCGGGTTTTTCGCTCTCTTGTTGGTCATTTTGATCGGCGTTTTTCTTTTTGGTTTTCCGATCTAATCTTGATCGGTTTGCGTCGCTCGCCGCCACCGTCGACCCCCCGTCCGCCTCTACCCCGACACCGTCGCAACCGGCCGACTCCTACACCGACCCGGCGGCCTCGCGCGACAAGCGCCCCCTCACGGACGTCGTCTGCGCATCGGCCCGCCCATCGATCTACGCCGACCGTCTCCGCCCTATCCGACCGGGACACCTACATCGCCTTCACCCGGCGGCCTCACGCCATGCAGTGATAACCCACAAGTATAGGGGATCAATTGTAGCCTCTTTCGATAAGTAAGAGTGTCGAACCCAATGAGGAGCTAAAGGTAGAAGAAATATTCCCTCAAGTTCTCTCGACCAGCGATACAACTCTACGCAGGCTTGACGTTCGCTTTACCTGGAATAAGTACAAAACTAGAAGTACTTTCTAGGTGTTTTTGGATAGGTTTGCAAGAATATGAAGTACACGTAAATAAAAACTAGGGGCTGTTTAGGTAAAGAAGCAATAAAGTTAGTATAGCGAGTGTGCAAAAGTGGTGGTAGGAGTTGTGAAATTGTCCCTAAGTAATTGACTATGTTACTAGACCAATACCAAGTTTTACGTGGGAGAGGCCACTGCTAGCATGTCATCCCTGACTTGGAATTCTATGCACTTATGATTGTAACTATTAGCAAGCATATGCAAGTACTAACCTTCATTAAGGTAAAACCCAACCATAGCATTAAGATATATTGGTCCCCCTTCAATCCCGTACGCATCAATTTCTATGCTCGGTTGAAGCTTCTGTCACTCTTGCCCTCCAATACATAGTCCTATCAACATACAACTAACCCTATGGTATGATCCACGCGCGCGCTCATATGATCGGCACCAAAGGACAGCAACATAACCACGGGCAAATTAAATCAATCCTAGTAATTCACCAATCATCGATAGGACAACGAAAATCTACTCAGACATCATAGGATGGAAACACATCATTGGATAATAATATGAAGCATAAAGCAACATGTTCAAGTAGAGGGTACAGCGGGTTGCGGGAGAGTGGAACGCTGTAGATATAGGGGGGAAGGTGATGGATATGTTGGTGAAGATGGCGTAGGTGTTCGTGAAGATCGCGGTGATGATGATGGCCCCGGCGGCATTCCGGCGCCACCAGAAGCGAGGGGGAGAGAGCCCCCCTTCTTCTTCTTCTTCCTTGACCTTCTCCCTAGATGGGAGAAGGGTTTCCCCTCTGGTCCATGGCTTCCATGGCATGGGAGGAGACAGAGCCCCTCCGAGATTGGATCTGTCTCTCTGTCTCTCTCTGTTTCTGCGTTCTGGGATTCTGCCCTTTCACCGTTTCTTATATATCCGGAGATCCGTAACTCCGATTGGATTGAAATCTTCGCCCAGATTTTTCTCCGAAAATTAGCTTTCTTCACCACACAAAATATTCTTCCCATATTTCACAAATATTCCAAAAAATATTCTCCATCAATTTTTATTCCGTTTGGTATGGGGCTTCTGCGAAACATAAAACATGCAACAAACAGGAACTGGCACTGGGCACTGGATCAATATAATCTTGATCATGTAATCTAATCATGGCATGAATATTAAGACATGAGTGATTCAAAGCAATAGTCTATCATTTGACATTAAGACAATAATACTTCAAGCATACTAATAAAGCAATCATGTCTTTTCAAAATAACATGGCCAAAGAAAGTTATACCTACAAAATCATATGGTCTGGCTATACTCCATCTTCACCACACAAAATATTCAAATCATGCACAACCCCAATGACAAGCCAAGCAATTGTTTCATACTTTTGACGTTCTCAAACCTTTTCAGCTTTCATGCAATACATGAGCGTGAGCCATGGATATAGCACTATAGGTGGAATAGAATATGATGGTGGAGGTTGGGTGGAGAAGACAAAAAGGAAGAAATTCTCACATCGACGCGGCTAATCAACGGGCTATGGAGATACCCATCAATTGATGTCAATGTGAGGAGTAGGAATTGCCATGCAACGGATGCCTAGAGCTATAAGTATATGAAAGCTCAAACTGAAACTAAGTGGGTGTGCATCCAACTTGCTTGCTCATGAAGACGTCGGGCATTTGAGGAAGCCCATCATCGGAATATACAAGCCAAGTTCTATAATGAAAATTCCCACTAGTATATGAAAGTGATAACTCAATGAGACTCTCTGTATGAAGAACATGGTGCTACTTTGAAGCACAAGTGTGGTAAAAGGATAGTAACATTCTCCCTTCTCTCTTTTTCTCTCATTTTTTTGTTTTTTTCTCTTTTTTGGTGGGCTTCTTTGGCCTCTTTTATTTTGATAACCTCACATGGGACAATGTTGTAATAATGATTATCATCACACTCTATTTACTTATAACTCAATATTACAACTCGATACTAGAACAAAGATATGACTCTATATGAATGCCTCCGGCGGTGTACCGGGATGTGCAATGTTCTAGCGTACAATGACATCAAAAAACGGACAAGCCATGAAAACTCCAAGCTAGCTATCTTACGATCATGCAAAGCAATATGACAATAAATGCTCAAGTCATGTATATGATGATGATGGAAGTTTCATGGCAATATATCTCGGAATGGCTATGGAAATGCCGTGATAGGTAGGTATGGTGGCTGTTTTGAGGAAGATATAAGGAGGTTTATGTGTGATAGAACGTATCGTAGCACGGGGTTTGGATGCACCGGCGAAGTTTGCACCAAGTCTCGAGGTGAGAAAGGGCAATGCATGGTACAGAAGAGGCTAGCAATGATGGAAGGGTAAGAGTGTGTATAATCCATGGACTCAACATTAGTCATAAAGAACTCATATACTTCTTGCAAAAGTTTATTAGCCCTCGAAGCAAAGTACTACTACACAAGCCCCTAGGGGATAGATTGGTAGGAAAAGACCATCGCTCGTCCCCGACCACCACTCATAAGGAAATCAATCAAAGAACACCCCAGGCTTCAAATTTGTCACACAACGTTTACCATACGTGCATGCTACGGGACTTGCAAACCTCAACACAAGTATTTCTCAATTTCACAACTACCCACTAGCACGACTCTTATATCACCACCTTTATATCGCAAAACTATTGCAAGGAACCAAACATATCATATTCAGTGATCTACAAGTTTTATGTAGGATTTTATGACTAACCATGTGAATGACCAATTCCTGTCATCTCTCTAAATAGATATAAGTGAAGCAAGAGAGTTTAATTCTTTCTACAAAATATATGCCCACGCTCTAACAAATATAAGTGAAGAAAAAGAGCATTCTACAAATGGCGGTTTTCTAAGTGAAGAAAAACAGGGAATCCAAACTTCAAAAGATATAAGTGAAGCACATGAAGCATTCTATAAAGCCATACTCAAAAGATATAAGTGAGGTGCAATGAGCATTCTATAAATCAACCAAGGACTATCTCATACCAGCATGGTGCGTCAAAGAAATGTGAAAACTAAATGCAAAAGACGCTCCAAGTGTCGGCATTCTGGGAACGGGGGTCCCCAGACTTGCCTGCCTGCGGCCCACGGCGTGGCTGGGCTGGCAGGTCTGTACGGCCCATCTTCATCGACAAGGCATTCAAGACCCTCGCGAGGGGCCAAGCCACATGAGGCAGACGATGCAAGACCTCCTCAGGAGCGGCCTCGCCAGGCAGGCTCACGTGGGGCAGAGAGATAAGGGCAAGGCAAACCTCGCGAGATTCTCGTGATGTGAGCCATGACGATCAAGGCCAAGCGGGCGGCAACGCGCGCAGTGTCCTTGCTTCCTCTTTGGTGCCAAGGGGGCAAGCACAGGTGCGGAGTATCGAGGCATCAAGCAAAGATTTCCATATTGGTGTAACGAGACCAAGACCAGAAGGACCATGGAGCCCAGGATGGCGTCACCACCAGAGCCTTTGGCAGGCGAAGACCGCTTTTGTCAGGATAAGTTGTACTAGCTGTCCCCTTTCAAATTGGCCGTTGTTGGCTCCCTTCCCTCTCAATATTTGGGGAGAGGACCAGGGCCTATATAAGTAGGACTAGCCACCATAGTAGAGGGGATCGACCTTATCACGGATCGACCTCAACACAAGTCGAGAACGGATCCAAGATCATCTCAACCACACAAGTTCACCAAGCACAAGAACACATCAACCTCAGGAGGCTGTTCTTCCCCTTATACTATTCATCATCAGCCCAATAGGCAATCCACCACCACCACACTGGAGTAGGGTATTACACCACAACAGTGGCCCGAACCAGTATAATCTTGTGTCTTTCTATGTTGTGAGTTCGTCGAGTTCGTCCGCGAGATCTTAGAGAGCTAGGGCGTGGATCGATAGGGTGAAAACCTTCGTGCGCACCCCAGTGTTCAGACCTTGAGGGTTTTGCCAAAACTCGTGATCCGACATTTGGTGCGCCAGGTAGGGGAGCGCCGAAGCTTCCTTCCGTGCCCAGCGCCCTGTTGCCTCGTCGTCTCCATGGCAGACGCGCGCCGCACTCGCCGTTGAGCGCCGGGCTGCCCTCGCCGCCCACGTCGCTCAGACGGCTCCCGTCGGCGGGCCACCTCGTCGTTCCCCGTCGCCTGCCGCCAATGCCACCACCGGCCCGGCGGTGAACGAGTAGCAAGCATCCTCGCTGCACCCCTTGGTGCGGCGCGACGGCCGCACCGCCACTCCATCGCTGACCCTGTCTGGTTCTTCTTCACATGCACATCACCCTCCCATGGACGCACGGGCCGTGCTCCTCATGGAACACGAGCTCCTGCGCTACCGCCCAGTCGACGATCTCTACGAGGACTGGCTCGACCACATCGTTGAGCTTTTCCGCGCCACAGGGTGCTCCCCTGCGCCATCCCTCTCTCCGCCTCGCCCGTCGCCAGCTACGGGCGACGTAGCTCACGGAGAGCCTCCACCACCTCTGCCCCAAGACGGCGCCCTGGCGCCAAGACGCGCGGCTCCGTGACGTGACCCGCCGCGTCCCGCGCCCGCGCGTGAAGAAAGAAGCTGTCAAGAAGTCCCTCGACCCCAAGAAAACGCTCGGCCGCTCCTCGCACCATCGCGCCGGGACCGGCCACTGCGGCAAGACCGCGCGCCACCTATAGCGGCAGGGCGTGGACCCCATCAAGACCAAGCTCCACCCCCAAGGCGGGTCCCAGTGACCACAGCTTGCTGCCGCGCTCTCATGCCCGAGCTGCGTAGCGTCGCCTGGCCGGGCAAGTTCAAGCCGGATCTGCCTCCTCGCTACGACAGCACCCCCGACCCCGCGGAGTTCTTGCGGCACTACGAGCTTAGCATCGAAGTGGCCAACGGCGACGAGAAAGTCATGACGAACTGGTTTCCCATGGCTCTCAAGGAGGACGCCCGCTCCTGGCTCCTGAACCTGCCTCCAGCCTCAATTTCCTCCTGGGACAAAATGTGCACCCGCTTCATCGCCAACTTCCAGGGCACTCGCGACCGCCCCCTGGTCGTGGGCGACCTGCGCCTCATCAAGCAACAACCAGGAGAGACCCTGCAAAAGTACATTCAACGCTTCAACAACGCACGGATCAAGATCCCCAAGGTGACCGACGAGGCCATCATGTCAGCATTCTCTGACGGTGTCCGCAATGTCAAGATGAAGGACAAGCTCGCCATCCATGAAGAGCTGTGCATGACCCTGGAGCTGTTCAACATCATGATCAAGTGTGCTAGAGCTGAGGAGGGGCGCCTCTCTCTCCTCGAGCTCCCTGCTGCGGACCCAGAGGAGAATAATACCAAGGCCAAGGACGTGAAGCGCAAGGGAGCAGCCATGCTCGCAGCGGAACCAGACACCAAGCGTGGCAAAGACCAACTAGAGTCATCCAAGGGCAGTCATCCGTTTTGCGCCTTCCGTAACCTGAACACCCACAACATCAGCAACTGTCAAGAGCTCAGAGCCATTCGCGAAGGATGCTTTGGTCGGCGCCCCGAGTGTGGCGACCGGGGCTACGGCCGAGGAGAAGGACGTGGTGGCGGACGCTGGGATGACCGTGGCCAACGCCAGGAGTGGCGCGACCGGCCTCGTGAGGACAGCTGGCGGGATCAGCCTTGCGAGGGCACTTGGAGGGATCAGCCTCGTGAGGATCATCCTCAAGGAAATGCCGGACTCCCTCCGCTGCCAGCACCGCCAAGAAGGAATGACGAACACCATCAAGACGAGGGGGCTGGAGGCTTCCAGGAACCGCGTGCTATCGCCTGCATCTTGGACGGAGCCCAGGCCCCAGCCTCATAGTGTATCTTCAAGCAGTTTGCTCGTGAAGTGAATGCAGTCCTCCCTAAGCTCGAAGCCACACGCCCGCTCAGATGGTCCCAGTGCCCCATCATGTTCAACTCGGCAAACCAGCTCAAGTGCGCAGCTACCACTGGCGCCCTCCCGATGCTTTGCTCCCCAGTCATCAGTAACGTGCAAGTTACGAAGACCCTCATCTACGGCGGTGAAGGGCTCAATGTCATGTCTGTTGACACGTTCGACAGCCTCCAAGTGTCGTATGACCAGCTTCATCCCACCAACCCTTTCTCAGGAGTGATCGACGGTTCTACCACAGCGATAGGGCAGGTCCGCATCCCTGTCACCTTCGAGGAACGCAGGAACTACCGCACTGAGCTCATCGACTTCGATGTCATGCACATCCATCTGCCGTACAATGCCATCCTCGGGTATCCAGCCCTGGCCAAGTTCATGGCAGTGACCCATCACGGCTATAATGTCCTCAAGATGCCGGGAAGCGGCGGGATCATCACGACCCCATGTGAAGAAAGAGATGTGGTGTGCTCCCTCGAGCGTGCCTTCCAAGCTGCAGCAATCGATGACCCCAACAGCAAGGGCGCGGGCCCTCCCGAGGCCATCCCCAAGAAGAAGAAGAAGCAGCTGCGACACGCAGGACCTTAGGAGGGTGGCATCACAGCCGGCGCCTCGTCAGGATCAGCGCCCGCTCCAGGGGCACCACCCTCCATCGCATAGGAAGGCGCACCCGGCGCCCTTCTTGGGCAGGGCTAGGGGGCTTTCTTCTGGAAGGCCTCAGACATTTCCCACATCACGAGGGAGGTGCTCGGGCACCACATGGAGGCGTTCTTCATGGCATGTTTCCCTCAGGAGGGCACAGGGCAAGGATTGCCCACCGTTCAGGAGTTCATCGTCAAGACCACCCAGGAATTGCAAGACGCAAGGGCCACGCGCGGCGACCGCCGCTCACGAGACGCAGCTTCCCATCCAGGTGAGGATGCCGGGCTGCGTGTCTGCATCGATGTTCTAGGGTTCAACAGGGCCGCTTCTCAGGAGCTTTTCTCACCTTCGCGCGTGGGACGCTGTGAGGGCCCACTGCACAGCTACGTTCGCATGCCCTATGGCCTGCCGAGTGTATCGTCCACCTACCAGCGTAGCTTGCAGCGCATCCTAGCGGCTCAGGAGGCCAGGCACCACGCCATCCTGATGGAGATGGAGACGGTCCTCAAGGAAACACCTGAGCCCCCAGAACCTCCCGAGGCTCAGAGCTTCGGAGGCTCGTGAGGAGCAACCCCTTCGCCGTGGACCTTCAGCTGCCCCAACTCCCCTTCGTCAACATGACCAGGTGACATCTTTCCAAGTTCATTTAGCTGGGAGTGCCCCTCGGGCTGCATCATTCCTAGGCCGCGTGGGTCCATCCCTCTGGCATGTATCCCTTTTTATGCCTTTAGCTTACCGTGTTGGGGGCGCCCCTCGGGCTGCATCATCCCCAAGCCGCTCGGGCTTGACCCAGTGGCACGTATCTCCCATGCACTTATTTAAGCCTGCTACTCTCATGATTAATCTACCTATGATTATTACCTGCTCAATCATCGCCTCCCACGGGGCCTCCTCACGCCGGCACGGCGCTGGTGCACGGGTCCGTCCCTACCACATCGATAAACCTAAGCGGTCGAGCTCTGCCTCGCGGCACGCCCCGCGGACGTCACCTCACCAGGCCCTCAGTGCCTTCACCCCCTCGCAGAGAAACCAGCGGCAGGCTGGCAACCATAATGGCAGATCATGTTCTTCCTTGTGCTGGCTCGCAGGAACCTCACGAGGATAGCACCAGGCGGCACCGTGAGCTCCCACCTCTTCCAAGTAATCCGCTTGCACGTTAAAGGGGGGCTCCTAAGCATCGCGACTCAGGAGCTCTTACTGGCTCTCCAGCCCTCACCCCCTGGCCTTGACCACGGCACGTGACCTGGCATACCAGCGGCGGCTGAGCTCGCCCGAGGGCCGGGACCGGAGGACGTAGAGCACAAAGGAGAGCATAGGAAGGGGGAAGGCTCGTATGGGCCTGACCTAGCTACGCTGCGGATGTTCGCGCACAGGTCTGGCGCATCACGAAGAATCGACCCGGACCGCCAAGATAAGTCACGAGCTCAGATCAACTAATCGTTGGGACCTAGGGGACACGCTCGCCGCATCCCTGTTGCGGCAACGTCGCCCCCCTTTCTTATCTTACCATGGCTGCTTGAGCGCTAAAGGGGACCCCCTGAGCATCGCGCCTCAGGAGCTCTTACTAGAACTTGGGCCGCTCACCTCCTGGCCTTAACCACGGCACGCGACCTGGCATACAAGCGACGGCTGAAGCTTGCCTGGGGACCGGGAACTGTCAGCGTAGAGCAACAAGCTGTCGCGAGATTGGAAAGGGAAGACCGAGCCTAAGCAGGACTTGCGCTCACAAGGCTTCCATAATTAGGATAATAGCAACGAAAGACATTGCAAACTCTTTACACGCCCCCATGGGGTACTTCTTGATTCCTGCTACCTCTTGAGCACTTGCGTTGATTTTCCCTTGAAGAGGAAAGGGTGATGCAGAAAAGTGGCGTAAGTATTTCCCTCAGTTTTTGAGAACCAAGGTATCAATCCAGTAGGAGCCCACGCACGAGTCCCTTGCACCTACACAAACAAATAAATCCTGGCAACCAACGTGATAAGGGGTTGTCAATCCCTACACGGTCACTTACGAGAGTGAGATCTGATAGACATGATAGGATAATATTTTTGGTATTTTTATGATAAAGATGCAAAGTAAAATAAAAGGCAATAAAAATAACTAAGCGTTGGAAGACTAATATGATGGAAGATAGACCCGGGGGCCGTAGGTTTCACTAGTGGCTTCTCTCAAGAGCATAAGTATTCACGGTGGGTAAACAAATTACTCTTGAGCAATTGACAGAATTGAGCATTGTTATGAGAATATCTAGGTATGATCATGTATATAGGCATCACGTCTGAGACAAGTAGACCGACTCCTGCCTGCATCTACTACTATTACTCCACACATCGACCGCTATCCAGCATGCATCTAGAGTATTAAGTTCATAAGAACAGAGTAATGCTTTAAGCAAGATGACATGATGTAGAGGGATAAACTCATGCAATATGATGTAAACCCCATCTTGTTATCCTCGATGGCAACAATACAATACGTGCCTTGTTGCCCCTACTGTCACTGGGAAAGGACACCGCAAGATTGAACCCAAAGCTAAGCACTTCTCCCATTGCAAGAAAGATCAATCTAGTAGGCCAAACCAAACTAATAATTCAAAGAGACTTGCAAAGATAACCAATCATACATAAAAGAACTCAGAGAAGATTCAAATATTGTTCATAGATAAACTTGATCATAAACCCACAATTCATCGGTCTCAACAAACACACCGCAAAAGAAGATTACATCGAATAGATCTCCACAAGAGAGGGGGAGAACTTTGTATTGAGATCCAGAAAGAGAGAAGAAGCCATCTAGCAAATAACTATGGACCCGAAGGTCTGAGGTAAACTACTCCCACTTCATCGGAGAGGCTATGGTGTTGATGTAGAAGCCCTTCATGATCGATGCCCCCTCCGGCGGAGCTCCAGAAAAGGCCCCCAGATGGGATCTCATGGATACAGAAAGTTATGGCAGTGGAATTAGGGTTTTGGCTCCGTATCTGGTAATTTGGGGGTACGTCGGTATATATAGGATGAAGGAGTACGTCGGTGGAGCAACAGGGGGCCCACGAGGGTGGAGAGCGCGCCCAGGGGCTAGGCGCGCCCCCTATCTCGCGGCCTCCTGGTCGATGTCTTGATGTAGGGTCCAAGTCCTCTGGATCATGTTCGTTCCAAAAATCACGTTCCCGAAGGTTTCATTCCGTTTGGACTCCATTTGATATTCTTTTTCAGCGAAACCCTAAAATAGGCAAAAAAACAGCAATTCTAGGCTGGGCCTCCGGTTAATAGGTTAGTCCCAAAAATAATATAAAAGTGTATAATAAAGCCCAATAATGTCCAAAACAGAATATAATATAGCATGGAACAATAAAAAATTATGGATACGTTGGAGACGTATCAAGCATCGCCAAGCTTAATTCCTGCTCGTCCTCGAGTAGGTAAATGATAAATACATAATTTTTGATGTGGAATGCTACTTGGAATAATTTCAATGTAATTCTTCTTAACAGTGGTATGAATATTCAGATCCGAAATATTGAAGACAAAAGTTCAATATTGACATAGAAATAATAATACTTCAAGTATACTAACTAAGAAATTATGTCTCTTCAAAATAACATGGCCAAAGAAAGTTATCCCTACAAAATCATATAGTCTGGCTGTGCTCTATCTTCACCACACAAAGTATTTAAATCATGCACAACCCCGATGACAAGCCAACACTAGTAGAAAAGGGGGCTTTGGTCCAGGCCGGGTAAGCCCATTAGTCCCGGTTCAGTCCAGAATCGGGACCAATGGGTGCATTTATCCCGGTTCGTGCGGCTAAGGCATTAGTCCCGGTTCACCTGGGCCCTTTAGTCCCGGTTCGTGCCACGAACCGGGACTAAAGGGTGCGATGCCCATTGGTCCCGGTTGGTGGCACCAACCGGTACTAAAGGTTAGACCTTTAGTCCCGGTTGGTGCCACCAACCGGGACTAATGGGCTTTGAGGCATTAGTACCGGTTCATGGCACGAACCGGTACGAAAGGTCCAATTTTCAAACTCCCCCCCCCCTGTGGACCGCCTTTTCAGTTTTAGAAAAAACAAAAGAAAATGATGGAAATGTCAATAAAAAGAAAATAAAATAAGTTTTCCATGTGATATGTGGTCTAGTTGTTGGGAAAATTTACAAATATGAATTTCGACTTTATTTACAAAATCTCTCTGGAATTTGTAAAATGGGCATAACTTTTGCATACGAACTCGGATTAAAAAGTTTTTTATATGAAAAATCAACTACTCGAAAATCTTGATCATGTAATCTTGATCATGTAATCTAATCATGGCATGGATATTAAGACACGAGTGATTCAAAGCAATAGTCTATCATTTGACATTAAGACAATAATACTTCAAGCATACTAATAAAGCAATCATGTCTTTTCAAAATAACATGGCCAAAGAAAGTTATACCTACAAAATCATATGGTCTGGCTATACTCCATCTTCACCACACAAAATATTGAAATCATGCACAACCCCAATGACAAGCCAAGCAATTGTTTCATACTTTTGACGTTCTCAAACCTTTTCAGCTTTCATGCAATACATGAGCGTGAGCCATGGATATAGCACTTGTAACGCCCGGGTAATTAAGCTACAGTGAACCTCTGCTAATGATGCCACGTCACCTCGATTACTATTCCTAATCTCGTGCTAGTTCGAAACTGATTCAAATTCGAATTCAAAATCAACCAAAGGATAAAAACTTTTCAAAATTTAAAACAAAAATGTTCGGGGTGTGCAAATAAATGCCTAGGAATTTATGGTGTGGGATCCATGCCTTTATAAAGACCTAAATAGTTAAAATGAATTAAAACAGAAAAGAAAATAAATAAAGAAAAGAAAATACAAAAACAGAAAACAAACAAAAATAAAATAAAATAAAAGGACCCCCCACTGGGCCAGACGGCCCAGCCGGCCAGGCCACCAACCGGCCCAACTGGGCAAAGGCCCAGCCGGCCACCCCCTTTCCCCTTATCCCCCCACGACCCAAACCCTAACCCCCACGACCGCCCCCACTCGCCCCCTCCCCCAGTCGCTCTCCCCCTCCTCCCCGATCCAGATCGGATCGAGGGGACGAGCCCGCTCCCCCCCACCTCGCGACGCCACCGCCCCAGATCTCCGTCGCCTAACCGCCTCCCCAGCGCCACGGTGCCGCCCCGTCGTCCTCGTCTCCTCGTCGCCAACGCCGTCGACGCACGCCGCCGCCTCGGCCTCGTCTCCTCCCCGTCGACGCCGTCCCCGTCCCCCTCCACCGCGGTCCTCCCCGACCTCCATCGGGCACGCTTCCCGTTCCCTACGCACCCCGGTGAGGACCCCGGTCCTCCTGCACCCCGTCCCCTCTCGCCGGTGCTTGGCCCCGCCTCCTTAGCCGCACCCCGCGGGCGCTCGCGCCGCGCGCCCCCCCTTTTCCCGTACGCCCCGCGCCCGAGCTCCGGACGGGCTCGCGTCTGCCGCGCCCATCGCCGTGAGCCCCGCCTCTCGCCCACGGCCTCTACTCCGCCGCTCGCTGCACGCTGTTCCGCGCCACTCGCCAGCCCTTGGCGCCGCGCCTTGCGCCGCCTGCACCGCGCCTCGCGCCCCCTGCTGCGCGCGCCGCAAGTCTCGCCGTGACCTCGCGCTCGCCTTCGTGCCTCCCGCGGTCACCTGCTCTGCCATCGCTGCCGCCGCTGCGCCCGGCCGCCGAACCGCATCGTGGCCGCGCCGGTTCCGCCCACCACTGCGGACGCCGACGCGCCGTCCTGCTCCGCCCCACCTCCGGCTCGCTGGGCCGCCGCCCTGCCGTGGCCTCGCCGCGGCCATCTCCGACACCCGGCGCCCGCTCGGCCCTCGGTCGGGTCTGGGCGCTCACAGCGCCTCTGCGCCCGCGCACACTGGGGCTCCATCCGGATCGGGCGCCCGTGCGGCCATGCGCCCGTTAGGCCTAGGGGCCTATGACAAGGGGCCCCACCCTGGAACATTTTATATAAAAAAAGGAATAAGAATAATAATAATAAAATAATTAAATAAATAATAATAATTAAATTAATTAATTAATTAATTAATTAATTAAGTTAATTAATTATAATTAGATTAACCTAATCACTAGTTAACCTAATTAATCTGTTAGTTTAATTAAACAATAGTTTGATTAGCCTAATCCCTAATTAACTAAAACAGTCAATGACATGGGGGTCCCACCCCTGTTGACCAGTCAAACGTTGACTGGTCAACTGGGTCCCTCTGGCCCACCTGTCAGTCACTGGGTACACTTTGGTGTACACTGTGCTGGGTGCGCCTAGCAATTTAACAATTATTTTCGAATTAAAAATAATTCCAGAAATTAGTAAAATCTTTAGAAAATCATATCTTTTTATCCGTAACTCGGATTAAATTATTTTCAACATGAAAGTTGCTCAGAACGATGAGACGAAGTCGGATACGCAGCCCGTTCGTCCGCCACAAATTCCTAGCATAGAAAACACGCAACTTTCCCCCTCCGGTTCATCTGTCCGAAAACACGAAACACCGGGAATACTTTCCCGGATGTTTCTCCCCTTCGCCGGTAACACCTATCCCTGCGTTAGATCACCTCTAGCACCACGTTTGTCATGTTATGCTTTGATTGCTCTGTTATTTATTGTGTTCCCCCTCCGTTACTTTTCCGGTAGACCCCGAGACTGCCGCTGATGCCCCTGTGATCGACTACGTCGACGACGACCCCTCTCTCTTGCCAGAGCAACCAGGCAAGCCCCCCCCCCCCTTGATCACCAGATATCGCCTACTCTCCTTTATACTGCTTGCATTAGAGTAGTGTAACATGTTACTGCTTTCGTTATTCCTATCCTGATGCATAGCCTGTCCTTGCTACTACTGTTGATACCTTTACCTGCAATCCTACTTGCTTAGTATAGGATGCTAGTATTTCCATCTGTGACCCTACATTCTTGTCCGTCTGCTGTGCTATACTATCGGGCCGTGATCACTCGGGAGGTGATCACGGGTATATACTATTTTCTTTATACATGATACATGTGGTGATTAAAGACGGGTCGGCTCGTAGGAGCACCCGCGAGTGGATCTTTGAGGCGGAGCGACAGGGCAGGTTCCGACCACCTAGGAGAAAGGTGGGCCTGGCCCTGGTCGGCGTTCGCAGATACTTAACACGTTTAACGAGATCTTGGTATTTGATCTGAGTCTGGCTACTGGCCTATACGCACTTACCATATACGCGGGGACAGTTATGGGCACTCGACGTCGTGGTATCAGCCGAAGCCTTCATGACGTCAGCAACGGAGCGGCGCGCGCTGGATTGGACTGGAACGCCACTAGGCTAGGTCTGCTTCCGGCCGCCCACGCAACGTGCAGGTGTGCTAAGGGCGATGGGCCCAGACCCCTGGGCGCTTAGGTTTAGACCGGCGTGCTGACCTCTCTGTTGGTCTAGGTGGGGCTGCGACGTGTTGATCTTCCGAGGCCGGGCATGACCCAGGAAAGTGTGTCTGGCCAAATGGGATCGAGCGTGTTGGGTTATGTGGTGCACCCCTGCAGGGAAGTTAATCTATTCGAGTAGCCGTGATCTTCGGTAACAGGACGACTTGGAGTTGTACCTTGACCTTATGACAACTAGAACCGGATACTTAATAAAACACACCCTTCCAAGTGCCAGATACAACCGGTGGTCGCTCTCTCACAGGGCGACGAGGGGAGGATCATCGGTTAGGATTATGCTATGCGATGCTACTTGGAGGTCTTCAGTCTACTCTCTTCTACACGCTGCAAGACGGAGGCTGCCAGAAGCGTAGTCTTCGAAAGGATTAGTTATCCCCCTCTTATTCTGGCATTCTGCAGTTCAGTCCACATATGATACCCTTACTCCATTTGATACCCATGCATATGTAGGGTAGCTCCTTGCTTGCGAGTACTTTGGATGAGTACTCACGGTTGCTTTCTCCCTCTTTTCCCCTATCCCTTCTACCTGGTTGTCGCAACCAGATGTTGGAGCCCAGGATCCAGACGCCACCGTCGACGACGACTCCTACTACACCGGAGGTGCCTACTACTACGTGATGCCCGCTGATGACGACCAGGAGTAGTTAGGTGGATCCCAGGCAGGAGGCCTGCGCCTCTTTCGATCTATATTCCAGTTTGTGCTAGCCTTCTTAAGGCAAACTTGTTTAACTTATGTCTGTACTCAGATATTGTTGCTTCCGCTGACTCGTCTATGATCGAGCTCTTGTATTCGAGCCCTCGAGGCCCCTGGCTTGTAATATGATGCTTGTAAGACTTATTTTGTTTGTAGAGTTGTGTTGTGATATCTTCCCGTGAGTCCCTGATCTTGATCGTACACGTTTGCGTGTATGATTAGTGTACGATTAAATCGGGGGCGTCACAAGTTGGTATTAGAGCCAACTGCCTGTAGGAATCCCCTTTCCAACTCCTTGGCCGAAGTTGAGTCTAGTCGATGAAAACTGTTTTTCTAACATGGCTGTGTGCCTTACGGCTCCACGTCGCCATCGGGTGGTACTAGGATCTTTTACTCCTCGACCTTTACTCTTGGACTCTGAGCTCTCTTCTAGTCGGGTTAAACGAATTTACTAACTCTGACACTAGGATCCCGTTACGACATTCACCCCAAAGTTGGATAAGCCCTAGTTATTCTTTAGAATTGTATTTGGACATTATCCACATTGTCATTTGACTCCTGTGAAAACATCTGTGTTTTCAGATGGAACCCACGAGGCAGGTCGTGCGCCACACGACGGCCATTGGCGCCTCAGGATCACCTGCTGTGTTGGCTGAGATGATGACCTATCTGGGTTATCGCTGGCACCCTGAGTACACCATCTATGAGGAGTATCAGGACTTCAACCAGGAGCAGTACCGTGCCATCGTCCACCTCTACTCTCAAGAGTATGACTCCACTACCGTGCTGCACACTGCTCATGGTGTTGGAGTGACTATCGATATGGCGGTCCACGATGCTGCTTATGCTGCTCTGACACGTCTCCGTGGCGAGTATCAGGAGTTGGACACCTCCCCCTTCAGGCACATTGCTATCGCATCCGATGTTGGTGCGGAGGGATACTACACTGCTGCCTACTCCACTGTCACCCGAGAGCCATTCTACCATCAGAACCTGGTTCTGCATGCTGATGGGCTGGATAGAGCTAACCGAGCTCTTCGCCACGAGTTGTACACCACCCGTCAGCACCTGTATCGTGCTCTGACGCTGTTGCACCCCTCTGTCCGCTCTGGTGATCTGTCACGTTCTGCGATCTACCCTGCCCGGACCGTGATGCCCCAGGGCGTCGGCTGGCCAGATGTGGGAGGCTACTCTCCTGCATTGGGCCCTCTCCTGCCACCTGTGCATCGGGTTCCGCACCAGAGTATCCGCGGACCCCAGGCTGCTCGCGTGGAGGTCTTCCCTTCGCGTCACTACCAGCTGTCGGGCTACACCTACCTCCGCAGTACCGCATGGGACTGACGTAGACTTGCTTATTAGTGTTAGATGCATTCGCCGCGAGCCTTTGTGCCGCCTATGATGTCTTAGCCTATGTACCGAACTCTGTGTAACGAACTCTATGCTGATCTCTTTTGTAAGATATGCCGACTACTATGTAGTATCTATCGTGCTACGTTCGTTGTGCATGTTTCATCATGAATGATTCTTGTTTTTTCTGCAAATTTCTCAATGCTGAACTACCGCTGTTAAATATTAGCAGGATGGTTAGACCAGGTGGTCGTGGTCGTGGTGGCAACGCCCCACCACCGCCTGAGTACATGGCTGGTATGATCCAACAACTTGAGATGAATCGCCAGTTCATGGAGAATATGATGGCTCAGTTTCCTCGCCCCAATATGAACCAGCAGCCAACCCCAGTGACTCTGCAAGATTTCATGCGCCTGAACCCAACTGTGTACCGCAGCTCAACTCAACCTCTGGATGCTGATGGCTGGCTCCGTGACATCACCTATGAGATGGAGTCTGCTGATGTAGCCCCTGCCAGCTATGTCACCTTTGCTTCCTTCTTCCTGAAGGGACCCGCAGCTCAATGGTGGGACAGCCACAGGCGTACTCTGCCAGCTGGAACAATCATCACCTGGCTAGACTTCCAAGCTGCCTTCCGTGCTCGCTTCATTCCTCAGGGAGTCATGGACCGTAAGAAGCGTGAGTTCCGCAACCTCACCCAAGGCAACAAAACTGTGGAAGCTTATCAGCGGGAGTTTCTGGACTTGTCCCGCTATGCTGAAGAAGACATTGCAACTGATGCACGCAGACAGGAGAAGTTCCGTGATGGCCTTCAAGCTGACATCAAGCTCGCACTTCTAGTGCATGACTTTACTGATTTCGCCACCTTGGTGAACAAAGCCATCAACGTCGAAACTGGTCTGCAGGAATACCAGAGCTCTCACAAGCGCAGCCGTGACACGGGCTCATCTTCGGGCCCGTCCTCGCAGAAGCGCAAAATATGGATCCCCAACAGCATGTACCAGCCGGATGCACCTGCCCCAAGGCAGTCCTATGCTGCGCCTCGTCTGCCTGCTCCTCCAACTAGGCAGACAAGACTCCCAGCTCCACCACCACAAGCTCCTATTCCCACTCCCAATAATGGATTGTGCTTCAGGTGTGGACAACCAGGGCATCGTGCTAGGGAATGCAACCAGAACCAGAATCAACTGGCCCTTCCAGCAACTGGCCGTGGAAGCAACCAGCCCCGCAGCAACAATGCCAAGTCTTATGGTCGTGTTCATGCCAACCACGTTGATCTGAGCGAAGCTCAAGACCAGCCTGCTACTGTGATGGGTACCCTCCTCGTAAATTCAGTACCAGCATCCGTTTTATTTGATACAGGTGCATCGCATTCATTCATGTCAGAAGGTTTTGCATGCTTGCACGACATTAAATGTGAGAACATGGATGCTTCACTATTAGTACACACCCCTGCGGGCCAATGTCGAGCCTCCATGATTTGCAACGACGTCCCTGTAGAAATCGAAGGACTGGAATTCCTTGTCTCTCCCATCGTACTGAAGTCCTGTAGCATTGATCTCATTCTGGGAATGAATTGGTTAAAAGCGCATACTGCTTCTATAGTTTGCGCCACTAACGTCGTCCATCTGCTACACCCTTCTGATGAAATAATAGCTTACCAAGCTCATCTAGTTCAGAACGCCGAGGCACGACTTTATGCCTTGAATGTGATGAACGCTGCACCACTCGAGGGCATTGAGAACATTCCCGTCGTTCGTGAATTCCAAGATGTCTTCCCAGAAGAACTTCCAGGGATTCCCCCTGCTAGAGCTGTCGAGTTCATCATCGACTTGAAACCTGGCACTACCCCTATAGCTAAATGACCCTACAAGATGCCGCCGCATGAACTCATTGAGCTTAAGGAGGAAATCGACAAATCTCTTACCAAAGGTTTCATTCGACCAAGTTGCTCTCCTTGGGGAGCACCTTCTCTCTTTGTTAAGAAGAAGGATGGGACAAACCGATTAGTCCAAGACTACCGTCCTATAAACCAAGCTACCATCCAGAATAAATACCCTCTTCCTCGGATCAATGATCTTTACGATCAACTGGCTGGTTCATCAGTGTTCTCCAAACTTGACTTAAGATTGGGTTACCACCAGATCCGTGTTCGTGAGGAGGACATCCCAAAAACCGCCTTCGTGACTCGGTATGGGTCATACGAGTACACCTTCATGTCATTCGGCTTAACGAATGCTCCCGCCACCTTCTCTCGTCTGATGAATTATATATTCATGGATTACCTCGACAAGTTCGTTGTGGTTTATTTGGACAATATCCTCGTATTTTCCAAGAACAAGGAGGAACATGCTGAACATCTTCGTCTTGTGCTGGAAAAGCTTTGGGAGCATCAGCTGTATGCTAAGTATTCCAATTGTGAATTCTGGCTCCCCGAAGTAACCTATCTTGGGCATGTCATCTCCAAGGATGGTATTGCCGTCAACCCTGAACGAGTTCAGGCTATTCTCGATTGGACTCCTCCGAAGAACGTCAAGCAAGTCCGAAGTTTTCTCGGTCTCGCCAGCTATTGCCGTCAATTCGTCGAGAACTTCTCCAAGATTGCCAGGCCCCTGACTAATCTGTTGCATAAGGGTGTCAAGTTCGACTGGACAGACAAGTGTCAGGAAAGTTTCCAGGCGCTCAAAGACAAGTTGACTTCTGCCCCCGTGCTTGCACCACCTGATACTAAGAAGGACTTCGTCATTTACTGCGACGCTTCCCGCCAAGGATTAGGCTGTCTCCTAATGCAGGAGCGCAGAGTGATTGCTTATGCCTCTCGTCAATTGCGCCCTCACGAAGAAAACTACCCGGTTCACGACCTCGAGCTTGCTGCTGTCATTCATGCACTGAAGTAGTGGCGACATTACCTTCTCGGTAATCGTTGCGAGATCTTCACCCACCATCAAAGTCTGAAGTATCTGTTTACTCAGCCAGATTTGAACCTACGTCAGCAAAGATGGATGGAGACTGTTGCAGACTTTGACGTGGGTATATCTTATACCCCCGGCAAGGCTAATGTAATGGCCGATGCCTTGAGCCGCAAGTCTTACTTCAACCACCTCCAGGTTCATAAAGTTCAGCCCTCGCTTGTCGAAGAATTTAGAAAGTTGAACCTCCATATTGTTCCTCCTGGAGCACTCGCTCCCCCTCCCCCGGAGTTCCGCAAGATGAATCTTCTTGTTATTACTAAGGGTTCTCTAAATACCCTGGCTGTCGTACCAGATCTCGTAGCTGGTATAAAGACTATACAAGGTTACAACTATGAAGTCCATAAGATTAAACGCCATCTAGCAGAAGGAAAGCCCTCATTCTTCTCTATCGCCGACGATGGCGCCTTGTATTTCAAAGGCCGCCTAGTGGTACCATGTTCGAAGAAAAACCTGGATAAGACTAAAAGGGTTATGCAAGAAGCCCATGATACGCCTCTGTCCATCCATCCTGGTAGTACAAAGATGTACCAGGATATTCGTCAAAGATTCTGGTGGTCTAATATGAAGCAGGACATTGCTCGTTATGTTGCTGAGTGTGACGTTTGTCGCCGAATCAAAGCAGAGCATCAAAGGCCTGCCGGAACTCTGCAACCTATCTCTATTCCTGAATGGAAATGGGACCATGTTGAAATGGACTTCGTCACTGGATTTCCCAAATCGCAGAAAGGTAATGATGCTATTCTTGTCGTCATTGACCGACTTTCCAAAGTTGCCCATTTTCTGGCGGTCAAAGAGACAATCACTGCTAGTCAGCTTGCTACTCTCTACATGGCCAGAATTGTTTCACTTCACGGAATTCCACTGGTTATCAGTTCAAACCGTGGCAGCTTATTCACTTCAAGGTTCTGGGCAAGTTTCCAAGAAGCTATGGGGACTCACTTATCTTTCAGTACTGCGTTTCATCCGCAGTCACAAGGGCAGGTTGAACATGTCAACCAAGTTCTCGAAGACATGCTTCGAGCTTGTGTAATATCATTCGGCAAGAAATGGGAGGAATCTCTTCCATATGCCGAGTTCTCTTATAATAATAGCTATCAAGCTAGTCTGAAGATGTCCCCCTTCGAAGTGCTATATGGAAGAAAGTGTCGAACCCCTCTGAACTGGTCAGAAACTGGGGAACGTCCACTCTTCGGTCCGGATATTATCCAACAGGCCGAAGAACAAGTTCGCATTATTCGTGAGAATCTCAAGACTGCTCAGTCACGTCAGAAAAGTCAGTATGACCGTCATCACCAAGACATGGTCTATCAACCTGGCGAAAAGGCTTATCTTCGAGTTACACCAATGAAGGGTGCTCACCGCTTCGGGATCAAAGGCAAGCTAGCTCCTCGCTATATCGGTCCCTTCACTATTCTCGAAAGGCGTGGAAAGGTGGCATAACAACTGGAGCTTCCGCCGAACCTTTCTCAGGTTCACGATGTGTTCCACGTGTCACAACTCCGCCGTTGCTTCAAGGATCCAATCCGAGCGGTGGATCATGAAGTGCTCGAATTGCAACAGGACCTCTCTTATAAAGAGCATCCGGTCCGCATTCTTGACCAAGCTAAACGCCGCACACGTCAGAAGGCGATCAAATTCCTCAAAGTCCATTGGTCGAATCACTCCGAAGACGAAGCCACTTGGGAACGCGAGGATCGCCTGCGTGATGAATACCCCGCGTTGTTTCCTTCTACCTCCTAAATCTCGGGACGAGATTTCTTGTAGTGGAGGAGTTTTGTAACGCCCGGGTAATTAAGCTACAGTGAACCTCTGCTAATGATGCCACGTCACCTCGATTACTACTCCTAATCTCGTGCTAGTTCGAAACTGATTCAAATTCAAATTCAAAATCAACCAAAGGATAAAAACTTTTCAAAATTTAAAACAAAAATGTTCGGGGTGTGCAAATAAATGCCTAGGAAATTATGGTGTGGGATCCATGCCTTTATAAAAGACCTAAATACTTAAAATGAATTAAAACAGAAAAGAAAATAAATAAAGAAAAGAAAATACAAAAACAGAAAACAAACAAAAATAAAATAAAATAAAAGGACCCCCCCCACTGGGCCAGACGGCCCAGCCGACCAGGCCACCAACCGGCCCAACTGGAAAAAGGCCCAGCCGGCCACCCCCTTTCCCCTTATCCCCCCGCGACCCAAACCCTAACCCCCACGACCGCCCCCACTCGCCCCCTCCCCCAGTCGCTCTCCCCCCTCCTCCCCGATCCAGATCGGATCGAGGGGACGAGCCCGCTCCCCCCCCCCCCCATCTCGCGACGCCACCGCCCCAGATCTCCGTCGCCTAACCGCCTCCCCAGCGCCACGGTGCCGCCCCGTCGTCCTCGTCTCCTCGTCGCCAACGCCGTCGACGCACGCCGCCGCCTCGGCCTCGTCTCCTCCCCGTCGACGCCGTCCCCGTCCCCCTCCACCGCGGTCCTCCCCGACCTCCATCGGGCACGCTGCCCGTTCCCTACGCACCCCGGTGAGGACCCCGGTCCTCCTGCACCCCGTCCCCTCTCGCTGGTGCTTGGCCCCGCCTCCTTAGCCGCACCCCGCGGGCGCTCGCGCCGCGCGCCCCCCCTTTTCCCGTACGCCCCGCGCCCGAGCTCCGGACGGGCTCGCGTCTGCCGCGCCCGTCGCTGTGAGCCCCGCCTCTCGCCCACGGCCTCTACTCCGCCGCTCGCTGCACGCTGTTCCGCGCCACTCGCCCGCCCTTGGCGCCGCGCCTTGCGCCGCCTGCACCGCGCCTCGTGCCCCCTGCTGCGCGCGCCGCAAGTCTCGCCGTGACCTCGCGCTCGCCTTCGTGCCTCCCGCGGTCGCCTGCTCTGCCATCGCTGCCGCCTCTGCGCCCGGCCGCCGAACCGCATCGTGGCCGCGCCGGTTCCGCCCACCACTGCGGACGCTGACGCGCCGTCCTGCTCCGCCCCACCTCCGGCTCGCTGGGCCGCCGCCCTGCCGTGGCCTCGCCGCGGCCATCTCCGACGCCCGGCGCCCGCTCGGCCCTCGCCCGGGTCTGGGCGCTCACAACGCCTCTGCGCCCGCGCCCACAGGGGCTCCATCCGGATCGGGCGCCCGTGCGGCCATGCGCCCGTTAGGCCTAGGGGCCTATGACAAGGGTCCCCACCCTGGAACGTTTTATATAAAAAAAGGAATAAGAATAATAATAATAAAATAATTAAATAAATAATAATAATTAAATTAATTAATTAATTAAGTAATTAATTAAGTTAATTAATTATAATTAGATTAACCTAATCACTAGTTAACCTAATTAATCTGTTAGTTTAATTAAACAATAGTTTGATTAGCCTAATCCCTAATTAACTAAAATGACATGGGGGTCCCACCCCTGTTGACAAGTCAAACGTTGACTGGTCAACTGGGTCCCTCTGGCCCACCTGTCAGTCACTGGGTACACTTTGGTGTACACTGTGCTGGGTGCGCCTAGCAATTTAACAATTATTTTCGAATTAAAAATAATTCCAGAAATTAGTAAAATCTCTAGAAAATCATATCTTTTTATCCGTAACTCGGATTAAATTATTTTCAACATGAAAGTTGCTCAGAACGATGAGACGAAGCCGGATACGCAGCCCGTTCGTCCGCCACAAATTCCTAGCATAGAAAACACGCAACTTTCCCCCTCCGGTTCATCTGTCCGAAAACGCAAAACACCGGGAATACTTTCCCGGATGTTTCTCCCCTTCGCCGGTAACACCTATCCCTGCGTTAGATCACCTCTAGCACCACGTTTGTCATGTTATGCTTTGATTGCTCTGTTATTTATTGTGTTCCCCCTCCGTTACTTTTCCGGTAGACCCCGAGACTGCCGCTGATGCCCCTGTGATCGACTACGTCGACGACGACCCCTCTCTCTTGCCAGAGCAACCAGGCAAGCCCCCCCCCTTGATCACCAGATATCGCCTACTCTCCTTTATACTGCTTGCATTAGAGTAGTGTAACATGTTACTGCTTTCGTTATTCCTATCCTGATGCATAGCTTGTCCTTGCTACTACTGTTGATACCTTTACCTGCAATCCTACTTGCTTAGTATAGGATGCTAGTATTTCCATCTGTGGCCCTACATTCTTGTCCGTCTGCTGTGCTATACTATCGGGTCGTGATCACTCGGGAGGTGATCACGGGTATATACTATTTTCTTTATACATGATACATGTGGTGATTAAAGACGGGTCGGCTCGTAGGAGCACCCGCGAGTGGATCTTTGAGGCGGAGCGACAGGGCAGGTTCCGACCACCTAGGAGAAAGGTGGGCCTGGCCCTGGTCGGCGTTCGCAGATACTTAACACGTTTAACGAGATCTTGGTATTTGATCTGAGTCTGGCTACTGGCCTATACGCACTAACCATCTACGCGGGGACAGTTATGGGCACTCGACGTCGTGGTATCAGCCGAAGCCTTCATGACGTCAGCAACGGAGCGGCGCGCGCTGGATTGGACTGGAACGCCACTAGGCTAGGTCTGCTTCCGGCCGCCCACGCAACGTGCAGGTGTGCTAAGGGCGATGGGCCTAGACCCCTGGGCGCTTAGGTTTAGACCGGCGTGCTGACCTCTCTGTTGGTCTAGGTGGGGCTGCGACGTGTTGATCTTCCGAGGCCGGGCATGACCCAGGAAAGTGTGTCCGGCCAAATGGGATCAAGCGTGTTGGGTTATGTGGTGCACCCCTGCAGGGAAGTTAATCTATTCGAGTAGCCGTGATCTTCGGTAACAGGACGACTTGGAGTTGTACCTTGACCTTATGACAACTAGAACCGGATACTTAATAAAACACACCCTTCCAAGTGCCAGATACAACCGGTGGTCGCTCTCTCACAGGGCGACGAGGGGAGGATCATCGGTTAGGATTATGCTATGCGATGCTACTTGGAGGTCTTCAGTCTACTCTCTTCTACACGCTGCAAGACGGAGGCTGCCAGAAGCGTAGTCTTCGAAAGGATTAGTTATCCCCCTCTTATTCTGGCATTCTGCAGTTCAGTCCACATATGATACCCTTACTCCATTTGATACCCATGCATATGTAGGGTAGCTCCTTGCTTGCGAGTACTTTGGATGAGTACTCACGGTTGCTTTCTCCCTCTTTTCCCCTATCCCTTCTACCTGGTTGTCGCAACCAGATGTTGGAGCCCAGGATCCAGACGCCACCGTCGACGACGACTCCTACTACACCGGAGGTGCCTACTACTACGTGATGCCCGCTGATGACGACCAGGAGTAGTTAGGTGGATCCCAGGCAGGAGGCCTGCGCCTCTTTCGATCTATATTCCAGTTTGTGCTAGCCTTCTTAAGGCAAACTTGTTTAACTTATGTCTGTACTCAGATATTGTTGCTTCCGCTGAATTGTCTATGATCGAGCTCTTGTATTCGAGCCCTCGAGGCCCCTGGCTTGTAATATGATGCTTGTAAGACTTATTTTGTTTGTAGAGTTGTGTTGTGATATCTTCCCGTGAGTCCCTGATCTTGATCGTACACGTTTGCGTGTATGATTAGTGTACGATTAAATCGGGGGCGTCACTGGACTATAGGTGGAACAGAATATGATGGTGGAGGTTGGGTGGAGAAGACAAAAAGGAAGAAAGTCTCACATCGACGCGGCTAATCAACGGGCTATGGAGATACCCATCAATTGATGTCAATGTGAGGAGTAGGGATTGCCATGCAACGGATGCCTAGAGCTATAAGTATATGAAAGCTCAAACTGAAACTAAGTGGGTGTGCATCCAACTTGCTTGCTCATGAAGACGTCGGGCATTTGAGGAAGCCCATCATCGGAATATACAAGCCAAGTTCTATAATGAAAATTCCCACTAGTATATGAAAGTGATAACTCAATGAGACTCTCTGTATGAAGAACATGGTGCTACTTTGAAGCACAAGTGTGGTAAAAGGATAGTAACATTGTCCCTTCTCTCTTTTTCTCTCATTTTTTTGTTTTTTTTTCTCTTTTTTGGTGGGCTTCTTTGGCCTCTTTTATTTTGATAACCTCACATGGGACAATGTTCTAATAATGATTATCATCACACTCTATTTACTTATAACTCAATATTACAACTCGATACTAGAACAAAGATATGACTCTATATGAATGCCTCCGGCGGTGTACCGGGATGTGCAATGATCTAGCGTACAATGACATCAAAAAACGGACAAGCCATGAAAACTCCAAGTTAGCTATCTTACGATCATGCAAAGCAATATGACAATAAATGCTCAAGTCATGTATATGATGATGATGGAAGTTTCATGGCAATATATCTCGGAATGGCTATGGAAATGCCGTGATAGGTAGGTATGGTGACTGTTTTGAGGAAGATATAAGGAGGTTTATGTGTGATAGAGCGTATCGTATCACGGGGTTTGGATGCACCGGCGAAGTTTGCACCAACTCTAGAGGTGAGGGCAATGCATAATTTCAATGTAATTCTTCTTAATAGTGGTATGAATATTCAGATCCGAAAGATTCAAGACAAAAGTTCAATATTGACATAGAAATAATAATACTTCAAGTATACTAACTAAGCAATTATGTCTCTTCAAAATAACATGGCCAAAGAAAGTTATCCCTACAAAATCATATAGTCTGGCTGTGCTCTATCTTCACCACACAAAGTATTTAAATCATGCACAACCCCGATGACAAGCCAACACTAGTAGAAAAGGGGGCTTTGGTCCAGGCCGGGTAAGCCCATTAGTCCCGGTTCAGTCCAGAACCGGGACCAATGGGTGCATTTATCCCGGTTCGTGCGGCTAAGGCATTAGTCCCGGTTCACCTGGGCCCTTTAGTCCCGGTTCGTGCCACGAACCGGGACTAAAGGGTGCGATGCCCATTGGTCCCGGTTGGTGGCACCAACCGGTACTAAAGGTTAGACCTTTAGTCCCGGTTGGTCCCACCAACCGGGACTAATGGGCTTTGAGGCATTAGTACCGGTTCATGGCACGAACCGGTACTAAAGGTCCAATTTTCAAACTCCCCCCCCATGGACCGCCTTTTCAGTTTTAGAAAAAACAAAAGAAAATGATGGAAATGTCAATAAAAAGAAAATAAAATAAGTTTTCCATGTGATATGTGGTCTAGTTGTTGGGAAAATTTACAAATATGAATTTCTACTTTATTTACAAAATCTCTCTGGAATTTGTAAAATGGGCATAACTTTTGCATACGAACTCGGATTAAAAAGTTTTTTATATGAAAAATCATCTACTCGAAAATCTTGATCATGTAATCTTGATCGTGTAATCTAATCATGGCATGAATATTAAGACACGAGTGATTCAAAGCAATAGTCTATCATTTGACATTAAGACAATAATACTTCAAGCATACTAATAAAGCAATCATGTCTTTTCAAAATAACATGGCCAAAGAAAGTTATACCTACAAAATCATATGGTCTCGCTATACTCCATCTTCACCACACAAAATATTCAAATCATGCACAACCCCAATGACAAGCCAAGCAATTGTTTCATACTTTTGACGTTCTCAAACCTTTTCAGCTTTCATGCAATACATGAGCGTGAGCCATGGATATGGCACTATAGGTGGAATAGAATATGATGCTGGAGGTTGGGTGGAGAAGACAAAAAGGAAGAAAGTCTCACATCGACGCGGCTAATCAACGGGATATGGAGATACCCATCAATTGATGTCAATGTGAGGAGTAGGGATTGCCATGCAACGGATGCCTAGAGCTATAAGTATATGAAAGCTCAAACTGAAACTAAGTGGGTGTGCATCCAACTTGCTTGCTCATGAAGACGTCAGGCATTTGAGGAAGCCCATCATCGGAATATACAAGCCAAGTTCTATAATGAAAATTCCCACTAGTATATGAAAGTGATAACTCAATGAGACTCTCTATATGAAGAACATGGTGCTACTTTGAAGCACAAGTGTGGTAAAAGGATAGTAACATTGTCCCTTCTCTCTTTTTCTCTCATTTTTTTGTTTTTTTCTCTTTTTTGGTGGGCTTGTTTGGCCTCTTTGTTTATTTGGGCTTCTTTGGCCTCTTTTATTTTGATAACCTCACATGGGACAATGTTCTAATAATGATGATCATCACACTCTTATTTACTTATAACTCAATATTACAACTCGATACTAGAACAAAGATATGACTCTATATGAATGCCTCCGGCGGTGTACCGGGATGTGCAATGATCTAGCGTACAATGACATCAAAAAACGGACAAGCCATGAAAACTCCAAGCTAGCTATCTTACGATCATGCAAAGCAATATGACAATAAATGCTCAAGTCATGTATATGATGATGATGGAAGTTTCATGGCAATATATCTCGGAATGGCTATGGAAATGCCGTGATAGGTAGGTATGGTGGCTGTTTTGAGGAAGATATAAGGAGGTTTATGTGTGATAGAGCGTATCGTATCACGGGGTTTGGATGCACCGGCGAAGTTTGCACCAACTCTCGAGGTGAGAAAGGGCAATGCATAATTTCAATGTAATTCTTCTTAATAGTGGTATGAATATTCAGATCCAAAAGATTGAAGACAAAAGTTCAATATTGACATGGAAATAATAATACTTCAAGTATACTAACTAAGCAATTATGTCTCTTCAAAATAACATGGCCAAAAAAAGTTATCCCTACAAAATCATATAGGCTGGCTGTGCTCTATCTTCACCACACAAAGTATTTAAATCATGCACAACCCCGATGACAAGCCAACACTAGTAGAAAAGGGGGCTTTGGTCCAGGCCGGGTAAGCCCATTAGTCCCGGTTCAGTCCATAACCGGGACCAATGGGTGCATTTATCCCGGTTCGTGCGGCTAAGGCATTAGTCCCGGTTCACCTGGGCCCTTTAGTCCCGGTTCGTGCCACGAACCGGGACTAAAGGGTGCGATGCCCATTGGTCCCGGTTGGTGGCACCAACCGGTACTAAAGGTGCCACCGGTACTAAAGGTTAGACCTTTAGTCCCGGTTGGTGCCACCAACCGGGACTAATGGGCTTTGAGGCATTAGTACCGGTTCATGGCACGAACCGGTACTAAAGGTCCAATTTTCAAACCCCCCCCCCCCCGTGGACCGCCTTTTCAGTTTTAGAAAAAACAAAAGAAAATGATGGAAATGTCAATAAAAAGAAAATAAAATAAGTTTTCCTTGTGATATGTGGTCTAGTTGTTGGGAAAATTTACAAATATGAATTTCGACTTTATTTACAAAATCTCTCTGGAATTTGTAAAATGGGCATAACTTTTGCATACGAACTCGGATTAGAAAGTTTTTTATATGAAAAATCATCTACTCGAAAATCTTGATCATGTAATCTTGATCATGTAATCTAATCATGGCATGAATATTAAGACACGAGTGATTCAAAGCAATAGCCTATCATTTGACATTAAGACAATAATACTTCAAGCATACTAATAAAGCAATCATGTCTTTTCAAAATAACATGGCCAAAGAAAGTTATACCTACAAAATCATATGGTCTGGCTATACTCCATCTTCACCACACAAAATATTCAAATCATGCACAACCCCAATGACAAGCCAAGCAATTGTTTCATACTTTTGACGTTCTCAAACCTTTTCAGCTTTCATGCAATACATGAGCGTGAGCCATGGATATAGCACTATAGGTGGAATAGAATATGATGGTGGAGGTTGGGTGGAGAAGACAAAAAGGAAGGAAGTCTCACATCGACGTGGCTAATCAACGGGCTATGGAGATACCCATCAATTGATGTCAATGTGAGGAGTAGGGATTGCCATGCAACGGATGCCTAGAGCTATAAGTATATGAAAGCTCAAACTGAAACTAAGTGGGTGTGCATCCAACTTGCTTGCTCATGAAGACGTCGGGCATTTGAGGAAGCCCATCATCGGAATATACAAGCCCAGTTCTATAATGAAAATTCCCACTAGTATATGAAAGTGATAACTCAATGAGACTCTCTATATGAAGAACATGGTGCTACTTTGAAGCACAAGTGTGGTAAAAGGATAGTAACATTGTCCCTTCTCTCTTTTTCTCTCATTTTTTTGTTTTTTTCTCTTTTTTGGTGGGCTTCTTTGGCCTCTTTTTTTATTTGGGCTTCTTTGGCCTCTTTTATTTTGATAACCTCACATGGGACAATGTTCTAATAATGATGATCATCACACTCTTATTTACTTATAACTCAATATTACAACTCGATACTAGAACAAAGATATGACTCTATATGAATGCCTCCGGCGGTGTACCGGGATGTGCAATGATCTAGCGTACAATGACATCAAAAAACGGACAAGCCATGAAAACTCCAAGTTAGCTATCTTACGATCATGCAAAGCAATATGACAATAAATGCTCAAGTCATGTATATGATGATGATGGAAGTTTCATGGCAATATATCTCGGAATGGCTATGGAAATGCCGTGATAGGTAGGTATGGTGGCTGTTTTGAGGAAGATATAAGGAGGTTTATGTGTGATAGAGCGTATCGTATCACGGGGTTTGGATGCACCGGCGAAGTTTGCACCAACTCTCGAGGTGAGAAAGGGCAATGCATAATTTCAATGTAATTCTTCTTAATAGTGGTATGAATATTCAGATCCAAAAGATTGAAGACAAAAGTTCAATATTGACATGGAAATAATAATACTTCAAGTATACTAACTAAGCAATTATGTCTCTTCAAAATAACATGGCCAAAAAAAGTTATCCCTACAAAATCATATAGGCTGGCTGTGCTCTATCTTCACCACACAAAGTATTTAAATCATGCACAACCCCGATGACAAGCCAACACTAGTAGAAAAGGGGGCTTTGGTCCAGGCCGGGTAAGCCCATTAGTCCCGGTTCAGTCCAGAACCGGGACCAATGGGTGCATTTATCCCGGTTCGTGCGGCTAAGGCATTAGTCCCGGTTCACCTGGGCCCTTTAGTCCCGGTTCGTGCCACGAACCGGGACTAAAGGGTGCGATGCCCATTGGTCCCGGTTGGTGGCACCAACCGGTACTAAAGGTTAGACCTTTAGTCCCGGTTGGTGCCACCAACCGGGACTAATGGGCTTTGAGGCATTAGTACCGGTTCATGGCACGAACCGGTACTAAAGGTCCAATTTTCAAACCCCCCCCCCCCCCCCCCCCGTGGACCACCTTTTTAGTTTTAGAAAAAACAAAAGAAAATGATGGAATTTTCAATAAAAAGAAAATAAAATAAGTTTTCCATGTGATATGTGGTCTAGTTGTTGGGAAAATTTACAAATATGAATTTCTACTTTATTTACAAAATCTCTCTGGAATTTGTAAAATGGGCATAACTTTTGCATACGAACTCGGATTAGAAAGTTTTTTATATGAAAAATCATCTACTCGAAAATCTTGATCATGTAATCTTGATCATGTAATCTAATCATGGCATGAATATTAAGACACGAGTGATTCAAAGCAATAGCCTATCATTTGACATTAAGACAATAATACTTCAAGCATACTAATAAAGCAATCATGTCTTTTCAAAATAACATGGCCAAAGAAAGTTATACCTACAAAATCATATGGTCTGGCTATACTCCATCTTCACCACACAAAATATTCAAATCATGCACAACCCCAATGACAAGCCAAGCAATTGTTTCATACTTTTGACGTTCTCAAACCTTTTCAGCTTTCATGCAATACATGAGCGTGAGCCATGGATATAGCACTATAGGTGGAATAGAATATGATGGTGGAGGTTGGGTGGAGAAGACAAAAAGGAAGGAAGTCTCACATCGACGTGGCTAATCAACGGGCTATGGAGATACCCATCAATTGATGTCAATGTGAGGAGTAGGGATTGCCATGCAACGGATGCCTAGAGCTATAAGTATATGAAAGCTCAAACTGAAACTAAGTGGGTGTGCATCCAACTTGCTTGCTCATGAAGACGTCGGGCATTTGAGGAAGCCCATCATCGGAATATACAAGCCAAGTTCTATAATGAAAATTCCCACTAGTATATGAAAGTGATAACTCAATGAGACTCTCTATATGAAGAACATGGTGCTACTTTGAAGCACAAGTGTGGTAAAAGGATAGTAACATTGTCCCTTCTCTCTTTTTCTCTCATTTTTTTGTTTTTTTCTCTTTTTTGGTGGGCTTCTTTGGCCTCTTTTTTTATTTGGGCTTCTTTGGCCTCTTTTATTTTGATAACCTCACATGGGACAATGTTCTAATAATGATGATCATCACACTCTTATTTACTTATAACTCAATATTACAACTCGATACTAGAACAAAGATATGACTCTATATGAATGCCTCCGGCGGTGTACCGGGATGTGCAATGATCTAGCGTACAATGACATCAAAAAACGGACAAGCCATGAAAACTCCAAGTTAGCTATCTTACGATCATGCAAAGCAATATGACAATAAATGCTCAAGTCATGTATATGATGATGATGGAAGTTTCATGGCAATATATCTCGGAATGGCTATGGAAATGCCGTGATAGGTAGGTATGGTGGCTGTTTTGAGGAAGATATAAGGAGGTTTATGTGTGATAGAGCGTATCGTATCACGGGGTTTGGATGCACCGGCGAAGTTTGCACCAACTCTCGAGGTGAGAAAGGGCAATGCATAATTTCAATGTAATTCTTCTTAATAGTGGTATGAATATTCAGATCCGAAAGATTCAAGACAAAAGTTCAATATTGACATAGAAATAATAATACTTCAAGTATACTAACTAAGCAATTATGTCTCTTCAAAATAACATGGCCAAAGAAAGTTATCCCTACAAAATCATATAGTCTGGCTGTGCTCTATCTTCACCACACAAAGTATTTAAATCATGCACAACCCCGATGACAAGCCAACACTAGTAGAAAAGGGGGCTTTGGTCCAGGCTGGGTAAGCCCATTAGTCCCGGTTCAGTCCAGAACCGGGACCAATGGGTGCATTTATCCCGGTTCGTGCGGCTAAGGCATTAGTCCCGGTTCACCTGGGCCCTTTAGTCCCGGTTCGTGCCACGAACTGGGACTAAAGGGTGCGATGCCCATTGGTCCCGGTTGGTGGCACCAACCGGTACTAAAGGTTAGACCTTTAGTCCCGGTTGGTGCCACCAACCGGGACTAATGGGCTTGGAGGCATTAGTACCGGTTCATGGCACGAGCCGGTACTAAAGGTCCAATTTTCAAACTCCCCCCCCCCCTGGACCGCCTTTTCAGTTTTAGAAAAAACAAAAGAAAATGATGGAAATGTCAATAAAAACAAAATAAAATAAGTTTTCCATGTGATATGTGGTCTAGTTGTTGGGAAAATTTACAAATATGAATTTCGACTTTATTTACAAAATCTCTCTAGAATTTTTAAAATGGGCATAACTTTTGCATACGAACTCGGATTATTGTTTTTTAGAACAATAGTTTTAAACTCAAACAGTGAAATATGTGACTTCATGCTCAAGCTAAATTCCTGAGGGTTAATAGGATTGACATCTTACTATTGTCAGGAAAACCACAATTGCAGACTTGGAAACAAGGGAGCATAGAACCCGGAAGTTAAGCGTGCTCAGGCTGGAGTAGTGAGAGGATGGGTGACCGTTCGGGAAGTTAGATAATTTGGAATGATGAGGGGTGATTAGAGATTAAATTGAGCAGTGATGAGGGGTGATTAGAGATTAGAGGTTAAAATAATTCAGAAATTTGAAAATAAAAAAATTTCAAAAAAAAATCAAAAAAATTCAAAAAAAATTTCAAAAAAAAATCAGAAAATTTCCTTTAGTACCGGTTGGTGTTACCAACCAGGACTAAAGGTGGACCGGCCACATGGAGGGCCTTTAGTCCCGGTTCTGGATTGAACCGGGACTAAAGGGTCAGGGCATTAGTACCGACACTTTAGTCCCGGTTCCAGAACCGGGACTAAAGGCCCTTTTTCTACCAATGCAAGCAATTATTTCATACTTTTGGTGTTCTCAAACTTTTTCAATCTTCACGCAATACATGAGCATGAGCCATGGACATAGCACTTTAGGTGGAATAGAATGGTGGTTGTGGAGGAGACAAAAAGGGGAAGATAGTCTCAAATCAACTAGGCATATCAACGGGCTATGGAGATGCCCATCAATAGATATCAATGTGAGTGAGTAGGGATTGCCATGCCACGGATGCACTAGAGCTATAAGTATATGAAATCTCAACAAAAGGAACTAAGTGGGTGTGCATCCAACTCGCTTGCTCACGAAGACCTACGACATTTTGAGGAAGCCCATCATTGGAATATACAAGCCAGGTTCTATAATGAAAAATTCCCACTAGTATATGAAAGTAATAACATAGGAGACTCTCTATTATGAAGATCATGGTGCTACTTTGAAGCACAAGTGTGGTAAAAGGATAGTAGCATTGTCCCTTCTCTCTTTTTCTCTCATTTTTTTTATTTCAGCCTTTTCTTTCCTTTTATGGCCTCCCTTTTTTATTTGGGCTTCTTTGGCCTCTTTTTTTATTATTTTTCGTCCGGAGTCTCATCCCGACTTGTGGGGGAATCATAGTCTCCATCATCCTTTCCTCACTTGGGACAATGCTCTAAAAATGATGATCATCACACTTTTATTTACTTACAAGTCAATACTTAGAACAAAATATGACTCTATGTGGATGCCTCTGGCGGTGTACCGGGATATGCAATGAATCAAGAGTGACATGTATGAAAGAATTATGAATGGTGGCTTTGCCACAAATACAATGTCAACTACATGATCATGCAAAGCAATATGACAATGATGGAGCATGTCATAGTAAATGGAACGGTGGAAAGTTGCATGGCAATATATCTCGGAATGGCTATGGAAATGCAATGATAGGTAGGTATGGTGGATGTTTTGAGGAAGGTATATGGTGGGTGTATGATACCGGCGAAAGGTGCACGGTATTAGAGAGGCTAGCAATGGTGGAAGGAAGAAAAGTGCGTATGATCCATGGACTCAACCTTAGTCATAAAGAACTCATATACTTATTGCAAAAATCTACAAGTTATCAAAGCAAAGTATTACGTGCGTGCTCCTAGGGGGATAGATTGGTAGGAAAAGACCATCGCTCGTCCTCGACCGCCACTCATAAGGAAGACAATCAATAAATAAATCATGCTCCGACTTCATCACATAACGGTTCACCATACGTGCATGCTACGGGAATCACAAACTTCAACACAAGTATTTCTCAAATTCACAACTACTCGACTAGCATGACTCTAATATCACTGAGGGAGTCCTGGATTAGGGGGTCTCCGGACAGCCAGACTATATCCTTTGGCCAGATTGTTGGACTATGAAGATACGAGATTGAAGACTTCGTCCCGTGTCCGGATGGGACTCTAATTGGCATGGAAGGCAAGCTAGGCAATACAGATATGTATATCCCCTCCTTTGTAAGCGACCTTTTGTAACCTTAGCCCCCTCTATATAAACCGGAGGGTTTTAGTCCGTAGGACAACAGACAATCATACCATAAGCTAGCTTCTAGGGTTTAGCCTCTTTGATCTCGTGGTAGATCAACTCTTGTAATACTCATATCATCAAAAACAATCAAGCAGGACATAGGGTATTACCTCCATCAAGAGGGCCCGAACTTGGGTAAATATCATGTCCCCTGCCTCCTGTTACCATCCGCCTTAGACGCACAGTTCGAGACCCCCTACCCGAGATCCGCCGGTTTAGACACCGACATTGGTGCTTTCATTGAGAGTTCCACTGTGTCGTCACAATAAGGCTTGATGGCTCCTTCGATCATCGTCGCTAGCGATGGGGTCCAGGGTGAGGCTTTCCTCCCCGGACAGATCTTCATATTCGGCGGCTTCGCACTGTGGGCCAATTCGCTTGGCCATCTAGAGCAGATCGAAAGCTACGCCCCTGGCCATCAGGTCAGATTTGAAAAGTTGCACTACACGGCCGACATCCGCGGAGACTTGATCTTCAATGGATTTGAGCCCATGCCGGACGCGCCGCATAGTCGCGACGAGCAAGACATAACTCTGCTGTCGGACAGTGTTTGGGAGATCGCATCCGCAGCTACTCCGGCCATTAATCCGGAGCAAATCGCGCCATCCGAGAGCGGAGGGATAGACCGCGCCATGGAGGCCGCACTCTCAGCAGTGATAGAGCCAGATACTGACTTCACCCCTTTCGAGAGACGCGTCGCCAAACCACTGGATTTATCCCCGGCCATGGACTTCGAGCCGCTCACATCCGTTCCCATCGAATCCGAATGGGCGCCAATCATGGAGTTCACCTCCGCGGATATATTTCAGCACTCACCTTTCGGAGATGTGCTAAATTCATTAAGGTCTCTCTCCCTGTCATTAGAACCTTGGCCGAACTATGTCCGGCTAGAATGGGATGCGGACGACGAAGAAATTTGCTGCCCACCCACCACCCACTTAGTAGCCACTGCCGACTTAACCGACATGCTCGATTTCGACCCCGAAGACATCGATGATATGGGCGACGATGCAGGAGACGAACCGGAACCACCGCCAACAGGGCGCCGGACCGCTACTTCATCACATGACGTATACATGGTGGATGCACCCAGAGAGGGCAATGGCGAAGAGACAGCTGATACGTCTCCGTCGTATCTACTTTTCCAAAAACTTTTGCCCTTGTTTTGGACTCTAACTTGTATGATTTGAATGGAACTAACCCGGACTGACGCTGTTTTCAGCAGAACTGCCATGATGTTGTTTTATGTGCAGAAAACAGAAGTTCTCGGAATGACCTGAAACTCCACGGAATATCTTACAATAAATAATAAAAAATCCTCGCCAAAGATGAAGACCAAGGGGCCCACACCCTGTCCACGAGGGTGGGGGCGCCCCCCCTAGGGCGCGCCCCCCTACCTCATGGGCCCCCTGGAGACCTCCCGACTCCAACTCCAACTCTATATATCTGCTTTCGGGGAGAAAAAAATAGGAGAGAAGATTTCATCGTGTTTTATGATACGGAGCTGCCGCCAAGCCCTAAAACCTCTCAGGAGGGCTGATCTGGAGCCCGTTCGGGGCTCCGGAGAGGGGGATTCATCGCCGTCATCATTATCAACCATCCTCCGTCACCAATTTCATGATGCTCACCGCCGTGCGTGAGTAATTCCATCGTAGGCTTGCTGGACGGTGATGGGTTGGATGAGATTTATCATGTAATCGAGTTAGTTTTGTTAGGGTTTGATCCCTAGTATCCACTATGTTCTGAGATTGATGTTGCTATGACTTTGGTATGCTTAATGCTTGTCACTAGGGCCCGAGTGCCATGATTTCAGATCTGAACCTATTATGTTATCATCAATATATGAGAGTTCTTAATCCTATCTTGCAAGTCTATAGTCACCTATTATGTGTTATGATCCGTTAACCCCGAAGTGACAATAATCGGGATACTTACCGGTGATGACCGTAGTTTGAGGAGTTCATGTATTCACTTTGTGCTAATGTTTTGTTCCGGTTCTCTATTAAAAGGAGGCCTTAATATCCCTTAGTTTCCATTAGGACCCCGCTGCCATGGGAGGGTAGGACAAAAGATGGCATGCAAGTTCTTTTCCATAACCACGTATGACTATATTCGGAATACATGCCTACATTACATTGATGAATTGGAGCTAGTTCTGTGTCACCCTATGTTATGACTGTTACATGATGAACCGCATCCGGCATAATTATCCATCACTGATCCGATGCCTATGAGCTTTCCACATACTGGTTTACGCTTATTTACTTTCCCGTTGCTATTGTTACAATCACTACATAATACCAAAAATATTACTTTGCTTTCATTACTCTTTTGTTACCGTTACCACCACTATCATATTACTTTGCTACTAAACACTTTGCCACAGATACTAAGTTTCCAGGTGTGGTTGAATTGACAACTCAGCTGCTAATACTTGAGAATATTCTTCGGCTCCCCTTGTGTCGAATCAATAAATTTGGGTTGAATACTCTACCCTCGAAAGCTGTTGCGATCCCCTATACTTGTGGGTTATTAAGAAAAATTTCTGGCGCCGTTGTCGGGGAGCATAGCTCTATTCTTTGAGTCACTTGGGATTTATATCTGCTGGACACTATGAAGAACTTGAAGGACGCTAAGACAACAATTTATCCCTCAACTACAAGGGGAGGTAAGGAACTGCCATCTAGCTCTGCACTTGATTCACCTTCTGTTATGAGTAAGCTTGCGACACCTAAACCTGCTTCTGCTATTCGTTCTGATATGTCGCATGTTATTGATGATGCTACTTCTACTATACATGATACTTATGATGAAACTACTTCTATGCTTGATACTACTGTGCCACTTGGTGATTTTCTTGAGGAACGACTTGCTAGGGCTAGAGAGATCGAAAATATTGAATCTGATTATGATGATGAAAGTGATGATGAAGAATCACTTGTTATTCCTGAGGGTTATTTATTTGATCAAGAAGCTTCTTTAGCTATTTTAGCTTGCAAAGATAGATATGAACTCAAAAGGTTATTAGCTAAATGGAATAAGAAATCTCTAAATGCTAGGATGAAACCTGACCCTGCTTTTGCTACTTCACCTATCTGTGTTGCTGATAAGGATTATGAATTCTCTGTTGATCCTGATATAATTACTTTAGTTGAATCTGATCCTTTTCATGGCTATGAATCTGAAACTGTTGTGGCACATCTTACTAAATTAAATGATATAGCCACCCTGTTCACTTATGATGAGAGATCTCGCTACTTTTATATCCTTAAAATATTTCCGTTCTCATTAAAGGGTGATGCTAAGATATGGTTTAATTCTCTTGATCATGGTTGTGTGCGTAGTCCCCAGGATATGATCTATTACTTCTCTGCTAAATATTTCCCTGCTCATAAGAAACAAGCTGCTTTAAAGGAAATATACAACTTTGTGCAAATTAAAGAAGAGAGTCTCCCACAATCTTGGGGGAGGCTTCTCAAGTTACTTAATGCTTTTCCTGATCATCCTCTTAAGAAAAACTAAATACTTGATATCTTTTTAATGGACTAATTGATGCTTCCAGAGATTACCTGGATAGTTGTGATGTTTCTCTTTTCAGAGAAAGAACACCGGATGAAGCTGAAATCTTATTGAACAATGTGTTGACAAATGAGAATAATTGGGCACCTCCTGAGCCAGCTCCTGCTCCAATTAATGATCCTATTCCTAAACCAACTCCGAAGAAGAGAGGTGTTCTATTTCTCAGTCCCGAAGATATGCAAGAGGCAAAGAAATCTATGAAAGAAAAAGGTATTAAAGCTGAACATGTTAAGAATTTACCTCCTATTGAAGAAATACATGGTCTTAATTTACCGCCTATTGAAGAAACATATGATCTTAATCCTCTAATTATTGAAGAACCTCCAGACCTCGATAACCCAACACAGGTAGTAAAGGTGAATTCTCTCTATAGATATGATAAAGCTGAAATCCCTCCTACAAAAATTGCTAGTCAATGCTTAGACGAGTTTGATAATTTTATGTTTAAGCAAGAAGAGTTCAATGCTTATTTTGGTAGACAATTAAAACAAGATGCTGATATGATTAAATACTTGGGTGATTATATGGCCAATATTAGAGGTGAACTTAAACTTGTTAGCAAACATGCTTCCATGGTTACCACTCAAGTAGAACAAGTACTTAAAGCTCAAAAGGAATTGCTCAATGAGATGAATAGTAAGAAAAATAATTATTTTGTTAAAGTGGCTACTAGAACTGGTAGAATGACTCAGGAACCTTTGTATCCTGAAGGCCACCCTAAGAGAATTGAGCAAGATTCTCAGAGAAATAAAATTGATGCACCTAGTTCTTCTAAAAAGAAGAAAAAGAAAAATGATAGAACTGTGCAAACTTCTAGTGAACCTATTGCTGAACCACCTGATAATCCAAATGATATCTCTATGTCTGATGCTGAAACACAATTTCGCAATGAACATGAACCTAATGAAAATGTTAATGATGATGTTCATAATGATGCTCAACCTAGTAATGATAATGATGTAGAAATTGAACCTACTTTTGATATTGATAACCCACAATCAAAGAATCAACGTTATGATAAGAAAGACTTTGTTGCTAGCAAACATGGTAAAGAAAGAGAGCCTTGGGTTCAGAAACCCATGCCTTTTATTCCCAAACCATCCAAGAAAAAGGATGATGAGGATTTTGAGCGCTTTGCAGAAATGATTAGACCTATCTTTTTGCGTATGTGATTGACTGATATGCTCAAAATGAATCCTTATGCTAAGTACATGAAAGATATTGTTACAAATAAAAGAAAGATACTAGAAGCTGAAATTTCCACCATGCTTGCTAATTATACTTTTAAGGGTGGAATACCAAAGAAACTTGGAGATCCAGGAGTACCTACTTACCATGCTCCGTTAAAAGAAACTATGTTAAAACTGCTTTATGTGATCTTGGAGTCGGTGTTAGTGTTATGCCTCTCTCTTTATATCGTAGACTTGACTTGAATAAGTTGACACCTACTAAAATATCTTTGAAAATGGCTGATAAATCAACTACTATACATGTCGGTATTTGTGAGGATGTGCCTGTTGTGGTTGCAAACGTTACTATTTTAATGGACTTTGTTATTCTTGATATTCCCGAGGACGATAGTATGTCTATTATTCTTGGAAGACCTTTTCTTAATACTGCAGGGGCTGTTATTGATTGCAACAAAGGCAATGTCTCTTTTCATGTTAATGGTAATGAGCATATGGTACACTTCCTTAGGAAACAACCTCAAGTTCATAGTATCAATTCTATCAGAAAAATTCCATCGATTATATTTGGAGGTTTTGAATTTCCTCTTCCTACTGTCAAGAAAAAATATGATATACTTATTATTGGGGATGTGCATATCCCTGTTGAGGTAACCTAGTGTTATTCGAAATTTATCCGGTTTCATGTTAATTGGAATGAGTTTGTTAACAAGACTTAATCAACCTTGTTAGTGGATTCCTTTTGATGAGCATGAGATGGATGAAACTAGAAGCACAACCTTCTGTACCCTCTCTATACTTTCTGTTATTTAGTTGAAATAAAGTAAAAATAAATAATTTCTGTCTGTTATCTGATTATCCGTGCAATATAAAAATACCTCAAAAATAAAAGTTCTCTAAATGCCCTGGAAATTAAATATGATTTTTTCTAGAATATTTGAGGATTTATGGAACAAACACACCAGGGGGGCCAAGCACATTGCCAGGAGGGTGGAGGGCGCGCCCTACCCCCGTGGGCGTGCCCCCTGCCTCGTGGGCCCATGGTGGCCCTCCTCCACTTATTCCTGCACCCATCCTCTTCTTCTTCCTCCCAAAAAACACGAAAAACCTACTCAAGCACGAGTTCCAGCTCCTCATGGAAATGGGTACCCGTTACCCGCTAACCCGACAGGTAAAAACCCTATTAGGGTAATGGTATGGGAAAATAAAATACCCATGGGTATTTAAATGAGAAAAATCTATACCCATCGGGTAAGCCGAGTATGGGTACGGGAATGCAATACCCATACCCGTCTACCCGCCTACCCGCATGTTACTACATCTTACATGTAGGCCCCCTATGTCATTCACTAGAAAAAGAAAAAAAACCCTAGCCTAAGCACACAGTGGCCACAACCCTAGCCCCCGGAGGCCCACACCGCACAAAACCCCCTCCGCCCCTCGACCCCTCACCCTCACCCCATCGCGCCGTCACACCCATCTCTCTTACCCAGGCTGCAACCCTAGGTGGCTGCCGCCGCCACCGACCGCCGCCGCCGGCCGCTGCGGCTGCCAAGGCAGGGCACCAGGCCATCTCCCTCGTCTCCACATCTCCTCCCTCCACAGCGCCTCCTCCACTCATCTCGCTTGCCGTTGCCGCAGCTCTTCCATCTCAACCACCGGAGTAAACAGAGCACCTCCCAGCCTGAACTTCGGCGCGGATGGAGAGCGGTCCAGAGGACGTCGAGGAGGCCCACTACTTCGGCGCGGATGGGGACCTCGTCCACTCAACCTCAACACCCGTGGATGAGGAAGATCTCAGACAAGATGGCGCCGGCGGGAGTGGTTCTCAGGTGCGGACGCCGACGCCTTCGTCTACCTCCAAGAACATGCGTCTCCAACCACCTTCAACGGGGCAGAATCCCGGGCGCCACTTCAACTCATCTGCGCCCGGTTACAAGGTGGGTCGTGGCCATGGCCGTGGAGGTGCGACGGCGGTGGCCAGCACCCGGCAGAGTCCGGCTGCTCCTGCTTCTGCGAGGAACAAATCGACCCCACCAGTGAAAAGGGCACCAAAGCGTCCAAAGTGGTGAAATTTTTCTCACTTTTTCATAAAATTCTATGATGCATGAACTGATCTATTTGATTCTGTTGTGTATGAAGTATGTTGTAACATGAAAGCGAGTGTTGATAAGTATGTACTAAATGTTGTTATCTTCTTTATCTTTAGAATTAGATTTTATTGTTCTAGTTCAGGATAGAAGTTTTGTATACCCATGAATTGGAACAACAAATTTGGGAGTTAGAATGCCATGCCATAAATTTATTTCTAGATCATTGACTTGTTCTAGTTTAGGAGAAAAACTTGTATATACAAAAGAAGGTTATATAAAGTGAATCATTTCTGTAAATCATTTAGTTTAGTTTGATCTTGTAATACAAAAGAAGGTTATATACAGTGGATCATTTCTGTAACTGTTACAAAGAAATTTCTATGACTGTTTCTGTAAAAAAAAATTGTGTGGTATATTAAGTTTGGACAAATCTAGTTCTGCTATATAGTGAATTGTTAACTTTCTTGTGCAGTGATACAAGCCAAGTAGATGAGTCCATGGACACAGCGACACCAATGGATGAAGATGGAAATCATGTTAGCATTTCAGACGATGAAGGAGAAGAGGATGAGGCAGAAGAGGTGCATCCGCGTCAACCATCTAGTCGCAAGCTCACGTCTAAGGTTTGGTTGGACATGAAGAAGATCAAGATAAATGGAGAATGGAAGGCCAAGTGTAATTGGTGTCATAAGACACTTACCGCAGGATCAAGGAATGGTACTAAGCATCTAAAGTTGCATCTTCAGAGTTGCACTCTTAGGAAGTTGAAGACGAAGGATGGTAAAACTTTGCATCAAGCCTCATTGAAGGTGATGGCCGAGAATGATGGGAAAGTGAGCATGGAGAGCTACACTTTTAATCAAGAGTATGCTAGAGCAGAGCTTGGCAACATGTTGGTGTTGCATGATTATCCTTTGCCTATGGTGGACCATGTTGGTTTTAGGAGATTTGTTGCTGCACTTCAGCCATTGTTCAAGTTGCATACTAGAAATACTATTAGGTAATAACCGTAATATGCTGCTATGTCTTTAGTTTTCTGTTTCCTCTTAATGTTTCTTGTTTCTCTTGTGCAAATAACATTGACTCTATTCCTTATCTTCTGTTTTGTAGAACTGACATTGTGGAAAGGTACGACATAGAAAAGAAGAAGGCCATCGAGTATATGAGTATGGTATAATCAAGGGTCGCAGTCACCACCGATATGTGGACTTCTGACAGCCAAAAGAAGGGATATATGGCTATTACAGCCCATTTCATTGATGAGTCTTGGAGGCTAAGGAACATTCTCATGAGGTATATACATGTTCCCACATCATATATTTTCAGCAGTCCATTTCATTGTACTTATTTTCAGCAGTCCATTAATAATCTTTCGTCAAATATTGCGTTTGTGTGCATATTGTAGGTTTCTTTATGTTCCAGCACCACATAATGCGGAAGTGATAGCCGATCAGCTCCATGAATCATTGGTTGAATGGAATCTTGATGAAAAGCTCTTGACTGTGACCGTTGATAATTGCAACGCCAATGGCAAGGCAATTTCGGAGATTGTGGGGAAGATAGAAAAAAGTAAGCTTCTTTGTGAAGGTACTTTACTTCACATGCGTTGTTGTGCACATATTTTGAATTTGATAGTGAAGGATGGCTTAGATGTTATGCAATCAGCTATAGAAAACATTCTTGAAAGTGTGGCATATTGGACCGCATCACCAAAAAGGATAGAGAAGTTTGAGGAAATGGCCAAGTATAAGAAAGTGAAAATAAAAAGGAAGTTGAGACTTGATTGCAAGACTAGGTGGAACTCTAATTTTGTAATGCTTGATATTGCTTTGCCTTATAGACCTGTCTTTGAACGTGCAAAAGAAAAAGAAAAGCAATATGAGTGGCTGCCTAGTTCAGAAGAATGGGCTTTTGTTGTAGATGTTGTAGAGAGGCTTAGGTTGTTCTATGAAATAACCGAGCTATTTTCTGGAACTGATTATGTGACTACCAATGTGTACTTTCCTAAGATATGTGAAATTAAAATGAAAATGAGGCAGTGGGAAGCATCTAGCAACAACATTATCAAAGAAATGACAAAAAGCATGAATGAAAAATTTGATAAGTATTGGAGCGACATCCAAGGTCTAATGGCTATAGCTATAATTCTTGATCCTCGATACAAGAAGCAAATTTTGGTATCTTGCTTTGCCATGCTCCATGGCATTGAGCCATCTTCTTAAGAATGCATTGAAAAAGTTGATGACATAGTTGCTAGTCTGGGCTTATTATTGGAAGAATATGAAGTGGAAAATGAGGCATATACACCGGATGAAGAATCTATGATTTCTACAATGAAAGCTCCTGCAATCATGAGTGTCTTCCAAAACATTGTAGCTCAACAAATGCCCGCAACAACTAGACTTCAAGGTGAAATAGATCAATACTTGAATGATGGATTAGTGCCTTACGTTGAGAAGTTCAACGTGTTGGATTGGTGGAAAGTGGCTGGAACTAGGTATCCAACCTTAAGGAAAGTTGCAAGGGACATATTTGCTATTCCTGTTACAATGGTTGCTTCAGAATCAGCCTTTTCTACAAGTGGCAGAAAGCTCAATGACAATAGAAGCCAATTGACACCACATATGGTTGAGGTTTTAATGTGCTGAGAAGATTGGCTTAGAAACAAGTTCAAAGGTGAGCAAATAGTGCTTTCTATTAATATTTTATCTTGTTTTCAGATTGTTGACAATTGTTTACTTTTGTAGATGCTAACACAGGAGAAGCTAGCTTTTGGACTTGCCTTCAAGACATCCAAGAAGGGATGCAGGTACATAAGAAGTGCACACATACCTTTCTTGTTTATGTCTTGGAAATATATAACTCTCCACAATTCAAGTTCTCATGTCTTTCTTGCATATGTCTCAAACTAGGATTTGGCGCTTTGAGTGAGTTGTCAAGGCTCATGAAGATGAAGTGGAGAGAAGATCAATCTACTCAATTGGATTTTGTGTCATGTAGGAGATGTTAAAGTTGATATGATGACTATGTGTCGAACTTGTACCTATTTGTGCATTGAACTTGAACCAATTTTTCTCAAACCTATGTGCTTGTTGAACCTTTATATGTCGAACATATTTGCTTGTCGAACCTATAACCTATTTGTGTCCAATCTATGGATGAAATGTGTTATGTCTATGGCTGAAATGCTATCTATATGTGCTGAAATGTTGTTTAGATGTGCTCTAATGCTGATTATATGTGCTGTAATGCTGTATATAAGTGCTGAAATGCTGAAATATGAGCTGGAATGCTGTTTATATGTGCTGGAATGATGTATATAAGTGTTGCAATGCTGAAATATGTGCTGGAATGTTGTCTATATGAGTTGAAAATGGGTTATATGTTGCTAAAATGTTGACTTGTGGTATATATGTTGCTAAAATGATGAAATATGCGTGTTGAATTGATGAAATGTTGTAATATATGTGATGAAACGCTCCAATATACTTGCTGAAATGTCAATTGGGTGAGGTGACAGAGTTGGGTATTTTTACCCGCGGGTATTACCCGTACCCGGCCGGTTACGGGTATGGGAACAATTTTATACCCGGGGTGCGAGTAAGGGTATGGGTATGGGCTAAAAATGTTGAGATGGGTAAGGGTTTGGGCGCGTATTACCCGCACCCGAACCCGGCGGGCGCCATGAGGAGTTCCAGCCCTCTTTGCTGCCATTTTCGATCTCCTTGCTCAAAGCACCTCTCACAAAACTGCTTGGGGGAGATTGTTCCTTGGTATGTGACTCCTCCATTGGTCCAATTAGTTTTTGTTCTAGTGCTTTATTCATTGCAAATTTTTTCTTCTTAGGTGACCCTGTTCTTGAGCTTGCATGTCAAATTTATATGGTCAAAAGTAGTTTTGATGCATGATATAGGCCCTAGGCACTTGTAGGAGTGGTTGCTATCAATATTATTGAGTTTGGTTTACTTTTATTTTGAAGTTACTAAAAATTTCAGAATTTTTCAGAAAATGATGAGGAGACTTTTGAGGGGCTCATCGAGCTAAAGATCGAAGGAGAAGGCACCGAAGCCTAAGTACAATTTTCCTCGCACCACGGAGGTTCGGGCGTGTGAATGGCCTTCCGAGGATTTCTTAAGAGCAGCCAGGATTTATGGAGATTTTCATGAGTTGGCTCAGACTGCAGGCCTTACCGCTTTCCTCCATGACCAATGCGATCAGTATCTCTTGCTCACAAATACCTTTGTGCAAAACTTTCATTTTCATTCTAAGAACTCACCACCTACGGTGGAGTTTCATTTATATTATGAGCGTAAGGAGATGTCACTTTATGATTTCTGTCAGATTTGTTTAGTCCCTTTTGGGGGCAAGACAGAAGAACCACATCGTGATGATGTGGAGGGATTTATTGACACTATCACTGTAGGGGAAACAAGGAAGGTTTCCGATGCACGAATCACTAGCATACATTTTCCTGTTTTACGCTACTTTGCATTATTTGCTAGTCGTTGCTTAATTGGTCGCAGAAACTGTGGAAACCTGAGTATCCCTGATATTATTATTTTGCACCATGGTTTATACGATGGTAACTCTTTTAGTATAGGAAGCATTATTGCCAGGCGGTTAAGTATGAATACTAAGGGTCCTATCTTTGGAGGCATTTATGCTTCTCGCCTCGCTGCACAACTTAACATACCTATTAGGCATTATGAGAAGGAAGAAAAGGTGTTGCCTCGTGTTTACTTAGATTATAAAAGTATGGTAGCACATGATTTTATTGTTAAGAATAGGGAAGGAGAGCTTAAGTATCAATTATTCTTTAATAAACATCATCCTGAGACTATTACCTTGCCTGCTCATTCTTTGTTTGATTTGACTGTAGGCACGTACCTTGTTCCATTGACGACTATCCACGCCTACCGGAACCCTGCACCAGCCGAGGAGCCAGAGCCGGAACCACAATTTGATCCTTCAAGACAGTCTAATTACCAGTGGGATCCGGAGATGATTGTGAGCCAGTGGCAATCTGAGCCTTCTTCTTCCTCATCACAGTACGACCCCAACAACTATTATTATGGATATCCGCCAGGCCAGCCGTGGCCATAGACCAACTTAGGCCAAAAGCCTAAGCTTGGGGAAGTACGTATTTCCCACCGACATTACATTTATGTTCACACACTCATTGCTAGATGTCGGTGTTCATACTTTTTCATTGTATCATCCATGCTACTTTATTTCCTTTTATGCTTTCTTCTTGTGTGCTTGATAAACCTTAAGAAAACAAATAGTAGTAGTTTACTTTTCTCACTGTAGTAATAATTAAAAAGAAAACCCAAAAATATTTCCCATTCTTCTTTTGCTTGTTGGGAGCTTTCCCGTGTAAATAGTTTTATTTCTTTTCTTTTCTTTGGGGGTCAATAGGAGAAGACCATGATTAAATTGTTGAAGTGGCACTTATACGCTCTATTTTTGATTTAACCAAGAGCCCATATTGCTTTGTCTTCTCCTATTTAATGAATGCTCACAGATTCCAGCTTAGTCCAATGCACGTGCACTCTTATTATTATTCACATCATTCGGTCGTGCAAGTGAAAGGCAATTATGATGATATATGATGGACTGACTGAGATGAGAAAAGCTGGTATGAACTTGACCTCTTTTGTTTTTGTAAATATGATGATTTCATCGTTCTTGATTCAGCTTGTTATGAATAAACATGTTTGCAATGACAATTAGAGATCATAGTTGCTTGTGCCATGCTTGATTAGCTATGAGTTATAATGGTTTACCTTGCGTGCCAACATGCTATTGAGATGGTTATGATGTGGTATGATGGGGTGGTATCCTCCTTTGAATGATTTAAGTGACTTGACTTGGCACATGTTCACGCATGTAGTTGAAACAAATCAACATAGCCTTCACGATATTTGTGTTCATGGTGGATTATATCCTACTCATGCTTGCATCCAATGTTTATTAATTTTAATGCATGTACATCGCTGTTGTCGCTCTCTAGTTGGTCGCTTCCCAGTCTTTTGCTAGCCTTCACCTGTACTAAGCGGGAATACTGCTTGTGCATCCAATCCCTTAAACCCCAAAGTTATTCCAGATGAGTCCACTATACCTTCCTATATGCGGTATCTACATGCCGTTCCAAGTAAATTTGTATGTGCCAAACTCTAAACCTTCAAATAATCATCCTGTTTTGTATGCTCGAATAACTCATGTATCAACTAGGGCTATCTGTATCTTCCATGCTAGGCGGGTTATTATCAAGAGGAGTGGACTCCGCTCCTCACTCACGAGAAAATGGCTGGTCACCGGGATGCCCAGTCCCATGCTTTATGCAAACTAAATCAAAATAATTGCAAAACAAAACTCCCCCTGGGACTGTTGTAAGTTGGAGGCACTCGTTGTTTCGAGAAACCCATGGATTGACGTTTGTTGGTGGAGGGGGAGTATAAACTTTACCATTCTGTTTGGGAACCGCCTATAATGTGTGTAGCATGGAAGATATCGCCATCTCTTGGTTGTTATGTTGACAATGAAAGTATACCGCTCAAAATATTATTCACCTCTATTTCAAAACCGAGCTGTGGCACCTCTACAAATCCCTGCTTCCCTCTGCGAAGGGCCTATCTATTTACTTTTATGTTGAGTTATCACCCTCTTATCAAAAGCACTAGCTGGAGAGCGCAACTGTCATTTGCATTCATCACTGTTAATTTATATTGGGTGTGACTATGATTGGATCTCTTTTACCATGAATTACAATGTCTAGTCAGTCCTTGATCTTTAATGGTGCTCTGCATTTATGTTTTGCGGTCTCAGAAAGGGCTAGAGAGATACCATCTTGTTATATCATATTATGATTGTTTTGAGACAGTGTAGTCATCCGAGATTTATTATTATGGCTTGCTAGTTGATTATGCTATTGATATGGGTAATCATGAGACCTGAGAATTATTGCAAATATGGTTAGTTATAATCTTCGCTGAAAACTTTAATGCTAGCTTGACATATTTACAACAACAAGAGCAAACCGAGTTTGTAAAAGTTTTTCTTTATTTCTTTTAGTTTGTCAACTGAATTGCTTGAGGACAAGCAAGGGTTTAAGCTTGGGGGAGTTGATACGTCTCTGTCGTATCTACTTTTCCAAACACTTTTTCCCTTGTTTTGGACTCTAACTTGTATGATTTGAATGGAACTAACCCGGACTGACGCTGTTTTCAGCAGAACTGCCATGATGTTGTTTTATGTGCAGAAAACAAAAGTTCTCGGAATGACCTGAAACTCCACGGAATATCTTACAATAAATAATAAAAAATCCTTGCCAAAGATGAAGACCAGGGGGCCCACACCCTGTCCACGAGGGTGGGGGGCGCCCCCCCCTAGGGCGCGCCCCCCTACCTCGTGGGCCCCCTGGAGACCTCCCGACTCCAACTCCAACTCTATATATCTTCTTTCAGGGAGAAAAAAATAGGAGAGAAGATTTCATCGCGTTTTCCGATACGGAGCCGCCACCAAGCCCTAAAACCTCTCGGGAGGGCTGATCTGGAGTCCATTCGGGGCTCCGGAGAGGGGGATTCGTCGCCGTTGTCATCATCAACCATCCTCCATCACCAATTTCATGATGCTCACCGCCGTGCCTGAGTAATTCCATCGTAGGCTTGCTGGACGGTGATGGGTTGGATGAGATTTATCATGTAGTCGAGTTAGTTTTGTTAGGGTTTGATCCCTAGTATCCACTATGTTCTGAGATTGATGTTGCTATGACTTTGCTATGCTTAATGCTTGTCACTAGGGCCTGAGTGCCATGATTTCAGATCTGAACCTATTATGTTTTCATCAATATATGAGAGTTCTTGATCCTATCTTGCAAGTCTATAGTCACCTATTATGTGTTATGATCTGTTAACCCCGAAGTGACAATAATCGGGATACTTATCGGTGATGACCGTAGTTTGAGGAGTTCATGTATTCACTATGTGCTAATCCTTTGTTCCGATTCTCTATTAAAAGGAGGCCTTAATATCCCTTAGTTTCCATTAGGACCCCGCTGCCACGGGAGGGTAGGACAAAAGATGGCATGCAAGTTCTTTTCCATAAGCACGTATGACTATATTCGGAATACATGCCTACACTACATTGATGATTGGAGCTAGTTCTGTGTCACCCTATGTTATGACTGTTACATGATGAACCGCATCTGGCATAATTATCCATCACTGATCCGATGCCTACAAGATTTCCATATACTGGTTTACGCTTATTTACTTTCCCATTGCTATTGTTACAATCACTACATAATACCAAAAATATTACTTTGCTTTCATTACTCTTTTGTTACCGTTACCACCACTATCATATTACTTTGCTACTAAACACTTTGCTGCAGATACTAAGTTTCCAGGTGTGGTTGAATTGACAACTCAGCTGCTAATACTTGAGAATATTCTTTGGCTCCCCTTGTGTCGAATCAATAAATTTGGGTTGAATACTCTACCCTCGAAAGGTGTTGCGATCCCCTATACTTGTGGGTTATCAACAGCGGAGGATGCACCCTCCAAGCAACCCAAGCGCCAACATCAGCGGCGCCGCTCTAAGTCCCGCCATAGCAAAAACAGCGATAACAGCGCAAGAGGAAATAATAGTCCACGCGACTACGGAAGAAACGACAACTGCACCACCCCGGTGGGAGAACACGATCAAGATGCAAACTGCAAACATAGTACGGATCCGACGTTCGAACACGATGACGCCAAAGATAAGCCTCATCAATCCCCGTCTAGGGAAGAAAACAGTCCGGACGAAGGTGCACGCATCATCCCAGAAACACACTTGGAGCAAAAGAACCTCCGTAGAAGGCTTATTGCCACATCGAGAAGCCTGAAGAAACAGAAGCAAAGGCTCAAGGTCGCACAAGATATGCTCAATATCAAGTGGAACAAAGTAACAAAGTATGGTGGAAGTTACCATAAAAATAGCTATCCAAAGCGCAAGCTATTACCGGAATTCGACGATGAGGCCTTAGAGCCCATACAGCCGAAAAGTGATACGGCCAACCGGCCGGATCCACCACCCTGTGAACGCGATAGAGCGGCTAACAAAGTCGCGCATAAGTAAACACACGATCTATGTGAGAACTTGCGTCAAAAATCCGGCGCGACCGGATCTATCTATGGATCTAGGAAGCGCGCTACGGTACACAACCAACGCCGAATACTACAAACGTCCGAACACCATGGCGCATCCCAATACAGGGTTGCCGCACACCCCTTATGTTTCACTGATGAGGTGCTGGATCACGAATTCCGGAAGGGATTCAAACCAGTGAACATAGAGGCGTACGACGGAACCACAGACCCTGGAGTCTGGATAGAGGACTTTATCCTCCATATTCATATGGCTCGTGGAGACGATCTCCATGCCATTAAATACTTGCCCCTCAAGCTTCAAGGCCCAGCTCGGCACTAGCTGAAAAGCCTCCCCAAAAACTCAATTGGAAGTTGGGAGGAGCTCGAGGACGCTTTTCGGGCCAATTTTTAAGGGACTTATGTCCGACCTCCGGATGCAGATGATTTAAGTCATATAATCCAACAGTCCGGAGAGTCCGCCCGAAAGCTTTGGAACAGGTTCCTCACCAAGAAGAACCAAATTGTCGACTGTCCGGACGCCGAAGCCTTAGCAGCTTTTAAACACAGCGTCCGAGACGAATGGCTAGCCAGACACCTCGGTCAAGAAAAAATGGGAACAATGGCAGCCCTAACAAGTCTCATGACCCGCTTTTGCGCGGGCGAGGACAGCTGGTTGGCCCGTAGCAGCACCAGCGACCCAAGCACATCCGAAGTAAGGATGGCAATGGTAAACCACGACGCAACAAAAACAAGCGTCGAAATAAAGCAGGTAGCCCAGATAACACGGCGGTAAACGCCGGATTCAGGGGCTCCTGATCAGGTCAGCGGAAAAAGCCTTTCAAAGGCAGCAGCGAAGGACAATCTGGCCTAAACAAAATTCTTGACAAACTCTATCAGATTCACGGCACCCCAGGCAAACCTGCAAATCATACCCACTGAGAATGCTGGGTCTTCAAGCAGGCCGGTAAACTAAACGCCGAACACAAAGGGGAAGAGACATCAAGCGAAGACGAGGATGAACTTTTGATCGTAGGGATCATGTTACAAATATCCGGCGCGAAGGACTGACGGCCTTGGTGTTAGACCCAATAATAAATGGGTACCATTTCACACGGGTCCTCATGGACGGCGGCAGTGACCTAAATCTGATATATCAGGACACAGTCTGCAAAATGGGGATAGACCCGACACAAATAAGCCACAGTAATACTACCTTCAAGGGAGGAATACCAGGCCAAGAGGCCCGCTGTATGGGCTCTCTACTACTAGAGGTGGTATTCGGTTCTCCCGATAACTTCCGAAGAAAAACGTTATCTTTTCACATCGCTCCATTCCGAAGTGATTATCAAGCACTACTCGGAAGGGCGGCTTTCGCTCGTTTTAACGCAATACCGCATTATGCTTTTCTCAAGCTCAAAGATGCCCGATCCACGTGGCATCATCATAGTTAGCGGAAATATCGAACATTTTTTATGTACGAAAGAGGATGCGGCGGCTCTAGCAGCCACAAACTAGACGGCCTCACCAACCAGAAAAATGGCAGGTCGTCAAGACCACGGACACGGTTAGACGAGTCTAGCGTTCCATCATATATGCATGAGATTGGTTTTTGAACCCTCATAAACGATACCAGGGGCTTCCCACGTGTAATCAGGGCCAGCCCGGCTCAACTAGGCTTCTCTTGAATTTTGATAGTTCATTGACCATAACCAATTCTTCTTTTTGGCACGGCAACTTTCACTTAAGTTATTTCCTTTTGCAGATGACAATCGTGCTACACCCATCCAGGACACAGCACAACGGAGACACAGGCGCAGACGTGCAGCAGGGACCTGCCCAAAAGTTTCTTTTTAGATTAAGACCCTGCGTAAAGCTTTTTTACTGTCTCTTGTTGCTCACATCCTCCGGATACTCCACAAAACCGAGAAGGATGCTGGCATTATTGGCATGTGGCCATGCCAGAATTTTGCACGTACCTGGACACATGGCATTTCTTATTAAGGGCATTGTTTAGCCCAGTATATGTTATAAAGACCGAACACCTTAGGGAGTGTTCGGCGTCGCGAGTTTGGCCCTATATGCATCAGCTCCGAATCATTTCTTTGGTCAAATGTTGGGTTTGCCCGGCTCCCACATTTTGGTACCTTACGTTCCGTTATATCGGCTAAGGTAGCACTGGGAGAACTACTGCGATTGTGCCCTGGTTCATCGGGATGAGCACCTCAGTAGAGAAAGCCGAAAACTGACTGTCATGATATAGCGAGAGACTGGTCAACCACTCGATGACTCATCGGAATCTTCGGGATTCCTCCGCATTAACGAAGGGCCGTTTGCCGGTCATGTACATACGCGCCCCGTATTCGGACGAGCGCAAAAGTACCAGGGGCTATATAGTAGCCCCACTGTCAAACTCCTATGGCTAAGTGAAAGTGTTAAAGCAATATAGTCCGATTGCCTCGTTTGCTACGCTATCACCTCCTTAACGGACCAAGACATTGGATCAAGTGTGGATATGCATCTTTTGCGAACACCCCCGCATTATATGCGTGGGGGCGGAAGCCGATGACTGCAAACTTTCAGGTTATACACATATATACATAAACAGCCGCACAGGAGGCACCATAGTACTTTCGGGCAAAAGTATAAATACAGCCTTGATAATTCAATAAAACATTGTTTTTACAATGGGAATACATGTCACTTGAACATAACATTCTTCGAGCACTGAGCCTCTATCGAACGAGCGCCTTCAAGAACTTCTTCAAAGTAGTGCTCGGCAGCCACTCGGCCTACGGCCGAACCCTGTGTCGCAAGAGTGGTGGCCTCCATCTCCGCCCAGTATGTCTTGACATGGGCAAAGGCCATCCGCGCACCCTTTATGCACGCCGATCTCTTTACAGCATCGATGCGTGGCACAGCACCAAGGAATTGTTGCAGTAAGCTAAAGTAGCTATTCGTCCTTGGCCCTCCCGGCCACAGGTGATCCACAACAGACCTCATGGCAAGTCCGGACAACCTATGGAGCTCGGCCCACTCGGCCAATCGCTCATTCAACAGTAGCAGACGGACTGGAGCGTGGAACTGTGACCAGAACAGCTTTTCCACTTCGGGACCTTTTTGATCCTTGAAGTACTCGGGCGCGTCAGCAGCACTTGCAGCCAAATCCATGTACGCGTCCGCAGAACTCCATAGCCAGTCCAGAGGAGCATACTTTCAATCTCCAAACTTAGTCCGCAACAAGAAGGGCTTCCCAGACACGATATCGGCAGCTTGATTCAGCTCATCCTTCGTCACTCTAATTTTGGAGCGGGCTTCCTTGGCAGCCACCCGGGCCTTCTCCAGGTCCGTCGCCTTCGCCCGGTTTTCTTCTTGAAGAACCTGGAAACGGCCAGCGGCATCTTTTAACTCTACAGCCATCTTGGCTATTTTTCCTTGCTCTCGCAATGCGCGGCCTGTTCGGCCCTTAACTCTTCGACCGCCTTTAGAGCGGCCGCATTGCTACTCCTTGCTTGCTCCTTGGCCCGGGCAAGCTCCGCCCAAAGGGTCTCCACGATGGCAGCTCCATCTAAAGTCACAACATATTAAAGATACTAGCATCATGCTACTCTTGTTATGTGACGATCACCAGAAAAATCACTCACCCTGTGCCTCGTCAACCCGCTTGTTGACAAGCACGATGTCGGCATCTGCCGAATCCAGTTGCCGCTTTAGCTTGGCAAACCCATCAGGCTGGCTAGCCACCGGAGTTTCAGCCACCTACACATAAAGGCGGTCTGGTTATTAGCTGGGATTATGATCCTCTGTTTGCCGCCGCTTTCGACGACAACCAGAGTCTCAGGGGCTACTATCTGCATAGGGCATACCTAACGTATGCGGTACTATTAAAAACATACATTATTTCACGTACCTCGAAGCCTTTCAGCACACTCATAAAGGCTTCATACAAACCACTTTTAGCGGATGAAATCCTTTCAATTACCGTACCCATTAGTGTATGATGCGCTTCCGAGATGGCCGCTTGCCCCAGAAGATCCTTCAGCATCTCCAACCGCACACTGTACGGACCCTTGTTGTCGCTCTCTTTATCAGTCGGATACTGGGGATTCCGGGTAGCCAAAGGGTTATCCTCTGGCCCTAGTGGATCCAGAGATACCCTTCATGACGACACTTCAAGGTCGCCCGCTTCTTGAGCCGGGGTGTCCGGGGGAGGCGTTTCACTCTCCATCATCTCCGGAAGAAGATACCCCGAAGATGAGCTCTGTCAAGAAGGGCTACGATCCGGACTACAATTTATAAGCATCGGTTATTGTCTGCGAAAGTAAGGTAGGATGTTTTCACTATTAAGTACTTTTCGATTACTTACAGCTCGGTAGAGGGATGATCCCCTCGCGGACATTGTGCGGGAAGAATACCCTCCGATGCAGGACCCTCTAATGAAGATTTCTTCTCTCGTTTGGAAACCTTGGTTTCTGGATCTTCAGAGGTAGTCCTCTTCCTTACTCGGGGAGAGAGAATGTCAGATTCTTCCCTTTGATTGTCCTCCCTCGCGAAGGTGCTCATTCCCCCGGCTGGAATAAGTAGCGAGTGAGGCCCGCTTTTGCCCTCTTTATTCCCCCATCATCTTCCTTTGAGGACACTGGATAAGGCGCCGGCTTGAGCATCTTGTCCAGTACCGGATTATCCAAGCCCTCAGGAAGGGGGGCCAAACACCTGATCATCATCGCCTTTGTTATCCAGTCCTGGTCAAAAGGCGGCTCTTTAGAATGATGCCATGATAAATAAAAGGACAGCAGGTTCGGCATGGGATTACTTACTTGGGCAGCGTGGCGGTTGCAGCTCAGGCCCACGTCTTCGGTGGTGTCCGGACACTCTATTTGGGGTCTGAAGAACGATTTGTGCATCTCTTCATGCGTCATGCCGAGGAAATGATGAATAGCACGCGGTCCGTCCGGGTTGAATTCCCACATGCGGAGGGGGCGGCGTTTGCAAGGTTGGACTCGACGAACCAGCATAACTTGCATTACCATAACCAGACTGAAATCTCCCTCGAAGAGATCTCGGATACGGCTCTGCAGCTTGGGACGTCCTTGACTGGACCCCAGCTCAGCCCCCTACTGATCCATGACATCAGTTCTGGTGGGGGGCCCGAGCGAAAGGTAGGGGCAGCTACCCACTTGGCACTTCTGGGAGCTGTGATGTAAAACCACTCCCGCTGCCACAATCTGGACACCTCTGGGAAGGAACCCTCTGGCCATGGAGCGTCAGCGATTTTTCTTATCAAAGCACCTCCACACGCTGCGTGTTGCTCCTCGATCATCTTCGGCTTCACATCGAAGGTCTTGAGCCATAGGCCAAAGTGAGGGGTAATGCGGAGGAAGGCCTCACATACGACAATAAATGACGAGATGTGAAGAAGGGAATCCGGGGCCAGATCATGAAAATCCAGCCCGTAATAGAAGATAAGACCCCTAACAAAGGGATCTAGAGCGAGGCCTAGTCCTCGGAGGAAGTGGGAGATGAACACAACGCTCTCGTTTGGTTCGGGAGTAGGGACGACTTGCCCTCGGGCGGGCAGCCTATGCGAAATTTTGGCGGTCGGATATCTGTCCTCTCTCAACTTCTAGATGTCCTCCTCTGTGACGGAGGAACGCATCCACCGACCTTGAAGGTTGGATCCGTACATAGTTGAAGGTCCGAAGCACCTGACCTGAGCTTTTGGTGTTAGAACTCGAGGCGGGGGAAGGATTCGATTGAGCGCGGGAGGGAAAAAAGAAAAAGCCTTGTCCCCTTTATAAAGAGGGTGAATATCAGGCGTCCTCCTCGTGGCCGTTTGAGACTTACCTGAGATCTAGGTGTCATACCAACAGGCACGGTTGGGTTACCCACGTTTGTATTGATGAGAATCCCGTGATAAGGGGAACACGATCTCTGCTTTGACAAGGCGTGTCAAGGAAACCGCCTCGCGTTATGTGCAGATCTAGTTAAGAAAAATGTTCGAATAATGACCGGGCCGTGGCGTGATGTCATGCTGACAAAACGTGTCAGCAGATTAGATTTGTGGAAATATTATTCTCTCTACAGTGGTATGTGGAACCTATTTTGCAGGGTCGGACACTGTCCTTGTATTCAAACTCTTCCATGGTGTATTCAAAGGAGGAACCCGCCTTGCAATGCCGAAGACAACACTGCGCGCCGGACTCATCGCCATTGAAGCCTGGTTCAGGGGCTACTGAGGGAGTCCTGGATTAGGGGGTCTTCGGACAGCCGGACTATATCCTTTGGCCGGACTGTTGGACTATGAAGATACGAGATTGAAGACTTCGTCCCATGTCCGGATGGGACTCTACTTGGCGTGGAAGGCAAGCTAGGCAATACGGATATGTATATCCCCTCCTTTGTAACCGACCTTGTGTAACCCTAGCCCCCTCCGGTGTCTATATAAACCGGAGGGTTTTAGTCCGTAGGACAACAAACAATCATACCATAGGCTAGCTTCTAGGGTTTAGCCTCTTTTATCTCGTGGTAGATCAACTCTTGTAATACTCATATCATCAAGAACAATCAAGCAGGACGTAGGGTATTACCTCCATCAAGAGGGCCCGAACCTGGGTAAACATCGTGTCCCCTGCCTCCTGTTACCATCCGCCTTAGACGCACAGTTTGGGACCCCCTACCCGAGATCCGCCAGTTTTGACACCGACAATCACCATCTCCATATCTCAAAACAATTATCAAGTATCAAACTTCTCATAGTATCCAACAGACTCATAAGAAAAAAATATTAATCTTGAATGCCTAACATAATTAAGGCAACTTGCCATGCTATTTTGTAGGACTCTCAAAATAATCTAAGTGAAGCATGAGAGAATAATAGTTTCTATAAAACAAATCCACCGACGTGCTCTAAAAGATATAAGTGAAGCACTAGAGCAAAAACTATATAACTCAAAAGATATAAGTGAAGCACATAGAGTATTCTAACAATTTCTAAATCATGTGTGTCTCTCTCAAAAGGTGTGTACAGCAAGGATGATTTTGGAAAACTAACAAATAAAGACTCAAATAATACAAGACGCTCCAAGCTAAACACATATCATGTGGTAAATAAAAAATATAGCTCCAAGTAAAGTTACCGATGGAAGTAGACGAAAGAGGGGATGCCTTCCGGGGCATCCCCAAGCTTTGGCTTTTAGGTGTCCTTAGATTATCTTGGGGTGCCATGGGCATCCCCAAGCTTAGGCTGTTTCCACTCCTTGTTCCATAATCCATCAAATCTTTTACCCAAAACTTGAAAACTTCACAACAGAAAACTTAAAGTAGAAAATCTCGTGAGCTCCGTTAGTGAAAGAAAACAAAACACCACTTCAAGGTACTGTAATGAACTCATTCTTTATTTATATTGGTGTTAAACCTACTGTATTCCAACTTCTCTATGGTTTATAAACTATTTTACTAGCCATAGATTCATCAAAATAAGCAAACAACACACGAAAAACAGAATCTGTCAAAAACAGAACAGTCTGTAGTAATCTGTAGCTTACGCACGATCTGGAACCCCAAAATTCTAAAATAAATTTCTGGACGTGAGGAATTTATCTATTAATAATCTTCAAAAAGAATTAACTAAATAGCACTTTCCAAATAAAAATGGCAGGAGTTCTCGTGAGCGCTACAGTTTCTGTTTTTTACAGCAAGATTAAAAAGACTTCCCCCAAGTCTTCCCAACGGTTCTACTTGGTACAAACACTAATTAAACACAAAAAACACAAACAAAACAGCGGCGAGATAAATTATTTATCACTAAACAGGAGCAAAAATTAAGGAATAAAAATAAAATTTGGTTGCCTCCCAACAAGCGCTACCGTTTAACGCCCCTGGCTAAGCATATAAAGCAAGGATAGATCTAGGTATTGCCATCTTTAGTTGGTAATTATTTAATGAGACATCTATCACCTTTAGGAGTTTCTTTCCTTTTATCAATAATCAAACTTATAGGTACAAGATCGAAAAAATCATTAGTAGCAAATGGTTCCTTAATGATAGCAAAAATATTACGATGAATACTTATAGATTTGAGATCCGCAGTTTCTTTGCTAGAGGATTCACCCTTATTTTTAGGAACATACATAAGCTTGGCAATTTTAGTTGGAGGACTTGGAGTACTCCTTATGGAAGAAAAAGAGGTTCCCAAGTTGGTAATGATACCCTCAAGTTTATCGATTCTAGTGGAATCATGATTTATTCTTTCATTAACTATATGTTCCTTCTCTTTAATATTTTTCAAAGTTACTCCTACTTTAGATCCATATTGGGTAATTTGGTTGTGGATCTTTTTATCTAAATTTTCAATTAACTCAACGGTAGCAACATTATTTTCAATAATTTCAAGTTTTTGCATTACATGCTCCAAAGTTAACATAGTTCCATTAACCAAAAGAGGAGGTGAGCCAAATAAATCTATCATAGCATTATCGGAATCAAAAGTGTGTCTTCCCAAGAAGTTACCTCCGGTAATGGTATCAAGGACATATCTGTGCCAAGGAATAGCACCTACATAAAAATTGCAAAGAAGAATAGAACTAGATTCCTTCTTGGTAGATCTATTTTGAGCATTGCAAATTCTATACCAAGCGTCTTTTAGGTTTTCTCCTTCCCTTTGCTTAAAATTAAGAACTTCATTTTCGGGAGACAACGGAGAAGATAGGGGACTAGCCATAATGACAAGCAAGCAATCCTACACACAAGCAAATGAGAGACGGGCAAAAAGAGGCAAATAGAGAAAGAGAGGGAGGATGGAGAGAGAGGGCGAATAAAACGGCAAGGGTGAAGTGGGGGAGAGGAAAACGAGAGGCAAATGGCAAATAATGTAATGCGGGGGATAAGGGTTTGTGATGGGTACTTGGTGTGTTGACTTTTGCGCGAACCTCCTCCGAAACGGCGCCAGAAATCCTTCTTGCTACCTCTTGAGCACTTGCATTGGTTTTCCCTTGAAGAGGAAAGGGTGATGCAGCAAAGTAGCATAAGTATTTCCCTCAGTTTTTGAGAACCAAGGTATCAATCCAGTAGGAGGCCACGCACGAGTCCCTCGCACCTATACAAACAAATAAATCCTCGCAACCAACGCGATAAGGGGTTGTCAATCCCTACACGGTCACTTACGAGAGTGAGATCAGATAGATATGATAAGATAATTTTTTGGTATTTTTATGATAAAGATGCAAAGTAAAATAAAAGGCAATAAAACTAATTAAGTGTTGGAAGACTAATATGATGGAAGATAGACCCGGGGCCATAGGTTTCACTAGTGGCTTCTCTCAATAGCATAAGTATTCACGGTGGGTAAACAAATTACTGTTGAGCAATTGACAGAACTGAGCATAGTTATGAGAATATCTAGGTATGATCATGTATATAGGAATCACGTCCGCGACAAGTAGACCAACTCCTTCCTGCATCTACTACTATTACTCCACACATCGACCGCTATCCAGCATGCATCTAGAGTATTAAGTTCAAGAGAATAGATTAACGCTTTAAGCAAGATGACATGATGTAGAGGGATAAACTCATGCAATATGATGTAAACCCCATCTTGTTATCCTCGATGGCAACAATACAATACGTGCCTTGCTGCCCCTACTGTCACTGGGAAAGGACACCACAAGATTGAACCCAAAGATAAGAACTTCTCCTATTGCAAGAAAGATCAATCTAGTAGGCCAAACCAAACTGATAATTTGAAGAGACTTGCAAAGATAACCAATCATACATAAAAGAATTCAGAGAAGATTCAAATATTGTTCATAGATGAACTTGTTCATAAACCCACAATTCATCGGTCTCAACAAACACACCGCAAAAGAAGATTACATCGAATATATCTCCACAAGAGAGGGGGTGAACTTTGTATTGAGATCCAAAAAAGAGAGAAGAAGCCATCTAGCTAATAACTATGGACCCGAAGGTCTGAGGTAAACTACTCACACTTCATCGGAGAGGCTATGGTGTTGATGTAGAAGCCCTCCTTAATCGATGCCCCTCCGACGGAGCTCCGAAAAAGGCCCCAAGATGGGATCTCGTGGATACAGAAAGTTACGGCGGTGGAATTAGTGTTTTGGCTCCGTATCTGGTAGTTTGGTGTACGTAGGTATATATAGGAGGAAGCAGTACGTCGGTGGAGCAACATGGGGCCCATGAGGGTGGAGGGCGCGCCCAGGGGGGTAGGCACGCCCCCTACCTCGTGGCCTCCTGGTTGATGTCTTGATGTAGGGTCCAAGTCCTCTGGATCATGTTTGTTCCAAAAATCACGTTCCCAAAGGTTTCATTCTGTTTGGACTCTGTTTGATATTCTTTTTCTGCGAAACCCTAAAATAGGCATAAAAACAGTAATTCTGGGTTGGGCCTCCGGTTAATAGGTTAGTCCCAAAAATAATATAAAAGTGTATAATAAACACCAATAATGTCCAAAACAGAATATAATATAGCATTGAACAATCAAAAATTATAGATACGTTGGAGACGTATCAATTCCTCGTAGGGAAGAAATGATGATAACCTAGGAGAATCCTATCTACACACCCACGCGGCCAACGCCATCATCAACAGTGGGCCGCGGGAGGCCGGCGCCAACCCCATCCAGATCAGCGGCGGCGGCGGCCGGACATTGCAGCCCTGCTCTGAGCGTGGCGAGAGCTCGGGGGCACGTAGCTATTGTTGCTCGTCTCCGGTGTCTCGTAGAGCTCGGGGAACCGCTGGATTCCCAAGAGTCGCTGCTGCTGGAGCAGCCGCATGCGGGGCGCGCTCATCCTGGCGCTCCCCTTCGGGGTAACACTCCAAGCGGTGACCCTCCGTGTTGAAGACCTTGAAGAACAGCATGGAGGCGCCATCATACTCGAAGTGGATCGCGAGGGCACCCTCCGCACTGCAAACCCGCGCGACGTCGCCCCATCCGCGGGTCATGAAGATCTTATCGGTGGAGACTGCTTCAACCTCAGCCCCGGTCGTCGAAGCGTCGCAGTCGGCATGCTGCAACCAGAGCTCGAGAGGCCCCCTCGGCGGCATCACGTCGGAGAAGAAGCGCGGGAAGCGGATCCAGGAGCTTGGGGGCATAGCCGCCCACAGCACGAGCTCATGTGAGGAGTCCGCGACATGGACTCCAGGAGCGACGGCGCTCATCATCGCGGCGCGTCGACCTTGGCCGCGGTGCGCGCACCGACGCTCGTTGCTAATTCCTCCCAAGCCCCTGGCTTGGGCGTACAAGGGCAGCAGATACCCAGGAGGAGGCCGCTCACACCAAGGCCTCGTCACCACCTGCATCTCCGTTGTGTCACAATGGTGGACCGACCTCTTCTTCGGCGGGAGCAGCGCTGGCACGTCGAGGGGAACATTTCCCTTCTCCTCAGCCGAAAACCTACGGATCAGTGCAATTGAATTTGCTGCTAGTAGTGGAGCAGAGGAGGAAGAATCAGACGGAATGGGAAGAAGTGGGGGATGGGGGCTCCGCCCCCTTCCTCATTTATAGCAGGAGAAGGCCAACCAGCGCCCCCCACGATCACAAGTAATGATGGTTTTCCTTGCATGTCGCAGGGACTTGTCAAGTCGGGCAGTTGCCGAGGCAGCGTGGAGAAGCGGAGACGCCCACGTCCAATCAACCTCCACGCGTCAACCGAGGTCGCAGGCTTTTGGGGCCCGCGGAGCTCCGCGCTTGACCTTTAGCTTCGCCTTGAAGCCAAGCCCTAGCGCGCCTTGGGCCCGGGGGCTACTGTCGGCGTTCTGGGAACAGGGGTCCCCAGACTTGCCTGCCTGCGGCCCACGGCGTGGCTGGGCTGGCAGGTTTGTACGGCCCATCTTCATCGACAAGGCATTCAAGACCCTCGCGAGGGGCCAAGCCTCGTGAGGCGAACGACGCAAGACCTCCTCAGGAGCGGCCTCACCAGGCAGGCTCACGAGGGGCGGAGAGATCAAGGCAAGGCAAACCTCGCGAGATTCTCGTGACGTGAGCCATGATGATCAAGGCCAGGCGGGCGCCAACCCGCAGTGTCCTTGCTTCCTCTTTGGTGCCAAGGGGGCAAGCGTAGGCGCGGAGTACCGAGGCATCAAGCAAAGGTTTCCATATTGGTGCAACGAGACCAAGACCAGAAGGACGGCAAGACGGAGGTCACCATGGAGCCCAGGACGGCGTCACCACCAGAGCCTTTAGCAGGCGAAGACCGGTTTTGTCAGGATAAGTTGTACTAGTTGTCCCCTTTCAAATTGGCCGTTGTTGGCTCCCTTCCCGCTCAATATTTAGGGAGAGGAGCAGGGCCTATATAAGTAGAACTAGCCACCACTGTAGAGGGGATCGACCTTATCACGGATCGACCTCAACACAAGTCGAGAATGGATCCAAGATCATCTCACCCACACAATTTCACCAAGCACAAGAACACCTCAACCCACTACAAAAAATACACTTCCGTGATGATACGTGTTTGTCACAGTAGGTCGCTTTTTTTGTCATGCATGTACATCCATGACAAATTTATGATAGAATCAAGATAGTCATACATGTGCTGTCGTAGAAGTGTTCCATGACATTACCAAAATTATCATCACCGAAGTGTCCAGTTCCATGATGATAAATCGCGCGTCACAGAAGTGCTTTCGTCAAGGTGACCGACACGTGGCATCCACCGTAATGGAACGTTGTTAAGCTATCGGGTCGGGTTTTGGATTCGATAACCCGTTAATAGCCCCGACCAATGGGGATTTTCCATGTGTAAAATCATCATTGGCTAGAGGAAACACGTGTCGGCTCATCATCAGGACAGATGTCATCCACTCACTGGACAGAATGTGCCTATGATACGTCGACACGTGGCACGGCCCAACAAGTTTAAATGGACCGGCCCAACTAAAGGCCCACAAGATTTTGCGGACCATAATGGGCTGGCCCAGGTAAAGGCCCACAAGATTTCGCGGGCCATAATGGGCCGGCCCAGGTAAAGGCCCACAAGATTTTCGTGTGCCATAATAGGCCGGCCCATGTAAAGGCCCACAAAATTCTTGTGGATCATAATGGGCCGGCCCAGCTAAAGGCCCACGAGATTTCGCCGACATTAATGGGTTGGCCCAGCTGTAGGCCCACAAGATTTTGAGGACCCTAGTAGGCCGGCCCGTTAACTGGCTGCCATGTTTTGGGCCAAATGCTGGCCCATATTTGATCCGGTCTATTAATGGCATGTCACGCTCCGGGCCTAATAGTGGCCCATATGAGATCTGGTCCGTTAAAAGCCTACCACGTTCTGGCCCAAATTACGGCCCAGATCAGTGATACGTCTCCATCGTATCTATAATTTTTTATTGTTCCATGCCAATATTATTCAACTTTCATATACTTTTTGGCAACTTTTTATATTATTTTTGGGACTAACATATTGATCCAGTGCCCAGTGCCAGTTCCTGTCTGTTGCATGTTTTTGGTTTCGCAGAATATCCATATCAAACAGAGTCCAAACGGGATAAAAACGGAAGGAGCTTATTTTTGGAAAATATGGAAAATTCGGAAGGAAAATCAATGCGAACCAGTGCCCGAGGTGGTCACGAGGCAGGGGGCGCCCCCCCCCCCCTTAGGGCGCGCCCCTACCCTCGTGAGCCCACCGTAAGGCGGTTGACGCTCTTCTTTTGCCGCAAGAAAGCTAATATTCGGAAAAAAAATCACGACGAAGGTTTCAAGCCAATCAGAGTTACGGATCTCCATATATATATACGAAACGGTGAAACAGAGCCAGGAGAGAACGCAGAAACAGAGAGAAACAAAGAGATAGATCCAATCTCGGAGGGGCTCTCGCCCCTCCCACGCCATGGAGGCCAAGGACCAGAGGGGAACCCTTCTCCCATCTAGGGAGGAGGTCAAGGAAGAAGAAGACGAAGGGGCCCCCTCTCCCCTTCTCTTCCAGTGGCGCCGGAACGCCGCCGTGGCCATCATCATCACCGCAATCTTCACCAACAACTTCACCGCCATCATCACCAACTCTTCCCCCCTCTATGTAGTGGTGTAACCTCTCTCTTACTCGCTGTAATCTCTACTTAAACTTGGTGCTCAATGCTATATATTATTTCCCAATGATGTATGGCTATCCTATGATGTTTGAGTAGATCTGTTTTGTCCTAATGGCTATTTGATGATCGTGATTGGTTTGAGTTGTATGTTTTATTATTGGTGCTGTCCTATGGTGCTCTCTGTGTCGCGCAAGCGTGAGGGATTCCTGCTGTAGGGTTTGCAATATGCTTATGATTTGCTTATGGTGGGTGGCGTGAGTGATAGAATCACAGACCCGAGTAAGCAGGTTGTTTGCGTATGGGATAAAGGGGACTTGATACTTTAATGCTATGGTTGGGTTTTACCTTGATGAATCTTTAGTAGTTGCAGATGCTTGCTAGAGTTCCAATCATAAGTGCATATGATCCAAGTAGAGAAAGTATGTTAGCTTATGCCTCTCCCTCAAATAAAATTGCAATAATGATTACCGGTCTAGTTATCGATTGCCTAGGGATAAATAACCTTCTTGTTGACAAAAGCTCTTTACTAAAACTAATTTAGTTGTGACTTTATCTAAACAGCCCCTACTTTTTATTTACTTGCTCTTTATTATCTTGCATACCTATCCAAGAACACCTACAAAGTACTTCTAGTTTCATACTTGTTCTAGGTCAAACGAACATCAAGCGTGCGTAGAGTTGTATCGGTGGTCGATAGAACTTGAGGGAATATTTGTTCTGCCTTTAGCTCCTCGTTGGGTTCGACACTCTTACTTATCGAAAGAGGCTACAATTGATCCCCTATACATGTGGGTTATCAATCAGGTCCAGCCCTTTAAGAGGTTTTGGGCCTAATTATGGCCCATATCGGATTCGGCTCGTCAACTGGACACTATGCTTTTGGGCCCACTTGTTAAAGGCCCGCTTAGTAATTCAGCCTGATATTAGTTTTGGCCTGTTAAGGGCACGTTTAACATTTCGGCCCTATGTTAATTTCAGCCTATTAAAAGCCCGTCATATAGTTGGGCCTAACTACGGCCCGGTTTGCATCCGGCCTGCTCGCAGCCGATATCTGATTGGGCCAAACAAGGACCGAGACAATTTTTCGGCATGTTAAAAGCCCGTGATTTGAGTCGCACAATCATGGGTCGGGGTTCATTTCGGGCTGCTGCCGGCCCGTGAGCTGATCGGCACGTTTCAGGCCCAACCTACATCGTGATTGCATGACGGCCCGATTATGTACTGTAATTTTACAGTTTGGCCGGTTTACTGCGAAGACAGGATATATATACAGTAAAATAACTGCAACATCGTGAATAAGAAAAAACCTATACTACACAATAAAGAAATTACGGCATATTACATCCACTGGGCATCAAAGTTCGCCACTATGGTAATAAAGCACAAGCAGACAGCAGATTACATACACTGGGCATCAAAGATCGCCACCAGTGCAAATAAACACGCCGACAAAATAATATACAAAACCGACAGCACTTCAATAGAGTTCAAGAAAGGTTAGCCTTGTTGGGGAGCTGCAGCGCAAGCAGCTGAGCAAGATGATGAGACTGCGCTTGTTCAACACTTATATCTTCCTCACTCTGAAAGATACACAAGCAGACAGATGACAGGTTTTGCACATAAAAGTATCAGTGCTGACAATTCATCACATTTCTTACTGATGAATAAAGTGACACAGTTTAAATTTGCATTAACACAATATGGTATTGTTCAGGTCAAGACATGGCAGGAAATGACATTGTGAAGGAGTTGGCAGCTTCACGACACCACTAGATTATAGATCAAGAACTCATAAGTATCAATGGTTAGTGTGCTGTCAATTTATACCATTTCAGATTGGCAAATAAAGAGACGGTTTAAATAATAGTAGAATGATATGACATTGTTCATAGTTATGACATTGCAGAATATGACATTGTGTTGTAGTAGGTAGGTTCACCACATCACTGGATTACGGATGAAGAACAGAAGCATACATGCAGTGCAAAAGAAGATCACTTGCTCTGTATAGTTTAATTTACATGGTATGAAGAAGGAAGTAGGTTGTACAACTGAAAACTTAAATTGAGAAAGGACAAACTTTTGTTTATGAACTACATAATAAACTTTAAACAAGCAATTTGATGCAAACACCAAAAATAAACAGCTGTTGCAGTCATGCCTAACCAAATATATACAATAAATTTTGAAGGCTTGAGATGGACAAACTTACATTATTGGTGAAGACGGGCTCTATAAAGGCCTTGTCCATGCCGATGGGGGGGGCAATTCAAGAAGTTTACCACAGAATCTTCTTCAAAAGCATTGCCTTTATTCTACATTTTGTTAAGAGTAAATATAGATGTGATAATATACGAAAAAATGGAGAATATTTAAGATAAAATGAAGAGTGATGCTACATAACCAAGTAGCTATAAATGTAAGTGCGGCGATACAGGCAAAAGGTACATCCAAGAGCAATGCACAGCTAAACTTCTTCAGTACCAACCTTATGGTAAGAGTAAATATAGATATGATGTGTAGAAAATGGAGGGCAAAGGAAAATAAGCTGTAGAGTGATGGTACATGAACAACTACTTGTCATTATAAGTACACTGATAAAGGACATCATTTACTTACAAGAACAATGCAGAGCTAAAAAAACATCGGCATTGGATATATTCTACACTAATGTAACCATTCATACAGATCAGATAATTTGGAGAGAAAAATTGATAAGCAAGCTATCATGCATACTGCTGTCACATAATGAACCAGGTATGTATGCAAGTACAGTGATACAGGACAACAGGTACTCACAAGAGCAAAGCAGTGGGCCACATATTTGCGATATCCTGTCATTCTTGTCAAACCGGAATTCTTCTTCGAGCAGATTTCCTGCCAAAAAGATACGTAAGGCACATGCGGAAAAGTAGAAGCTCAAATTGTCATGTGATTTCATAGACAGTACCTCATCCTGGGGACGAGAGCAGTGCATAAAAAGGTTTTGCCATTCAATGTCTTCTAAATTTAGCATAGGAGACTTCACCGAAAATTCGTTTATAGACTTGCCATCAAAGTGTGATTTCCTCAGGTAACACCGATACTGCTGCAATGCTTCCTTGAAAAGCACAAGCAAGCTTTGCTCGTCATGACTTTCCAGATTGACCCTCGCCTAGTTACAACAATGTAATGTAAATCATTCATGTGTTCAATCAGCAGAAAACAGGAAAATAATAACCATGAATAATAGCACTTACACGTAAGTTGGACAGGAAGATGTGAAAATGGTGTTTGTCTTCACAATAATCTTCCCATGATGGGAATATATGCACGTAGTCCCTAACAACATTGAAAGAATTGTCTTTTAAACTGGGAATAAATGGAATGGGGTTCCAATCTACAGGAATTGGCCGTCTCTGCAGTTGGGATAGGTCTTCAGCCAGTGGACTTGCTGTACTTTTTGCTGGAGTGGGATTTTTCTATGGTACAGCTAGTGCTATGGCAAATGAAATCGGTATAACTTTTGCTGGAGTGCAGGTCCTGTGTGGTGGGGCTAGTGGTGTGGCCAGTGAAGTATGGGTACAGTCTGCTGGAGTCGGTCCTATGTTTTGTGTCACTGGTTGTACAGCCAATATAAGTGGGGTGCTATCTGATTTCTCCGGCACCACCACGTTTTCCAAGGACTTTGCTGGTGCTTCTTCAGGTTTGGCAATCACCCTCTTCCTTTTTGATGTCTGATGCACAAGAACAACATTTGAGTGAAAAAACATGGTATGATGACAGATGGAATATGTATTGATAATGGATGGGCATGGCATCTTGACATATATGATGAGTAAACTAAGCAGATGGCGGTGCAACAAAGTAGAAGAAATGCAAGACAACATATGCAAGATACCCGCAATCAATAAAACATTGCAAAATTAGAACATGCACCTTGATGGGTGAACAGGACAGGCCATCTGTCTTTGACTCCTCGAGGTTAGAATAGTCATTAGGATGATATTCTGAACAAGAATCAACAGGTGGGGAGCATATGAGTTTCGTTGCATCCAGAATGGCACTCAATCCCTTGGTGCCAATTTTGTAAGTCATTGCAGTGTTTAGCTTCAAGAGTGGACTGCTGCTAGTGCGACACAAAGCAGCTACATAGATCATAGTGTAGATATAACAGGAAAACCCTAAGCATCAGAGTAAAATCAGCAAAGTGGAACTTGCTGGAATATATGTGCTAGTATTGCCGGTACGGCTAGAAAGGCTTCGGATACCAGCTCTCTTCAAGTGAAGGTGCGGTACTGTTAATATCAATGTAACTCTCAAAGGCGACACAGCTCCCCGCATTTCCTTGCTATTCTTATAGGATTCAAGTGGGCAGGCCACTACAAATCCTGTTCCTATATTTACAAGATCCTACGAATCAAAGAGGCTCAAAGTGTCCATCACAACCGACCGTATAGACCTCTACACTGCAAATGTCCCTGTTCATCTTCAGTACAAGGAACATACTTTACTACTATCATACTCCCTCCGTTCCAAAATATAAGTCTTCATAGAGATTTCCACTATGGATCACATACAGATGTATCCAGGTACATTTTAGAGTGTAGATTCACTCATTTTGCTCCATATGTAGTCCATGGTGGAATCTATACAAAGACTTGTATTTAGGAACGGAGAGAGTACATATTAAAGAAGAACGGAAGAGGAACATGGTAAAGAAGAGCAAGCAGATTTTGGATAATAAAATGTTGGTTGCGCAGTGCCCACACATGATGAACCAGAGCGCATTAAGAATGCAACTCCTAGCTATCTCTCGACCATTTCAAGCGGTTGGATGAAGATCCTACGTCTCCTAACCCTTCTTCTTCCTCGTCTTTGATTCTTCCCATACAGAATACCGCACGGGCCGCCGGCCGGACCACCGGCCCCCACCGCCTGTGTTCCTCCGCCACCCCCACCCCCACTCGCGTTGAGTTTTCTTTGTTCGGCGAGGCCCCACAACCACTCGAGCCCCTTCGATCACACCGGCGAACTCCGGCGAGCTCTGAAAAATCGACTAACCCAATTTTGAAATTTAGTCTACTGTGATTTAACTAGTGTGGAATATAAAAGGGGAAAACCATAAGCATTGCGAGTATGGTCTTGAGCGTGCCATGGCGGATCTGAAGGTGCAAACCGGAAAAACGCAACTTCGCAACCAAGACAAGAAATCAGAGTAAAGCAGTGGCGATCTATTTTCCTGCTGCGATAAATAAGTTGAGTAGATACGAAAGAGTACCACCTCTGGTGCCGCGCCGTGTACGCATCTGCTGAGAATTTGATGGTGCTGCGATAGCGATGGCTGTCGGCGGCGTGGAAGCAGATCTAGGAGGGTAGACGGTGGCGGCAGGGCGTGGTGGACGAGACGGTCGTAGGAGCGGCGCCGGCAAGGTGGACGACGGCGGGGATGAAGCGAGAGGACGGGATGCCGTGGATGAGAGAGGTCGATCTCTTGTAATGGACGGCGGCGTTGAGGTATCAGCTCCGGCATGGTGGAAGAGGATGGCGGTGGATGGGGTGGCGGACGGCGGCGGACGGAGGAGGGTGGGGTGGAGAGGGTGTTTTGGCGCCCACGGAGTACGAATGGGGAAAAGGGAGGTAGAGTGGAAGGGGGAACCATGTATTCAGGGCGCACTTGTCTCAAATGCGAGCAAATTTACAAACTTAGCCCCCGTTTCAATTTTTTACTACATCACAGCAACACTAGTCGGTTGGGGATAGGACGGCAATCTCGCATACACCGAATATTTGCCGACGAGAGTTTGTTTTTGGCGCCCACCGTGTATGAATATGAATCGGGGAGGGAGTTGATTTCGGCCGAGGACACACTGTGTTTTGGCGCCCACCGTGTATGAATCCGGGTGAGAGGCGGTTACGTCACGTTTGGGTGAAATTACAAACCTACCCCTATCGAAACCTATAGAAATCCAGCATATAGGCTTTGCGTGGCAGGGATAGGCAGCACTGATTTCCATCTCGCAGATTTTGGTTCCGGGCGGTTACTGCGACTTTCCCCGCTTCGTTCAAATTTTGTAGAGTGCACGTTTACCGTGCCAACTCAATTCGAATCCCGTTTTTATTCTATTTTTTTCGGGCGGGATCCATTTTCAATTGGAATTACATTCTATATACATCATTTTTTATATATACTTTCAAAAGCACAACACCATTTATACATAAATATGGTTTACAAATGGCATGATCTCAGATTCATAAGGTTGTATCCATCAATTTAGATTTTCAAATATTTGTAACCACTTTATGTTGAAATCCAATGTATGCATTCCTCGCTAACTGTCTCCAATTAATGTGTGTTTCATGCGGGTTTTTTTTACTTCTCAAACATGTATAATGTGTTTCACACACACAACATATAGTGTAATCCGGTTTAGACATTAATTGCATATAAACCATGCATTGTTTGTAATTGAAGAATCTATGGATCACCAATATTGATAAACTATATAACATTACACGTGTGCCCAAATTCAAATGAATATGCATGTTTGATACACCAATTTGCATTATGATATTATCGATGTCGTGATCTCCAGTTTAAATATTTGAATCCCCTTTAATCTAGATATTCGTCTCATATAGCTATCACTCATGCTTATATAGTACTATCTCTCTTGACCTATACGCGTTCATCGTCTCTCAGGTATTTCTCGTGCTACCTGTATGTTGACAATGATCTTTTATCTTTGTAACACACTGACGGTACTCACTCCCTCGACCTTCATCACTCTATCTCTCTCTAAGTATATCTCGCTCCCTGCTATGTGTCTCTAACTATGATTCTCCATGTGGAATCTCTTTCTCTCACACAAACACAAAACTTTGTCTCCCGGGGTCTCATTTCTCTCTACTATTCCCATGTGTGCCACTCGCACACCCCTCATACAGAGATGTCTTTCGCTCCTTAGATATGAGAACCTACGACTCTTCCTCATCAATATCTCTTTCTCACACACAAACACAAACTCTGTCTCCCAGGGTCTCATGTTTCTCCATTGTTCTCTTGTATGTCGCTCACACACACCCTCTCTCCCTAGAGATATCTTGTGTTCCCTTGTATGTCTCTCTAGCTATCACTCTCGTTGTGAAATATCTTTCTCTCTTGCAGACACAAAACTCCGTCTCTCTGGATCTCATTTCTCTCTGATATCTGTTTGTATGTGACTCACACGCACCCTCTCTCTATCTCTCTCACACCCACACACATAACCCAGCCTTCTGATCCACTCGACTCCTATCTCTAACGCACACTAGCTAGCATCTTTATCTTTCTATTTATCTGTTTCTCCATCAACCTTATTTCTCGCCCTCACTCTTGATTCCTATCACGCACACTAAATATGTTTCTCTCTACATGCAGTCAAGTGCCCTCTCACACACATATATAACTTCACACTTTGAACCACCCGACGGTCATCTCCAACACCCAAACTAGCGGATGTCCCTCTAGCTAGCATCTCCATCTCTGTATCTATCTGTAGTTTCTCCGTCAACATTTCTTTCTCGCACAGAGTCTTGCTTCCTATCACCCACACTATATATGTCTCTCCATACATATGCATTTATAATTTGGTCTCTTTTGCGCAATCGTTGCGCCTCACTCCCTCTGCTCGCCATAGATGCATGCTCCATCCCATGCCACTATCTCTTAAAGACAAGAACACATGCTCAATTGTCGGGACTTCTTCCATGCATTCTCACATGCATGCATATTGTCATACCGATCCGTCTCTCCCATGTCGTTGATCTTATGACTTATGTCTTCTTTCTTTTATCTCGATCATGCGCGCGCGCACACACACATCCCACGTATACATGTATACCTCTCACACATGCACGTTCAAGGTCTCTATGTCTCCATACATAGTTAATTACCCTCAATCCTAACGCCACATTGAATCGTTCTCCTCTTTTGTGCACATAACTTCCGCCTAGATGGGTAAAACACACACTTACACTTAACAATCTCCTTCTAGCTACCCCCCACCCCCACCTCTCACTCTTCACCTATATCCCCGAAACCAATAAGACCATCCCTTAGTTTAGTTCCCACCTACATGCACCATCGATATATAGTAGTCTTCCTCGGTGTCTCTCGAACAAACACGTTCTCTCGAAGTCGACTCCTCTCATGCATATAGGTCCTAATGCGTTTTTTGAGGCTAACTTTGACCAAACGTTACAGCAATACTATATGACATGCAACTTACACAAAGCATACCTTCAATTTTGTATGTCAAAGGAGCTTCCAGTAATATAATTTGCATAGTATACATCTCATGTGCTATTAATCTTGTCAATAGTCAAAGGCTGTCTTGAAGAACACATTAGGCCCTATATAGATGGAAGGAGGGAGTAGGTCCCATGCAAAAAATGAGAATAAAATTCAAACATCTGGGCATCGTGGCTTGGTCGATAACATTGAGAAACTTGGTTTTAAAATCATGAAACTTGGCATGGTGTCATGTCATGGTAGTACCATGACATGGTAAAAAATTGGCCGAATAGGAACAAATTTTGGTATAAGCTTCTTGCAAATCGGAGCTTCTCTCAAGAAGGCTCGTGGTTCTGGGAGGGACCGTGTCACCTTTGTGTGCATAATTCAAATTTGAAATACAAGCACATGTTCCAGTGCACCAAAGTTGGTTGAAAAATCACATGTGTGTCCTCGGGTAAATTTCTAGGTTCCATGCAAGAAATGGGAATGAAATTCAAAATTCTGGGTGTCGTGGCTGGGTTGGAAACATTGAGAAACTTAGTTTTTTAATTCCTGTAAATCCAAAACACACATGAAAATAATGAAACTTGGATTGGTGCCATGACATGGCACCAACATGCTGTGGTAAATTTGCAGTCCGATTTGCGAAGGCGCACACATTAACAATCAACAAAGTCATTTTGGAAGAAGTGCTGTCACGTTACAATCAGAAACACAAGTATTATTGAAACCGTGGGCGTTCTACTTACTAGTACCATTTACGTGCCGCCACGCGTCCCCTTTTTTATTAGCTAGGAGGCGACGTGCAGGGTAGCTATTTGAGTACGAGAGGCGTGCAATCAGACCCCTGCGCGTGCTTATCGGGAGGAGAGCCCTTTGACCTCCATCTGCTGTCCATTTCTCTCCCAAGGTCTCCATTAATGGCGCCCGAGCCTCTGTTTAATGGCGTGGCTATGTCTCACTCGACTGAGATTTAAGAGAGAAAAAAGAAAATCTGAAAGCACGGATCTTGATGTAAGATCCGACGGACCTATATAGCATCTACAGCGACTTATAGCAAGACTGATGAATATATAAGGACGATTAATTTTTTTTTGATCAAAGAAGGGCTTGACCCTTCCGATTTTCATTACTGAAAACCACCACAATTCACAAGAAGTTCAGCACAACTCCAGCCTAACACGAAGGACTAAAAGCTACCAGATTGAAATCGCAACATCCCAAGAGGCCAACAAAGGCCAAACATCCGCGCTAGAACCCAACATTTCACAACCGACGACACAATCCACATCCTAAACCGATTATTACATCAAAAGAAACCAGGAAACTAGTCTCCGTGCCGAGTGACAATGAGCTCTTTCGTGTCCTCAAGACACTGCTTGAGAACATCCACGGATTCCTCCACCAGCCTTTGGCGCTCGTTGCGGAGCATGTCATTCTCGTCCATAAGTTTCTTCAGCAAGGCACTAGTCTCCTCCTGCAGGTCTGCACTTCGGACGATCTTCTCCCTTAGCAGGTCGCGCTCGGCCCGGAGCCTCTCATTGCCCTCCCTTAGTTGCCGGATGACGCCGGTAGCCTGTTCAACCGAGGCTATCATGTCGTCCTGCAACCTTGCCGAGCGGGAGATCTGATCCGTCTGGCTATGGACGATCGCATGCATGCGCCTGTAACAGTCATCGTGTGCCCGCGAGAAATTTTCCTAGGCCGCCGCGGCGCGGCGAGACATCTCTACTGCATTCGTGGCGCGGCGGGACATCTCTGCTGCTTCCGCGGCGCGGCCGGACTAGCCTGCTGCATCGATAGCGCGGCGGGACCTCCGTGCTGCTTCAGCGGCATGGCGGGACCTCTGTGCTGCTACTTCCGCGCGGCGGGACATGTCAGCTGCTCTCGCAGTGAGGCGGGACATCTCTCATGCTTCCGCTTCCATGATCACCTCTCCCTGGTGGCAATCTCTCGAAACAGAACTCACGCTGGCCATGGCAAATGCAAGGGAAGGATGCTGAATGGCTTGTTTGTTTTTGTGGATGAGGAGTTGAGGAGGAATGTGCAGTCATCTTGGCATACTAGTATTTATAACCGAGTACTAATACGCTCCTAACTGGGAAACCGTTTAGGTTGTGATCGGTGTGAACAGGTTTGCAATTCAATATAGCGTGGAGTAATTTGGAATGTGACGAGATGCAAGATCAAAATTTATTGACGGTTCTAGTTTCGAAGTGCGGCACTATTCCCGGATGGAGTACTTCTTTTTCTACTCCCTCCTTTCCGGTTTTATAGGGCTTATCTCAAAATTTTAGTTTTTCCATTTTATAAGGCTCAATTTTGTTGTCCCCAACACATGTTCATATTCCAAGGTGCATTAAATCATTGCATGCAAAAATTGACCAATGCATGTACTTTATGCATGCATGCATTGCAATTAATGCATTAAACCTATCTCTCGGGACTTCTCGCACGCACCATCGTGCCACCCACAAAAACTTGTACTCTGAGTTTAGTAGTACGTTGTACAGGAAGAGAAGAGGTGCACGCACGCACTCGTCCTCTCACACACGCGTCTATTTTTTCTCGAAAAGAAGGATGATGACCCCCGGCCTCTGCATCTGGGAGTCACACACGCAAATTATTGAAATATATCGAGTAAAGTGCTTTGATGTGTCGCATCAACTCGTACATCAACGAAAAGATTGATTATCCTCTCCCTCGCGGACTTAACTGCACATGTCTTTGGCTGTATGATAGGTTGGCCACACACCTGTAGGGCCCACCTATGATACACGCAAGGCAGGAGCGTCCCTCCCTCGCCCATGAGCGTGGTGGCTGGCAAGACTAGGAGAAGCTTTCGCTACACGCTCTCCCTCCTGCACGCGGTGGACATGCAGCAGTTCAATCAGTGTCAGATGGCCAGAAGCGTACTGTAGTACTCCTCCAGTGCAGTAGTATTCCATCATTGTTCGACTTCCCGAAGAGGCGAAGAGCCAAGCACAGCCCGGACGCTCGTGTGGCAGTTTCATGTGTATAGTAGTCTAGGATAGCGTGTACCATGCCTGTAAGCTTAAAATCGTTGGGGTTGGCTCCATGCTATGTGGCCGTCTCAAATTTAAAAAAAAATAGTCTTCTGGCCCTACCCGAAAACTGTCGCGCGTACTGCCCGGTAAAAGCCCCGCCCTCAACTTTTAACTATGCGAAAAGATTTCAAGCTTGTTCGTTCTATATAAATACAGTACTTACTGTATGTTTATTCACCTGTGGGGTTGTTCAATGAATGGAGGGGCGGGGAGCACAAGTGAACAATACTGTAGTACTACTAGTAGTAAGTAGGAGTCGTACAGTAGTCACCTTAAATAGAGAGTTTCTTTTCTTTAATGCCACGTACACAAATTGAAACGCTTGTTGTGGAGAGAAAAAAGATAATCACTCCACTATATATGGACGCAGGGGCCTGAGCGCTTGCTTTACTAGGGTTGCTCTCTTCATTCTCTCATCCTCTCCAGATATAAACAAGACACGACATTTTCTCTCTGCTCACCGCTGGTCACAGATCCGGTCGGATCCCTTTGGCCGGTGTGTGTAGAGGACTAAAAGGTGCATCGTTCACGCGGTCATCGCCACCGAGGGAGGAAACCCACAGCTGCCGGAGGGGCCCGATCCTCTGCCCATGCCATTCTCTCCGACACATGGCCGGCTCGGGAGGTCCTTCGACCCTTCTTCCTCCATGTCGTATTGTCCGCAGATCCGACCTGCCGACGCCGACATCTCGGAGACCCTCGGGTATAAGTTCTTCGAAAGCGGCCTTGCTCTACTGCCCCAGCTCCCCACGTGTCTGCATGTGCATCTTTTTCTACTCCCATCATCTCTTCCAAAGCCACCTAAATTTTTAGTATTATTAGAGGTAAAGCTACTTCATTCATTCGAATCTAGGGCTTTGTTCAAACAACGGAGAAAGGGGGGAAAGTTGTGGCATGAATCTAGGACTTGATTCAAAGAGGAAATAATATGGTGAAAGTAGTAGAGACCGGATACCCAACCAGTCTCTTGGTTGAAAAAGGAAATAATGGGAAAACGCAGTACAAACTGGATAAGGAACAGATGTATTATTGGTTGAAAAAAGGATAGAAAGTGGCGGCTGGTGGACAAGTCAACGGAGTATGTCCAGGATTAGATTTGCTGCCATCACATAGTAAAAGGTCTCCAGGATTAGATTTGCTGCCCTCACATAGTAAAAGGTCTCAGGATTAGATTTGCTTCCCTCACATAGTAAAAGGTCTCCAGGATTAGATTTGCTGCCCTCACATAGTAAAAGGTCTCCAGGATTAGATTTGTTGCCCTCACATAGTACAATGGCACTCCTGCTGTTTTCCCCATTATGATAAGTAAGTTGCTCCTTTACGCTGCTGAGTGTCCTGGTGTCCCCACGGTCCCATGCCCTTAAACCAACTCTTTAGCTGCTGTTGATTTACTGTGTCTGGTAAACAAGCAATGCCACCATTAAAGTAATCCCATATTTGAGGAATCTCATTGTTGATTGTAATGCTTCCGGTAACATGAAGCATCCCTGACATTTTAAAATTTCTATTATCCTTGCGTGATTGCCCTGAACATAATTAAGATGCTTCTTTTCATTTTGTATATGTTTCGTATATTCTTATTGACCAGCAACTGTTTACTTTCTATCTTTTTGTGCAGATAGGGATATCCATTTCACCTTGTTGCTATTGTGACCTTTTGGTGAACTGCAGAAAACACTTTTTTGGAATGAGTGTCTTGTGCAGTTCAACTAAAATGTCACGTGGGCAACATCTCTCAATTTTGGTGGAGCTGCACAAAATGGTGATTGGAGTTTCCAAAATCTCAGTCAAGTTCTGCTGGTAATCTCCTGCAACATTTTATTAGCCTTTGCAAGATGGAGCCGTCACTGTCACCACAATGGCACTTTATTTTAGTGGAACTGCACAAAAGGATAAGAAAATTATAGTTGCACCTTACATGAGCCGGACAGCCAACCTTAATGTTCCTCAATTTTAGTGCAACTACTAAAGAAGAACCTACCAGCTCACAAGAGCAAGTACTTCTTGCTAGCTGAATGATGCAATCTTTGCTTCATTTCAGGTGAACTGCAGAAAAAGGCGCATGAATTGAATCATGGAACTCCAGGCAGACCTCATCCAAGTAGAGCTGGAGGTTGAGTTCAAGGAGGCCGCTATTAAAGCGAAATCATGCTCTCTTGTCTCCTTGTTTGTGCTGTGCAAACATGATGTGCAAATAGGAACACTCAACTACAGATGTTGTGACGGTCAAGAGCATTCGCCAAGTTCTTCGATTGTATGACATGGCTAGCCAAAATGGATTTAATCCCGATATTCACTTTATCAAAAGGCTCTAATGGGTTGGTTCTGAATCTTGCAAGCTGGGAATTAGTGAGATGTGTAGGCATCTTTGTTGTACTTATTATTTGGATCTTTGTTGGTTCTGAATCTTGCAAGCTGGGAATCAATGAGATGTGTAGGCATCTTTGTTGTACTTATTATTTGGATCTTATTTGTTGGTTCTGAATCTTGCAAGCTGGGAAACGCTCCATGATGATGCAGAGGACAACAACCATAACAAACAGTTCAAACTCGGTAGTATTATCTTTTGTGGAAGTGCGACAAATGTGATGATCGTGTGCGTCCTGAGAATAATAATTCTAATTGTTGTGCATGTTGATCCTGTGGCACTGATAGAACGAGCGAATGCATTGCTTGTTTTAAGTACAAATTTCTATTAAAGCTAATTAAATTTACGTAAAGTGACCACTAACTCCTGTTATTACAGTACCAATACAGACCCGCTCGTGAACCGACGTGTGGCCGAGGGTGCATCTTCTGCCGGGCGTGCAGCGGACGAGGGAGGGGTAGTAACTGTTGTCGCCTGTACACACTCAGCTTACTGTTGAATCCAGTTCCCCAAGAGCTGAAAAACGAACTACTGCTGCCGCCTACACACTCGTTCACTCAAAGAGACTCCAATGGCGATCCGAGGGGTGAGCCTGCTGGATATGGACTTCAGCAAGGAGTTCCCCTTTGAGTTCGCTGTTCAGTCCTATGGCTGCACCAAGTTGAATGTGATGTACGCCAACGATACGGACTCGGTGAAGCTCTGCCTCGCCTCAGTCCTATGGCTGCACCAGGTTCTGGAGCATTCGCCCGTTTCATCGGCAGCGCCGACTGCACCTTCGCTACGGTGGAGAGAAGTAAGAACGCGACGATTCGGCCATCTGGTGCAACAAGCTTGTCGACATCCAGAAGCAATACAAGATCATCAGCAACGGGCAGGAGAAGGACTCCGTGGTTGACCTCACTGAGACCATCATCGACCCCTGATACGCCAACATGAAAGAAGACGACCTAAACACGTGGGAGGTACCTCTGAATCTAGCCTACATAACCTACGCAGTGAAGGGCGCATATGCATGCTAGGACATGTACATGCATATCTTGGACATGAGGGCGTGTCTGCTTCCCGTAACCGACGAGTACATGTACAGCCGCAGCGTCATGATCAAGCGTGCCAGGAAGGTCTAGATGTTGTACTTTATCTGTTTATAAGCACCTTTATCATGTGAGTGTTTCATGCATTAGCCTATGTGTCGTAATTATCTGTTTTGTCCAAATATTTCTTTTAAGAACCCATTAACCTGATTGCTTTTTTTAGTGGCTATTTGCTTATGTATGTAAACTAGTTCACTTGTCCGTAAAAAAACTAGTTCACTCGGCTGCCGTGCTTTGAATCTCCTTCCTCCCAACATATTCCCCTCCTCAGGTGGACCCAGCAGGTCTCTGATTTTTCTCCCACTTTCTTTTTCGATGTAAACTGAGTTTTCTCCCAGTACTTTCCCCTAGAACCAACTCAACTGTCCCACGTCTAGCCTAAAAAATAATAATACCCCACGTACTATTAACTCATCAAATTAAAATGATATTTTATTTCGTAAGTTGAAAGTTCTTACAAAATAATAATAATAATTGTTTATATATAACTTGGCAAGTTAACTCCTAGTGATTGCGTACATAAGCTTGCAAAGATTTTACTGACGTGCAATCATGTGTTTATGTTTTTATAACATTTCTCTGTCTAGCCCAACATGATATTTTCACCCAGCCTAGCAAATCCGCGGCTTTCGAGAAAAATGCAAATGGGATTTAAAAGGGCTGCATAGATGCTACATCATTGTTTCACCCAGCCCACCAAATGGACTAAAAAAAACAAATGGACTGACAGCTTGGTCCACGGTCACAGCCCAGTTTTTTTGTGATTTGCCAAGTAAGTCGCTTTGTCAGGCATGTTGGGCTGCAAATCTGAAAGTGCAACTATCCCTAGGTGGTTTTGGTAATTCATAACAACATATAGCTCATTGAGCTAATTCTATTCCAAGATGATTATTTCAGGAAAGCTCAATGATTGGCATGGCATGGATGTGAAAGTGGAATCCTCAAAATGCTAAGGACAAAGGATTGGCTCAAGCTCAAAAGCTCAAGACTCTTCATTTTATATTTTAGTGATCCAAGATCACATTGAGTCTTTAGGAAAAGCCAATACTATTAAGGAGGGATGAGGTGTTGCTTAATGAGCCTCTTGCTTCATGTGCTTAGTGATATGCTCCAAAACCCTCAACTACTTTTCCATATCCACACATGACCTAAACCCTAAGCCAAACTCGGTCCTACCGATTCTTCCTATCCGGTGCCATCGAGTTTCACTTGTCATTAGCCACTGCCAAACCCTAGCAATTCGGTTCTACCGATAAGGATCTCGGTCTCACCGAGATGGGGTTGCAAACTCTCTATTTCCCTTTCGTAACTTTTCGGTCCCACCGAAAGAGCGAATCAGTCCCACCGAGATTGCAATGTAAACTCAGTGTTTCCCCTTTGTAACTTTTCAGTCTCACCGAATTCCACTCGGTCTCACCGAAAGAGAAAATTGGTCCCACCGAGTTTGCCTGACCAACTCTCTGGTTAGCTAATTACCAAATTCGGTCTCACCGAGTTTGTGTAATCGGTCTCACCGAGATTACGTTATGCCCAAACCCTAACCGAATCGGTCCTACCGAGTTGCATGTCAGTCCCACCGAAATTCCTAACGGTCACTAGGTTTACTATTTCGGTCAGACCGAGTTTTCTGATTCGGTCCCACCGAGATTGGTAAATTGTGTGTAACGGTTGGATTTTGTGTGGAGGCTATATATACCCCTCCACCTCCTTCTCATTCAATGAGAGAGCCATCAAAACACACACATCATTCCAACTCATATGTTCTGAGAGAGAACCACCTACTCATGTGTTGAGACCAAGACATTCCATTCCTACCATATGAATCTTGATCTCTAGCATTCCCAAGTTGCTTTCCACTCAAATCTTCTTTCCACCAAATCCAAATCCTATGAGAGAGAGTTGAGTGTTGGGGAGACTATCATTTGAAGCACAAGAGCAAGGAGTTCATTACCTACACACCATTTGTTACTTCTTGGAGAGTGGTGTCTCCTAGATTGGCTAGGTGTCACTTGGGAGCCTCCGACCAGATTGTGGAGTTGAACCAAGGAGTTTGTAAGGGCAAGGATATCGCCTACTTCGTGAAGATCTACCGCTAGTGAGGCAAGTCCTGTGTGGGCAATGGCCATGGTGGGATAGACAAGGTTGCTTCTTCGTGGACCCTTTGTGGGTGGTTGCTTCTTCGTGGACCCTTCGTGGGTGGAGCCCTGTGTGGACTCGCGCAACCGTTGCCCTTGGGTGGAGCCTTGTGTGGACTCGCGCAACCGTTACCCTTCATGGGTTGAAGTCTCCATCAACGTGGATGTAGGATAGCACCACCTATCCGAACCACGGGAAAAACATCCGTGTCTCCAATAGCGTTTGAATTCTCCAAACCCTTCCCTTTACATTCTCGCAAGTTGCATGCTTTACTTTCCGCTGCCTATAAACTCTTTGCATGCTTGCTTGAATTATGTTATGATTGCTTGACTTGTCCTAAATTAGCTAAAATCTGCCAAGAACTAAAATTGGGAAAAGGTTAAGTTTTATTTGGTCAAGTAGTCTAATCACCCCCCTCTAGACATACTTTCGATCCTACAAGTGGTATCAGAGCTTTGGTCTCCATTTGCTTGATCTCCATAGCTTTTGGTGGTCATAGCCTTGGTTTCACAACCTAGGAGAGTATGGCGTCTAGCGAGGGAAATTATCACCGTAGAGGTCCTTACTTTGATGGTACTAATTTTACTAGTTGGAAGCATAAAATGAAAATGCATATTCTTGGACATAACCCCGCTGTTTGTGCTATTGTGTGTGTTGGTTTGCAAGGTGACTTCTTTGACGGGAGAGAACCAAACCGTGAAGCTACCGCGGATGAGTTGAAGATGTTGCAATACAATGCTCAAGCTTGTGATATTCTCTTCAACGGATTGTGCCCCGAAGAATTCAACAAAATCAGCCGCCTTGAGAATGCAAAGGAAATTTGGGACACCTTGATTGATATGCACGAAGGTATCGACTCCGTCAAGGAATCCAAGTTGGATGTGCTTCAAAGCCAACTTGACAAGTTCAAGATGAAGGATGGTGAAGGTGTCGCTGAAATGTACTCTAAGCTTGCTCTCATCACAAATGAGATTGCCGGCTTAGGAAGTGAAGAGATGACCAATAGATTCATCATCAAGAAGATCCTAAGAGCCTTGGATGGAAAATATGATACCGTGTGCACATTGATCCAAATGATGCCCAATTACAAAGATCTCAAGCCAACGGAGGTGATTGGAAGAATTGTTGCTCATGAGATGTCACTTAAGGATAAAGAGGAACTTCACAACAAATCAAGTGGTGCCTATAAAGCCTCATGAGAAGCCCCTACATCATCAAGTGAGAAACAAGACTTCAATGAAGAATTGAGCTTAATGGTGAAGAACTTCAACAAGTTCTACAAGAGTAGAAGCAAAGATAGAAGCTCCAAGTCAAGGTCCTACAATGACAAAAGATCTTCTAGTCGAGAGCGAAACTGTTACAATTGTGGAAGACCCGGACACTATTCCAATGAGTGTACGGCTCCCTACAAGAGAAGAGAAGATTCTCCAAAAAGAAGAAGCAAAGGATCACCACCAAGAGAGAGAAGGAGTAAAGATGATCGTTATGAACGAAGATACTCACGGAGAAGCAAGGATTCGGAAAGGAAGGAAAAATCATCAAGGAGCTACACAAGACGAAGACATCAAGCTCATGTTGGTGAATGGGTATCCGGCTCCGACTCCGACAGCCACTCCGAGAGAAGTTATCACTCCGACTCCGAAGATACTCAAGATGAAGGTGTTGCCGGTCTAGCACTTGTGTCAACCAACTCCTACGACATATTTGACTCACCAAATGAAGGAATTGGAAGATGCTTCATGGCCAAAGGTCCTAAGGTAACACACCCCGAGTATGTTGATTTCAATAGTGATGAAGATGACTTGTTAGGTGATGATTTGCTTGGTGACAACTCTAGTGATGAATACTATGATGAAAGACCAATTAATCATGCTAAAACGAGTGACAATGATAAGGAGAAGATTGAGGCTCTAACTAAAGAACTAAAAACTCTTAAATTAGCTCGTGACACTATCTTCGAAGATCATCGAGAACTTTTAAGAGCTCATGAGAAACTACGCTTTGAAAAGCTCAATCTTGAGCAAGAGCATGAGTTCTTAAAGGCAATCAATGATGATCTCCGCAAGAAAAGTTCTTCTTACATTGCCAAGCGTTTACTCTTATCCACTTACATGCCTCAAGTCAAGTCTAACAAGAAAGATTCTTCCTCTAGTAGTAACAATGATCATGCTAAATCCAATATTGTTGCTTCTAGTAGTTCTCTTGATTCCACTAATGATTCTCCTAGCCAAGTTACACTTGAGCAAGAAAATAGCTTATTGAAGGGAATTATAGAGAAAGGAGTGTACAAAAGCCTTGCCGGGAGTAAGCAATTCAAGGAAATTGTGCGCAAGCAAGGAATGCACCGGAAGAATCAAGGTGTTGGTTTTGAAGGAAAGTTCAATGCCAATGGAGTTGAATGGGAAGAAGATCAATACCCCAAGACAAAGTTTGTCCCTCAACAAGAGAAGTATACTTCTTTCAAGGGGACACAAGCTCAAGATGATCTTCCACCACAAGACTACGAGCAAAAAGGCAAGGACAAGCTTCAAGAGGAAATTGATGCATTTGAAGAAGCTCCTAAGACCTTAGTCAAGTGGATTCCCAAGACTACTTCAAGTTCCACTTCATCAAGTACGACTACAACTCCAAGGATTCCCATCAAGATGATGTGGATCCAAAAGAAGAAGAACTAGAGAGTTCTTGAGGGTGACTCCGCCAACATACTTCACTCTTATCATTTTGGCAAGAACAAGTGCAATCAACTTCCACATCTTGCACTAGTTCAAGGAGTCACAAACCCTCTTGTTGGTAAGACAAGGGACAAGGTAACCTAAAAGTTTTCATGGACATCATCTTTTGTGTGCATCACTCTATGTCTATGGATATCCTTGTTTGTTCCTTGTGGGACTAACCCATGTAGGTATTGAAAGTGCAATTCACTCAAATGGATAGCTCCAAGAGATCTACATCAACATTGAGCATCCACATCTTCAATATCTACATGAAGTCATCATCGACAAAACCCAAGGTTAGTTCATCCCTCTTAGGGGGGATATCACATCTAGGGGGAGCTTTACTCTAAGACTTGAGCTAAAGCAACTCTAAAGATGTGAACACAACAATGCTTTATGTAAAAGTGGTAACCCCACTTGAGCTTAAACGATGAGTATGACCTATGATCAAGTGTTCTCACTTGACTCCTAAGTCAATATACTCATATATAGATGACCTAGTCATCGCAAATTGCTTGATAGATGCTAGAATTGGTTGTGCATGCCTTGCCACATATTTCATTTGCCATCTTATTGTGTGAGCATGCTGGTTGCATATTTTACTCATTCGAGGACATCCACTTGTTGCTTTGATTGTTCGGCTTTATTTCTTTTTGCCAAGTGGATGGACAAGAATGCTTAAGAACCTCCTCTAGCTATCTATGCTTTTCTCGTCTCAAACTCTATTCATGCTGCATCACAAAATTTGATCAAGTCAGATTCGAACCACTCTGTGTGAGGAGCGCTCGGAGTCCCCGATTCGTCATAGACTTAAACTTCCAAAACCTCTTTATGATTCTTGGTCTGACCGATACTCCACTTTCGGTCCTACCGAGATCATTAAGTTGATCTAGGTTTTCGATCTCGGTGCAACCGATTTGAACCTTTCGGTCACACCGAGTTTCAGTAACTGGACGCAGTTATGAATCTCGGTGCCACCGAGTTGTTCCACTCGGTCACACCGACAGGGTCGGGCTATATATAGTCACGGGAAAAATTTGGAAATTTCTCCAAACCCCTTCGCCCGCGCGATAGCCTGCTCTGCCCTCGAGGTCTCCGGATCGTCTTCTCGCCGCCAGCAGCCTCCAGTCGCTGGTCTCCGTCGCCGTCAACGGGAATTCTGCCCCGCCGTTGCCGCCGTAGAAAGTCCCCGCCGAACTAGGGTATGGACTTGATCTTTGTGCTATTCCTCAATCTGATTCCTAGCACATTGTGATCATATTGTTTCTAGCCACGTTTGATAAACTTCCATCCAGTCAAAACGCTCATAGATTAGGTTTGATTCGAAAATTCTAGGTTTAGGTTTCCGCCAAAACCATCTCGGACCCACCGAGTTGAAAAACTCGGTCCCACCGATTTGGCTCTTTCCATTGCACAAGTGAGACTCGGTCTGACCGAGAATTACTTATCGGTGTGACCGATTTTTGAACTCAGTGAAACCCTAGCAGTCTCGGTCCCACCGAACTGTGACTCGGTCCTACCGAGTTCACTAGTTTAGGTTCCAAAACTGCTTCGATATCACCGAGTTTGAAAGTCGGTAGATCCAAGATGACTTCAGTGGGAAACTAAAACTAGGTTTTTGAATTATTCTTTTGCAAAAATCTCTGCATTTTTTGATGCTCATCCACTCTATCTCCTCTATAATCTATTCACAGGATCAGCAGTCAGTTTGCATCATGTCAGACCAGAGTGACAGCCAAAACTTGTCAGAGCAGCAAGTGCAGTTGAGTGAGGGCACTAGCCCCTCAAGTTCCTCAGATGATGGCAGCAGGAGCACACCCAGCAACCTGCCTAAAGCTTCCACTAGACAAAGGAAGAAGAAAACTTCAGACTCTGAAGATGAGGACTATGTGGCAGAGGAAGAGGCCACTTCCAAGAGAATTGAGCCAGCCCAAGGCACTAAGCCAGGTCTGAAAATCAAAAGGCCAGCAGGCAGGCAGCCCATGTCAAAGGCTAGAGCCTCAACTGAGAAGCCCACTTCCCAAGAGCCAGCTGCAGCTGAGGGCAAGAAAAGGAAGGAGAGGGTGAAGAAAATTGTGGCTAGAGTGCTTGGCAAAGCTTCCATCATGGAAGAGGAAGACGAAGAAGAGGCAGCTGCACCAGCGCCCAAGGCACCCAAGCTAATGGGAGATGCCATAAGGTCAGGGGGAGCTGCATCCAAGCCCAAGGAAGCACCTAAGGCTGCATCTAAGCCTAAGAGTGCACCAAAGAGAAACACAAGAAGTATCCTAGCCACTGAGAAGAACAAGGCCCCAGTGCCTGAAGCTGCAGAGGAAGAAGAAGAGAATGTCCTTCGGAAGCTCAAGCCCAAGATCCCAGACCACAACGATGCTCATCCTGTGGCTGAGGATATGAAGCTCAGGAGAGACTCAGGGCTCAGGAAATGGAGAGAAGCAGATCCATATGCTTCTAGGAGAAGGACTGCAGTGGACTACAGGTTTCATACCAAGGAGCAGCAGGATTTTTATGAGACAGTGCTACTTGACAAGAAGCCAATTGTATGTGACATGAGATGGGTCGACTGGACCTATATCAAGGACAATGAGGAGTACTACCCTGGAGTATTTGACAGCTTTAGTGCGTGTGGAGTTGCAGACTTTGTTGGGCAGAAGCTCACAAAGTGGAACGAGGAGCTAATCATGCAATTCTACTCCACAACACACTTTTATCCGGATGGCAGGATCACATGGATGTCAGAGGGTACAAGGTACCACTCTACTGTTGAGGAATGGGCGAAGCTGATCAATGCCCCAGAGGAGCAAGCAGATGACTTGGACATTTATGCCAAGAAAAAGATGGACCACAACTCCATGTCCAACATGTACAAGGAGATTCCGAATGAAGCACTTGACACGTTCAAGTTTGGCTCAGTGCATTATCTGCTATCAGGATTGCCTACGATCAACTGGATCCTTAGGCACACCCTTCTGCCCAAGTCTGGAGATCACAAGATGATCAGAGGACACGCGATCAATTTGCTTCATGTCTTTGACGTGCCTCAAAAATTCAAAGTCATGAGCCTCATAGTGGAAACAATCAAAAGGACTGCGGCAGATCAGAAGAGGAGCTGTGGATATGCCCCTCAGATTCAGGAGCTCATCAACTCCAAGATGGGCATGGGCGTATATTTGTTCGATAAAGAACACCTGCCCATCCGTCCAGATTTCGAAGATAATCAAGTTGTTATGACTAAAAATGAACCATCATCTGCCCATGCACAAGCTCAGAAGGAGAAGGCGAAGAAGGAGAAAGCTGCCAGGATGCCTACTCAAGCGGAGGCATCTGATTACTTCCTGAAAGCCAAACAAGAGCAGCTTGGTTACCTGATTGCGTCCACCCTGTGGATTGAGCAGAGTATAGCCACCCTGACTCAGAACCAGGCGAGTTTAGAGAGGATCATAGAACAGAGGTTCTATGACTTGGACATCAAGGTGACAGAGATACAGACTGCCGTGGAGCAGCTCCAGGAGGACATGAATGAGAGGAGAGGCAGGACCACGACTGATGCTTTTGCGAGGGTGCCACGAGGTCCGAGGTCGTCTGCACTGCCGTTGCTGACACCAGAGCTACAATGTCTGCACCAGCCACAGCCTCAGTTCCACCAGCTCCAGCATCCACTTCAGCCTCGACTCCGACCACGTTTACCGAAGGCTTCGTCCTTGGAGTGCTCCGGACTCCACCACCACCTGAAGATCAAGCCTGAGCGTCGATCTAGTGCTATGCATTTTCTAGGAACTTTTTGGTAACTTGTTGCCAAAGGGGGAGAAGATGTATAGATCATAGGCTTCGAGAGAGAGAGAGTGTTGCTTTTCTCTCTTGCTTTATTTGGTGGTTTTTCGAACTTATCTGCTTTTGAGTGCTTGATACTACGTCATTATTTGTGAGACATTGATGATCATGTGTTTGATCATAAGCTACACTTAATGTTTTCTTAATGCTTGCTTAAATATTATCATTCTATCTATCGTTTGTGATCATTCACTATTCTTGGTGATGAGTGCATGTATTTCATTCTTATCATTTTGAGCGCTCCACCAAGATGTATGTGACATGGAAGAGTAACCCATCACTCTAACTCTTTGTGCATTTGCAGTCCAAAGCAAATTTTAAATATGCACAAATTTAGGGGGAGCTCTTACTTATCACATACTTCTCAAAGCGGCGATATATTTCATGCTTATTATCATTTGTCGAAGCTTTGATCTATATGTTGTCATCAATTACCAAAAAGGGGGAGATTGAAAGTGCAACTATCCCTAGGTGGTTTTGGTAATTCATAACAACATATAGCTCATTGAGCTAATGCTATTCCAAGATGATTATTTTAGGAAAGCTCAATGATTGGCATGGCATGGATGTGAAAGTGGAACCCTCAAAATGCTAAGGACAAAGGATTGGCTCAAGCTCAATAGCTCAAGACTCTTCATTTTATATTTTAGTGATCCAAGATCACATTGAGTCTTTAGGAAAAACCAATACTATTAAGGAGGGATGAGGTGTTGCTTAATGAGCCTCTTGCTTCATGTGCTTAGTGATATGCTCCAAAACCCTCAACTACTTTTCCATATCCACATATGACCTAAACCCTAAGCCAAACTCGGTCCTACCGATTCTTCCTATCCGGCGCCACCGAGTTTCACTTGTCATTAGCCACTGCCAAACCCTAGCAATTCGGTTCTACCGATAAGGATCTTGGTCTCACCGAGATGGGGTAGCAAACTCTCTATTTCCCTTTCGTAACTTTTTAGTCCCACCGAAAGAGCGAATCGGTCCCACCGAGATTGCAATGTAAACTCAGTGTTTCCCCTTTGTAACTTTTCGGTCTCACCGAAAGAGCAAATCGGTCCCACCAAGTTTGCCTAACCAACTCTCTGGTTAGCTAATTACCAAATTCGGTCTCACCGAGTTTGTGTAATCGGTCTCATCGAGATTACGTTATGCCCAAACCCTAACCGAATCGGTCCTACCGAGTTGCATGTCAGTCCCACCGAAATTCCTAACGGTCACTAGGTTTACTATTTCGGTCAGACCGAGTTTTCTGATTCGGTCCCACCGAGATTGGTAAATTGTGTGTAACGGTTGGATTTTGTGTGGAGGCTATATATACCCCTCCACCTCCGTCTCATTCGATGAGAGAGCCATCAGAACACACACATCATTCCAACTCATATGTTCTGAGAGAGAACCACGTACTCATGTGTTGAGACCAAGACATTCCATTCCTACCATATGAATCTTGATCTCTAGCCTTCCCAAGTTGCTTTCCACTCAAATCTTCTTTCCACCAAATCCAAATCCTGTGAGAGAGAGTTGAGTGTTGGGGAGACTATCATTTGAAGCACAAGAGCAAGGAGTTCATTACCTACACACCATTTGTTACTTCTTGGAGAGTGGTGTCTCCTAGATTGGCTAGGTGTCACTTGGGAGCCTCCGACAAGATTGTGGAGTTGAACCAAGGAGTTTTTAAGGGCAAGGAGATCGCCTACTTCATGAAGATCTACCGCTAGTGAGGCAAGTCCAGTGTGGGCGATGGCCATGGTGGGATAAACAAGGTTGCTTCTTCATGGACCCTTTGTGGGTGGTTGCTTCTTCGTGGACCCTTCGTGGGTGGAGCCCTGTGTGGACTCGCGCAACCGTTGCCCTTGGGTGGAGCCTTGTGTGGACTCGCGCAACCGTTACCCTTCATGGGTTGAAGTCTCCATCAACGTGGATGTAGGATAGCACCACCTATCCGAACCACGGGAAAAACATCCGTGTCTCCAATAGCGTTTGAATTCTCCAAACCCTTCCCTTTACATTCTCGCAAGTTGCATGCTTTACTTTCCGCTGCCTATAAACTCTTTGCATGCTTGCTTGAATTATGTTATGATTGCTTGACTTGTCCTAAATTAGCTAAAATCTGCCAAGAACTAAAATTGGGAAAAGGTTAAGTTTTATTTGGTCAAGTAGTCTAATCACCCCCCTCTAGACATACTTTCGATCCTACAAAATCTTTCAAGACGAGCAGAGCTTTCATTCGGCTGGCCGAGAAAATGGCCCATCAGTAAGGAGAAATGGGCTGTACATTTTTAAAACACATCAAACCGGCAATTAGTTTCAAATATCTTTTTTTCATTTTGAGATTTTAAATTACATTAATTTTTATGCGTGGAGAATTTGTTGGATTTTATATTGATTTTTAAAATCAGTTTGAATGTGAGTCGAAATTTCGGGATTAAAAACAGTTCGGACCGCACCGAAATATGCAAAATTTCGTATAATTTTTTAACCATGGCCACAATATGGGCTGTAATGCTAACAGAAAGAATATGGGCTCCAAAAAAACATTAAGAATTAGCAAATGGGTTGTATGCTGTTTTCCACAGATTTGAGGCTTTCCTAAAAAAAGGTTGACGCACAAGCAGTGACTGTTGGATGGCCATCCAACGGTCGTCGTGCTTCTTCAATCTCTGCTCTTCCTGCTCCAGCCGCTCAAACAGGCGCCGGCGGGACTGCCTGCTCCCTCCTCCCCACGGCCGGCTCTGCTGCCGCGCAGGCCACACCGCCCCACCGTACTCCCATCGCTGGCCTAGCCATCCCTCTACTCACCCACACCTGTTGTTATTCTCCGGCGACGGCAGATGAACCAGTAAACCCTCGTACAGTCGTACTCCCCACCGTCTGGGAAACAACTGCCAAGTCTTCCCTGCCTCCGTGTCCTTCCCTTCCTAGGCCTCGTCATCGTCCACCGCCCTGGTGCTCTCGGCGCGGCCTAGTCAACGTGGTCAACGACCGACATGCATCTGAAGTGGACTTTACGTGGAGAGGCCGACGACTAGGTCCACGGTCGCATGCAAGGAAATGCCTCCTTATTACGCGCAAAATAATGATTCCTCCACCTGACATCAAGGACCCACCGAAAGGGCCTCTGTATTTCGTGAAAAAAAACGTTACTGCCGCTGACATCTCGGACCCACCAGCTATATCTTCGCACACAAGGAAGTGCCTCCTTATTACGCACAAAAAAATGAATACTCCCCCTGTTAGCTGGGACCCAGTATAGTGGCAGGCTGACTTGTGGGCCTACTAAGTTGACGGGGACGGAGGGCTTTGTCAACTTAGTCAATATGCACGATTCTAGCTCCAGTGACCGTACGATGTCCATCCAACGGCCGTAGTGCTTCTTCCACCTCTGGTCTTCTTGCTCCAGCCGCCCAAACCAGCGCCGGTCGTGCCCCATGCTCCTGCATCCCGTGGCCGGCTGCGATGCGGTGGAGGCCTCACCGCCCCCTACTACTCCCACCGCTGGCCAGGCCATCCCTCTACTCACCCACACCCCCTGTTATTCTGCGGCGACAGCAGCATCACACCGCAGCGAACCAGTGTCACATCCCTAGTTCTAGTATGACCTAGGCTAGCCTTCACGTTTGCATCATGTTTAAATTCCATTTAAATTTGAAGTGGGGATTTGTGAAACCCTCAGAAATCATTTCTGGAAATAATCCAGATAAAAATTTCTCCAAAAAGGTCCAAGAAAATGTTCATGTTACTCTCTGAAAATATTGGTCAGAGGTAAAAATCAGACCAATATTTTTAGGAGCTCATAAATATTTATTGTGGACATTTGGAATTAATCCAGTAATTATTTGCGTTGGATAAATATTTTTATATATATATAATATTATCCAATAATTCTGAATTTTGGTGAGGGGCTTTGGATTAATTCCTTAGGTCCCTGCAAAATTTGACAGAATTAAATAAAATGGATTAGTATTATTACTAAGTCCAAACAAAATGCAGAAAATAGAAAACATTAATAAATAGAAAACTAGGGAGAGGGAGATAGTTACCTGGCGCCTCTGGCCGGCACGTTCCTGTTCAGGCCCAGCCCACCAGGGGCAGAGCCGTCTTCCTCCTCTTGCCAGTAGGCAGAGGGGAAGTGGTGCCCGACGTTGTGCACACCGGCACGCAGCTGCCTGCCTGGCTCCTTCTCCTCACACTAGACGTCGCCACGCCCCCCCCCCCAAGCCTCTCTCGCTCTCTCCCGTGCCATTCTCTCCACCCCCCTCGCTCCCTCTCTCGCGGCCGAAATTGCTGTCGCCGCCGTCCACAGCCACCGTGGCCTCGGCCACTGCCGCACCTCTCCGACACGGTCCCCAGCACCGTCACGACCCCCTCTCCCTCCTCACTGAGCAAGCAACCCGGGCGAGCTCCGCTTCGTCCTCGCCACCGTCTTCTTCATCGCCGGCCGCCGGAGATCGCCGTCGCCATTCCGCCGCGTTGGACCTTCCTCGAGCTCGCTGACACCTCCGCAGGATCCGCTGTGAGCCCCGCCGTTGAACCCCCCTCTTCCCTGCTCTTCTGGCGCCCTCTAGCCCCGTCTGCCACCACGGCCGTAGCACCTCGCCGCCAGCCATGGCGCCACCGTGGCCAGAGGCCGAGCCAGCCGCTCCCGCGCGTGTCACCGTGCTCCTGGTGACGCCATGAGGCCGTAGAGGCCTCCGCAGCCTCTACCGTGCCCTGTAGCCACTTTCTGCCTGGAGCCCTGCTCCGAGCTCCGGCCACCCCGCGTCCTCCCGTCGCCTCCCCTGGATGCGCGAGAGCCTGGGCTACGCCCCGGTGCCCTTAGTCGCCGCCCCCGTGGCCTTTATCGCGGACACCGCCGCGTCCAGAGGTCATCGGCGACGACCTCGCCGGCCTGACGTGCGGGCCCGGCCTGCCAGGTGATTAGCTTAAGGCTAATCACCAATTAACTAATCCCTAACGCTAACGGTGGGCCCAGGCGCCCAAATCCTTTAATTAGATTAGTATAATAACCCCCTGTTAACTAATCGGTCACTGACGTGTGGACCCCACACGTCAGGTTTGACCTGGTCAGCTCCATTAACCTGCTGACACGGGCATGATGCAATGCTGATGCAGTTATTCATTTTTTGGTTTAAAATTAAATCAGGAAATTCCAGAATATATTCAAAACTTCAAAAATTCATAGAAATTCAACCGTAGCTCAGATTGAAATAATTTATATATGAAAAATGATCAGAAAAATTCAATCTATCCATCTGTACCATTTTCATGCATGACAAACCAACTTAGACATGCTGTATATGAGGAAACACATGAATGGCATTTATAAAAGGCTTATTTTGGAGTTGCATTTGAAACTTTGGTTCAAATGGACTTCATGCAAATAAATGCTAGATGCATTAACTCAAACAACATCACATACTCATGCCATGTCCATGCATCACAAGGTTGCATATGATTGTGTTTTGATTGCCGACACCATTCCTTCTTGATAGGTCCTGCGCCGGAGAGTGCTCCAGAGTACCTGTCTGAGGAACAGTGCCCCCCTGTTGATCTACCAGGCAAGCAAAGCCCCTTGTTCATTCTGATACAATCCTACTCTCTCGCTCCTGCTCTCATTTATTGCATTAGGACAACAACGATTCAACTACTACTTTGTGCTGCGGTAGTTGAACCCATTCCTCTTCATGACCTGTCATTGCCACAGTAACTAGTTGAAACCCACTAGCATGTGTAGGAGTTGATTGAAGCCATTGTTGTGCTCCTACCATGCCATGCTTGCTATTGCTTAGAGTGTGTTAGGTCTGATTCATTGGGAATGAATTGGAGTATAGTGCTATGTTCTGATGTTGAGAGTTAAGCATGTGAACACGATTCGGTAAAGGTAGCGGTGAGAGGCAATGTAGGAGTACATGGTGGGTTGTCTCACTAGAACCGTCCTTAAGCACTGAGTTCTATGTATGTTGTCCAATGACTCGATACTACCACACATTGGGTTCCGGTAACTCGACCCCTCTCGACTTATTAACCAACTTGATCTTTGTCCAGGAGTCGCAACTAGTTTCTGGTGTTTGTAGGTAGTGTTAGTAGTCTACCAAGTGGCACCCGGCCAGGTGGGATTGGGACAGACTAGGCACAGTGGCATGGTGTACCAAGTGGCACCCGAATGGTGGACTTGGGAACCCTGCTCACATCATTTGGGGCCGTGAGCGACACCCCGGCCGGATCTCCTTGCGGATGGAACCCGAATAGGCGATGAACCTGGATGAGAGACTTGTGTGGTTAGTCAGGTCGTGGCCGACACCCTCGCCAGGCTTCCGCTTGAAGGTTGCTGAGGTACATGACGTGTACATGGTGATAAGTGGTGAGAGCGTGTGTGAAGAAGTACACCCCTGCAGGGTTATCATGATCTATTCGAATACCCGTGTCCGCGGTTATGGACTTCTTGGATGCTTACGTGGTACATAGACAACTTGAAGTGGATACTCTAAAATGCTCAAGACAAGTGCGAGTGCTATGGATGGCCTTCTCGTAAGAAGATGAGGATGAATCCATAATAGTGTATTGATGTGGTGATTAGTGGACTCGTGTGCGCTGCCTCACCTCAAAGAAGTTTCTTGTTGTCATAGAACAGGATAGCCACTGAGTCAAAGTTGGCTTGCTGCAACTAAACCCCACATTACCTTCTTGATACAAATGCATGTATGATAGGATCTGATGTAAGTCTTGCTGAGTACCTTTGTACTCACGTTTGCTTTATTTATGTTTTGCAGGTGAGACATCTGTCTCACTAGTAGTACCGCTTGGACTTCGACAAGTAGCTTGTTACCTCAGCTATGATCTTGTACCCTTGGGAGGGACTTGTAGATAGTCAAGCTTCCTAGCCTTTTTCTTTTGTAGTTGTCTATACTCAGACATGTAATGCTTCTATTGCTTGTATGCTCTGAATGATGGGTCATGTGACCCCTGTTTGTATTTAATGCTATGTAGCTCTTCTGAGCCTTTATCTATATGAGTTTGTGTTATGTTGTGATGCCGTGTTGTACAGCACATACTTGCATGTTATGTGTACGTGTGACGTGTATTGCTATGTGTGGGATCCGACAATCTAGTTGTTTATCCTTGGCAGCCTCTCTTATGGGGAAATGTAGTCTAGTGCTTCCTTGAGCCATAGTAGTCCGCTACAGCCCGGTTCACCGGAGTCCTGCTAGCCCAGCACTACTGCTCAGGACACTTGACTGGTCGGCATGTGTTTCACTTCGTTCATGTGTCTGTCCCTTTGGGGAAATGTCACGCGGTGACATCCGGAGTCCTGCCTAGCCTGCTACAGCCCGGGTTCCCCGAAGTCCTGTTAGCCCAGTGCTACAACCCGGATTCACACGCTGCTGACCGACATGCTCGATGTGAATCATGTATGCCTGTCCCCATAGGTTAGTGCCGCTTTGGGTTCACGACTAGCCATGTCGGCCCGGGTTCTCTATCATATAGATGCTAGCGACACTATCATATACGTGAGCCAAAAGGCGCAAACGGTCCCCGTCCATGGTAAGGCGGCACCCGTGGGGATACCGTGTGTGAGGCCGCAAAGTGATATGAGGTGTTACATGCTAGACTGGTGTGACCTAGAATCGGGGTCCTGACAGCTTTGGTATCAGAGCCTGACTGCCTGTAGGATTTCCAAGCCAACCTGGTCGAAGTTGAGTCTAGAAATTCTTTAGCTATATAGGGGAATTGATTGTGGAAGGGAACGTAAGGCTCTTTTTACTCCTTATACCTCATGGCCTTCTGATCTGAGTCATCCTATCTTTCCTACGGGGTTAAGGAACTAGGCTTTCTCTTCCGTCTATCAGGATCACGTGTTACTACTCCGTAGTCTCTAAGGTTTGGTTGATCTGAGTCTTATTCCAGTTTGAGTACCTCTGGTGTAGCCTGTTTAGTAATATCGCAGAACCTTGAGTGATGATGTTGAGTATGGTGCTACCCCGTCTTTTGCAGAATGTCTCATTTTGAGCATTTTACTGCCGTTATGCTGCCGGATTTGTCCTAGGAGTTCAAGAGATAGTATTTTCCTCGTACTATATTCTACATCCTTATGATGATGTTGAATCCACCCTTGTTTCCTTGGTTGGTTCTTCAGGATGTCGTCAGTTAACTGAAGTTCTGTTGCTCATAGCCGGAACCACGGAGATGGTAGGGATGAGGATCCTCCCGACCAGCTTTCGTTGGCAGAGTTCATGTTAGAGATGGAGAAGAACAAGCGAGAGTCTAACCGCTTTTTAGCACGTATTGAGGAGAACACCTCCCATCAGCACAAAGAGTCAGCGTCCATCTATGATTTCATTGGTCTAAAACCACCTACCTTCCATCATTCCATTGAACCACTCGATGCAGATGACTGGCTACGTAGTATCACACACAAGCTGCATTCTGCGAACGTAGCTAAAAGTGACAAGGTCACCTACGCTGCTTATCATCTGGAAGGTCCTGCTAGTATTTGGTGGCAGAACTATGAGGCTATGCTTCCAGCTGGCCAGATAACCACCTGGAGGGATTTCACCAAGGCTTTTCGCGAGCATCACATCCTCAGGCCCTCATCGACCGCAAGAGAGAAGAGTTCTGTAGCTTCACCCAGAGTAAGATGGCTGTTGATGCTTACAGTAGAGAGTTTGAGAACCTTGCCCGCTATGCTACAGAAGAGGTGTCGATGGACGCCAAGAAGCAGGCTAGGTTCCGGAAGGGTCTCAACCCCAAGTTGCGTCGTTATCTCCACTTGCATCATTGCAATACATTCCAGGCTCTTGTGAACAAGGCCATTAACGCAGAAACAGCTCAACTCACTTACAAGGAGTCTCGTAAGCACACCCGTGATTTGGGTTCTTCTTCCGGTTCTACTTCGCAGAAGCGCCGGATTTGGGTTCCGAACTCCGCTCTTCCACCCGGTTATACAGCGAGGCCTTCTTATGTGGCGCCTCACCCAGCTCAACCATATGCTCCACCCAGGCCAATCGGTAGACCGCTTGTCAATGCGGGTCCACGTCCTACCTCAGGGACTTGCTTCACATGCAGAGAGCCAGGACACTATGCACGTGACTGCTCTCAAGCCAACTATGCTCCGCCCCAGCCTGAGAAGTCTATTGGCCGTGGTAATCCATCACGCAAGATGATCAGTGTCAAGTCAGCTTCCACTGAACGTGGACATGTGCATCACGTCTCAGCTAGAGACGCTCATGATGATCCGGATGTCTTTCTTGGTACACTCCTTGTCAATTGTCATCCAGCATCGGTTCTGTTCGACACTGGAGCATCTCACTCCTTCATTTCTGAAAGCTATGCTAACTTTCACAACATTTCATTTTGTGATATGCCCTCTCCACTAGTCATTCAAACTCCTGGGTCCAAATGGCAAACTTCTAGTGTAAGCCATGGTAATGAAATCCTTGTTGACAGACTTGTATTCCTTGCATCACTTATAGCCCTCAAGTCTACAGATATTAACATCATCTTGGGTATGGACTGGATAAAAGCTCATTATGCCAAGATTGATTGTTACACAAGGTCTGTTCAGCTTACACACCCATCTGGCAAGATAGTCACTGTCTCCACTAGAGTTGCAAAGTGCCAACTCTATTCTCTTAATGCCAACCCTCTTCCTGACCTTGAAGATATCCTGGTAGTCCGTGACTTTCCGGATGTCTTTCCTGAGGAACTGCCAGGTATTCCACCTGACAGAGATGTAGAGTTTGTCATAGATCTTATCCCAGGAACCACCCCAATTTCTAGGAGACCCTACAAGATGGCACCCTTAGAGCTAGCCGAGCTTAAGAAACAACTTGATGAGTCCTTGCAAAAGGGTTTCATCCATCCTAGTTCTTCTCCCTGGGCTTGCCCCGTCCTCTTTGTCAAGAAGAAGGATGGTACAGACCGGATGGTTGTAGATTATCGCCCCATTAATTTGGTCACGATAAAGAACAAGTATCCGCTCCCCAGGATCAGTGATCTGTATGATCAGCTCGCTGGATCCTCAGTCTTCTCCAAGATGGATTTGAAGTTAGGCTACCACCAAATCAAGATCAGAAACGGGGACATCCCTAAAACGGCTTTTGTCACTCGTTATGGTCAGTACGAGTACAACGTCATGTCCTTTGGTCTAACCAATGCTCTAGATACATTCTCTCGCTTGATGAACTCGATCTTCATGGAGTCTTAGATAAGTTCGTCGTGGTTTACCTCGATGATATTCTTATTTACTCAAAGAACGAGGAAGAGCATGCCGAACATCTTAGGCTTGTGTTAGAGAAACTCAGAGAACACCGCCTTTATGCCAAGTTCTCCAAGTGCGAATTTTGGTTGCCAGAAGTGACCTACCTAAGCCACGTGATATCTGGTAAGGGCATTGCTGTCAATCCTGAGAGAGTTCAGGCCGTTCTTGATTGGACTCCGCCTGAAACGGTTAAGCAAGTTAGGAGTTTCCTTGGTCTAGCCAGTTATTGTCGCCGCTTCGTTGAGAACTTCTCCAAAGTGGCCAAACCTCTCACGGAACTTCTCAAGAAAGATAAAAAGTTTGAGTGGTCCCCACAGTGTGAGCACAGTTTTCAGGAACTGAATAGACGCCTGACTTCTGCTCCCATACTTGTGCCACCGGATTTCACTAAAGACTTTGTTATCTACTGCGACGCCTCACGACAGGGACTAGGTTGCATTCTTATGCAAGATCGTCATGTGATTGCCTATGCATCTCGATAGTTGCATCCACATGAGGAGAATTATCCTACACATGATTTAGAGCTTGCAGCCATAGTCTATGCACTTAATACATGGCGACATTACCTTCTCGGTAAACGTTGCGAGATATACACCGACCACCAGAGTCTCAAGTATATCTTCACCCAACCAGATTTGAACCTTAGGCAAAGACGTTGGTTGGAGTTGATCTCAGATTACGGCTTAGGGATTACCTACACCCCAGGCAAGGGAAATGTCATGGCTGATGCGCTAAGTCGTAAGTCCTATTGCAACAATCTCATGTTGCAGCAGGGCCAACCACTTCTCCATGAGGAATTATGTAAACTTAACCTTCATGTTGCTCCTCACGGATTCCTTTCTACCTTGGTGGCGAAACCTACTCTTGTGGATCATATCATAGAAGCCCAGAAGCATGATACGGGGATTACCCGGATCAAGAGAAACATTGCCAAGGGCATTGCTGGTAGTTTCTCTATAGATGATCGAGGTGTTGTTTTCTTTGGGAATCGCCTGGTGGTCCCCAAGAAGCAGCATCTTCGGCAACTAATCCTTAAGGAGGCCCATGGATCTCCTCTCACGATTCATCCCGGTAGTACTAAGATGTATCGGGACCTGCGCCAGAGGTTCTGGTGGACTAGGATGAAGAGAGAAATTGCTCAGTTTATTGCTAACTGCGACGTTTGTTGTCGCGTTAAGGCAGAGCATCAAAGGCCTGCTGCCACCCTTCAACCTTTAGCTATTCCTGAGTGGAAATGGGATAAAGTTGGTATGGACTTCATCACCGGCTTTCCCAGGACAAGAAAGGGAATAATGCTATCTTCGTAGTCATTGATCGTCTTTCCAAAGTGGCTCACTTCCTACCTGTTTGAGAGAGTATCACTGCTAGTCAGCTCGCTGACTTATATATTTCTCGAATAGTTTCACTTCATGGTGTTCCACTAGAGATCAATTCAGACCGTGGTAGTCTTTTCACTTCTCATTTCTGGGAGAGTTTCCAAACTGCCATGGGCACCCATCTTTCCTTCAGTACCACTTTCCACCCTCAATCAAGTGGTCAGGTGGAAAGGGTCAATCAAATTCTCAAAGACATGCTTAGAGCTTGTGTTATCTCATTTGGTATGGATTGGGAGAAGTGTCTTCCCTTCGCCGAGTTTGCTTATAACAATAGCTACCAATCCAGCCTCAAGAAAGCTCCTTTTGAGGTTCTGTATGGACGAAGATGTCGAACACCTTTGAACTGGTCAGAAACCGGTGAAAGACAATTCTTTGGACCGGAGGCAGAACAGCAAGGTCGCATCATTCATGAGAACTTGAAAACAGCCCAATCTCGTCAAAAGAGCCAGTATGACCGTAGTCATAAGGAAGTGGCTTATGAAATTGGCGACAAGGCTTATCTTCGGGTTACTCCCTTGAAGGGTACCCATCGTTTCGGTATCAAGGGCAAGTTAGCTCCTTGTTACATTGGTCCCTTTCTCATTCTCGCTAAACGAGGAGAGGTTGCCTACCAGTTGGAACTAACCCCACATCTTTCTCGAGTACATGATGTCTTCCACGTCTCTCAACTCAGGCGTTGCTTCTCGGATCCCATCCGCGGAGTGGACCATGAAACGCTTGATCTCCAAGATAACCTCACTTATCGAGAGTACCCCGTCCGCATTCTGGATCAAACCGAGCGTGTCACTCGGTGTCATAACATCAAGTTTCTCAAGGTTCAGTGGTCTCATCATTCCGAGAGAGAAGCTACCTGGGAGCGTGAAGATCGTCTTCGACTTGAGTACCCCGCCTTCTTTCCGCCAACTCCTGAATCTCGGGACGAGATTCTTCCGAGTGGGGGCGAGTTGTCACATCCCTAGTTCTGGTATGACCTATGCTAGCCTTCACGTTTGAATCATGTTTAAATTCCATTTAAATTTGAAGTGGGGATTTGTGAAACCCTCATAAATCATTTCTGGAAATAATCCAGATAAAAATTGCTCCAAAAAGGTCCAAGAAAATGTTCATGTTACTCTCTGAAAATATTGGTAAGAGGTAAAAATCAAACCAATATTTTTAGGAGCTCATAAATATTTATTTTGGAGATTTGGAATTAATCCAGTAATTATTTGCGTTGGATAAATATTTATATATATATATAATATTGTCCAATAATTCTGAATTTTGGTGAGGGGCTTTGGATTAATTCCTTAGGTCCCTGCAAAATTTGAGAGAATCAAATAAAATGGATTAGTATTATTACTAAGTCCAAACAAAATGCAGAAAATAGAAAACATTAATAAATAGAAAACTAGGGAGAGGGAGATACTTACCTGGCGCCTCTGGCCGGCCCGTTCCTGTTCAGGCCCAGCCCACCAGGGGCAGAGCCGTCTTCCTCCTCTTGCCAGTAGGCAGAGGGGAAGCGGTGCCCGACGCCGTGCACACCGGCACGCAGCTGCCTTCCTGGCTCCTTCTCCTCACGCTAGACGTCGCCATGCCCCCCCCCCAAGCCTCTCTCGCTCTCTCCCGTGCCATTCTCTCCTCCCCCCTCGCTCCCTCTCTCGCGGCCGAAATCTCCATCGCCGCCGTCCACAGCCACCGTGGCCTCGACCACTGCTGCACCTCCCCGACACGCTCCCCAGCTCCGCCGTGACCCCCTCTCCCTCCTCACCGAGCAAGCAACCCGGGCGAGCTCCGCTTCGTCCTCACCACCGTCTTCTTCATCGTCGGCCGCCGGAGATCGCTATCGCCATTCCGCCGCGTTGGACCTTCCCCGAGCTCGCTGACGCCTCCGCAGGATCCGCTGTGAGCCCCGTCGTCGAACCCCCCCTCTTCCCTGCTCTTCTGGTGCCCTCTAGCCTCGTCTGCCACCACGGCCGTAGCACCTCGCCGCCAGCCATGGCACCACCGTGGCTAGAGGCCGAGCCAGCCGCTCCCGCGTGCGTCAACGTGCTCCTGGTGATGCCAGGAGGCCGTAGAGGCCTCCGCGGCGTCTACCGTGCCCTGCAGCCACTTTCCGCCCGGAGCCGTGCTCCGGCCGCCCCGCGAGCTCTGCTCCGGCGAGCTCCGGCCACCCCGCGTCCTCCCGTCGCCTCCCCTGAATGCGCGAGAGCCCGGGCTACGCCCCGGTGCCCTTAGTCGTCGCCCCCGTGGCCTGAATCGCGGACACCGCCGCGTCCAGAGGTCGCCGGCGACGACCTCGCCGGCCTGACGTGCGGGCCTGGCCTGCCAGGTAAGCTAATCACCGTTTAACTAATCCCTGACGCTGACAGTGGGCCCAGGCGCCCTAATCCTGATTGCAATGTTGTTAGTATGAATTTGAATATCCATGATGCTAATGATATGCAAAGCCATAAGCTTGGGGATGCTATATTTGATGAATATAATATTTTTAGTCCCCCAAGTTTTGATGAGAAAATTTATTATGATGATTGCATGCCTCCTCTTTATGATGATTATATTGATGAAAGTGGATTTGGAGAGGTCATGACTTTATTTAATGATGAATCCACTATTTTGGAGGAGGTTGCAATTGATTAGGACAACAAAGTTCCTATATATGATGATTATGGTAATGACATGTATGCTATATTGAATAATTATAACCATGAAACTTGTCAGCATGATTTTAATTTCCAATCACATGAGAGTTATTTTGTTGAGTTTGCTCCCACAATTATTGATGAGAATAAATTTCATTATGTGGAGAGTAATAAGTTTTCTATGCTTTTGTATCATGAAAAGAATGCTTTATGTGATAGTTATATTGTTGAATTCATTCATGATGCTACTGAAAATTATTATGAGGGAGGACCTTATGCTTGTAGGAATTGCAATAATATCAAGTTTCCTCTCTATGTGTTGAAAATCTTGAAGTTATGCTTGTTTTGCCTTCCTATGCTAGTTGATTCTTGTTCCCATAAATTGTTTGCCGACAAAATCCCTATGCATAGGAAGTGGGTTAGACTTAAATGTGCTTTTCATGTGCTTCATGATGCTCTCTTTATGTTTCAATTCTTATCTTTTACGCGAGCATCATTGAAATCATCATGCCTAGCTAAAAGGCATTAAAGAAAAGCACTTGTTGGGAGACAACCCAACACTTTTACCTACTGTTTTTGTGTGTTCACATGATTAGGCTACTATGGTAATCATGTTTTATTGCTTTTGTTTCAATAAAGTGCCAAGTAAGTCCTTTAGGATGGTCTATGGTGATAGTTGATTTGATCTTGCTGAAAAACAGAAACTTTTGTGCTTAGGAAAGCAATTCTAATTTTTAACAAAAGCATGATAAAATGCTGATTCTTTTTTGCGGAAGTTTAGTACAGAAATTTCCCATAAAATTCTAATTTTTGGAGTAGCAGAAGTATGGTTGGAGTACAAATTACTATAGACTGTTCTGTTTTTGACAGATTCTGTTTTCAATGCATAGTTTGCTTCTTTTCTAGTTTCCATGGCTTATATTGCTCAATATAATTTGTGAAAATGATATGCTATAGTAGGAATTGTGTGGAAAAAATTATGAATCTTGTCTTTGACAGTACCAAAGTGAAATGGTTTGCTCTTTATCATACTAACCTATCTCATGAAGTTCCGTTAAGTTTTGTGTGATTGAAGTTTTCGTGTTTTGGGTGAGATATCGATATGAGGGGAATAAGGAGTGACAAGATCCTAAGCTTGGGGATGCCCAAGGCACCCCAAGTTAATATCCATGGAAGATCCAAGCAACTAAGCTTGGGGATGCCCCGGAAGGCATCCCCTCTTTCGTCTTCAACATTATCGGTATCCTCACTTGGAGCTATGTTTTCATTCGTCACATGATATGAGTTTTACTTGGAGTGTCATTTTATTTTGTTAGGATTTGCTTTCTGTTGTTTAGAATAATATTTTGCATCTTTCATTTCAATAAAAATGTCAAGGATAGCCTTTACCATGCTTATTTTGCAAGTCTAGATGTTGATGTTTGAAAACAGAAAGTTTACCGTTGTTACAAAAATTCCCAAGAAAAGTCAGAATGCGATAAAATGTTGAAACTTTTTGCAAAATAAGCTCTGATGAATTTTCTACAGTGTGGTAAATTTTCATAACTTTTGGAGTTAGGGAAGTATTGATACTCTTGCATTCTTTACAAACTGTACTGTTTTGGCAGATTGCTGTTATATTTGCATTGTTTGCATATGTTTGCTTGTTTAATGATTATTCTATTTGAGGATAGGAGTATTAAATTGCAGAGGCATTTAGTATGCAATGTTGAATAATAATTTTAGTGATTTTATACAGTAGAAAATGATAAGGTTTTTGCATTGGTTTATACTAACTTATCTCACGAGTCTTGTTGAGTTTTGTGTGGATGGAGTTTTTCATATTTAGGAAAACCGTGATATAAAATGAATCAAGGAGACACAAAAGCTCAAGCTTGGGGATGCCCAGGGCACCCCAATATAATATTTCAAGAGGTCTCAAGCATCTAAGCTTGGGGATGCCCCGGTAGGCATCCCACCTTTCTTCTTCAACAATTATCGATTAGTATCGGTTGAGCCTAAGTTTTTGCTTCTTCACATGAGTTGTGCTATTCTTGGAATGTCATTTTTTTTGCTTTCTGTTTTAATAAAAACAATTAGATCTGAAAGTTTTTAAATAAAATAGAGTCCTCAAATAGTTGCCAGGGAGGCTAGGTAAGCGGCATTCACATCCTGTCAATGAAGCTCTTTTCTATGGAATTGCTCTAGTGCTTCAGTTATATCTTTTCTAGCACGGTGTGCTTTAGTATTTTTGAAGAAGTTATCTCTTGCTTCACTTAAATTAATTTGAGAGAAAGAAATATTATGCTCATGGTCTCCACTTATATCTTTTTGGAGTAGCTTGTCATTTACTCTTGTGCTTCACTTATATCCTATGAGTGAATTGTTGAATAAATTGAATATCATGAAGTTGAAAGCATATCATGCCTAGTGGTAGCTTCACATTGGGTTTAGAAAGTGAAATCTTTCGAGGCTTGACAATCACAATATTGGTCATACAAGCAATTCATGAATAATTAGTATAAGGAAGAGAACTTTCACATGCAAATACACTATCATGGAAATCTTTTGTGATTGTGAGCCCCCATCAAAATATTATATGCCAAAATTGTTGACATTGGACAAGGAAGACAATGTAATGGTTTATGTTTGTTCGTATTCACATAGAAGTTATATTGTCATAGATCCTTCAACATGTGGTGCTTGCCCCCTATCTTTGCTAGCCAAAAATTCCGCACCAAGTAGAGATACTACTTGTGCATCCAAAAACCCTTAAATCCAAATCTTATCTTCAACAGTCCACCATACCTACCTAAGGATTGAGCAAGATCCTTCAAGTAAGTTGTCATCGGTTTAATAAGGCAATAAAAATTGCTTCTAAAAGTGTGATATCATTTAGTGTAAGAGAAAATTGAGCGTTGTACGAACTCGTGATGGTGAAGAATAAAAGCGAAAGACTGTATAATAAAGGTTGCCATCACAAGGGGCAATACAACGTGACGTTCTTTTGCACTATGGGGTTGAGCATACAAACAAATAAGCGCATGGCAACCTCTGCTTCCCTCTGCGAAGGGCCTATCTTTGTAACACCCACGATGTGGCTATATCTCCCATGTGTAGGAGCACGACTTAGAGGCATAACCGCAGTGTAGGCATGTCGCAAGAGGGGTAATCTTTACACATCCCATGTACTAAATAAGAAAGGTATAAAGAGTTGTCTTACAATCGCCACTTCACACAATACATGAATATAGCATTACATCAACCGGAATACATTCAAGGTCCGACTACGGAACCAAATAAAGAAAGACAACCCCTAATGCAAAAGATCCCCGATCGCCCCAACTGGGCTCCACTACTGATCATACGGCAACGAAACAACACAACGAACATGATCTTCATCGAGCTCCTCCTTGAGCTCGGTTGCGTCACCTGCACGGTAATCATCGGCACCTGCAACTGGTTGAAGTAACTTGTGAGTCACGAGGACTCAGCAATCTCACACCCTCGCGATCAAGACTATTTAAGCTTATGGGTAGGAAAAGGTAGTGAGGTGGAGCTGCAGCAAACACTAGCATATATGGTGGCTAACATATGCAAATGAGAGCGAGAAGAGAAGCAAAGCACGGTGGTATACTAGAAGTGATCAAGAAGTGATCCTGAAACCATTTACGTTCAAGCATAACTCCAACACCGTGTTCACTTCCCGGACCCCGCTGAGAAGAGACCATCACGGCTACACACGCGGTTGATGCATTTTAATTAAGTTAAGTATCAAGTTCTCTACAACCGGATATTAACAAATTCCCATCTGCCCATAACAGCGGGCACGGCTTTCGAAAGTTCAAAACCCTGCAGGGGTGTCCCAATTTAGCCCATCACAAGCTCTCACGGTCAACGAAGGATATTCCTTCTCCTAGGAAGACCCGATCAGACTCGGAATCCCGGTTACAAGACATTTCGACAATGGTAAAACAAGACCAGCAAAGCCGCCCGATGCACCGACATCCTGATAGGATCTGCACATATCTCGTTTTCAGGGCAACACCGGATGAGCAATCCGTACAACTAAAACCAGCCCTCAAGTTTCCCCAAGGTGGCGTTGCAAGGAGCTCTAGTTCGGACCAACACTTAGACAAGCACTGGCCCGGGGGGGTTAAAATAAAGATGACCCTTGGGTTGGCCGACCCAAGGGAAGGGTAATAGGTTGTTAGGCAAATGTAAAACCAAGGTTGGGCCTTTCTGGAGGAGTTTTATTCAAGGCGAACTGTCAAGGGGTTCCCATTATAACCCAACCGCGTAAGGAACGCAAAATCAAGGAACATAACACCGGTATGACGGAAACTAGGGCGGCAAGAGTGGAACAAAACACCAGGCATAAGGCCGAGCCTTCCACCATTTACCAAGTATATAGATGCATTAATTAAATAAGAGATATTGTGATGTCCCAACAAATATCCATGTTCCAACATGGAACAAACTTCATCTTCACCTGCAACTAACAACGCTATAAGAGGGGCTGAGCAAAGCGGTAACATAGCCAAACAACGGTTTGCTAGGACAAGGTGGGTTAGAGGTTTGACATGGCAATATGGGAGGCATGATATAGCAAGTGGTAGGTATCACAGCATAGCAAAAGAGCGAGCAACTAGCAAGCAAAGATAGAAGTGATTTCGAGGGTATGGTCATCTTGCCTACAAAGTTCTCCGAGTTGACAAAAACTTGATCCTCGTAATCATACTCAACGGGTTCCTCAAACATGAACTCGAATCCCAGCTCTACCCAAGGCAAGAACACAAGCAAAGGAAACCACAATCAACCACGGTGTAATGCGCAAGCAACATGATGCAAAACATGGCACGATATGCGGGATGTGATATGCAATGCATATGCGAGCTCCGGAAGGAAAAGATTGATCAAGGCATCAACTTGGAAAACCAAGAGCGCCGCTGGAAAGATGAGTTGATTTCGGTCGAAATCGATATAAAGATCACCGGAATCGGATGCACGGTTTGCAAATGGCAAGCAAAACAATAATGGCACAATTCTGCGATTAACAGCACGATGCCATCTAAAATGCAACAAGAAACTAAGCTACTGCACTCTAACATAGCAACAAAGCACATGACAGTGATCTACTCAAGATGCTTGACAAAATATGAACACTGAGCAACGGCTAAATCACACAAGAACAGGTTCAAACAATCATGGAAAAAGTGCAAAAGATAACAGCATCACAGACTTAGTGAAAATACTAACATCCAGGAATTAACATTAGGAAGCAATGTTTAGAGCAAGATAACAACATGCTACAGGATCATAACATAGCAACACAAGGCATGGAATGAATCTACTCAAAGCATATAACAAAAGTCCCTTACTGACCATAAGCCAAAAAGGATCAGAAGATATGATGACACACATGTAAACATAGCAAGTTTCGTAAACAGATTCAGACTTAGCAGAAAACTGGACATGGCATTAACAGATTTATGAAGGCATGTTTGCGAGCTCGATGCACTCAACAAAAGGCTTTGCATGACAAACTAAGCATACTACCAGCAAGAAGGCATGATCAAGAAGCTAACCATGGTAAGAACAATCTCATAGCATGCATGAATCAACTACAACAACCTTGGAAAAATTGATTAACACGTAACCAATCTGCCAGGAACATTTTATAACAAAAGTAGAGCAAGATTGAGTCATGCTAGGCTACTCCATAAATGCAAACAGGGACATGGATGGATAGAGCATAACAACATCTCAAAAATCATCCTTACTGAACATACCCAGAATAAGCATGGATCACTCTGTAACAAGATGAATACATGGCATTAAAATAACAACAGGGAAAAGACTTAGTGAAATTCTAAGTCTCTGAAATCAGCAATATCGCGAGAGCTACTTTGCATGCTTGTGCTAGTCACCCCATTGATCACAAAAATACATGGCATACACCCCTGTAAGATGGCATGGCATAGCCCAAAACACATGTAGAGCTCATGTTCATATGCAGCACACAATAAACATGGCAAAAATGACAAATGCTCATAAACTGATAAGAAACAGGAACTAACATTTTATAGCACTCTTGTGACAGCATTTAGGGCATCAAGATGGACTCAAACAAGCATGATGCAATGGAACAAAATGAAGAGGACATCCTAACGAACATTTTGATATATTATATGCATGAATTGGAGTTACGAGCATGGAGATATGGCAGGTCAAAGAATGCAACATGCAACAGTTTTTCAGGGACTTAGCCAAAATACTGCGAGCGCTGAATAACTAGACGACACCCGAGGCGGCAGATAGCACAGACGGCGGCTGCTCACCGAAGCGGGCCTGGCCCAGGACGGAGAGGAGGAGGCCTGACTTGGTGGGGCTGGACCGGCAGCAGGGCCTCGCAGGGATGGGCCCACGCGCGAAGCGCGGCTGCGCGTGCGCCTGCACGCATGCACGGTCGAGGAAGGCCGCACCGGCGGAGGTTGGCGGCGGCTCGATGGGAGGACGACGACGAGGGGCGGCGCCGGCAGGTCGACGAGGCTGGGAACGAACAGGTCCGAGGGCAAGGGTCCCAGATCCGACGACGAACGGCGGCGGTGACGAGCTTCCAGGGTGGAGACGGCTCCCGAGCTCGGGCGGTGGCAGCCATGGCAGAGCTCCTGCGGGAGAGAGAGTGAGAGAGAGAAAGGAGAAGGTAGGGGAAGGAGGAGCAGGGGAGGTGAGGTCCGTCCTGGTGAAGGTCGCTGACGGCGGCTCCGGCGAGCCGGACGAGGTGGCGGTGGCGCTTGTCGCCAACGTGGGGAGGAGATCGGGATCGGGCTCCACTCGATCCAGGTCGAGCGGGAGGAAGCGGGGAGCTCGGGGCTGCGGGCTTCGATGGGCTTCCCAGGGCCCGATATGGGTCCTGGCGGGCCCGCGGCAGTGGGAGGAGGGAGGCGCTGGCAGGGGGCACGTGGCGCGCTGCTACTGGCCCTAGGCGTCGGTGACGGCGGTTTCAGGTGGCGGCTCGCCCGCTGGGGCAGTGCCAAGTGGCGGCGGCGAGTTAGGCCGGCGCGAAAATTGATGAGGGGAGGTTGGTGGCGCGGATCCCGAGGGGGGAGGTAGGTGGAGGCCAAAAATGACATGAGGGGTCCTATATATAGCAGTTTTTGGCTAGGGTTTGGTCTAGTGGGTTCTTCGAACCCTCCGATCGCGATCGGGCGGTTTCGGACATGAGGAGAGGTAGGCTGGGTCTAGGTGGGCTGTGGGAAGCAAAGAGAGGGCAGCCCGGCACGGGTTTCCGGAGACCGAAAACGTCCAACGAATAAACCGACAACGGTGCCGCTGCGGATGGCGGTTGTGCAGTCAAACGGACTCCGATTGCGACGAAAATTGATAGGCGGTCTACCTACTCTAAAAAACACCGCATGCAAAGTTTCATCTCATTCCAAGAACATTTTAAGGCCACTCACGAAATGAGGTCTGAGGGGTGCCACAGGCGCGTGTGGGAGTGTCGGAACGTGAAACGGACAACGGGGAAAAAGACAGGATGCAAGTTTGAAAAACATGAGGATGCAATGCATGTGATGACATGGCAAAATGCAACACGCAAGCAGCTGACATGGCAATGAAGGCAAATAACTCGAAGACACCTGGCGCAACGGTCTCGGGGTGTTACAACACTCCACCACTACGAGAAGATCTCGTCCCGAGATCTAGGATGGCACCGGAGGGAAAAGAAGAGGAAGATAAGAGGTAAAACTAAGTTGCTTCTTTGACAAACGAGTGAAACCAAAGAACCTTGAAAGGTTAAACCATCTTCGAGAAAAGAGTACAACGAAGAATATCAAGGTTGAAAACACTTTGTCAGAAAAGAGAAACAAGGAAGAACAAATTCGGACAGCACTCCGGTTGAAAAGAGATGCAAGACTTGATAAGGCAAAAAGAACTTGAGCAAAGGGGCACAACACTCCGGTTAAATGGGTAAGCACGAAAAGAACACGATCCTCACCATTCGAGACGATGAATGAGGAGAGCAACATCACAATGCCTCCGGGAGAAAGAATAGAAGATAGATAATTGAAATAAAAGAATGGAGAAGAAAATGCCAACTTCTGCGACAATTGAGCTTGAAAGGGCATCCTTAGGAGAAGGGTCGAACGGAGTTGTTGGAAAACCAACAACGAAAAGAGTAAGCTTGTAGTGGACTTATGGAGAACATCTCGAAACTATGAGGTGAAATTCTGCCACTAACGAAACCAATAGATTGGATTGATATCAACAAGGAGACGAGAAACTTATTTCACCAGGAGTATAAATGAAGAACTTGGGTCATTTATAAGCACCATAAATAGCAACAATCCTTAGGGAAGGTTTTAGGTGAAACATGACACAAGATAACTCCAACGAAGAGATTGGTGGGTTTAAATGTTTCAATCCTGACAACTTTGGAATCATGAAACATGAAGGGAATTTGTCAACAATGACATAACACCACCTCAAAAGATAAGGTAAAAAGAATTGCACTCCGGATTGCAAGATGAAGAATACTTGAGCTCCTTAGAAAAGAATCTCGATGAAAACTTCGAGAAGGAATTAAATCCTTTCTGAAACATCATGTAGAGCCTTCATGAAGAACTCCGGTAATCAAAAAAATGAACAAATGAAATGAAGGATGAAAAGAATAAGGTTGAAGCCTTGCAATGATTTAGATGGATCTTCGTGATGATATAATGCGGAAAACATGAAACTCTGGAAAAGAAAAGATGAAACAATTGACACTGAGAATTTGATGAACCTCCGGAATAGGGAATTAATCACTTGGATGAAACAATAATAAGAATTACGTTATGCATATCCTTCACCAATTTAATTGATGACGAGCAAACGGATTTGGCACACTACTTATTCTCGTAGCAAGGATGAAGATAGATATAGCGCCAACTTGGGAAGGTCTTCAACGAACCATCGGTAGGATTTGAAAGAACGAATGAATTGATATGATAACGAAGCAAGAGAAATCTTAAATGAACCACCGTAAGAATTGGAAATGAACGAAGTAAAGGGATGAATCACCGGTAAGAATTAGAGAACGAATAAGGATACTTGAGGGGATTTAGATACAACTGAAACGAAGAGATCACTAACTGATTAGAGAATATTGAATGATGCACCGGTAAGATTTGGAGAAGGAGAGCTAAACACTGGAACGAATAACTCTGAGATGATGGGCTCCGGAGAATCAAACTGAAAGACTCCTGAATTGCTCCAGATGGTTGAAAAGAATTCTCACAATTGAAAACAATTATGAGAGGATGGCATCAAGCTAGAATCACGAATCTTTGAGAGAACGGATAAGATTTGAGAGAAACTCTTTTTCGATCTTCAAATGTTGAGAATGGCGATAAGAAACACCACCAGGAATTGTTCAGACACTCCGGAATAATGAAGAATAGAAAGGTTGAAACAATAATGAAAAGAATTTGAAAGATCTTGGAGAAAGGCACTTGACTGATGATAATTCATTCTTACGTCAAACTTTAGAAGATTTTAGAATAGCTCCGAGAAAATAGAAGAGTCAGGTAAGATCCTGGGAAAAACCTATGGGTTAGGGCCCACTCAAAAGAAACACCGTTGAAGAGATTTAAAAGAGAGATTGCACCGGTTGAATAAAATGGCTTGAATGAGATAACAACCTTGAAATAACTTGAATGGATCGAGAATGTAACCGTGAGTCTTTTGAGATATCTTCAGCACTCCGGAACAATTGAATAGCAAGCGGGGAATGATTATGAGGTGCACCGGCATGGAGAAACATTGGATAAATGAAAGGAATAAGCTCAACACCGAAGCTTGAATTGAATCCACCAGAGAAGATAAAAGAAACGAGGAATGATGAACTAGTAGAACATCCTCATGAGAATCACCGAGTAAGAAACATTGACAAAAAAGAATGGTGAAACTTCACATCCATAAGATGGATACTTGATTAAGAAATCTGAGTCCTTTAAGAAAAAGGGTGGGAGGGTGGGTAAAACAAAAACAACTTAGGACGGATAAAACAATCTGAGTCCTTGAAGAAAAAGGGTGGAAGGGAGTTAATTGTAAGGAAGTACCACACTTGGGGCAGTTATAACGAATCAGTATCATGTTTGAAGCTAATCGTTGCAAAACGGGCTAAGTGCCGTATAACAATGTATTGACGCTGTATCTGACAGCGCGGCCCCACCTGTCAGGTGGCATATTGTTTTTGTCGTGTGGCACCATGAATGATTGTAACAGATTTGTTGATGTCATCGGGTGTGTGTATGAGGGATGATTTTCTTTTTCTTCCCTCGCAATGCACAAGCATGTTTGCTGGTAATTATACAAATATGTTTCTAAGAAATAAGAAAATGACTTATAAAAAATCAAATGATTTTAGTTTTCTAGACTTCTGTTTTGATACACCCTCACAAAACATAGCAACGACCAAAATTACCTCATCCCCCTTCATAAAAAAGGACAGAATGGTCTTATTTATAAAAGATGTCGTGTGCCTATCCGCGGGGATACAACCATCGTGTATGTACGAATACTTACGTCTAACCAGCCATGCCCGGCGTGGCTGTGTACATGTGTGTCAGGCCGCACCGTGTGGTCGAACTAGACGTGTGTTGTGTCGTGTGGCTGACGGGCGATCAGTTTGAACTGTCGCATCACTCGTGACATGCCGTGTCCACGACACTCCCAAGGCTGCCATTGATGGCGAGTCTCGCCGGCACCTGAAGTCGCCATACTTCGGCCACGGGCCTCATCCCGGCCTGCCCTGGTTATAAATAAACCCAGCATGCACGTTGTGTTGCCAACGCACCAGTCCTCCCACGTCAATTTGATTGCCACTCCGCAAAACCCGACTCGACGAAGATGTCGAGCAACGCCGGCGCCGGCAACAGCCGTCGATGCGGGATGGCTCTAGCGGGGTCCTGGCCCTCCTGAGCTAGCGGCGCTCAAATAGGTCGTCGACCCCGTCAACATGCCCGGCCTCTTCTAGGCGATATGTGAGTCCTCAATGACCCCGGGTTGGATTCCGCTGCGCGCGCCCGATTGCGCGGAGGACATGCCAGGGTGGAATGAGGCCCTCCGCCTATCCATGAGGCAGTGGCAGCAGCAGACAACCTCGACGCGTGTGGCGACGACGATGACGACAATGACGTCCCGGGCAACGGTGCCTGCGATGACGATTAGAATAATTTGTCTTTTAATTTCAATTTTTGTATAAATCCTTGTAAAAAAAATCCTAAAATATGAATGAAATTTGAATTCTGTTTGCATAGTGTCCAAATCAGTCGGTTTGAAATGTGTTGAAAAAATTAGAAAATGGCCTCCCAAAACGTCCAATTTACGTTTGAAAGCTACTCCCTCCGTTCCGGATTACTTGTCACAGGTATGGATGTATCTAGATGTATTTTAGTTCTAGATACATCCATCTCTGCGACGAGTAATTTGAAACAGAGGAAGTATGAAGATGTTAAAAAAGATGCTCGTCAAGTTTTTTTTTTGAGAAACAAATGCCCGTCAAGTCAGCCCAATATGTTTATATTTTGTGTTAGAAAAAGCCCACCCAAACAACCGGGCCTTAACCTAGTCTGCGTATCCCAAATCAAACCCAAACTGGCGACAAGGGACGGCCTGCGAACGGGGCTCGGATGACGAGTGAGGCTGGCCTAGTAAGGGCAACAGGCCCCGGCTTTGGGCTGGCGTCATTTTTTTATTTGCAATACTTTGGGGACGACCCACTTATTTATTAATTTTGTATCTAATAATTCCATCATAATAATTCACATTTTAATAAAATACAATTTAAAAAACTGTTCTGGAATTTTGAAAATTGCCCTTCTTTTCATATTTTTGTTCACAACTTCAAAAGATGTTCTCGTTTAAAAAATATTCATGGATTTTAAAAATTGTTTGTGGTTTAATTTTTTATTCACTGTTTGGAATTTTTTAGCAATTTTCAAAAATGTAGTGTACTTGATATTTTTTTCATAAATTCCATAAACAATTTTAAAATCAATAATTGTCAAAAAAATCATGTTGATTCAAAATTTGAAATGAACAGAACATGAGAAAATGTTGAACTATATTGACATAAATTAGAGCGGAAGAACAATCATCAGAACTGCACATGCAACCACCCTGCCCGCAGCATCCCCGGCGTCGTGACTGCACTTGTCTTGTGCACCGTCAGCAGCCGCCACTCCGCATCAGGCGTATCCGCCGCCGAGCTAGGGGGGAGCTTCCTGAGGCGCGCCCCTCACTGGGGACCAGGTTAACAAGGAGAGGATGGGGTCGCACCATCATGGGCCGAGGAGAGGACGAGGCCTGCGCGGGTTCGTGCTGGGCCATGGCGCAGGAGCGCCTTGGATTCGGGGAGGATCCCATCGTCCATGCAATGGTGCTCGGCGTGAGACGTGTGGCTGCGGTGCAACCAGAGGTGGCGCGCTGGGAGGCTGGTATGTGGGAGAGAGACGAGCAAGATAATGAAGACCATGTTAGTGCCCGCATGGCAGTTTTTTTTTCGCCAACTCAACCTAATGGGCGAGCCGACCAACTAGAAACATCATTTTTTTTGCGGGTGAGCTAGAAACATCATTAAAGAAATAAGCATTTGCCGCTAGTGCATTATGGCACGGTCAAACGTTGCGTGTATTGCTATCTTATCACGATTTGTATGGTGGTGATTTTTTGCATTTAAGGACACGAGTCTGTTGGTTTCATGCATTTCACTCCGGCAATGGGTTGCCCCGCAAAAAATAAAACAATGAATCTAGTTGGTATTGTAACGGCCCGTGACTCCGCTACTAGTGCCAAGTGTTTTCACGCAACTGGACGTCCAAAAGTACCCACTCTGTTTTTTACAGAGGGAGGGAGTCTTTTTTTTTTCAAGCAGCATTGCCATGAAATTAAAAAGGATGCAAAAATTAGGACGAACCAATGGTGTTCACATGCAAATTGTACTTCAAGTAAACATCAAGGATAATGCAATTCATGCTATAAAATGGCAATCAGAGACATGTACGGCTCCACTTGACACATGATTTCCAGAGAAGCATTACATTTGTGGAGCTCAGTCGAATTAAGAATCATGAAATCATAATGGCAAAGGTAAACTTTTTTAGGACAGGGTATCCATAAAGACCAACACTTGGGAGTGCCCTAAAGTGCCATTGCAATCCTCTCAGTCACCTCCCTTAGGCTTTGAAGTGTTCAGTGTTCATGGTAAAAGCAACAAGCCAGCTATCATCCCACGTAAAATTCCTAACAAAAGAACAGTTCCTAACTATACCTAGAATCATCTACAACTCTTAAGGCCAACAAGGTCAAGCCTGTCCAATTTGCCAATCAGTTTGTTGCCCAAATAGGCTAGCTCAATCGGCTTGTCTAAAGCTGGTGCTGATATTGAATTGCCTTTCATCAGTTCTCGCCTAAAGCTCAAATGAAAAGGCAGAACAAAGATGAATATAGTGCAGGAGACAACTATTCTGCATCATCAACAGCAGCAACTTCAGCATCTGGAGCACCAACAGAGGCAGTGGCATTTTGAACAACAGCAACTAGAGCAACACTTGCCACTTCTGGTGCTTCATGATCAACAACTTCACCTGCAACATTTGGAACACCAACTTCACCTGCACCATGAACACCTTGCGATACAGGAAGCTTGTTAGAGCCCTGCACAATATCTTCAGGTACAACTTGAGCCAAAGGTGGGGATATGAGCAGCATCCTCACCTTTTTCAGCGACAGCCACATCATCTAGAGCTTCATGATCACCAACTTCACCTGCAACATTTGGAACACCAACTTCACCTGCAACATTTGGAACACCAACTTCACCTGCAACATTTGCCCAAATAGACTAGCTCAATCGGCTTGTCTAAAGCTGGTGGTGATATTGAATTGCCTTTCATCAGTTCGCCTAAAGCTCAAATGAAAAGACAGAACAAAAAGTAATAACGTGCAGTAGACAGCTATTCTGCATCAGCATCAGCAGCAACTTTAACATCAGGAGCACCAGCAGGGGCAGGGGAATTCTAAATACCAGCAACTTGAGCATCAGCCGCCACTTCTGGAGCTCCTCCATCACCATCTTCTTGATCAATATCTTGAACACCTAGAGCACCAGCAGGGCAATTGTGAGAAACACCTCCTTCAGCAATAGCCACATCATGTGAAGCTTTATCATCACCAACTTTAACATTTGGAGCAACAACAGGTGCATCATGAAGCTGGTTAGAGCCCTGATCCAAAGGTGAGACATTAGGAGCACCCCCACCTCCTTCAGCAATAGCCGCACCATGTCTAGCTTCATGACCATCATCACCAACTTCACGTCCAGCATCTGGAGCAACAATAGGTGGAACATGGGCAGCATCCTCATCCTCGGTGCTCTACGATAATAATAGATTTGCATGCCGAGATCAACAACCCTGATTGCAGATGATATCAAAGTGCTGATCTGCAGATGTGCAAGATGTTCAAAACTTATTAGTTTAAGTAATTATATGCATATTTATGTAAATAACATGGTTCCTCATTAAGTAATTATATACCGTAAAGAGTGTTTGAGCCTTCCAGTTTGCCCTATAGAATATTGGAATGCCGCCAAGCAGACCAAAAAAAGCAAATATCACATTAGCAGTATGATATCGTCGAATGGCAATAACGCGAACAATATGACCGATTGCCATGCAAATGATGCCAAGTATACTTGCTGTTAATTCGTTCCAAACATCTGTTGCACTAGCAGAGAGACCCACAAGAATAAGGGAGAGTAACCATTCTCTGTTCACATCCGAACTGATGCAAAAGAATAAAGCATAAACCAAATGCAGAAGACCAGCCAGTAGTAAGATGGTTATTTTGAATCCATTTGGGCAGTGCTGCTTGTGTTGATACCAACCCCAGAAAAAATTTGATGCAGATATGAACATAGAAGAAGTAGCAAAAAGTTGCTTTCTTCCTTCTTCAACTTGTCGAATTCCATACACATTAATTCTAGAAGGGAAAAATACGGCACAATCAGAAAGGAACAGTAGCCACGGACAATAATATTCATTCTACAAGAGAAATTAAAAGGCATGATACAAAAGGAACAGTCAGCAGACTATATAAAAGAAGAAACTTAAGCCTTCTCTTTAAATATTGTCTATATCACAACTGGGAATTGCGGAGACAAGATTAAACTCTTATCGTACCTCTTAGGAGCAGTTCAAAATAAGCTCAACAAAAAATTTATACAGCTAAAGGCTTGATTTATGATTTTTTATCTTGGTATATAGATTCATACATGGTTTCCAAATAAGGAGTACAGGATGTAATACTTACAAAGGTGCAAAGTTTGCCAAGAATGAAATTGTAGGCGCCGCCATAGAAACAATCTCAAAATCCAAACTGAAAATACAATGGAGTAGATAAAATGTTAAATACTAAAAAAATCACGACAGACTTCAGCATTGTACATTTTTATATTATTACCTTTGTGAATTATTACATTTATCGTTCTGATCCTCAAGCATTAGGCGTACTGAGCGTGTTTCAGGGATTTGTTCATTTAACCATGTACGGTGAATAGGTATAGGCCTTTTAAACGGATGGGATAGAGGTACTGCACAGGTCTCAGAAGTATTTATGGGACAAAACTCCATTTTAAACTCATTCTTCAAAATTGGTGTACAAGAACCTCCAACAGATAAGAGAAATAAGACCAAAATGAAGAAATAAGCCCTACAAAACGTGAGAAATATTAAGTCAAACAAACTATCTATATATGTACATCTAAAAAAACTATTTATATACTCTCTCCGTCCGGAAATACTTGTCCTCGAAATGGATAAAATGGTTGTATCTATAACTAAAATAAGTCTAGATACATCCATTTCTAGGACAAGTATTTCCGGACGGGGGGAGTATGTAACAAGGAAATGCTTTCACTAAAGAATAGGAATTGTGTCCAGCTCGAACTCTCGCTAATAATCATCAATTGTCCAGTGCTTTGGTTCAAGCAAGAGTAATCCTATTTTCTTAATTTTCCTTCCAACCTATATATTGATGGGTCAATCGCTGCACTACTAGAACAGTGCCCAGCCCACACTGAAATGTACAACAGTCAGCAATGAATTATGACTATAATCTATGTTGTCAATTCCAGCTCAAGTGAGTCACTTCTTCAACGAGTACAGTACTGAGTAAGCATAGATAACAGCATATGAATAGTACATACCTCACGATGGATGGTGGTAACTGAGTCCAGGATCTTACAACAGAGGCCTGCACATTCATATTAAATTAGATCATAATATTACTTGTGGCATCTAAATGAAAGGGTATCTATCTTGTGGCATCTAAATGAAAGGGTATCTATCTTGCAAATGATTAAAAGCATCATCAACAGCATACAATTGCCGTCAGGAACTTTGTATCAAATACAAGTATACAACTGTATGAGAGCAAGTACATAACTTTGGTCTACAGCTAACGCCTCAATGAACACATATATATGTATGCAACTATCATAAGAAAGAGATCTCAAGCAACTTAGTGTTTAAAGGCATCAAAATATATAATTTGGAAATTAAATTCTGAGAATTAACAATTTATTTTTCCTACACTAATACTTGTTTCTGGGTTTCTGGCCTGCACATATGAACTAACGTTGGATATGATGGTCTATCCTGATGTTCATTGCAATATCCTGATCACCAAAAAGCGATACATTTTTTTTATAGAAAAATAACTGCATCAAGTTGTATTGTGCATTCATGTATAGCAAGGAAGCCGATCACACCCCTAACTTTTGAGTTCTGTCTCATGTAACCACAGCGTGATTAACACGTGGATGGATTGTTTTTTTCTACATAACATCGATCTTACAAGTCTCAAATTATCTAGGTCTTTCCGTTTCTACGCCATACATTCATTTACAAAATTTCTTTGTGCTATACTGCATATTTTAGCAACAATAATACCCTCAGCATTCTAAGGTTCTACCATGGATTGCAGAAGCTGACACACATAATTATTTGCAAATTACACTATCATCAATATTTGTCCAGTCCAACAATTAACCTCAACTTGGTACTACAGGTCTGAAGTATTTGAAAAATTAAATCCATCAGCATGACAAACTTGCTGAGAAACAAAAGGCCCTGCAAAATTATCTGGAAGGCCGTCAGGCGGCCCACAACAGGCAAATTATTGTGCAGTGCAGGCGACATCAACACCAACTGGAACTCACTTGAGGCGCGCATGGGAATCTAGCACCAATTTACAGCGAGCACGTACCTTTGCGGGAAGCTCCCTAGTAGCCGCGAGCAGAAGGAGAAGGGTTGGTGCCTTGGCGTGGTCGTAGTCGTACGCGTCCCTGCCACCGCAAGCCCCTCCGCCGCCTGCTCGCCCTCCTGTCGGCGCCGACGCCACCAGCCCGTTCACCGCTGGGAGGCAGAACGCCATCTGGTCCCGCATCAGCGACGGGTGGCGCGGCAGCGGAGGAAGCAGGTGGTACCCGTCGCGCACCACGCTCGCCTCCTCGAACCCATCTGCTGCCGTAGACCGGCTCACCTCCACCGGAATGCCATGCTTGTGCAGCCCGCGTCCTCCGTCCTGGATGTCGACTCCCGTGGACGCATCGCGGACCGCGCCGACCGCCGGCGCCGGCTTCGGGTCGCCACCGTGGGGCGGAGGAGTGGCGCTGATGGAGAGAGAGCAGCCGGAGCGACACCCAGCAGTCCGCTCTCCGGCCGCCGGGTCACCACCCCGCGATCTGGACCACAGCATCTCTGCTGCTACCCTAAACCCTGGAACTCTCTGTGGGTGGGTGGGGGGGGGGGGGGGGGGGGGGGGGGGGAGTGGAAAAGCAAACGGGACTGTTGCGAGGAAAGAAGTTGAATGGGCGCCCCCCGTCGTCCGGGTAGTGTTAGTGTGCGGTGCCTTCTCTTCTCTCGCTGGAATGCAATGCTAGTGCTGTGAGCCCTTGGGGGCCCGAGCCCCGCGGTACCGGATTATGCGCCGTTTGGGCCCCACGGGTGTATAGGCTGTTCCGTTCCGTCGTGAATGAGAGAGAGATTGCCGTAATCAAGCAAGCAGCTCGGATGCACGATAAGTAGATAAATGAGGTAATATCACCGGGAGTCATATAACTTGCTCTGTATGTTCACTTTGGTGCTAAAACTTCAAAAATACGGATTTGTGGTCATTCAACTTGCGTTCTGATGCAAATACGGTCACAAAGCGTGTACGCAGGCGTTTTCGCCGCTTGCGTGGCGTGCCACATATGCATGGCCCCACTGTCAATAACTGTTGGTGGCGGAGCCATTAGGTGTGACATGTGTAACGTCCTTTTTGCAGAAACAACTCCAACTTTTTTATAATGCGGCTGTATAATTCATACCCACATAATAATTATGGCTGTATAATTCATTCGCACATAGGTCTCACTTGGCAGTCAGCCTACTCTTCCTACCTTTATGTGGGACCCACCTGCTAGTGGATGTGAGAAAGATTTGTAGATTTAAAAATTAATCAGGCCATGTGGATTTGAACCAGCAACTCATCACTCCAGTCTCACGTGCTAACTAGCACACTGGACATGCTTTGCTGTCTTGTACCAAGGTACATATGCTGTTATATTGTTCAACCCGACAAATAAATTCTTTTTTGGCCGGGACAACCATATATTCAAGCATATAAAAAGACAAATGATATTAGCAATAAGCTTGCTCTAATATCAAGTTATCTAAACGGATTTAGAGGGTGCGCAATTTTTGTTTTCATTCCCCTCAATATTTTTATGGTTAATTTGAACTCGTATGTCAAAATGGACTTGGATCACTTAAAATTAAAATTCCAGTTTTGTACCATGGCAGGTTAGTTTTCTTCACACCTCTAGGTCTAGAATTCAAATCATGAGACACAAACATTTTGATTATTTTTGTACCGAATATGTTTTTTTGGCAAAAATATAACCTACAGAAGATTCAAACCTTGGCCAATTGCTAGCTAATTAATGGACTAACATCAGGATAAAAATGATATATTCATTATGTGTTATATTTTATTTTATCTAGGCTTTTTAATTTTAAATCATTTGAATTCAAACAAAAAATTGTTGATTTGTCTCAAAGATTTTGTGGCCATATCGAGGATGAGCGAAATTTTTGCCATTTTGAAATTCGTACTAGTTCATGTGCCTAAGGAGAAACATATAATTTTATATATTGGCAACGACAACTACTCGAGGATCAGCGGATTTTTTTGCCAGAATTTATTCAAATGGATTTTGAGTTCAAAAGTTTTTGGCATTAATATATATAAATTGAAACTAGAAAAAAAACAAAGCTTGGGAACGTTACAGTAATTAGTAGTGCACATCCAGTAGGTGGCCCCAGCTTGCAAGTTTGTGAAAATATGAGCTAAACCCTGCTTTTCACTATAAAGTGAAGTAAAGTATATTTGTTTAAACACGTGCTTGGTGCAGTGGTTGGCACAGGCATTTGCATGCATGGCGTAGCGAATTCGAGCCCTGCGCGGCCTTTTTGTTTCTCATATCTCTGTTCAGTGTTACGTGCGCATGAACTTTTTATTTATCATTTCTCTCTCAAGTGGGAACACGCATGCTGATGAGGAGGTTTCTGTGCAATTAAATACAAAACAGGGGCGTTTCTGCAAAAAAAATTGGTTCCTGTCACCGACAGTGGGCCATAGCCATGTTGGCATGTCATGTAAGCACGGGATAACGTCTGATACGGATAAAGTGACCGTATTTGCACGAAAACGCAAGTTGGGTGACCATAAATCTGTATTTTCTAAGTTCTAGTATCAAACTGAACATCCAGCGCAAGTTCTATGACCTCTGTTGATATTACCTCTAGATAAATTGCCGAGAGCCTTGCGCGGCTGTGCACGCATTCGCAAGCTGGATGTGGATCTTCTGCTCTGCTGCGCTTTCGGGGCCGGGGACCCATACTCTGCGGCTGCTTTTCTCCCCTGTCCCAGCCGAGTAAATTACGTCTATAGTACCTGAACTTGACTCTAGGGTTCACTTTCATCACTGTATTCCAAAAGGGTCAAATTACGGTCATTGAGGTCTCAGAAATGCGTCCCTCTACGGTCAGCCCTACCGTATCCAATGTATTTTGCTGACGTGGCACATTTTGACCGGCCCTGCATCGTTGACTTGCTTACGTGCCAACCGCATCTTTCTCACACAATCCTTTTTGCATCAGATCTAATGAAACTGAGCACCGCCCGTCCGTCTATGCCGACATGCTTTAGAGCCCGCGGCGAGCAGCACATCGCCTCCGGGCACTCTTGTGTCAACGGCCTCTACTACCCACCGCCTTTCTCCTCGTCAGGCCAGAAGTCCCGCTCGGCTCGAGCTCCTCTCCTTCAATGCCCCGCTCTTTGTTGAGCAGTAGATGACGCGTTGCACCCGTACGAGGTTGCTACCATGCACGGCGAACTTTGGTGCATTTCCAAGCTCAATGACAAGACGATGTCCTTCCTCACGGTGCGGTTGTAGTCCTCGCCCACCCCATGGAGCTCGATGACGTCGCCCCGCAACGGCAGAAAATAACATGCGCGGGCAGCCGACGGTATGGAGTGCATGGTGTTTGGCGGGGCGATGTCGTACTTGAGCAAGCTGAAGTCCTCGCAGCTCTCCGTTCTGAGTCACCGCACATCTGCAATCTCTGCACCATCAACCCATGTGACGTCTTCAACGAAGACGCAACCAACGGGGCGTCCGACGTGCCGATGGATTACTGGTTGCAGGCTGGGGTTCAGCGACCAGTGCACAAACTACGAGTACGCCTGAGAGCTGCGAGGGTATGGCGGCGTGGGCCTCCGGCTGGACGACGAGGTGAGGAGAGAGCAGGTTGCCAACCATGTCAGGCGATGTAGGCAGATCAGGTGTTGAGGAGCACGACATGGTGTAAGGCTAAGTCGGCACTGTCGCAAACATGGTGCCGCTTGGTCATGCACGCAACCATGCATTTCTCAAACCAGTCCGACCTCCTCTGACGCCCGTCGGGTTAGTAAACTGAAGCAGCAACCCATGGTGACCTCCACAGCGGCGCTCGTACTTCCAACGACGCGCATCGGGACAGTAACTTGCATGGTGCCAACGACGCTGATGAGCTTCAAGCTCGGCATGGCGCGAGAGTTGGGATTTGAAAGCATGAGAGTCTGGCCAACCAGCGCAGCAATTCGTTCGTGGGCCGCACGAGGCTTTCAGGAGCTCTGACGTGACACACTGACACTGAAGAGCTGCAGCAACGGTGGGAGTGTGGGGGTGTGGCGCAGCGATGGGCGCAGGTAAGGTGTTTGACAGAATTACAGAGAGAAATAGTGTAGTACAGTAGTAGTGAGAGAGGGGTATTAGCCACGTTAGCAAAAATAAAACTGATACGGTACTGGTAACCGTAGAGTGACACGCCTGGGCAACCTCAGTGACCGTATTTTAAGCTTTTCTAAATACAGTGATGGAAGTGAACCCCAGGGTCAAGTTTAAGTATCATAGATGTAATTTACTCGTCCCAGCCGGAAGTCAGTTTACACCACAAAGGAAACTGCCGTCTCTGAAACCTCGGCCGGGAGAGCCGCGTATTGCCGCCTATGTGAGATTCGAGCCGGGCCATCAAAGACCCCGTGCAAACAACACATCCGAGAGTGGCAAAATTTCATGTTTTGACCATTTTCCGAAAACTATTCGAGATCTGACCTTAAGTTGAATTTTTTCGAGATCTGGCTCTTTTGCTACCGCCAGAGTCCATGACGATAGGGTCTAACAGCCTACCGCCAGGGACTTTGGCGGTAGGAAACATCTCTACCGCCAAACGAGCTGGCGGTAGCCTGCACAACCCTACCGCCAAAGTGCTTAGCGGTAGGCACGAGCACGCACTGTGTTCAATACTTAGGTGGGTTTTGGCGGTAGGGCATGCAACCCTACCGCCAAGGTCCTTGGCGGTAGGCTGTTATACCATACCGCCATGGTTGCTGGCGGTAGCAAAAGGGTTAGATCTCAAAAATTTTCCAAACTAGGGTCAGATCTCGAATAGGTTCGGAAAAAGGGTCAAAACATGAAATTTAGCCTCCGAGAGTAGACGTGCGTCTATGTGTGTGCGGGTTGTGTCGTATCGAACACAAAATTCTGGCCAGAGCGTGAAGATGCTGATTTGTTATTCTTGTAGGCACCTGCCACCATCTTCTGCTCGGAATGGAGAGGCCCTGCTACTGAATTTGCGTATAGATGTGAGCACCAATCTGTGTGTGAGAAGTTTGTTGCCTTCAATTCAGTGGATAGTGGCAGGAGATCTTTAACTTGTGCATAGAAGGTTACTAGCTAGCTATCTCATATTGCATTTGTGCATATTGCTTGTTGTGTGTAGTGTGTTTCAATTAGTGTGTATATTGCTTGCTATCTGTCATGGAATGTTTTCATCATTTAGAATACTGAACTGTTTTCATCATTTAGAATACTTAACTGAATTGTGAATAGATAATTGAACTTCAGCTGTTAGCTCCATTGGTGAATTTAAGTGCTAACAGTTTGCTGCATTTGTGCAGTTAACTGTTAAGTTCAGTTAACCGCATATCTGAACTTTGACGGTATTTTTGAAGTTAACTGCATTTCTGAACTTATCTGATTTTAGTCATTTAACTGCACCAACGGAAGATGAATGCATTTTACTGAATATCATTTAATTGCACCAACTGAAGATGACTTTATTTTACTGAATATCATTTAACTTCACCAACTCTTGTCTCTTTTTTGTCAAATCCATAGGAAGTTCCTAAATGCCCCTTTGTTGAGTGGATTGACCTTGAGTGCCCCGCCCAACTGAAGATGAGCATAGCAATGATTTGGGGCATGTATGAGGATGGGAACAAGCTTAGGCTGAGGGAAAATGTAATTAATCCTGAAGAAAATGTTATGGTTGCGAGAGAGAAGGAAAAGATGAAAAAATAGTTGAGGTTTTTCAAGCTTGATTTTGCTAAAATGGTGGCTGACAAAGAGCAGGCATTGGCCCAACTGGGCAACACACAGCTTGCTCTAACAGACTTGAAGCAAGAACTGGAGAAGAAGAAGATTTGTGACAAACCTGTCACAAATATTCACTATTAGGAAAAACCTTATACACAAAGGTATAGCAGTAGCGCTGGTTAAAACAGGGGGCTACTGCTACTTGGTAGTGGCGCGTTCTAACCAAGCGTGCTATAGCTACACTTATAGCAGTAGCGCGTCTGCTGGAAAAAGCGCTACCACTATAATTCCCACCGTGTTGGCAGCAGGCTAGGAATAGTAGTAGCGATTTCACTGAAAGCGCGCTATCACTAAGTGTGTTGTAGCAGCGCATTTCCAGCATAGAGCGCTACTGCTAATAAAGAAAAAAAATAAAAAAGTAAATGAAAATGAAGAATTAGGAAAAAGAAAAATAAAAAAATGTAAAGATAAACAAAAGAAAAAAATAAAGAAGAAAAGCATAGCAGTAGCGCGTTTTACAAGCCCGCGCTATAGCTACGTTCCTTAGATAAAAGGAAAAGAAAAAGGAAAATAAATAACTACTTCCCATAGCAGTAGCGCGTTTCGCTAGAACCACTATATCTAACTTAGCTATAGCGCATTTTTCTGCTTGTGCTACTGCTAGTTTGACTTAACCACCCGCGGGTTCAAAATTTTGCTAAGTCCTTTCCCCCTCTCCTCCCTGTTCCCCCAACTCCTCTGTCGCCGCCGTCGATAGCGCACGCCCTCGACCTCACCGCCGCCGCTCGAGGCCGCCCTCAACCTCACCGCCACCGCCCGCCGCCCTCGACCTCACCGACGGCGCCCTCGACCTCATTGCCGCCGCCCTAGCCCACCCAGGACCGCCGCAGCCCATGCCCGAGCCCGCCCTCGCCGCCCCTACCTCCGTCGTTGAGCACCTCCCAGCCACAGTCTCTCCCCTCTCTGTAAGCTCCCCCACCCCTCCCCCCTCTCTCTGCATTTCTTCCTGCCATGTTAATTAGCAGTACTAGTAGATGTTAATTATTAGTAGTGGTGGTACTAGTTAACTAGGGCAGTAGGGTTAATAGTAGATGTTTTTTAGTTAGGGTAATAATAGATGTTAAGTAGTAGATAATGTAGATGTTAATTAGGTCAGTAGGGTTTAGTTTAGAGTAAAATTTAGTTCAGTAGTTAACTAAATATAATCTATATTTGGTTTTTGAATTGAGTTTGAGAGAGCATGAGATTTGTGTAGATTTTCTTGAAGTGTCAAACACTAGGAGATGTAAATTTGAAGTGGTCATTGAGGAAATATGCCCTAGAGGCAATAATAAAGTTGTTATTTATATTTCCTTATATCATGATAAATGTTTATTATTCATGCTAGAGTTGTATTAACCAGAAACTTGATACATGTGTGAATACATAGACAAAACAAAGTGTCCCTAGTATGCCTCTACTAGACTAGCTCGTTAATCAAAGATGGTTTAGTTTCCTGACCATAGACATGGGTTGTCATTTGATGAACGGGATCACATCATTAGGAGAATGATGTGATGGACAAGACCCATCCGTTAGCTTAGCATTATGATCGTTGAGTTTTATTGCTATTGCTTTCTTCATGACTTATACATGTTCCTCTGACTATGAGATTATGCAACTCCCGAATACCGGAGGAACACCTTGTGTGCTATCAAACGTCATAACGTAACTGGGTGATTATAAAGATGCTCTAGAGGTGTCTCCGAAGGTGTTTGTTGGGTTGGCATAGATCGAGATTAGGATTTGTCACTCCATGTATCGGAGAGGTATCTCTGGGCCCTCTCGGTAATGCACATCACTATAAGACTTGCAAGCAATGTTACTAATGAGTTAGTTGCGGGATGATGCATTATAGAACGAGTAAAGAGACTTGCCAGTAACGAGATTGAACTAGGTATGGTGATACCGACGATCGAATCTCGGGCAAGTAACATACCGATGACAAAGGGAACAACGTATGTTGTTATGCGGTTTGATTGATAAAGATCTTCGTAGAATATGTAGGAGCCAATATGAGCATCCAGGTTCCGCTATTGGTTATTGACCAGAGATGTGTCTCGGTCATGTCTACATAGTTCTCGAACCCGTAGGGTCCGCACGTTTAACAGACATGACCAGAGATGACGATTTGTATTATGAGTTATGTGATTTCATGTACCGAAGGTTGTTGGAGTCCTGGATGAGATCACAGACATGACGAGTAGTCTCGAAATGGTCGAGACGTAAAGATCGATATATTGGAAGGCTATATTCGGACATCGGAAAGGTTCCGAGTGAAGATCAAGGGGTGACCGCACGCCTCCCCATGGCAAATCCGAATTGGACTAGGGAGGGGGCATCGCCCCCCTCTCTTTCCTTCTCCCTCTCGTACTCCTTCCCTCTTTCCCCTCTTGGAAAAGGAAGGGGACTCCAACTAGGATTGAGAATCCTAGTTGGACTCCCCTTATAGGCGTGCCCCTGCTAGGCTGGCCACCTCTTCCACCCTCCTTTATATACGTGGGCAGGGGCACCCCAAAGGCACTCCAAGATTTTTCTTAGCCGTGTGCGGTGCCCCCCTCCACAGTTAGACACCTCAGTCATATCGTCGTAGTGCTTAGGCGAAGCCCTGCGCCGGTAGCTTCATCATCACCGTCACCACACCGTCGTGCTGACGGAACTCTCCCTCGGCCTCAGCTGGATCAAGAGTACAAGGGACGTCATGCAGATCGCAGAGGTGCCGTTCGTTTGGTACTTGGATCGGTTGGATCGCGAAGACGTTCGACTACATCAACCGCGTTACTAAACATGTAACACCCACGATGCGGCTATATGTCCCACGTGTCAGGGCACGACTTGGAGGCATAACTACATGGTGGTTTTGTTGCAAGAGGGGTAATCTTCACACAATCCCATGTACTGAATAAGAAAGGGATAAAGAGTTGGCTTACAATCGCCACTTCACAGAATACATACATAATTCATACATCATCCAAATACACTCAAAGACCGACTACGGTCAAAACCAAAAGTAAAGGAAGATAAACCCCAAATGCTAGATCCCCAATCGTCCCAACTGGGCTCCGCTACTGATCATCCAGAAAGACACATAGTAATTACCAAGAGCCTCGTCGAATTCCCACTTGAGTTCGGTAGCATCACCTGCACTGATATCATCGGCACCTGCAACTGTTTGGAAGTATCCATGAGTCATGAGGACTCAAAAATCTCACACCCGTGAAATCAAGACTATTTAAGCTTATGGGTAGGATAAGGTAGTGAGGTGGAGCTACAGCAAGCGATAAGCAAATATGGTGGCTAACATACGAAAATAAGAGCGAGAAGAGAAGCAACGCAACAGTCGAGAAGCTAGGAGTGATCAAGAAGTGATCCTGAAACTACTTACGTTCAAGCATAACACAAGACCGTGTTCCCTTCCCGGACTCCGCTGAAAAGAGACCATCACGGCTACACACGCGGTTGATGCATTTTAATTAAGTCAAGTGTCAAGTTCTCTACAACCGGACATTAACAAATTCCCATTTTCCTCATAACCGTGGGCATAGCTTTCGAAAGTTTATACCCTGCAGGGGTGTCCCAACTTAGCCCATCAAAGGATCTCACGGTCAATGAAGGATATTCCTTCTCCCAGGAAGACCCGATCAGGCTCGGAATCCTGGTTAGAAGAATTTTCGACAATGGTAAAACAAGACCACCAAAGCCGCCCGATGTGCCGACAAATCTCGATAGGAGTCGCACGTATCTCGTTCTGAGGGCACATCGGATGGACAAGCTACGAGTAAAACCAACCCTCAAGTTTCCCCGAGGTGGCTCCGCAGGCTGCCCGTTTCAAACCAACACTCAGAGGAGCACTGGCCCCCCCCCCGGGGGGGGGGGGGGGTTAAAATAAAGATGACCCTTGGGCTCCGGAAACCCAAGGGAAAAAAGGTTTAGGTTGTTAGGAAAATGTAAAACCAAGGTTGGGCCTTGCTGGAGGAGTTTTATTGAAAGCGAACTGTCAAGGGGTTCCCATAACACCCAACCGCGTAAGGAACGCAAAATCAAGGAACATAACACCGGTATGACGGAAACTAGGGCGACAAGAGTGGAACAAAACACCAGGAAAAAAGGCCGAGCCTTCCATCCTTTACCAAGTATATAGATGCATTAATTAAATAAGAGATATTGTGATATCCCAACATAAACATGGTCCAATATGGAGCAATCTTTATCTTCACCTGCAACTAACAACACTATAAGAGGGGCTGAGCAAAAGCGGTAACATAGCCAAACAACGGTTTGCTAGGAAAGGGTGGTTAGAGGCTTGACATGGCAATATGGGATGCATGATGAACAAGTGGTAGGTAGCGCGACATAGAGATAGAGCGAACAACTAGCAAGCAGAGATAGAAGTGATTTCGAGGGTATGGTCATCTTGCCTGCAAAGTTCTCAGAGTTGTCGAAAGCTTGCTCCTCGTTAGCGTACTCAACAGGTTCCTCGTTCACGTACTCGTCTCCCGGTTCTACCGAAGAAAGAACACAAGCAACGGAACAACAATCAATCACGATGCAAAGCACAAGCAACATGATGCAATACATGGCATGATATGCAAGATATGATATGCAACGCATATGCGTGCTCCGGAAGGGAAAGAATGATCAAGGCATCAACTTGGCAAACCAAGTATGCCGCTGGAAAGATGAGATGATTTCGGTTGAAATCGATATAAAGATCACCGGAAACGGATGCACGGTTTGCAAATGACAAGCAATACAATGATGACGCAAATCTGTGATTAACAGCACAATAGCACTTAGAATGCAACAAGAAACTAATCTACTGCACTCCAACATATCAATAAAGCATATGGCAGTGATGTACAAGAGATTCTTGACAAAACATGAACACTGAGCTACGACTAAATCACATTAGAACAGGTTCAAACAAGCATGGCAAAAGTGAAAAAGATATCAGCTTCACCTACTTAGTGAAAATACTAACATGTCGAAATAACATCAGGAAGCACAGTTTAGAGCAAGCAAACAACATGCTACAGGAGAGTATCATAGCAAGAAGACGCACGGCATGATTCTACTAAATGCATAGAACAAAAGTCCCTTACTGAACATGAGCCAAAAAGGCACAGAAAATATGATGGCAGCCATGTAAACATGGCAAGTTATGTTAACAGTTTCGGACTTGGTGAAAATACCAGGACATGGCAAAAACAGATTCATGATAGCAACTTTGCAAGCTCATGCCACTCACCACAAAGAATTAAATGACAACATAAGAATACCTATTGCAAGATGACATGTTCATGAAGCTAACCATGGCAAGAGCAAGTTAATAGGATGCATGGATCACTAGCAAAACACATGGCAATATGGATTATCATGTTAACATTCTGCCGGGAACATTATTTAGCAAAAGTAGAGCAACAAAATGACATGCTAGAGCACTCCATAATTGCAACCAGAGGCAAGAATGGATAGAGCATAACCATATGTTCAAAACATCCTGACTGAAGTAACTCAAAATAGGCATGTATATCATGGTAGAAACTAGTTTACATGGCATCAAGATAACAGTAGGAAAAAGGACTTGAATTGACAAAAATTTGTCTTTTTCACGAGAGGTGGATCAAAACTTTTGACACCCAACCATTTGGTCAATTGTGCATTAAATATGTCCTAGTATTTTAGAAAAATGATTCGGTACAATTTTGCAACAAATATATGGTAGGTCCTTCACAAAAAAAACTCATTTCGGGCACTCGAAAAATGGAAAATGAATTTTCCGTGCAAAGAAAATGAAAACTCCCTTAGGCAACATTGTTCGGAATTCCAAGATGCACCCTTGTGCACAATATGCGATCATTTGAACAAACTATGCCATGAATGTGGCCATAAGATTGATCATTTGGTTTGAAAGCCATGAATCTTCACGCATGATAGCTCATTTCTGTGAACACCTTTTTAAAATAATTGCCGTATTACAAGTTTATTATTTTTCCTGGAAACTTGGTCACATATAATGACACAATGCGAAGGTTTTCCAATTTTTTGATTTTTTTGAATTTTTATGCCCGTTTCAAAATGCTAGCTAGTGGTTGAATCTTGGAAAACTTTTGATGTTTCTCTGATTAAATATATAATTATGTAACTAGAAATGATTTTTGGAAAAAATAAAGAGCAAACAATAAGGTAGCTGCAGTTCAAATTTGACCCGCTTCCTACTGAATCAGCGGAAATTTGTCTTTTTCACCAGAGGTGGATCAAAACTTTTGAAACCCAACCATTTTGCCAATTGTGCATTAAATATATCCTAGTATTTTAGAAAATTGATTAGGTCCAATTTTGTAACAAATACATGGTAGGTCCTTCACAAAAAGAACTCATTTCGGGCACTCAAAAAATGGAAAATGAATTTTCCATGCAAAGAAAATGAAAACTCCCTTAGGCAACATTGTTTGGAATTCCAAGATGCATCCTTGTGCATAATATGAGATCATTTGAACAAACTATGCCATGAATGTGGCCATAAGATTGATCATTTGGCTTGAAAGCCATGAATCTTCACACATGATAGCTCATTTATGTGAACACCTTTTTAAAATAATTGCCGTATTACAAGTTTATTATTTTTCTTGGAAACTTGGTCACATATAATGACACAATGCGAAGGTTTCCCAATTTTTTGATTTTTTTGATTTTTTTATGCCCGTTTCAAAATGCGGTCAAAACGGCGGGCTTGACCGTTCCTAGCTAGTGGTTGAATCTTGGAAAACTTTTGATATTTCTATGATTAAATAGATACTTATGTACCTAGAAATGATTTTTGGAAAAAATAAAGAGCAAACTATGAGGACGCTGCAGTTTAAATTTGATCCACTTCCTGCTGAATTGACGGAAATTTGTCAATTTGAACAAATTTGACCCACTTCCAGCCAAATCGTCGAAATTTTGTCAATTTGACGAGAGGTGGATAGACAGCTATTGAGACACAAGCATTTGGTCAATTGTACCTAAAATATGATCTAATATTATTGAAAAATAGAGTGGTGCCATTTTGCAACAAATATTGGTAGGTGCTTCAAAAAATATATACCATTTTCGACACTCCAAAGGTAGAAAATGTTTTTTTTTGCAAATAAAACTCATTTTTGAGATCAATTTTTAAAGATATTTGTATTATTCCAGGTTTGTTATTTTCCTGAAAAACAAGTCTCACTTGTGACACAATGCTATTGTTCTTTTTTCTTTTCTTTTTCTATGATGTTATAAAATAGGTGACATGATTTAGCATATTATTTAATCGATTACGACCAATTTAGATGGTTATAAAATCGTCAAAGTGTGTACTACATTGTGATTGGTGGAACTGTTTATGGCACGGATCGATGAGATGGCAGACATCCTACCATCCATTGCTAGCAATCCAATGTCCATACATCCATCCATGCAAAGAAAAGGAAAAAAACCACCGCACCAAACCCTACCTCTCTCTCACCTCTCCTCCCTTCCTTCCGCCCGCCGCCTCCCTCTCTCTGTCCCCGATCCAGATCGGCCTCTCTGATGACCCACAAGTATAGGGGATCTATCATAGTCCTTTCGATAAGTAAGAGTATCGAACCCAACAAGGAGCAGAAGGAAATGATACGCGGTTTCCAGCAAGGTATACTCTGCAAGTACTGAAATAAGTGGTAACAGATAGTTTTATGATAAGATAATTTGTAACGAGCAACAAGTAACAAAAGTAAATAAGGTGCAGCAAGATGGCCCAATCCTTTTTGTAGCAAAGGACAAGCCTGGACAAACTCTTATATGATGTAAAGCGCTCCCGAGGACACATGGGAATATCGTCAAGCTAGTTTTCATCACGTTCATATGATTCGCGTTCGGTACTTTGATAATTTGGTATGTGGGTGGACCGGTGCTTGGGTGCTGTCCTTACTTGGACAAGCATCCCACTTATGATTAACCTCTATTGAAATCATCCGCAAATACAACAAAAGTATTAAGGTAAACCTAACCATAGCATGAAACATATGGATCCAAATCAGCCCCTTACGAAGCAACGCATAAACTAGGGTTTAAGCTTCTGTCACTCTAGCAACCCATCATCTACTTATTACTCTGCAATGCCTTCCTCTAGGCCCAAATAATGGTGAAGTGTCATGTAGTCGACGTTCACACAACACCACTAGAGGAGAGACAACATACATCTCATCAAAATATCAAACGAATACAAAATTCACATGACTACTAATAGCAAGACTTCTCCCATGTCCTTAGGAACAAAAGTAACTACTCACAAAGCATAAACATGTTCATAATCAGAGGGGTATTAATATGCATATAGGATCTGGACATATGATCTTCCACCAATTAAACCAACTAGCATCAACTACAAGGAGTAATTAACACTACTAGCAACCTACTAGCACCAATCCCAGACTTGGAGACAAGAATTGGATACAAGAGATGAACTAGGGTTTTGAGATGAGATGGTGCTGATGAAGATGTTGATGGAGATTGCCCTCTCCCGATGAGAGGAGCGTTGGTGATGACAATGGCGATGATTTCCCCCTCAGGGAGGGAAGTTTCCCCAGCAGAACAGCTCCGCCAGAGCCCTAGATTGGTTCCGCCAAGGTTCCGCCTCGTGGCGGCGGAGTTTCGTCCAAGAAGATGGTTTATGATTTTTTCCCATCAAAAGAATCCATATAGTAGAACATGGCCACCGGAGGGCCACCATGGGGCCCATGAGGTAGGGGGGCGCGCCCAGGGGGTAGGGCAGTCCCCCCACCCTCGTGGGCAGGGTGTGGCCCCCCTGGTGAGGTTATTGCTCTCAGTATTTTTTATATATTTGGAAAACACCTTCCGTGGAGTTTCAGGACTTTTGGAGCTGTGCAGAATAGGTCTCTAATATTTGGTCCTTTTCCAGCCCAGAATCCCAGCTGCCAGCATTCTCCCTCTTTATGTAAACCTTGTAAAATAAGAGAGAATAGGCATAAGTATTGTGACATAATGTGTAATAACAGCCCATAATGCAATAAATATTGATATAAAAGCATGATGCAAAATGGACGTATCAACTCCCCCAAGCTTCGACCTCGCGTGTCCTCAAGCGAAAAGCCGAAATCTAAAAATATGCCCCCATGTTTAGAGATAGGGGTGTCGATAAAAATAAAATACGGACATGAGGGCATCATGATCATTCTTAGAACAGCAACTTACATAATTCTTTGTCATATAATATCTAATGCTAGAGTAATAATTCAATCACAATATCAAGTATGAATCGTAAACTTCATTGAAAACTAACAAACTACAATCTCAGTCATTGAAGCAATTGCAATTTATCATAACATAGGAAAGAGTCAATGTATAAGAGCTTTTAGCAAGTCCACATACTCAACTATCATATAATCTTTCACAATTGCTGACACTCACGCAATACTTATGGGTATGGAGTTTTAATCGGACACAGAGAAAGATAGGGGCTTATAGTTTTGCCTCCCAACGTTTTACCTCAAGGGTAATGTCAATAGTAATTGTTCAGGAAAACTCACATCCAATTAGCCATATATACCAGGATCTTTCCAACATATTTTGCTTGCCAAAGGATAAAATGTAAAAAGGAAGGGTGAAGATCACTGTCGGTGTCAAAACCCGCGGATCTCGGGTAGGGGGTCCCGAACTGTGCGTCTAGGTCGGATGGTAACAGGAGGCAGGGGACATGATGTTTTACCCATGTTCGGGCCCTCTTGATGGAGGTAAAACCCTACGTCCTGCTTGATTAATATTGATGATATGGGTAGTACAAGAGTAGATCTACCATGAGATCAGAGAGGCTAAACCCTAGAAGCTAGCCTATGGTATGATTGTTGTTCCCCCTACGGACTAAAACCCTCTGGTTTATATAGACACCAGAGAGGGCTAGGGTTACACAGAGTCGGTTACAATGGTAGGAGATCTACATATCCGTATCGCCAAGCTTGCCTTCCATGCACGCCAAGGAAAGTCCCTTCCGGACACGGGACGAAGTCTTCAATATTGTATCTTCATAGTCCAGGAGTCCGACCAATGGTATAGTCTGGCTATCCGGACACCCCCTAATCCAGGACTCCCTCAGTAGCCCCCGAACTAGGCTTCAATGACGACGAGTCCGGCGCGCAAATTGTCTTCGACATTGCAAGGCGGGTTCTTCTCCAAATTCCGTGTACCTGTTGAATAGTGTCCGGTTTCTTGTAAATGTAGTGCTCCTTGGCTTCTACGCCCAATAATGGCCGTTTTCCACGTGTCAAACAAATACGAAAAGTCAGGGTGTTTTTTATATTTACACCCCTAGCCGCGTGAATGAGCCGCCTATTTAAGGGGACGAGGATTTAGATCCAAACCACACCTTCTCCCTTCCGCGAGTATTCATCAGAGCGTATCCGACATAGGTCCATTCTATCATGGCCGGCCACCGCAGCTCCTCCTCTCGTCCTTCCAGCCCTCAGCCTGGAGATTGGAAGATGTGCTCCATCCCGCACAGCGAGCTAGTGAAGCTCCAGACCAAGGGATTTCTCCCCCGGCCTATATGGTCCCGGTTCGAGCCGGACTTGCCACCTATAATGGCGGAGAGCAAGCGGAGAGCGCCCCCAATCCCTCCAAAGGAGAGCGGGTATGCCTTGTCCCTTACTTAATAAGAGGGCTCGGATTTCCAATTCACCCGTTTCTTCGGGGGCTGCTGGAGTTCTACGGCCTCCAGCTGCACAACCTCAATCCTGCTTCCATATTGCATATCGCAGGCTTCGTAGCCCTTTGCGAGCTGTTCTTGGGCTGCGAGGCTCATTTCGCGCTGTGGAAAAGGCTATTCTGCCTTGTGCCCCGCTCTAAGGAGGGGTCAATATATCAAGTGGGCGGAGCCGAAGTGTGGCGCATCGCTGGGACCGGATATCTATCCGGAACCCCAAAGAAGGCATCCGAGGAGTGGCCTTCGGAATGGTTTTATATAGAGGATGTCCCGCTGCCGGATCCTGTCCGGATCGGCCTCCCTGAGTTCGACAGTGCTCCCCTAAAGAAGCACCTAAGCTGGCATCCACGGAGCCCTCAGAGGGAAAGCGACAAGGACGTTCTTTACCTGATGGGCCGGATAAGATTGTTAGCTCATTCCGGACTGACCATGATCGGGGTAATGGCCGAATGCATCATGCGAGGGGTGCAGCCGCTTCAGTATAGAGGCCACCCCATGTGGGACTTCAACGGGGAGGACGACGCCACCCGCTACGGCCGCAAGGGGCCGGATTCGGCTGCCGCTCTACTAAAGATCTTGTCCACTTTGTACAAGGGAGAAGAGGAGGAATTTCTCCGCGTCAACCCACAGGGTGGATTTTCTATGTACAATCCCCCAAGCTGGGTAAGTGGTCACTTTTACTTGCCCATCCGTTTCATATTCCCATCGTTAAATATTCAGTCTAACGACTTCAACGCAGGAACTGCGCCAGGCTGTTAAAGAAATAAACAGCCCTCCTCCACAACCCGAAGACCCAGGACGGTCCCTCGACCCGTCCTCTCAAGAGGATACGGTCTTATCTGTGGAGCTGATTGATGGGGTATTTCATCAATTGAGCAAGGACAACGCCTTGGTGGCCATTACGGTCGATTACCCGGGGCTACTCCCAGCCTCACAGGTAACTAAGACCAAAGTCCCAGCACTTTGAAAAGGGATCTTTCCTCGCGTGTTTTCGATTACCGTATGACAACCGTGTTTTGCAGAGGAGGTCCTTGAGACGGGAGGCCGAGCCTGCAGCGACAGGGCCCCGCGAGCTGAAAAGAAGTGCGGTCCGGACTGAGGCACCAACGCAAAGGTATAGCGCGCCACCTTATTCCCAGGTGTTACTCCTTCGAGGCATATTAACACTCGTGCTCTCTTCAGGACGAAGAGACCTCGCCGGACTATATCCGGAGAGGCTGCCAATCACGCCTCCACCAGCCAGGCTCCAAAGCCTGGTCCAGAAGCGGAGGCGAACATGAGGCGCGCACCGGATGCTCCTCCGACGGAGGATGCAGACAGGCTATCTGCCACCAATTCCGAGGTGGAGAGTGCCATGAACCACAGGCGTCGCCAGACAGTTCTTCGCGACGCTTGTTTCTCCCAAGAGGCATTGGATGACTTCAATTCGGGAGACGCGTACCTCCGTGCCGCTCAAAATGGTCTAGCCAGAGCCACGGAGCAGTATGTGAAAGACATACGGGTAAGAAAATTTTGGTAATTATATAAGTATACTAGTAGCCCCCGAGATTTGAAACAGTTAGAATAACTGATTTAAGGATCATTTGTTATGCAGGTTCTTACAGAAAAGAATACCCTGCTGTCCTAGGAGCTGGAAGAGTGCAAAGCCCAACTAGAGGCCGCACTAGCCGTGACAGGGGAGCCCAAGGAGACCCCTTCTGGTAATATACGCTTCGAAAGATAAGTATTTTGTGAAGTGCGGCGTGGGTGCAAATCTGAAAAATGAAATTGCAGATGGCGCCGGATTAAATCTGGAAGTGCAACAACTCCGACGCCAGCTAAAGGCTGGTGAGAGCATGCTGACAAAGGTGAGGCGGGAGAAGAACGATCTCCAAGATGCCAACACCAAGCTAGGCGTTGAACTGAAGGATGTTCGTGCCCAGTTGTTGGACTCCGTGAAGGAGAATCAGCGGCTTCGACGCGGCATATATAGTAAGTGCTTAAACGAACTTTGAAAAAAAAGAGTTCGGCGAGGAAGTCGAGTAACAGAGTAATGTCTGTAGGTATGCTGACAGGTCGTCCTGCAGAGGCAATGCCTGGTTCTACGGGTGACCTTCTTCCCGAGCTCTCACAACTGCACGAGCAAGTTCAGCAGGTGATGCAAGGCGTCGCCCAGGCCTTGTGGCCATCCGTCTCCATGCTCGAAGGCCTTGGAGAGCTTGTAGAGAAGCTGAAGGGAGCGCGGTGGCGCTTCCGATTGTGGAAGATGTCGGCCTGCCGTCAAGGCGCCAGGGAGGCCTGGGCCATGGTGAAGACGCGGTACACGAAGGCTGACCCAAACCACATGGCCGAGGTCGGACCCGTAGGGCCCGATGGGAAGTAGATCCCTGTGAGCTTAGTATACGGCCAAGTAGAGTTGGCCACAAAGTATTCCCAACAGGACTGTAAACTAGACAGCCTGTTGGATGGAATTGAAGAGGAATACAATCAGTCAGATTGACTATGTAATTTTAATATACATATGTAATGCCTTCTAGCCGGATTGTAGATCGTTTGTCATGGCCGACCTTTTCGCTTCAACCTCGGGACCTGACGGTCCGGAGTGTGTCCGAATACCCTCGCGGTTATATAAGAACCGGGGTATGCATGGAGACCAGGCGTAGGGGTCATTAGTGCTTGAACAGACAAGTGCCCAACTAGTTATGTTATATTACATGGTTAGTAAGAAACATCTTGCAGGGAGAATAGTTCCGTTAGGGGTTCCTTTCCCTGGGAGGCATGCCCTAAAGTGCATGTCCATTCTGCGAAAAGAGACGCAGGAAAAACATCTGGGGGCGTATAGATAAATAAGTGAAAGAAAAGATCATCTTTAGTTCACCGACCGAATATTCCCTTAAGAACGCTAGCTTTCGGCTTCACTCAGTCTGAGGTACACATCCGGCTGACCTGGTAGTAACAATCACAGAGGTGCTCCCTTCACCACCTAGCCGAACAATCGGGAACGTAGGGGTAAGCACAGGAGCCAGGCAACCCAGCTTGGCCAAAACTTAAGTCATATCGATGCATATAATGGCGAATAAAAGGTACATGCGGAAGTGTGACACATGTGTTAGGCATGAAGCCCGTATAAATAAGCTTCTGTTTAAAGAAGCCCCCAGGTTTAATGAGCGTGGATAGCGCATCACTTGATGAGCCTTTAAAGGCTATAAGAGAGAGAGAGAGAGGAGAAGGAGAGAAATGTAGGACAGAAAGTATATAAAAAATGGACAGAGGAAGGAGACGAACATAGAGTCCGGCGCTAGGCATAGAATCTTCTTAGACGGGCTGCGTTCCATGGGTTCGGCTCGAGTCAGTTATCCGATGCATCTCGCAGGTGGTACGCTCCACCAGTTAGGACTTGGTCGATTATGAAGGGACCTTCCCACTTGGGCTTGAGTTTGTCCTTTTTCTTCTCCGGCAGGCGTAGAACTAATTCGCCAATGTTGTAATTTTTGGCCCGTACTTCTCTGCTTTGGTATCTTCGAGCCTGCTGTTGATAGAATGCGGAACGGGCTTTTGCCACGTCTCGCTCTTCCTCCAAGGCGTCCAAACTGTCGTGCGATCGAGCTCGGCTTCTCTTTCTTCGTACATGCGCACTCGAGGTGAGTCATGAATTATGTCGCAGGGCAAAACTGCCTCTGCGCCGTACACCATGAAGAATGGTGTGTATCCGGTGGTGCGATTCGGCGTGGTCCGCAGCCCCCAGAGTACGGAGTCGAGCTCCTCTACCCAGTGCGTATTAGATTCCTTAAGGGACCGCACTAATCTGGGTTTGATGCCGCTCATGATAAGACCATTTTCACGTTCGACCTGGCCGTTGGTTTGTGGGTGATAGACGGAAGCATAATCGAGCTTGATGCCCATGTTTTTGCACCAGAGTTTTACCTCATCGGCCATAAAGTTCGTGCCATTATCAGTGATGATGCTGTGGGGGACACCGTAATGGTGTACAACCCCGGATATAAAGTCTATCACCGGTCCGGATTCGGCCGTCTTAACAGGCTTGGCTTCTATCCATTTGGTGAACTTATCCACCATGACCAGTAAGTATTTTTCCTGTGGGTTCCGTCTTTAAGGGGTCCAACCATGTCAAGCCCCCAGACCGCGAAGGGCCAAGTGACGGGGATAGTTTGGAGGGCGGTGGGTGGCATATGGCTTTGGTTTGCGAAAAGCTGGCAACCGACGCATCGTTGGACTAAGTCCTGGGCGTCTGCCCGGGCCGTCGGCCAATAAAAGCCTATACGGAAGGCCTTGCTTACAAGGGACCGAGCTGCAGCGTGATGTCCGCCGTGTCCGGCATGAATTTCAGCCAGGAGGTTCCGCCCTTCCTCTTCGGAGATGCACCTTTGAAGGATTCCGGTAGTGCTTTTCTTATAAAGCTCTCCCTCGTGGACTTTATAGGCTGTAGATCGCCGCACTATGCAGCGTGCCTCATTTTGGTCCTCAGGGAGTTCCTGCCTGGTAAGGTAGGCGAGGAATGGTTCTGTCCACGGGGCGATGACGGCCATTATTACGTGGGCTGAAGGTGTTATTTTATTGGCAGAGCCTCCAATTGTGTCAGAGTGTTCGGATCTTGGCTGGATTTGCTTCAATTCCTCTACCAGATACAATGAAGCCCAAGAGCTTTCCGGCTGGAATGCCGAAAACGCATTTTTCCGGGTTGAGCTTGATGTCGTATGTTCGGAGGTTATTGAATGTTAGCCTCAAGTCGTCTACTAGAGATTCGACATGTCTTGTTTTAACGACCACATCATCTATGTATGCCTCCACTGTTTTGCCGATCTGGTTTGCCAGACATGTCTGAATCATGCGCTGATATGTTGCGCTGGCATTTTTGAGCCCGAAGGGCATTATGTTGAAGCAGAATGGGCCGTATGGTGTGGTGAATGCCGTTGTGGCTTGGTCTGACTCTGCCATCTTTATTTGATGGTAGCCGGAGTATGCGTCGAGGAAACACAACGAATCGTGTCCTGCAGTAGTGTCGATAATTTGATCAACGCAGGGGAGAGGGAAGGGGTCCTTTGGGCAAGCCTTATTAAGGTCTTTGAAATCAACGCACAGGCGCCAGGATTTGTCCTTCTTTGGTACCATCACCAAGTTTGCCAGCCAGTCCGGATGTTTTATGTCTTTGATGAATCCGGCCTCCAATAGCTTGGCTAGTTCCTCTCCCATGGCCTGTCTCTTAGGTTCAGAAAAACGCCGAAGAGCCTGTTTGACTGGCTTGAATCCTTTTAAGATATTTAAGCTGTGTTCGGCCAGCCTGCGTGGGATTCCTGGCATGTTTGAAGGGTGCCAGGCGAAAATGTCCCAGTTCTCTCGTAGGAACTCTCGCAGTGCGACGTCTACATCAGGGTTTAACTACGCCCCGATGGTAGCTGTTTTATTGGGGTCCGTTGGATGGACCTGGAATTTGACTATTTCTTCCGCCGGTTTAAATGGACTTGGATCTTTTATCGAGTATCACATCGTCCCTATTTACCGTGGAGCGCAGCGCAGTCAGTTCCTCAGCCGCTAGGGCTTCGGATAGCGCCTCGAGGGCCAGTGCGGCTGTCTTGTTTTCGGCGCGGAGTGCTATGTCCGGATCACTAATGAGAGTGATGATTCCGTTAGGCCCGGGCATCTTGAGCTTCGTGTACCCATAATGGGGTATTGCTTTGAAGACTGTAAACGCTTCCCGCCCTAGCAGAGCATGATATCCGCTACTGAACGGGGCCACCTGGAACGTGACCTCTTCAGACCTGTAATTATCCGGCGTGCCGAACACCACATCTAGTGTGAATTTTCCTGTACAGCGCGCTTCCCGACTAGGGATTATTCCTCTAAAGGTTGTGCTGCTTCGCTCAATGTGGTTCCAGTCTATTTCCATTTTTTGAAGGGTTTCCTCATAAATGAGGTTCAATCCGCTGCCGCCATCTATGAGTACCTTGGTAAGACGAAAGTCGTCCACTATTGGACTGAGGACCAATGCGGCTGGTGCTCGGGCTGTTCGTAATTTAGGTTCATCACTGGTGTTAAAAGTAATAGCCGTGTCACTCCATGGGTTTATTGTTGATACTTGGTAGACTTCGGCAAGGCCGCGGAGTGTTCTTTTTCACATATTATTTGATGCGAAAGTCTCGAAGACTGTTAATACCGTACTGGTTTCTTTGGGGCGGCTTTCTGTGGCTTTTGGAATTAGAAGATCTTCGCCGATTTTTGCCACCTGCCGGAGTATCCAACATGCTCTGAGGCTGTGAGTTGGTGTGGCGCCCTCTGCACTGTGCATTTTATAGGGTCCATTAAGCCATCCTTCCAGTACGGTTCCATGCCCTGTAGAGGGCTTTTGCTTTTTGGTATTAAACCCGGGTGTCTGGCGATGATGCACCCTTTTGTTTCGGACTGGGTTTGTATTCAGGGCCGGATTGTCCCAAAATTTCATTTCGGTTTTCCAGGCGCTTTCCATCGCACAGTACTTTCATACTATGGACACCAAGTCAGCGAAGCGTGTAATATCATGGCGACTTATGGCGTTGAGGATTCCCTTGTCCGTGCAATTATTGCAGAAGAATAAAATTGTGTCTTCCTCACGGCAGTCCTTTATCCTGTTCATAATCAGGAGGAATTTGGCCCAGTAATGATGTACTGTTTCTTCAGGCTCTTGCCTAATTTGGGATAGATCGCTTATGTACGGGTGGGTGGGCGGAATCAAATCCGAAACCTCGCCCAATCTGATACCCAGGGGCCAAGGAGTTTCCGAACTCGGAAATTTGGATTCTTGGATGCTGTCCAATGAATCTAGCCCGTCACCTGACTTTAAGTTCAGGTCTTGAGTGATGTCCTCCCCTCCGCGGGTATCCGACTTGGAGGGATCGGGAATCCGGACATATCTAGTCCTTAAGATAGATGAAGGGTCGCCGCACTGTCCCTCAACCACGGCAATGTGATGGGTGACCTGGGAGGAGTTAATCTCTCTCAGATCGGGTTTAGACCCAATCTGGTCATAATCCGTAGCGACTCCCAGGGCGGCGAGGCGATCCAAGAGCTCGTTTAGGGAAGAGAGCTCCATTGGATCTAGCTGCTCGGTGAATTCCGAGCTGACGTGAAGATTGCTTTCGATGACCCGAGAGGTCATCGTCGGCACAATAGCCGAACAGGTCATAAGGAAACCGCCTAGCCGGAGAGTTTGGCCGACATCCAAAGCTCCCTTAGCAATGGTGCCGTCTTTAAAGACGGGATGAGGCATCCTTCCTGATGGCGACGGCACAGAGGAACTCTCAATGAAAGCACCAATGTCGGTGTCAAAACCGGCGGATCTCGGGTAGGGGGTCCCGAACTGTGCGTCTAGGTCGGATGGTAACAGGAGGCAGGGGACACGATGTTTTACCCAGGTTCGGGCCCTCTTGATGGAGGTAAAACCCTACGTGCTGCTTGATTAATATTGATGATATGGGTAGTACAAGAGTAGATCTACCACGAGATCAGAGAGGCTAAACCCTAGAAGCTAGCCTATGGTATGATTATTGTTCCCCCTACGGACTAAAACCCTCCGGTTTATATAGACACCGGAGAGGGCTAGGGTTACACAGATTCGGTTACAATGGTAGGAGATCTACATATCCGTATCGCCAAGCTTGCCTTCCACGCCAAGGAAAGTCCCTTCCGGACACGGGACGAAGTCTTCAATATTGTATCTTCATAGTCCAGGAGTCCGGCCGAAGGTATAGTCCGGCTATCCGGACACCCCCTAATCCAGGACTCCCTCAATCACCATGACTCTTATGCAATGTAGGAGATAAAAGTAAAAGATAGGCCCTTCGCAGAGGGAAGCAGAGGTTGTCATGCACTTTTATGGTTGGATGCACAAAATCTTAATGCGCAAGAACGTCACTTTATATTGCCACATGTGATATGGACCTTTATTATGCAGTCTGTCGCTTTTATTACTTCCATATCACACGCTCGTATAAAGCTTATTTCCTCCACACCAATCAATCATACATATTTAAAGAGCAATTTTTTATTGCTTGCACCGATGACAACTTACTTGATGGATCTTGCTCAATCCATAGGTAGATATGGTGGACTCTTATGGCAAGACTGTTTTAAGGGTATTTGGAAGCACAAGTATTATCTCTACTTGGTGCAATGAATTTGGCTAGCATGAGGGGGAAAGGGGCAAGCTCATCATGTTGGAAGATCCAAGACAATATAATTTATCTTAGATGTAAGAAAACATAACCCATTATGTTGTCTTCCTTGTCCAATGTCAACTCTTTAGCATGTTATATTTTAATGAGTTCTCACAATCATAAAAGATGTCCAAGATAGTATATTTATATGTGAAGACCTCTCTTTCTTTATTACTTCCTATTAATTGGAACGATGACCAAAACTATGTTTGTCAACTCTCAACAACTTTTATTCATCATACTCTTTCTATGTGAGCTCATTACTCTCCATAAGACTCATATGATCTCTTTGTTTCTTTTTATTTCTTTCTCTTTTCTTTTATTCCCTTAAGATCATGGCAAAATAATCAAGCCCTTGGACTCAACACTAATCTTTATTATACAGCTCACGGACTCGATTACATAGAAGGATAATAAAGCAAAACTCACAACTAGATCATACTAAGAACTTTTATTCTACTAGATCGAGATACTACCAAAAGGATCGAACTAAGAAAAATGGTAAAGATAAAAGTGATGGTAATACGGTACCGGGGCACTCCCCAAGCTTGGTAGTTGCCAAGTGGAGTTCCCGTACCAGATACTCAATTCTTCTTTGTTGGTGGAGACGGTGGGGATGTTGATGATGGATAGTCGCACATCGAGCGTGGTAGGTCTTCTAACTTGCGGATAATGCCCTTGAGTGCGATGACATGCTCCTTCAACAAAATATTTTCATGTGTGAGATACTTATTTTGTATACGAGCTAACTCAATCATCCTGAAAGCTTCGATTTCTATTGGAGTAAGATGATTGTGATCCAGTTGAAGGGTGTCTTATGCTGCCGGAACTTGGTCCTCCATGGCCTTCTTGATCCCTTCATCCTTGTTGATCTCCATGGGTTCTTCTCTCTTCAGCTCTATCTTCATTAGCCAAGCATCGTTGCCCTCATGGTTGGAGGAGGAGGGAGACGACATGGTGCCTGGCCTTGACAACCCTGACAGAAAATAGCTCGAAACAAAGACAGGAGATTTTTACCGACCAAAATACGTGTCGTGTACGAAAACGGAGTCCGGAGAGCACACGAGGTGCCCACAAGGTAGGGGGGCGCGCCCAGTAGGGTAGGGCGCGCCCATCACCCTCGTGGAGCCCTCGTGTCCTTCCCGGACTGCTGCTTATTTTTTTAAATATTCCAAAACGGAGAAATATTTCCTTAAAAACTATTTTGGAGTCGGTTTACTTACCGTACCACATACCTATTCCTTTTCGGAGTCCGAAACGTTCCGGAAAGTGTCCTTTATGTATTCCTCCGGGGTTACGGTTTCGATAACACTGGTTTCAACATTTATGGGATTACCTGAGATATAGTGTTTGATTCTTTGACCGTTCACCACCTTCGGATTGGTGCCTTCGAAGTTGTTGATTTTTATGGCACTGGAACGGTAGACCTCCTTGATAACGTAAGGACCTTCCCATTTAGAGAGAAGTTTTCATGCAAAAAATCTTAAACAAGAGTTGTATAACAATACATAGTCACCTACATTAAACTCACGCTTTTGTATCCTTTTGTCATGCCATCTTTTAACTTTTTCTTTAAACAACTTGGCATTTTCGTAGGCTTGGGTTCTCCATTCATCAAGTGAGCTAATATCGAATAACCTCTTCTCGCCGGCAAGTTTAAAATCATAATTAAGTTCTTTAATATCCCAATAAGCCTTGTGTTCTAGTTCGAGAGGTAAATGACATGCTTTTCCATAGACCATTTTATACGGAGACATACCCATAGGATTTTTATATGCAGTTCTATAGGCCCATAATGCATCATCAAGTTTCTTGGACCAATTCTTTCTAGACCTATTAACAGTCTTTTGCAAAATTAATTTGATTTCTCTATTACTCAATTCTACTTGACCACTAGACTGAGGGTGATAAGGAGATGCAATTCTATGATTAACATCATATTTAGTAAGCATTTTACGGAAAGCACCATGAATAAAATGTGAACCACCATCAGTCATTAAATATCTAGGGACTCCAAATCTTGGAAAAATAACTTCTTTAAGCATCTTAATAGAGGTGTTATGATCAGCACTACTAGTTGGAATATAGCTTCTACCCACTTAGTAACATAATCAACAGCATCTAAAATATGTGTATAACCATTAGAGGAAGGAAAAGGTCCCATATAGTCAAAGCCCCAAACATCAAATGGTTCAATAACAAGTGAATAATTCATAGGCATTTCTTGACGTCTACTAATATTACCAATTCTTTGACATTCATCACAAGATAACACAAACTTATGGGCATCCTTGAAGAGAGTAGGCCAATAAAAACCAGATTGCAGTACCTTATGTGCAGTTCTATCTCCAGCATAGTGTACTCCATAAGCTTCGGAGTGACACTTGCGTAGGATCTGTTCCTGTTCATGCTCAGGTACACAACGTCTAATAACACCATCTACTCCTTCTTTATAAAGATGTGGGTCATCCCAAAAGTAAAGCCTCAAATCATAGAAGAACTTTTTCTTTTGCTGGTATGTGAAACTAGTTGGTATGAACTTAGCAACAATGTAATTAGCATAATCAGCATACCATGGAGCAGTATGAGAAGCATTTATGACATTTAATTGCTCATCAGGAAAGCTATCATCAATAGGTAGTGGGTCATCAAGCACATTTTCTAACCTAGACAAGTTGTCTGCAACGGGGTTCTCAGCTCCTTTTCTATCAACAATATGCAAATCAAATTCTTGTAGCAAGAGAACCCATCTAATAAGTCTAGGTTTAGCATCTTCCTTTTCCATAAGATATTTAATAGCAGCATGATCAGTGTGAATAGTTACTTTAGAATCAACAATATAAGGTCTAAACTTATCACAAGCAAATACAACTGCTAAGAATTCCTTTTCAGTGGTAGCATAGTTTCTTTGAGCAATGTCTAGAGTTTTACTAGCATATTGAATAACATTTAGTTTCTTATCAACTCTTTGTCCTAGAACAACACCTACAGCATAATCACTAGCATCACACATAATTTCAAAGGGTAAATTCCAATCAGGTGGCTGAACAATAGGTGCAGAGATCAATGCTTTCTTAAGTATTTCAAATGCTTCTACACAATCATCATCAAAGACAAATGGTATATCTTTTTGTAATAAATTAGTTAGAGGCCGAGAAATTTTTGAGAAGTCCTTAATGAACCTCCTATAAAAACTGACATGACCAAGGAAACTTCTTATACCTTTGACATCCTTGGGACATGGCATCTTTTCAATAGCATCAACCTTGGCTTTATCAACTTCAATACCTCTTTCAAAAACTTTATGCCCCAAGACAATACCTTCATTAACCATAAAGTGGCACTTTTCCCAATTCAAGACAAGATTAGTTTCTTCACATCTCTACAAAACTCAATCAAGGTTGCTCAAACAATCATCAAAAGAAGATCCATAGACGGAAAAGTCGTCCATGAAAACCTCACAAATCTTTTCACAAAAGTTAGAGAATATAGCCATCATGCATCTTTGAAAGGTAGCAGGTGCATTACATAAACCAAAAGGCATACGTCTATAAGCAAAAGTACCAAAAGGGCATATAAAAGTAGCCTTTGATTGATCTTTGTCTGACACAGGTATTTGAGAGAAACCAGAATAACCATCTAGAAAGCAAAAATGTGCATGTTTAGATAATCTTTCTAGCATTTGATCGATAAAATGTAAGGGATAATGATCCTTTTTAGTAGCCTTATTTAATTTGCGGAAATCAATTACCATCCTATAACCTGTAATAATTCTTTGAGGAATCAATTCATCTTTATCATTAGGAACAACAGTAATACCTCCTTTCTTAGGGACACAATGGACAGGGCTTACCCACTGACTATCAGCAACAAGATAAATTATACCTGCCTCAAGGAGCTTTAGTATCTCCTTTCTTACCACTTCTTTCATTTTAGGATTCAGCCGGCGTTGATGATCATGAACTGGTTTAGCATCTTCTTCCAAATTTATTTTATGTTGACATAGAGTGGGACTAATGCCCTTAAGATCATCAAGAGTATACCCAATAGCAGCACGGTGCTTCTTCAGAGTTTTCAATAATCTCCCTTCTTCATGTTCTGAATGGTTAGCACTAATAATAACAGGATATATCTTTTTCTCATCGAGATAAGCATATTTAAGAGTATCAGGTATCGGTTTAAGCTCAAACACGGGATCGCCCTTGGGTGGAGGAGGATCCCCTAGGATTTCAACAGGTAATTTTTTTTCCAGAATAGGTTCCTGTTTAAAGAATACTTCATCTAATTCCCTTCTTACATTCATAAACATATCATTTTCATGGTCTAGCAAGTATTGTTCTAAAGGATCACTAGGAGGTACGGCAATAGAAGCAAGACCAATAATTTCATCCTTACTAGGTAATTCTTCTTCACGGTGTTGTCTACTAAATTTAGAAAAATTAAATTCATGAGTCATATCATCTAAACCGATAGTAACAACATCCCTTTTGCAATCTATGGTAGCATTAACATTATTTAAGAAGGGTCTACCAAATATAATGGGGCAAAAGCTATCTTGTGGTGAACCAAGAACAAGAAAATCAGCAGGATATTTAGTTTTCCCACACAAGACTTCAACATCTCTAACAATTCCCATTGGTGAAATAGTATCACTATTGGCAAGTTTAATTGTGACATCAATATCTTCCATCTCAGCAGGTGCAATATCGTGCATAACTTCTTTGTATAAGGAATAAGGTATTGCACTAGCACTAGCACCCATATCACATAAGCCATGATAAAAATGATCTCCTATTTTAACAGAAATAACAGGCATGCCTACTACAGGTCTAGGTTTATCTTTATCATGGGGTTTAGCAATTCTAGCAGTTCCGTTACAGAAATAAATAACATGCCCATCTATATTATCAGACAAGAGATCTTTAAAAATAGCAATATTAGGTTCAACTTTAACTTGCTCAGGAGGTGTACAAGTTTTAATATTGCTTTTACGAACCACAGTTGAAGCTTTAGCATGATCCTTTATCCTAACAGGGAAAGGTGGTTTCTCAACATAAGAAATAGGAACAATAGGATCATTATAAGTGATAGTCTTTTCTTCAACTTTAATAGGTGCATCTACTTTTACTTCTATGGGAGGATGATATTTAAACCACTTCTCCTTGGGGAGGTCAATATAAGTAGCAAAAGATTCACAGAAAGAAGCTATTATCTCAGAGTCAAGTCCATATTTAGTGCTAAATTTACGAAAAATATCGGTATCCATAAAAGATTTAACACAATCAAAACTAGGTGTCATACCTGACTCCTTACCATTGTTGAGGTCCCAATCTTTAGAGTTGCGTTTAATTCTTTCTAATAAATCCCATTTGAATTCAATAGTCTTCATCATAAAAGAGCCAACACAAGAAGTATCAAGCATGGTGCGATTGTTACCAGAAAGCCGAGCATAAAAATTTTGAATAATCATTTCTCTTGAGAGCTCATGATTGGGGCATGAATATAACATTGATTTAAGCCTCCCCCAAGCTTGAGCGATGCTTTCTCCTTCGCGAGGCCAAAAGTAATATATATAATTGCGATCACGATGAACAAGATGCATAGGATAACACTTCTGATGAAATTCCAATTTCAATCGTTTGTAATTCCAAGACCTCATATCATCACATAGCCTATACCATGTCGATGCATCTCCCCTTAAAGATAAGGGGAAGACCTTCTTCTTAACAACATCTCCGGGTACACCTGCAAGCTTAAATAATCCACAAACTTGATCCACATATATCAAATGTTCATCAGGATGTTTTGTTCCATCTCTTAGAAAAGGATTAGCTAGCAGTTTTTCTATCATACCCGAAGGAACTTCAAAGCAAGCACTTTCATTTTCATTTTCATTTTCAATAGGTTCAGTAGGTTGAGGAGCAACTCTTTGCTCTACTGGTCGGGGTGAAGATACCCCGAACAAGCCCCTCAAAGGATTACCTTCCATGGTAATAAGTGACAGGAAATTTCAGCACACTATATAAATTTTTCCTTACCAAATTCCACCTACCAAAGGCGCTTCACTCCCTGGCAACGGCGCCAGAAAAGAATCTTGATGACCCACAAGTATAGGGGATCTATCATAGTCCTTTCGATAAGTAAGAGTGTCGAACCCAACGAGGAGCAGAAGGAAATGATAAGCGGTTTCCAGCAAGGTATTCTCTGCAAGTACTGAAATAAGTGGTAACAGATAGTTTTATGATAAGATAATTTGTAACGAGCAACAAGTAACAAAAGTAAATAAGGTGCAGCAAGATGGCCCAATCCTTTTTGTAGCAATGGACAAGCCTAGACAAACTCTTATATGATGTAAAGCACTCCCGAGGACACATGGGAATATTGTCAAGCTAGTTTTCAGCATGTTCATATGATTCGCGTTCGGTACTTTGATAATTTGGTATGTGGGTGGACCGGTGCTTGGGTGCTGTCCTTACTTGGACAAGCATCCCACTTATGATTAAACTCTATTGCAAGCATCCGCAAATACAACAAAAGTATTAAGATAAGCCTAACCGTAGCATGAAACATATGGATCCAAATTAGCCCCTTACGAAGCAACACATAAACTAGGGTTTAAGCTTCTGTCACTCTAGCAACCCATCATCTCCTTATTACTCCGCAATGCCTTCCTCTAGGCCCAAATAATGGTGAAGTGTCATGTAGTCGATGTTCACATAACACCACTAGAGGAGAGACAACATACATCTCATCAAAATATCGAAAGAATACCAAATTCACATGACTACTAATAGCAAGACTTCTCCCATGTCCTCAGGAACAAAAGTAACTACTCACAAAGCATAAACATGTTCATAATCAGAGGGGTATTAATATGCATATAGGATCTGAACATATGATCTTCCACCAATTAAACCAACTAGCATCAACTACAAGGAGTAATTAACACTACTAGCAACCTACTAGCACCAATCCCGGACTTGGAGACAAGAATTGGATACAAGAGATGAACTAGGGTTTTGAGATGAGATGGTGTTGATGAAGATGTTGATGGAGATTGCCCTCTCCCGATGAGAGGAGCGTTGGTGATGACGATGGCGATGATTTCCCCCTCCGAGAGGGAAGTTTCCCCGGCAGAACAGCTCCGCCAGAGCCCTAGATTGGTTCCGCCAAGGTTCCGCCTTGTGGCGGCGGAGTTTCATCCGAGAAGATGACTTATGATTTTTTCCCATCGAAAGACTCCATATAGCATAAGATGGCCACCAGAGGGCCACCATGGGGCCCACGAGGTAGGGGGCGCGCCCAGGGGGGTAGGGCGCGCCCCCACCCTCGTGGGCAGGGTGTGGCCCCCTGGTTAGGTTCTTGCTCTCAGTATTTTTTATATATATTTGGAAAACATCTTCCGTGAAGTTTCAGGACTTTTGGAGCTGTGCAGAATAGGTCTCTAATATTTGCTCCTTTTCCAGCCCAGAATCCCAGCTGCCGGCATTCTCCCTCTTTATGTAAACCTTGTAAAATAAGAGATAATATGCATAAGTATTGTGACATAATGTGTAATAACAGCCCATAATGCAATAAATATTGATATAAAAGCATGATGCAAAATGGACGTATCACTCTCCCTTACCCCTCGCGCCGCGCCCTCCTTCCCTCGCGCTGGCACCGGCGGCGTCCTCCTTCCTTTCTGTCACTGGCGGCGCCCTCCTTCCCTCGCGCTGCACCCGAACCTTTCTCCCGCTCCCGCTCCCAGCTCTTCTTCCTCCTCCGCTACAGCTAGGGTTTCGTCTCCCTGATTCCCAATCCCCGAAGCTCGGATCCAGCAGCAGCAGTAGCGATATCGGCTGTGGGAGATCCTCTCCAAGGTCAAGCATGTCCAGGCCAAGCCTGCTGGCCGCCTTCGCGGGTGACTGCCTCAGCGGTGACGACAGCGGCCTCGTCGTCCCCGGAGGTCGTGGCACCCCTCAAGGCTGACCTCCACCACGTGAGTGATCCATCGATCTCGTCTCTCCAACAGTTCGGTTCTCGCCGCTTCGATTCCTTTGATTCAACAAGATACTGTGTACCACTTCGGTACGTGCGTGCGTGTGAGCTGACTCTTCTTCTGCGTGGTTCGTAGGTGTGAGTTCGACCTGGACAAGCCGTCGGTGCTGCCGGAGGTGGCAGATTTCTTCAGTGGCCACGGAATCGAGGACTTCACCTTCAGCAGGGGCAGGCTAGTCAGTGCAGCTGCCATGAATCTCTAGCAGGAAATGTGTGGGATGATGTGTCTATTTGGTTTCCACTAAATTAGTTTGCATAGCTTCTGGTCACCTAATCCAGTAACAGAGAATAATTTTAGGTTCAAAATGTTCCCACTTCCTAGTAAATGTTTTAGGTGCATAAACAATTGATGTGATTAGTTGGTGGATTTGCTTTGTCGCTGAGTCTGAATGTGGGAACCTTGTTTTTAGTCAGAATGGCGTTGCCGGGCAAAGCTAGTGGTACGCGGAACACCAGAGAAACCACTGATTGGCCTGTATCACATTCACACATGATACTCTTAATATAGAGTTGTTTTCCGAGCTAGTTCTGTTTACTCTTAATATAGGTCTATTTGTCACCAATACTTGCCTGCTATGCTATAGTAGACCTTGTTCATATTTATTAGCTAAGTTTGCTTGTCCTTGGTATCTATATGCATGCCATTTGTGTTTCAGGCTTTCTCTGAAATGAAATAATAGGTCTATTAGTCACCAATACTTGAGTTAATCTAACTCCTTACGTGCTATGCTATAGTAGGCCTTGTTCATATTTATTAGCGAAGTTTGCTTGTCCACAGTGATCCATATACATGCCATTTGTGTTTAACGTTCTTTGAAATGAAATAATAAGATTCACACTCCATGGACCAGGACGACCACTGGGACCTCCATGGCAATGATGAAGCATGCACATGGTCGAGCTCGATGGATCAATAGTGCCTCAGTGTGGTGCAGCCGAGTTGGGCCACTCCAGTGCATCAGGAACTCTGCATGCTGCTGTCATTTGTCTCATCATCTTAACTACTACAGTAGTAGGAGTATTTTATATGCTGTTCATTTCTTGGCCACCCAGCATGTTTGCTAATCATCCATTTGCCTCATGTTATATGATCCCTACCTAGTAACTTCATTGTATGCAGACTTGTGGTGTTGGTTCAGTTTAGTCAATTTAATATATATACTGCTATGCTACTACTACCACTACTGTCTGCATTTAATCCTGATTAGTAGCTTCATCAATAAGTGGCAAACAAAACAATGTTGACTTTCATCTTATCTCTGTAACAACCAAAGGAGTTGAATTGCAGCATGCATGTCAAAGTTGGGTTCAATTCTTGGGCAATATATGGTAGTTTCCACTCTTCACGCCCAAGATTAGTATGCTACAACTCTCCTCCCTCACTGCATACATCCAGGTACTAGTTACCCAACGAGTAGCCCTGCACCTCGCTAGATCTCGCCCAAACCCCGCTCATCTTGCTGCTTGTGGTAGGGAATACTCTCTGTTGAGTATTTTGAGGAATGAATATCTATTAAGTATGGAGTTAGGATTATCTAATAAAATTTCTACTATATATATATGCATGAAACTGAGATTGCTAGCATCATTTACACAAGATACACCCTTTGAATTGAATTGATTGGTTCAGTTTCGTATATTCTTCACCCAGCCTTCTATCATGCTTGTAACTAGTGCTCTGCTCATGTTGTTAGACAGGATTTCCACTTCCTGCCATCTCAGCCTTCTATCATGCTTACACGATTTTTCTTTGCACTGTAGTAGCACCAGTACCTTGCTGCGGTTGGGAACGGAAGGGAGTTGTTCCATGGACTGAATCTGGGGAGAAAATCACCTTCGGCATGTACACCATCACCTTGGGAAATCTTGTGGCGCTGGTGCTGGGCCTCAACATGTCCTGGAGTGCCATTAGAGCCGCCCTCACGCTCATCTTCCTCGACTTCAAGGACGCTCGCCCCTGCCTCAAGAAGGTAATTATCTATCCATCCGTCTGCAGTTAACTAAGTTGTGCCCCATTGATGTCCTACTACTGTTAATTGTTACTACCATGGTGCTGATGCTGTTCAGAATATGATATGTGCCTTAATTCTAAGTTCTGGTCTCTCTTAAGAGACACTTCTAGCTTTTCTGACTCAAAGTTGTTAACTTGGTACTGCATGAGTTTTACTACTGCTAACACAGAGAGTATTTACTACTGCCAACACAGAGATTTTGTATGCATGCTACCTGATGAGTGCTTTCTTTGTAATATTTCACCTTCGTATGCATAGGTTTATTTGGTTTGAATTCTGCATGACATGAAATAGATATTTATAGTGTTTTTCTCAACTTGTTTTCACTGTCACTTGATATATACTAGCTTGTACTTGAAGCTGTGGGTTAATGTTGGTGGTTTTGTTCTACTTGGATGCATTGGTACCCATCATCGAGCGAACGGATGCAACAGCGGCAAGAAGCTCATGGCTGTGTGCATCTAAAGCACACCATGGACACCATCCACTTCCTCATCAATGCTAACTCAATCCAGATCATCGTCGACACTATCATCCATAGGTATCTTCCTTGGTTCCCTTTATTCTCTCCTTCCTTTGTGATGTTAGTATGCGTGTGCTGACGAGTATTGTTAGATCTTGCCAGTTGAATGTATGGTCGTGATAGTAGAATGGTATTTTGTTTTAGGCGCAATGTGTTGTAGTGCAGTTTTTTGCACAACCTGCATATGTGCCATGCATATTCATATTGTGTCTCTGTTTCTTATATGAACTACTATCTCATTTTAACTAGCTCAACAACAAAAAGCATGGTACTAGCTGAATTTGTGTTATCATTCTAAATACATGCTCTTTTCTTGAATGGTCTGTTCATAATATATTTGCCCCAGTTTTTCTCATTCTTCTCTGATTCATGTAACATGATGACAGAGGAAGCCATGTTGTTGTTTTGTTTGGTCTCAGCCCTGACTATCGCCGTCGAGCGAGTCCAGCGTGTTGTTCATCTGACTATGGTTCCAGGCCTGACTACCCCAGTTTTGTCCCAGTTTTTGTCCTGTTGAAGTTGCATAGAAATATGGGAGAGTCCAGCGAGTCCAGTGTGTTGTTCATGACAGGAGCTTGTGAAGTAGTACTATATTACACTTGTAGAGCTTGTAAAGTATTGTATTATACATGGCCCTTTGTAATGGCACGGATAGAGCTTGTATTATGTGATCTGGTTGCTCTTGTTTAAGTATTATGTGTGTGTTTTGTCTCTGCCAATCTAAATACTGCTTGAAATATGAAGAATATGAGTCTGATAGATGGGACCCACTTACCTGACAAATGGAAACCTGTTACTAGAACCTAACAATTGGGACCCATCTGACTAGTGGACCCATTTAATAAAAAAGAAATGAAATTGTTTAGCCAAAATGGCCGCGGCCCAACAATAAAAAAGGCTGCAATGTTGGGCTTGGCCCATGAAGCCGATCAAAAATTGTTAGAAAAAAAATAAAAAGGCCAAATTAATGGGCTTGGCCCATGTAGAACAGCGAATCGGACCGGGCTGAATCTTATCAATGACCTTTTCATTTGGTCATAATTTTGCCACATCAGATTGCCACGTCGGATCCGACATGGCCTGGGCAGATAGCCAGTGACCAAAACAAAAGGTCATGGGTTCAACGACCTTCTGTTTTGGTCGTAAACGCCTACGACCTTCTCACAGAGAAGGTCGTTAATTTCAGTTTACGACCACCAGCTTTTGACCTTCTGTTTTTGGTCACAAAAAGGTCGCAAATGAAAAACTATGACCTTTCAGCGGCCAATAGTGAGGGTCACAAGTTGACATATTTCTTGTAGTGTTGGTTGAATGATGCTATCCTTTATATTCCACATACGATCATTCACTTGCTTGGTGATGAGTGCATGCTTTTAATTTCTATCATTTTGAGCGCACCACCAAGATGTATGTGACATGGAAGAGTAACCCATGATCCCAATCAATTGTGCATTTGCATTCAAAAGCAAATTTTAAATAATGCATAAATTTAGGAGGAGCTCTTGCTTATCACATACTTCTCAAAGTGACGATGTTTTTTAATCTTATAATCATTTGTCGAAGCTTTGATCTATATGTTGACATCAATTACCAAAAAGGGGGAGATCGAAAGTGCAACTATCCCTGGGTGGATTTGGTAATTCCTAAAAACATATAGCTCATTGAGCTAATGCTACTTGAAGATAAATATTTCAGAAAAAGCTCAATGATTGGCATGGCATGGATTAGAAAAGTGGACCCCTCAAAATGCTAAGGACAAAAGGATTGGTGTCGGTGTCAAAACCGGCGGATCTCGGGTAGGGGGTCCCGAACTGTGCGTCTAAGGCGGATGGTAACAGGAGGCAGGGGACACGATGTTTTACCTAGGTTCGGGCCCTCTTGATGGAGGTAAAACCCTATGTCCTGCTTGATTTATTCTTGATGATATGAGTATTACAAGAGTTGATCTACCACGAGATCAGAGAGGCTAAACCCTAGAAGCTAGCCTATGGTATGATTGTCTGTTGTCCTACGGACTAAAACCCTCCGGTTTATATAGATACCGGAAGGAGCTAGGGTTACACAAGGTCGGTTACAAAGGAGGAGATATACATATCCGTACTGCCTAGCTTGCCTTCCACGCCAAGTAGAGTCCTATCCGGACACGAGATGAAGTCTTCAATCTTGTATCTTCATAGTCCAACAGTCCGGCCAAAGGATATAGTCCGGCTGTCCGGAGACCCCCTAATCTAGGATTCCCTCAGTAGCCCCTGAACCAGGCTTCAATGACGATGAGTCCGGCGCGCAGTATTGTCTTCGGCATTGCAAGGCGGGTTCCTCCTCCGAATACACCACGGAAGAATTTGAATGCAAGGATAGTGTCCGATCCTGCAAAATATGTTGCACATGCCACCGTAGAGAAAATAATATTTCCACAAATCTAATCTGCTGACTTGTTTTGGCAACATGACATTATGCCATGGCCCGGTGATTATTCGAACCGTTTCCTTTAACTAGCCCCGCACATAACGCGAGGCAGTTTATTGACACGTCTTGTCAAAGCAGAGATCGTGTTCCCCTTATTACGGGATTCTCATCAATACAGGCGTGGGTAACCCAACCATGCCTAGGACTCCTAGATTTTAGGAAAGTCCCAAACGGCCACGAGGAGGACACTTGATATTCACCCTCTTTATAAAGGGTCAAGGCTTTTACTTTTTTCCTCCCGTGCTCAATCGAATCCCTCCCCCGCCTCGAGTTCTAACACTCAAAGCCTAGGTCAGGTGCTTCGGATCTTCAATCATGTTCGGATCCAGCCTCCAGGGCCGGTGGATGCCCTCCTCCGTTACGGAAGAGGATATCAAGAAGTTGAGGGAGGCAAGATACCTGACCGCCGAAGTCTCACATCGGCTGCCCGCCCGAGGGCAGGTTGTCCCTACTCCTGAACCCCATGAAGACATCATGTTCATCTCCCACTTCCTCAGAGGACTAGGCCTCACTCTGGATCCCTTCATGAGGGGTTTGATGTTCTATTACGGGCTTGATTTCCACGATCTAGCCTCGGATTCCTTTCTCCACATCTCGGCATTTATTGTCGTATGTGAGGCCTTCCCCCGCATTACCCCTCACTTCGGCCTGTGGCTCAAGACCTTTGATGTGAAGCCGAAGACGGTCGAGGGGCAGTATGCAGCGTGCGGGGGTGATTGGTAGGCAAGATTGCTGGAGCTCCGTGGCCAACAGGTTCCTTTCCAGAGGTGTCCGGATTATGGCAACGGGAGAGGTTCTACATCACTGCTCCTAGAAGTGCCAAGTGGGTAGCTTCCCCCGCCTTTCGCTCGGGCCCTCCACCACAACTGATGTCATGGATCAGCAGGGGCTGAGCTGGGGTCCAGCCAAGGATGTGCCGATACTGAAGAGCCGCATCCGGGATCTCTTCGAGGGAGATTTTAGTTTGGTTATGGTAGTGCAAGTCATGCTGGTTTGTCAAGTCGAGCGTTGCAAATGCCGGCCCCTCCGTTTGTGGGAATTCAACCCAGAATGACCGCGCGCTATTCAGAATTTCCTCGGCCTGACGCACGAGGAGATGTACAAATCATTCTTTGGACCCCAAACAGAGTGTCCGGATACTACCGAGGATGTGGACCTGAGCAGCAACCACACCGCCGACCAAGTAAGCAATCCTCTAGCCGATCACATCGTCTTTTGTTTATCATGACGTCATTCTAAGAAATCGCTCTCTGACCAGGACTGGCTAACAAAAGCAAAGATGATTCGGTGTTCAGCCCCCCTTCCTGAGGGTTTGGACAATCCGGTACTGGAAAAGATGCTCGAGCTAGCACCTTGTCCGGATCCCTCAAGGGAAGATAAAGGGGGGAATAATGAGGGCTAAAGTGGGTCCCCATCGCTACCAATTCCAACCGAGGGAATGGGCGCCTCCGTGAGTGAGGATAACCAAGGGGAAGAATCTGACCTTCTCTCGCTCCGGGGAAGGAAGAGGACTGCCTCTGAAGATCCGAAAACCAAGGCTTCCAAACGGGAGAAGAAGTCTCTAGCAGAGGGTCCTGCCCTGGAAGGTGCTCTCGCCGCACAAAGGCCGCGCGGGGATCAGCCCTCTAACTAGTCGTAAGTGATCCAAATCTACTTAATAGTAGAGATATTCTACCTTACTTCCGAGGAAAATAATCGAAGCGTTTATCTTGCAGTTCGGATCTTAGCCCTTCTCAATAGAGCTCGTCTTCAGGGGACCTTCTTCCGGAGATGATGGAGAGCGAAACGCCTCCCTTGAACTCCCCCGCTCAAGAAGCGGGCGACCTTGAAGTGTCGTCACGAAGGGCCTCTCCGGATCTGGTGAGGCCAGAAGATAATCCTATAGTCACCCGAAGTCCCCAGCATCCGGCTCTTGAAGAGGGCAAACAAAAAAGTCCAGTGCCGTCTGGTATGCGGTTGGACGCACTGAGGGATCTGCTGAAGCGAGCGACCATCTCGGAAGAACACCGTACGTTGATGGGTACAGTGATGGAAAGGATTACGTCCGCCGAAAGCGGGTTGCATGACGCCTTTATGAGTCTACTAACGGGCTTTGAGGTACGTAAAATGATATACCTTTGTGATAGTACCGCACATTTTTAGGTGTGCCCTGTGTAGATAGTAGCCCCTAAGACTCTGGTTGTCACCGAGAACGGCGCCAAACAGAGGATCGTAGTCCCAGGTAATAACCGTACCCCCTTTATGTGCAGGTAGTGGAAGCTCCGGTGGCTAGCTGGACTCATGAGTTTGCCGAACTAAAGCGGCAACTGGATGCGGTGGATGCCGACATCGAGCTTGTTAACAAGCGGCTTGACGAGGCACAGGGTAAGTGATATTTTCTGGTGAATGTCACATAGTAAGAGCAGCGTGATGCCAGTATCTTTAATATGTCGTGACTGCAGATGGAGCTGCCACCGTGGAGACCCTTCGGGCGGAACTTGCCCGGGCCAAAGAACAAGCAAGGAGTAGTAATGCGGCTGCTTTGAAGGCGGCCGAAGAGTTAAGAGCCGAAAAGGCTGCGCATTGCGAGAGCAAAGAGAAAATGGCCAAGATGGCTGTAGAGTTGAAAGACACTGCCGACCGTTGCCAGTTCCTTGAGGAAGAAAACCGAGCGAAGGCAACGGACCTTGAAAAGGCCACGATGGCGACCAAAGACACCCGTTCTGCCATGAGAGAGAAGAAGGAGGAGCTGCGTGAAGCGTGTGACATTGTGGCTGGGAAGCCCTTTTTGCTGCGGAGGAAGTTCGGAGATCCGCGGTACGCCCCTCTGGATCGGCTGTGGAGTTCGGCAGACGCATATCTGGACTTGGCGGTGAGCGCTGTCGATGCGGCCGAATACTTCCGAGATCAAACAGATCGTGAAGTGGACAAGCTGTTCTGGTCGCAGTTTAACATTCCAGAGTGTCTGCTTCCATTGACTGATCAGCTAGCCGAATGGGCCGAACTCAATAGGTTGTCCAGACTCGCCGTGAGGTCTGTCATGGATCAGCTATGGCCGGAAAGGCCAAAGCCGAACAGTTATTTTAGCCTGGTGCAGCAGTTCCTTGGTGTGGTGCCGCGCATCAATGCGATGAAGAGGTCGGCGTGCATAGAAGGCTCGCGGATGGCCCTTTCCGGTGTCAAAGCATACTGGGCGGAGATGGATGCTACCACTGTCACGGCATAGAGTTCGGCCATAGGCCGAGTGGCTGTCGAGCACTATTTTGAAGAAGTTCTTGAGGGTGCTTGTTTGATAGATGCCCAGTGCTCGAAGAATATTATGTTTGAGTGACATGTATTCCCATTGTAAAAACAATGTTTTATTAAATTTATCAAGGCTGTCTTTATACTTTTGCCCGAAAGTATTGTGTTGCCTCCTGTGCGGCCGTTTATGTATATATGTATATAACCTGAAAGATTGCAATCGTCGGCTTCAGCCCCCACACATACAATGCGGGGGTGTTCGCAGAAGACGCGTATTCACACTTAATCCAACGTCTTGGTCCTAGTAAGGAGGTGATAGCGCAGCGAACTAGGCAACCGGACTATAATGCTTTAACACTTTCACTTAGCCATAGGAGTTTGACAGTGAGACTACTATATAGCCCCTGGTGGCTCCGCACTCGCACGGATTCGGGGTGCGTCCATGCCTAGCTGAGAAACGGCCCTTCATTAATGTGGAGGAATCCCGAAGATTCCGATAGGTCATTGTCATGGTTCTAACTCTGACAGTGATGTAGGGGGTATGTATGGAGAGGCTAGATCTCAGCTATTGGGAAGTTGTAAACACACCAAGATGTACGAGTTCAGGCCCTTCACGGAGGAAGTAACAGCCCTACGTCTCGGTGCCCGGAGGCGGTCGACTGGATTACTGGCGTGTGAATAACAGGGGTGCGAACCCCTCATAATGAGGTGGGGGTGGCTTATATAGAGTTCACCGGCCCCCTCCTGCCCTCAGTAATGCAGGGTTTAAGGTACATTTAAGGTTGGGCGTTACTGGTAACGCCCCTAATAAAGTGCTATAATGAACATAAAGACTACTCAATAGCCGACCGTTTGCCTGCGGAGTGACTTTAGGTCTTCTGGCAGTCGAGTGGTTGGCGTCGTGGTCGAGTGATAGCTTCTTGGTCGAGTGTCTTGAATCCGTCGAGTGGGATACCTTCAAGTCGATTGAAAGGTGACTTCCTCTAGGGACGTCCTTGGGTAGGGTTCTTTGGACAGGTCCGTGCCCCTACCCTAGGTACATAGCTTCATCATTAGCCCCCGAATGGATCGAGGTTTTGAGTGGGGAAAGGGTTGGAGAACTTTCCGACTAGCTCTTTGGGCTACATGAGTGCCTCGTTTTGGGTCAATCGTCATAGATGACGTTGCCAACCTTTTTCAGTCGCCTTGATCCATTCCAGGCCTTTCGTCGAGTGAATTTCTTTATTTGTGACATACCGAGCGTCGACGCGGGCGGGGTCTTCCATTTTGACAAGTTGTTCTGCAGCCCGCGGATGTCGTGGGATTTCGGATTTTGGGAAGCGCGTGGGATGGGAGCGGCCGCAGTAATCGGAAGCGATAAAGCGGAAGCTCCTCGATCCCCGCGTCGCCTTTTTCGCCACGTACTGCGTGCGCGTCCGCTGCGGGATTTGACTGGATAGTTTGGGCCTACCAGTCAGCCACTCGGGAGCGGCCCCTTATAAATCGCCGGCTCGGGGTTTCCAAGCAGTGCGCTCTCTTCTCCTCCTTTCTTCTTCCTCTCTCCCTTCGCAAGTCCTTCCGCCACCTCCGTTCTCGCCCCAACGCAGCAGGCCCGTGCGAGACTTCGCCGGCGACGATGACGAAGGGCAAGACCTCCGCTCTGGAGCGCGCGAAGAAGGCGGCGGCGCAGGGGAAGGGGAAAAGATCTGCTCGAGGCGGATCCTCCTCAAGGTCCGCTCTGCCCAAGGGCTGGATCCAGGGCGATTGGATGCCGTCAGTGATCCGGCAAGAGGACCTCGACGACATGGTCGAGGGGGGAGTCATTCCCCACGAGGCTGCGCGTCTTCCGGGGAGAGAGATCGAACCTCAGCCCCGCGATGGTGAGTGCGTGCTCCTAGCCACCCACATCGACCGAGGGTTTTCTCTGCCGCCCCATCCTTTTTTCCGGAGCTTCTTGAACTTCTTCGGAGCGCAGCTCCACCACTTTACTCCCAACTCCATTGTATACCTTGCCGCTTTCATTTCCATGTGTGAGGCTTTCTTGGGTTGCCGCCCCCATTGGGGACTTTTCAAGCACATCTTTAACTGCCGTTCTCAATCGGTCAAGAAGGCCAAGTCGAGTGACGAGAGGACGCAGGTGATCCAGTTGTGCGGGGGCTTGGTGATCCAGACGAGGGGTAATAGCTGTTTTCCATCCATTACTTTCCCGGAGTCGGTCCGTGGCTGGCAGGCGACCTGGTTCTACTGTCAGGACCAGGCGACCCCAGGACAGTCGACCGGTCTTCCTCCTTTCTCCCTCGACCAAGCTGAAACACCTGCTTCTCTGAAAGTGGCGCTGGAGGAAATGGCCCAAGTCAAAGTGCTGGCCGGTTGAGTGGTTGAGCTTGTCCGTGAGGGTGTGACGGGCATGGATTTGCTGGAGGTCTTCCTCCGGAGGCGCATCCAACCGCTCCAAGCTCGTGACCACCCGATGTGGCTGTACTCGGGTCTTGACGACACCACTCGGATCCACCCGGAGGAGGTCACTGATGAGATGCTAGAGGGGTGGCTGTCGAGCATCACAGGAAACAAGGACAACCCCCGAGGAGCCAGGAGGGTAATTCCACTCGACAACTCGTACGACGTGGACCAGGTATGTCTCTATGCTCCTGACTGAGATCTTGTTTTTCTTCATTGGTCTTCTTTGAGTTGGTCGATTGACCTTTGTCTTATCTATTGTTTTTCAGGCGACTACTGAGATGTACTCGACGCCCAATGGGGCACAGGGGCCAACTGAGGAAGGGGAGGCGAGTGGAGGTGAGACCGGGGACGATCAAGGCGAGTGGGAGTCTGACGGTGAAGGAGAGGGAGGCGACGACGTCGACTCCAGCGAAGAGGAGGAGGAGGAGGTTGAACCCACCCGCCCGGAGGGGCGATCCAAGCTCACACACGATCCAGCGCGGGAGCGTGGTAGTGCGACTGCTCCTGTTGGGCAGTCGTCGAAACGCCCCCGAACCTCTTCTCCTACGCCGACTGGAAAGGCTCCCAAGCACCCGCGCGCAGCGCCGTCCAAGCCGCCCAAGGCCCTGCCCAAGATGAAGATGGCCGTCCCCACCATTTCTGGGTAATAATAAAACTTGTTTTCCTTTATCGACCGTGGACGGATCCTTGGTCGATCCATTGAGCCAACCGACTGACTTTCGAGGCTTGCAGTGCTGCTACTTCTGAGATCTCCGCCAAGGACGATGACCAAGAGATGGAGGATGCTGTTACCTCCAACCCTGGTACGATTACTGACGTTCCGCTTTGGGTCGACTAAACATTTATTGCAACCCTGGTCGATTGAACGTTTCCTTTGTAGCCCCTCCCCATGTTATCGACCCCCCGGACAACGATGACGACGGTCCGTTGAGAGTGAGGAGGCACAAGAGGGCGTCGGCTGACAAGACCTCCCAATCCGCTCCGGCGTCTAAGGCCGTGGCTCGGGGTGGTGGTGACACCACTCGGGCTTCTGTGACCTTCGCCGTTCCTCTGGCGAGTGCGCGGCCCTCGTCGTCGACTGCGGATCCGTCTTCGCTTTTTGCCACATACCCCGTCCCTGAGGACCAAGCGGCTACTGCAAAAGAGGCTATACGTCAGGCGGGGATCATGATGGAGCAAGTGAAGTTGGCTCGGGAGGCCAGCCAAGCATCTTATGACGCGAGCTCGGCCCTTCAGAGCAACGTCCAGGTCAGTCGACTCAACGTTTGGTCTGTTATGATATGTTGTTTGAAGAATCTCTTTTCCGAAGATCTTTGTATCTGTACACCCACTGGGTGTGTCTTCCAATTCTTGGACGAGTGGGGGCACGCTAAGTGCACCCACTGGGTGTAGTCCCCGAGACTACCGTGGACTGCGGGCAGTCGACTGTAGTCTTTATATTGTGTTGCTGTAGTTGTATTTCTTCATTCGGTCTGGTCAGGCCATGTCGAATGGGACTGTATCCGGTCGACTGCGGGCAGTCGACTTCTTCTCCTTTTTTTACAGTGGGGGCACGCTGAGTGCACCCACTGGGTGTAGTCCCCGAGACTACTGTCGAATGTTCTTGATTCGGCTGTAGTCTTAGAAACGTCATCATTGTCTCTTGGTTGCTCGGAAGCAACTTATCTTGGACGTCTGTCGACTGATTTTTCTTTTTACAGAAATCTTGTGAACTTGTAGCTCGCTATACTGAGTTGGAGAATCAGCAGATCCAGCTCAACCTTAACTTGAAGCTTGCTCAGGAGAATTTGAGGAAGGCGCAAGAAGAAGCAAAAGGTATGACTGGTGAGGTTCTCCATTCTTAACGGGTGGCTTTTCTTTCTTGTCCATTCTTGATGTTGGTTCCACTCGACGCGCCGCAGATAAACTGGAGGAAGCTCTAAAGAAGAAGGATCGAGATCTTGCAGAGGCACAGAAGGAGGCCTCGAGCAAAACGAAGCTCGCAGAAGAGAAACTGGCTTCGGTCGGAGCTCTTGAACAAGAGAACTCCAGACTAAAAGCTGCTCTCGAGGCAGCTAATCGAGATTCCAGTCGACTGAAGAAAGAAAATATGGCTCTGCACGACAAGGCGGGTGAGCTGGCGGGGAAGGTAAAAGATCTAGAGGCTTATCTCGGTGGACTCGCCAAGAAGCTGTTTGTCATGCTCGAAGGTAAGTATTCCAACCCGGCTGTCTTGTAGTTACCGAGCCCGCGTACGACCACCGTCTTATTCTTGAATCGTGTTTGCAGAATTCTGCCAGAGCTTCGAAGAGGAAACCAGTCGAGTGGAGCCAGGCTTGGACCCCACCAATTCTCTCGTGAAGGACGAGGCTGCTATGAACGTGCTCTGGCTGGAGTCTCGTGTTACCAGCGTTGTTGATTATCTTGCTCGGCTGAAGGTTGCGATGTCGCGGATCGACACATCACTCTGGCCCGGAACGACACTTCAGAACGACCTCGAGTCCCTGATGGTCCGACTGAATGAAGTCCCGGGTCGAGTGGCGGAATGGAAGAAATCTTCTGCTAGATGTGGTGCTGATGTCGCCCTGTCTCTGGTCCGCGTCCATTGCAAGGAGGCGCGAGAAGAAAAGCTGGCCGCCATCCAAGTTGCCAATACCAGGAAGCACAACTTTCAAGACTTCATGGAGACTTTTATTGCTGCTGCCACTCGAATCGCAGACGGGATCGACTTGGACGAGTTCGTCGCCCCTTCCAGTCCTCCTCCTGAGGAATGAAAAACTTTCATGCTTCACTTTAAATTTGCCTCGGAATGCCGAGTGGATTTGTAACCGTTAAACTCCGCCGAGCCGAGGGCTCGAGTACTTTGATCTGAGGTCTGGGACCTTTTAGGCTTTATCTGATCTTGATTTCTCGTTGAATATCTTCATGGTTTGATTCGTCGAGTGGAACTTGATCTTCACTCGGAATAACCTTGTATTTGCGGCGCCGCTCCGAAGGAGAAGGTAGCAGTCGACTCGCGGATTGGGTTGTGTCTTGTACTTAAGAGAGCGCTAGGCTGCAGCTAAGCCTCCGAGTGGGAGGTTTGCCCTCCACTCGGTAGGATTTTCAAATACTTAGGCGAGTGCTTGGACTGCAGCTAAGCCCCCGGGTGGGAGGTTTGCTCTCCACTCGGTAGGATTTTTATATACTTAGGCGAGCGCTGGGCTGCAGCTAAGCCTCCGAGTGGGAGGTTTGCTCTCTACTCGGTAGGATTTTCAAATACTTAGGCGAGTGGTTGGACTGCAGCTAAGCCCCCGAGTGGGAGGATTGCTCTCCACTCGGTAGGATTTTTTCAAACTTAGGCGAGTGCCTGACTGCAGCTAAGTCCCTAAGTGGGAGAACTTAGGCGAGTACTGGACTGTAGCTAAGCCCCCAAGTGGGAGGATTGCTCTCCACTCGGTAGGATTTTTTCAAACTTAGGCGAGTGCCTGAGTGCAGCTAAGTCTCTAAGTGGGAGAAGTTAGGCGAGTACTGGACTGCAGCTAAGCCCCCGAGTGGGAGGATTGCTCTCCACTCGGTAGGATTTTTTCAAACTTAGGCGAGTGCCTAACTGCAGCTAAGTCTCTAAGTGGGAGAACTTAGGCGAGTACTGGACTGCAGCTAAGCCCCCGAGTGGGAGGATTGCTCTCCACTCGGTATGATTTTTTCAAACTTAGGCGAGTGCCTGACTGCAGCTAAGTCTCTAAGTGGGAGAACTTAGGCGAGTACTGGACTGCAGCTAAGCCCCCGAGTGGGAGGATTGCTCTCCACTCGGTATGATTTTTTCAAACTTAGGCGAAACGGATTCGCAGCTAAGTCACCCACTGGGGGATTTTGTATGCAAACAAGGGTGACAGCAATTATTGGGACACTCTTGTCTTTGGTAAAAAAAATTTTATTACATTTCACCCAAGGGAGAACTCAAGTGTAAAAGGGGCGGAGCAGTTCCGCATTCCAAGCTCGTGGCTCGTCGATCTGGTGATCAACATTGTAGAGGTGATATGCTCCATTGTGGAGGACTCTGGTGACGATGAAGGGGCCTTCCCAGGTAGGAGCAAGTTTGTGTGGTTTCTGTTGATCCACTCGGAGGACCAAATCTCCTTCCTGGAAGGCTCGGCTCTTCACATTTCTGGCATGGAATCGAAGCAAGTCTTGCTGATAGATGGTCGACCTGATCATAGCCATTTCCCTCTCCTCTTCTAGGAGGTCGACTGCATCTTGCCGGGCTTGCTCTGCTTCGTCTTCTTTATAAAGCTCAACTCTGGGGGTGTTGTGAAGTGATCACTCGGCAGGACGGCTTCGGCTCCGTAAACCAGAAAAAATGGCGTTCTTCCGGTCGACCGGTTCGGGGTGGTCCTCAGCCCCCACAAAACCGACGGAAGTTCGTCGACCCAAGCGCCTGCTGCGTGCTTGAGATCACACATCAATCGAGGCTTCAATCCTTTGAGAATCAGACCATTTGCTCTTTCAGCTTGTCCATTCGACTGAGGATGCGCGACCGACGCGTAGTCGACTCGCGTGCCTTGAGAGGCGCAAAAAGCTTTGAACTTGTCTGAATCGAAGTTTGACCCATTGTCGGTGATGATGCTATGCGGGACCCCATATCTGAACGTTAGCCCTCTGACAAAACTGATAGCAGTGCAAGCATCGAGATTCTTGATAGGCTTGGCTTCAATCCATTTGGTGAACTTGTCGACTGCCACAAGCACATGCGTGAATCCGCTCCTGCCTGTCCTCAGTGGACCGACCATGTCCAGTCCCCGGACAGCAAAGGGCCAGACGAGTGGAATGGTCTTCAGGGCTGATGCAGGCTTGTGTGACATGTTGGAGTAGAACTGGCAACCTCCACACTTGTCGACTATCTCTTTTGCCATCTCATTTGCTCTTGGCCAGTAAAACCCTGCTCGGTATGCTTTAGCCACAATGGTCCGAGACGACGCATGGTGACCACAGGTCCCTGAGTGGATATCATTAAGGATCATCTGACCCTCTTTTGGTGTTATGCATTTCTGACCGATTCCAGTCGCGCTCTCCCTATACAACTGTCCCTCTATGACTGTGAAGGCCTTGGATTGGCGGACGATCTGTCGAGCCTCTTCCTCGTCCTCCGGGAGTTCTTTCCTCAAGATATACGCGATGTATGGTACCGTCCAGTCGGGAGTGATAGCCAAGACCTCCATGACTATGTCGACCACAGCAGGAATTTTGACTTCAGTCGGATCTGTGGCACTTTTCGGTTGCGGGGCTTCTTCTGTGAAAGGATCCTCCTGGACTGACGGCGAGCGGATGTGCTCCAAAAACACATTGCTGGGGATGGCTTCTCTCTTGGAGCCTATCTTTGCCAGATCATCTGCTGCTTGATTTTTCAGTCGGGGGATGTGATGAAGCTCTAACCCCTCAAATTTCTTTTCTAGCTTTCTTACTGCATTGCAATAGCCAGTCATAGCTGGGCTTCTGACGTCCCACTCCTTCATCACCTGATTGACCACCAAATCTGAGTCGCCGTAGACCATATTCTGCTTCATATTCATATTCTGCTTCATTGTTGGAGGAATCGAAGTGAATCTGGAGGACGTATCTGAGCTTATCTCCTCGGGGGGAGACCAATACTACCCCAGCACCGGAACCATTCAGCATCTTAGATCCATCGAAGAACATGGTCCAGTGCTCTGAGTGAACTTGAGTCGGAAGTTGCTGTTCAATCCACTCGGCGACGAAATCTGCGATTGCTTGGGACTTGATAGCCTTCTTTGCTTCAAACTTGATATCTAGGGGAAGGAGTTCAATCGCCCACTTAGCCACTCGACCAGTTGCATCTCTTTTGTGCAAGATCTCTGAGAGTGGAGCGTCGCTGACGACTGTAATGGAATGGTCAGAGAAGTAGTGTGCAACCTTCTTCGTGGTCATGTAGATCCCATATACAAGCTTCTGGTAATGGGGATATCTTTGCTTCGAAGGGGTCAAAACTTCAGACACATAATAGACTGGGCGCTGAACTCTGAAGGACTTTCCTTCTTCTTCCCGCTCGACCGTGAGTACTATACTGACAACTTGTCCCGTGGCCGCGATGAACAGCAGCAGAGGCTCTTTACTGATTGGGGCAGCAAGCACCGGCTGGGTGGAGAGCAGAGCTTTGAGCTCTGCAAATGCTGCGTCAGCTTCTGGAGTCCACTCGAACTTGTCAGACTTCTTCATCAGTCGGTAAAGAGGCAACGCCTTTTCACCGAGACGAGAAATGAATCGACTTAGAGCGGCCAAGCAACCTGTAAGCTTCTGGACATCGTGTACACGCACAGGGCGCTTCATCCGGAGTATGGTGCCAACTTTCTCAGGATTGGCGTCGATTCCTCGTTCGGAAATGAGAAAACCGAGTAACTTTCCACCTGGAACTCCGAATGTGCACTTTGATGGATTGAGCTTGATATCATATCTCCTGAGGTTAGCAAAGGTTTCGGCAAGGTCAGTCAGTAGGTCGGAACCTTTCCGTGACTTAACCACAATATCATCCATGTATGCTTCTACGTTCCGACTGATCTGAGTGAGCAAACACTTCTGAATCATCCTCATGAACGTGGCTCCAGCATTCTTGAGGCCGAAGGGCATGGTGACATAACAGAAGCACCCAAATGGGGTGATGAAAGCCGTTTTGATCTCGTCGGGTCCATACAGACGGATCTGATGGTACCCTGAATAAGCATCTAGAAAAGACAAACGCTCACACCCCGCGGTCGAGTCCACTACCTGGTTGATGTGTTTGAAGTCAATGCACATGCGAAGTGACTTGTCCTTCTTGGGGACCATGACAACATTGGCGAGCCACTCGGAGTGGTAAATCTCTCAGATGAACTCCGCTGCTAAGAGCCGAGCCACCTCCTCGCCAATAGCTTTCCTCTTCTGGACTTGGACCGTCGAAGATGTTCTTTCACAGGCTTGAACTTCGGGTCGACTCGTAGACGGTGCTCAGCCAGCCCCCTGGGAACTCCAGCCTGTCAGAAGGCTTCCATGCGAAGACGTCCTAGTTCTCACGGAGGAACTGGATGAGCGCTTCTTCCTATTTGGAGTCGAGCGTCGTAGAGATGTGAGTCGGAGCAGCGTCGGGGTCGGTCGGGTGAATGTGAGCTGTCTTAGTTTCACCGGACGACTGAAAAGCAGATTCTGAAGTAGGCTTCTTGGCTCGTAGCAATTCACTCGGATCAGCAGTCTTCTGGTATTCTTGTAGCTCAACAACTGCCATCTGAGCGTCAGCAATCTTCGATCCTTTCTGAAAACACTCCTCTGCTTTCTTACGATTGCCGGTAACGGTGATCACACCTCTGGGGCCGGGCATCTTCAACTTGAGATACACGTAGCACGGTCAAGCCATGAAGCGTGCATAAGCTGGCCGGCCCAGAATAGCATGATAAACACTTTGGAAGTCCACAACCTCAAATGTCAACTTTTCCTTGCGGTAATTCTTTGAATCACCGAAAACCACGTCGAGAGCAATCTGGTCGAGTGACTCGGCTTTCTTTCCAGGAATGACTCCATGGAAGCTCATGTTGCTGGCGCTGAGCCTCGACATCGGAATGCCCATCCCTTTCAATGTTTCAACATACAATATGTTCAGGCCACTGCCACCATCCATCAGGACTTTGGTCAGTCGAGTGCCTTCGACAACTGGGTCGACCACCAAAGCTTGCCTCCCAGGGGTGGCAATGTGCGTAGGGTGATCATACTGGTCGAATGTGATGGCAGTCTGAGACCACTTCAGATAACTGGGTGTCGCCGGAGCAACCATATTCACCTCACGGTTAATGACTTTTAGTCGACTTTTGCTTTCGACATCAGCAAAAATCATCAGGGTGGAACTGATTTGGGGGTATCCGTCGTCGCTATCTTCCTTGTCCTCGACTCTGTCCGACTCTTTTTCCTTATCTTTGGGCTGTTTGCCCTGAAACTGCTGGATCAGGAGCCGGCACTGTCGAGTGGTATGCTTTGGGTAAATGAAATTACCCTCTTCATCTTTCTTGGTGTGGATGTGACATGGCAGATCCAAAACATCATTTCCATCTTGATCCTTGACTTTCTTGGGCTTCCAGGGGCCTTTGGGTTTTCCCTTGAAATTTCCCTGGGTTGCGGCCAGGGCCTCCCCAGGGGCGGCTGGCTTGGCCTTCTGCTTCTGCTTCCGACTGGAATTGCCTCCCGTTTCCTGGGCGACTACTTTCTGCTTGCCACTCCGGAGTCGATCTTCATCTTCTCCGTTAGCGTATTTGGTGGCAATTTCCATCATCCGATTCAGGGACATTTCTCCGGTCCGACCGAACTTCAGGTTCAACTCTCTGTTCTTGACGCCTTCTTTAAAGGCACAAACTGCTTGGTGATCCGGTACGTTCTCGACTGTGTGATGCAAAGTGATCCACCTCTGGATGTAATCCCTCAGAGTTTCACTCGGTTTCTGCACGCAAGACCGCAATTCTGTAAGGCCTGTGGGTCGCTTGCATGTTCCCTCAAAGGTTGTGACAAACACTCGAGAGAGATCCTCCCAAGTGTAGATGCTGCTGGGTGCTAACTGATTCAACCACGCTCTGGCCGAGCCCTCTAACAGGAGAGGCAAATGCTTCATGGCCACCTCATCATTGCCACCGCCAATCTGTATAGCCACTCGGTAATCTTCGAGCCAAGTGTCAGGCTTAGACTCACCGGTGAACTTGCTGACTCCAGTCGCCAACCGAAAGTTGGGAGGAATCACCGCGGCCCTGATGGCTCGACTGAAACACTCTGGCCCTGAAACACGTACTCTGCTGCTGGCGGGCGCATCTCTGTTTTGGCCTTCCCGATGAGCCCTGTTCCTGTCAACCAAGCCTTGAACGAGGACAGATCTCGCGTCAAAGCCTGGGTCCCTGGGGTCGACTGGAATCCTCTGCCCAACGCTATGAGGGCGCCTGTCATCTCGATGTCGAGGCGCATATGACCCACTCCTCGGGGGAGGGGTTGGCACTCGATGTCGATCATCACGATCGGATCGGATCGGTGATCATACTGCTCATTCCTTCTGTACTGATCATGCCGGTCACCACGTCCCTCACGCCTTGGGGGCGACCTCGGGATGTGAGCCGACTGGACATCTGTCGCAACGGATCGACTGTGGATCCTGTTCTGCGACTGAGAAATAGCGGAATTCTGATTTCCCGCCGCCCGGAGCAACGCTCTGATCTGCAACAAGCCCCTGCCAGCCTCCGACTAGGAGGGCTGAATCGATTCTGCTATACGGGCCGCGGCGGCCAAATTCTGAACTGGGGTTCGATATACCTGCGTCGGCGGGAAGAACTAGCGTCGACTAGACTCGGGAGCCCGCTGACGCGCTTGCTCGTCGAGTGCTCGCTGGAGATTCTCCAGTCGAGTGCGCTCGGCCAAGTTAGCCAAGCGCGCGTCCTCCAAGGCCCGGGCCTCGGGGGTCTCTCCGACGATAGGAGTGTGGAGTGCGTCCATGTTCCGGCGGCAAAGCTCCTCCCGCTATAATGACGTGAGAGGTTCGGGGAGATACTCATCGTGGGGATGCGACGGGTCGCCCCCACCCGCGCCTCCATCAGCGCGAGGGAAACCGGGAGGACTGTGCGTTCCATTGACCGCCAGAATCTCAGCCGCTGGATCGCTGCTGTCGCACTCGGATGCGGTCTCCGCGGAGCCAGTCGACAAGTCGAACAGGCCGCAGAGGGATTCGTCGGGCTCGATTGCCGCGACTTGCGGGGCGGCCGATTGGCGAGCCACGGCATGCCTCACCCACCTCTGAAGTCTCGACCGACCGGAGCGCTTGCGCCGGTGGGAGACAGAGCGGGGAGACGATACGGGGGCCGACCGATACTGGGTCGACGGCAGCCGCAGGAGGACGCCACGAGCGCATGCGCGGAAATGCGTCGCACCGCGGACGGGGAGCGCGTCGATGTCGAGTGGCGCCTCCTGAAGCCAGGCGGAGTCGTCGGCGATGAATGTGAGCGCGCGAGGCGGATCTCGCGGCCCTCCACCAAAACTCCGCACGAAACCATGATCAAAGGGATCGGAAAAATCGCAACTTCTCCAACCAGGCGCTAAGATTCCTGCCCCACGGTGGGCGCCAACTGTCGTGGTTCTAACTCTGACAGTGATGTAGGGGGGTATGTATGGAGAGGCTAGATCTCAGCTATTGGGAAGTTATAAACACACCAAGATGTACGAGTTCAGGCCCTTCGCGGAGGAAGTAACAGCCCTACGCCTCGGTGCCCGGAGGCGGTCGACTGGATTACTGGCGTGTGAATAACAGGGGTGCGAACCCCTCATACTGAGGTGGGGGGTGGCTTATATAGAGTTCGCCGGCCCCCTCCTGCCCTCAGTAATGCAGGGTTTAAGATACATTTAAGGTTGGGCGTTACTGGTAACGCCCCTAATAAAGTGCTACAATGACCATAAAGACTACTCAATAGCCTACCGTTTGCCTGCGGAGTGACTTTAGGTCTTCTGGCAGTCGAGTGGTTGGCTTCGTGGTCGAGTGATAGCTTCTTGGTCGAGTGTCTTGAATCCGTCGAGTGGGATACCTTCAAGTCGATTGAAAGGTGACTTCCTCTAGGGACGTCCTTGGGTAGGGTTCTTTGGACAGGTCCGTGCCCCTACCCTAGGTACGTAGCTTCATCAGTCATCGAGTGGTTGACCAGTCTCACGCTATATCATGACAGTCAGTTTTCGGCTTTCTGTACTGAGGTGCTCGTCCGGATGAACCAGGGCACAATCGCAGTAGTTCTCCTGTGCTGCCTTAGCCGATAGAGCGGAACGTAAGGTAATAAAACACAGGAGCCGGGCAAACCCAACATTTGACCAAAGACATGATTCGGAGCTGATGCATATAAGGCCAAACTCGCGACGCCGAACACTCCCTAAGGTATTCGGTCTTTATGGTGTAAACCAGGTCTAAACAGTACCCTTTGTAATAAGCCCCTGGTGTCCAGGTACGTACATTATTCTGGCGTGGCCACATGCCAAGACGTCAACATCCTTCTCGGTTGTACCGAGAATCCGAGGGATGTAAATCAACAAGAGAAAGTAAAAAAGGTTTACACAGGGTCTTAATCTACAAAGAATCCTTGGAACGGGTCCCTGCTGCACGTCTGCGCCTGTGTCTCCGTTGTGCCGTATTCTGGACGGGTGTAGCACGATGGTCATCTGAAAAAAGAGAGGAACTTAATTGAAAAGTCGCCATGCAAAAGTTAAGTTTATACTAAATAAACAATATACAGTTGAAAATGAGTGAAGGTGAGCCTTATTGCCACTTTTGCGTGCGCGTTGAGCCCCTTGTATTGTAATAGGGGTATAGCCATCAAACCTGTATTAATTACATATAGCTGAGCTGGACTCGTCTAGCCGTGTCCGTGGTCTTAACGACCTGTCAAATGCTTGAGTTGGTGAGGCCGTTTAGTGTGCGGCGGCCAAGGCGGCCGCACCGTCTTCGGCGCACAAGGAGCGCTCAATATTTCCATTTACTGTAATGATGCCACATGGACCGGGCATCTTGAGCTTGAGGGAAGCATAATGCGGTATTGCGTTAAAGCAAGCGAAAGCTTCGCGCCCGAGTAGTGCTTGATAGCCACTTTGGAACGGAGCAATGTGGAAGGTTAAATTTTCGCTGTGGAAGTTGTCGGGGGAGCCGAATATAACCTCTAATAGCAGGGAGCCCCTGCAGTGAGCCTCCAGGCCTGGCGTTACTCCTTTAAAGGTAGCATTGCTGCAGAAAATTTTTGTTGGGTCTATCCCCATTTTGCGGATTGTGTCCTGATATATCAGATTTAAACTGCTGCCGCCGTCCATCAGGACTCGAGTGAAGTGGTATCCGTCAATTATTGGATCTAATACCAAGGCAGCCCATCCTGCATGCCAGATACTTGCCAAGTACTCCCGATGGTCGAAGGTGATCGGTTGGTACGACCAGTGGCGGAGCTCCACGGTGATAGGCCCTGGGGCATGTTCCTCTAAGGGTGCCGCTTTGTTTCTCCCTTTTATCACGTGTAACACGTTGACTGTTTTGACTAATGGTGGGAATTTCTTCTGTTCCCCTGTGCTTTGATTGCGAGGCTCATCCTCGTCCTCACTTGGTGTATCCCGCCCCTTGTGTTCAGCGTTGATCTTGCCGAACTGTTTGAAGACCCAACATTCTCTATGAGTGTGATTTGCAGGTTTATCCGGGGTGCTATCGATCTAACATATTTGATCCAGAATTTTGTTTAGGCTGGACAGTTCGTCTCTGTTGCCTTCGGAGGGCGGCTTCTGCTGGCCTGGCCGAGAGCTTCTAAATCCGGCGTTTACCGCCGTGCTCTTTGGGTTGTCTTCCTTATTCCGGCGCTTGTTCTTGCTGCGTCGTGATTTCCCGTTTCCATCCCTGACTTCGGATGTACTTGGGTCGATGGTGCTGCATCTGGCTAACCAGCTGTCCTCGCCCGCGCAAAAACGGGTCATGAGGCTTGTTAATGCTGCCATTGTTCTCGGCTTTTCTTGACCGAGGTGTCTGGCAAGCCATTCGTCTCGGACGCTATGTTTAAAAGCTGCTAAGGCTTCGGCGTTCGGACAGTTGACTATTTGGTTCTTTTTAGTGAGGAACCTGTTCCAAAGCTTTCGGGCTGACTCACCGGGCTGTTGAGTTATATGACTTAAATCGTCTGCGTCCGTTGGTCGGACATATGACCCTTGAAAATTTGCCCGAAAGGCGTCTTCGAGCTCTTCCCAACTTCCGATGGAGTTCTCGGGGAGGCTTTTAAGCCAGTGCCGAGCTGGCCCTTTGAGCTTGAGGGGTAAGTACTTGATGGCATGGAGATCATCTCCTCAAGCCATATGGATATGGAGGATGTAATCCTCAATCCAGACCCCAGGGTCTGTTTGTTCCGTCGTAAGCCTCTATGTTTACGGGTTTGAATCCCTCTGGAAATTCATGATCCAGCACCTCATCGGTGAAATATAGAGGGTGTACGGCACCCCTGTATTTGGGTGTACCGTGGTATTCGGATGTTTGTTGTGTCGCATTGTATGTTGGAGCGCGCCTACGTGGTCCATAGATGGATCTGGTTGCGCCGTCCTTTTGATGCGAGCCCTTACGTGGATCGCGTACTGGTTGATGTGCGGCGTCGATTGCCGCTTTATGTTGGCTATGAGGTCGTCTATCCGACCGGATGGCCGTTTTATTTTTTAATTGTGGAGGATCTAAGGCCTCCTCATCGAATTCAGGTAGCAACTTTCGCTTCGGATAGCTCTTGGTGTGGCGATTACTGCCGTACTTCGCTGCTGTGTTGAGTACTTCACTCCATTTGATTTTGAGTGTGTCTTATGCAGCCTTGAGCCTTTTCTTCTGTTTTTTCAGACTCCTCGCCGTGGCAACAAGCCTTTGGTGGACATTATGTTGCTCCTGGCGCCTGTCCGGTGTGATGTCGTCCGGATTGTTATCTTCGACGGGGTTGGGTTGTTCGGCTTGATTTTCCATGTTGCTGTGGTCGGGCAATGGTTCACCCTGCTTTAACGCTGGGTCTATGTGATCGTTATTTCTGCCGAGGTGGAATTTGGAGCGGCGTTTACGCCGCCGCTTTGACTGCTGCTCTAGGGAACCACCCTTCGCTGCGTCCTTTCGTTCCTCGTCATTATTTTCTTTGGGTGTGTCCACCATGTTACGTCATGTGATGAAATGGGCGTCCAGTGCCCTGTGGGCAGTGGTTTCTCTTCGCCTCCCGCATTGTTGCCCATACCGTCGATGTCTTCAGAGTCGAAGTCGAGCATGTCGGTTAAGTCATCGATAGTGGCTACTAAGTGGGTGGTGGGTGGGCGGCGAATTTCTTCGTCATCCCCATCCCAATCCTGCCGGACGTAGTTCGGCCAGGCCTCTCCTGACAAGGAGAGAGACCTTAATGAGTTCAGTATGTCGCCAAAGGGCGAGTGCTGAAAAATATCCACGGAGGTAAACTCCATGATCGGCGCCCAATCGAATTCGATAGGAATGGGCGCAGGCGGTTCGGAGTCCGTGGCCGGAGAAGGATCCGACAATTTGGCAACATGGATCTCGTGAAGGGTAAGGTCGATATTCGGCTCGATCACCGCTGAGGATACGGCCTTAGTGACGGGGACACCCACCTATCCATGGATGGCGCCACTGGCTCCGAATTGAGGCTCGGAGCGGCTGCCGTTACGATCTCCTTACGGTCCGATGGTAGAGCTAAATCATACTCATCGTGACCGCGTGGCGCACAAGGCAGGGGCTTGAATCCATCGAAGATCAAGTCTCAGCGGATATCGACCGTGTAGTTTAAGCTTCCAAACTTGACCTGATGGCCAGGGCGTAACTTTCGATCTGCTCCAGATGGCCAAGTGAGTTGGCCCGCAGTGCGAAGCCACCGAACACAAAGATCTGTACGGGGAGAAAAGTCTCACCCTGGACTGCATCGCTATCGATGATCGTAGAAGCCATCAAGCCTAATGGCGACGACACAGAGGAACTCTCAATGAAAGCACCAATGTCGTTGTCAAAACCGGCGGATCTCGGGTAGGGGGTCCCGAACTGTGCGTCTAAGGCGGATGGTAACAGGAGGCAGGGGACACGATGTTTTACCCAGGTTCGGGCCCTCTTGATGGAGGTAAAACCCTACGTCCTGCTTGATTTATTCTTGATGATATGAGTATTACCAGAGTTGATCTACCACGAGATCAGAGAGGCTAAACCCTAGAAGCTAGCCTATGGTATGATTGTCTGTTGTCCTACAGGCTAAAACCCTCCGGTTTATATAGACACCGGAAGGAGCTAGGGTTACACAAGGTCGGTTACAAAGGAGGAGATATACATATCTGTACTGCCTAGCTTGCCTTCCACGCCAAGTAGAGTCCTATCCAGACACGAGACAAGTCTTCAATCTTGTATCTTCATAGTCCAATAGTCCGGCCAAAGGATATAGTCCGGCTGTCCGGAGACCCCCTAATCCAGGACTCCCTCAATTGGCTCAAGCTCAAAGCACAAGACTCTACATTTCATTTTTAGTGATCCAAGATCACATTGAGTCCATAGGAAAGCCAATACTATTAAGAGGGGGTGAGGTGTTGCTTAATGAGGTTCTTTCTCAAAGTGCTTGGTGATATTCTCCACAACTCTCAACCACTTTCTCATATCAAAATTTGTCCCAAACCAAAAGTCAAACTCGGCCCCACCAATTTGATCTATCCGGCGCCACCGAGTTCACTTGACTTAGCCACTGCCACAAACCCTAGTCTTTTCCGTCCCACCGATAGGGATCTCGGCCTCACCGAGATGGGATTGTAATATCTCTGCTTCCCTTTGTAACGTTTCGGTCCAACCGAGATGAGCGATCGGTCCCACTGAGATTGCAATGCGAACTCCCTGTTTCCTTTTCGTAACGTTTCGGCCCTACCAAAAGATCGAATCAGTCCCACCGAGATTGCCAGACCAACTCTCTGGTTAGTCAATTACCAAAATCGGTCTCACCGAGTTTGTGTAATCGGTCTCACCAAGATTACGTTATTCCCTAACCCTAATGAAATCGGTCCCACCGAGTTGACATGTCGGTCCCACCAAAAATCCTAACATTCACATTTTGAACTGAATCGGTCTGACCGTTCTATGAATCGGTCCCACCGAGTTTGGTAAATTGTGTGTAACGGTTAGATTTTGTGTGGAGGCTATATATACCCCTCCACCCACTCTTCATTCATGGAGAGAGCCATCAGAACATGCCTACACTTCCAACATACATTTTCTGAGAGAGAACCACCTACACTTGTGTTGAGGTCAAGATACTTCATTCCAACCACATAAATCTTGATCTCTAGCCTTCCCCAAGTTGCTTTCCACTCAAATCATCTTTCCACCAAATCCTATCCTATGAGAGAGAGTTGAGTGTTGGGGAGACTATCGTTTGAAGCACAAGAGCAAGGATTTCATCATCAACACACCATTTGTTACCTCTTGGAGAGTGGTGTCTCCTAGATTGGTTAGGTGTCACTTGGGAGCCTCCGTCAAGATTGTGGAGTTGAACCAAGGAGTTTGTAAGGGCAAGGAGATCACCTACTTCATGAAGATCTACCCTAGTGAGGCAAGTCCTTGGTGGGCGACAACCATGGTGGGATAGACAAGGTTGCTTCTTCGTGGACCCTTCGTGGGTGGAGCCCTCCATGGACTCGCGCAACTGTTACCCTTCATGGGTTGAAGTCTCCATCAACGTGGATGTACAATAGCACCACCTATTGGAACCACGGATAAAAAATCTCTGTGTCAACATTGCGTTTGCTCCTCCAAACTCCTCCCTTTACCTTCATATGCAATTGTTTTACATTCCGCTGCTATACTCTTAGAATTGCATGTGTAGGTTTATTGCTTGACTTGTGCTAAGTTGCTAAAATCTGCCAAGAATTACAATTGGGACAAGGCTAGATTTTTATTTGGTCAAGTAGTCTAGTCACTCCCCCTCTAGACATACTTTCGATCCTACAAGTGGTATCAGAGCTTTGGTTTCCATTTGCTTTGATTTCCATAGCTTTTTGTGGTCATAGCCTTGGTTTCACAACCTAGGAGAGTATGGTGTCTAGCGAGGGAAATTACCACCGTAGAGGTCCTTACTTTGATGGTATTAATTTCTCTAGTTGGAAGCATAAGATGAAAATGCATATTCTTGGACATAACCCCGCCGTTTGGGCGATTGTGTGTATTGGCTTGCAAGGTGAATTCTTTGATGGGAGATAACCGAACCGTGAAGCTACCGTGGAAGAGCTGAAGATGTTGCAATACAATGCTCAAGCTTCTGATATTCTCTTCAACGGATTGTGCCCCGAAGAATTCAACAAAATCAGCCGTCTTGAGAATGCAAAGGAAATTTGGGATACTCTGATTGATATGCACAAAGGTACCGACTACTTCAAGGAATCCAAATTGGATGTGCTTCAAAGTCAACTTGACAAGTTCAAAATGAAGGATGGTGAAGGTGTCGTTGAAATGTACTCTAGGCTTGCTCTCATTACAAATGAGATTGCCGGCTTAGGAAGTGAAGAGATGACCAATAGATTCATCATCAAGAAGATCCTAAGAGCCTTGGATGGAAAATATGATACCGTGTGCACATTGATCCAAATGATGCCCAACTACAAAGATCTCAAGCGAACGGAAGTCATTGGAAGAATTGTTGCTCATGATATGTCACTCAAGGATAAGGAAGAGCTCCACAACAAGTCAAGTGGTGCCTACAAAGCCTCATGTGATGCTCCCACATCATCAAGTGAGAAAAAACCTTCAATGAAGAATTGAGCCTAATGGTGAAGAACTTCAACAAGTTCTACAAGAGTAGAAGCAAGGAAAGAAGTTCCAAGTCAAAGTCCAACGATGACAAAAGATCTTCTAGTCGTGAGCGTAATTTCTACAATTGTGGAAGACCCGGAGACTATTCAAATGAGTGTAAGGCTCCCTACAAAAGAAGAGAAGATTCTCCCAAAAGAAGAAGTAGGAGAGAAGAATCACCGCCAAGAGAGAGAAGGAGTAGAGATGATCGTTATGAACGAAGACCCTCCCGGAGAAGCAAGGATTCAGAAAGGAAGGACAAATCATCAAAGAGCTACACAAAAAGAAGACATCAAGCTCATGTTGGTGAATGGGTATCCGGCTCCAACTCCGACAATCACTCCGAAAGAAGTTATCACTCTGACTCCGAATATACTCAAGATGAAGGTGTTGCCGGTCTAGCACTTGTGTCAACTGACTCCTACGACATATTTGACTCGCCAAATGAAGGAATTGGAAGATGCTTCATGGCTAAAGGTCCAAAGGTAAAACACCCCGAGTATGTTGGTTTCAATAGTGATGAAGGATTTGCTAGGAGATGATGATTTACTTGTTGACAACTCTAGTTATGAAAACTATGATGAACTTGCTTTTAATCATAATAATCATGATAAAACGAATGAAGATGATAAGAAGAATATTGAGCGTATAACTAAAGAACTAAACACTCTTAAGTTAGCTCATGAAACTACCTTGGAAGATCATCGAGAACTTTTAAAGACTCATGAGAAGCTACACTTTGAAAAACTCAACCTTGAGCAAGAGAATGAGTTCTTAAAAGCAATCAATGATGATCTTCGCAAGAAAAGTTCTTATTACATTGCCAAGCATTTACTCTTGTCTACTTACATGCCACAAGTTAAATCTAGCAACAAGAGTAAGAAAGATTCTTATTCTAGTAGTAAAAACAATCATGCTAAATCCAATATTGTTGCTTCTAGTAGTTCTCTTGATTCCACTAATGATTCTCTTAGCCAAGTTACACTTGAGCAAGAAAATAGCTTATTGAAGGGAATTATAGAGAAAGGTGTTTACAAGAGCCTTGCCGGGAGTAAGCAATTCGAGGAAATTGTACGCAAGGAAGGAAGACACCGGAAGAATCAAGGTGTTGGTTTTGAACGAAAGTTCAATGCCAATGGAGTTGAGTGGGAAGAAGATCAATACCCCAAGTCGAAGTTTGTTCCTCAACAACAGAAGTATGATCCTACTTCTTTCCAAGGAACACAAGCTCAAGATGATCTTCCACCACAAGACCACAAGCAAAAAGGCAAGGGCAAGCTTCAAAAGGAGATTGATGCATTTGAGGAAGCTCCCAAAGGCCTGGTCAAGTGGGTTCCCAAGACTACATCATGTTCTACTTCATCAAGTACGGCTACAACTCCAAGGATTCCCATCAAGATGGTGTGGATCCCGAAGAAGAAGAACTAGAGAGTTCTTGAGGGTGACTCCGCCAACATACTTCACTCATATCATTTTGGCGAGGACAAGTGCTAACAACTTCCATATCTTGCACAAGTTCAAGGAGACACAAACCCTCTTGTTGGTAAGACAAGGGATGAGGTAACCTAATGCTTTCATGGACATCATCCTATGTGAACATCACTCTATGTCTATGGATATGCTTGTTTGTTCCTTGTGAGACTAACCCATGTAGGTATTGAAAGTGAAACTCACTCCAAAGGATTGCTCCAAAAGATCTACATCAACATTGAGCATCTACATCTTCAACACCTACATGAAGTCATCATCGACAAAACCCTAGGTTAGTTCATCCCTCTGAAGGAAATATTCCCTAGAGGCAATAATAAAATTATTATTTATTTCCTTATTTCATGATAAATGTTTATTATTCATGCTAGAATTGTATTAACCGGAAACATAATACATGTGTGAATACATAGACAAACAGTGTGTCACTAGTATGCATCTACTTGACTAGCTCGTTGATAAAAGATGGTTAAGTTTCCTAACCATAGACATGAGTTGTCATTTAATTAACGGGATCACATCATTAGGAGAATGATGTGATTGACTTGACCCATTCCGTTAGCTTAGCACTTGATCGTTTACTTTGTTGCTATTGCTTTCTTCATGACTTATACATGTTCCTATGACTATGAGATTGTGCAACTCCCATTTACCGGAGGAACACTTTGTGTGCCACCAAAAGTCACAACATAACTGGGTGATTATAAAGGTGCTCTATAGGTGTCTCCTAAGGTACTTGTTGGGTTGGCGTATTTCGACATTAGGATTTGTCACTCCGATTGTCGGAGAGGTATCTCTGGGAACACTCGGTAATGCACATCACTATAAGCCTTGCAAGCATTGGAACTAATGAGTTAGTTGCGGGATGATGTATTACGGAACGAGTAAAGAGACTTGCCGGAAACGATATTGAACTAGGTATTGAGATACCGATGATCGAATCTTGGGCAAGTAACATACCGATGACAAAGGGAACAACGTATGTTGTTATGCGGTCTGACCGATAAAGATCTTTGTAGAATATGTAGGAGCCAATATGGGAATCCAGGTCCCACTATTGGTTATTGACCAGAGAGGTGTCTCTGTCATGTCTACATAGTTCTTGAACCCATAGGGCCCGCACGCTTAACATTCATTGACGATATAGTACTATGAGTTATGTATGTTGGTGACCGAATGTTGTTCGGAGTTCCGGATAAGATCACAGACATGACGAGGAACTTAGGAATAGTCCGGAGATAAAGATTGATATATGGGATAATAGTGTTTGGACTCCAGAAGGGTTTTGGAATTCACCGGAAGGGGTTCCGGATGTTTCCCGAAATGTTTGGGTACGAGAACACTTTATTTGGGCCAAAGGGGAAAGCCCACAAGGTTTCTGGAAAGTGCAAAAGGAAGTTTTGTGGAGTCCAGGGGCCAGACGCCGAGAACCCTAGCGTCTGGCCCTGGAGTCCGAGAAGGACTCTTGCCTTTCGGGTGTAACCGACTTTGTGGAGGCTTTTACTCCAAGTTTCGACCCCAAGGCTCAACATATAAATAGAGGGGTAGGGATAGCACCCAGGAGACATCAAGAAACACCAAGCCGTGTGCCGGCTACCCCGTCCCCTCTAGTTTATCCTCCGTCATAGTTTTCGTAGTGCTTAGGCGAAGCCCTGCGGAGATTGTTCTTCACCAACACCGTCACCACGCCGTCGTGCTGCCAGAACTCATCTACTACTTCGCCCCTCTTGCTGGATCGAGAAGGCAAGGATGTCACCAAGCCGAACGTGTTAGAACTCGGAGGTGCCGTGCTTTCGGTACTTGGATCGGTCGGATCGTGAAGACGTATGATTACATCAACCACGTTGATATAACGCTTCCACGAGCAGTCTACGAGGGTACGTAGACAACACTCTCCCCTCTCGTTGCTATGCATCACCATGATCCTGCGTGTGTGTAGGAAAATTTTGAAATTACTACGTTCCTCAACAGTGGCATCCGAGCCAGGTTTTATGCGTAGATGTCATATGCACGAGTAGAACACAAGTGAGTTGTGGGCGATACAAGTCATACTGCTTACCAGCATGTCATACTTTGGTTCGGCAGTATTGTTGGATGAAGCGGCTGATACGTCTCCATCGTATCTATAATTTTTGATTGTTCCATGCCAATATTCTACAACTTTCATATACTTTTGGCAACTTTTTATATTATTTTTGGGATTAACATATTGATCCAGTGCCCAGTGCCAGTTCCTATTTGTTGCATGTTTTATGTTTCGTAGAATATCCATATCAAATGGAATCCAAACGGGATAAAAACGGACGGAGCTTATTTTTGGAATATTTGGAAAATTCCGGAAGAAAAATCCACGTGAGACGGTGCCCGAGGTGGCCACAAGGCAGGGGGCGCACCCCGGACCCTCGTGGGCCAGCCGTAAGGCGGTTGGTGCCCTTCTTCGGCCGCAAGAAAGCTAATTTTTGGTAAAAAAATCACGGCGAAGGTTTCGGTCCAATCGGAATTACGGATCTCCATATATATACGAAACGGTGAAAGGGCAGCAGAACAGAACGCAGAAACAGAGAGAGACAGGGAGACAGATCCAATCTCGGAGGGGCTCTCGCCCCTCCCATGCCATGGAGGCCAAGGACCAGAGGGGAAACCCTTCTCCCATCTAGGGAGGAGGTCAGGGAAGAAGAGGAAGAAGGGGCCCCCTCTCCCCCTCTCCTCCGGTGGCGCCGGAACGCTGCCGTGGCCACCATCATCATCACTACGATCTTCACCAACACCTCCGCCATCTTCACCAACATCTCCATCACCTTCCCCCCTCTATCTACAGCGGTCCACTCTCCCGCAACCCGCTGTACCCTCTACTTGAACATGGTGCTTTATGCTTCATATTATTATCCAATGATGTGTTGCCATCCTATGATGTCTGAGTAGATTTTCGTTGTCCTATCGGTGGTTGATGAATTGCTATGATTTATTTAATTTGCTTGTGGTTATGTTGCTGTCCTTTGGTGCCCATCATATGATGCGCGCGTGGATCACACCATAGGGTTAGTTGTATGTTGATAGGACTATGTATTGGAGGGAAAGAGTGACAGAAACTTCAACCTAGCATAGAAATTGATGCATACGGGATTGAAGGGGGACCAATATATCTTAATGCTATGGTTGGGTTTTACCTTAATGAACGTTAGTAGTTGCGGATGCTTGCCAATAGTTCCAATCATAAGTGCATAGAATTCCAAGTCAGGGATAACATGTTAGCAGTGGCCTCTCCCACATAATACTTGCTATCGGTCTAGTAAAGTAGTTAATTGCTTAGGGACAATTTCGCAACTCCTACCACCACTTTTTCACACTCGCTATATTTAATTTATTGCTTCTTTACTTACAACAGCCCCTACTTTTTATTTACGTAATCTTTATTACCTTGCAAACCTGTCCAACAACATCTACAAAGTACTTCTAGTTCCATACTTGTTCTAGGTAAAGCGAACGTCAAGCATGCGTAGAGTTGTATTGGTGGTCGATAGAACTTGAGGTAATATTTGTTCTGCCTTTAGCTCCTCGTTGGGTTTGACACTCTTATCGAAAACTGTTGCGATCCCCTATACTTGTGGGTTATCAAGACCTTTTTCTGGCGCCGTTGCCGGGGAGCAATTGCGTGGGGTGAATATTCTCGTGTGTGCTTGTTTGCTTTATCACTAAGTAATTTTTATTTGCTGTTCTTAGTTGTTTTCTATCTTTAGTTATGGGTAGGAAATGCAAAATACCAAAAAATAGTTGTACCTACTAAACCAATGGTTGAAGAACCACTCAAAATCTATCACACTGCAAAAGCTTATTACTTGGATCATCTTCGATCCCTATGTGCTCGTGCTGAAACCCCAACTAGCTTAGTTGATGGCAAATCCTTAGATGAGCATGCTTGTTATGTGCGACACCAAATATTTGAAAAAGGGAAAATTTTACTGGGTCTAATTCATCGTTTGCAATGCTATGCTTGGAATTTATGCGAAATATATGATATTACTTGTTGTTCTGAAAACCCTAAGAAACACCTTCCCTATCAATGTGAGTTTAGTGATAATGGAATCGTATCTTCGTATGCTAAGGGTGTTTATAGTTACTATGATGTTCAACAAATTGAAGAATTTGTTGCTTTTAAGGGTGCTTATGAAATTGCTTCTTTGATTGAAACGTATGATGCTACTCTTTACAAATCTGAAAATTTTGCCATACTTAAATATTGCTATGATAATTATTCTTCTAATGCCTATGTTGAACCATATATTGAGGACTACCCCGCTGTCCAAGAAGAGACTAATATTTTGCAGGAGTCTATGGAAGAAGAAATTGATGAAACTGTGAGCTCATTGGGTGAAAAAGATGAGGAGGAGAGCGAAGAACAAAAGGAGGAAGAGCGGATTAGCTACCCGTGCCCACCTTCTAATGAGAGTAACTCTTCAACTCATACATTGTTTAATTTCCCTTCGTGCTTACCGAAGGATGATTGCTATGATGATTGTTATGATCCCGTTGATTCTCTTGAAATATCCCTTTTTGATGATGCTTGCTATGCTTGTGGACAAGATGCCAATATGAATTATGCTTGTGGAGATGAACTTTCTATAGTTCCTTATGTTAAACATGAAATTGTTTCTATTGCACCCACACATGATAGTCCTATTATCTTTTTGAATTCTCCAAACTACACTATATCAGAGAAGTTTGCACTTATTAAGGATTATATTGACGGGTTGCGTTTTACTATTACACATGATGATTTTAATAGATATAATATGAATGTGCTTGCTACTCCTACTTGCAATTATTATGAGAGAGGAACTACATTTCCGCCTCTTTATGTTTCCAATACAACAAAATTGCAAGAAATTGTTTATACTATGCATTGGCCTTTACTATGTGTGCATGAATTGTTCTTTTATGACATGCCGATGCATAGGAAGAGAGTTAGACTTCGTTGTTGCATGATATATGTTACTTTGTGCTCACTACTAAATTACAAATCATTGTTAATTAAAATTTGCTTTGATATACATTGGGATCCGGATGGATTCATTACTTGAGTACTATATGCCTAGCTTAATGGCTTTAAAGAAAGCGCTGTCAGGGAGACAACCCGGAAGTTTTAGGGAGTCATTTATTTCTGTTGAGTTCTTTCATATAGTTTAAAAATAGTAAAAATAAAGAGGGGAACCCAAAACTTTTTCAAAAAGGAAAGTGAAAGTGAGAAAGACAAGCATTGTTGAAGTGGGAGAGCTCCTTGAACTTTGTTCATGCTCACGACAACTTTGTGAATCTTGATTACAGAAACTTTTCAACAAAAATAATTATCCCCTTATACAATTCCATTGTATTATAAAAATAATGTGCCAAGGTTTGCCTTTAGGATGTTTACATTTGCTTGATGGTTTGTACGGTGCAGGACAGAAACTTTGGCAGTAGTGCGCGATTTTACATTTTTAGCTGGAACGTCAAACGGTTCTGATTCTTTTTGCACTGTCTTTATATACAAATTGTTTATTTTTCCTAATTGTGGCACAATTTTTAAAGTATCAGAAGTATGGTGAATGTTCAGATTATTACATACTGTTCTGTTTTAGACAGATTCTGTTTTTGATGCATAGTTTGCTTGTTTTGATGAAACTATCGATTCATATCAGTGGATTAAGCCACAAAAAAATTATATTACAGTAGACACAATGCAAAAACAAAATATGAATTGGTTTTCAACAGTACTTAGAGTAGTGATTTGCTTTATTATACTAACGGATCTTACCGAGTTTTCTGTTGAAGTTTTGTGTGGATGAAGTGTTCGATGATCGAGAAGGTCTCGATGTGAGAAGAAGGAAGAGAGCCAAGAGCTCAAGATTGGGGATGCCCGAGGCACCCCAAGTAAATATTCAAGGAGACTCAAGCGTCTAAGCTTGGGGATGCCCCGGAAGGCATCCCCTCTTTCTTCAACAAGTATCGGTATGTTTTCGGATTGTTTCGTTCATGCGATATGTGTAATCTTGGAGCGTCTCTTGCATTTAGTTTTCATTTTTATTTTATGCACCATGCTGGTATGGGATTGTCCTTGGTTGATTTATAGAATGATCTTTACACTTCACTTATATCTTTTGAGTATGGCTTTATAGAATGCTTCATGTTCTTCACTTATATCATTTGAAGTTTGGATTGCTTGTTTCTCTTCACTTAGACAACCGCCATTTGTAGAATGCTCTTTTGCTTCACTTAGATTTGTTAGAGCGTGGGCGTATCTTTTGTAGAAATAATTAAACTCTTGCTTCACTTATATCTATTTAGAGAGATGACAGGAATTAGTCATTCACATGGTTAGTCATAAAATCCTACATAAAACTTGTAGATCACTGAATATGATATGTTTGATTCCTTGCAATAGTTTTGCAATATAAAGATGGTGATATTAGAGTCATGCTAGTGGGTAGTTGTGTATTAGTAGAAATACTTGTATTGAGGTTTGTGATTCCCGTAGCATGCACGTATGGTGAACCGTTATGTAACAAAGTCGGAGCATGATGTATTTATTGATTGTCTTCCTTATGAGTGGCGGTCGGGGACGAGCGATGGTCTTTTCCTACCAATCTATCCCCCTAGGGGCATGCATAGTAGTACTTTGCTTCGAGGGCTAATAAACTTTTGCAATAAGTATGTGAGTTCTTTATGACTAATGTTGAGTCCCTGGATTATACGCACTCTCACCCTTCCATCATTGCTAGCCTCTCTAGTATCGCACAACTTTCGCCGGTACCATAAACCCACCATATACCTTCCCACTGTTCAAGATATCTTCCGATATTCCGATAAATCGGCCGATTTATCGCTTACCTTTGTCTGACCGATAAGATAAATCGGCCGATAAATTAGCCGATATGGCGATAAATCATCCGATATGCTGATAAACTGGCCGATTTACCCCTTATCTTGGGTCGACCGATAAGTTTCTGATAAGCGATATCCCCAACATTGTACCTTCCTCAAAACAGCCACCATACCTACCTATCATGGCATTTACATAGCCATTCTGAGATATATTGCCATGCAACTTCCATCATCATCATATACATTACTTGAGCATTCATTGTCATATTGCTTTGCATGATCGTAAGATAGCTAGCATGATGTTTTCATGGCTTGTCCGTTTTTTGATGTCATTGGTACGCTAGATCATTGCACATCCCGGTACACTGCCAGAGGCACTCATATAGAGTCATATCTTTGTTCTAGTATCGAGTTGTAAGTAAATAAAAGTGTGATGATCATCATTATTAGAGCATTGCCCCAGTGAGGAAAGGATGATTGAGACTATGATTCGCCCACAAGTCGGGATGAGACTCCGGACGGAAAAAAGAGAAAGGCCAAAAAAAAGAGAAGGCCCAAAAAAAGAGAAAAAAAAGAAGAAAAATGAGAGAAAAGGAGAGAAGGGGCAATGTTACTATCCTTTTACCACACTTGTGCTTCAAAGTAGCACCATGTTCTTCATATAGAGAGTCTCTTGAATTATCACTTTCATATACTGTAACACCCCGGATGTAACTTGCCTTATCTGTATTCTAACTCTTGCCGTTTCCAACACTAAGTTATGTTATTTTCCTCGTTGTCAGGTTTTTGTCTTCGTGTGTTTTTGTCTTTGTCATGCATCTCATATCATATCATCATGTGCATTCCATTTGCATACGTGTTCGTCTCATGCATCCGAGCATTTTCCCCGTTGTCTATTTTGCATTCCGGCGCTCCTATGTCCTCCGGTGTCCCTTTCTACCTCTTTTCATGTGCGTGTGTTGAACGTTTTCGGATTGGACCAAGACTTGTCATGCGGCCTTGGTTTACTACCGGTAGACCGCCTGTCAAGTTACGCGCCATTTGGACTTCGTTTGATACTCCAACGGTTAACCGAGGGACCGAGAAGGCCTCGTGTGTGTTGCAGCCCAAAACCCCTCCAAAGTGGCCCAAAACCCACCTAAACCTCCTCCATCACCTAGGCCGTTCGATCACGATCGCGTGGCAGAAAACCGCACCTCATTTAGAGCTTCCTAGCTCCCTCTACCTCTATAAATAAGTCCATCCCCGAAATTTCGGACCTCCTCTCCCCGAAACCCTACAAAAATCCCCTCTCCGCCGCCGGACAATGTCCGCCGCGCCGGACACCCCAGCCGCCGCCGCCCGCAGCCACTGAGGAGGCGACACGTGGCTCCGCCGGCCTCCCACCATCGCGGCCCGTCCCGGCCCAGGGCGGGCCCTCTCAATCGCGCGACCGGGCCGCCGCCTCCTCACGCCCGCGCCGCCTTCTTCCAACCGTCCGGTGCCCGGCGCCGCCACCGACCTCGCCGGCCACCGCCAACGTGCCTCGTCGCCGGTGACCTCGACGCCCGCGCCCCTTGCGCCTGAAGCCGGCCATCGCGCCACTGCCCATGCCATCCTCTCCGGCGAGTCCCTCGACTCCCTCCAGCAAGCTCCCTCCAAGACCGGCAAGTTCATGTTCATGTTCATGTTGATACCTAGTGATCCATGCCTCTTTTGAGCATGATCAGTAAGGATGTTTTGTAGATATTGTGGTGCTCTATCCATCCATGTCTTTGTTTGCATTTATGGAGCACCCTAGCTTGAGTCAATCGAGCTCTACTTTTGCTATAAAATGTTCCTGGCAGATTGTTAACATGTTTAGCAATTTTGCCGAGCTTGTTGTAGTTGATCGGTGCATGCTATGATGTTGTTCTTGCCATGTCTAGCTTCTATGCCATGTCTACTTGCTGGGTGTATGCTTAGGTTGTCATGCAATGCCTCGTAGTGAGTGCATCGAACTCGTAAACATGCCTACTTGTTATCTATTTTGCCATGCTCCAGTTTTTCACTAAGTCTGAATCTGTTAACGATAATTGTTATGTTCACGTGGTTGCAATTGTATTTTCTGATCCCTTTTGTCTCATGGTCAGTAAGGGACTTTTGTTGTATGTTTTGAGTAGCTTCATGCCATGCCTTTCTTTGCCATCATATGGTCTTGTAGCATGTAGTTTTCGTGCTCTAAACATTGCTTCCTGATGTTAAATTCCTGACATGCTGTTAATTTCTCTAAGTCTGAAACCTGTAATCTTTGGCACTTTTGCCATGCTTGTTTGAACCTGTTAATGAGTGAATTAGCCGTAGCTCAGTGTTCATCTTTTGTCAAGCATCTTGAGTGGATCACTGCCATGTATTTTGTTGTCATGTTGGATTGCTGTAGCATGTTGTTCTTGATGTATTTAGATGGTCTCGTGCTGTTAATCGCAGCCCAGTGCCATATGTGTTTTGCTTGTCATTTCCAAACCGTGCATCCGATTCCGGTGATCTTTATATCGATTTCGACCGAAATCAACTCCTCTTTCCAGTGGCACTCTTTTTTTTCCAAGTTGAGGCGAGGTTCAATCATTCCTTTCCAAATCATGCATATGAATCACATATCACATCCCGCATATCATACCATGTTTGCATCATGTTGTTTGTGCATTGCACATGGTTGATTGTGTTCCTTTTGCTTGTGTTCTTGCTTTGGGTAGAGCCGGGAGACGAGTACGTGATCGAGGAGCCCGTTGAGTACGCTTACGAGGATCAACTCAACTCAGAGAACTTTGCAGGCAAGATGACCATACCCTCGAAATCACTTCTATCTTTGCTTGCTAGATGCTCGCTCTTTTGCTATGCCTATGCTACGATCCCTACCACTTGCTTATCATGCCTCCCATATTTCCATGTCAAACCTCTAACCCACCTTTTCCTAGCAAACCATTGTTTGGCTATGTTACCGCTTTGCTCAGCCCCTCTTATAGCGTTCCTAGTTGCAGGTGAAGATTGGAGTTTGTTCCTTGTGGGAACATGTTTATTGTTGGGTATCATTATTATATCTTGTTTATCTTAATGCACCTATATACTTGGTAAAGCGTGGAAGGCTCGGCCTTATGCCTGGTGTTTTGTTCCACTCTTGCCGCCCTAGTTTCCATCATACCGGTGTTATGTTCCTTGATTTTGTGTTCCTTACACGGTTGGGTTATAATGGGAACCCCTTGACAGTTCGCCTTCAATAAAACTCCTCCAGCAATGCCCAACATTGGTTTTACCATTTGCCACCTAGCCTCTTTTTCCCTTGGGTTTCCGGAGCCCGAGGGTCATCTTTATTTAAACCCACCTGGGCCAGTGCTCCTCTGAGTGTTGGTCCGAACTGGGCAGCCTGCGGGGCCACCTCGGGGCAACTCGAGGCTTGGTTTTACTAGTAGCTTGACCTATCTGAGTGTGCCCTGAGAACGAGATATGTGCAGCTCCTATCAGGATTTGTCGGCACATTCGGGCGGTGTTGCTGGACTTGTTTTACCATTGTCGAGATGTCTTGTAACCGGGATGCCGAGTCTGATCGGATTGTCTTGGGAGAAGGAATATCCTTCGTTGACCGTGAGAGCTTGTGATGGGCTAAGTTGGGACTCCCCTGCAGGGATTTGAACTTTCGAAAGCCGTGCCCGCGGTTATGGGAAGATGGGAATTTGTTAATGTCCAGTTGTAGATAACCTTGAACTTAACTTAATTAAAATGAATCAACAGAGTGTGTGGCCGTGATGGTCTCTTTTCGGCAGATTCCGGGAAGAGAACATGGTCTCGTGTTATGTTTGATCGTAGGTTGTTCTAGGATCACTTCTTGATCATAGTTCATTGACCGTGCCTTTGCCGTCTCTTCTCGCTCTCATTTGCGTAGTTAGCCACCATATATGCTAGTCGCTTGCTGCAGCTCCACATCATACCTTTTACCCTTCCTATAAGCTTAAATGGTCTTGATCACAAGGGTGTGAGATTGCTGAGTCCCCGTGACTCACAGATTACTTCCAAAACCAGATGCAGGGACCGATGATACCACTCCAGGTGATTCAACTAAGCTCAAGTGGGAGTTCGATGAGGACTCGGGACGATACTACGTGTCTTTCCCAGATGATCAGTAGTGGTGCCCAGTTGGGGCGATCGGGGGACTATGTTGCATTTGGGGTTTATCTTTATTTTGGTTCCATAGTCGGACCTTGAGTGTAACTGGATGAATGTAATGACTTATTTATGCATTGTGTGACGTGGCGAGTGTAAGCCAACTATGTATCTCTTTCCCTTTATGTATTACATGGGTTGTTTGCAAAGATTACCTCACTTGCGATATTGCTTTCAATGCGGTTATGCCTCTAAGTTGTGCTTCGACACGTGGGAGATATTGCCGCATCAAGGGCGTTACAAGTTGGTAATCAGAGCCTTCCCCGACTTTAGGAGCCCCCTGCTTGATCGAATCGCTAGCGTTGTTGAGTCTAGAAAAATGTTTTGAGTCATTTAGGAATTATATATGTCGGAGTAGGACTTCTTTTTACTCCTCAGTCCCTTCGTCGCTCTGGTGAGGTATCCTGACGTAGAGTTTTGACTCTTCTCTTCTCAAATTTCACTAATTTTTTTAGGATCACGCGGGTATCTTGGAATCGTTTCTGATGTTTTTGTGACGAGAACATTGTTCTTGGTGCCTCCTGTCATTTAGGGGTTGTGGCAGTGTCCCGGGGAGTTGAGCTCCGAGGTGTTGTCGTCACAATTTTATCGTTGCAATTCTGGAATACCTGAGTTTCGCCGACATCAAGTATCTATTTTATGCAGTTGTTGGTGAGATAACCTCGACGCCACCCAGTACTGGGGCGAGAGTTCGGGAGTATTGCCATAACTTGTATAACGGATGCTTTTCGAAGGTTGAGGTAAATGATTTTCAAAGGTTTCTTGGTTATGTGTTGAAGGATGGATACAGCTGGATGTAGGATTTGCTAGCTTTGGGTGAGATATTATGCTTCCCCTGTATCCCCAACACCTGATTGCATAACCGGAAAGGTTCGGGAGTTTCATAGGTGGGAATTCTTGTAGCTCTAGTATTTCTTCCGCGGATATTTGGTTTGTGATTGGGTAATCCTCACCAAGTATTCGTTCTTGTCCGTACCTTGTTGTTTTATTCTTCTACCTCTATCTAAGTGGCTTCTCAATTTATGGAAATGTGACCATTTCAATTGGAATTTCATTCGTTCATTTTTTTCGGATGTTAAGACTATATGTTGCAATTTTGATCCATTTGATTCAGCTTGAATATATGTCTGTCAAGATGCTAACGGATGTCACCCTGTCCAGGATGGCTCCTCCAACGCGCACGACTCTGAATCCTGATCCGCCACCACCACCTCCACCTCCGGAGGCATGGAAAGCTGTCATGGCCGCTACCAATGCAAACACGCAGATGCTTTTGCAAATCTTGCAAGAGCACAACCAAGGGAATCATGGCCATGGCAACAATCAGAATCAGTTTGCTACACTCAACCAGTTCCTCGCTAACCAGCCAAAGACCTTCAGCAACTGTGTTGAGGCAACAGACGCTGATGATTGGCTCGTGGATATCGCCAAGCATTTCGAGTGCAGCAACGTCAGGCCTGAGGACTTTGTCAAGTTTGCCTCCTTCCAACTCAAAGACCAAGCTGCAGAATGGTTTCAGCAATACAAAGATTCCAGAGGAGGCCGTGTGATTACCTGGGATGAATTCCTTCAAGACTTCAAAGCTCATCACATTCCTCAGAGTGTTGTTGAGAGAAAGCGTGAGGAATTCCGCAACCTGAAGCAAGGCAGCTTGTCTGTTTACCAGTATAACATCATGTTCCAGAAGCTCACTCGTTTCGCCAAGCAAGATGTCCCTGACGAGAAGAGCATGATATATCAGTTCAGGGGTGGCCTCAGAGAAGATCTCCAACTAGCTCTCGTGCTTTTCGAGCCTCAGAAGTATGATGATTTTTACAACATGGCACTGAAACAAGAGACTGCTCAACTCAAGTGCGATTCTTCCAAGAAGCGAGTCAGAGATGCAACTGCTTCTTCCTCAACTCAAGTGGCTTCTAAGCAGCAAAAGTATTGGCTGCCTCCTCCTCCATTCCGTCAGCCTTATCAACAGAAGAGCAAAGGTGGCAATGGATCTTCCCACCCACCCAACCCAGGATTTCAGAACAAGACTTCGTCTCAAGCTCCAAGATCAAGTGCTCCGTATCACCGTCCGCTCTCGGAGGTCACATGTAACAAGTGTCAGCAGAAGGGTCACTATGCCAACAAATGCTTCAATCAGAGGCGTCTTCCTCCTCCTCCTGTGAGATCTGCTAGAACCGCAGTGGTCAAGCATAATCCCAAGCACGCCAAGGTCAACATGATGAATGCAGCTCAGGCAGAGGACTCGTCAGATGTCATCATGGGTAACCTTCCTGTTAACGATGTTCCTGCAAAAGTTCTTTTTGACACTGGTGCATCGCATTGTTTCATGTCAAAGCCATTATTTGCCAATAATGAATTCGCTTCTTCTCATTTGGGCAAATCAATGGATATCGTTTCTCCGGGAAAATGTTTGAGTGCCAGTTTGGTGGTTCCAGATGTTACTATCACGTCGGGCGACTATAAGTTTCTTTCTTCCCCAATGGTCCTTGGTAACTCGGATATTGATCTTATTCTCGGAATGGACTGGCTTTCTAAGCACAAGGCTCAGCTTGACTGTGCTGCCAGGTAGATTCAATTAACACATTCGTCTGAGGATGTAATCATCTTTGCCGCTCGAGATGATACCATCCGACTGTTTTCTCTCAACGAGAAGGGCGAGCTGGATGCTATCTCTCAGATTCCGGTCATTTGCGAATATCAAGACGTCTTTCCAGAAGAGCTTCCAGGAATGCCTCCGCACCGGCCAGTTGAATTCGTCATCGATCTTGAGCCTGGCACAGAACATGTTTGCAAACGTTCTTACAAGCTTGGACCTGAAGAGTTGAAGGAGCTGAAGAAGCAACTCGATATTCAAGAGCGTACGGGTCTCATCCGACCAAGTTCTTCTCCATGGGGTTGTGGTGTTCTTTTCGTCAAGAAGAAGGATGGAACAGACCGACTTTGTGTCGACTATCGTCCATTGAACAAGAAGACTATAAAGAACAAGTACCCACTTCCCAACATCAATGAGCTTTTCGAACAACTCAAAGGTGCTCAAGTATTCTCCAAGCTTGATCTCCGTATGGGCTATCACCAGATTCGCATTCGTGAAGAAGATATCCCCAAGACAGTATTCAGAACAAGCTATGGTTCATATGAATACACTGTCATGTCTTTCAGTCTTGTCAACGCTCCGCCAACATTCTCTCGCATGATGAACATCATCTTCAACGCCTACACAAATGACTTCATCTTGGTCTATCTCGATGACATTTTGGTATTTTCCAAAAACAAGGATGATCATGCCAAGCACTTGCGTTTGGTGCTGGATAAGCTCAGAGAACATCAGTTCTATGTGAATTTTTCAAAGTGCGAGTTTTGGCTCGATGAGGTTCTCTACCTTGGGCATATAATCTCAGCCAAGGGCATAGCGGTTAATCCTGAGAAGGTGTCTGCAATTGTGAATTGGGAACCACCTCAGAATGTGAAGCAACTCCGCAGCTTCCTTGGGCTCGCAAGCTATTGTCGAAGGTTCGTTGAGAACTTCTCTAAGATCGCGAAGCCTCTTTCCAACCTTCTCCAGAAGCACATCAAGTACGTCTGGTCTCATGAATGTGACATTGATTTCAACACCCTGAAAGAGAAGTTAGTCACTGCTCCAGTTTTGACTCCTCCTGATAAATCCAAACCGTCCGAGGTCTTCTGTGATGCTTCCCTTCAAGGTCTTGGTGCAGTGTTGATGCAAGAGAAGAAAGTTGTGGCCTATACCTCTCGTCAGTTGAAGCCCAATGAAAAGAACTACCCCACTCATGACCTCGAGTTGGCGGCAGTTGTCCATGCTCTTTTAACTTGGAGACATATCTTATTGGGACGAAAAGTGGACATCTTCACTGATCATCAGAGTCTCAAGTACATCTTCACTCAGCCTAATCTCAACCTCAGGCAGACTCGTTGGGTCGAAATGATTCAAGAGTATAATCCGAGTATCAAATATACTCCAGGCAAGGCTAATGTAATTGCTGACGCATTGAGCAGGAAGGCTTACTGCAACAGTTTGATTCTCAAGCCTTACCAACACGAGATTTGTGAAGCTTTCCGCAAACTCAACCTTCAAGTTGTTCCTCAAGGTTTCCTCGCCAACCTCCAAGTCTCTCCTACTTTGGAAGATCAGATTCGCGAGGCTCAACTTCTTGATGTTATGGTGAAGAAGGTGAAGATCGGGATTGCCAAGAGTCAACCCAAGTACAAGTGTTATCGTCTTGATGACAAGGATACTCTATTCTTCGAGGATCGCATTGTTTTGCCTAAAGGTGACCTTCATAAAGTCATTATGAATGAGGCTCACAATTCACTCCTCTCTATCCACCCTGGAAGTACAAAGATGTACCAGTTCGTGAATCTGAAGTCGTGAATGAATGTGATGTCTGCAGAAGAGTGAAAGCAGAACACCAATGACCAGCTGGTCGCCACCAACCTCTTGCCATTCCAGAATGGAAGTTTGACCATATTGAGATGGACTTCGTGACTGGATTTCCAAAGTCCAAGCGTGGCAATGATGCTATCTTTGTTGTCATCGACAAGCTCACTAAAGTGGCTCACTTTCTGCCTATCAAAGAATCTATCACAGCAGCTCAGTTGGTAGAGCTATATACCTCCAGGATTGTCTCCCTGCACGGCATTCCGCAGTTGATATCTTCAGATCGTGTCAGCATCTTCACCTCCAAGTTCTGGGATTCTTTTCAGAAGGCCATGGGTACCAACATTTGCTTCAGCACAGCTTTTCATCCTCAAACTAGTGGCCAAGTCGAGCGAATTAATCAAATTCTTGAAGATATGCTCAGGGCTTGCGTCATCTCTTTCGGTATGAAGTGGGAAGATTGTCTTCCATATGCCGAGTTCTCCTACAACAACAGCTTCCAAGCGAGTTCGGGCAAGGCCCCATTCGAGATTCTCTATGGCAGGAAGTGTCGTACTCCTCTTAACTGGTCAGAGACTGGTGAACGTAAACTTCTTGGAAATGACTTGATCACAGAGGCAGAAGTAATGTGCAAAGTCATTCGTGATAATCTCAAAGCCGCACAATCGCGCCAGAAGAGTTACTATGATAGCAAGCATCGTGACTTGGCTTTCGAGATCGGAGACCATGTCTACCTCCGCGTCTCTCCAATGAAAGGTACTCGTCGCTTCGGTATCAAAGGGAAGCTTGCCCCTAGATACGTGGGTCCTTTCAAGATCATCAGCAAAAGAGGCGATCTCGCCTATCAACTTGAGCTTCCATCCAACTTTGCAAACGTGCACGACGTGTTTCATGCCTCTCATCTCCGCAAGTGTTTCAAAACTCCTGACCGCACCGTCAACTTCGAAGACATTGATCTCCAAGAAGACATGTCTTATCATGAGCACCCCGTTGCTATTCTTGAAGAAACTGAGCGCAAGACCCGCAACAACTCTATCAAATTCCTGAAAGTCAAATGGTCACATCATTCCGACCGTGAAGCCACCTGGGAACGTGAGGATCACCTCCGTTCTGAGTACCCAGAGTTTTTCCAGTCCTAGATCTCGGGACGAGATCCTTTCGTAGTGGTGGAGTGTTGTAACACCCCGGATGTAACTTGCCTTATCTGTATTCCAACTCTTGCCATTTCCGGCACTAATTTATGTTATTTTCCTCGTTGTCGGGTTTTGTCTTCGTGTGTTTTTGTCTTTGTCATGCATCTCATATCATGTCATCATGTGCATTGCATTTGCATACGTGTTCGTCACATGCATCCGAGCATTTTCCCCGTTATCCGTATTGCATTCCGACGCTCCTATGTCCTCCGGTGTCCCTTTCTACCTCTTTTCGTGTGTGGGTGTTAAACTTTTTCGGATTGGTCCGAGACTTGTCAAGCGCCCTTGGTTTACTACCGGTAGACTGCCTGTCAAGTTACGCGCCATTTGGACTTCGTTTGATACTCCAAGGGTTAACCGAGGGACCGGAAAGGTCTCGTGTGTGCTGCAGCCCAACACCCCTCTAAAGTGGCCCAAAACCCACCAAAACCTCCTCCATCACCTAGGCCGTTTGATCACGATCGTGTGGCCGAAAAGCGCACCTCATTTGGCGCTTCCTAGCTCCCTCTACCTCTATAAATAGATCCATCCCCGAAATTTTGGATCTCCTCTCCCCGAAACCCTAGAAAAAGCGCACCTCATTTGGCGCCCGCAGCCACTGAGGAGGCGACACGTGGCTCCGCCGGCCTCCCACCGTCGCGGCCCGTCCCGGCCCAGGGCGGGCCCTCTCAATCGCGCGACCGGGCCGCTGCCTCCTCACGCCCGCGCCACCTTCTTCCAACCGTCCGGTGCCCGGCGCCGCCACCGACCTCGCCGGCCACCGCCGATGTGCCTCGTCGCCGGTGACCTCGACGCCCACGCCCCTTGCGCCTGAAGCCGGCCATCGCGCCACCACCCATGCCATCCTCTCCGGCGTGTCCCTCGACTCCTTCCGGCGAGCTCCCTCCAAGACCGGCAAGTTCATGTTCATGTTCATGTTGATACCTAGTGATCCGTGCCTCTTTTGAGCATGATCAGTAAGGATGTTTTGTAGATATTGTGGTGCTCTATCCATCCATGTCTTTGTTTGCATTTATGGAGCACCCTAGCTCGAGTCAATCGAGCTCTACTTTTGCTATGAAATGTTCCTGGCAGATTGTTAACATGTTTAGCAATTTTGTCGAGCTTGTTGTAGTTGATCCGTGCATGCTATGATGTTGTTCTTGGCATGTCTAGCTTCTATGCCATGTCTACTTGCTGGGTGTATGCTTAGGTTGTCATGCAATGCCTCGTAGTGAGTGCATCGAACTCTAAACATGCCTACTTGTTATCTGTTTTGCCATGCTCCAGTTTTTCACTAAGTCTGAATCTGTTAACGATAATTGTTATGTTCACGTGGTTGCAGTTGTATTTTCTGATCCCTTTTGTCTCATGGTCAGTAAGGGACTTTTGTTGTATGCTTTGAGTAGCTTCATGCCATGCCTTTCTTTGATATCATATGTTCTTGTAGCATGTAGTTTTTGTGCTCTAAACATTTCTTCCTGATGTTAAATTCCTGACATGCTGTTAATTTCTCTAAGTCTGAAACCTGTAATCTTTGGCACTTTTGCCATGCTTGTTTGAACCTGTTAATGAGTGAATTAGCCGTAGCTCAGTGTTCATCTTTTGTCAAGCATCTTGAGTGGATCACTGCCATGTATTTTGTTGTCATGTTGGATTGCTGTAGCATGTTGTTCTTGATGCATTTAGATGGTCTCGTGATGTTAATCGCAGCCCAGTGCCATATGTGTTTTGCTTGTCATTTCCAAACCGTGCATCCGATTCCGGTGATCTTTATATCGATTTTGACCGAAATCAACTCCTCTTTCCAGTGGCACTCTTTTTTTCCAAGTTGAGGCGAGGTTCAATCATTCCTTTCCAAATCATGCATATGCATCACATATCACATCCCGCATATCATACCATGTTTGCATCATGTTGTTTGTGCATTGCACATGGTTGATTGTGTTCCTTTTGCTTGTGTTCTTGCTTTGGGTAGAGCCGGGAGACGAGTACGTGATCGAGGAGCCCGTTGAGTACGCTTACGAGGATCAACTCAACTCAGAGAACTTTGCAGGCAAGATGACCATACCCTCGAAATCACTTCTATCTTTGCTTGCTAGATGCTCGCTCTTTTGCTATGCCTATGCTATGATCCCTACCACTTGCTTATCATGCCTCCCATATTGCCATGTCAAACCTCTAACCCACCTTTTCCTAGCAAACCATTGTTTGGCTATGTTACCGCTTTGCTCAGCCCCTCTTATAGTGTTCCTAGTTGCAGGTGAAGATTGGAGTTTGTTCCTTGTGGGAACATGTTTATTGTTGGGTATCATTATTATATCTTGTTTATCTTAATGCACCTATATACTTGGTAAAGCGTGGAAGGCTCGGCCTTATGCCTGGTGTTTTGTTCCACTCTTGCCGCCCTAGTTTCCATCATACCGGTGTTATGTTCCTTGATTTTGTGTTCCTTACACGGTTGGGTTATAATGGGAACCCCTTGATAGTTCGCCTTCAATAAAACTCCTCCAGCAATGCCCAACATTGGTTTTACCATTTGCCACCTAGCCTCTTTTTCCCTTGGGTTTCCGGAGCCCGAGGGTCATCTTTATTTAAACCCACCTGGGCCAGTGCTCCTCTGAGTGTTGGTCCGAACTGGGCAGCCTGCGGGGCCACCTCGGGGCAACTCGAGGCTTGGTTTTACTAGTAGCTTGACCAATCTGAGTGTGCCCTGAGAACGAGATATGTGCAGCTCCTATCAGGATTTGTCGGCACATTCGGGCGGTGTTGCTGGACTTGTTTTACCATTGTCGAGATGTCTTGTAACCGGGATGCCGAGTCTGATCGGATTGTCTTCGGAGAAGGAATATCCTTCGTTGACCGTGAGAGCTTGTGATGGGCTAAGTTGGGACTCCCCTGCAGGGATTTGAACTTTCGAAAGCCGTGTCCGCGGTTATGGGAAGATGGGAATTTGTTAATGTCCAGTTGTAGATAACCTTGAACTTAACTTAATTAAAATGAATCAACAGAGTGTGTGGCCGTGATGGTCTCTTTCCGACAGAGTCCGGGAAGAGAACATGGTCTCGTGTTATGTTTGATCGTAGGTTGTTCTAGGATCACTTCTTGATCATAGTTCATTGACCGTGCCTTTGTCGTCTCTTCTCGCTCTCATTTGCGTAGTTAGCCACCATATATGCTAGTCGCGTGCTGCAGCTCCACATCATACCTTTTACCCTTCCTATAAGCTTAAATAGTCTTGATCGCGAGGGTGTGAGATTGCTGAGTCCCCGTGACTCACAAATTACTTCCAAAACCAAATGCAGGGACCGACGATACCGCTCCAGGTGATTCAAGTGAGCTCAAGTGGGAGTTCGATGAGTACTCAGGACGATACTACATGTCTTTACCAGATGATCAGTAGTGGTGCCCAGTTGGGGCGATCGGGGACTATGTTGCATTTAGGGTTTATCTTTATTTTGGTTCCGTAGTCGGACCTTGAGTGTAACTGAATGAATGTAATGACTTATTTATGCATTTTGTGACGTGGTGAGTGTAAGCCAACTTTGTATCTCTTTCCCTAAAGATTACCTCACTTGCGACATTGCTTTCAATGCGGTTATGCCTCTAAGTCGTGCTTCGACACGTGGGAGATATAGCTGCATCGAGGGCGTTACATATACTAGTGGGAATTTTCATTATAGAACTTGGCTTGTATATTCCGACGATGGGCTTCCTCAAATGCCCTAGGTCTTCATGAGCAAGCAAGTTGGATGCACACCCACTTAGTTTCAGTTTGAGCTTTCATATACTTATAGCTCTAGTGCATATGTTGCATGGCAATCCCTACTCACTCACATTGATATCTATTGATGGGCATCTCCATAGCCAGTTGATACGCCTAGTTGATGTGAGACTATCTTCTCCTTTTTGTTTTCTCCATAACCACCATTCTATTCCACCTATAGTGTTATATCCATGGCTCACTCTCATGTATTGCGTGAGGGTTGAAAATGCTGAAGCGCGTTAAAAAGTCTGTACCAATTGCTCGACTTGTCATCGGGGTTGTGCATGATGTGAATATTTTGTGTGGTGAAGATGGAGCATAGCCAGACTATATGATTTTGTAGGGATAGCTTTCTTTGGCCTTGTTATTTCGAAAAGACATGATTGCTTTATTAGTGGGCTTGAAGTATTATTGTTTTTATGTCAAATTATAGACTATTGCTTTGAATCACTCGTGTCTTAATATTCATGCCATGATTAGATATATGATCAAGATTATGCTTGGTAGCATTCCACATCAAAAATTATCTTTTTTATCATTTACCTACACGAGGATGAGCAGGAATTAAGCTTGGGGATGTTGATAGGTCTCCGTCGTATCTATAATTTTTGATTGTTCCATGCCAATATTCTACAACTTTCATATACTTTTGGCAACTTTTTATATTATTTTTGGGACTAACATATTTATCCAGTGCCCAGTGTCAATTCCTGTTTGTTGCATGTTTTATGTTTCGCAGAATATCCATATCAAATGGAATCCAAATGGGAGAAAAACGGACGGAGCTTATTTTTGGAATATTTGGAAAATTCTGGAAGAAAAATCCACGCGAGACGGTGCCCGAGGTGGCCACGAGGCAGGGGGCGCGCCTGCCCCCCTGGGCGCGCCCCTGACCCTCGTGGGCCACCCGTAAGGTGGTTGATGCCCTTCTTCGGCCACAAGAAAGCTAATTTTTGGTTAAAAAATCGCAGCAAAGGTTTCGGTCCAATCGGAGTTACGGATCTCCATATATATACAAAACGGTGAAAGGGCAGCACAACAGAACGCAGAAACAGAGAGAGACAGAGAGACAGATCCAATCCCGGAGGGGCTCTCACCCCTCCCATGCCATGGAGGCCAAGGACCAGAGGGGAAAACCTTCTCCCATCTAGGGAGGAGGTCAAGGAAGAAGAGGAAGAAGGGGCCCCCCCTTCCCCTCTCCTCTGGTGGCGCCGGAACGCTGCCGTGGCCACCATCATCATCACCGTGATCTTCACCAACACCTCCGCCATCTTCACCAACATCTCCATCACCTTCCCCTCTCTATCTACAGAGGTCCACTCTCCCGCAACCCGTTGTACCCTCTACTTGAACATGGTGCTTTATGCTTCATATTATTATCCAATGATGGGTTGCCATCCTATGATGTCTGAGTAGATTTTCGTTGTCCTATCGGTGGTTGATGAATTGCTATGATTGATTTAATTTGCTTGTGGTTATGTTGCTGTCCTTTGGTGCCCATAATATGATGCGCGCGTGGATAACACCATAGGGTTAGTTGTATGTTGATAGGACTATGTATTGGAGGGCAAGAGTGACAGAAACTTCAACCTAGCATAGAAATTGATGCATACGGGATTGAAGGGGGACCAATATATCTTAATGCTATGGTTGGGTTTTACCTTAATGAACGTTAGTAGTTGCGGATGCTTGCCAATAGTTCCAATCGTAAGTGCATAGAATTCCAAGTCAGGGATAACATGCTAGCAGTGGCCTCTCCCACATAATACTTGCTATCGGTCTAGTAAAGTAGTCAGTTGCTTAGGGACAATTTCACAACTCCTACCACCACTTTTTCACACTCGCTATATTTACCTTATTGCTTCTTTACTTACAACAGCCCCTACTTTTTATTTACGTAATCTTTATTACCTTGCAAACCTGTCCAACAACATCTACAAAGTACTTCTAGTTTCATGCTTGTTCTAGGTAAAGCGAACGTCAAGCGTGCATAGAGTTGTATCGGTGGTCGATAGAACTCGAGGGAATATTTGTTCTGCATTTAGCTCCTCGTTGGGTTCGACACTCTTACTTATCGAAAACTATTGCGATCCCCTATACTTGTGGGTTATCAGCGGCCCGGACCGCCATTACGCGTACGCTTACGCGAGACTGGTTCTACCGACGTGCTTTGCACACAGGTGGCTGGCGGGTGTCAGTTTCTCCAACTTTAGTTGAACCGAGTGTAGCTACGCCCGATCCTTGAGAAGGTTAAAACAGCACTAACTTGACAAACTATCGTTGTGGTTTTGATGCGTAGGTAAGAACGGTTCTTGCTCAACCCATAGCAGCCATGTAAAACTTGCAACAACAAAGTAGAGGACGTCTAACTTGTTTTTGCAGGGCATGTTGTGATGTGCTATGGTCAAGGCATGATGCTATATTTTATTGTATGAGATGATCATGTTTTGTAACCGAGTTATCGGCAACTGGCAGGAGCCATATGGTTGTCGCTTTATTGTATGCAATGCAATCGCCCTGTAATGCTTTACTTTATCACTAAGCGGTAGAGATAGTCGTAGAAGCATAAGTTGGCAAGACGACAACGATGCTACGATGGAGATCAAGGTGTCGCACCGGTGACGATGGTGATCATGACGATGCTTCGGAGATGGAGATCACAAGCACAAGATGATGATGGCCATATCATATCACTTATATTGATTGGATGTGATGTTTATCTTTTATGCATCTTATCATGCTTTGATTGACGGTAGCATTATAAGATGATCTCTCACTAAATTATCAAGGTATAAGTGTTCTCCCTGATTATGCATCATTGCGAAAGTTCTTCGTGCTGAGACACCGTGTGATGATCGGGTGTGATAGGCTCTACGTTCAAATACAACGGGTGCAAAACAGTTGCACACGCGGATGATGTCTACTACACCACCTTCTTCTTGTAGATGTTGTTGGGCCTCCAAGTGCAGAGGTTTGTAGGACAGTAGCAAATTTCCCTCAAGTGGATGACCTAAGGTTTATCAATTCGTAGGAGGCGTAGGATGAAGATGGTCTCTCTCAAGCAACCCTGCAACAAAATAACAAAGAGTCTCTTGTGTCCCCAACACACCATTACAATGATAAATTGTATAGGTGCACTAGTTCGGCGAAGAGATGGTGATACAAGTGGTATATGGATAGTAGATAATAGTTTTTTTAATATGAAAATATAAAAAAGAAAGGTAACTAATGATAAAAGTGAGCGTAAACGGTATTGCAATGCGTTGAAACAAGGCCTAGGGTTCATACTTTCACTAGTGCAAGTTCCCTCAACAATAACAAAATAATTGGATCATATAACTATCCCTCAACATGCAACAAAGAGTCACTCCAAAGTCACTAATAGCGGAGAACAAACGAAGAGATTATGGTAGGGTACGAAACCACCTCAAAGTTATTCTTTCCAATCAATCCGTTGGGCTATTCCTATAAGTGTCACAAACAGCCCTAGAGTTTGTACTAGAATAACACCTTAAGACACAAATCAACCAAAACCCTAATGTCACCTAGATACTCCAATGTCACCTCAAGTATCTATGGGTATGATTATATGATATGCATCACACAATCTCATATTCATCTATTCAACCAACACATAGAACCTCAAAGAGTGCCCCAAAGTTTCTACCGAAGAATCATGACGAAAACGTGTGCCAACCCCTATGCATAGGTTCCTTGGCGGAACCCGCAAGTTGATCACCAAAACATACATCAAGTGAATCACGTGGTATCCCATTGTCACCACAGATACGCACGACAAGACATACATCAAGTGTTCTTAAATCTTTAAAGACTAAATCCGATAAGATAACTTCAAAAGGGAAACTCAATCTATTACAAGAGAGTAGAGGGGGAGAAGGAACATAAGATCCAACTATAATAGCAAAGCTCGCGATACATCAAGATCGTGCCAAATCAAGAACACGAGAGAGAGAGAGAGAGATCAAACACATAGCTACTGGTACATACCCTCAGCCCCGAGGGAGAACTACTCCTTCCTCATCATGGAGAGCACCGGGATGATGAAGATGGCCACCGGAGAGGGATTGCCCCCTCCGGCAGGGTGCTGGAACGTGTCTAGATTGGTTTTCGGTGGCTACGGAGGCTTCTGGCGGCGGAACTCCCGATCTATTGTGCTCCTCGATGTTTTTAGGGTATAGGGAGATATATAGGAGGAAGAAGTACGTCAGGGGAGCCACGAGGGGCCCACGAGGGTGGAGGGCGCGCCCAGGGGGTGGGCGCGCCCCCCTGCCTCGTGGCTTCCTCGTTGCTTCCCTTATGTGAACTCCAAGTCTCCCGGGTTTCTTTCCTTCCAAAAATAAGTTCCGTGAAGTTTTAGGTTAATTGGACTCCGTTTGATTTTCCTTTTCTGCGATACTCTAAAACAAGGAAAAAACAGAAACTGGCACTGGGCTCTGGGTTAATAGGTTAGTCCCAAAAATAATATAAAAGTGTATAATAAAGCCCATAAACACCCAAAACAGAAGATAATAGTGCATGGAGCAATCAAAAATTATAGATACATTAGAGACGTATCAGCATCCCCAAGCTTAATTCCTACTTGTCCTCAAGTAGGTAAATGATAAAAACAGAATTTTTGGTGCGGAGTTCTACTTGGCATAATTTCAATGTAATTCTTCTTAATTGTGGCATGAATATTCAGATCTGAAAGATTCAAGATAAAAGTTCATATTGACATAAAAATAATAATACTTCAAGCATACTAACTAAGCAATTATGTCTTCTCGAAATAACATGGCCAAGAAAGTTCATCCCTACAAAATGATATAGTTTAGTCATGCTCCCTTTTCGTCACACAAGAATGCTCTCATCATGCACAACCCCGATGACAAGCCAAGCAATTGTTTCATACTTTAGTAATCTCAAACCTATAAACTTTCACGCAATATATGAGCGCGAGCCATGGACATAGCACTATGGGTGGAATAGAATAATGAGGGGGTTATGTGGAGAAGACAAAAAGGAGAAAGTCTCACATCAACGAGGCTAATCAATGGGCTATGGAGATGCCCACTGATTGATGTTAATGCAAGGAGTAGGGATTGCCATGCAATGGATGCACTAGAGCTATAAATGTGTGAAAGCTCAACAAAAGAAACTAGGTGGGTGTGCATCCAACTTTGCTTGCTCATGAAGACCTAGGGCACTTGAGAAGGCCCATTGTTGGAATATACAAGCCAAGTTCTATAATGAAAAATTCCCACTAGTATATGAAAGTGACAAAACAAGAGACTCTCTATCATAAAGATCATGGTACTACTTTGAAGCACAAGTGTGGCAAAGGATAGTAGCATTGTCCCTTCTCTCTTTTTCTCTCATTTTTTTTGCCTTCTCCCTTTTTTATGGCCTTTCTCCCTTCTTTTTTGGGCCTTCTCTTTTTTTATTCCTCACTTGGGACAATGCTCTAGAAAATAATGATCGTCACACTTCTATTTATTTACAACTCAATGATTACAACTCGATACTAGAACAAAAGATGACTCTATATGAATGCCTCCGGCGGTGTACCAGGATGTGCAATGATGCATGAGTGACATGTATGAAAGAATTATGAGAGGTGGCTTTGCCACAAATACGATGTCAACTACATGATCATGCAAAGCAATATGACAATGATGAAGCGTGTCATAATAAACGGAACGATGGAAAGTTGCGTGGCAATATATCTTGGAATGGCTATGGAAATGCCATAATAGGTAGCTATGGTGGCTGTTTTGAGGAAGATATAAGGAGGTTTATGTGTGAAAGAGCGTATCATATCACGGTGTTTGGATGCATCGGCGAAGTTTGCACCAACTCTCAATGTGAGAAAGGGCAATGCATGGTACCGAAGAGGCTAGCAAGGATGGAAGGGTGAGATTGCGTATAATCCATGGACTCAACATTAGTCATAAAGAACTCACATACTTATTGCAAAAATCTACAAGTCATAAAAAACCTCGGCACTACGTGCATGCTCCTAGGGGGATAGATTGGTAGGAAAAGAACATCGCTCGTCCCCGACCGCCACTCATAAGGAGGACAATCAAATAACACCTAATGTTTCAAATTTGTTACATAACGTTTACCATACGTGCATGCTACTGGACTTGCAAACTTCAAAACAAGCATTTCTCAATTTCACAACTACTCAACTAGCATGACTTTGATATTATTACCTCCATATCTCAAAACAATCATCAAGCATCAAACTTCTCTTAGTATTCAATGCACTTATATGAAAGTTTTTACTAATCTTGAATACCTAGAATATTAGGAATTTAAGAAAATTACCATGCTATTTAAGACTCTCAAAATAATCTAAGTGAAGCATGAGAGATCAATAGTTTCTATAAAACAAATCCACCACCGTGCTCTAAAAGATATAAGTGAAGTACTAGAGCAAATGACAAACTACTCCAAAAGATATAAGTGAAGATCAATGAGTAATCGAATAATTATGCAACTATGTGAAGTCTCTCTAACATTTAAGAATTTAAGATCCTGGTATTTTATTCAAACAGCAAGCAAAACAAAATAAAATAAAATTACGCTCCAAGCAAAACACATATCATGTGGCGAATAAAAATATAGCTCCAAGTAAAGTTACCGATGAACGAAGACGAAAGAGGGGATGCCTTCCGGGGCATCCCCAAGCTTAGGCTTTTGGTTGTACTTGAATATTACCTTGGGGTTCCTTGGGAATCCCCAAGATTAGGCTCTTTCCACTCCTTATTCCATAGTCCATCGAATCCTTACCCAAAACTTGAAAACGTCACAACACAAAACTTAACAGAAAACTCGTAAGCTCCATTAGTATAAGAAAATAAATCACCACTTCAAGTTACTGTAATGAACTCATTATTTATTTATATTGGTGTTAAACCTAATGTATTCCAACTTCTCTATGGTTTATAAACTATTTTACTAGCCATAGATTCATCAAAATAAGTAAACAACACATGAAAAACAGAATTTGTCAAAAACAGAACAGTCTGTAGTAATCTGGATCAAACATATACTTCTGGAACTCATAAAATTCTCAAATAAATTTATGTACCTGAGTAATTTATCTATTAATCATCTCAAAAAATAATTAACTAAATATAACTTTCCAAATAAAAATGGCAGCAATTCTCGTGAGCGCTAAAGTTTCTGTTTTTTACAGCATGATCAACAAGACTTTCCCCAAGTCTTCCCAAAGGTTCTACTTGGCACAAACACTAATTAAAAGCATAAAACCACATCTAAACAGAGGCTAGATAAATTATTTATTACTAAACAGGAACAAAAAGCAAGGAACTAAAATAAAATTGGGTTGCCTCCCAACAAGCGCTATCGTTTAACGCCCCTGCCTAGGCATGATAATGACAATAATGCTCACATAAAGGACAAGAATTGAAACATAAAGAGAGCATCATGAAGAATATGACTAGCACATTTAAGCCTAACCCACTTCCTATGCATAGGGATTTTGTGAGCAAACAACTTATGGGAACAATAATCAGCTAGCATAGGAAGGAAAAACAAGCATAACTTCAAAACTTTAAGCACATAGAGAGGAAACTTGATATTATTGCAATTCCTACAAGCATATGCTCCCCCCTCATAATAATTTTCAGTAGCATCATGAATGAATTCAACAATATAACCAGCACCTAAAGCATTCTTTTCATGATCTACAAGCATAGAATTTTTATTACTCTCCACATAAGCGAATTTCTTCTCATTCGGAATAGTGGGAGTATCATAAGAGACTCAAATACTATAAATTGTTTCCACATTAAAAGAGTAATGTTCAGAGAAAGGGTAATCATAATCATGAGAAGTTTTATAAATATAATCGTCACTACTTTTTATAGCATATGTATCATCACAATAATCATCATAAGTAGGAGGCATGGTAACATCATTATAAATTTGCATATCAAAACTTGAGAGACTAAAAATATCATCTTCATTAATCATAGCTTCACCAAGCTTGGGACAAACATTAATTGCAGCAAATATATTCTCAAAAACATCATCTTCATCAAACATAGCATCCCCAAGCTTGGGCCTTTTCATATCATAAGCATAATCACTCTCATCATTAATAGTATGGATAGCACCAATAGTATAGCAATTATCATATTCTTCCAAGAAATGCCAAAAAGATTTTCAAGATCATAAGAAGTATCATTATCTTCCACAATTATATTTTCATGAGGCACAATAGTAGTAGGAGCAGCATTATTTGGGGGAGATATCTTTTTACCTCTCTTCCTTTTTCTTTTATTCTTCTTCACCACATCATGTGTGGGTTCAATCCTCTTTTTGGAGATCCTTATTAATGAGATTGGTTGAATAGGAGGCTCCTCCTCGTTACCTGATTCATCATAAGAAATAATAGGAGGATATTGGGAAGTCTCTTCCCTTTCATTAGTATTCTCTTCATCTTCTATTTATTTTATTTTCTTTATGTAATTGGCAATATAAGGATTTTCAATGCAATTTACCGCACAATACATATAAATTTCCTCTAGATCAAAGGCAAGAACTTTGTAACGGGCAAATTATGGAAGATGATTAGTTAAATGTTTCATTTCTTCATAACCCATAAGCAAACTAAGTTCATTATAATGTGCAACAGAAATCAAGTCATCACAATTTTTGGACACGATTAGATCATGAAACAATTTGCATCGGATAGCTAAATGACCCTGTTCATTGCAAAGTATACAAGTACGGCCAAGAAAATTTAAATCTTCAGCACAATCATCTAGCCTTTCTTGCAACAATTTAGTTTCTAAGTACTTATGCCTCTTGCAATATCTATCTTCCCTATTTGGTGTGTACTTACAAACCCAATGCACTCCACAAAAATTGACATGTTTATAGGAGACATTTTCATCATAACTAGTGCAATCATCATTAGTACCATGGATATTCAAGGAGTTCATACTAACAACATTGCAATCATGTTCATCATTCAAAGATTTCGTGCCAAACATTTTAATGCACTCTTCTTCTAACACTTTGGCACAATTTTCCTTTCCATCATACTCACGAAGGATATTAAAAAGATGAAGCATATGAGGCAAAATCAATTCCATATTTTCTTGTAATTTTCTATTATAAACTAAACTAGTGATAAAACAAGAAACTAAAAGACTCGATTGCAAGATCTAAAGATATACCTTCCAGCACTCACCTCCCCAGCAACGGCGCCAGAAAAGAGCTTGATGTCTACTACAACACCTTCTTTTGTAGACGTTGTTGGACCTCCAAATGCAGAGGTTTGTAGGACAGTAGAAAATTTCCCTCAAGTGGATGACCTAAGGTTTATCAATCCGTAGGAGGCGTAGGATGAAGATGGTCTCTCTCAAGCAACCCTGCAACCAAATAACAAAGAGTCTCTTGTGTCCCCAACACACCCAATACAATGGTAAATTGTATAGCTGCACTAGTTCGGCGAAGAGATGGTGATACAAGTGGTATATGGATAGTAGATAATAGTTTTTGTAATCTGAAAATATAAAAACAGCAAGGTAACTAATGATAAAAGTGAGCGTAAACGGTATTGCAATGCGTTGAAACAAGGCCTAGGGTTCATACTTTCACTAGTGCAAGTTCCCTCAACAATAATAACATAATTGGATCATATAACTATCCCTCAACATGCAACAAAGAGTCACTCCAAAGTCACTAATAGCGGAGAACAAACGAAGAGATTATGGTAGGGTACGAAACCACCTCAAAGTTATTCTTTCCAATCAATCCGTTGGGCTATTCATATAAGTGTCACAAACAGCCCTAGAGTTCGTACTAGAATAACACCTTAAGACACAAATCAACCAAAACCCTAATGTCACCTAGATACTCCAATGTCACCTCAAGTATCCGTGGGTATGATTATACGATATGCATCACACAATCTCAGATTCATCTATTCAACCAACACATAGAACCTCAAAGAGTGCCCCAAAGTTTCTACCGGAGAATCACGACGAAAACGTGTGCCAATCCCTATGCATAGGTTCATGGGGGGAACCCACAAGTTGATCACGAAAACATACATCAAGTGAATCACGTGGTATGCCATTGTCACCACACATACGCACGACAAGACATACATCAAGTGTTCTCAAATCTTTAAAGACTCAATCCAATAAGATAACTTCAAAGGGGAAACTCAATCCATTACAAGAGAGTAGAGGGGGAGAAGAAACATAAGATCCAACTATAATAGCAAAGCTCGCGATACATCCAGATCGTGCCAAATCAAGAACACGAGAGAGAGAGAGATCAAACACATAGCTACTGGTACATACCCTCAGCCCTGAGGGAGAACTACTCCCTAATCGTCATGGAGAGCACCGGGATGATGAAGATGGCCACCAAAGAGGGATTGCCCCCTCCGGCAGGGTGCCGGAACGGGTCTAGATTGGTTTTCGGTGGCTACGGAGGTTTCTGGCGGCGGAACTCCCGATCTATTGTGCTCCTCAATGTTTTTAGGGTATATGGAGATATATAGGTGGAAGAAGTACGTCAGGGGAGCCACGAGGGGCCCACTAGGGTGGAGGGCGCGCCCAGGTGGGTGGGCGTGCCCCCTGCCTTGTGGCTTCCTCGTTGCTTCCCTTACCTGCACTCCAAGTCTCCCAGGTTTCTTTCCTTCCAAAATAAGTTCCGTGAAGTTTCACGTCAATTGGACTCCGTTTGATTTTCCTTTTCTGCGATACTCTAAAACAAGGAAAAAACAAAAACTGGCACTGGGCTCTGGGTTAATAGGTTAGTCCCAAAAATAATATAAAAGTGTATAATAAAGCCCATAAACATCCAAAACATAAGATAATATAGCATGGAACAATTAAAAATTATAGATACGTTGGAGACGTATCAGCGGAATACTCAGGTTAAACTTGACGAGCCTAGCATATAACAGACATGGCCTCGGAACACTGAGACCGAAAGGTCGAGCGTGAATCATATAGTAGATATGATCAACATAGTGATGTTCACCATTGAAAGTACTCCATCTCACGTGATGATCGGACATGGTTTAGTTGATATGGATCACGTGATCACTTAGAGGATTAGAGGGATGTCTATCTAAGTGGGAGTACTTAAGTAATATGATTAATTGAACTTAAATTTACCATGAACTTAGTCCTGGTAGTATTAGCATATCTATGTTGTAGATCAATAGCTCGCATTTAGCTCCCCTATTTTATTTTTGATATGTTCCTAGAGAAAACTAAATTGAAAGATGTTAGTAGCAATGATACGGATTGGATCCGTGATCTGAGGTTTATCCTCATTGCTGCACAGAAGAATTATGTCCTTGATGCACCGCTAGGTGACAAGCCTATTGCAGGAGCAGATGCAGATGTTATGAACGTTTAGCAAGCTCAATATGATGACTACTTGATAGTTTAGTGCACCATACTTAAACGGCTTAGAATCGAGACTTCAAAGACGTTTTGAACGTCATGGACCATATGAGATGTTCCATGAGTTGAAGTTAATATTTCAAGCAAATACCCGAGTTGAGAGATATGAAGTCTCCAACAAGTTCTATAGCTAAAAGATGGAGGAGAATAGCTCAAGCAGTGAGCATGTGCTCAGATTGTCTGGGTACTACAATCACTTGAATCAAGTGGGAGTTAATCTTCCAGATAAAATAGTGATTGACAGAATTCTCTAGTCACCATCATCAAGTTAGTAGAACTTCGTGATGAACTATAATATGCAAGGGATAATGGAAACCATTCCCAAGCTCTTCGTGATGCTGAAATCGACGAAGGTAGAAATCAAGAAAAACATCAAGTGTTGATGGTAAACAAAACCACTAGTTTCAAGTAAAGGGACAAAGGGAAGAAAGGGGAACTTCAAGAAGAACGGCAAGCAAGGTGCTGCTCAAGTGAAAAAACCCAAGTCTGGACCTAAGCCTAAAACTAAGTGCTTCTACTACAAAGGAACTGGTCACTGGAAGCGGAACTACCCAAGTAATTGGCGGATAAGAAGGATGGCAAAGTGAACATAGGTATATTTGATATACATGTTATTGATGTGTACTTTACTAGTGTTTATAGAAACCCCTCGGTATTTGATAATGGTTTAGTTGCTAATAGTAGTAACTTGAAACGGGAGTTGCAGAATAAACAGAGACTAGTTGAGGGTGAATTGACGATGTGTGTTGGAAGTGGTTCCAAGATTGATATGATCATCATCGTATACTCCCTACACTTTCGGGATTAGTGTTGAACCTAAATAAGTGTTATTTGTTGTTTGCGTTGAGCATGAATATGATTTGATCATGTTTATTGCAATACGGTTATTCATTTAAGTTAGAGAATAATTGTTATTCTATTTACATGAATAAAACCTTCTATAGTTATGCACCCAATGAAAATGGTTTGTTGAATATCGATCGTAGTGATACACATATTCAAAATATTGAAGCCAAAAGATGCAAAGTTAATAATGATAGTGCAACTTATTTGTGGCACTGCCATTTAGGTCATATTGGTGTAAAGCGCATGAAGAAAATCCATGCTGATGGGTTTTTGGAATCACTTGATTATGAATCAGTTGATGCTTGCGAACCATGCCTCATGGGCAAAGATGACTAAGACTCCGTTCTCTAGAACAATGGAGCGACCAACTGACTTATTGGATATAATACATACTGATGTATGAGGTCCAATGAGTGTTGAGGCTCGCGGCGGGTATCATTATTTTTCTGACCTTCACAAATGATTTGAGCAGATATGGGTATATCTAGTTCAAGAAATGTAAGTCTGAAACATTTGAAAAGTTCAAAGAATTTCAGAGTGAAGTGGAAAATCTTCGTAACAAAAAAATAAAGTTTCTACGATCTGATCGCAGAGGCGAATATTTGAGTTACGAGTTTGGCCTTCAATTAAAACAATGTGGAATAGTTTCACAAAACTCATGCCACCTGGAACACCACAGTGTAATGGTGTGTCCGAATGTCATAACCATACTTTATTTGATATAGTGCAATCTATGATGTCTCTTACCGATTTACCACTATCGTTCTGGGGTTATGCATTAGAGACAGCTACATTCACGTTAAATAGGGCACCATCTAAATCCGTTGAGATGACACCGTATGAACTATGGTTTGGCAAGAAACCTAAGTTGTCGTTTCTTAAAGTTTGAGGTTGCAATGCTTATGTGAAAAAGTTTCAACCTGATAAGCTCAAACCCAAATCGGAGAAGTGCGTCTTCATAGGATACCCAAAAGAAAATGTTGGGTACACCTTCTATCACAGATCCGAAGGCAAGATATTCATTGCTAAGAATGGATCCTTTCTAGAGAAGGAGTTTCTCTCGAAAGAAGTGAGTGGGAGGAAAGTAGAACTTGATGAGGTAACTGTACCTGCTCCCTTATTGGAAAGTAGTTCATCACAGAAATCTGTTCATGTGACTACTACACCAATTAGTGAGGAAGCTAATGATGATGATCATGTAACTTCAGATCAAGTTACTACCGAACCTCATAGGTAAACCAGATCTGCACCAGAGTAGTACGGTAATCTTGTTCTGGAGGTCATGTTACTTGACCATGACGAACCTATGAACTATGAGGAAGCGATGATGAGCCCAGATTCCACAAAATGGCTTGAGGCCATGAAATCTGAGATGAGATCCATGTATGAGAACAAAGTATGGACTTTGATTGACTTGCCCATTGATCGGCGAGCCATTGAGATTAAATGGATCTTCAAGAGGAAGACGGACACTGATAGTAGTGTTACTATCTACAAATCTAGAATTGTCGCACAAAGGTTTTCGACAAGTTCAAGGTGTTGACTACGATGAGAGTTTCTCACTCGTATCTATGCTTAAGTCTGTCCGAATCATGTTAGCAATTGCCGCATTTTATGAAATCTAGCAAATGGATAAACAAATCTTCATTCCTTAATGGATTTATTTATGAAGAGTTGTATATGATGCAACCGGAAGGTTTTGTCAATCCTAAAGGTGCTAACAAAATATGCAAGCTCCAGCGATCCATCTATGGACTGGTGCAAGCATCTCGGAGTTGGAATATACGCTTTGATAAGTTGATCAAAGCATATAGTTTTATACAGACTTGCGGTGAAGCCTGTATTTACAAGAAAGTGAGTGGGAGCACTACAGCATTTCTCATAAGTATATGTGAATAACATATTGTTGATCTGATATAATGTAGAATTATTCTGCAAAGCATAAAGGAATGTTTGAAAGGAGTTTTTTCAAAGAAAGACCTCGGTGAAACTGCTTACATATTGAGCATTAAGATCTATAGAGATAGATCAAGACGCTTGATAAGTTTTTCAATGAGTACATACCTTGACAAGATTTTGAAGTAGTTCAAAATGGAACAGTCAAAGAAAGAGTTCTTGCATGCGTTCCAAGGTGTGAAACTGAGTAAGACTCAAAGCCCGACCACGGAAGAAGATAGAAAGAGAATGAAAGTCATTCCCTATGAGTTGGCCATAGGTTCTATAAAATATGCCATGCTATGTACCAGATCTATTATATACCCTACATTGTTTTTGGCAAGGGAGTACAATAGTGATCTAGGAGTAGATCACTGGTCAACGGTCAAAATTATCCTTAGTGAAATAAGGATATGTTTCTCGATTATGGAAGTGACAAAAAGGTTCGTCGTAAAAGGTTACGTAGATGCAAATTTTGACACTGATCCAGATGACTCTAAGTCTCAATCTGGATACATATTGAAAGTGGGAGAAATTAGCTAGAGTAGCTCCGTGCAAAGCATTGTTGACATAGAAATTTGCAAAATACATACGGATCTGAATGTTGCAGACCTGTTGACTAAACTTCTCTCACAAGCAAAACATGATCACACCTTAGTACTCTTTGGGTGTTAATCACATAGCGATGTGAACTAGATTATTGACTCTAGTAAACCCTTTGGGTGTTGGCCACATGACGATGTGAACTATGGGTGTTAATCAAATGGTGATGTGAACTATTGATGTTAAATCACATGGCGATGTGATCTAGATTATTGACTCTAGTGCAAGTGGGAGACTGAAGGAAATATGCCCTAGAGGCAATAATATTCACAACACAAAACTCAATAGAAATCTCGTGAGCTCCGTTAGAGAAAGAAAACAAAAGACCACTTCAAGGTAATGTAATGAACTCATTCTTTATTTATTTTGGTGTTAAACCTACTGTATTCCAACTTCTCTATGGATTATAAACTATTTTACTAACCATAGATTCATCAAAATAAGCAAACAACACACGAAAAACAGAATCTGTCAAAAACAGAACAGTCTGTAGTAATCTGTAACTAACGCAAACTTCTGAAACTCCAAAACATCTACAAAAATTAGAAGACCTAGATAATTTGTTTATTGATCAGCAGAAATTGGAATCAGTATTTTATCATGTTCTGATGATTTTTAGTAATTCGGGCACTGAACGCAAAGTTTCTGGAAATTACAGCAAGATCAAATAACTATCATCCAAGAAGATCCAATAGGTCTAGCTTGGCACAAACACTAATTAAAACACAAAACCACATCCAAACAGAGGGTATATGGGTTATTTATTCCCTAACAGAAGAAAAACACAAAAAAAACAAAAAATAAAATTGGGTTGCCTCCCAATAAGCGCTATCTTTTGACGCCCCTAGCTAGGCATAAAAGCGAGGATAGATCTAGGTATTGCCATCTTTGGCATTAGGAAAGAAAAGAGCAAATTTACTTTCTATGGCATTTATTCTCCTATTTTGGGAAAGCACATGGCCATTAGTGGATGAAGTAAGATTAAGCACGTTACGGAAATTTGCATCTATACTAGATTTCATCTCTTTGATAATTTCGTTTTGATAGAAGCATAAGAGGGTGGTAGATTCAAATTTATCATTCATGGGGTGCCCAAATATAGTTTTCATCCTTTCATAAGTATCTATAGCATCCCCTTCAAGAAAACCCTCTTCAAAAATAGAATCTAGCACTTGTTTAAAAGAGGTAGGTAACCCGACATAAAAACCTTTTAAGTAAACCTCAATTTGATATTGTGGTATATAGCTAGCCCTAATCCTTAATAACCTATTCCAAGCATCTTTTAAAGAATCATCAATTAAATAGCAAAAAATTCCAGAGTCATCTTCATCAAGATTATTTAAACTCTCATTGGTGACCCTGGTGGGTCTCTCAATAGAATCATTATTTCTGAGTTTAGAGAGGATAGAGGGATCATCCAGGGTACTAAGACCTTGGAAAGGACCCTTTGTTCTTTTTGATTCGGCCATGGCAACGGGAAGACAGGTGAGAAAAAGGAAAACAGAGAAGGAGAAGGGGAAGAAGAAAGAGAGGGCGAATAAAACGGCAAGGGTGAATTGGGGGGAGAGGAAAACGAGAGGAAAATGGCAAATAATGTAATGCGGGAGATAGGGATTGCGATGGGTACTTGGTATGTTGACTTTTTGCGTAGACTCCTCGGCAACGGCGCCAGAAATCCTTCTTGCTACGTCCTGAGCTTGCGTTGGTTTTCCCCGAAGAGGAAGGGATGATGCAGCAGATTAGTGTAAGTATTTCCCTCAGTTTTTGAGAACCAAGGTATCAATCCAGTAGGAGGCCACGCGCAAGTCCCTCGTACCTACACAACACAAAGAGCTCAACGCAACCAACGCGGTTAGGGGTTGTCAATCCCTTCACGGTCACTTACGTAAGTGAGATCCGATAGATAATATTTTTGGTATTTTGATATAAAGATGCAAAGTGAAAAGTAAAAGGCAAAGTAAAAACAAAACAAGACTAAAGTGATGGAGATTGATATGATGAGAATAGACCCAGGGGCCATAGGTTTCGCTAGTGGCTTCTCTCGAGAGCATAAGTTTTCTACGGTGGGTGAACAAATTACTGTTGAGCAATTGACAGAATTGAGCATAGTTATGAGAATATCTAGGCATGATCATGTATATAGGCATCACGTCCGTGACAAGTAGATCGAAACGATTCTGCATCTACTACTATTACTCCACTCATCGACTGCTATCCAGCATGCATCTAGAGTATTAAGTTAAAAACAGAGTAACGCTTTAAGCAAGATGACATGATGTAGAGAGATAAATTCATGCAATATGAAATAAACCCCATCTTGTTATCCTCGATGGCAATGATACAATATGTGTCTTGCTGCCCCTTCTGTCACTGGGAAAGAACACCGCAAGATCGAACCCAAAGCTAAGCACTTCTCCATGGCAAGAACTACCAATCTAGTTGGCCAAACCAAACAGATAATTCGAAGAGACTTTCAAAGATAACCAATCATACATAAAAGAATTCAGAGAAGATTCAAATATTGTTCATAGATAGACTTGATCATAAACCCACAATTCATCGGTCTCAACAAACACACCGCAAAAGAAGAAGATTGCATCGAATAGATCTCCACAAGAGAGGGGGAGAACATTGTATTGAGATCCAAAAAGAGAGAAGAAGACATCTAGCTACTAACTATGGACCCGAAGGTATGAGGTAAACTACTCACACTTCATCGGAGGGGCTATGTGTAGAAGCCCTCCATGACGACGGCCCTCTCCAGCGGAGCTCTGGAACAGGCCCCAAGATGGGATCTCGTGGATACAGAAAGTTCTGGCAGTGGAATTAGGTTTTGGCTCCTGTTATGATCGTTTAGGATACGTGGGTATATATAGGAGGAAGGAGTACGTCGGTGGAGCACCAAGGGGCCCACGAGGTAGGGGGCGTGCCCCCTACCCGCGTGACCGCCTCCGGTACTTCTTGGAGTAGGGTCCAAGTCTCCTGGGTCTTATCCGAGAAGAAAATCACGTCCCAAAAAGGATTTTTCTGTTTGGACTCCGTTTGATATTCTGTTTCTTTGAAACACTGAAATAGGCAAAGAACAGCAATTCTGGGATGGGCCTCCGGTTAATAGGTTAGTCCCAAAAATAATACAAAAGTGGAAAATAAAGCCCAATATAGTCCAAAACAGTAGATAATATAGCATGGAGCAATCAAAAATTATAGATACGTTGGAGACGTATCAACATACTGAACTCACTAAGCTCTCTCTCCTTGTCAGGAGAGTCCTGGCCGAACTATGTCCGGCAGGATTGGGATGCGGATGACGAAGAAATTCGTCGCCCATCCACCACCCACTTAGTACCACTATCAACGATTTGACCGACATGCTCGACTTCGACTCCAAAGACATCGATGGTATGGACGACGATGCAGGAGACGAACAGGAACCACTGCCCACAGGGCACTGGATTCTCACTTCATCATATGACGTATACATGGTGGACACACCCAAAGAAAACGACGACGAGGAACGGAAGGATGCAGCGAAGGGTTGTTCCCTTGAGAAGCAGTCAAAGCGGAGGCGTAAGCGCCGCTCCAAATCCCGCCTCGGAAGAAATAGCAATCATATAGACCCAGCGTTAGAGCAGGGTGAACCATCGCCCGACCATGGCAACATGGAGAATCAAACCGAACAACTCGACTCCGTCGAAGATAACAGTCCGGACGACATCACACCGGACAGGCACCCAGAGCAACAGAATGCCCACCAAAGGCTTGTTGCGACTGCGAGGAGTCTGAAAAAGCAGAAGCAAAGGCTCAAGGCTGCACACAACACACTCAGAATCAGATGGAGTGAAGTACTCAACACTGCAGCGAAGTACGGCGGTAATCGCCACACCAAGAGCTACCCGAAGCGAAAAGTGCTACCTGAATTCGATGAGGAGGCCTTAGATCCCCCGCAATTAAAAAACAAAACGGCCATCCGGTTGGATAGACGACCTCGTGGCCAACATAGAGTGGCAAACGACGCCGCACATAAGCCAGTACGCGATCCACGCGAGGGCTCGCATCAAAAGGACGGCGCAACCAGATCCATATACGGGCCACGCAAGCGCGCTCCAACATACAATGCAACACAACAAACATCTGAACACCACGGTACACCCAAATATAGGGGTGCCGCACACCCCCTATGTTTCACCGATGAGGTGCTGGACCATGAATTTCCAGAGGGATTCAAACCCGTAAACATAGAGGCGTATGACGGAACGACAGACCCTGGGGTCTGGATTGAGGACTACATCCTCCATATCCACATGGCTCGAGGAGATGATCTCCACGCCATCAAGTACTTACCCCTCAAGCTCAAAGGGCCAGCTCGGCACTGTCTTAAAAGCCTCCCCAAGAACTCCATTGGAAGCTGGGAAGAGCTCGAAGACGCCTTTCGGGCAAATTTTCAAGGGACCTATGTCCAACCACCGGATGCAGACGATTTAAGTCATATAACTCAACAGCCCGGAGAGTCAGCCCGAAAGCTTTGGAACAGGTTCCTCACTAAAAAGAACCAAATAGTCGATTGTCCGGACGCTGAAGCCTTAGCAGCTTTCAAGCACAGCGTTCGAGACGAATGGCTCGCCAGACACCTCGGCCAAGAAAAGCCGAGAACAATGGCAGCTTTAACAAGCCTCATGACCCGCTTCTACGCGGGCGAGGACAGATGGTTAGCCTGATGTAGCACTAGCGACCCAAGTACATCCGAAGTCAGGGACGGAAACGGGAAGTCGCGACGCAGCAAAAACAAGCGCCGGAATAAAGAAGACAGCCCGAAGAGCACGGCGGTAAACGCCGGATTCAGAAGCTCTCGGCCAGGTCAGCAAAAGTTGCCCTCCAAAGGCAACAGAGACGAACTGTCCAGCCTAAACAAAATTCTGGACCAAATATGTCAGATCTAGAGCACCCCCGATAAACCTGCAAATCATACCCATAGAGAATGTTGGGTCTTGAAGCAGTCCGGAAAGCTCAACGCCAAACATAAGGGGCAGGTTACACCAAGCGAAGACGAGGACGAGCCTCGCAAGCAAAGCACTGGGGAACAGAAGAAATTCCCACCAGAAGTCAAAACAGTCAACATGTTACACGTGATAAAGGGGAGAAATAAAGTGGCACTCCTAGAGACACATGCCCCAGGGCCTATCACCGTGGAGTTCTGCCACTGGTCGTACCAACCGATCACCTTTGACCATCGGGATTACTCGGCAAGTATCCGGCGTGCAGGATGGGCTGCCTTGGTATTAGACCCAATAATTGACGGATGCCACTTCACACGAGTCCTGATGGACAGCGGCAGCAGTTTAAACCTGATATATCAGGACACAGTCCGCAACATGGGGATAGACCCAGCAAAAATTAGCCATAGCAATACTACCTTTAAAGGAGTAACGCCAGGCCCAGAAGCCCATTGCACGGGCTCCCTGCTACTAGAGGTTCTATTCGGCTTTCCCGATAACTTCCGCAGCGAAAAGCTGACCTTCCACATCGCTCCATTCCAAAGTGGCTATCAAGCACTACTCGGACGCGAACCTTTCGCTCGCTTTAACGCAATACCGCATTACGCTTCTTGTCGGTGTCAAAACCGGCGGATCTCGGGTAAGGGGTCCCGAACTGTGCGTCTAGGCCGTATGGTAACAGGAGGCAAGGGACACGAAGTTTTACCCAGGTTCGGGCCCTCTCGATGGAGGTAAAACCCTACATCCTGCTTGATTAATATTGATGATATGGGTAGTACAAGAGTAGATCTACCACGAGATCAGAGAGGCTAAACCCTAGAAGCTAGCCTATGGTATGATTTTTGTTGTCTATGTTGTCCCTATCGACTAGCCTGGCCTCGGTTTATATAATGCACCAGAGGCCCAGGATAACAAGAGTCCTAGCCGAATACGCCGGTGGGGTGGAGTCCTTGTCTTGATCGCCAAGTCTTGTGGAATCTTCCTTGTATGCGGCAGCTGTCCGAACTGGCCCATGAGTATACGGCCACGGGGGTCCTCGGCCCAATCTAACAGATCGGGAGATGACATGTTGAGTACCCCCTAATCCAGGACACCGTCAGTAGCCCCCTGAACCGGTCTTCAAGTTAGGGGCGCTCCTCGATTCTTCTGAACTATTCTTCATCTTCGATCGTCGGTCTTGAAAACCGGTTCAACAAATCTTCTTCGATCTTGAGGATCACCGAAATGCATTCGACGGGTTTACACGTCGGGTATCCGAGGAGCCCCTTTAAGTTTCCGGCCTTTATCAATGCCTAGTTTATTTTTATGCCACACCTCGGGTTTGAAGTTGTTCCTGGGAGGCAGTGTCCTCTTGCGTCCGAGCTCCAACGCCGGACTGCATTCGAGGTATCTTTTGTAGCCGAGCACCAACGCCGTACCGCTTCCCAGCTCTAATGCCGGAATGTATCCGAGCTCCAACGCCGGACTATGCATCCGAGCTCCAATGCCGGACTGTATCCGAGCTCCAACGCCAGACTATGTATCCGAGCTCCAACGTCGGACTGTATCCGAGCTCCAACGCCGAACTATGTATCCGAGCTCCAACGCCGGACTATATCCGAGGTGTCGTAAATCACCTTGGTTCAAAGAAGTTTGAAGGAGTTTAGCCGAGCTTAATGTCGGAAATGCCCTCTATGGAGCCAGCCACTAGCGCCCGAGCTTTATGCCGGGCTGCTTCCGAGGTGGTGCACCACCCCGAATGTGGGCCAATTTTTGTGAATATTTTTTATTGGTGCAATTTATTCTCTGCCGAGATATATAGCCAGTAGCCCTCAAGGTGTGTATCGGTCTAAAACCCGAGATGCACCTGAAGGATGACGTAAGACCGCTGATCCCAGTAGCCGCTGAGACTCAGGTTGATTTGCAAAATCGGCCTGAGGATCAAGTCCAAGCTCGGCAGAATACTTCGGGACACTAAAAGCGGCGTGCTCAGTCCTTGAGACTCAAGTTGGGTGCGGCCGACCAACCTGAGGATCAAAATCTCCTCGGAAACTATATTGCACATAAAATTTTCTGCATTGGACAAGCAATGCAGTAGCCCCCAAGACACTGGTCGGGTGGTAACACTAGATCAGGGGATCAATGTGCCCCTTTAATATTTGTAAATAATAAGCCCGAAGCCCAGTAGCCCCCGAGCCTTAATGCGGGCACGGGTGGCCGAATTAAGGATCAATATCCATAGTAAAATCACAAATTATGTGAAATGACTCTATGTATCCAAGTACTTTACGTCATTAATGCTCGGATCCGCATTGTACAAAACTTTGTTGACCGACCATCGGCTTCCACCTCCTCGGCCAGTAGCCGAGGAGTGTTTGTCCTACTTTATAAAGCCTTTATGAGGGCAAAGATTTACAACAAACAAGGCAATCTGGCCATACGGTTTTATAAACAAAGGTACGTAGAGAGTTATATTACTGTTTAACAGAAGAAATGTCTTCCAAAGAAAATAGTCCCGCTATCGGTTCCTTTCTTTGGGTTGTCATGCTAAGCATGATCATAAACCTCAGCTCTAATGTACGAGCAAAATATTGAGGATTTAGTTTGGGAGGCCAGTTAATAGCCCCCGGTAGTGTTCGGCGACAGTCGGGGTCAAGCCGTAAACACTTCGGCCAATGTTATGAATGGCCCATCATTTAACATAGTCATCGGATCGCTGACCAGTTTACGCTTATTATGAAAGTCAGTTTTCGGCTTTCTCCACTGAGGTGCTTAACCATGTGAGCTGGAAGCACAATCACAGTGGTTCTCCCTTTGCACGCCTAGCCGAACAAAACGGAACGTAGGAAGCAAGTGCAGGAGCCGGGCAACCCAACTATTGGCCGAAGACACAATTCGAAACCGATGCATATATAGCAATATTTGAGAATGTTTTTGCCGAATCCCTAAAGGTGTCCGGCGTTGCACTGTGAGACTAATGCTGGAAAAACACAAATAGTTTAAAAGTGCCAAAAAGCTTGGAAAACCAAGAAACGTCAGTAAAAACATGACGTTCAAACAATATCCAGTGTTCGGTGCCAATCCGAAAGTTGGTCTTAGAAAAAAGAAGTGCTTCTGTCGTGCTTTAACATGATACATCCGATCTCAAGACTTCGGGCGGGTTAGCCTACGGCTTCAACCTCCTATCCCGAGGGCGGAGTACTTCTCATCAGGCCAGTTTAGCAAATTAAACTCTAGCGGCTTTGAGAGAGAAATTAGGCTCCCCGGCTAGTGACCGCACACTCGTGTCGAAAAAAGGAGTGATAAATAATAATGATAAAACTTTGCAATGACTAAGAAGAAGAACACTTATTACAAAACGGCTCAAATAAACTTAAGAGCCCCCAAGTGACTTGGGTAGAAGAATGATTATATGTACCGAAGTACTTATATCATATCTATGTTCAACCGAACTTTAAACGCGTCTTAACCGACCGTCAGCTTCTCCCTCTCCGGTCAAGGACCAAAAAGTGTTATGTACTCCATCGGTCGAGAATATCGATGGTGTTTCCAATAACCAGGCAATCAGGCCATAAGGCTGTAACAGACAAAGCGCGCTCAGGGAACTTATGCTATATTACCGTGAAGTGTAAGAAGCATCTTCAAAGAAAATAGTACCCCCACCGATACCTTTCTTCGGTGCTCATTGTTATTATGAGACTTGTGCAATAGATTTTTTGTACTCATGAGTTCCGTTGTGTGTCGACCATCACTGAAAACAATAAGAGCGCTAGCTTTCGGCTTCACCCAGTCTGAGGTCCGGCTCGGGTGACCCGATCGTGACAATCGCAGAGGTGCTCCCTTTACTCCCTAGCCGAACAATCGGGAACGTAGGGGTAAACACAGGAGCGAGGCAACCCAGCTTGCAAATCGCTTAAGCCAATATGGTGCATATTGTGGCGTAATACACGAACAAGGAACGAAGCCGTACAAGTATAATCATATGCAAGTGGAAAAGCTTCATGAAGGAAGCCCCCAAATGAATTGGGTATTTGAATTTATGCGTCACAAACAAAGTTTGGGCAAGGAAAAATTTTTACAAGCAACTTTTTTCCAAAAAAGTATAATGCTTGGTCGAACCAAACACAAGTTAGAAATTAAAGCTTTGAGCATGAAAGCGACTTAGCTGGTTAATGTGTTCGGTATTGATGACGCGGTCCGAGCTTGATGCGGGGCAAGGTTCCATCCCCCAAGCTGGTCCCGAGGTGGCGGAGCGGAGAGCTCAACACGCCGAAGTGGTGACATAGCACGGTCAATGCAGACCGGCAGAGTGACGCCGAAGTCCCCGGATCATTTTCCTGTGCACAAAAAATAGTGCAAACCGGAGATAATAGTAATAATGATAATTAAAAAAAATGTTGCATAATAAATAATTTATGCAAAGTGAGGAATAGAAGAAATATGGCCTGGCGCTGAAGTCAATGTCGATGCAGGGCGTCGGCGTGATGTAGTAAAGGCGTGGCAAAGCCTGAATTCACAGGTCGGTCCGAGCTCCGGATGCGGCGTTCGCCGGACTATGTACGGAAACTGATCGAACCACCACGCGACCGTCGTTAATGCGGTCACTATTTGATAGACCTGTGTACATATCATGGACAAACCAGAGTAATAATTCCTTGGGAAAAATGAACCCAAACAAGCAAAAAATACTGGGATTAATAGCACCTGGTTTATTTGTTGTAGCAATCCGAAGAAAGGTGATTCCCAAAATTGGGACTCACTCCGCACACCCATTGCCTGATGGGCGATAAAACGACGGCATGGCAATGCTGGTAAAGGTTGACTCGCCGAGGCAAAGCCCTCGGCCCAGCTAACGTGACGGAGCTGGTCGGCTAGTGACGCCGAAGTGTCCGGAGTAGGTTGATGAAGAGATGGCGAAGCCCCCAGTCCAGCCGAGATGTCGAAGCCTCGACGTCAGCCGATGAGTCGAAGTAGGTCGGCGTGATGGACACCAGCTTGAAGAAGCAATAGTGCGGCCCTGTCGATGCAGGTCGTGACGTGGTCGATGCCGGCTTGATGAAGCGACCGTGCGGCGATGCCGGTATGCCCGCTCCGTGTAATCCGTGGGGCGGCGATGTTGATGATGATTTATCCTTTGCGATGCCGGACTCTTGTTCGGCTTGCCGAGATGATGATCCGAAGAAGTTGAGCTCGGCTAAAGTGACGACGTGTCTAGCGCAGGTCGGCAGCCGTGGAGTAATATTGCCGGACTGGTTTGACACGAGCATGATATTGAAGATCATGTTCAAAAGATTTTAAAGTTAGTGGGATGTGTTCGGAAACAAAAAACAATACCCCATACAAAACTTCCTTCCAAAGGGATGTCCGAAATCCCGTTTACAAAAAAGATGAACTCGGGTTGGATTCGTTTTCGCGCAGAAAACAGATCCGAAAAGTGATGCACTAATCGGAAGGTTTCCGGAGTTTGGACGGTCGGATCGAGCTGAAATTTTAAGAGGTGGTAGATATAGGAATTCCGCAGCCGATCAACGGTTGGATCTTCCAAAGGACTTCAGAGCTAGAATCTGGACACCACGCCCTAAACTCATCCAAATTTCCGTCCAGATTTGACAGGGCTCCGGTATATCGTGGATTGCCAGAGATTCCTCCATTGGAACTCGAAGAAATTTTCCAGGGTTGTTATAGACTCAATTCCGCACAATTCTACCAAAGCGATCGTCAAAGCGATACTCGAGGAGGTGGTGGCGGCAGATACGAGTTCTTTGTCCAAAAAAATAGCACGGTCGCTTGAGGGCAATGTTGACGTTGAGCCCCCGAGCTCCATAGATGATTCCTCCATGATCTTGATAGAGATCGGAGTTGATGTTTGATGAAGACCCTCGTCCGAACATGGTGATCCGAACACGGGGCGCAATTCTTGGTCGAACCAAGGTGACCAGTTAAACTGGTGACGAAGACGCCGAAGTCGCAGTTGATCTGCAGGCGAGCCATCGATCCTTTTGTCGATCACACAGCGGAACTCTCAATGAAAGCACCAATGTCGGTGTCAAAACCGGCGGATCTCAGGTAGGGGGTCCTGAACTGTGCGTCTAGGCCGGATGGTAACAGGAGGCAAGGGACACGAAGTTTTACCCAGGTTTGGGCCCTCTCGATGGAGGTAAAACCCTACGTCCTGCTTGATTAATATTGATGATATGGGTAGTACAAGAGTAGATCTACCACGAGATCAGAGAGGCTAAACCCTAGAAGCTAGCCTATGGTATGATTGTTGTTGTCTATGTTGTCCCTATCGACTAGCCTGACCTTGGTTTATATAATGCACCAGAGGCCTAGGATAACAAGAGTCCTAGCCGAATATGCCGGTGGGGTGGAGTCCTTGTCTTGATCGCCAAGTCTTGTGGAATCTTCCTTGTATGCGGCAGCTGTCCGAACTGGCCCATGAGTATAGGGCCACGGGGGTCCTCGGCCCAATCTAACAGATCGGGAGATGACGTGTTGAGTACCCCCTAATCCAGGACACCGTCACTTCTCTCATGCTTAAGATGCCCGGTCCACACGGCATCATTATAGTAAATGGAAATATTGAGGGCTCCTTGCACGTGGAAGACCATGCGGCTACCTTGGCAGCCGCACACTAAACGGCCTCACCAACTAAAGCATTTGACAGGTCGTTAAGACCACGGACGCGATTAGACGAGTCCGGCGCAACTATATGTAATTGATACAGGTTTGATGGCTATACCCCTATTACAATACAAGGGGCTCAACACGCGCAAACAAATGGCAATTAGGCTCAACTTTACTCATCTTGAACTGTACATAGTTTATTTAACCTACCTTTTTGCATGACAACTTTTCAACTAAGTTCCTCTCTTTTAGAGATGACCATCGTGCTACACCCATCCAGGATACGGCACAACGGAGACACAGGCGCAGACGTGCAGCAGCGACCCGTTCCAAGGATTCTTTTTAGATTAAGACCCTGTGTAAACCTTTTTTATTGTTTCTTGTTGATACACATCCCCAGGATTATCAGTACAATTGAGAAGGATGCTGACGTATTGGCATGTGGCCACGTCAAAATATTGCACGTACCTGGACACCAGGGGCTTATTACAAAGGGCACTGCTTAAGCCTGGTTTCCACCATAAAGACCGAATACCTTAGGGAGTGTTCGGCGTCACGAGTTTGGCCTTATATGCATCAGCTCCGAATCATGTCTTTGGTCAAATGTTGGATTTGCCCGGCTCCTGTGTTTTGCTGCCTTACGTTCCGCTCTATCGGCTAAGGCGGCACCAGGAGAACTACTGCGATTGTGCCCTGGTTCACCTGGACGAGCACCTCAGTAGAGAAAGCCGAAAACTGACTGTCATGATATAGCGTGAGACTGGTCAACCACTCGATGACCTAGCGGAATCTTCGGGATTCCTCCGCTTTAACAAAGGGCCGTTTCCCGGCCAGGCATGTACGCACCCCGAATATTGATGAGTGCGGAGCCACCAGGGGCTATATAGTAGCCCCACTGTCAAACTCCTCTGGCTAAGTGAAAGTGTTAAAGCATTATAGTGCAGTTGCCTAGTTCGCTGCATTATCACCTCCTTAATGGACCAAGACGTTGGATCAAGTGTGAACATGCGTCTTCTGCAAACACCCCCGCATTATATGCGTGGGGACTGAAGCCGACGACTGCAATCTTTCAAGTTATATACATATATACATAAACGGCCGCACAGGAGGCATCATAGCACTTTTGGGCAAAAGTATAAATACAGCCTTGATAAATTCAATAAAACATTGTTTTTACAATGGGAATACATGTCACTCAAACATAATATTCTTCGAGCACTGAGCCTCTATTGAACGAGCGCCTTCAAGAACTTTTTCAAAGTAGTGCTCGGCAGCCACTCGGCCTATGGCCGAACCCTGTGCCGCAACAGTGGTGGCATCCATCTCCGCCCAGTATGTTTTGACACGGGCAAGGGCCATCCGCGAGCCTTCTATGCACGCCGACCTCTTCACAGCATCGATGCGTGGCACAGCGCCAAGGAATTGTTGCACTAAGATAAAGTAGCTATTCGGCCTTGGCCCTCCTGGACAAAAATGATCCACAACGGACCTCATGACTAGTCCGGATAATCTATGGAGCTCGGCCCAACCGGTCAATCGCTCATTCAGCAACAGCGGACGGACTGGGGCATGAAACTGTGACCAGAACAGCTTCTCCACTTCAGGACCTTTCTGATCCTTTAAGTACTGGGTCGCATCCGCAGCACTCGCAGTCAAATCCATGTACTCATCCACAGAACTCCATAGCCGGTCCAGAGGAGCATATTTCGGATCTCCGAACTTAGTCCGCAAAAAGAAGGGCTTCCTAGAAACGATATCCGCAGCTTGATTCAGCTCCTCCTTCGTCGCTCTAATTTTGGAGCGGGCCTCCTTGGCAGCCACCCGGGCCTTCTTCAGGTCCGTCGCCTTCACCCGGTTTTCTTCTTCAAGAAGCTGGTAACGGTCAGCAGCATCTTTTAACTCCACGGCCATCTTGGCAATTTTTTCTTTGCTCCCGCAATGTGCGGCCTGTTCGGCCCTTAACTCTTCGACCGCCTTTAAAGCGGCCGCATTACTACTCCTTGCTTGCTCCTTGGCTTAGGCAAGCTCCGCCCGAAGGGTCTCCATGGTGGCAGCTCCATCTACAGTCACAACATATTAAAGATACTAGCATCATGCTGCTCTTACTACGTGACATTCACCAGAAAAATCACCTACCCTGTGCCTCGTCAAGCCACTTGTTAACAAGCACGATGTCGGCATCTGCCGCATCCAGTTGCCGCTTTAGTTCGGCAAACCCATCAGTCCGGCTAGCCTCCGGAGCTTCAACCACCTGCACATAAAGGCGGTCTGGTTATTACCTGGGACTATGATCCTCTGATTTCCGCCGTTCTCGACGACAACCAGAGTCTCAGGGGCTACTATCTGCATGGGCATACATAACGTATGCGGTACTATTGAAGGCATACATTATTTTTACGTACCTCGGAGCCTTTCAGCAGACTCATAAAAGCTTCGTGCAAGCTGCTTTCGGCGGAGGAAATCCTTTCAATTACCGTACCCATTAGCATATGATACGCTTCCGAGACGACAGCCTTCCCCAGAAGATCCTTCAACGCGTCCGACCGCACACAGTACGGACCCTTGTTGTCGCTCTCCTCAGGAGCCGGGTACTGGGGATGCCGGGCAACCAAAGGGTTATCCTCTGGCGATATTGGATCTGGAGATACCCTTCGCGACGACACTTCAAGGTCGCCCGCTTCTTGAGCTGGGGAGTCCGGGGGAGGCGTTTCGCTCTCCGTCATCTCCGGAAGAAGATCCCCCGAAGATGAACTCTGTCGAAAAGGGCTGCGATCCGGACTACAATTTACAAGCATCGGTTATTGTCTTCGGAAGTAAGGTAGGATATCTTCACTATGAAGTACTTTTTGATTACTTACAGCTCGGTAGAGGGCTGATCCCCGCGCGGACACTGTGTGGCAAGAATACCCTCCGAGGAAGGACTCTCTGGCGGAGATTTCTTCTCTCATTTGGAAACCTTAGTTTCCAGATCTTCAGAGGTAGTCCTCTTCCTTCCCCGGGGAGAGAGAATGTCAGATTCTTCCCCTTGGTTATCCTCCCTCGCGGAGGTGCTCATTCCCTTGATTGGAATAGGTAGTGATGGAGGCCCGCTTTCGCCCTCTTTATTCCCCCCTTTATCTTCCTTTGAGGGCACTAGACAAGGTGCTGTCTCGAGCATCTTTTCCAGCACCGGGTTGTCCAAGCCTTCAGGAAGGGGGGCCGAACACCGGATCATCTTCGCCTTTGCTATCCAGTCCTGGTCAAAGAGCGATTCTTTAGAATGATGTCATGATAAATAAAAGGACAGTGTGTTCGGCCATGGGATTACTTACTTGGGTAGCGGTGCGGTTGCTGCTCAGTCCCACGTCCTCGGTAGTGTCCGGACACTCTATTTGGGGTCCAAAGAACGATTTGTACATCTCCTTGTGCGTCATGCCGAGGAAATTCTGAATAGTGCGCGGTCCTTCCGGGTTGAATTCCTGCATGCGGAGGGGCCGGCGTTTGCAAGGCTGGACCCGACGAACCAGCATAACTTGCATTACCATAACCAGATTGAAATCTCCCTCGAAGAGATCTCAGATACAGCTCTGCAGTATTGGCACGTCCTTGGCTGGACCCCAGCTCAGCCCCCTGCTGATCCCTGACATCAGTTGTGGTGGAGGGCCCGGGCGAAAGGTGGGGGCAGCTACCCACTTGGCACTTCGGGGAGCTGCGACGTAAAACCACTCATGTTGCCACAATCCGGACACCTCTAGAAAGGAACCCTTTGGCCATGGAGTGTCAGCAATTTTCCTTATTAGAGCACCTCCACACGCTGCATACTGCCCCTCGACCATCTTCGGCTTCACATCGAAGGTCTTGAGCCACATGCCGAAGTGAGGGGTAATGCGGAGGAAGGCGTCACAAACGACAATAAATGACGAGATGTGAAGAAGGGAATCCGGGGCCAGATCATGAAAATCCAGCCCGTAATAGAACATAAGACCCCTAACAAAGGGATCCAGAGCGAGGGACGAACACAACGCTCTCGTTGGGTTCGGGAGTAGGGACGACCTGCCCTCGGGCGGGCAGCCTATGCGAAATTTCAGTGGTCATATATCTAGCCTCCCTCAACTTCTTGATATCCTCCTCTGTGACGGAGGAAGGCATCCACCGTCCTTGAAGGCTGGATCCGGACATGATTTAAGGTCCAAAGCACCTGACCTGGGCTTTGGGTGTTAGAACTCGAGACGGGGGAAGGATTCGATTGAGCACGGGAGGGAAAAAAGTAAAAGCCTTGTCCCTTTATAAAGAGGGTGAATATCAAGCGTCCTCCTCGTGGCCGTTTGGGACTTGCCTAAGATCTAGGAGTCCTAGGCACGGTTGGGTTACCCACGTCCGTATTAATGATAATCCCGTAATAAAGGGAACATGATCTCTGCTTTGACAAGATGTGTCAAGAAACTGCCTCGCGTTATGTGCGGGGCTGGTTAAAGAAAAACAGTTCGAATAATTACCGGGCCATGGCATGATGTCATGCTGCCAAAACGTGTCAGCAGATTAGATTTGTGGAAATATTATTCTCTCTATGGTGGTATGTGGAACTTATTCTGCAGGGTCGGACACTATCCTTGTATTCAAACTCTTCTATGGTGTATTCAGAGGAGGAACCCGCCTTTCAATGCCGAAGACAACACTGCACGCCGGACTCATCGTCATTGAAGCCTGGTTCAGGGGCTACTGAGGGAGTCCTGGATTAGGGGGTCTCTGGACAGCCGGACTATATCCTTTGGTCGGACTGTTGGACTATGAAGATACGAGATTGAAGACTTCGTCCCGTGTCCGGATGGGACTCTACTTGGCGTGGAAGGCAAGCTAGGCAATACGGATATGTATATCTCCTCCTTTGTAACCGACCTTGTGTAACCCTAACCTCCTCCGGTGTCTATGTAAACCGGAGGGTTTTAGTCCGTAGGACAACATACAATCATACCATAGGCTAGCTTCTAGGGTTTAGCCTCTCCGATCTCGTGGTAGATCAACTCTTGTACTACTCATATTATCAAGAATAATCAAGCAGGACGTAGGGTTTTACCTCCATCAAGAGGGCCCGAACCTGGGTAAAACATCGTGTCCCCTGCCTCCTGTTACCATCCGCCTTGGACGCACAGTTCGGGACCCCCTACCCGAGATCCGCCGGTTTTGACACCGACAATAGGCATCACGTCCGTGACAAGTAGACCGACTCCTGCCTGCATCTACTACTATTACTCCACACATCGACCGCTATCCAGCATGCATCTAGAGTATTAAGTTCATAAGAACAGAGTAACGCATTAGGTAAGATGGCATGATGTAGAGGGATAAACTCAAGCAATGTGATATAAACCCCATCTTTTTATCCTCGATGGCAACAATACAATACGTGTCGTTTCCTTTTCTGTCACTGGGATCGAGCACCGCAAGATTGAACCCAAAGCTAAGCACTTCTCCCATTGCAAGAAAGATCAATCTAGTAGGCCAAACCAAACTGATAATTCGAAGAGACTTGCAAAGATAACCAATCATGGATAAAAGAATTCAGAGAAGATTCAAATATTGTTCATAGATAGACTTTATCATAAACCCATAATTCATCGGATCTCGACAAACACACCGCAAAAAGAGTTACATCGAATAGATATCCAAGAAGATTGAGGAGAACATTGTATTGAGATCCAAAGAGAGAGAAGAAACCATCTAGCTACTAGCTATAACACTAGTAGAAAACAGGGCTATGGTCCAGGCCGGCTCAGCCCATTAGTCCCGGTTCAGTGTAGAACCGGGACTAATGTGGGCATTGGTCCCGGTTCGTGAGCCCAGGGGGCCGGCCGGGCCACGTGGGCCATTGGTCCCGGTTCGTCTGGACCTTTTGGTCCCGGTTGGTGGGATGAACCGAGACCAATGGGCCTCGCTCCTGGCCCACCACCATTGGTCCCGGTTGGTGGCCTGAACCGGGACCAAAGGCTCCCCTTTAGTCCCGGTTCTTGCCACAAACCGGGACCAATGAGGTGCCTATATATACCCTCGCCCGCGAGCAGAGCACTCCAGTGCTCTGTTTTTCTCTGGCCGGCGAGGGGAGGGGTTTGTGGTGCTCTAGCTCACCTCCTATGCACATGAGGTGTTTGATGGAATGCCCGAGCCACACTACTTAAACTTTCTCCTCTCGAAGCTCGACCTCCAAGCTCCATTTTCCTCGAGATTTGTCTAGATTTAGCGGTCCGTCACGCCCCGTCCCCGTCTTCACCGCCGTCGATCACCCGCGCTGATCTCATCACCGACACCACCATGGTGAGCCTCTTGTTCTTATCTTCTTTCTGAAAGGAAAAATATTCTTACTTGTCTGTTTAGATAGATACTTGTATCATTTTCTTACATTTATTATTGCATCTTATATAGTGCGATGGTTTTGGTATCCGCCCCCGTCGGCCCTCGTCCTGTCTATGATTCGGATTTGGTATGTATATTATCTTCATAACTATTGGTTCATTTATTTTTTATGAAAATTATGCCGACCAACGTGACATAGATTTTATTTATCTAGGATGTATGTGAATCGGAAATGCCAACCGACCCTATTGTCGAGAGGTTAAATTTAGTTGAAGAAGAAAACAATTTGTTGAAGGAAAAAATAAAAAAATTGAGGAGGAGAAGATGATATTGGAGTTGCATGTTGCGGATGTCGTCGATGATCACAAGATCAAGATGGATGCAATGCGCTTGAAGATTAGAAAGATTAGAAAATATGCCATTCATACCGAGGCTTGGTATCATTATGCCGTTGGATCAATTGTTACCTTGGTTGCGATTATGATCGCATTTGTTTTCGCATTGAAATGTTTTACATAGTTTCAATGTATGGTTTAATTAAATAGATGCTCTGGAGAGCTATATGTTGTTAGATGAGAACTATGTATGCACTTTGGTTTTAATGTGATGATGAACTTCTATTAATTTGGACACTTAATTATATATAATGCACGCAGATGAACCGGCAATGGATGTACGGTGACAGACACACCCGCGAGTACATTAAGGGCGTGCATGAGTTTCTCGATGCGGCTGAGGCAAACAAGCAGAATGGTTTTATGTGTTGTCCATGCACTGAATGTGGGAATACGAGGTCTTACTCTAACCGGAAAATCCTTCACTCCCACCTGCTTTACAAGGGTTTCATGCCACACTATAATGTTTGGACGAGGCACGGAGAAATAGGGGTTATGATGGAAGACGGCGAAGAAGAAGAGTACGATGACAACTATGTGCCCCCTGAATACGGTGATGCTGCAACGGGGGGAGCTGGTGAAGATCAAGAGGAACCAGACGATGTGCCCAATGATGCTGCCACGGGTGAAGCTGCTGAAGATCAAGAGGAACCAGACGATGTGCCCGATGATGATGATCTCTGCCGGGTCATTGTCGATGCAAGGACGCAATGCATTAGTCAAAAGGAGAAGCTGAAGTTCGATCGCATGTTAGAGGATCACAAAAAAGGGTTATACCCCAATTGCGAAGATGGCAACACAAAGCTCGGTACCGTACTGGAATTGCTGCAGTGGAAGGCAGAGAATGCTGTGGCTGACAAAGGATTTGAGAAGCTACTGAAAATATTGAAGAAGAAGCTTCCAAACGATAACGAATTGCCCGACAGTACATACGCAGCAAAGAAGGTCGTATGCCCTCTAGGATTGGAGGTGTAGAAGATACATGCATGCCCTAATGACTGCATCCTCTACCGCGGTGCATACAAGGATCTGAACCCATGCCCGGTATGCGGTGCGTTGCGGTATAAGATCAGACGAGATGACCCTGGTGATGTTGACGGCGAGCTCCTCAGGAAGAGGGTTCCTGCGAAGGTGATGTGGTATGCTCCTATAATACCACGGTTGAAACGTCTGTTCAGAAACGAAGAGCATGCCAAGTTGATGCGATGGCACAGTGAGAACCGAAAGAAAGATGGGAAGTTGAGAGCACCCGCTGACGGGTCGCAGTGGAGAAAAATCGAGAGAAAGTACTGGGATGAGTTTGCAAAGGACCCCCGGAATGTATGGTTTGCTTTAAGCGCGGATGGCATTAATCCTTTCGGGGAGCAGAGCAGCAATCACAGCACCTGGCCCGTGACTCTATGTATGTATAACCTTCCTCCTTGGATGTGCATGAAGCGGAAGTTCATTATGATGCCAGTTCTCATCCAAGGCCCTAAGCAACCCGGCAACGAAATTGATGTGTACCTAAGGCCATTAGTTCAAGAACTTTTACAGCTGTGGAATGAAAATGGTGTACGTACGTGGGATGAGCACAGACAGGAGGAATTTAACCTTAAGGCGTTGCTGTTCGTGACCATCAACGATTGGCCCGCTCTCAGTAACCTTTCAGGACAGACAAACAAAGGATACCACGCATGCACGCACTGTTTAGATGACACTGAAAGTATATACCTGGACAAATGCAGGAAGAATGTGTACCTGGGCCATCGTCGATTTCTTCCGACCAACCATCAATGTCGAAAGAAAGGCAAGCATTTCAAAGGCGAGGCAGATCACCGGAAGAAGCCCGCCATGCGCACCGGTGTTCATGTGCTTGCTATGGTCAATGATTTACACTACGTAATCTTTGGAAAGGGTCCCGGTGGACTAGCTGTTCCGAATGACGCTGAGGGACACGCACCCATGTGGAAGAAGAAATCTATATTTTGGGACCTACCCTACTGGAAAGACCTAGAGGTCCGCTCCTCAATCGACGTGATGCACGTGACGAAGAACCTTTGCGTGAACCTGCTAGGCTTCTTGGGCATGTATGGGAAGACAAAAGATACACCCGAGGCACGAGAGGACCTGCAACGTTTGCACGAAAAAGACGGCATGCCTCCGAAGCAGTATAAAGGTCCTGCCAGCTACGCTCTTACGAAAGAAGAGAAAGAAATCTTCTTTGAATGCATGCTCAGTATGAAGGTCACGACTGGCTTCTCGTCGAATATAAAGGGAATAATAAATATGCCAGAGAAAAACTTTCAGAACCTAAAGTCTCATGACTGCCACGTGATTATGACACAACTGCTTCTGGTTGCATTGAGGGGGCTTCTACCGGAAAACGTTCGATTAGCCATTGTGAAGCTATGTGCATTCCTCAATGGAATCTCTCAGAAGGTGATCGATCCAGAAATCGTACCAAGGCTAAGGAGTGATGTGGCGCAATGTCTTGTCAGTTTCGAGCTGGTGTTCCCACCATCCTTCTTCAATATCATGACGCACGTCCTAGTTCATCTAGTCAACGAGATTGTCATCCTGGGGCCCGTATTTCTACACAATATGTTCCCTTTTGAGAGGTTCATGGGAGTCCTAAAGAAATATGTCCGTAACCGCGCTAGGCCAGAAGGAAGCATCTCCATGGGCCATCAAACAGAGGATGTTATCGGGTTTTTTGTTGACTTCATTCCTGGCCTTAACAAGATAGGTCTCCCTAAATCGCGGTATGAGGGGAGACTGACTGGAAAAGGCACTCTGGGAAGAGACTCGATAATATGCAGGGACGGATATTCTTGGTCTCAAGCACACTACACAGTTCTACAGAACTCTACCTTGGTGACCCCGTATGTCGATGAACACAAGAACAGTCTGCGCTCCAAACACCCGGAGCAGTGCGACGACTGGATTACATGTGAACACATCAGGACTTTCAGCAGTTGGTTGGAAACACGTCTCAGAGGTGACAACACTGTTTGTGATGAGATGTACTTGTTGTCCAGGGGACCATCTTTGACTGTACTGACTTGCAAAGGATACGAGATAAATGGGAATACATTTTACACGATCGCCCAAGATCAAAAGAGCACCAACCAAAACAGCGGTGTCCGCTTTGATGCAGCAACCGAGAGCGGAAAGGACACATATTATGGTTACATAGTGGACATATGGGAACTTGACTACGGACCTGATTTTAAGGTCCCTTTGTTTAAGTGCAAATGGGTCAATCTGTTAGGCGGCGGGGTACAGGTAGACCCACAGTACGGAATGACAACAGTGGATTTGAAAAATCTTGGGTACACTGACGAACCGTTCGTCCTAGCCAATGATGTGGCACAGGTTATCTATGTGAAGGACATGTCTACCAAACCGAGAAAAAGAAAAGATAAGGAAGCGAATACATCATACGATGAGCCAAAGCGCCACATAGTTCTTTCAGGAAAAAGGGACATCCTGGGAGTGGACGGCAAGACAGACATGTCTGAAGATTATGAAAAGTTTCATGAAATTCCTCCCTTCAATGTCAAGGCTGACCCAAGCATCCTGATAAACAATGAAAATTATCCATGGTTACGGCGCAATAAGCAAATGACACAAGCGAAGAAAAAGTGAAGACTTTCTCCCGCAATAAGCAAATGCTATGTGGGTGAAATTATGATACCATCCCAACTTTCAACTTTTTCAGAGTTCATTTGAAATGCTTCATGTCTTATGGTTCGAAACTTTGATACTTCGAAAGTGATTGTCCATTTTGTACACGAAGTGCATCAAGTTTTTGTCGTAACCCTCTCTACTTTTTGGAACATGCTATGTGGGTGAAATGATGATACCATGCCAACTTTCAACCTTTTCAGAGTTCATTTTGAAATGCTTTCCAATTTCAGAGTCATTTAGCTCAAAGAATGAATTAATAGCAAACAGAATGAACTACAAAACTTTTATGAAAATAAAAACAATCAATTAAAATATTATGTTATGATCAACTAAAATAAAACTATAATATTCTTCAATAGCAAAAAGAATATAATTTGTGTGACCTAAAATCAATAGTAAAGTTATTCTAATTTTAAATAGAAATAAACTAGTGATTCACAAACTAGTGATTCATAAAAATAAATAGCAAAGAAGAAAAAAATTCTAATTTTATAGTAAAGTTATTCATAAACTAGTGATTCACACAAATTTTTAAAAATTCAAATTTAAACTATTTAAAATTTAAAACTAATGGCACTAACAGAAAGTTTATAATTTTTGTGACCTAAAAGCAAAAAGAAATCACTAAAAAACTGTAAGTATTTAGTTTTAAGTAGAAATAAAAAATAAATAGAAAAAAATTCTAATTTTATAGTAAAGTTATTCATAAACTAGTGATTCACACAAATTTTTAAAAATTCAAATTTAAACTATTTAAAATTTAAAACTAATGGCACTAACAGAAAATTTATAATTTTTGTGACCTAAAAGCAAAAAGAAATCACTAAAAAACTGTAAGTATTTAGTTTTAAGTAGAAATAAAAAAAATAAAAAACCAAAAAATATAGAAATAAAAAAGAAAAAACCAAAAAAAAATGCCACCTACTGGGCCTCCACGGCCTGAATACGACTAGAAACCCTACATGGGCTAGGATTCAGGCCCGCAGAAGGCCCAATAGGCCTGCTATTCAGAGGAGTTCGAGAGGGAGGAGGCAGCAGAGCTTATAAACCAGTGCCGGGCGCTGTCAACTAGCGATGTGGGACTAAACTTATGGGCGCGGGCAGCACAAGGGCATTGGTCCCGGTTGGTGGCACCAACCGTGACCATTGCCCCCCTTTAGTCCCAGTTGGTGCCACCAACCGGGACCAAAGGCTGCCGCTTCCCGCCCTTTGGGCTGCCGAAAATTGGCCTTTGGTCCCGGTTGGTGGCACCAACCGGGACTAAAGGGGGGCAATGGTCACGGTTGGTGCCACCAACCGGGACCAAAGCCTTTTCTATATAAGCAGAGACTTAGCGTTTTTTCAGATTTCATCGCCAGTTCCCCGCCCCGACGACGCCGCCAGGCTGCCCGAGCTCGCCCCGACGACGCCGTCGGGCTGCCCCGCCGTCGCCGTCGCCTCGCCCGTGCCCGTCGTCGCCCGCGCCCTCGCCGTCGCCCGCCGTCGCCCGCGCCCTCGCCGTCGCCCGGGCCCCTGCCACGGCCCGCCCCTGCCCCGACGCGGCCGCCCCGGCCCGCCCCCGTCGCCGTCGCCCGCGCGCCGCCCCGGCCCGCCCTCGCCGTCGCCCGCGCCCCTGCCCCGACGCCATCCTCGCCGCCGACCTCTCCTTAGCTTGGTCCGGCCGCCGGCGCCATCCCTTTGCAAATTTTTGTTCATATATAGATGATAGAGATCAAATGATGATTTTTTTTGTTCATAGATGCATGACAGAAGATCAAATGATGATTTTTTTTTGCTCATAGATGATCATATGATTTTTTTTAGGTTATTTTCATTTGTAGAATTTTTTTATGTATCTAGGAATATTTTTGTTTATAGATGATAGATGATCAAATGATGAATATTTTTGTTCATAGATGATAGATGATCAAATGATGATTTTTTTGTTCATAGATGATAGATGATCAAATGATGTTTTTTTTGTTCATAGATGATCATATGTTTTTTTTGTTTATAGATGATAGATGATATATATGATGATGATATATATGATGATGTTTTTTTTCATATATGCATTTTTTCATATATATGATGATGTTAGTGGAGAGGAAAAAGTAAAATAAGGAAAAGGAAAATAAGTAGAGAAAGAAGGAGAAGAAGAAGGAGAAGAAGAAGGAGAAGACGAGGAGAGGAAGAAAAGGAAGAGGAGAAGAAGAAAGGAATAGAGGAGAAGAAGAGAAAATTAGAATATATATTCTATTTTCTCTTTTCTCCTCTATTCCTTTCTTCTTCTCTTCTTTTTTTTCTTCTTTTTTTTCTTCGACACATGGGGGGGTCGAGAACGTCGGACATTCATGAGAGAGGCGAGGAAGAAGGGGAAGAAGAGGGAGAAGAAGAGGAGAGGAAGAAGAGGAAGTCTTCTCCTCTATTCTTTCTTTTCTTCTTTTTTCTTCTTCTTCTTCCTCTTTATTTTATCAGGAACGAGGGTTGTCGAGAGGTCGAGGAGCGGTAGAGGAGAAACCCTAAATAGAAAGTATCGTCGGTGTGAGATACATGTACCGTCGGTGTCGGACACTACACCCACATCCCACAAGTGGCGTGGGCTTCGACGCCCACGTCACTTGTGGGACGTGGATGTAGTGTCCGACACCGAAGGCCACATGTATCTCACACCCACGATACTTGCTAGCTATTTAGGGTTTCCTCTACCGAAAAGAAGAGGAGAAATAAATAAGAAGAAGAAAAAAGAAGAAAAAGAAGAGGAGAAGAAGAAAGGAATAGTGGAGAAGAAGAGAAAATAGAATATATTCTATTTTCTCTTTTCTCCACTATTCCTTTCTTCTTCTCCTCTTTTTTTTCTTCTTTTCTCCTTCTTATTCTTCTTCTTCTTATTCTTATTCTTCTTATATTTCTTCTTCTTCCTCTTTTTTTTATCGGGAACGAGGGTCGTCGAGGGACATAGATGTAGTGTCGTCGTTGTCGATATATACCCCCTCCCGATAGCTTACTATGATTAGGTAGCTAGTTCTACGTTTGGCACTAATATATCCATCTGTCATGTTTGAATAATAATTGCCATGTTGTAAATATTTGTAGAAACTATGGACACCGCCCTAGACGAAGCAACAAAAGAAGCATTGTTGAGGGACATAATTGCAGAAGGAAGTGATGCCATCTCGTTGTTTCTCAACGAAACCGATGGTCTGGAAGGAGAGGGTGAACAAGCTGGCTACGGTGACCTAATGCCGGTGCAAGAAGAAGAACGTGAGGACGGCTCCGGTGACCCAATGCATGTGCAAGAAGGAGACCGTGATGACGGCTCCGGTGACCGAACCGAGTCCGGCCAGGTATATATATTAGTTAAGCCTATGCTGACTAGCTGATTGATGAATTCATTGTTTTGGTATGTACACATATTAATTAAGTCTTTGTTCTTTTTTCTAGCCCTCCGAATCGAGCACAACTCCGGTAAAGAGACGAGGCCCGAAGAAAAAGTTGAGCTCGGATGAAAAGTTTGAGATCATAGCAATCGCGCCCGACGGCCAACCTATTGAACCCCTCCGGACAAAGAGCGCATTTGTTGCTCAGTGCGGGGTTCTGGTTAGGGACAAGATCCCGATAAGCATCCAGCAATGGTTTAAGCCAGCTACAGAAGACCCTGAGGTGTCTTATGTCAATGATATGCAGAAAAATGATCTTTGGACTGAGCTGAAGTCAAATTTCACCCTACCGCCTGAGGATAATCCAGAGAACCCAGTTAAAGAGAAATTAATCAAGTCTTTTGCTCTGAAGAGGATGGCAGAACTATTCAGGAGGTGGAAGAAAGAGCTGAATAAGTTTGTCGAAAAAAATGAGACACCAGAATTCAAGGGCAGATATGAGAAGATCAGAGATCACTGGCCCGCATTTGTGGCCCACAAGACATCAGAAAAGAGTAAGAAGATGTCGGTGACAAACAAGCAAAATGCTGCGAAGAAGAAGCTTCACCATCGCACGGGGTCAGGTGGCTACCTCGTAGCCCGGCCTAAGTGGTCCAAGAGTGAGAATGATCTGGTTCATAAAGGGATCGAACCAGAGACAAATAACTGGCCAGACCGTTGCCGGACTTGGTTCTTCGGGGCTGGCGGAACCCTGGACCCTGAAACAGGGAAGTGCATTTGGACGAACGATCAAATGGACATACCAGTCAGTAAGCTTAAGCAGTATATCGAAGCAGCGCAGGAAGGGACGTTCTTTCCAGACAGAGAGAACGACGAGCTCACAATGGCCCTCGGGAATCCTGAGCACCCTGGACGGACACGAGGCACGCCAGGCTCCGTTCCGTGGAAGGTTGGGTTTCCGGACGCAGGCGGTTACAAATCCCATGAGAGGAGGAAAAAAGTGCAGCAGACCCAAATGCAGGCGCTGCAAGCAAGGGTGGACGCGATAGAGGAACGAGAAGCAAATCGCAGCAAACGTACTGCCGAAGCCTCCCCCAAAGCTACCCCGCCATCTCAGCGCAGAAGCAGCGTGGCTTCCACCGAGCTGCTTCAGCTAGAGCATGCCTTGACGGCTCCTGCCAGCTATCCCGTGGATGCTATCACGGAGTCTCAAAATTGCCACCTTATGACGCAATGAATGAATTTGAAGGTCAAGGCGGCTGTTGGCTCTGTTTATCCTACTGAACCCGACGCAACTTTTCACTGCCGGCCGATTCCAGAAGGATATGCTAGGGTGATGGTGGATGAGATAACGGAGGGATTTGAGGACCTCCAGCTTGACCACCCTACCAGTGAAGGGGAGACTCGGCTGGGGTCTGCTCTGAAGACTCCATGCCTATGGCGGAAGGAGCTCATCAACCTTCCGAACTGGACGCCACCGCCTCCTCCTCCTCCTCCGGCGACTCAGGGCACTCTGCCTCCACCGCCTCCTCCTCCTCCGGCGAGTGACGATCAGGGCCCTCGGCCGGCTCCTTCTCCGGCGCGCGGCGGCACTCCGCCTCCTTCTCCGCCTGCGCCGACGCGCTCGAGCAGCCAGCCTCCTCCTTCTCCGCCTCGTCAGCAAGGGCGGAAGAGACCTGCCGCCGCTCCAGCTGCTCCGGCGCGTCGTAGTCCTTCTCCTCCGCCACTTAAGCAAGTAAAGAAGACAACCGCTACGTCTGCTCGGTCGGCGTCTAGCAGTACAACCAGAGGCGGGAGGACATACAGATTCGGTCCTTCTCTGAAGACTCCAGAGAAGTTACCATACGAGAGGACCCAGGAGGAGAACGCCGAGATCGCGCGAGAAGAAGTGAAGAAATTCTTTGAACGGGTGAAAGCAAAGAAACATCCACCTACGGAGGAGAAGGTAGATCGGGTGAAAGTGAAGCGCACTCTGGCTGCCCTGACAAAACCACCGAAGTCTGATTCGCCGAAAGGAAACTATGACCGCATTATTGGAAAGGAATTTGCCGAAGCGGAGCGGTCGGGAAGTACTGTCAGTGATCAAAGGCTGAAACAACGACGAGCTGGGAAACAAATTGCCCAGCTCGGTGAACAAGCGAAGCAATCGTGCCCCCCGCTCAAGGTGCCTAGCCACAACGTCGATAATGATCCGAGGATGGTGCCCGGTTATAGCAATCTTGCAGATTACCTGCCCGACGAAGTACATTATGAACCCATGGACGTGCAGATACAAAGATACGAGTACGGAAAGCCTCTCGTCAAAGATGAAAGATCTCTATCAACGATGATGCGAAGATTGCATGATTGGTACTTGAAAATCTGCAGAGACTCTGGGGGGAGGAGTACTTTGTATGCGAGGGTTAAACCGGAGCATGACCTCGTTGGAATTGATCTGTTGCCTGTTCCATTTGAGGAGTTCTATCAGTTCTTCAATCAATTGGCCCTCGATAAAGCAACTGTCACCTGATACTGTCTGTAAGTAGTACTACTTCTGTCATTAAGTTTCTCTATATAGCTTAGCTCTTTCATTGCATGTATTTATAATCATCCTCACTATATTATGTAGATTGAAGATCATCGAATTGAAGAAAAGACAAGTCGGTGATATTGGGTTCATTAACACAAATCTCATAGATGCAACTCAGGTTAAATTTCATGCCGCAGAAACCGAGGCCAGCATGCTAGAATCGTTGATAATAAATCAAAACAAAGATATAATACTCTTTTCTTACAACTTCAAGTGAGTGTTACTGTCTTGTGCGTATTCGGTTTCCCTTATATATTAGTCAAGGTTATAGTAATGTAATTGATGAGTTATGCATGCGTGTGCAGTTTCCACTATATTCTCCTACATATTAAGCTTGAGCAGGGACTAGTAACCGTCTTAGACTCAAGACGAAAAGATCCCAAGGACTATGCAGACATGACTCAAATACTCGAGAAGTAAATTAAATCGATCATTATCCACCATATCAGCAACTTTGTTCATTTCCTGATATATCAAGTAATTGTTTTCTTTGTCCGGCAAGGTTTGGAGAAAATTCACCAGAAAAGCTCCGGGACTGCCGAAGGAGCTGCAATTTAGACACCTGAAAGTAAGTACTATAGTAGCATGTTCCGCGCATCTACTAGTCATTCAAGCGCTAGTTTCATCAATACCATTTGGCATTTTTGCTTATCAGTTTGATTGACCTCTATTTCTGGTAAAGTGGTTGTGGCAGGAACAAGGGAATGATTTCTGTGGATACTACGTTTGCGAGTCCATCCGCCACACGACCTGTGAGCGGGGCTACACTGACGAACAATATGAAGTACGTAAATAACAACATTCACAATTTTATTTTATTACCATCATTTGTGTTGAGTTTCATTCATTCATATATATATGTATTGACCCTCTTCTTTAAATTAGATGTTTCGGAAGCGGGATGAACTCCTAGCACCAGCTCGCATGCGAGGAATTCAAGAGGAATTGGCGGCATTCTTTCTTGACCACGTGATCCCTGAAGACGGAGAATTCTATGTTAACCCTGAGTCCGTATGATTATATTTGTAAGAGATAATTACTGTATATATGTAGCCGGTAGTGTCAGATAGATATACGAGAACTTGTTGTTCGACCAATCTCTCGGAGAAGGAGAGGTGGTCGATATCACTTCTCTCTGTATATATGCATATATGTTCATGACGATCTTCTGTTTCCTTCGTTTGCTTACTAGCTAGCTAGCGTGTCTAGTCCTCTCTATATACGTATGTATAGTACGTAGCGTCGACCAAGCACAGACATAACAGAGGACACTTCTCTCTATTAATTATAACTAGCTAACACAATATATGAAACACCTAAATTAACCCCCCAAAACCCCCAACCCCCCCCCTTCAAAAAAAACAAAAACCCCAGCCACAGAAGTGCTGACGCGTGGATGCCTATTGGTCCCGGTTGGTGCCACCAACCGGGACTAAAGGCCCTCCACGTGGGCAGTGCGCAGAGCCCAGTCAGGAGACCCTTTGGTCCCGGTTGGTGGCACCAACCGGTGCCACCAACCGGGACCAAAGGGTCTCCTGACTGGGCTCTGCGCACTGCCCACGTGGAGGGCCTTTAGTCCCGGTTCTGGATTGAACCGGGACTAAAGGGTGGAGGTATTAGTACCGACACTTTAGTCCCGGTTCCAGAACCGGGACTAAAGGCCCTTACGAACCGGGACTATAGGCCCTTTTTCTACCAGTGTAAGGTCTGAAGTAAACTACTCACACATCACCGGAGAGGCCATGGAGTTGATGTAGAGGCCCTCCGTGATCGATGCCCCCTCCAGTGGAGCTCCGGAAAAGGCCCCAAGATGGGATCTCTTGGGTACAGAAGGTTGCAGCGGTGGAATTAGGGTTTCGTGGTGCTCATGGATGTTTTCGTGGTATATGAATATATATACTAGGAAGAAGTAGGTCGGTGGAGCAACGAGGGGCCCACGAGGGTGGAGGGCGCGCCCCCTACCTCGTGGCCTCCTTGATTGTTTCTTGACGTCCACTCCAAGTCCCCTGGATCACGTTTGTTCCAAAAATAACTCTCCCGAAGGTTTCATTCCGTTTGGATTCCGTTTGATATTCCTTTCTGCAGAACACTGAAATAGACAAAAAAAAACAGCAACTTGCACTGGGCCTTGGTTAATAGGTTAGTCCCAAAAATAATATAAAAGTGTAAAATAAAGCCCATTAACATCCAAAACAGAATATATAATAGCATGGAACAATAAAAAATTATAGATACGTTGGAGACATATCATCGTCCGTAGGGGCGCAGTTGGGCGCGGCCACGCGCGGCTGTGATGGAGTAGATGCTAGTGGAGGCCGGCCCGCTGGTGTGATGCGTGGACGCGCCCGCATTGTGCCCAGTTCGTCCTCTTGGATGCGCGCCAGAACGGACGCCTGGGTGATGCTTGAGGGCGCTTGCAGCCGCACAGGAACGCGCAGCTCGTCCTTCAAGCCCAGGATGAAGTAGGTGACGAAGAACTTGGTGTTGATGGACGGGTCGAGCGCGAGCAGGTAGTACATTTGCTCGTCGAACGCCGCGAGGTACTCGGCGACATTGGCAGTCTGGCGGAGTTGTAGCAACTTGTGCATGACCACCTCAAACTCGTCGGCGCCGAACTCCTCGAGCACAGCTGATGTAAAGAGTTCCCAGGTGATGCCGTGATGTGTTTGACGAAATGCCTGCAGCCAGTGTGCGGCCTGGCCTTCGATGTACAAGGTCGCGGTGGCCACCTACTTGTGCGGCTCGACCTTGTAGAGCTCGAAGTACGCCAGGCAGCGGGCCAACCACAGGTACGGAGCGGAGCCGTCGAACCGAGGGAAATCATGCTTCGGTGGCTTGTTGTAGTCGTTGCTGTGGTAGCCCGATGTTGGAGAGGACAGGGCGACCAGAGTGACGAATCCGCCCTGCGGGGCCACCGGAATCAGCGGGGGCGATGGTCGCCGAGGCGCGTGTGGGTGGACGCGAGGCGACCTGGGTCGGCGGCCACGCGCGGCGAGTGCGGAGGCGGCAGGGGCGGTGGTGGGGGTTGTTGCGCAGCGGCGGGCTGGTGGAGCACGGTCGTGACCGAGCCTGATGGCGATGCAGAGCCCTCCACCGTCTTGCAGGTCGCGTCGACGTTGGCCTGGGTCAGATCGATCTACCGGGCAAGTCCGCGCACGTCCTGCGAGATCTGCGCGTTGAAGGCGGCCTGAATCTCGATCTGCTTGTCGTGGATCGCCTTCTGCTCGTCCATCTTGGCGAGGAGGGACCCGAGCATCTTGGTGATGCTGTTGTTGCCCTCGTCCATGGCGGCCAGCACCTGACGCGTCGCCGCCGAAGCTTTGGAGGGCGCCGTTGTCTTGCTTGGGAGAGATCGAACCCCGCGATGGATTTTGGGTGTGCTTGCCGAAGCAGCACACACCGGCGCGGTGGATGTTACCGATCTACAACCAGCTCGACGGGGAGAAAAATTTGGGTCGATTTTGGCTCTAAGTACCAACTGTAACGAACTGGGGAGGAGGAGGATCGAGAGCAGGTGAGGGAGAGCGAGAGAGAGATCGGGGGAGGAAGACGAGATTGTTTTCAGAGGAAGATTCGGATGAGTGACGGTCTGTTACATCACACGTCCTCACTAGCCACAGGCGGCCAGCTTTAAAACCCCTCGCTACTCACACACGCACACGCCGGGTGGGCCCCTTCCGTAGGATGCCAAGTCACACGTGCCAAGTGGCCAGGCGTGACAAATTAGGTCATCATTAGGGCCGTCACTATAGGTTTGGTCCGGGGGAATTATGGTACACCCATGAATATAACCACCATACCGACTCACTTGATGACGAGGTACCAGACCTAAGGTACTGAGTACTGACAGTAGTTGCCTAGTTGGGACTGTGCACGAGAGTATGCCCCCCGCCCGCAAAAAAAAAAAAGTACGTCCCGCCGGCTGCATCCTGCATGTGTTTAACAAAGAGAACTGGAAAAAAAACAAAGAGAACCGAAGACTGCAGTGCAAAAAAGAAAGGAAAAACCCGGAAATGGCCTCGTCTTGCCTGCTGTATGGGAGCGTCCCCGTCCAGTCTCTGAAACGGTTATTGAATTTTGCGATTTTTGGATACTGCAATCGCTTTCAAATTAAGTTGCAATGAACATCACGCACGGCCCGCAGGACCGAACACCTGCAATTCGCAAACAGAGGACAAAATCGTTAGCTTTTTTGTTGGGGCATTTTTAGCATATCTCCTGTACTAAAACTGACAAAATTGCTTACTATCCTACTTAATCAATTCTTATATGACTATACTACATTTTTTTGCGCGGGGGGGGGGGGGGGGGGGGGGGGGGGGGGGACTATACTACATTTACTAGCGTGTTTTTATGTGTATATGCGTTGGTGTTGGCCCTGTGCATCCTAACTATGTAGAGGCCGGGTGGTGTTTGCACATTATGTTTGTATCCTCTTAATGCTTCATTTAAAAATATAAAATCCACTATTTATCAAAAATTCTACTTTACCGATTCTTTTAGGGAAATCACTGTTCTGCGGCTAGTAGGTCCCCTTTCTGAAAAAATTGGTTTCACAAATTTCCAAACTTACGGAACATGAAAATGAAAAACTTGTACAATGAAGTGCACACGGTTCAAATACATAACAAATTTAACGTTCTCGAACATAAACCATTTGGCATGGATGTTGAGCGATCTTAAAAACAAGGAACATAAACCATTCAAATTCAAATACAACATATGTTCCAAATGAACTAAGAATTCATATAAACATGATTACAGCACAAAAATCAAGTGCTTCAGAGGCGTCAATGATGCTCAATAGGATCTTTTTGAAGTCGGTTGAAGCTTGACGGTTCTCGATCCCTTGGTGTGCTTGGAGGAAGACATCAATCCTGTTAGGGTTATGCTTCGGCTCAACTGGTTGGCCATTGAACAGATATCAAAAGTTCTCCAAGTCCTCCCTCTTATCCTCGATGATCATATTGTTCAAGATAATACATGTTGTCATGATCTTTCATAGGGACTCGAGCTTCCAATACTCAGCAAGGCCACATACAATCACAAATTATCATTGATGCACACCAAAAGGTCTCTCGGCATCCTTTCTAGCAGATCCAGTGAGATCTCTTGTTACCTTTTGGTTTGTGGATAGTCTTAACAATTATGGCCCATGGAGGATAGATGCCACCGGTAAGGTAGTAGCCCATGTTGTACTCATTGCCATTGAAAACATAGTTGAAAGGTGAACTGTCACCGACAACAAACATTGCAAAAAGAGGAGCTTGATGGAGAACATTGATATCATTGTGAGAGCGAGACATATCAAAGTATGTGTGACAAACCATGGATCATGTCTCTCCACAGCCTTTGCAATGGCCTTGAGGAGAGACCGATGCATCCTGATTGGCGCAGAAAATAGCATCGAGAATAAACTGCATCCGGCGAAAAGTAATCTCTGACAAGACCATCATGACCCATGACAGGGCCTCGAAGAAACAACCATCAACCTAATCGAGAAAGCACGTCGTGGGCTCCTGAAATCCTCCTCCGTTGCAGCCACGACACCTGCAAACTCAAAATCATCTTCTTCCTCATCCGACGAAGAATCGTCGAAAATCATCTCCCATAACCGCTTCATCTAAACATGGATAAATGCAATGGATGTCTTTTGATGAAATATGAAAAAAAAAATGTACAGGGGGATGTTGACAAACACCTTTCGTGCGGCAGTGGCCGTAGCGACGATGTTTGGCGAAGGAGCTTGGGCTTGGGCCCCAAGGTGGCAGAGGAGACCGCCTATACTACGTAGCTATCCGCACACGCGGTTCATGAGTGAAGAGGCAACGAACAATGCCGGGAATGAAGGCAGCGGCGGCGACCACAACGAGCAGCTTCTTCTCCGGATCGACGGCGTCCGCCGGCATTAGCTTGGGTTGAACCTTCCTATGACATCTCCGCAGTCAGGGCGCTTCGATTCATGAAGGAATCCGACTTCGGCGGGCAACCTTACGGAGTTGTAGCGATAGCGGGCTCACCTGCGGCGGAACTGACGATTCTGACGGCCTCGGCTCCATGGAATCTGCGGGTGAGACCGGCGGGACTGCGGGTTGGCATTGCCGATTGATTCCGCCAGTGTGGAGTCGACGACACTGACTATGACGACGACAGTGAGGGTTGAGTTGACGCAACGAGGTGGGTACGGCGGCCGAGCAAATATACTCATTTGCCCCGCGTCCCGATTATATTTGGTTGGTGAGGCTGCTTTTTAGGGAGCGAAAAAGCTATATTTTTAAGGATTATATGCTTTAGGGGATGTGCTAGCTAATGCTTAACTCCATAAAACACACTTTTGCTCCTCAAATATAGACTTTAGAGGATTTGTTAAATATGCCCTTAGTAACTCATAATATAACATCTACTCCCTCTATCAAAATCTAACACGCTTTGATACAGATGGAGTATCAAAAGTCTTATATTTTGATACAAATGGAGTACTTACAAAAAAACTCATAATGTGACATAAAAAAACTCATAATATAACATCAAAGGCATGCATACAGTAAGTTTGGTAACTACTCCTACTAGTAGAATGTCAGTGTCATCTTGTAAGGAAATCAATCAATGGCCAACAATGAAACAATTATCGATACTAGTACTAGCGGAATGTCGCGTTAATTCGTCAACTGTGCGACGCCTTGATCTGGACCACGGATGGTTTTCTTGATCCAACGGCTAGGAGCATCCAAGGCAGCCAGCTCCCTCCAAATACAAAAGATTCTGGCCTTCCACAAGTACATATAGGCACTAGCCATACTAGCGTCCATCCTCAGTCTCACACTCTTTGGCAGTCCCGTCGAGTCGTGTCGTCCACATCACAATGTCACCCTTGTACTGCCACGGGAAACCAAGGCCTCTCCTCCTCCTCCTCCTCCTCGCGGTCACCCTCACACTACTCGCCGCCGCAGCCACGGCCGAGGATGTCTCCTCCGGCACGGCCCCCTTCTACCCCTCCGCGGAGGCGGCCGCGGCGGCGCACTGCGAAGGCACGCTGTACCCGGAGCTGTGCCTGTCCACGCTCGCCGACATCCCGGACCTCCACAAGAAGCCGCTCCCGGACGTGATCTGCGCGGCCGTCAACCGCACCGAGACCGAGGTGACCACCATGTCCGCCAACTGCTCCGCCTACCTTCACGGGAGGTCCCTCACGTCGCGCGACCACCTCGCCGTCATGGACTGCATGGAGCTCCTCGACACCACCATGGACGAGCTGGTGGCCACCACGGCCGACCTGCAGTCGCCGTCCGCGGCCAGGCGGCCGACCATGGAGCACGCCGTGACGGTGCTCTCGGCGGCCATCACCAACCAGCAGACCTGCCTGGAGGGCTTCTCGTACCAGAAGGGCGGCGAGGTGCGGCGCTACATGGAGCCCGGCATCCGGCACATCGCCAAGATGGTCAGCAACTCGCTGGCCATGGCCAAGAAGATGCCCGGTGCCGGGGCTGGCGGCTCTAAGCCTTCACCGTCGACGGAGGAAACGGAAAGCGTCGCGGCGCGGCAGCCGTTCACGGGGTACGGGCAGGTGGTGAAGGGCGGGTTCCCGCGGTGGGTGAGGCCCGGGGACCGGCGGCTGCTGCAGGCGCCGGCGTCGGGCATCCAGGCGAACGCGGTGGTGGCCAAGGACGGGAGCGGGGGGTTCACGACGGTGTCGGCCGCGGTGGCGGCGGCGCCGGCCAACTCGAAGAGCAGGTACGTGATCTACATCAAGGCCGGGGCGTACATGGAGAACGTGGAGGTGGGGAAGAGCCACAAGAACCTCATGTTCATGGGCGACGGCATGGGCAAGACGGTGATCAAGGCCAGCCTCAACGTCGTCGACGGCTCCACCACCTTCCGCTCCGCCACAGTCGGTGAGTGAAGTGATACTGCATTGCACCGAATGAATGATTAACATGCTAAATTACTATTACTATTACTATTACCGTTCATGGCAAACTCCTCCGTCCGTGCACTAGCTAGCTAGCAGAGACGTTGTCAGTCTGATCGATCCATTACTCATACCCGGGGGGCGTGTCAAGTCATGCGTGTCTATCCAAGAGCTAAATGCTGGGCTGCCGCTGTAGGAATTTACGCACACCAACTGCACCGCACGTGGTCCGGTCCTGTATAATGGTACAGCGTCGAACGCATACACTGTTACGTGTTTGTCTATAATGGCGTTCCGATCGATCGAATGGGTTGGCTTTTAAACTGAGATCCGGTGAGAGAGATCTGCCTTCACCGTTTTTTTTTTTTTTGAGAATAATCTGCCTTCACCGTCGGCAGTGCACTCTCTTGTGCATGCATGCATGCATGCACTCTTCCTATAGCTAGTGGCCATGCGACCCGTGCGTTGCAGATCAGGCGGCCGGCAATGACTGCTGGGTCGGTAGATAAGATCAAAGCTAGCTAGCTGGGCCTGCACCTCTAGCTAGCTCCAAGTGACTATTTAGTGGCATTGATGTGCGTACAGTGCGTCCGTGATCCATGTCGGTGGAACCATAACTTGCCTCCTTGTATGCGTCGCGTCGGTGCCTGCATGCAGTCAGTGCAGGGCACACTACTAGCTACTCCGGTCCTGGAGTACGACCACAATTAAGCCACATCCCACAGACCCACAATTAAGCGGGTAGCTTCTGCGCGCAGTGGCCGGTGGTCAGGGCCAAGAGCACCAATACACGAGTAGAGTTACCCGCTGGTACACGAGCAGAGCAAATGGAGCATGCGCGATGCTTGGTCTCGTCTCATTTCGGTGGTACGTACGTAGTGGCTGTACATGAGCGGTAGGCCGGTAGGGGGGCTGGAATTAAAACGTGCATGCATGCATACCGGAGGAACGAGTCGTGCAGAACAGCAAGCCCACATGCATGCACTCCCCGCTAGCAAGCTCCGCTAGGGAGGGACACCACCACAAATTCAGGAATTCAATCATGTACTGTGACGGAGATCTATCCATACCATCCATGCATCTATCCAGTAGCTAGTACTAGTAGTACTATCTCACTAGCTGTCCGGCCAGTACGTACTGTACGTATAATTGCTAGCACATGGCTGCTTGTACAAATGGACTGCAATGCTGCAACCACCTCCAACCAATCAACCGCGCATTATAGTAGCATCATTTAATTAATTAACCCGGCCCCGTATATGTGCCCTAGCTATTTTCCTTTTGAAGTCGTGTTCCTGAGGGCTTTGAACCATTAAAAAGGTCAAAAGAGAATGCTCGGTTAATTTGTGAAACCCAGGCAAAAATAGTTACTAGGGAGTAGTACAATACATCTGCCAAACGCGTCAAGAATCGGGCATGCATCTATGTCGTGGTAACAAGAAGGGAGTGACGCGTCGGAAACCTAGCAATAGCATCCTGGTAACCGGATGCGCCCGTGATTGCTACTGCTTGTTAATTAGTAGCAGGCTGCAGCAAGGCAACAAGGCCAAGATCACAAGAGCATGTCATATGTAGGATCGAATCCGACTAACAGCGGCGGCAGGCGGCAAACGCACGCCCCTGCGACTGTTCCAAGCGTACCCCGCCAAGCCAAGGATATGTATATTAATCAAGCGTACGTACGTTTCCGATCAGCGCCAAGAACTCAAGCTGCTGCTGTTCCCTTTGTTCCGATCTGCACCGCGCACTGCACACTGCACACTGCACAGTATATGAAGTCGGTGTCAATTTGTCGCTGTCGTCGTCGGTGGAACAACAGGGTAGGACGAGCGCGGCGGTGACCACACGGGCGGCCGGGCGGGCCTCGCCGTGATTGTTGCGTTGCGCGTGGCCGCTCACAGGCTGCATGGCATGCATGTGCATGTGAGGCGACGCTCTCCGTGCAGCTAGCGTCGGTTCATCCATCCCATTCGCCCGTTCTGGCAGGACGTGGACGTGCATGGCTGGCCCAAAAACACAGTTAAGCTGAGGAAAGAGACGGCCTGTTCATTCGTTGTGGTTTTTGCGTGTGAAAAATCTAAATGCACCGGAAGGAGAAGGTTGCGTATATGATATTAGTCTATGATAGTACCCAGTCAAGATGGTACACTAAGCATTGCCACTTAAAAATTGGTGTAATGCAGTTCAACAAGAATTGTTTTTCAGAACGTTCATATTCTAATTAATGATATAAATTGAAACTAAAAATACTTATGATTCATTGTATTCCATCATTGTATACTATATAGTTGGAAATATATAGTATTTGAAGTAGCATAATAGAACCATATGTGGTTGCATCTTGAGGTAGGGTTTTCCACATGCATATGTTGGAGTCGACCTTTTCACGGCATAGGTAATAACTAATGTCCATGTTGCATTCGGTAATGTTGCAGCTGTGGTGGGCAGCAACTTCCTGGCCCGCGACCTCACCATCGAGAACGCGGCCGGCCCGTCCAAGCACCAGGCGGTGGCGCTCCGCGTCGGCGCCGACCTCTCGGCGTTCTACCGCTGCAGCTTCGTGGGCTACCAGGACACCCTCTACGTGCACTCGCTCCGGCAGTTCTTCCGCGAGTGCGACATCTACGGCACCATCGACTTCGTCTTCGGCAACTCCGCCGCCGTGCTCCAGAGCTGCAACCTCTACGCGCGCCGGCCCCTCCCTAACCAGAGCAACATCTACACGGCGCAGGGCCGGACGGACCCCAACCAGAACACCGGCATCTCCGTCCAGAAGAGCAAGGTGGCCGCCGCCTCCGACCTCGCCGCCGTGCAGTCCAGCTTCAAGACCTACCTGGGCCGGCCGTGGAAGCAGTACTCGCGCACCGTCTTCATCCAGTCGGAGCTCGACAGCGTCGTCGACCCCGCCGGCTGGCTCGCGTGGGACGGCACCTTCGCGCTCGACACGCTATACTACGCCGAGTACCAGAACACGGGGCCCGGCGCCGGCACGTCCGGCCGGGTGTCGTGGATGGGGTACCGTGGCATCATTAGCGCGTCTGAGGCCAGCACCTTCACGGTGGGGTCCTTCATCGATGGCGACGTCTGGCTCGCCGGCACGTCCATCCCATTCTCCGGCGGGTTGTGACCGACCAATTCTATCACAAAGCACCCAGTCTTGAGTTCGAACACATCGAATTATTACCCCAGTGGAGGGACACCTGCCTGATTCTTCTACCCCAGTGGAGTATTAGTTTTGTGGCATTTTTTCACCGCAATAAGTTTTGTGGCTTATGTGTTTGGTTATTGTTTATGTGGTTTGGTTAACTAGCCAGGTGCCTCGGGCAATTGTGCGGGAAATGTCACCCTTCTGTTTATTTTAGTTTTGACACGTATAAATGTATACTATTGTGCTATCTAAGAAATAATATATTCAAAATGTATATTACTGGGGCTTCACAATATTTTTGGGCGGATTGGGGCTCAGCTTAAGCAGATATTTTGGCACAACTCTTCCAGTATCAATTTTTTATCGAAAAAAAGGGGCTTGTGTTGGAGATACTCTTATATTTAAAGTTCTTTGCAACTAGCACAACACAACGCACCTTTAACGACACATATCTCTTGTGGTTCTGGCTGTACTATACGTTTGCCCGAATCAGGACAGCATCACGGTTATATTTGACCTCCGCTTGTGATAGAACACATCACTGACAATTTTTTTGACATCACAGACATGCTATGGTTCACCACAATGCCCGACTTATTGAACATATATGCATGTTGTTAGAATCACGTCCATCCGTCGAAGAGGAGTAATCACACAAGCACAAGAAACAATACCCAGATTTTTTAACGAGGCTTATCCCCGGGGCATGATTACACGTTTCTCTCCATGTACTAAATCAACATAGTATGATCGACTATAAGCTCAGTGAGGCCATCAGACAGGTTTTCGATCGCTGCCCCATGACCGGTCCGGTCACCCCTGCCACGAGTACCCGGTCCGTTCCTCTCGTGATATTTGTCCAACCTATCAGTTTATGTCTAGTCTATTTGGCTACCTATGATGCCCTTATATAATAAGCCCGGTTACACATGCTCTACACTAACAGTTAACCCTTCGCTTATTACAAGTCCAACTATAGCACAACTCATGCACATAATATTTTACACATATTTGAACACATGTTATACAACAAACAATAAGCAGCACAACTCTTTCACATGTAAACTCTAATCACGACTATCGAGGGTAGCTCACGGACAACACAAACTCTTCTTCTCTACTAGATTGCCTACTCATGTTCTCCAAGCTTGTCCTTCTTATAAGCGATGTATATCTTGTTGCCGAATAACTCCTATCATTTAATTTGTTTCTGCTTGCAAATCGTCCCTATGACGATCATGCTCCTCGAGTTGTTGAAAGGATTCTAGTGTCATCTCCACTGACTTATGGTTGGTCATGCCTTTACTCTTAGCTTTGTACATGACACAACTAGAGCGGCTACTTCTTCAACTTGGCTACCTTCCTCCTCCCTGACCTGTGAATCCAATTTCTCTACCAATTTATCTTCTGCATGTAGTTCAATGAACTGTGCAGCAGGCCCATCACCTTTAGAAGATTTGTACATAATTGGCATTTGCCTTGTAAGCAACTCAATAAGGATTACTCCAAAACTATAAACATCACTTTTTTCTGTTAGCCGACCATGGTAAAAGTATGTGGGATCTAAATATCCTAAAGTGCCTTGCACCGTGGTTGTTATCCATGTCTGGTCCTTGGGAGTGTGCCTTGAAGCTCCAAAGTCAGACACCTTTGTTGTCAACGCATCATCAAGAAGTATATTAGTAGACTTGATATCTCTATGTATTACGGGGACAGAAACACTAGAGTGAAGGTAAGCAAGAGCTTTGGCAATTTCTGTTGCAATCCTTAATATGTCTTGCCAACGTATTGGTCTTAGTGGTTTGTGAAGATAACCACATAGGGTTCCATTGGAAATGAACTCATAAGCCAACAAAGGAACTTCTGTCTCAAGGCAACATCCAAAAAGCTTTACGATGTTCCTATGATTGATCTGTGAGAGTATGGAAACTTCATTTATAAACTCGTTAATCTCTCTCTTGACCACAATATTTGACTTTTTGATGGCAACAACATGCAAACCTGACAAAATTCCTTTGTACACAGTACCATGACCTCCACCACCAAGCTTACGAGTTGGATGAAAGTTGTTTGTGGCCTTTTGCAGTTCTCTTAGAGGGATGATCATTCTCTCTGCAATGTCTGACCTATGTGATACCAATTGTTGCAACAGTTGTCCACGATTTTGATTGAAGAATTTCTGTCTCAACTTTTTGCTTTGATGCTTAAACTTGTGGATTATTATCTTTGAGCCGAGAAATAAATAAAAGTAGAATAGTTGGGCCACTAGAAACTGATAGACCAATGATTAAACCTGCAAACAAAAAGATTGGTGGAGCGTGAGTTTAGGGTTTGGGATGCCATAACTCAAATAGGCGAGGGAAGAGATACGAGGTTGATTTTAGGGGTTGAAGTCTTAGTAATGGGAGAGATACCAGCTGTGGGACGGGTAGACCTATAATCAATTGTTGATACTAGATTCAGATTCCTAAAAGTTTGAAGGATTGAGAAAAAAAATGATCGCATATTGAAGTAACATTTACTTTGGGTGGGTGGGCAGCCCAACAGATTCGTTGGTTTTTCTAGCCAGTCCCCCGCACTCGCTTATCTCAAGATTTCCTCCATTGCCTCAAAAAATAGAAAGATTTGGAAGAACCCTAGGCATACGACACGGCGAACGCAAACCATGGTCTAAGATTCGATCGCTCTACCAAGTGTCCCATGGTTGGACTGCGGCAGGGACATATAGTGACATACCCGCTCGGCGTGGACAAAACGCCGACAAGTGGTTCGGCACAACAGTTTTCTCAAGAAATGCACCAGCGATCACGGCAGCCTTGCGAGCTACTACGTTAGTTTGAATGTACTCTCAGCGCCACACCTGAGTGTCGCAAGCAAGTACACTTGGTACTTAAAACACAGGAGCTTGGTTTATAAAATATTTGTAGCATAGCCTACTATTTCTATTTTTCCTATATATTAGATGCAAAAGAATCAGCCATGAAATCGGTTTCCGAGGGGGAAAAATTGTCCACAACATTGACCCTTGGATGATCTGATACCAAATGCAGACTAAGGCTCCTAATTCACACCTTCCACACAAAATGATTTGGGGTCCTACCTTGTACCTTTCCACATGCAACCCCTCCAAAGCAAATAACACAAGTAAATAAGTAACATATCCGGAGATAAATCAACAGCATGACGACATTTCACCACAGCCGAACTTCAGCATCTACTGTGTCAGGGTTCAATGCCACCATGCAAATCATACAGGACAGAACACACTCCATATCACCTTTAACCTAACAAGACATCCAAAGGCCTCCTAATTTTTCAGTGTATTAACAGAAAACTGAGAAATTATCACTGGAGCTGAAGTGTTCCACAAATTGTATGATGTAACTTGTCAACATAAGCCATCTTGCAACTCCCTACTAAGTTACTATACATATGTCCGATTTAAATATGAACTGGCACTTTTTGGAAATGACCGAGAGCACTGAGGTGCAGAATAAATGTAAAGGACAAAGTTGAAGTCTACAAGGTTGGTATTGTGTTATAAAAAAAATGAAAGCTGGATATAGTTCAAGAGAGAATATGGTCAACAACAGCACGATACTAGCTCCATACCGGCATTTAGATCTTCAGATTTGACAATGTCAAATTTAAGGATGGACACACAAAGAATGACCGAACCCACATATTATTGTCCTGGTTGCCGACTAATACTGTGGAACCGCTTACGCATGATTGTCCCGCACTCCCCAACAGCCGGTCCTCTTGCCGCAGCATTACACAGTTTCAATATGCTTATCGGCGTATCACGTAGTAGTTGTCGGCTTGTCCTAGCAAATCGAAGCTGTTACCGACTTCAGGACTACCCCACAGTTTCAGTATGCTTATTGGCGTATCTCCTGAATATTTTTTCCAAGGCACACATTCTTCCAACCGCACGATGAATGTTCTGTAGGCGCCCTTCCAACACGAACCCTGCAAGATGTATAAACATTCATCCATATTCATCTCCCCGGCGTGGCAGCGCACACGACGGCCAAATTGACAACATGTATGAGCTTGACATTCTAATATGGAAAATGGCTCATTCTAATAGTCCCGTGTGTAACAGAGCAGTCGCAGCAAACCAATGGAGTTCGGCTAGGTCCGACAATACCCCACTTAGTTTACTCTGCCGTTTTGCTCCTCTATTTTTAGCCTTAGAGAGACCCTAAAGAAAACAATATACTATATGTATTAACCAGGGCAAAATTTGAGTTTAAGTTATTACAGGCTTTAAACAGAAAATAAACCCAAATTCCATGAGCCGAAAGAAGAAGAAAAAGGAAAACAGTTTCTCATAACTTCCCTGGCCAGAGCCTATTTTCACCGCAATCTGTTATTACATCAATACTGTACGAGGTTTGGTACGAGAATTTGGATCTAAGATTGGATGCTAATGGAGACCCTATACATCCCTTTATATAGGCAGTATAGGTCTAGGGTTTACATGACGGTGGTGGATGCGATCTAGGGCATCGCCGCCCTCATGTCTGGGAGGGCACGAAGGTCCTCTCCGCTCCCTAGGGATTCCTTCCTGTCTTGGGCCAAGTGGGGCCTGTATAGTTGACGAGGCTATGCTCCCTTACGTTAGCCACCCCTAGTGTAGGCCCCGTCACCACCCCCTATGCGAAAATTAAATTAAAAAATACTTGGAAATTTTTAAAAAATCTAAAATATTGGGATATCAAACTTGGGTGCCCAATCTACTCCCGTATGAAGTTTCACGGAAAAATACCATAAAATGTATCCGTGGCGAAGAAAATTCAGTCTGAACTGAAAACCATCCAAACAGTTTTTCTATACATAGGATATTTTGTCTTTTTTTGCCACGAACACGTTTCCTGTTATTTTTTGACGAAACTTCACACGACGATATATTGGGCTCCCAAGTTTTGTATGCCAAAATCCCAGGGTTTTTTTATTTTCACGGTATTTTTTTGAACTTAAAGTTTATATAGGGGTGTAGAGCACTCAGGTGTTAAAAATCCTCTTCATGTAGAGTTTGACTAAGATTACAGAAAAAATATCAACACTCACGATATAAAATCGATATCATTAGATGCATCAATGAATTAACTTTCATATTGCATATATCTATTGTAGATGTTGATAATTTTGTATATAAACTTGATCAAACTTTATAAAGTTTGACTCAATACAAATCTTATATGCGAAGTAAAAAAAGAAACGGAGGGATTATACGTGAAGGTGAGGTGGGCCCACAAGGGAACCGGCCTCACCAAACAGATGACATCACCTAGATGAGATTTAATTATATATGTATTAACCAGGGCAAAATTGGAGTTTAAGTTATTGCAGACCATAGACAACTGAACACAGAAAATAATTAAACCCAAATTCCATGAGCTGAAAGAAGAAGAAAAAGGAAAACAGTTTTTCATAACTTCCCTGACTATTTTCACCAATCTGTAACCAGTCTACATATATATGGACATGCATGGAGTATGTGTATATTTTAGACTGTTATTACAGCAAAAATACGTACGACATAGAAGAGTATGTATGTAACAAGTTCAATGACCACGGATGCATTTTACTTTACAGAAAATAAACCCAAATTCCAAGAGTCGAAAGAAGAAGAAAAAGGAAAACAGTTTCTCATAACTTCCCTGACCAAAGCCTATTTTCACCAATCTGTAACCAGTCTACATATATATGGACATGGAGTATGTGTATATTTTAAACTGTTATTACAGCAATACGTACGACAGAGAAGAGGAGGAGGAGGAGCGAGGAGCATCAGACTTGTATCCGCGATGCTATTGTGGCTGATGGAGCCACAGACTAAGTAATAATAAGGCAGCTATTTCCTCTAAAAAAAAAGCTTTGCACGTGTTTTGATTTTTTGGAGTTCTTTTTATTTTTGTAAAAATGCTCTACCAAGCCAACAGGAAATTTTATGGCATCTTCTTTTCATACAACCTCTGCTCAATAACACAAATGAAAAAAAAAGAAAATAACAAAGGTACACATAACGCCACAACACAAAGCTCAGCCCACATGAAAAGACGAAAAAAAGGCAGATAGAAAAGCCCGACCCAAATGAGAAGCCTGAATAAAAAATTTGGAGACACGGGAGCAAATGGGTGCTCAACCCCCCTATGTGAAAATTAAATCCAGAAAATACCAGGAAAATTTTAAAAAATCTGAAATATTGAGATATCAAACTTGGGTGCCCAATCTACTCTAGTATAAAGTTTCATAGAAAAATATCAATGAATGTATCCGTGGCGAAGAAAATATAGTTCGAACTAAAATCCATCCAAACAGTTTTTTTCTATACATGGGAATTTTGTCCTTTTTGCCACGGATATGTTTCCTGGTATTTTTCACGAAATTTCACACGAAAGTAGATTGGGCACCTAAAATAATGATATACTATATGTATTAACCAGGACAAAATTGGAGTTTAAGTTATTACAGATTTAGACAACTCCTCCTTGGTGGCGGCGCCGAGGCTAAACCTCCCCTGCCTCTCCCCTTCCCCTACGCCCGGGTGAAAACCCTAGCCCCGGTGGCTAAGCGGCGGCGGCGCCACATCGTCGTCACCTTCTTGAAGGCGCCGACTTGGGCATGGGGATGCTGGGTGTGCATGGCGTGCTTGTCTGGTTCCTGGTGGCGGCCAGCCTGATCTACTGCGTCGCAACTCCGGGCCGTGTCTCGGGGCTGCAATGCTTCTCTTCCGGTCGTGTCTCCGATGGGGACCTCGCCCTTCCTCACCTTGTACATGCCGTGGTGGAGCGGTACTTCATCTCACTCATTGATGGCGGCGAAGATCGGCGGCATGGCGCTGCGGAGGCTCGCCGCCCGATGCACGGAGATGGACTCGCGCAGGAGGAGGTTGCTATCTAGCGTCATGGTGACGTCGATGGTAAAATGGCCAAACAAGGTAGAAGCCTCAATATGATCTGAAGACGGACATGTGGAAGATGGCGGCGACGACACACGAGTGCGTCTGACCGGATTGTGCCCCAGACCCGGTATGTGGCTCGGCTGGGGCTTCCGAATATGTTTCGGTTTCCGGCTTTTGATGTTAGGCCTAGGTGAGTGGTTTGGGTAGTGGCCCAGCTAGCACCCCTTCATTATTTTGGATAGGAGTAGCGGCATGTGTTGCCAAGATGGTGGATTCAGGCTCATTGTTGTAATACTTTGTAAGGTCCTGAGAATAATCAATAAAGTGGCCGTATGCATCTCCCAGATGCAGAGGCCGGGAGTCATCCTCCTTTTCTAAAAAAAACACAGAAAATGAACCCAAATTCCTTGAGCCGAAAGAAGAGGAAAAAGAAAAACAGTTTCTCATAACTTCCCTGACAAAAAGAAAAATAGCGTATATATATATATATATATATATATATATATATATATATATATATATATATATATATATATATATATGGACATGGAGTACGTGTATATTCTAAACTGTTATTACAGCAATACGTACGACAGAGCCAACGTGAAACGTTATGGCATGTTCTTTTCATACAACCTCTACCCAATAACATAAAAGAAAAAAAAAGGAAAATAACAAAGATACACATAATGCCACAACATAAAGCTCGGCCCAATTGAAAAGACGAAAAAAGGGCAGACAGAAAAACCCGACAGAGAAGCCTGAATAAAAAAATGGAGACACAATGTCCAATCTAATACAGGAAATACACATGAGCACATTGGTGCTTCACCCCCTATGTGAAAATTAAATTAAAAAAATACTAGGAAAATTCAAAAGAATCCTGAAATCTTGGGATATCAAACTTGGGTGCCCAATGTACTCACGTATGAAGTTTCATAGAAAAATACCAAAAAATATATCTGTGGCAAAGAATACAGTCCGAAAAATATACGGACATGGAGTACGCGTATATTTTTAGTATGTGTATACGTTTACAGCAATACGTACGACAGAGAAGAGGAGGATGAGCGAGGAGCATCAATATCTGCTACGTAGTTGCGTTTCATCATGTTTCACAAATGTATCCCAGACCGAAAGATTTGCATGGTGATGCACTCGTGGCATCCAACTTGGCGTGGCAGCGCACCAATAGTAAGCCCTTGATATCGTTGGCGAAGCTGAGATCGACCTCCAGTTCCACCCCACCGTTCCTCCTGTCATGCTCGATGCGCTCTTGCAGCGAGGCGGGCATAGCCAGCCAGCCCGACGAGGCAGCCGCGGTCATGGCGATCGAGCCTTTGGGCTCCACGCAGAAGGGCGGCAGGTGGCCCATGGCGACGGTGATGCCCGAGTAGACCGCCTGCACGTCGCCGCCTCTGCCGTCGCTGCAGAAGCTGTGCTTGTAGGAGCTCCTGGCGTGCAGCGTGACGTTGAAAGCCGGCGAGGAGTCGTTGCGATATATCCCGGCGTGGGACACGGGCTCCATGCTGAACTTTGCGCTCCCGAATTTCAGGTCGGGATCGACGACGAGCTGGCGAACGGCGACAGATGGAAAAGCTACCAAGGTCAGGCAGGCGACAATTATTAGAATGACACATAGGCATTGGTTGCCTCTGTGCTTCAAACCAGCAGCTTCGGGATCCATGTCTAGGCCAAGAACCTTCATCATCAGGAATCCCTGGTTTGTTTTGTGGTTTATTTAGGCAGTATTTATTTGTAGGACCTCACGATCGAGATACCCAATGCAACGTGTGTGAACCGACTTCCTCTCAAACTCCATGTAAAAACCGACTTGGATTCTTACGTTCTGAGCCGAATTCTTCTCTAACTCAAAGAAATTAATATTTGGCTTTTATATCTGCCCGTTCTGGATTCTTACGGCTTTTATATTTGGCCCTTGCCTTGTTCTGCTACACAACTGTTTGCCTAGCTAGATTCGTCGCCTCCGCACGCACATCTTGTAAGTTGTGACTCGCGGCGGCGCCGTCATGGCCGCTGCAGGCAGCGAGCAGCCGGAGACGAAGCCTACGCTACGAACTGTGATCCTTGCTATCATCCTCGCACTATGCGTCGGCGGTCTGATACTAGAGAAAATTTCTTATTTGACACTGTCTTAAAATCTGGTTCCTTATTTGACATTGAAAAAGTTTTTTTTCCCTATTTGACACTAGTCCTAAATTTTATTCCTTATACGATACTTCCGTTCATTTTGAGCCTAAATGACACCTGAAAAGACGATTTTGCCCCTCATGCGGTATGTGTGTGCGCGTGTGTGTTCTGTTGCGTGTGTGGGTGCACACGCACATGTGTGCTGCTGCTGCATGTGTGTGTGCATGTGTGCCGCTGCGTGTGTACGTGTGTGTGTGCTGTTGCGTGCCTATGTGCTGCCTGCGTGTGTGCTGCTGTTGCGTGTCTGTGTATGTGTGTGTGTGCTGCGTGCGTGTGTGTTGCTGCGTGTGTGCGTGCACATGCATCTGTGTTGCTGCGTGTGTGTGCGTGTGTGTGTGCACGTGCGCGTGCGTGTTGTTGCGTGTGTGTGCGCGTGCGTGTGTGTTGGTGCATGTGTATATGTTGTTGCGTGTGTGCTCCTGTCTTCGCACTGGTGCTGCGTGTGTGCGCTATTGCTCCCTACACACATATCACATGAGGGACAAAAAAGTCTTTTCAGGTGTCATTTGAGCTCAAAATGAATGAAAATATCATATAGGGAATAAAATTTAGAACTTGTGTTAAATAGGAAAGAATTTTTTTTTCAGTGCTAAATAAAGAAGCAAATTTTAAGATAGTATCAAATAAGGAATTTTCTCCTTATACTAGGGCTTCAAAAGTGGGACTCAAGCATTCACCTTGATCCCAGTTATTCCGTCAGACTGATGGAGGTGCACGGCCTCGACCCAGCACGCAGCCCGGTGATCCGCCCCGACTTCAACCTCGAGCTGCGTGTCAACAACAAAGACGTCGACAGGACCTGCAAGGAGGAGATCACAGTCACTGTGTTCTACGGCGACATGGTTGTCGGATGGGCGGACGTGCCGGACTTCTGCGTCGGCAAGCGGTCGTCGACGGACGTGAATGTCAAGCTGTCTCACACGGACGTGTTGCTGACCGATACGCTGCGCCGCCGCTTGGCGTCGGAGCTGCGATCGGGGGAGCTGGAGTTCGTGGTGGAGATGAGGATGATTATATCCGTGGGATTTGATCGGGAGTGCGCCGATGATTATTGCACGTCGAGGCAGTCTTTCCTACTCTGCCGTGCAAAGCCTGGCCAAGACTATGTACACCGTGATCTAATCCCGACGCGAAGAGTCTAGTCTAGGATGGCATGGCTTGCATGCTTCTTCTTTGTTTTATACTACTCCCTCCATTCTATAATATAAGACTCTTTTTTTTGTCAAAAAACGCTATTATATTACGAGACAGAGGAAGTAATATATTACTGTTATTCCTTGAAGCTACTATTACATCTTGTATGAGTACTTTTCTTGATTGCCATAATTGTAAGCTGTTCATCTCCTCTTTCAATCTCCGGCTCTTTCTTCCTCGATGTGTTGCGCAAATCCGGCTGTCTGCGCTCCAAATCCGGCCGTCCCAGCGGGCGGAGGCCCCGGCTGCGTCTGCATCGGCCAGTGGATCCTGGTGGTGCACCATTTTGGACCCCCTACCCTGCGAGGGCTCATCTTCATGGGAGGTCGTGATCATGGCCGGGGGGTGGCGGCCGTCTCCTTCTCCTCGTGTGGTGGTAGGAATGCCGCCGAGGTGTCACACGTGCTCGTCGTTGCATGGTGGAAGAAGATGCAGAGGGTTGCTCTCGGTCAGATCTGGTCTCCGTTGACCGATTTGGGTTCACTGGTTGGCACCGCAAGTGGTGGCGACACAGGCATGGTGTGCGCTTTCGTCCATGGTATGTCGTGGGACTGGAAAGGAGGTGTCTCTGTGTCTTGCTGCTGTGAGTGAGGTGTTCGGGGTTTGGAGTCGATGTGCAGGAGCTAGGTTTGGATGCCTGGGCAGCGGGCCTAGGTGGCGGTTTGTCATATTGGACTTTTAGCGTGCGTCTTTTGCGGTGGTGATGGTTGCATCTTTTGGTCCTGTGGGCGTCTATAGGATGTACCGCTCGGTAATCCTAGTGTCAACGGTGTCTTGGAAGTGGTGGTTCCCAAATCATGCCCTAGAGGTCTTGGTGGCTTGTCTTCCCTTGGGGTGGATTGGTTCTCGGGGTTCCTCGGTGTGACACAGGTGAGAGGTTCTGGGTGAAAGCCTTGTGCTCCAGCGCCAGCAGCAGTGATGCTCATGCATGGGTGTTGCATCCTTCTTGGGGGCGTTGCTATGGTTCCTCTTGCTGAGCTAGGGTGCAGGGTGAAAATCCTGGACCGTACCCGGCCTCGACGGTGGTGACACGTTGCATCGTCTTTCTCTTGAGGACATCACCGTGGATCCCAGGTTCAAAGTTATCGAACCCACCATAGGACATGCACTTGTGACAAGGTTTTCTATCATTAGTGAAAATTTTCAAAACTTTGTTCAAAGTTTCCTCGAATCTGGCACGAGCGGTCACAGTTGCCTCCTTATCTTGTACACGTGTTCTCGTTGGCGACACTCGCAGTCGCCGTTGTCCACAGGCAGGCTTGGGCGTCATGATCCAAAGTGGGAGGGTAGGGGTCTCTTCGGCGATAGCTTGGTGTGAGCGGTGGAATGATAAGTCCCTTTAGTGATCTGGCAACGATAGCAAAAAGATTCCCTACCTCTTTCCCCGAGGCGTGACCCCCAGTTATCGAACCCACTAGAGGACGTGCACTTGTGACAAGGTTTTCTATCATTAATAGGGGTGACAATGAGTACCCATTACCCGCGTACCTGACGGGTAAAAACCCTATTAGGGCAAGGGTATGGGACAAAAGATTACCCATGATATATAAATAGAAAAATATTAAACCCATCGGATAGAGTGGATACGGATAGCATAACTCATACCCGTGTACCTATATACCCACTTAAAATTTATTGAGTGGGCCTTCAATATTCATTTGTCTAATTAACTTCCCAAAAATCAGTCTAATCCCGTAGCCCACTGCCCACGAGATACATGACTACGTGAATAGCCCACGTAGGCAAAAGGCACGTACATGGAATGACAGAACCAATCCCATATATCTCTCTTTCTCTCCGAGATTAACGTCGTTGGGTGAGGGTGAATAATGAATACGTGATCACGTCCCATATTTAGATAGATGGAGATTGATATCCTCCTCGCCTCCTTGTCTCATCTCGTCTCCTCGCCTCCTCGGCCCGTCGGCCCTCGCTAGTCGTCGCCGCCAGCGCCTCCAGCTGCTCACTGCCTCGCCGTCGGCAGCGCATCCAGCTGCTCACTGCCTCGCCGTCGGCAGCGCATCCAGCTGCTCGGACGGCATGGACCATGCGGATGATGACCATAGCTTGCACGAGGACGGCGACCGGGAGACACTACCGGACTCGCGGGCTATGCCTACGGCCCAGGGCCGTCGGCATAGGTCATTTGCCGTCGGCATAGATCTATGCCTACGGCCGCCGTCGGCATAGCCCCGTCGGCGTAGATCACGTCAGCGTAGATGTGTCAGACCATCGGCGTAGTATAGCCGTCGGCATAGGTGCATATGCCGACGGCCGTGGGATAGCCGTCGGCATAGTTTAGCTGTCGGCGTTGTTTTCCGTCTGACGGCAACGGATGGCGCCGTCAACAGCGCGATTCAGGAGACGACACGTGGCGCGATTCAGGAGACGACACGTGGCGCAGGTATGCCGACGGCTTGGCCGTCGGCATAGATGGAAATCTATGCCGACGACCTAGCCGTCGGCATACCTGCGCCACGTGTCGTCCCCCGGCTTCTCCTGGCGGCAGGGCTATGCCTACGGCAAAGCCGTCGGCATAGATGGAACTCTATGCCGACGGCTTTGCCGTAGGCATATGTCTGCCACGTGGCAGCTCCTGGTTTCTCCTGGCAGCAGGGCTATGCCTACGGCAAAGCCGTCGGCATAGTTTGCCACGTGGCAAGCCCTGGTAACTCCTGGGCGTATATATGCCGACGGCTTTGCCGTAGGCATAGTTTTTTTTCCCTGTTTTCTCTTTTCCAATTCATTTGACAGCATTTCAAAACAGAACAATATGAAATTATGCAGAAATATGACAATTCATCATGTGAACATACTCAAGTTCATCTAAACATACTCAAGTTCACCATCATCATCTAAACATACTCAAGTTCATCACATCATCTAAAGATCATCACCGATGGAAGTTCATGAACATAAAAGTAGTGCAAGACATGAAACATGATAAAAGTAGGAATATGAAAGGCATGTCACGATGGCCACATGCACGGAATCATGAAGCAAGAGCACCCCCGCCAAAAGCACCACCTCCGCCATAACCACCACCACCTCCGTCAAAAGCACCACCTCCGCCACCACCACCTCCGCCAAAACCGTCATCGCGACCACCACCACTCTGCCAGATCGGAGTGACTGGGGTCGACGGAGCAGGAGTCGAGCCACCGGTCCCCTACATGTTTCAGAAAAGATTCTAATGGTAAATATGATATGATAGTGTTTCATGAACGAGAACTAGTTTGCTAGTAGTTAGGCAAATGTACTAACCGAACCATCACTCCCTAGTGCCACCCATTCATCGAACGTGGGCACGTGTGGGGGTTCTCCCGCAGGTGGTGGTGGGGGTCCCATTTGTGGTGGATCCGTGCGGTTAGTCCAAGACGCCAACATAGCCTGAATGTTAGTTAAACAAGCAAACTAGAAGATCAGAAGGAATGAAAGTGCAAAAATTTAGGTTGGTTTTAAGAGGGCAAAACTAACCGTCATCATCTGACGGTTGTAATCATCGTTTGCCTTCACTCGTTTCAAGTACTCCCGCACCTCGAGATTCCTATGCTCGACAAACTCCTTATATGCCTACATAATTTAGGTTGTTTCTAAGTGAGCAATGCTGAAAATAAACTGAGAATGCAAGATAGAAAAAGATAAAGAGGAAGTACTTACAGCATGCTGGCGGGCTAAGGGAGTCTATGAACGCCCCGTACTCTCTAACTGGCTCGGGTTGCTAGCCCGAAGCCGTGTGTACGAGATCGAAGGAGTGATCAAGCCATCGAAACACGGATACTGGCCATTCTTCTTCCCCTGGATGGCCACTACCGCCGTGTCATCAATCTGAGACTGGGCGACCTCAGCAACAGGAACATCCGGATGCAACTCCTGATAGTGATGAATGTAAGACCCCAGGTGCTCCTCGGTCTTGCCGTAGTACTGGCTCTCGCCCTCCTTGCGATGACTCCGCTCGCGGGCCAGCTTCCACGACTCCATGTCTGAGAGCGGCCTCTTCAACTTGTCCTCCTACAACGTCAAATAGAAGTCAGCCATACATAAGAACATGACGTAAAGAAGAACAAAAATGCATCATGCACATAGATATACCTTCATGGCCTTGAAGCCCCAGTGGTTCCTGTTTCCTTGGCCGTGTGTCCCGTCGTCTCCACGGTTAGCCCGGGCCTTGATGCTCTTGGCAGCAAACTCTGCATCGGCGCCGAGCCACCTATCCACCAAACTCGCCCATCCGTCATGCCTTCCATAGCACCAACGAGGAACAACCTATGCAAATTTTGGAAGCATGACATGTGAGCACGAAACATATAGTTGACTGCTTGAAACAATGAAAAGTTAGTAATAGTTACCATCATGAACTGCTCCTTGCTCAAGGTAAGTCGTAGCTTCTGTGCTTGAGTTTTGGGCATCTTTTGGTGCAGGTAGTAGTGGTAGTACTGCGAGACGGCAACCCAGCGCACCTCGTACTGCAACTGACGAGCTTTCTTCTCCGCAGCCGCAAGCAAGACCACGTCGGCTCTGGCCTTGTGCTCGTCAAGAACTCTATAGAGTTGCTGCAATCATGCAAAAACCAGAAGCAAACAAGTCATGAGTTGAGTGATTCAATGATAAACTATGAACGAAACTGAAGACAAGTGATTCAGAAGAGAACTTACCCAAAATTTGGTGATCACGGCCTTAGCAGTCGTCCCGTACTCCGCGTTGCTGCAAGCCTCGTAGTGGGCCCAGCTCGTGGCCAAAACCCGCTGCTGCGGGTCCCTGTCTGGCCGCGGGCAGAATAGGCCAGGCCAAAACTCCTTCAACAGGACAATGATAAGGCCGTTCGGTTTACGGCCCTTTCCGTGAAGGATCCAGTTTCTGCAAAAGAATCAAATGATTGCCATGTGTACAATAAGAAAATATTGTCATGTGTTGAAAATATGATTGAGAGGCACTTACTCTGTCCCCATAGGTTCAATGAGCCACTTGTGCTCCTCGATAGAAGGTGGTGTAGGTAGTCCGGCATTACCACACAGCCACCCCTGCGAAGAACCCGGTGGCAAGTCACCCCACAACGCGGGATCAACCTCCCCTCCACCCTCCTCGGCCTCCTCCTCACCCTCCTCCTCGGCCTCCTCCTCCTCACCCTCCTCCTCGGCCTCCTCCTCCTTGCCATCAGGAACATACTCCTCCTCCTCAGACTCAGAAGGTGCCTCTGTATAGGAGGGCATCGAAGAAGACCCTCCTATTTCAGACACGGCCCGGAGTTTTTTGCCCCGGTTGCCTCGCCATCAGGAACATACTCCTCCTCCTCAGACACATCAGTTTTCTCGACCCACTCTGTTGTTACTTGATTCTGACGGAAAAACCCACTATACATCCACTGATTATCTGCCATCTCTGCTTTATTGGAAGCCACACAACAAAATTAAGGATTCATTTAAATTACTCACATCAATATTTTATTTTTTACAAGGTTGACGAGAAACGACATTTAATCCACCTACATCTCTAATAGGTAAAGATGGGTCCTAATCCCACCCGAGAATGTGTAGATTGAGTACGTTGTCCATGCTCTACCCCATTCCGAGACAAAATTTCGGCAGCACCTCCCCGCTGTTCTCCAAATACACGTCTCGGCAAAATGCCGAGAGAATGTGCATCCGGAGAACAACAGGGAGGCGCCGCCGAAATCCTGTCTCGGAACGGGGTAGAGCATGAACAACGTACCCAATCTACACATCCTCGGGCTGTCCGTGGAAAGCGCTGGACAATCCGAAAGAGCTGCGGTGATAAATATGCAATTGAATGCATATTTATCGATGCAACCCTTTCGGACGGGAGACCTAGGTTACGCGACTTGATGTGAAAATTTAATCTAGTGACATGGAAAAAAAGTGGACGAGGTCATGGAATTGCTGTTCACCCTCCGATGTAGTCGATCAAAGGAGAGGGACGATCGTGGACCAACACCTCCAACGTCAACGATCACTCCACGAAAATGGAACACCACAAATCCTGTTAATCACACCGAGTGAAAAAAATTAGGTCGTCACCTCACATTAAGCATTGACACAACATTATGAATGAACATGAAACAACATGTCAAATTAAAAAGAAACTTCATTAAGTATTTTAGAAACCAAGTGCCTCGAATTGCTTCTTATATATGAATCAACATTACCAAAACACTAACTTGACCAATATCCATCCATCTATCACAAACTTGCCCAACATCTAATTCATCTATATTCACAAATTTAGTAAAAACTATCTAATTCATCCATCTATCTATTCATCTAGCATCCATCCATCTATCTAGCATCAATCTGTACATGCATATATACATTCATTACATATATATCCATCTATGTAAAAAAACAGTAACAAATTGAAATTTTTTGAAAAAAAGCTCACCTTGGCCGCCGGTGCAGCGGGCAGCAGGGAGGCCGGGGGGCAGCCACCAGGGAAGGGTGGACAGGGCCGGCCAGGGCGCAGTAGGGCGTCGGCGGAGCTCCGGCGCCCCCCTAGCACGGGGTCGGGGCAGGACACAGGGAGGGCGCGGGGTCGGGGATAGGTGTGGATGGCGCCGGCGAGAGGTGGCGGGGGACGGGGGTGGTAGTGGGGTGACGGGGCGGAGAGGGGGGTGGTCGCGGCGGTGCTCCGACGAGGTGTCGTCGACGGGGGGCAGGGGATGTAGGCGGGGAGGGGGAGGGGCGAGGGAAGGGGAGTGGCGCGGTTGCAGCGGCGGCGGGCGGGCGGCGGCGGGCGGCGGGGAGCGACTCGGGCGACGGGGAGCGGCGGCGGCGGCGCGGGTCGGGCTCTGGCCGGGTCGATTGGGGAGGAATGAGTGGAGGGGCGAACCTGGGATATGGATAAGGCAGCTATGCCGACGGCTAAGCCGTCGGCATACGTGAGGATGCCACGTGGCACCTATGCCGACGGCTTAGCCGTAGGCATACTTTATTATTATTATTTTTATTTTTATTGTATATAAATTTTTTAATGTTTTCTTATAGTTATATATTTATTATTTTTTATTTTATATAGATTTTTAAATTTTTTATTTCCTATAATTTTCCTTTTTTATGTATTATTATTTCATATAGATTTTTTAAATTTTTTTAAACCACTCAGCCCTCTCCTCTCCCGGAACCACACAGCCGTAGACGCACGAAGGACAATCCGCGTAGAGGGAATTTTTCGGATACTACCGTGTCATCGCTGTCCGTGAGGGGGGCCACGCCCCGGAGACGCGTGCCGCCTCTTCGGACATTTCACCACCACCCCGCATGTATGAGGGCCCGGTGCGACACTCCGGTGGCATTGCTACCCCCACAGGGCCCCCGTCCCGCCTGACCCTGTAGCGTTTGACCACGGGATCTACCCCTTTGACTTTGCACAGACGGGCTTTGACCAGCGCACCTCCACACCCAGTTGTGTTAGGTCACCCCATAGGAACACTTTGGAGCAACATCCGGGCCAGACCCACAACAAGATCCCCTCCGTGTAGACCCGGCGCGTCCGTTTTCCCCCTCCAGGTGCTGGCGGCGGCGCCGTCCGTGAGGGGGGGCACACACCGGACACGCGTGCCGGGCGTTTGCAACTGCCACAACACTTCCAGACTTGTGAGAGGCTGCCGGCGCAAGATTTGGCGGCATGCTAGCCCCCGGAGGCCGCCGGCCACAGCCGTAGACGCCCGAAGGGCAATCTGCGTAAAGGGAATTTTTCGGATACTTCTCCATCACCAAAAATTATGAAAAAATACTATTGTTCGTATGGCACATGTGCCCACGTCGTGCAAAAAAACTCATGAATTTATCGCGCTCCGAGTATTTAATAATATTCACGCCGCATCGTTACCGCAAAACGTCTACTATCGTGTCATCGCCATCTGTGAGGGGGGCCACGCCCCGGAGACGCGTGCCGCCTCTTCGGACATTTCACCACACCACCCCGCATGTATGAGGGCCCGGTGCGACGCTCCGGTTGCATTGCTACCCCCACAGGGCCCCCGTCCCGCCTGACCCTATAGCGTTTGACCACGGGATCTAGCCCTTTGACTTTGCACGGACGGGCTTTGACCAGCGCACCTCCCCACCTAGTTGTGTTAGGTCACCCCATAGGAACACTTTGGAGCAACATCCGGGCCAGACCCACAACAAGATCCCCTCCGTGTAGACCCGGCGCATCCGTTTTCCCCCCTCCAGGTGCCGGCTGCGGCGCCGTCCGTGAGGGGGGGCACACACCGGACACGCGTGCCGGGCGTTTGCAACCGCCACAACACTTCCAGACTTGTGAGAGGCCGCCTACGCAAGATTTGGCGGCATGCTAGCCCCCGGAGGCCGCCGGCCACAGCCGTAGACGCGAGAAGGACAATCCGCGTAGAGGGAATTTTTCGGATACTTCTCCATCACCAAAAATTATGAAAAAATACCATCGCTCCTATAGCACATGTGCTGACGTCGTGCAAAAAACTCATGATTTTATCGCGCTCCGAGTATTTAATAATATTCACGCCGCATCGTTACCGCAGAACGTCTACTACCGTGTCATCGCCGTCCGTGAGGGGGGCCACGCCCCGGAGACGCGTGCCGCATCTTCGGACATGCCACCACACCACCCCGCATGTATGAGGGCCCGGTGCGACGCTCCGGTGGCATTGCTACCCCCCCAGTGCCCCCGTCCCGCCTAACCCTGTAGCGTTTGACCACGGGATCTACCCCTTTGACTTTGCATGGAGGGGCTTTGACCAGTGGACCTCCCCACCCGGTTGTGTTAGGTCAGCCCATATGAACACTTTGGAGCAACATCCGGGCCAGACCCACAGCAAGATCCCCTCCGCGTAGACCCCACGCGTCCGTTTCCCCCCTCCAAGTGCCGGCGGCAGCGCCGTCCGTGAGAGGGGGCACACCCCGGACACGCGTGCCGGGCGTTTGCAACCGCCACAACACTTCCAGACTTGTGAGAGGCCGCTGGCGCAAGATTTGGCGGCATGCTAGCCCCCGGAGGCCGCCGGCCACAGCCGTAGACGCGCGAAGGGCAATCCGCGTAGAGGGAATTTTTCGGATACTTCTCCATCACCAAAAATTATGAAAAAATACCATCGTTCCTATAGCACATGTGCCCACGTCATGCAAAAAAACTCATGATTTTATCGCGCTCTGAGTACTTAATAATATTCACGCCGCATCGTTACCGCAAAACGTCTACTACCGTGTCATCGCCATCTATGAGGGGGGCCACGCCCCGGAGACACGTGCCGCCTCTTCGGACATTTCACCACACCACCCCGCATGTATGAGGGCCCGGTGCGACGCTCCGGTGGCATTGCTACCCCCACAGGGCCCCCGTCCCGCCTGACCCTGTAGCGTTTGACCACGGGATCTAGCCCTTTGACTTTGCACGGACGGGCTAGCGGACCTTCCCACCCGGTTGTGTTCGGTCAGCCCATAGGTACACTTTGGAGCAACATCCGGGCCAGACCCACAACAAGATCCCCTCCGTGTAGACCCGACGCGTCCGTTTCCCCCCTCCAGGTGCCGGCGGCGGCGCCGTCCGTGAGGGGGCACACCCCGGAGACGTGTGCCGCCTCTTCGGACATGCCACCACACCACCCCGCATGTATGAGGGCCCGGTGCGACGCTCCGGTGGCATTGCTACCCCCAGGTCCCCCGTCCCGCCTAACCCTGTAGCGTTTGACCACAGGATCTAGCCCTTTGACTTTGCACGGACGGGCTTTGACCAGTGGACCTCCCCACCCGGTTGTGTTAGGTCAGCCCATAGGAACACTTTGGAGCAACATCCGGGCCAGACCCACAAAAAGATCCCCTCCGTGTAGATCCGACGCGTCCGTGAGGGGGGGCACACCCCGGAGACGTGTGCCGCCTCTTCGGACATGCCACCACACCCCCCCGCATGTATGAGGGGCCGGTGCGACGCTCCAGTGGCATTGCTACCCCCCAAGGCGCCGTCCCTCCTAACCCTGGAGCGGTTGACCACGAGATCTAGCCCTTTGACTTTCCACAGACGTGCTTTGACCAGTGGGCCTCTCCACCCGGTTGTGTCAGGTCAGCACAGAGGGACACCTGGGAGCAACATTCGGGGCCAAACCGACAGCTACATCCCCTCCGTGTAGACCCGATGCGTCCGTTTCCCCCCTCCAGGTGCCGGCGGCGGCGCCGTCCGTTAGGGGGACCACGCCCCGGAGATGTGTGCCGCCTCTTCGGACATGCCACAACACCACCCGGTTGTGGTAGGTCATCCGATATATATAAACACTTGGAGCAAAGTCCCCTTCGTATAGACCCGATGCGGCTGTTCCCCATTCCAGTTGCTGGCTGGTGGCGGCACCGTTCGTGAGGGGGTCACACCACTCTATACAGAACCAAAAAATAATGTATGTATGCTTATTAACACATACGGTATGTAAGTTAGTTAAATAATAATAATAAAGAAAACAGTGAATAAAAAGAAGAAAAAAAACTACATGTATGCTTATTAACACATACTATATGCTTATTAACATACTAGATGCTTATTAACACATACAATATGTATGCTTATTAACACAATCTATATGTAAGCTTATTACATACTGTATGCTTAATAATAATAATAATAATAATAATAATAATAATAATAATAATACTATATGGAAAAAAAGAAAAAAGAAGAAAAAAACTATGCCGACGGCAAAGCCGTCGGCATAGCTGCGGCAAGGGCAGATGGACGGCGCCGCGGATCGATGACGTGTCAGATATGCCGACGGCTACCGTCGGCATAGGTCCTGGTCGGTGCGCTCTGGATCGGTGACGTGTCACCCGTATCTATGCCGACGGCCGCCCGTCACGGTCGTCGGCATAGATTTGACGTCGTTAGCCGGCCGTGATGCCCGTTGTCGGCAGGCCCGCATCTATGCCGACGGCCTATGTATGCCGACAGCAGCTGTAGGCGTAGTCTTGGATAAGCCGACGGCTGTTGTGTGCCGACGGCTGCTGTCGGCGTAGAGGTGGATAGCCCGACGGCCGTTGTATGCCGACGGCCAGGAGCTAGCTGTCGGCATAGCTCGGACTAGGCCGACGGTAGCCGTCGGCATATATTTGGCTGTCGGCTTAGAGCCCTGTTCCGGTAGTGAGAAGCAGATGCAGCTCACACTCATGGGGACTAAGTGAGAGGGCGGCGACCACCACGGCCAGCATCATGGCACGACCACCCCGATCCCGTCGTTGGATGGTGCCGTCCATCTCCATCCGCCATGAAAGGGCCGAGTTCACGACAGACGTAAAGGTCCTCCAACTCCTGCTTCGGCATCCAAAGCACAACACCGTCACAACACAACTACGTCAAGCCGGCCGCCTCGCCCTAGCCTGCTTAGTCGATCCTCTGCTGCCAAAAAAACAAGAACAAGACCAAGGCTATTTTGGCTTGGTGAGTTTCAGTTTTTTGTATGATTTTATGAATATGAGCATTGATCTTGTAGTTTTTATATGCATGATGTGTGATGCATCCGTGTATATAACTATAAGCATTGATTTCTTCTTATACATGATGTATACAGTATATAGTTGTTGTGATGTATACAATTTTTTTTGTATATAGATTTTAGATGATATGTAGGAGATTCCAGGACGTAGTGTATGATGTATATGCATTTTTCTGTATTTAGTTGATGTGATGTATACAATTTTCGTACATATAGATCTTATATAAGTAGGAGATTCCAGTACGTAGTGTATGATGTATATATAAGCATCGTAATTTCAGTGCTCATTAAGAATCAAGTATTACATTCAGCAGACTATTATGAATTTGATGTCTATATTGTTATTTCTGATCGTTTTGCAGTGCAGTGGCACAAGATCTAGCAGCCAAGTACTAGTTCCTTGTGAATATGCCAATGATACATCTGCCCAATGGATCGATGAAGATGGAGATCATGTTATTCTTTCCGATGATGAAGATGGACAGGAGGAGGAGGTGGAAGAGGTCAATGAAGCAGGCAAACGGAAGCTAACTTCTAAAGTTTGGTTGGAAATGAAAAAGATTAGGATTAATGGACAATGGAAGGCAAGGTGTAACTATTGTCACAAGGAACTTACTTCAGGCCCAGAGCAGCCACGAAGCATCTTGCTGAACATCTAAAGATTTGCACTCTCAAGATGCTGAAGATAGAGGGAGGCAAAATATTGTGTCAGCCATCATTGAGGATGAATGCTAAGGATGATGGTAACATTTCTTTAGAGACCTATACTTTTGATCAAGAGGTTGCTAGAAGAGAGCTTGGTAACATGTTGGTGTTGCATGAGTATCCATTGTCTATAGTGTACCGTGCTGGTTTTAGGAAGTTTGTTAGTGCACTTCAGCCACTATTCAAGGTACATACCAGAAATACTATTAGGTATACTTTGCTATGATTTTATTTGATTTATTTCTATTTACCTTGTTCTATCCAATGAGGAGGTAACATATGGTATCCTCTTGTTTTGTCTTTTAGGCAAGATATTGTGGAAAATTACAAGCAAGAAAGAAAGAAAGCAATTGATTACATGACTATGAACCAATCTAGGGTTGCTATCACTATAGATATGTGGACTGCTGACCACCAAAAGAAGGGCTATATGGCTATTATAGCTCATTTCATTGATGATTCTTGGAAGCTTCAAAGCGTTATCATGAGGTACGACTACTATGTGCTGGCCTTTTCATTTACTTTTCCTATTGCACCTATGAATACAATTGATGCCAGTCTCTCGCTCCCACACTCTCTCTACCTCCCCTTCTCCCCCCCTCTCTCTCACACACACATGCACTGACTCTCCCCCCTCTCCCTCTCAGGACTCAAAATTTAATTTGGTACAACTTAATTTTTTTCTCGGTGTTAACATTTGTCAGCTATAGTATATCCTAGAAGCTGGAGCATTAAAGAGAAACAATGTAATAAGATGAATAAAACAAAGGAATAAATAACATAGATATATTCAATGGAACTTTTGAGAGTAACAACAATGATCTCCGCACATTGTACAAAATTTGATGGCTTCACCAAACTTTCTTGGAGATTAGGTGATGATGAAAGTAAACCGAGACATGCATGCATTCTTCATTTCACGGTCGCCTACATAAGAAGAACCATCCACCCAATAGTACTTGGCTCATACACAAACTTAATATCGTGGACCTACAACGTCCAAATTTTAACATTTTCATCAACAATTGGTGAATTCTTTTATAGAAAAATATTGTAGTTTCTCCTTTAAGATCACTCCATTCATCCCCATATTATTGTTGTTCCAACATCTAACATAGCCACGAGGTCCTCAGCCCACTTGATTTGCTCTTTAATGCACCCACTTTACAAGTGCTCCACCTCTCAAGAGCAATTGTACTGGTGTAAAACAACGACTGTTAGCTCTTCTATCTTATTCCCGTGAATCCAAAAATAGTAGGTTATATCCAGAAGAAATAAAAATATATTATAATTAGTAAATTATCACAACAAAAAGGAATAAATAATAAAAGGATCTTGAATATTGAACCTCAACCTTAGTAAATTTTATAAATGCAGATCCTCTCCCACTCTTCACATTTATTTACAAACAAATTCGGAATATATAGTACCAACCCAATAATTTGATTCCAAAAGCACCGGATCGTCCAATGTGGGAGTGGGTCCTTCCATATAGTTGGCTTGATGGCCCTTGTGGACAGTCTGTTCTCATTAGAGAATTGACCATAGAACTTTGTGATCAAGACCCGTCCAGTAGAAAGTTTATCTCCGGAAAGGAGGTCCGCTTATTTACTTATCTGAAAAAGCAAAAGGTAGGTAGGCTGTTTCAGAGAAGAGTACGTGGGTTTTCACATAGCCGCATATGAAAAGAGACCCTAATGAGTAGCTTTTTTTATTCGTAAACCCTACACTGTTGGCTAAGCTTCCTGCTTGTTATCGAGATACTGACTTTCACGAAATGACGGGATCCATAATTAAGAAGTTATCATGCAGAAGAGATACTTTTGTAGCGAAAACCCAATTCGGTGTCCAGGCTCATCTGCACCCAGTCAGAAAAAAATCAAAACAAGTACTAAAAAAATTCAAAAATATCTATTTTTTGTGTGATAGACAATTTTATGCGTGAGGTTCGCTCCACATTTCAACTCATTTGGACATCTGAACAGCTCTCAGTAAAAAAAAAACAAATCGGGTCAGAATAGTGTGTGAACAGTAAACTTTTTTTTAGACACTGAATTTGTTTTTTTTCTAAGAGTTGCTCAGATGTAGAAATGAGTTTAAACTTGGAGCGCACCTCACGCATAAACTTATGTACCACACAAAAAAATTGGAATTTTTTTTTTGATTTTTTAGTATTTGTTCTGTTTTTTTCGTCGGGGGGGGGGGGGGGGGGGGGGGGGGGGAGGGGGGTGCAGATGAGCTCGGGGGCAGAAACGGCGCACTCCTTTTGTAGAGTCAACATTAGTAGCATCAACTGGACAACCGAACCTTATCTCCGTTGATCCTATGGTACCAAATATTGTTAACATTAAGGTTCATTAAGAACAATAGATGTCAATGAATAACTAACAATAAGTATATCTGGTATTCTTTAACGATGTTTCTCAAAGAATGTCAAAATAGGTAAGATATTGATCTTACAATTTTCATTCTCTACATTAAGGTTCCTGATGCTCTTCAGAGACTGTTGGAAAAAATATTACCTACAAAACTAGTATACTCGTAATACTCAAGTTCTCACAAAGTTCCACAAGCACGCTACTAAACTAAAGGGCCAAGTGCGCGTCCAACAACATCCTCCACCACCGTGATGCCGGGTGACAATGACTTATCCCAACCGGATTCCTTGGAAGGATCTGCGGACGGCGTCGTTCTCGTGGTGTCGCTACTGGCGTGGTTCCTCTAAGACGTGTTCGACGGCAAGGATTCCATGTAGCGTGGGAGCACCTGAGATGATGGTGCACCACGGATGGCTTCCAATATGGTGGGGATTGGAAGCAGACGATGCCAGATCCCGGTGTGCCCATGATCCGGCGACGACGTGGGCGACGGGTTCGTTTTGGTAACTACCTTGGTCTGTTGCGGTTGATTGGCCACGCCGGCGGGGTCCAAAGGGCGGCAGGTAGACACATCGACCTCATTCCCGAATACCCAGCGAGCTGCCGCATGGCTCCTCGGGCCCTCTCCTCCAATGCGACATACCTTGGGCAGGGGTGTGTTGCCTTGTGATGTTGAAGTGCATGCACATCCTATGAAGGCAGTACAACGGCCTGCTTTTGTGGTCGATAATGGTGGTTGTTGCCAAATCGTGTCATGTGAGAGCTTTGGTAGAGGATTAGCTGCACATTGCCTATTGCCATATATTGTTTATGCGACTGCCATTTGCCATAAGATTTACTTGATGATTGCCAATTGCCTAAAATAGGTTTCCATAGTATCCCTTCAGATCCGAAACAAATTGGTTTCTCGTTTCCTATTCGCAGCCATGCACGTCGTAGCCCTATTGTTATGCTGCATTGAACTAATCCATGCATAATGCTCGGTTTCTAACTATGACCAAACCCATGAAAAGAAAATTAAGATGTTACAGTTAATTCGTATGCTACAATAGCGGTTTGGCAAGTTCAGATTGGGAACGGGCTGTGAATCCCACCCTACCCGTTACTTAATGAAAAAATGGAGAAAAATGCATTAATCAACGGAACGAGGGGTGGGGGTACGAAGCAACGACACCACCTAATGACTCCCCAACTAGGATTAGAGAAACATATGAAACTAAATTAAAAGAAGCATACGAAAATCTCAAATTCTAAATGGCGCTTCTCGAAAGTTCATGAGGCCAATCTCGAGAAAAGGGATGTGGCGTCTATATATTGAATTCCACTGATGTTGTATCTTACCAATGCATGGCAAAGCAAGCTGTCAACAAATGCCTCTTGTAACGAGGATCAAGAAGTGTAGCCATCCCCATTAGAACTTGAATGTCCTTCCAATACTTATTAGATTTAGTAGTCATTTCCTTGGAGAGTTTTGTTATAACTGGATTGCTAGAAGTGGCCCACGGTCTCGTTTTCATTTTAATCTCACATATTTTAGGGAAGTAAGCATTAGAAGTCACATAATAGTTCTCAAGAACAACTTAGTTATCTCATAGAATAATCCACGCTCCCATTCTTTGGCACTAGGTAAATGCTCATATTGTTTCTCAACTTGATTTGCATGTTCGAAAACAACTCTGCATGGTAAAGCTGCTTCTAGCATCATGAAAGTGGAGTTCCACCTAGCTTTGCAATCAAGAATCAACTTTCTTGTCATTTTAACTTTTTTAAACTTAGGCATCTCCTCAAAATTACCGAAAGTTCATTAGTCCAATCTCGAGGAAAGGGACGTGGCGTATATATATTGAATCCCACTGATGTTGTACCTTAGCAACATGGCAAGAATACCAACAACACCTGCAAAAATTTAATCAGAATGAGACACTGAGTTGTATGGAGTAATATGCAAAAACAAAGTTAAAGATGATGCGCTAGTGATGATTTTGTCTCGTAGTGAGAATATGGCCCAAACTATGGGAAACATGGTGGACAAATTATCGATGCTATCCTATGAGCCGACAGCCTAACCTCGGTCCTAGCATTTAGTGTGATGACAAACTCCATGGCTAGATACCAGATATGTCCATCTGATATTTCCATGGGGTTGAACCTGATGCGAGTGAAGTCATATGTCATGCCGGTTTGTAGCATGGTGTTGAAGCGAAATACTTGGTTGTTGTATGCGATGGCTTTTCTTTTTTGTTCACTAATATATTTTTATGAATCATAACTATAATTAAAGAACAAATTGTTTATCAAATGTGTATATTAAAAAATGTGTTGTGACTAGTGATGAGTAATGCCTTACATCCTGATCCAGTAGTATACACTGAAGGTAAAGTTCCACATTGCATTCTCCATCATTTGGGCCTTCCACAAGACCCTAGCATGAATGGTTCAACAATTCTGATAGATATGCTCCATCTGGACGCTCTGAAAAGTCAAGTTCCTTTGCATAGAATAGAATGAATGGATGAGATGAATAATTGAGCGGTGATGGCAAACTGTTGTACAGGCTGATTCATGTATCTTGTCTGTTCATCGGAAGGATGATAGGTCGAGTGATGACAGAAACCGGTGACGATGCCATCACACTCTTAGAGGTCGTCAATCTGTATGAGATTACCATGGTCGTGTAGGAGATGGTTGAGCCTATGTAGAAAGATGGAGACATATATAGTGGTGTGAGACATTTTTATAAGCATAGTGGTCGGCGGGAAAACCAAATAACTTTCAAAATTTGGTTTTGGCGGTCTAGGTGCCCATGGGTGAAAATTTCTCGTACAAACCCCACTCCTTGAGCAATCGCAGTAGTCATTTAATTAATCTTTGGCAAACTAATAAAAAATGTTTATTATTTTTAGTAACCAAACAAATTTAGATTGATCAAATGACTACCGCGATCACTCAAGGAGCGGGGGTCGTACGAGAGATTTTTCACCTATGGGCACCTAGACCGCAAAACCAAAATTTGAAAGTTATTTGGTTTTCCCGCCGCCCACTATGCTTATAAAATGTCACGCACCACTATATATGTCTTCATCTTTCTACATAGGCTCAGCCATCTCCTACACGGCCATGGTAATCTCATACAGATTGACGACCTCTAAGAGGGTGATGGCATCGTCGTCGGTTTCTGTCATCACTTGACCTATCATCCCTCCGATGAACGGACAAGATAGATGAATTAGCCTGTACGGCAGTTTGCCATCACCGCTCAATTATTTACCTCATCCATTCATTCTATTGTATGCACGGGAACTTGACTTTTCAGAGTGTCCAGATGGAGCATATCTATCAGAATTGTTGGACCATTCATGCTAGGGTCTTATGAAAGGCCCAAATGATGGAGAAAGCAATGGAAACGTTTACCTTCACTGTGTACTACTAGATCAGGATGTAAGGCATTACTCATCACTAGTTACAACACGTTTTTTAATATACACATTTGATAAATAGTTTTGTTCTTTGATTATTGTTATGATTCATAAAAAATATATTAGTGAGCAAAAATGAAAGCGATCGCATACAACAACCAAGTATTTCGCTTCAACACCATGCTACAAACTGGCATGACATATGACTTCACTCGCGTCAGGTTCAACCCCATGGAAATTCCAGATGGACATATCTGGTATCTAGCCATGGAGTTTGTCATCACACTAAATGCTAGGACTGAGGTTAGGATGACGGCGCACAGGGTAGCATCGAAAATTTGTCCACCATGCTTCCCATAGTTTGGGGGCATATTCTCGCTACGGGATAAAAGCATCACTGGCGCATCATCTTTAACTTTGTTCTTGTATATTACTCCATACAACTCAATGTCTCATTCTGATTAAATTTTTGTAGATGTTGTTGGTATTCTTGCCTACGTTGCTAAGATACAACATCAGTGGGATTCAATATATAAACGCCATGTCTCTTTCCTCGAGATTGGCCTAATGAACTTTCGGTAAGTTTGAGGAGATTGCTAAATTTTTAAAAAGTTAAAATGACATAAAGTTGATTCTTGATTGCAAAGCTAGGTGGAACTCCACTTTCATGATGCTAGAAGCAGCTTTACCATATAGAGTTGTTTCCGAACATGCAAATCAAGTTGAGAAACAATATGAGCATTTACCTAGTGCCAAAGAATGGGAGTTTGCTGCTGAGATGGTGGAGAGACTTGGATTATTCTATGAGATAACTAAGTTGTTCTCGGGAATTGATTATGTGACTTCTAATGCTTACTTCCCTAAAATATGTGAGATTAAAATGAAAACGAGATAGTGGGCCACTTCTAGCAATCCAGTTATTAAAAAACTCTCCGAGGAAATGACTACTAAATCTAATAAGTATTGGAAGGACATTCAAGATCTAATGGGGATGTCTACACTTCTTGGTCCTCGTTACAAGAGGGCATATGTTGACGGCTTGCTTTGCCATGCTCCATGGAATTGAGCCCATCTTCTTATGAGTGTGTGGAGTTGGTCGATGCATTAGTTGCTAGACTGCATTCATTCATAGAAGAGTATGAAGTGGAAGTAGATGAATGTAAACCATGTGAAGAACCGATTTCTTCAGTGAAAGCTCCAGCCATCGTGAACATCTTCAATGACATTGTTGTCAAGTAAAGTCCTGTAGCAGCTCGACTACAAGGTGAAATAGATATGTACTTGACAGATGGCCATACACATAAATATCTATTGTGCTGGATTTATGGAAAGTAGTTGGAACAAGATATCCAACATTAAGGAAGGTCACCAGAGATATTTTTGCTATCCTCGTGACAATAGTTGCTTCAGAGCTAGCCTTTAGTACAAGTGGCAGAATACTTAGTGAGCATAGGAGCCTCCTAACTCCGGATATGGTGGAAGTTTTGATGTGCTCCCAAGATTGTCTTAGAAACAAACAAAAAGGTGAGCAAATAATGTACTTTGTTCAAAATTGCAATTTATTTAACTATTGCTAATCACTATCTCGTCATGTGGTTAGCACTCTACAAGGAAAAACCTAAACATTGACTATATTCCCACTAGGACTTGGCCCTTTGAGACATAGAGACATGGTCTTGTCGAGTTATGCTCAAGATTAAAGACTTATTGCGCTACGGTCTTTGTTATGCTATTGCTGGATTGCTTAGGTTTAATTTAGTTGGACTTTTTACAATGTTGAAACTTTATTGTGATGCTTCATACGTCTTCAATGTATCTATAATTTTTTATTGTTCCATGTTGTTATATTATCAATCTTGGATGTTTTGCATTCATTTACTAGCAACCTTATATCATTTTCTGGGACTAACCTATTGACAGTGTCAGTTGCTGTTTTTTGCCTGTTTTTAACTTTGGAGAATATCCATATCAAATGAAGTACACATGCAGCGTAACGTTTTGGAGATTTTTTTCTGCCCAGAAGACACCTAGAAGGCCCAAGAAGTGCACCAGAGGGGGCCTGTGGGGCCCACTAGGTACCAGGGTGTGCCAGAGGCCCTAGGCGCGCCCTGGTGGGCAGTGGAGCCCACAGGCACCCCCTCCACTTCCTCTTAGCTCTATAAATACTCCAAAATCCCAACCCTAGGGGAGTCGATGAAACACAATTCCAGCCGCCGCAAGTTCTAGAACCACGAGATCCAATCTAGAGGCCTTTTCCGGCACTTTGCCGAGGGGGGTCAACAATCATGAAGGGGTTCTTCATCATCACCCTTGCCCCTCCGATGGTGCGTGAGTAGTTTAACACAGACCTACAGGTCCGCAGGTAGTAGCTAGATAGCTTCTTCTCTATTTTTGATCTTCAATACAATATTCTCCTAGATTTTCTTGGAGATCTATTTGATGTAATGACCTTTTGCGGTGTGTTTGTTGGGATCTGATGAATTGCGAGTTTATGATTAGTTCTATCTATGAATATTATTTGAGTCTTCTTTGTACTCTTATATGCATGATCTTTATAGCCTCGTATTTATTCTCTGAAACTTTGGTTTGGTTTGGCCAACTAGATTGATTTTTGTTGCAATGGGAAGAGGTGCTTTATGATGGGTTCGATCTTGTGGTGCTCAATCTCAATGACAGAAGGAGACATGACACGCATGTATCGTTGGAATTAAGGATAAAAAGATGGGGTCTATTCCTACATGAATAGATCTTGTTTACATCATGTCATCGTTCTTATTGCATTACTCCGTTTTTACATGAACTTAGTACACTAGATGCATACTGGATAGCGGTCGATGTGTGGTGTAAAGTAGTAGATGCATGCAGGAGTCGGTCTACTAATCTTGGATGGGATGCCTATATACATGATCATTGCCTTGGATATCGTCATAATTATTTGCTCTTCTATCAATTGCCCAATAGTAATTTGTTTACCCACAGTATGCTATTTTCTCGAGAGAAGCCATTAGTGAAATCTACGGCCCCTGGGTCTATTTCCTATCATATCAAAACCCAAAAATACCTTGCTGCAATTTTTCTTTATTTATTTTATTTTGTGTTTTTGCCAGATCTATTTATCAAATCTCATACAATTTAATCTATCTCAATACCGAGGAGGGATTGACAACCCCTTTTACACGTTGGGTTGCAAGTATTTGTTATTTGTGTGCAGATGTTGTTTACATAGTGTTGCTTGGTTCTCCTGCTAGATTGATAACCTTGGTTTCATAACTAAGGAAAATACTTACCTTTGTTGTGTTGCATCATCCTCTCCTCTTCGGTTAAATACCAACACAGATACAAGCAATCAATGCTTAATTTGTGGCCTTATGTATGGTCAAATTACCTCCATACTTTCTCGTGAGTTTGTGAACTTAAAATAAATGACTATGCATTGTTGTTTATGAGTGTGTTGCTATTTTTATGTGTTGTTGTCTATGAGTAAGCGCTGCTATTCATGAGAATATGTTGCTGTTTACCAATCATGATGTGTTGTTGTCTACAAGTGTTGCTTTTTATAAGAATGTGTTGCTACTTATGACGTCTTGTTGTTTATAAGCATATGATGTTATTTTGATGTGATGCTATTTAGAAATTATGATGATATGTTGTCGTTTATGACTACTTGTTACTCAAGTTGATGTGTGCACATGTGGGTATTTTTACCCATGGATACCCATTTACCCTATCGGGTGATGGGTATGGGGAAAATTGTACCCATTGACAGGCAGGGGTACGGGTGATGGGTAAGGGTATGGGGTAGCTCCACCCGTACCCAAACACGGCGGGTGCCATCCCTATCTACCAAGTTTTTACGAAAGAATCAAATTCTAGTTTTTAGACCGGATTTTGTTATCACCTTTTCTACTGAAACACTTATAATAAAATAGGCATGGGTGCGAGGACTTGATTCTTACAACCATGTGTTTGTGATCGAGATTACCATCATCTTAATTTTTGCTCTAGAAGACACCCATTAAGATGTGCTTGCAACGACTCGAAGTAGGGGATGTGTCCAAATTACGTCTTAACCGGAATGTGTATTGCATCAAGAGTCAGTTATTCAATTGCTGTCAGGGACTTCTCCACCGGTGCTTCACTGCCATCGTTGTCGTCGGCTCCGGCCGCGGTGGCAGTGGGCCCCGTTCCTCAAAGGGGAGGGGATCTCTGGCTATTGTGATTGGCGCGACAGGCCCGGACATCTTCACGATGGTTGTGCCTTCTGTGGCTACTTGGGCGGTGCAGTGGTCTGACTTGGAGGCGTTGCTCCATGCTGATTTTGCTGCACGGCCTAGAGCTGTCCATGGCACAAGGGTGCAGTGGATCTCAGGGACAAGTGTGCTTTTCAGATCTTCTCGACAATGCTCGGCTGGGTGGTGCGAGTGGTGGGGAGGTTGCAGCTACAACCATGACTAGCGGGCATGGATTTGGTCTAGAGTGGCTAGAGCTAGCTCGCTGGTATGACTTTGGTGCTGGCGTCGTGTCCTCCGCATGACACAGATGGCTGCGTGCTGCTCATGCTCATTCATATAGGTCTGGTTTGAGGTGGTGGCGGTTTTTGGGCCAGTCATCTTCGGTCATGATGGTTGATGTGTAGGGAGGGCGTAAGGAAGCTGGGGAAACCCTGTCTCGACTTTGTACCATGAGCGGAGATGACAACACCTCCGGGCACCGTAATCCTTTGTTGAAGGTGTCACATCAATGCTCTTTTCCTCCCCTTGTGGTCTTTGCTTCAGGGGGACCCCTGCTCCCTTCTTAGGACAAAGAATGGCGGCGATTTCCTTGTCATTGACCTTCATGGAGGCAATGTAATGGATCTCACTCGATCATCAGAGCTAGTGGTAGCTTGTCCAGCGTTGCTTCGGAGTGAGATCTATGGACAGCGGCTTGAGGCAAAGGGCATGAATGTATAGCAGTGACACTGGGTTTTCTGGCCGGGCTAGTAGTCTTTGTGTGAGACGTTGGTGGCCACGATCCTATCTATAGGTATGTAGGAGGCAACATCGGCATAATACGTCCTGGTATGGCGGTTCTCCCCCGGGTGCGTGGGCTTTGACGTGGTCCTGTGCTGTTAGGTGATTGCCAAGACGGGAACGGGAATTTTGGATCTTCATATCCAACAACAATGACATGTTTGTTTTGCTATGTGATTCTGCCACCACAGATAAGGACGTCAGAGCATGAGGATGGTATGAGACTATTGGAGCATCCCGAGTTTGGATTTGATGGTGTCGGTGACCTTCCTCCTTGGATCTCCGTTGCAAAGTGCGACGATAACCTTTGCTATTCACAGCTGTTGGTGGTGACCGTCTCTTGTCGCGGCTTGACTGTCTGCTTGTACGAGCATGGTTTTTACTTGCGTGTCACTTCACGTCAAGACTGTGCTATGTATGTAGTTGCTGGGATCGTGGAAATCGATGACAACATCACAACTAATGTCAAGAGATGGTTGGTGTAGATATGGTTGTTGTTGTAGATTGTAGACCATTATTTTGATCGCTTTGGAGCTTTTTTCATTTTATTCCACCAAGGCATAGCTTTGCTCTTGTTTGACTTTGTTAGTTGTCAGTGTTTTTTTTGTGTGTGAGTTGGTATTGGCTGTATGCATCCTAGTTATGCAGAGGCCAGGCATGTGCTCATTGTATTGTATCTCCTTGATGCTCATCTTGAGTTAATAAAATCCACCCTTTCTCGGAAAAAATCCAACTGTAGGCCCTACCCGTCGCATGGGGTCACCTCAAAAATTAAGATAAATAACACAAAAGCATTGGACATTTAGTGACTCAACCTCATGCATCCCAAGGATTGGCTTCACTCAACGTCCAATGCTTCGGCCTCTTATTATTGTGCATCATCGCCATGATCATAGCAATATCCTCCTCCTCGGTTAAATCAAATTCCTCATCCGATGAGGAATCATCACAATAATTGGAGTCACACGAACTCATCTACAATAGAAACTAGTATCTATCAATCTAAAATTTTACAAGTGCATAATCATAAATGCAAACAAAATTTCTTTTACCTTCATAGAAATTTCATCGAACACCTTGTGGGTGAGGAGGAGATATCCAGCCGGTGAGTCGTCGGTGGCTAGTGGTTGTCGGGAGGAGGTGAAAAAAGGCCACCGGCAGTTGTGTGGCCAACACTCGGCAACATCGCGCCGTTGCCGCCCCAAACTTGTCGGCCCTCTGCTCAGCCACGAAAGCCATGTGACAAGCTATGGTTCTCTAGCGGCTGCTACGACCGCCTCGCTTGGAGGGACACATCCAAGCTTCCACAACCATTACGGGCGGCGAATGGCCAAAATCGGGGCGGTGGCCGTCATAGCCTCATAGGCGGATGCAAAATTGGAGCAGCAGTGGCCATGTGAGGTGGCGGAGAGGAGCGGTGCGATCGAGGGTGAGTAGCGGCGAAGTTTAGTGGAGCGAAGATCCGGCCAAGCCACTGGGAGAAAGAACTTCATCTTCTCGCTGCGATCGGATGCCGAAACGGCCACTGCGCACAATGACAAGGCTGCCATTGCGCACACTCACTTTGTAAATCTGCTGGGCATGAGGCAAGCCCGCGACTTCTCAATCAACTCGGACTCCATCCAGCTGTCGTCAGTTCAGAACATTGGCCTCGGCAACCCCTTCACCAAACCTGAAGTCTGGGCAGCGATCCTGGCCTCTCCCGCGAACAAGGCGCCGGGGCCGGATGATTTCTCTGGTGCCTTCTTGAGGTCCTGCTGGTGCATCATTAAGAACGATGTCATGGCGGTCTTCGAGCACTTTTACAACTTGGCTAGAGGCAATTTCTCTGACCTCAACTCCGCCATGATCGCCTTGCTGCCGAAGAAGGACGGCACCACGTGCATGGGTGACTTCCGGTCGATCAGCCTCATACATTCCATAGCAAAACTATTTGCCAAGGTTCTATCCATGAGACTAGCATGCACCAGTCATCAGCACGCTCATCTCCCTCGCGCAAACTGCTTTTTAGAGATCAAAGTGCATCCATAATAGCTTTCTCTACATGCAAAATGCCGGCAGAGCTCTGCATCGCCGCAAGACGCCTGCACTCCTTGTAAATTTGGATATTGCTAAGGCATTCGATAGCATCTCTTGGGAGTATATCTTTGAGCTCCTTAAAAAAAATGGGTTTCCCACTGCGCTGGAGGGACTGGGTTGCACTCCTGCTCTCGACATCTTCATCATCCCGCCTTCTGAACGGCACCCCGGGTGCCAGAATAGATCAGCGGCGTGGTATATGGCAGCGAAACCCCCTTTCTGTGCTACTATTCATTCCCTGCATCGACTGTTGGAGGCGGCGACCGGTGCTGGGTAGCTTTCTCCGCTGCCTGGGACGGCCGCGCGCATGCGCACAAGTCTATACGCAGACGATGCAGTGATCTTCATCCAACCTGCAAGGTCAGAGATCAACACGCTCCTCGACATACTCCATCACTTCGGCAAAGCCATGGGCCTGCGCGTCAACCTTGCTAAATCCTCGGTGGTTCCGATCTGATGAGGCGACATCGACCTCCTGCAGTCCTGCACAACTTTGGAGGGGTGGTGGCATCATTGCCAATCACATATTTAGGTCTCCCCGTCACCACCGATAGGGTTACATTAGTTCATCTTCAGTTCATCTTAGATAGGATCCGTGCGTGCTTGGCTGGTTGGAAGGGGAGATAGATGCATATCGCCGGTCGTAGGGTCTTGGTTTGCTGCGTCCTCTCAGCCATGCCAACATTCACGCTCACGGTTCTCAGGGCGCCAAAGAAGTTTTTCAAAGAAGTCGAAAATGCCAGATGACGCTTTCTCTGGGCGCATGGTGAAGAGGTGACTGGAGGAAAACACAAGGTGGCATGGAAGGCGGTCACCGCGCCGGAGCTGTGCGGTGGACTCGGCGTCCACGACCTGGCCAAGTTCACTTGTGCCCTTCGGTTGCGCTAGCTCTGGCTCTCCTGGACGCATCCTGACTGGTCGTGGGTTGGTACGGGCACGCCCTGCAACGCGGCCGACCAGGCCCTTTTCGCTGCCTCCATGGCGGTCACCATCGGTGGGACTGAGATCCAGTGACTTCACTTGGTGAAGTCACGCTGCAACTTTAGCCATCTAATCTCCATCCAAAACACATCCAACGATCTACATGAGACACAGGCAAAAACTACAGGACTTAGCAGTCTAGCAGCAAACAATGATATACTGTGCTTCGATTCAGTTTGATTTGAACAGATTGTAACCCAAAAAATTGAACAGATTATACAGTACCATATTACGCAATCAAAGTTGAACAATTCAATTATATTTGACACCGAATCCAGTAGCATTTGACATTATTGAGTAATCATTCATGTACACAAAAGCAGGCCATTTCACTTGTACACTTTGGCCAAAAAAGACTATGATTAACTACCCAAAATACTGTAGTTAACCTGTCCAAAATACTACCTAACAACTTTGAAGATACTAGATCAGATCATCATAAAGATAGCATCGTCAACTCATGAAGTTGTCAAGAGCTCGGTAAAGCTATCGATTGCATCGTATTCTTGACACTTCTCACTTTCTCCTATGGGACTCCCTCTGTTTGTGCCATCATTCTCCACTTGCACTTGAGGCTGCACACTATCTTTTTTCTTTCGTTGTTGTTGCTGCTCCGTCGTATCTATAATTTTTGATTGTTCCATGCCAATATTATTCAACTTTCATATACTTTTGGCAACTTTTTATATTATTTTTGGGACTAACATATTGATCCAGTGCCCAGTGCCAGTTCCTGTTTGTTGCATGTTTTTTGTTTCGCAGAATATCCATATCAAACGGAATAAAAACTGACGGAGATTTTTTTGGAATATATATGATTTTGGGAAGAAGAATCCACGCGAGACGATGCTCGAGGGGCCCATGAGGTAGGGGCGCGCCCCTGACCCTCGTGGCCACCCCGTAAGGCGGTTGGTGCCCTTCTTTCGCCGCAAGAAAGCTAATTTCTGGATAGAGATCGTGTCAAAATTTCAGCCCAATCGGAGTTACGGATCTCATGGAATATAAGAAACGGTGAAAGGGAAGAATCTGAGAACGCAGAAACAGAGAGAGACAGAGAGACAGATCCAATCTCAGAGGGGCTCTCACCCCTCCCGTGCCATGGAGGCCATGGACCAGAGGGGAAACCCTTCTCCCATCTAGGGAGGAGGTCAAGGAAGAAGAAGAAGAAGAAGGAGGGGGGCTCTCTCCCCCTCGCTTCCGGTGGCACCGGAACGCCGCCGGGGGCCATCATCATCACCGCGATCTACACCAACACCTCCGTCATCTTCACCAACATCTTCATCACCTTTCCCCTCTATCTACAGCGGTCCACTCTCCCGCAACCCGCTGTACCCTCTACTTGAACATGGTGCTTTATGCTTCATATTATTATCCAATGATGTGTTGCCATCCTATGATGTCTGGGTAGATTTTTGTTGTCCTATCGGTGGTTGATGAATTGCTATGATTGATTTAATTGGCTTGTGGTTATGTTGCTGTCCTTTGGTGCCCATCATATGATTGCATGCGTGGATCACACCCTAGGGTTAGTTGTATGTTGATAGGACTATGTATTGGAGGGCAAGAGTGACAGAAGCTTCAACCTAGCATAGAAATTGATGCATACGGGGTTGAAGGGGACCAATATATCTTAATGCTATGGTTGGGTTTTACCTTAATGAACATTAGTAGTTGCGGATGCTTGCTAATAGTTCCAATCATAAGTGCATAGAATTCCAAGTAAGGGATGACATGCTAGCAGTGGCCTCTCCCACATAATACTTGCTATCGGTCTAGTAAAGTAGTCAATTGCTTAGGGACAATTTCGCAACTCCTACCACCACTTTTCCACACTCGCTATATTTACTTTATTGTTTCTTTATCTAAACAGCCCCTACTTTTTATTTACGTACTCTTTATTATCTTGCAAACCTATCCAACAACACCTACAAAGTACTTATAGTTTCATACTTGTTCTAGGTAAAGCGAATATCAAGTGTACGTAGAGTTGTATCGGTGGTCGATAGAACTTGAGGGAATATTTTTTCTACCTTTAGCTCCTCGTTGGGTTCGACACTCTTACTTATCGAAAACTGTTGCGATCCCCTATACTTGTGGGTTATCAAGACCATTTTCTGGCGCCGTTGCCGGGGAGCAATAGCGTGGGATGAATATTCTCGTGTGTGCTTGTTTGCTTTATCATTAAGTAATTTTTATTTGCTGTTATTAGTTGTTTTATATCTTTAGTTATGGGTAGAAAACGCAAAATACCAAAAAAAATAGTTGTACCTACTGAACCAATGGTTGAAGAACCACTCAAAATCTATCACACTGCTGACGCTTTTTACTTGGATCATCTTCGATCCCTTTGTGCTCGTGCCAAAACCCCAACTAGCTTAGTTGAGGGAAAATCTTTAGATGAGCATGCTTGTTATGTGCGACACCGTATATCTGAAAAAGAGAAACTATTATGGGGTCAAATTCAACGTTTGCAATGCTATGCTTGGAATTTATGTGAAATATATGATTTTACTTGTTGTTCTGAAAACCCTAAGAAACACCTTCCCTATCAATGTGAGTTTAGTGATAATGGAATCGTATCTTCGTATGCTAAGGGTGTTTACAATTACTATAATGTTCAACAAATTGAAGAATTTGTTGCTTTTGAGGGTGCTTATGAAATTGCTTCTTTGATTGAAAAGTATGATGCTACTTTTCACAAATCTGAAAATTTTGCTATACTTAAATATTGCTATGATAATTATGCTTCTAATACCTATGTTAAAAAATATATTGAGGAATACTCCGCTGTCCAAGAAGAGACTAATATTTTGCAGGAGTCTATGGAAGAAGAAGTTGATGACACTGTGAGCTCATTAGATGAAAAATATGAGGAGGAGAGCGAAGAACAAAAGGAGGAAGAGCGGATTGATCACCCGTGCCCAGCTTCTAATAAGAGTAACTCTTCAACTCATACATTGTTTAATTCCCCTTCGTGCTTACCGAAGGATGATTGCTATGATGACTGTTATGATCCCTATGATTCTTTTGAAATATCCCTTTTTGATGATGCTTGCTATGCTTGTGGCCAAGATGCCAATATGAATTATGCTTATGGAGATGAACTTGCTATAGTTCCTTATGTTAAACATGAAATTGTTGCTATTGCACCCACGCATGATAGTCCTATTATCTTTTTGAATTCTCCCGATTATACTATATCGGAGAAGTTTGTACTTATTAAGGATTATATTGATGGGTTGCCTTTTACCGTTGCATATGATGATTTCGATAAATATAATATGCATGTGCTTGCTGCTCCTACTTGCAATTATTATGAGAGAGGAACTATATCTCCAACTCTCTATGTTTCCAACATGATAAAATTACAAGAAACTGTTTATACTATGCATTGGCCTTTACTAGGTGTGCATGAATTGTTCTTTTATGACATGCCGATGCATAGGAAGAGAGTTAGACTTCGTCATTGCTTGACAGTCAAAGCCGCGCCTGCGGCCACACCAAGCAGAGCAGGTGAGGTGAACCGAGGTAAAACCGAAGCTCAAGACAACCAGAGCAACGCCAAGGCCAAGACCACAAAGAGCAGAGGGACGAAGCAGGTCCCCCCGGCAAGACCCTTGCCGGGGCAACCTCAGCAGCCCCAGCAAGACCCTTGCCGGGGCAGCTCGCCTCACACCAACAGAGCGAGCCACCCTTGAGTCCACGGTCTCCAACATCACGTTGGGCCAGGGCTCGGGAGGCACCTCCATGGTGGCATGCAGATCTTTGTGAAGACAAGAAACACTCAAGAGGATTAGAAGACAACGTCCCTCGGCAAAATCCTTGCCGAGGAAGGCCACCAGACCCCCGGCAAGGTCCTTGCCGGGGACAACAGCACGCCACAGCAAGGCCCTTGCCGGGCCACCCGGCGAGGCCCTCGCCAAGGGCGCCAGCAGGGCCACGTCCAGGCCCGCACCACCCAAGTCTCCACCACCGTTCGCATGCAGCTGCCAGCCCAACCAGCTGGGCAGGAACCTGCGTGGCAACATGCAGCTCCAGGCCAACTCAGCAAGCGCCTGCGTGGCGGCATGCAGATCTTCGTGAAGGCTTTGCCACCGTGCCACCTCAACTGCCTGCCTACATGGCGCCGCATGCATCGCTGACCAGGGCACGTGTCGAAGCAGGGAGGAGCGGCGACGGATGGGACGGGCCTCGTTCCCATCCCCAATAAAGCAAGGGGACACCTAAGCGATGCATTAAATGTGCATTGTCCTGTAATACGAGCGATAAGCTCATAGCACTGTGCGCCTTTTCCATCTTCGGTGTGCCACTGTGGCAGCCCCTTTCGACTATAAAAGGAGGCCCATGGCATACTGGAGGGGGATTCGGCCTTTTCGAGCCACACACTCACCACAGCTAGTTGGAGAGCTCAAGAACTCTCTGAAATACACCCCCCCAAAGCAGGATTAGGGTTTTACACATCCTCGCGGCCCGAACCTGGGTAAACGATCCTCGTGCTGGTTACTAATCCTGCTCTTCTCACAACCCCGCGCCCCGGCAACCGTAGTAGGGGTTCTTGTGATCCCATAGGTGTTGTTCCACACCGACAGGAGAGTTGGCTATTTTATATGCCATATCATGAAATCTATGAGACATATCTTTATACCAAAGTTGCACTTTCAATTTTGGATTTTCTACCACTTTCCTTCCTTGTCTATCTTGTATACTTCCATTGCGTGCTTCTCTAGTCCATCTCTTTAGAACATAATGTGTTGGCAATGTCTTTACATTCATCAAATCAAGAACTTTCAAACTATGTCTACACAACATTCATCAAATTTGAACTTTCAAAAGCTTGTCGTTCTGAAATCTTTCTTTGAGATATCATCAAGTGGCGGATTTGTGGCAATTGAAGCAAGTGGTTGTGTTCAAGCACAGCCTCAGTTACTTCATAATTTCCGGCCTCTCGATCCAATTGAAAACACATACGAGCTTGACAGTCAGTTCTTGTTTCAGCTCTACAACGCTTTGGTGCATGATCAGTTTGCCCTTTTCTTTGATGACCCTCATTGGAACAAACAAATCTGCATGAACCAACCTTGCCATCAAGTCTACTTTTTTTTGTGTGTATCTCTTTCTCACATCAAAGCCGGTGTGACCCCCATATGCACCCCAAAAATGCCCAAGCCTCATCTACACAACACTGAAAATTTCTGTCATCCCACAACACTGAAAATTGTGAGGCACAACAGAATTCTCAATTTTCAGAGCAGAGTAATCATGCTGATTTCAGTTACTCACACCTGGAAAAAGTTCGGTTAGTGACAAAGAGTTCAGTTAGTATGCTGGAGATGTAGTTTTACTTGCATATCACTAAAATAAATCAGTTTCAGTTTAGTAAAGTTAGTTAAAATATGACTAACAAAAATCAGCTTTACTTAGGTACTGAATCTGTACATGAGCTGAACCTGTACATGAGCCTGATCTAATCAGCTTGCTTAGGTACTGAATCTGTACATGAGCCTGATTGGTAATCAGTTTGCTTATGTACTGAACCTGATCGGTACGAGTATCTGGACCTATACATGTACTGAACCTGTACGCCCGGCTAATCGGCCATACCAAACCTCATGTTCTACATACAGATACAGAACCGGCCAGCAGGGACATGTAAAATTACCTCTGCGGGCATGACGCTGAGGCGATTTCTCTCCTTCAATGGCGGCAACGATGGACTTCTCCTCGGCGGAACGAGCTCGCAGTGGCGGTGTGTCCCTCCTCCTCTCCTCCGGCGGCGGCCGCCCCGCCTCTCCTCCAGAGACGGTGCGGCTGCCACTCCCTGGCACATGCGGTTTGGTGCACAGGAACTACGACAGTCGAGCTCACGCAGATGATCATCAACGCGGCCACCCCAAGCACCAGGAAGGGAACCAGATCGAAGCTTGCGCCCGTTGCTTGGCACATCTGGCTCGAGCACAATGCGTGCACCTTCACGAGGAAATTGCCATTCGCCAGAAGCATCACCAACGCCTGTCACTGAGACATGGAGCAGTGGAGGATTGCAGGAGCAGCCTGCATCGAGCACCCCTTTGGGGATGTGCCCCGAGTAATCTCTTGCCGTTTTGCCGGAGCCAGCATAGGAAATTCTAGGCTAGTTTTGTACTTTTTTTTTCTTCCCGCACCACCGATCACTTGATCAACACTTGTTTTCCGCTCTTTCTCTGCTAATGAAATGAACGCCAGCCAAGCTGGATCTAGCAGCAACAGCCCAGGTGCTATATATTTGCAACACTTGGTGTTGTATTTTAGGGCTGCCCAAAAGGAAATTGCAAAAAAAAATACGGTTGGGCAGCTGTTGGAGGGCGTTTTTTTCCCTCGCGCCCAAAAATAAGGCTGCTATTTAAGATGCTCTTAGCTCCTAATTCTCTACTGCACAATACTTCCACTGCATACAATTGAGTAAACAAATTACATCTGGTACATCAATTAGCAGAGCCAAAGAAAGGAGACCTACATACAGCTTAGTATTCAACACACCGTAACCCATACAACAATCAGTTAATGAAATATGAACTTATGATATTCACACATCAATGGTACTACTGCATTCTTCAGAAATTACTTTCGCCACCAAATGTAGATGGGGGATGGACTGCGTCATATGCTGGAAATTCCTGTCAGGGTTCATGAATGTGAGAAACTTAACAACATACAAAGAAAACATGGATAAATAAAAGCAGCATGGCTTCTCCCTATCTGGAGATTTAGGTGGTGTTTGGTTCTCTAGTCCTAGGACTTTTTCTCGTCCCTGGGACTTTTTGAAAAAGACTCTCAAGGAGGTGCTTCTAAGGACTTTTAGCAAAAAGTCCCAAAAAAGTCCCACCCTGTTTGGTTTGCTAGGGACTTTTTCTAGTCCCAACACAAAAAAGTCCCTGGAACCAAACACCCCCTTAATACCCATGGCACTTGAGTAGGGACAATAAATTGCTAACAACATAAGAAATACAATAGCTACAGATGACTTCAAAAATTCAGCATGGCATTAGAAAGAGAGTTATGGAAGCCTCCTTGATTTCTCTCCTTCGTTTTTATGTTCTTCTACAAACATAAATCATATATCAAGCACCAAATTTTACTTTTGTGTGTCTCCTACTTCGATTTCATCCATCTCCAACTTCCTTCTCCTCATCCGCGTGATGATACTTAAATACAATATGGCTAATGGCTGGGGGTTAGTACACAGAGCTAGCCATCAGAAATACCAAAATACTAATTATCTACTATACCTCTGTAACTATATATAAGACGTTTTTGCAGTTCAAAAACTTCTTATATTTAGTTACGGAGGTGGTACTGGTGACCCAATATACCAGCTAGTAATATTACATCATTTTTCATGAATAGCATGGCAACATTAGTACATTAAGAAGCACTGAGCAGTATCTGCATTATGATGTTATTGTTAGGACAAGCTACAGGCCTACAGCCTGCTTTCACATTCAGTCCTCCAATTAGCTGTGAGGAAAGAATAAGATGCTCTTTGGCAAAGGCAAGGATCTCTAGTAACAAAATGTTGGCAACTTGCAGCAACATCAACAATAGGCTAATAGATATAATGGTATATCCCGATGACCCTTGTATGCTCACGGCTGTGTTCCCTAGGGGGTGATTTGGTTAAAGGTATAACCACATGCTTGTTTTATGAGAGGTATAACCACATGTTGACCAAATTAATTTGTATTGAGTAAAATTGCAGCATTGATTTTAATCTTGCTTACTTTACTAAGTAGGGCCCTAAACTCAAAACTCGTTTTAAGTCCTCAAATTAAATGGCTCGACCAGACCCAGAAGCTGTTTTGCCAGATTGACATGACATTTCTTTCCCGTCTCCCACCCTTGTTCCGATATTTTGACAGACGGCTTGGGGATGCTGAATTTTGAACAAGCTGTCATGGCCACTCATAAGCTTGATAAGCACGAACTGGCGTGGCCACAAGCGAGCTCGGGCCGTGCTGACATATTATGCGAGGGAGCACTGACCACACTCTTAGCAGGTCACCATCCTGAGCACCAAAGATCAGGAAAAGGTGCTTCTACCAACCGCAATTGCCTTGAACTTTATCGCAAGCCCGATGTCAGATCGCATTGAAACCAATTGACGGCACCTACCAGCTATCTAGCACATGCATGTATACATGAATGCTTCATCAACTACTTTCTTTCAAGCTGCTTACTTGACCTATTCAAGCCTAGAAACGAGCATCAGGCGACATGTTTATCGAACGGACTGAGTGAGATTTCCAGATAGACAATGAGCAGCCTACATTGTCCTGATGTCTGGTGTGTTGCTGCCCCATGACATGCACTTCAATCCTACAGACCATGGCCAGCACCCACAACTTATGCACCCCAATCCAGGACAGTAATGGCCACATCGCCAATCTGCCCGTAGTTAGGCTACAAAATGCCCCTGCTGCCATTTTGACAGATCGCTCAGACTCCGGCTTCCTCAACTTGTTTGATAAATATATCTCAACAGGCAGCATAACTGCATAAGAGGGGGAGAGACTGGGAGGAGATACCAAGGCAGCATTTTGTCATGAGGGAGTGCCATGCCACCCTGAAAAAACCTGATTTTGGACATGATTGAACAATTTATAGGCATTTAGACTTTGCGGACCTACTAGTTTTTTAGTTTTAGGACTTTGCCTGAACTAAGCATGCAAGTTCAAGTACCGGTATGCGATTTACTCGTTTGTATCAATAGGCATGTTATATGAAGCTTCCTAATCGTATCTACCTCTTAATACATGTTACCTTCAATTAAGAAAAGGTCTAGATTCTAGAGTAGGAAGTCTGTCAACATACCTGTGGTGCTGGTGCACACTGAGGCACGGAATGGATATTTGCATGCCCCTCAATCTGACTTGCTGAAACACCAGTAGCAGGATATTCCTGGAACAGATGTAATGTGCACAAAATTTATCATCATATACCTAAATACTCCCTCTGTGACTTAATATAAATCGTTTTTCGACACAGCGATAGTGTCAAAAAACGTCTTATATTAAGTTACGGAGGGAGTAGATAATAAGGTACTCAGTAATAATTAAGAATAAAGCACAAAGACTCAATGGTAGGACTTCTACCTGGTAGAAGAAAGGTCTACCAATAGATGAGTTTGTTGCAATATCTTCTGTTGCAAAATATTGATTTTGATTTGGTTGGTCAACAAAAACTGACTCGGCTGGCGGAGGCAAAACCACTTGTTTAACATTTCCTACAAAACAACATAGTGATTTATTAGACACATGCTACTAAGGACTAAACAAATTACAATTCATGATAAGCAAAAGAGGAATTACTTGAATTTTTATCCTGCTTAGATAACTTTTTTTTCCTCTTCTCAGCTTTACTTGCATCTTTGTCTTTTCCTGAGGGATGTATATGCATCCTTTTCAGTTCACATACACTTTCCAATGATTTTTCTCCATTTTCAAGCACGTCAAGAATAAGTTTTCTTGTATCCTGGTGACCTTTGCTCTTCATCAGCAGATCATAAACAAACCACATAGCCCGGTTACGATATGCAAGCACAGCCTCTGTGCAATCTTGTTCTGGAGACTGGTCACTTGGAAATACATAAGTCCCTTTCCTCACATATTTTGTCCATCGCTTTAAAACATAACTTTCAGGAATTTTATCAAGATTCTTGAGACCAAGTGCATTCAGTGCATGCGAACAAAGTATGCCCATCATCTCAAATTTTTTGCAACTACAGCTCAATTCCATGGTAGAGGTGTCAAGGAAAACTACCCAAACTTTTGGACTACTTTGCATAATGAACTCAAATCTATACAGTGTTTCACTGCATTGCATTTCCTGGTATGAAGTTCCACTGCATCCGTCTAGAAACTCTGTTTCAAGAGACTTGTAGACTTTATGTGTGTAAACTTCAGCAGCGTGTTGCAAAATACAATTCTGCTTAACTGAACACTCTGGGGAAATTTGCTTGCACTGAATATCGTCTACAGATTCATTTGTACGCCAACTCCCAACCAGTTTATCAAACTCAAGAGCAAAATTAGTGGGTGAAGTTGATTCATCAGCAATGCTGCCCAGCACATTGTCTGAACTAAAATTCCTATCCAGTGATCTAATACCACAATCAAATGCAACCTTGTGAAGAGCTGTGCACCATTTATGCCTCTGCTCAAATAGATCGGTGAGCCACTGGTCATCCTGCAAATTATGCTCCTGAAGCATCATTGCCCATGTTTCCTCAAACTCTGTTTCTGACTCGCAATCTTTCATGCATTTCATGAACATGCTATGAAATGTTCCAGAAGCATTTGGTGTATCCAAATGGGCCTGTAGGTTCTTTTCGATGTGCCACTGACAAAGACAATGGCATGTCTCTGGGAGAATGACTTCAATTGCCTTTGAGATAGTGTCATTCTGATCAGTAAATATTGTTTTAGGCGGACAACCACCCATTGACTCTAAGAATGATTTCAGTAACCATTCATAGGATGTCAACGACTCATCTAACATAAATGCACAGCCAAACATAACATTTTGCATGTGGTGATTGATACCAACAAATGGGGCACATATCATATTGTACTTATTGGTACGATATGATGTGTCAAATACCACAACATCTCCAAAACAGTCATAGTCAACACGGCTTCTACCGTCTCTCCAAAAGAAATTGGTCATTTGGCCTTCTTGGTCTACTTGCACATCCCAATAGAACATACCTTGTTCAATTGTTCTACGCTTCAAATATCCTACAAGTGCTTCGGCATCCTCTGGTTCAAGCAGTGCGTAACTTTGGATGCTAACCTGACTATGGCATTCAGCACCATCATCATGCACATGCAAACTGTCATGCATCGATTGGATTTCAGCATTCACCATTGCATTCAGTGTACCAGGTTTTGGAATCGAAAGGATCCTCACTGATCTCAGTAAGTGTATTTCTTCAGGCGGAACCAACTCATGATTATGCTCAGGAATTATCTGAATAACTCGCCACTGACCTTCGGAATCAACTCTAAAACGGACCATCGCTTTGCAGTTAGTTCTGGTCTCTGGCTTATTAAAGTTTGCCTCGGTAAGCTGCTCATCATCCTTTAAACCTTCCTTTGAGCAGTAATAGTCTTTCGTTCGAATAACTTTGGTCCCTGTAAAGTAGTACTGCTTTCCCTTTCGCACACTAAAACCCATACGGTGCCCATACTCACAGTACAGCCTGTAAGCTTGTTCCTCACTATACGCAACTTTAGTGCGCAATTCTTCAGTAAACTCCTCCCGGCTTGGTATAACAGAATTATTTTCCTGTTCTTCTTCACTTCTCACAGAATGTTCCTCCGTTCCCTGTTCTTGGCTGTCAAAAGCTACTTGAGCGCCATTTTCAGTAGCATAGATGATTTGCACCTGTTCGCTCTCTTGAGCTTCACGCTCGTCGTCTCCAACATTCTCCAGACAGATCGCGTCTCCATCAATCTCAATAGGGACGCTAGTACCTTCCATTTCTGCATCATCCACCACAAAAGGAAACATATTGGTCACATGCCAAGCAAAATTTAATTAGAGATAAAGTCAACCATGCGATACAACAAATTTTAGGATGCGTCAAACATAAATGAGAATGAGGTACTGACATACTAGAGTACACTAACTTTCGACTTATTAAAGGTAATTAAGGCATGCCCTCTGGAAACTGAACGCAAGAGCCCAAGTGTACTATACAGTCGTGCGAGTAAACCATTACCTACAGTTATCCAAGCTGCTGTCACCACATGATTCACACAATCCTTAAGCCCTAGAACATCATATATGTTGCTTATCATAATCATAACGCATACAGGTAGACTATTTTCGAAGCTTTAAATTTCCAAGATTTACAGCATATTCCATTCTACCAGGTTAGCATAGTACCACTATTGAGGTTCTCCAGTGCAACGGAATTAATGTTATTCAGCAAACAAACCGCTATAAGAATAACCAAAGCCACCATTAACCGGATGGACGGGAGCACCTCAGAAAGGGGGAAACTGGATTGATCTGTACCAGCAAAAGAAAACAGCCTGGAATAAAATTTGTTAAGATTTTTTTAGCAGGAATTAAATTGGAAACATATAGCCCCCCCCTCCCCCCCCCCCCCCCCAAACAACCACCACCAAACCTGATCTAGCTGCACCACTGGCCCTCATCTACTCCGCGCAAATACAAGTAGAATCTCCTCCAGTGGTGGAACCAGGGTTTTCAAAATGGCACACGGAATTACAATTTATTTTATTTTGTGACATACTCCCTCCGTCCCAAAATATAAGAGCGTTTTGTATACTAGTGTAGTGTCAAAAACGTTCTTATATTATGGGACAGAGGGAGTACAATATAAGACATGAAAGTTTACACTAACAGCAAGGAAACTACAAATTGTTCTTAGGACCTGTTCAAATCACAGCCAAAGCTACCATGCCACAAAATAGGCTTGCCCAGCGAAATTGATGGCTGTTTGAACTGGTGCCAAAGAGTTGGCTGGCCCGGCACAGCTTCCGCGAGACCATGCATTTCTCGCCAGCACGCTAGCAAGCCGAGGGTGCGGTGAACCTTCGCCAAATATTGGCGTCGTACACTGCCATCTCTTCCTGGATGGGTCCTGTGTAATTATCTGTTTCTTCATCATGTGGTCCATGTTGTAGGATAGTTTCATTATTTTAGAGTGTAGCTGTTTAGTGGGCCCTAATGCGATTAGCAGGTACTCCTACAAGTCTCCGCTCCTGTATAGCAACTTCCACCTGCACCAATTACGCACCATTGTCTGCTTCATTTATTTTCTTGTTCAGACATCTTAGTTTTTTTGTAGGAAACTGTATCTTAGTTTCATTTTTTGTCTATATATCTTATATAGACAAACCCCACTACAAGTCATTAAATACCTATTTTGCTGCACGCGTGTGCTTCCACATCACCTTAATTACTAACAGCCGTTCGATCTATATTGTGTGAGCTGAGGCACCGTTGGATTCAGCAGCAACTTAGGCCCCTTTCCCACCCTTCCTCACTCGGACAGTAACCTTGGTGAGACTCTTCGCAGTCCCTGCATTAATGTTCCAACATTTATTCAGCTTTGATTATCTTCCTCTTCCCTACAAATTCCACTCCCAGCCTAGACACCCACATATCAGTTTCCAGTCCGCACACCGTCAGTCTGGCAGCTAGCTCTGTGCTAGATTAGGCATGTGTTTCTGGCTGGCTAGCTCTGTCCATGTACGCTTATATTTTCTTCATGTATGCACGAACAGAGGCACTACATTTTCTTAACATTTTTAGATTAGAAGTACGTGTATGTCTCTGAATATTCGTAAGACTAGTATATCCCTCACATCTCAACTGGTTGCAAACCAAACATGGGTCAATTTTGCCGAAATTTTGGATGGTACAATGGCTACAATCCAAACAAGAACAACTTGCCCTCACTTTGGTCATGCCAAAATTTCGGTGGGGCTAGTAGGAGCTCAAACCAAATATACCCTTAGTAACAACAAACTTTTCTCTATTTTTCAAAGATCAGTGTATTCATCCAAAGAATTCTAATTAAATTTGATTGAATGCTGCAATGAATCAAACAATTAACCATCTTCTATTCTCAGCTGGAAAGAGAAAAAAAAAATGAAACTGAGAAGTCAGAGCACTCACGGTAGGCCGGTGGAGAAATGTTGGCCTGGGTGCTACCGCTGGCACATCAGCCGCCGCGGTGGACGGTGGCCGGCGCACGCCGTGCCCGTCGAAGTGCCGAGGAGCCGAGGACGACGCAGGCGCGAGGGCGGCGTGCAGGCTCGGGGGCGCGCTCACTTGGGGGCCGTGTGGGCAGCGTGGCGCGCCGGCGCTCGGGGCGGCGCTCGGCTCCGGTCCAGACGTCCGGTAGGGTTAGCAGCGCCTGGTCCAGTCTGCTCTGTTCTCGGGTTTTTTTTAGCGGTGTCTGCTCTGTTCTCCTTCTTGTGCCGCGCCGGGATACAAGCAGGCCACTGAGTTCGGCTGGTGTCAGGCATTCAAGCCCATTTTAACTTGTTATTTTTATTAAAAAAACACACGTATTCATACTCATAACAATTACATGTATATTGATCTGGATCTAAGATTTAAAAGAACTAGATGATGCCCCGCACGCTGTTGCGGGAATATTTTGCAATATTTCAATGAGGTTTTGATCTTTGAAACATGAATATTTAAAATAATAGTTTTTCTAAGTATATACGAATTAAATGTAAATAACATAATATAATGAAATTTTACATGCATGCATGTTTGCATGTTGAAGTGGATTTTTAATATGCATAGTTGCATGTCGTGGTGGGTCTTTTCCTATGCATGTTGAATGATGAGGTGGCACACTTGCATGTTGAGAGAAATATATTAGTGGGGGCTAAGTATTTAGATATAGAAGATACAAACTAACTCCTATGACAAAGAATTACAATAAAATCTCTGCAAAACACGTTCTCCGCGGTATCATTTTCTGGTAGAAGAAATACTTCAAAGATTTCGATAAAAAGGCTGCAATTAGACTGAAGACAGAATGTTGTCACTCTTTCAACCACACGAACATTAGTAATAATGGTCTTTGAAATCGTCTTGAGTCGCCCATCCAAAAAGATGAGAAGTCTTCATCGATGAACGTACTTAGGCCAAGGATGATCGTCTAGAAGTGCAAGCCGTCGAATCACTATATCTTCATCATGGTGTTGATGGAAGATTTCACCTCTACAAAAAATCAGACCAATAAAAAAAGTTTGACACAACAATATAAACTCATCAGATCCGAATAATCAGATCTGTGAAGATAGAATACACTCTAACCTCATGGTACTGTCAAAAGAACGATAGAAATTTATTTTCACAAAACTATAATGATCACTAGACGTTGACGAAGAACATATATGTCTTGAAGATTCGAGGTCCTCCCCTACCTCTTAGCGGCAAAATAGCAGCCAGATTAAAGGGGACTTAAATTTCTCACATGACGGCGGCGGCACAAGATACCCTCCTTTTAACTTGTTATCTTTTCTTCTTTTTTTTTGAGGGGTACTTGTTATCTTTCAAGCATGCCACAACTTTCCAAAGCCATATTTGGCCCAGGTAAGGAAGCCTTCGTTGGGAGCTCCTGTCGGGTGCCTTAAGCGCCCGAATAGGGTCTTGGGCCCACGTGCCTCCTATTGTGGGCCGGCCCAAGAAGCCTGGTTGCTTGATTGCGTCTTTTCAGCTCCGATCTTATTGGACTAGTTGCAGTTATCAAACATCCACTTGATAACATGTAAAAAATAAAAAAGTATTGAATTCAAAACATCACAGATTTTGGAATAAGGTCACAAATTTGAAAAATAATCATTGAATTTGAAAAAGTTTTTAAAAAAGTTCATCAGATTTGAAAAAGGTTCACAAATTTTTTTAAAAGGTTCATCAAATTTGAAAAAAAAAATCATCAATTTTAAAAAATAGTTCATCGAATTTGAAAAAAAATCATCAACTTTGAAACAAAGTTCATTGATTTTTTTAAAAAATAATCAAAGTTGAAAAAAGTTCATCAATTTTTTTAAAAAATGCATTGAATATGAAAAAGTTCATTGTTTTTTAAAGTTCATCGAATTTGAAAAACTTCGAGCATTTTGAATAAAAAGATAAAAATCTAAAGAAAAAGAATAAAGAAATATAAAAGAAAAAAGAAATGAAAAAACCAAACAAAAATAAGGGCCTTTTTGCAAATTGGAGGCTTTCCACGAACTGGGAAACGAAAAAAAGGAAGTAACAAGTCACGAGAGATAGGTCGTGCTAGTGGTTCCTACGGTTTACAATAGAGCAAGAGATCGTGTATTTGAATTTGGCCGGGCAAAGGGCCAGCCCAGCCAGGAGGGGGGTGGGGCGTGCGTCCGTTTGCAAATTGTACAGTAGCAGGCACCAAATAGGAAATACCGATTGGGCGTGGAATAGTCGCCGCGCCTTTCAATAGCTTTTTTTAGCCCGAAGAAATATGGCGCCTTCTGCTATATGCAGCATTGCGAGTGACTCGTGGTGACACTCCCTCGGACTCCCTTCGTGCCATAATATAAGTACAAGATGTTATTACAGTTATAGGATGGAGGGAGTATATTTGATCAAATAATTGTTTTATATAGTAGGAAAATAAATGGTTGACTAACACAACATTTTATCAATGATAAATAATGTCATCGGAGAGCTAGTGTTTTGTGCTTTATTTATAAAAAGCGGGCGGAAAGTCTTTTTGGAGAGGTATGTTGGTTCCGTGTGCGTGTGATAAACTATTTCTCACTTATAGTGAGTCTACCAGTACTCTCACCAGAAGGAATCACTTAGTGGATCGGCCCCGTCGCATGATTTTCTTTGATCTTTACATTTTGTTTTCAGTTTGTTTCTTCGGGTTTTCTGTGTTTCTTCAAATATTTTCCTTAGTTTTCTCACTTTTTCTTACAGTTCTTTCTTTTTGCTTTTCAGTTCATTTGTACAGTTTTATGCATTTCTTTATCGTCTTTCTTCAGATTTCCTCCCTTTTTCTTCTGTTTTTATTTTTGGTTTTTTGTTCGCTTCTTTGGGTTTCTCGTGTTATTTCAATGGTTTAGTTCAGGTTATTTATTTATTTTTCCACATAGGTCTAAAATTTTCAGTACGCAATGTACATTTTTCATATACTCATGTAACATTTTTTAGATACACCTTAAATGTTTTTTAAATGCATGATGTACATTTTAAAAAAAATACATATTTTGAATATATTTTCATATGCATATTAATCATTTCTCAAATACATGTTGAACATTTTTTCTGAATGGCACAAAACATTTTTTAAACTACACGAAAAAAGATTACACTGTATAGATATAGTTTTTGAATTGAACAAACAGATTTTAAAACAGGTGAATATTTCTGAAATGTTAGGCACATTATTAATAGTGCAAAAAATTCTTTTTGAATCACGCAAAAAGTTTTTTAGATTGTGTAAACATATATTTTAAATTCAAAAATTATATTTTTGAAACACATGAACATTTTTAAAATAAAACATAAAATTTTAAATAGGACAAAATGTAAGTAATTTTATTTAGAAAACATTGTTAAATGTCACGTAAATTTTTTGAATCGTGAAAACTATTTATTTTCACTTATGCAAACTTTCTTTTACATTGTATACAAATTTATTTAAGATGTTGCGATCATTGTTTGAAACAAGTAAACAATTTTTAAATGGCTCTTATATTTTCTGAACTTTCCCCATTTTATTACTACCGCGAGTCTTATACAATCGATCGGATCACCACCGTGTATGGCTAACAGGTGATTACTAGCGATTCCTGCTTCATGCAGGTGAGTTGTAGCCTGCAAACCGAACTAAGGACTAGTTTTTGGAGTTAGCTCATACTCACGAGATGTACAAAACATTGTTTTTTGAATTACATTATTTTTATATTATATACTCATTTTAAAAACGCCACAAACATTTTTTTAACATGTGAACATTTTTTAAATGTCACGTTCATTTTTTCAATTCTATCACATTTTGCTTTAATTATGTGAACATTTTTTTAACATTGCACAATTTTTTGAACCTGTCATGTTTTTTTAATGTAGGAAAATATTTTTACATTTTAGAAATAAAAGTAAAAGTAATGAAAAAAAGGCAAAAAAAACGTGCGCTAGGCCATTCATGTGGGGCGCCTGAGGCGGGCGCACCTTCCGTCTCAGCCTTCCCAAAAAAAAAAATCTTCGCCTCGCTCTAAACGAGACAAAGCAGCTCCTCGCTTCAGCAAGAAGGAAACCAATTTCAGGTTAGCATAAGAAACATAGATAATTGAACACACAACACAACATTTGAAGCTTTCACTTGTTAAGTTTGGTGTAAAATAACACACCACTTTAACAACTTGGCAATAAGTAAGACTTTTATCAAATGTTACCTCTCATTGTGACATACATATAGTGCAAGCAGAATAATAACTACAAGTCGTTTGCATGCAATACTATCTTACAATTGTGGCATGCTAATCAAGAAAAGTACTATTGCACGAGATCTAATATAGTAACTTCAAGGAATAACATTGGTACTATTAGCAAAAGAAGAAGAAGCAAGCAAGCCATGTATCGGCTAGACTCTTTGCAATTGGAGTTGATCACAGTGTACATAGTCTTGGCCAGGCTTTTCACAACAAAGTCGGAAAGACTGCCTGGATGTGCAATAAATCACCACCGCACTCCCAATCAGATCCCACGGGTATGACCATCCTCATCTCCACCGCGAGATCCAACTCCCCCGATCGCAGCTCCGACGCCAAGCGGCAACGCCGCGTGTCGGTGAGCAGCACGTCAGTGTGAGACAGCCTGGCATTCACGTCCGCTGTCGACCGCCTACCGACGCAGAAGTCGGGCACGTCCGCCATCCGACAACCATGTCGCCGTAGAACACAGTGACCGTGATCTCCTCCTTGCAGGTCATGTCGACGCCCTTGTTGTCGACATTTGAACCCAGGTCTATTCATTAGACATTGAGCCCAGTAACCAACTAAGCCACCTTTATTTGTTGTTTGTTGTATATAAACAAGGTTATTTGAACCTTTCTTTTTTTCTGTCATATCAGCAATAATAATATTTTTTGCTTGGTAACTTTGGCATGACCAGCTTGATAACTATGACATGAGCAACATGATAACTATACCATGATAAACCTGATAACTACATTATGAGAAGGTTAATGACTATATCATGAGAAGCGTGATAACTTTAGCATGGGGTAGTGGTAAGTTCACACTGGGGTATGTTTCGACAAAAAAAATTCCTGGATGAAAGTTACCATGGTGTTTAAACTTAAGATATTAGGTTTGTGGTCCGTAAAATTACCATAAATTTACATGGAAATTGCGGGAGAAGTTATGTTTCAACACTTTTTTCTCAAAGTCAAAGTTGCCACGGTGGTTGAACATAAGTTATGAGGTTCGTGGTGCATAAATGACCATTGATATTTACACAGTAGTTACCGGGGCATGTTTCAACAACTTTTTCCATGGGTAAAAAGTTATCAATGGGGTGTATGTAAGTTATCGGGTGTTTGTTGCATAAATTACCATGCTATTTACACTTAAGTTATCAGGGTATATTTCTGCAACTTTTTTTGCTTATGGTTAAAAACTATCAATGTGTTTATATGTAAGTTATTAGGTCTATTGTGTTTAAATTATCATCTTATTTACACATAAATTACCGGGGTATGTTTCAACAACTTTTTGGATGAGTGATTTGGACATACTTAATTGCACAATCAATTGTGGCTTGATATTTTTCCAACCAATCCATACCCAGGGTGATGTCTATGTTGAAACACTTGAGGGCAATGAGAGAAGCTGGGATACAAGACCATTAACTAAGATTTTGGTTGTCATGGCTCAACCTCTTGGTGTGGCACTAAGATCCTGAAAAATGAATCAGTAGAGGGGTGTGCAAAGATTCAAAAGCTATGCCATGGAAAGATGTGAAACTCTTAAACATAAAAGAATGTGACATTCCTAAATCGAAAAAGAACCGAAGCCGATATGGAGTTGACACGAAGTGTACTAAGTACAGCATCGGTTGCTTCCTGACCATGACCAATTGTGTGTAGGGACCATGACCAATAGTCCCTACACACAACATGGACTTTATAATCATACACGCATCATGCACGTTGTGTGTTGGAAACAACAGGTATCACAACACAAACTCTACGACTCAAAGCATACATATTCAAAGGCTTTAACAAGCAAATTGTAGCATATTTATTCACACGGAGGTCACATGACCAACACACAACAAGCAAAAAGGAAGCAAATTATGTCTTAGTAAAGATCAAGTTTAACAAAAAGCATAAGAGGATTAAAATAAGACACAACGACCCTCCCAAGGTACCAGACTGCTATTTGGGAGCACATCAATCCTTTCGTAGAAACCACCATTGAATTTAGCGTGGGTCTCCATTGCAACATGTTAATTAAGCAAGGGTGGGTATAATTATACTCACCAATATTTACATAGAACTATCTACTCATCCTCAAGTATCAAGGGAAAAGGTATGTACCTAGTTTGCATGATTGCGAGCTTTGACTTTTGGCTACTCTAAGCTACGCCTACCAACAGTTTGTAGCAGAGGTAAGAGAATACACATGAGTCCATCATCTAGCTAACCACCATTGTAATACACCACCATGAATCCTCTCTCGACTCACCCGCGAGGAAGTAATCCAAGGTACTCATGCTTATCTAGGCAATTTTAAGGTAGCCATTGAAGTTCTATATGATCATGTATAGATGTCCAAGTAGTCACTTAACCACAGACACGGCTATTCGAATAAATTTAATCCTCTAGGGGTGTATTTTCTCACCCACATGTATTAGCCGACTCTTATTGCCAGGTAGTGCGTGATCATGACACTTGTCTTACACACCGACTCTAGTCCAGGGAGTCACCTATTTAGGTTCTAGGGATTGAAACATGGTAAATAACTAGTGAGTATCTAGTCATAGTGGTAGCTGCATTTACACGACCGGGTCCGAGCCACGGGACAAGACTAAATTGGATTGAATTTGTCAAATCTGCGGATGGAAGACCGTACATTTCTCACTTTCCCGAGTGGAAATCCTGATCTTCACAGGAGACCCTGATTACACACTTAGTCATACATTGTACTGTTGTTGAGCGGGTTGAGTGGTAAGTGTGGCCTTGTAAGTCCAGACTGCTGCTAACTTGCGGACATACTTACCCTTTGAGATGAATTCTCAATAAAGTCCCAATGAGAGATATTTTACATCGGGACTCACGACGATGAGGTCCAACTCCTCTCTCTCTCTCCCAAAGTAAGGGATGGACGGTGTTGATGAACATAGCTCCAACGGTGAATTCCTAGTCCGACACGGTATAAAAAATACCTCTAGATTGGATTGCTGCGGCCTGCGGAACACAGGGTGGTGATGGTGGAAAAATTGCTCGACAAATCTTTCTAAAGGTTTCAAGAGATCATAAAGGCACGGATATCGAAACTTCATGAACATGGCCGAAGAGGAACCCGTGGGCTGTTGTGGCTGCGGGCAACAACAGCGCCATGTGGGTATTGTCTCGCCCTGGAGGCATTGTCATGGTCATGGCCATCCCCTGATCAGGCACCAGGGGAAACCTTAGGCTTGGTTCGCTGGGCCAGGCAGCGGTGGCGCCATGGCATCGTGCTCTCCTTGGAGACGCTGCTTGGGTGTGTGTGTGTGTGTGGGGGGGGGGGGGCTGTCTTCCAGATGAGTAGCTGGTGTGGGTTGCCTTGTTTGCCTCGGTGACCAGGCTTGGGGTACCGTGTTGTCATGTGTTGGTTGGTGCTATGGGCATGGGCATCCGGGGCACAATGTACTCCATCTTTGACGCTTCATTTCAGACGTCATCCCCGAGTCAGGCTAGCTCATTCTGTCCACTTGCCGATCTCCTAGGTGCTAAGAGTGTAGCGTGCGTTGTTCTAGTTTGGTCCGGAGTTTTTGCATGCTCCAAGGTATCGGATACAGTTGTGACACGACTTATGTGCTTTGTGTTCTACTTCTTCGCCATTCATGGCTTGAGTTTGGGCAAGGCGAGTAGCATGTCGGTGTTGTCATGGTGGATGTGGTTGCTAATTTCTTAGTGTAGCACTGTGCCGTACGGTGTTGTATTGGTCATCTTGGCTCCTTCTTTCATGAATATATGATATGTATGCTTGTGCGTATCTAAAAAAAAGCGACCAGTTTATTGACACTATAGGCTTTGCCCGTTTATCCCATGACACGACCAATTCTTTCTGTCACCTGTCCTCGAGTGTGCGACGGGCAAGATCGATAGTGACGAACGTCGACAAGGTTTCGATCCCACATGCAAATTTCACAATCGGGAGAAGAAAAGAAAGACTTTGATGGATCTGGTCTAGTCTCTAATGTCAACCACATACTACTTACGAGCTGGAGTAGACTTCGATCCGATCGAGTCCGCAGCAAGTGCTAGTGGAGTATACTACATAGCTCACACTCATCGTGATTCGCATAAACAGAACAAAGCCAGTTAAGCATACACACATTGCACAGCTCCGTACGCGCGCGCCCACGGCCGGACGAACGAACTAATGGCGAGGCCGCACGCCGTGGTGGTGCCGCACCCGAGCTCCGGTAACATCAACCCGGCGCTCCAGCTGGCCAAGCTGCTGCACCACCACGGCGTCTACATCACCTTCGTCAACACCGAGCACAACCACCGCGTCATGGAGGCGACGGAGGGCGCCGCCGCGGTGCGTGGCCACGAGGGGTTCCGGTTCGAGGCGATCCCGGACGGGCTGGTGGAGGCTGACCGGGACGCCGAGGACTACGACCTCAGGCTGTCTGCGGCCACGAGCCAGCGGTGGGCGGAGCCTCTGAAGGAGCTCCTCCTCCGGCTCAACGGCACCCCGGGCGTGCCGCCGGTGACGTGCGTGCTGCCGACGTCGCTGATGAGCTTCGCGCTGGACGTGGCGCGGGAGCTGGGCGTGCCGAGCATGGTGCTCTGGGCTTGTAGCGCCGCATCGCTGATGGCCCACATGCGGCTCCGGGAGCTAAAGGAACGAGGCTACGTGCCACTCAAAGGTAACACCTGGTACCAATTTATTTCAACTTGTGTTGCCATTAACCAAATAACATGCTGTCTTCAAGATCCAGTCGGCAGTAAATACATTAATCTGCAACTTACAGGCATTTTGCATGCTTCATCTGTGTTGTTATACGAAAACATTTCAAATTGACTGTGTAAAATTGCCAATCAGATTGCACACTAGATACTACCAAGTTATCCTCTTTCCCAACCTACTTTTTTTTCTTCTTCTAGGCCTCTACTCTCTTTCTTTTTAGGCAGAGATGTTGTATTGCATTCCGTTTCCGAGTAAAGAAAAGAAAAGAAGTCTAAAACAAACCTAAACCTTATAGACAAAATCGGTTCATGTCTGTTGGGCTGGCCCAGTCGTGAGCACACTCAACAATCTCGGGATTCGACCTACCACGTCGATGATCCCTGTTTGGAAACGCACTCAAGGTTCAATATAGACCAGGATTAAAGAGTTTGGTGTGCTGATTTTCAGGATTAAGAGTTCAGGGTTCGAATTAGCTTTCGCCTACAAGTTTAAGGGTTATTTTGGACTTTTTCCTAAAGAAAAACTGGGAATTCATTGCGAGTGGGATCCGATCTAGCATAAAGTAGTTTTGCGCCACGGTACCTAGCGGCAGCTATCCAGCAATGAGCTATCCAGTCATTCATTGCCTGCTGAGATTCGTGCAACAGCTGGCCCACTCAGATGTATTATCATTATATTGATTTCTCAGCTATTTGTATTCTAGTTTAGTCAAATTGTAGTATGGCCCACCATGAGTTTCTTCCCACATGTTTCTCTCTATCTCTCTCCTCCACATGCATGCATGGCGGAAAATGTCAGATACACCCCCTCTCTCCTCCTACACAATAAATTCACTCTTTTTATTCTACCATGATTAAGTTAAATCATGCATATCTTTTAAACTATAATTTAGTTTTTGAGTTATTTTTAATATTTGAATTCATTGCGCCGAGCCATTTAGAACAAGATCAAACTTGGATACATTCAAAACACGTTTAATTTATAACATTTCACATTCCATACGTAAAACAAACCCTTTTCACGAGAAAAATGTGAAACAAACAATTTTCCGTTAGAAATGTGAAACCAACCTTTCTCACTGGAAACATATTTAACCCAAATATGAAACTAAAATGTCAACTTGTGAACCTGGTAATTTGAAAATGTGTAATAGTCTATTTCAAAAGCGTGAAATATGTTATTCAAAAATATCCAATTCAAATAGATGTGTTTTTTCTGAAACAAGCTGGTAGAAAGTGATATGTAGGTCAAATAGATGTGATTTTTCCGAAACAAGCTGGTAGAAAGTGAAATGTAGGTATAAAAGTGAAATATTATATGAAATAGATGTGGTCTTTGTGAAACAAGCAGTGAGGAATGAAATGTAGGTTCTGAAAATGAAGACAATAGGAAACTGAAACGCCAACTTGTGAAATGTTTTAGAAAAAATGTGTAACCGTTTATTTCAAAAGAGTGAAATCTGTATTTGCTCCATCGTTTGTACATACGTTTGCAGACGAGAGCTGCTTGACGAATGGGCACCTGAGTAGGACGATCATCGATTGGATCCCGGGCATGCCGCCGATCAGCCTCGGAGATATCTGCAGCTTCGTCCGCACGACCGACCCGGACGATTTTGGCCTCCGTTTCAGCACGGTGGAGGCCAACGGCTGCACCAAGGCCGGCGCGCTCATCCTCAACACCTTCGACGACCTAGAAGCCGACATCCTCGCCGCCCTCCGCGCCGAGTACCCGCGCATCTACGCCGTCGGTCCCCTAGGCTCCCTCTTCAACCACCACCACCATCAAAGGGCCGACGATGCCTCCGGCTCCGCCGGCGGCCTGAGCCTGTGGAAGCAGGACAGCGAGTGCCTCGCGTGGCTGGACACGCAACAGCCGGGCTCCATCGTGTACGCCAACTTCGGCAGCCTCACGGTCCTCTCCACCGACCAGCTCGCCGAGTTCGCGTGGGGCCTCGCGGCCAGCGGCCACCCGTTCCTCTGGTCCATCAGGGACAACCTCGTCCCGGGCGCCGGCGCTGGCATGAGCTCGCTGCCGCCGGAGTTCGTCGCGGCGACAGCAAGGCGGTGCTGCCTGACCGCATGGTGCCCGCAGGATCAGGTGCTAGGGCACCCTGCCGTGGGCTGCTTCCTGACGCACAACGGGTGGAACTCCACCTGCGAGAGCGTGGCCGCCGGCGTGCCGATGGTGTGCTGGCCAGGGTTCGCCGACCAGTACACCAACTGCAAGTACGCCTGCGAGGTGTGGGGCGTGGGCCTCCGGCTTGACGACGAGGTGAGGAGGGAGCAGGTGGCTAGCCACGTCGGGCATGCGATGAAGGCGGAGGACATGCGGGGGAGCGCGGCTGCGTGGAAGGTCAAGGCGGAGGAGGCCGTGGCGCCCGGCGGGATGTCCTGGGAGAACCTGCGGAGCATGGTCAGAGAGCTCGGCTCTGTCAATACTGAAGCCTGAGGAGTTTGATTGATCGATCAGGATCTTTTATCGGGGTCAGTCCGGCTCCTTCTGTAACTGCATCAATGGTGCCAATAAAGTATTCCCTGTAAGCCACTGCTCGTTATTTACTTACTTCGTACTATTATATTATATTATCTTATGATCTTACCCGTACTCCCTCCGATCCTTTTTAGTTCGCATATAAGGTTTGTCTGAAGTCAAACCTCATAAACTTTGACCGAATTTATAGAAAAAAATACCAACATTCAAAATGTGAAAATCAACAACATTAGATGCGTCATGACTTTAGTATTCATATTGTATAAATTTAGTATTGTAGATATTATATTTTTTTCATATAAATATGATCAAACTTTATGAAGCTTGACTTCAGACAAATTTTTATATGCGGAGTAAAAAGGACAAGAGGGAGTATTTCAAAGATCCACACCTTCAAATGCTTGCTCGTTTGATCGCACTGATTCAAGTGTTAATGCATCTCTATCTTTTTATCTATATATCCTCTCTAACTATATCTATTATCAAAAGAAATCTACATCTATACTTTTTTCTAGAAAACTTACGATCTATTCATCTTCAATCATGACAATACAACGAACATCAGAAATAATAAAAATTATATCCAGATTCATAGACCACATAGCGACGACTACAAGCATTGGAGCAAGCAGAAGGCGCGCCGCCTCATTGCCCCTCCCTCGCTGGAGCCGGGCAAAACTTATTATAGTAGACAGTCGAGAAGTCGGCGTACTAAGGCCCCATAGGACCAACGCACCAGAACAACTACCGCCGCTGATGAAGAGTAGCGTAGGTCGGAAGGATCCAACCTGAAAACACACTGGCGTAGATGAACTGCAACCAAATCTGAGTAGATCCATCAAAGATAGATCCGCTGGAGACACGCCTCCACACACCCACCGATGATGCTAGACGCACCACCGAGACGGTGGCTAGGTGGGGAGGACCTTATTCCATGTTCAGAGAGCTGCTGACCTTCTTGAGCAGAACACAAATTCTAACGAAACTCAAAAAACTGTATAGAAACGAAAACCTCCCATCGTTAAGGGCTGGGATCCACCGCACCTCCTTGGACCTAAGGCCACCAGAGACAAGGTGGATGGACAACAACGCGGCGGGAGGCAGAGAAACCCTAATCTTTCTTGAGGAGGAGGACAGGGTTAGGCCCAAAATAAATGTCTCAACTATATATGTATCTATACTAGTCCCCTATCCCAAAATAAGTGTCTCAACTTAATATTAACTTTAATATAAAATTATACTAAAGTTTAGACACTTATTTTAAGATAGAAGGAGTACTTGCCTATATATTACTTCCATTCTGAATTACTTGTTCTAAATTTGTCTAAATATGTATCTAGATACATTCGTATTTAGACAAATTTAAAATAAGTAGTTTGGGATGGAGGAAGTACATATAATACTTCATGTCCTCGGCTGTATCGTTGCTTGAACTTCATGTCCTCGGCTGTAAGCTTTAAAGATGAAATGTTCTAAACCTATTATGGTATTCAAGTCTCTTGAAAGGAAGGATGGATGGATGTTGTGGTATTCAGTCGGATGGGATTATCGATGCCGGGCCCGCCGAGTGATCCTTCGGATAGACTCCGTTAGGGTCGATTAGGCAGAATTCTCCACATGGGCATACCCAGGGGGTCCTGCTGTCATTTGTTTTCACAAAAAATGCCCATTTAAAATTGTGAAATTAAGATATCTCACATAAGATTGAAAGTTGAGATTTGACCCTAATTATTTTTATTTGTAAAAATAACTCCCATCATATTTTATCCATTCACTGTAAAACAATAACTATTCCGGAGTCTTCCGTCATTCTAAAAAAATGCACACAAAGAGATTAAAGTACACTTTTTAGAAAAAATATATATAAGCTTTCAAGTTAATTTTAAGTAGCATATGAGTATCGTAAGAATTACTAAATAATATAATCGTATATAAGGTTTTAAAAGAGAATAAGTATATTGTTTTCATAAAATAATATAACTAATAAAACTTCAAATTAATTTATTCAGCATAGATCATTAATAACTATCTCTAGAGCTCTCTGGTAGATACTGTCCACCAAAATCATCCCTTAAAAGTTGTGAAATATTAATCTCCCATATAATATACAAAATTATGAAATAATATGTTACACCGCAGATTTGCAGGAAGGGACTACTTTGCTAGTTATTTTTAAAATCACCTTGAATTTTGAAATAGAAAATATTAACCGCACTAGCTAACTATATCTTTGATCAGCAACATTTTGAGCACTACATATACCTTGAATTTTTTTTTCGGAATTTCTATTATGTGAGCAATGCAAATTTGGGCAACCCAGCTTGAAGATAAATAAGTATATGTACTATACGGTGAGTGCCCACATTATGAAGGAAGCAGTTGTTCAATGAAGAAACAATCAACCATGTAATTGACATACTTTGATTAGAAACATAACATTAAAGCAACAACAAATTGAAGCACAGACAATGTTCGAAATACACAACACACGTGCATGTTATACATACCAACTCTTTCACATGTAAACTATAAGTAAGACTATCGAGGGTAGCTTGCAGACAACACAAACTCTTCTTCTTGACTATATTGCCTGCTCGTCTCCTCTAAGCTTGTCCTTCTTATTGGTGATATATATCTCATTGCTGAATAACTCCCCTCATATGTCGCGTCCCGAACCCGAAAATGCTCTTTGGGTCCTTGAAGTGCTTCTAATGTCATCTCCACTGACCTCATAGTTGGCCGCTCCTCTGCTCTTAGCTTTATGCACGACATAGCTAGAGAAGCTACCACTTCAACTTGGCTACCTCCCTCCTCAATTACTTGTGGATCTAGTATTTCTACTAATTTACCTTCTGCAAGTAGTTCAGCAAATTGTGCAACTAGCCCATCACCGGTGGAGGATCTATATATAATTGGCATCTTCCTTGTAAGCAACTCAACGAGAATAACTCCAAAGCTATAAACATCACTTTTTTCTGTTAGACGACCACAATAAAAGTACATAGGATCTAAATATCCCAACGTTCCCTGCACCACTGTTGTGATTGTTCTTTTATCTTTAGGAATGTACCTTGAAGCTCCAAAGTCAGACACCTTCGCTGTCAAAGCAGCATCAAGAAGTATATTAGTGGACTTTATATCTCTGTGTATTACGGGGACAGAAATACCCGAGTGAAGATAAGAAAGGGCTTTGCCAATTTCTGTAGCAATCCTTAATATGTCTCGCCAAGGTACTGGTCTTAGTGGATTCTTGTGAAGATAATCACATAGGGTTCCATTGTAAATGAACTCATAAGCCAACAAGGGGACTTCTGTCTCAAGACAACATCCAAAAAGCTTTACAATGTTCCTATGATTGATCTGTGAGAGTATGGAAACTTCATTTATAAACTCGTTAATCTCACTCTTGACCACAATATTTGACTTTTTGATTGCAACAACATGCAAGTCTGATAAAATTCCTTTGTATACGGTACCATGCCCTCCACCACCAAGCTTACGAGTTGGATGAAACTTGTTTGTGGCCTTTTCTAGCTCCCTTAGAGGGATGATCATCCTCTCTGCAATATCTGACCGATGAGATACCAATTTTTGCAACAATTGTCCACGATTTTGATTGAAGAATTTTTGTCTCAACTTTTGTTCCTTTTGATGCTTAAGCTGGCGGACTATTATCTTTGAGGCAAGAAACAAAATTAGAATAGTTGGGCCACTAGAAACTGATAGGCCAATGATTAAAGCTGCAAAAATAGACCGATGGGCACGTAATTAGCGTATGCAATGACATAACTCAATAGTAGTTGAAGGAACAGATATGAGGTTGGACTCAGGGTTTGAAGTCTTGTTAAGGGGAGAGGTATCACCCAGTTAACCAAAAAATCTACTAACTATACCAGGTTGAAATTTCAAAAATATCAAAATCTAGCCAAAACTGTGTCTCAAATTGAGGTGACCAAACTAATAGGAGGGTTCAATATTTAACCCATGTAAGTCCGCTAACCAACCACTAACCAAAATTGCATGTGGTTCGCATGAGAAAGGACGTAGATAATAGTATGTGTAGCTAGAGAGAGTGTTGGCTTCTATTTCAAAATTTTGAAATGTATTTATCTATTAGTAGTAATGTAAAAAAATGTTTCATGGCATATTTAATCATACATATATTCTTATAAGTTTCTTCTTCTATGCATCTTTAAAAATACTTTCTTATTGATTGTGTTATTTACTCTATAAAATGGCGGTATTCCATTCTTATATAATTGTGGGTTGCAACTAATTTATTTAGGGATTGCTGCCACTTGAAATAATATATTAGTATAATCTAGATTTATTAGAAGAAATATGAATTGTATCTGCATCACATAACTAATTTTTAGCTTATTTTTCATGCAACATACTCTATTTTTATGGTTCATTTGCTAACACATAGAACTAAGTATGAGAATATTCTTTGCATTTAAGACAGCAAGAGGGATTTTATAAATATGATTGAGAAGGAACAATATCTTTTCACCTACTCCTTCCATTTCCAAAATGTTGTTATCTTTATGATTTCAAAGTCAAACTTTTAAGTCTTACAAACATGTAAAAAATATAGCAACATATGTGACACCAAATAAAGACATCTTGACAACACATTTCATAATTGATTTAATGAAGCTAATTCACTCTGAAAGATGTTAGTGTATTTTATATACAATTGGTTAGGCTTAAAGATGTTTTACTTAGAACAAACCTAAAAATTACATTTTGGAAAAGGAAGGAGTAGGTGATAGTTTATTGTGCTTTATCTAAGATAGTTTATATACATGTTGATCCTAGGGAAAGTAAGAAGCAATAGTGCCCACCTGTGTTTATGGACCGGACACAACCATCTTTGTGGGTGGCGTTTCCTTGGTATCCTTGTGAGCACGTGCACTCGAAAGATCCATCCATGTTGGTACACTTGCCTAAGCATGAATATAATTTTGGCTCTTTACACTCGTCGATATCTACATAAAACATGGAAGCATTAAGCCAAGTTGACCATGTGAATCAATATTTTGGTTTACAAAAGGCAGCATGCATGTCGAAAGGCTTGTCATGGTAAAAAACTTCATCATACTCCACCACGAAGCAAATTTATTAGTATATGCACATGTAGTGGGGGTAATGTACGTGTCTGTGTGCAAGTTAAATATAAGAAATGGGATGAGTCAAGTCCCAATAGCACCTCGGGAAACTTGTCAACCTATCCGTGTCTACAATACGTGTTTAATTTTTCTTACAGGAGTAAGAAATATAGAGAGATTAATTCTATCAATTAAAAAGACGTAAAGTTCTCTCGGACTCATCCTTCATCTAACCTTACATATGTTTCCAACTCCCTTTTCCTCTTTTGATTTTTCCTTCCTTCTCTGATTTTTTCCTCATTTTCCCTCAAAACCGGCTCAATTGTCCTACCTCTTATTGGCATGCCAAATAATTTTGATTTTTGGTAAGACAACAAATGTTTGCCAAATAAAATTCTTCTGCTACACGATAACATAAATATGGGCATGTAAATCATGAGCTAAAATACTAGAATATTTATACTCTCATTCCAACACATGGGCAATTATTTAGTCGAAAAAAGGCATAGCAAAGTTTTCCTTATAAAACTTAGGGCGAGTGAGAAGTTCTTAAGTCCCGTCAGTGAGTGAGAGCCGTCCGATTTTCATCCGACGGGGAAAAGTAAAAATATTTGAAAATTGACGTCCATTAAAAAAGGGTTAATCCCGACGCGATCCAATGTCGTTCGAGCATTAGCAAAGCAAACACAGAAATTTATTTAGTCCTTAGAGCATGAGGCAAAAGCTGGTGCTAAGTAAACTTTTGGGTCAAGGAGTCGGGTCCAAACGATGGATTGAGAGAGGCTAATGAAAATACGCCTAGAGTTCCAGTTGAAGGATGAGTCTAAAACAATCAAAATATAGCGGGGCCACTCTCAAGACATGTAGAGCTGATCCACCACTTCCATTTTAGAACCTTTGTAAGATATTTAACCCCATACACCATTTGGTCACAACTTATGTGCATACCTCTCATTCTCAATGAAGTCTAGAATCACACAACACTCCGAAGGTCTTACTGTCCCAGAAGCGAGTAAGACCTCGATCAATTGCAAACTAAGCTCGCAACATTCCAAATGCTCCACCAATTAATATCCTTCCTCGCTCATTCTTGACACTTGGCAAAGTGTTTATTTTTATTACCTTTATGATTTGAAATTGTCTAGAAAAATGTTGACCATGAATACTAGATGCCATCGGCAAGGTAGTAGCCTTGATCATGATCATGGCCATTGACATTAATGTTGCATGTCAGAGCATCATCACTTGCTAGCCTAGCAAAAAGATGCGATCTCTGCACGTCATTGATGCCATTGTGAGAAACATGATGCCAAAGTAGAAATAGTGAATCTACAAGTCATCAGAGGTAACCCCTTCCTAAATGATAGAAATCATGGCAATGTGTGGTGAATTGTCCATGACATGCAGGGACATTCTTCTAGCTCCAACATGTCCAGTCAATGCTTCCAAGTATACCTAGTTAGCCTCTTACTTCACCCATTGCTAAAATTCTCGGCGCGTTATCAACATTGGGTGCCCTAAAATACTCTGCTTTGTAGACCCTGATTGCAACATCGGAAAACTTTCTACTGCGCCTACGGATGTATCTTCAACCGTTCAAAGATACTCATTGGTCCAATAGGCAAGAGTACCATATGGAACCACCCAAAGTGTCGTGGTCACCTTCTAGGAACTAGTAAATCCCATTAACCCAACTACATTTCTCCGTTGTGTGAAGAATGTTTAGTTAGCTTACTTGACTTTGTCAATTTGCTAAAACAATCTATTGATATCTGTAAGCATTGCTATAAGAGATGCAAAGGTTATATAGGATGAGCATATCATGGTCGTCGGCTCTATTCTGGTGATATGTCAAACGACCAAGCTATGACTCTGCACAACTCGTCTTCCTCCCACTTCCCATCATCCATAGAGTAACCATCAATGAAATGTCCTCATCTTCCTCATTGAATAAATGAACATCAAAATTGTCCAACGACGGTGAATCATCAAAATACCCTCTAGTATGATGACATATAGACAATCATATGCCATCTGCACGAATCTACAAGAAGCTAGACTACTAAATATGAACAAATTTGAGGCGAATATACCTTGGGGCAAGTCGTCGAACACCCTAAGTATCGAGGCCATGATTGGCCGAATGCAAGAGCGGAGGCAAAGAGAGGTTAATAAATGGTGGGAGAAGGTTGTACGTAGGTGGCACACGGCTGCCGTGCTGCTCGGGAGTTAGCTATGGTGTGTGAGATGTAGCACGGTAGAAGCTAGATGGCACGAAGGATGGAATTGGCGATGGCGGATGGCTGGCATGTGACTCCGACTTCCTCAACAAGTCGGCGAACGGAGGAATCATGCTAGAGACAAGCCCACATCGAGCTTTTGTGATACGACCGTGGCGGTGGTTGGGAAAATGGTGGGAAGCTCACAAGGGGGTAGCCATGGTGTGTGTTATGGCCCGGAACGGGTCATCCGTGGTGAGTGCTGCCAATGGACGTCAGTACGGAGGCTAGAGGTGGAAGCAAGCGGTCCTGAAAGGTTCCTGCCACATATGCATCGTAGTTGATGGGCACACATACCACTGATAGAATAGCACCAAAAAAATCTGAAATAGATTAAGGAAATATGCGAGCGTCCGTGGCAAGTCTAGGACTTGAACCTGGGTGGGTTGGTTCCCCCACAAAGAATCTAACCACCTAAGCTATGCTTAATTTAACGGGTGTCAATATGGATGAAGAGAGCTCTATATTCTCTCCACCAACTAATACTTTTTTGAGATGTCCACCAACCAATATGGATGAGAAGAGCTATGTATTCTCTCCACCAACCTCCAAATACAGATTCTATGTGTTGTTTTTCTAGCACGATCCAAATATTACAGGTATGAAGGGATGGTTAGGGAACCTGGTAGAGTGCGAACCAACTCGTAGTTGAATGGTTAGGAGGACAGTGGTATCCTCAGCCCACCAGGGTTCAAGTCCTAGACTTGACATTGGTGCTTGCGTTTTCCTGTATTTATTTCAGGCATTCCGGCAGGCCATGTGTGTTTAGTGGAAGGAGATGTTCCCATCGACTATGAACGTGTCTTTGGCGACTGCATGAATCTCAAGATGATGTGTCAATTCAGTCTCTCGAATGTGCTCATAGGGGTAGGGTATGCTCCGAGTGAAGACCTAGATCATACATGGATTGGGTGGCGGCGACACTCCAGTGTAGTTACCTTCTTGAAAGCGGCGCCTTGGGGTCCTCGTTTTGTCAGGCACGGCTTCACTTCGTGTTTAGTCATTCTTCTACACTGATTGTATCTTGCCTTGAGTGCGTGTGTTGTGGTGTCGAGTGTATGTGATGGGTTGTATGGTCGTTTCATTGTATATAAAACGGGGCGCAAGCCTTTTTGGGTATAGGATGAGCATAGCATGGACCGCTTCTCCACTTCGATGACATGTCAAACGACCGAGCTATGACCCTGCACAATTCGTCTTCCTCCCATTTTCCATTAGCCATTGAGTAGCCATCAACAAAGTCTCCTCATCGAATAAATCAACATCAAAATAGTCCAAGGATGATGGTGAATCATCACAAAAACCCTCTACCATGATGGCATCCAGACAAATCATGAATCATATGCCATCTGCATGAATCTACAAGAAGCTAGACTACTAAATATGAACAAATTTGAGGCAAATATACCTTGGTGCAAGTCGTTGAACACCATAAGTGCCGAAGTCATCATTGGCCGAATGTAAGAGCGGGGGCAGGGGAGCTTCATAAGTGGTGGAAGAAGGTTGTAGGTGGCACGCGGCGGCCCAGGGTGCTATGGCCGGGAAATGGTGGATAAAACGGAGTCTGGAGTTTGTCACACCCTTGAGAGTTAGCTCGGGTGGGCGAGACGTAGCACATGTAGAAGCTAGATGGCACGAAGGATGGAATTGGCGATGTTGGATGGCTAGTGCGGAGGACAGGTGGCAGAGACAGACCCACATCGAGCTCTTGTGGTGCGGTCATGGCGGTGGTCGAGCAAATGGCGGGAAGCTCACATGGGGCAGCCATGGTGTGTGGTAGGGTTGGGAACGGGTCGGTGGTGATGAGTGATGCCAACCGGCATTCATACAGAGGCTAGAGATGGAAGCAAAAGGTCCTGAAATGTTCGTCTATACATACTCCTCATAGTTGGTACGCGCGCCATACAGATGAAACAATAGCACCAAAGAACCTGGAATAAATCTAGAAAATATGCAAGCACGCTTGCCATGTCTAGAATTTGAATCCGGGTGAACTGGTTCCACCACAAAGAATCTATCTAACCACCTAAGCTATGCTTAGTTTGCCGGATATCAATATATGGATGAAGATAGTTATATATTCTCTCCACCAACCGATTTTTTTTCTGAGATGTCCAAAACCAATATGAATGAAGAGAGCTCTATATTCTCTCTACCAACCTCCAAATATGGAGTCTATGTGTTGTTTTAGCAGCACGCTCCAAATATTACATGTATGAAGGGTTGGTAAGGGAACCTGATAGAGTGACTTTTTTTTAAGCCAAAAACTTCAAACTGGCAGATTTGATGGAGTTGGGTGAAAATCAGGAAGGCCACCTGAAATTTCCCCCGTAGCCTATGCATATCATACATTATTATTTTATTTAAGAAAATAAACACTTTTTTACGAGGGGAAAATAAACATTTAACAAGGTTATATGAATATTTTCACCATCATGGCCCAACTAGTGGAGAATAGGGAGTGTACTAGAGTTGCCCTTACCCGTGCATCCGTTTTCAAGGTATGGGTTGCCCTCGTAGCCTTTGTTGCATATGCAGTAATATCCATTCCCGTTGGTAGACTTGGCGCACTCGCTGCGGTTGCTCACGCAAGCGTATCCCGGCGTCTTGTCCGGCACAGGACAGGACGAGGAGTTACTGCCGTCGCGGATGGCCCAGTCGAGCCAAAGTGGCATGCTCCATCGCTTTGCCGGGTCCGGCTCCGGCGTCCTCTCCAGGTCGGCGGCCTTGAAGACGTAGTGGTCCTTCTGCACGATGAAGGCATAGCTGCAGGGGTGCCTCAAGTCGATGCGCTTGCGTGCCCATTTCTCGAACCTCATCCTGGTGCTGGTGAGCAACGGCGAGATTTCGACGCGGCAGCATCCGATGCTGTTGCACATGTCGTCCTGCGCCTTCTGGGCTTTGTTGCAGTAGGCCACGCAACCGCTGAAGTAGGCGACGGTTGACTCGTTCCGGACCTGGGACCTCGACTTCCCTCTGCTGGCGTAGACGAGGGTATTGCAGCCCAGGACAAAGAGCTCGTTGGCGGTGTTGGAGATGCGGTACACGTCCAGCTTGTTGACCGCCAACCTGCCGTCGAAGCTGCCGGTGGTCTCGTTGCCGGTGGCGTCCAAGCACTGGTGCGCCACAGGCAGCTGCACCAGGACCTGCGCGCTCGGCGTCAAGGTCAGGTTCAGCACGCGCACGGGCACGGCGAGCCACGTGGGGCGTGCAACGGTGACGTCCGGCAAAAACGGCGTCATGTTGTTGCAGGCGATCTCGAAGCCCGGGCGGAAGCAGCCGGCACCGATGCCGAACGGGTAGGGGACGTCGATGTCGCCACATCGCGCCTGGCAGCCTGGCTTCGCCACCAGTGAGCTAGAGGCCCTGCCTGCCCATGCAGCTAATAGCAATAGCACCAACATCCATGCCATCGACGACATTGTTCGCTCAATACATTCTCTTAAATACAAGGGCGAGCCCTGCACTTACCACTGGCCGTCCTTGAATTGAAAATTGTATTTCTGAACACGTGAAAAAAAAACCCCGAAAGCAATCACACGTACTCCACCCAAAAATCTAACTGGCCTTGTTCATTAATTAATTTACAATCTAATTAACTACAGCAGGGAGTTGGTAGCTTGTTGCCGTCAAAGGGGACTCATAATTCATCACTCTACTAGACGAGTATTAAGGTGGGCTATTTGCCGGCAGCAGGGGCAATGGCCGGCAACAACACGTTTCTAATCTATGTGTGACCTCATCCTCATTGCCACCTCGGAAGCAATCAAACAGTCAAATGTAGCATGGTCCGTAAACACATCTTAACAATCCAGGACGGCAGGCAGGGCGAACGTTTCTAGGCACGGAGGAGTTCACACATTGGTTGACGAAGGCTACCGTACGTAGCATGATAGCAGCCTCACAATTTTCATGCGTCGCGATGTTTTGGAACACTAGTGCAAATCAAGTCAAGGCACACACTAAACGTTAATCCGTTGCAAATGTTGTTTATACAACTATCGTGCAGGGAGTTGATGGCTTGTTGCCATAAAAGGAAGGCTCATTATGTTGAAACAACTGGAAGGCCGAAAATTCATGTCTAGCGGGGCGAATGGGGCGACTGGGGCGACGGCCTATGGGGCGACCGCGGGTGCGTCGCCGGGTGCCGCCGGCGATCGACGACGGGTGGGGGGCCAGTTTTGGGCACTAGCTGGTGCCGACGAGGACAACCCGGATGGGGACGCGGACGAGGCGCCGCCATCACCGCTGTCGCCGACGCCTTCGGACCAGATTTGTGAATTCTTCCATGCGGGCTACACGGAAGCGGAAGTGGTGACGACAATCGATAAAGTGCTGCCTCTCGACGATCCGGCCAGGATAGGGTTGCACAAGGGAGAGAAGGAGGAGATGGTGCGCCGCGTGGTGCATCGTCGGATGGCGGCGACGGCGGTAAGGCCTTGGAAGGGTCCTATCCCGAAGGTCAGTCTTCCTAACCTTACCATTTTTTATTTAATTCGGCCGGAATCTTGGACTGTTGTTAAGAGGAAGAAATCGAGAAAGGCGGTGGCGGCGGCGGCGCCGGCACCGGCGATCAGAGAGATCGGCGAGATCCGTGCCGACAGGAATCGTCGTTTGAATTTGCTCTTGGACCTCAGTGGCTCCAATCGGGCAACGGATGACTTGGGCCGGCCTACTGATGGGTATGCGGCCCATAGCGAGGCAGCTCCACTTGGACCGTTAGCTAGGTATGTGGCCCAGCCTAACATGGACTCCGTTCGGGCGACTGATTACGTGGGGGCTGTTCCCTGCATGCGTGCGATCGATCACGAAGGTTCGTGCAATAAGCCGCCGTCGTTGTGCCCTAGCTGGATTCGTAGGAGAGGGACGCCGGGGTTTCGCCCTTGTGGCCCGGGGAAAGTGGCGCGCATTCCTCCTCTCGGGTCCATGGCTGGACGTGGGGCTGCGGCGCCGCCCGCCAAGAAGCCGGCCAATGCTGCAGTTGGTCGGGGTGGGGCTGCTGCACCGTCGGGCGGGGCGGCACCGCCGCCGACTGCGAGTGTGGGGCGCGGGGCCCTGGGGCCGCTTGGCCAGAGGCCCCCGGCGAGCGGTGCTGTGCCTACGGGTACCCAGGGTCGCGGCGTCGGCCACGTGGGCGTTCGGCTGCCGGGGCATGTGCCCATGAATGCTACGGCCGGAAGGGGCGGGCTCAGGCCTCCGGCGCCGACTGCGACGTCGTGGCTCAGCCAGCTGTGGGTCGCGGTGGGCCTCGGCCTCAGGCGCCGGGTGTGGCCGGAGTAGCTGCAGCTGGTCGGGGTGGTGTGGCCCTTGGGGTTGTGCCGGCGCCTACGGGCGGCCAGCCTCGGGCCACACCTCCGCCACACTATGTCGCAAGGCAACCTCAGAACCAGTCGCATGTTCCGCCCCGAGGCCAGTGGGGAGACGATGGATATGATGCGTATGGAGATGGACAACATCGTGGTTCCTCTTCCGCGGGAGGAGGTCGTGGTTACGCCTGGCAGAGTGACGGGTCTACTGAGAGACCATTCCTCGGTCCTCCCGGTGGATTTGTCGAAGAAGCCTCAGGTCCGGACAACCGTCAGAGAGGGGGCTACCGTGGACATCGTGGGGGTCGGGGTGGCCGTGGGAGGTATCGCCGACAACCTCCGCCCCCGGCTGGTGGTGACCACGCGGCGGCGACCGTGGAGACCGATCACGCTCAGTCTACGGGCCTCACTACCCAGGCGATGGAGGTGGTGACGGCCCTGGCTAGTGTGGAGGTACCTGCCTCCGGGACGGTGGCTGAGGTTTCAAACAGGTCTGATTCTGAGAGGGCGGCCAAATGGGCGCGCAAGAAAGAAAGGATGCTTTTCTACCGTTGTGGTGAGAAGGGCCACTTCATTGCTGAGTGTGTGGCAGAGCTATGTGAGTCGTGCGGCAAGCCAGCACATACATCTGGGGATTGCTCGTTTCTGCGTGACCAGGCTCCGGCTCTGACAATGTATGGAGTATATTGTGTGGAGCTGATGTTCTTTGAGTCCCCGGCAGCGAGAGAGATTCCAGAGGAGACTCAGAGTATGACCACCGGGATTGTGAAAGCGACCCAGAGTGAGGTGACTGAGGCTCAGATTGTGCGGAGGCTTCAGGAACTGGCACCGGGTGAGTTCAAATGGAGTTGGTTGCTCTCGAGGACAATGTCTTTAGGGTGGATTTCCCCTCTGTTGATGATTTGAAGAGACTGCTGAGCTTCGGTCTGTGTAGGGTTCCTGGCACTAAGTGCATCCTGGAGTTTCACGAGTGGAAGAAGGTGGAGCCTAAGGGCAAACCACTTACGCAGGTCTGGTTGAGGTTTTTGGGAGCCCCGTCCAAACCGTTGCAGGATGTTCATGTTGGGGAACGTTGCAGAAAACAAAAATTTTCCTACTCGTTTCACCAAGATCCATCTAGGAGTTCATCTAGCAACGAGTCATCGGATGCATCTACATACCTTTGTAGATCGCGCACGGAAGCGTTCAAAGAACGGTGATGATGTAGTCGAACACGACGTGATCCAAATCACTGATGACCAAGCGCCGAACGTACGGCACCTCCGCGTTCAACACACGTACGGGACGGGAGACGTCTCCTCCTTCTTGATCCAGCAAGGGGAAGGAGAGGTTGATGAAGATCCAGCAGCACGACGGCGTGGTGGTGGATGCAGGGCGTCACAGTAGCAGGGCTTCGCCTATACTACGAGGGAGAGAGGGAGGCGCCAAGGGCTGGGGTATGAAGTCCCTCCTCTCCCCCACTATATATAGGGGTGCTAGGGGGGGCGCCGGCCCTAGTAGATGGAATCTACTAGGGGGGGCGGCGGCCTAGGGTGGGGGGCTTGCCCCCCAAGCAAGGGGGCGCCCCCCTTTAGGGTTTCCCCTCAACCCTAGCCGCATGGGCCCTAGGGGGGTGGCGCCCCAGCCCACTATGGGCTGGGTTCCCTCCCACTTCAGCCCATGGGGCCCTCCGGGATAGGTGGCCCCACCCGGTGGACCCCGGGACCCTTCCGGTGGTCCCGGTACAATACCGGTGACCCCGAAACTTGTCCCGATGGCCGAAACAGCACTTCCTATAAATAATTCTTTACCTCCGGACACTTCCCGAACTCCTCGTGACGTCCGGGATCTCATCCGGGACTCCGAACAACATTCAGGTTACTGCATATACATATCTTCACAACCCTAGCGTCACCGAACCTTAAGTGTGTAGACCCTACGGGTTCGGGAGACAAGCAGACATGACCGAGACGACTCTCCGGTCAATAACCAACAGCGGGATCTGGATACCCATGTTGGCTCCCACATGCTCCACGATGATCTCATCGGATGAACCACGATGTCGAGGATTCAATCAACCCCGTATGCAATTCCCTTTGTCAATCGATATGTTACTTGCCTGAGATTCGATCGTCGGTATCCCAATACCTCGTTCAATCTCGTTACCGGCAAGTCACTTTACTCGTACCGTAATGCATGATCCCGTGACCAGACACTTGGTCACTTTGAGCTCATTATGATGATGCATTACCGAGTGGGCCCAGTGATACCTCTCCGTCATACGGAGTGACAAATCCCAGTCTTGATCCATGTCAACCCAACAGACACTTTCGGAGATACCCGTAGTCTACCTTTATAGTCACCCAGTTACGTTGTTTCGTTTGGTATACCCAAAGCACTCCTACGGTATCCGGGAGTTACACGATCTCATGGTCTAAGGAAAAGATACTTGACATTGGAAAAACTCTAGCAAACGAACTATACGATCTTGTGCTATGTTTAGGATTGGGTCTTGTCCATCACATCATTCTCCTAATGATGTGATCTCGTTATCAATGACATCCAATGTCCATAGTCAGGAAACCATGACTATCTGTTGATCAACGAGCTAGTCAACTAGAGGCTTACTAGGGACATGTTGGTGTCTGTTATTCACACATGTATTACGATTTCCCGATAACACAATTATAGAATGAATAAAGACAATTATCATGAATAAGGAAATATAATAATAATGCTTTTATTATTGCCTCTAGGACATATTTCCAACAGTCTCCCACTTGCACTAGAGTCAACAATCTAGTTACATTGTGATGAATCGAACACCCATGGAATTCTGGTGTTGATCATGTTTTGCTCTAGGGAGAGGCTTAGTCAACGGATCTTCTACATTCAGGTCCGTATGCACTTTACAAATCTCTATGTCTCCATCTTGAACATTTTCACGAATGGAGTTGAAGCGACGGTTGATGTGCCTTGTCTTCTTGTGAAACCTAGGCTCCTTGGCAAGAGCAATAGCTCCAGTGTTGTCACAGAAGAGCTTGATCGGCCCCGACGCATTGGGTATGACTCCTAGGTCGGTGATGAACTCCTTCACCCATATTGCTTCATGTGCTGCCTCCGAGGCTGCCATGTACTCCGCTTCACATGTAGATCCCGCCACGACGCTCTGCTTGCAACTGCACCAGCTTACTGCCCCACCATTCAAAATATACACGTATCCAGTCTGTGACTTAGAGTCATCCAGATCTGTGTCGAAGCTAGCGTCGACGTAACCCTTTACGACGAGCTCTTCGTCACCTCCATAAACGAGAAACATTTCCTTAGTCCTTTTCAGGTACTTCAGGATATTCTTGACCGCTGTCCAGTGTTCCTTGCCGGGATTACTTTGGTACCTTCCTACCAAACTTACGGCAAGGTTTACATTAGGCCTGGTACACAGCATGGCATACATAATAGACCCTATGGCCGAGGCATAGGGGATGACACTCATCTCTTCTATCTCTTCTGCCGTGGTCGGACATTGAGCTGAGCTCAATTTCATACCTTGTAACACAGACAAGAACCCCTTCTTAGATTGATCCATATTGAACTTCTTCAATATCTTATCAAGGTATGTGCTTTGTGAAAGACCTATGAGGCGTCTCGATCTATCTCTATAGATTATGATGCCTAGTATATAAGCAGCTTCTCCAAGGTCCTTCATTGAAAAACTCTTATTCAAGTAGGCCTTGATGCTGTCCAAGAGTTCTATATCATTTCCCATCAATAGTATGTCATCTACATATAATATGAGAAATGCTACAGAGCTCCCACTCACTTTCTTGTAAACGCAGGCTTCTCCATAAGTCTGCGTAAACCCAAACGCTTTGATCATCTCATCAAAGCGAATGTTCCAACTCCGAGATGCTTGCACCAGCCCATAAATCGAGCGTTGGAGCTTGCACACCTTGTCAGCATTCTTAGGATCGACAAAACCTTCCGGCTGCATCATATACAATTCTTCCTTAAGGAAACCATTAAGGAATGCCGTTTTGACGTCCATTTGCCATATTTCATAATCGTAGAATGCGGCAATTGCTAACATGATTCGGACGGACTTTAGCTTCGCTACCGGTGAGAAAGTCTCATCGTAGTCAACCCCTTGAACTTGTCGATAACCCTTAGCGACAAGCCGAGCTTTATAGATGGTCACATTACCATCCGCGTCTGTCTTCTTCTTAAAGATCCATTTATTTTCTATGGCTCGCCGTTCAACGGGCAAGTCAGTCAAAGTCCATACTTCGTTTTCATACATGGATCCTATCTCGGATTTCATGGCTTCTAGCCATTTGTCGGAATCCGGGCCCGCCATTGCTTCTTCATAGTTCGAAGGTTCACCGTTGTCTAACAACATGATTTCCAAGACAGGGTTGCCGTACCACTCTGGTGCGGAACGTGTCCTTGTGGACCTTCGAATTTCAGTAGGATCTTGATCAGAAGTATCTTGATCATTATCATTAACTTCCTCTCTAGTCGGTGCAGGCACCTCAGGAACATTTTCTTGAGTTGCGCCATTTTCCGGTTCAAGAGGTAATACTTCATCAAGCTCTACTTTCCTCCCACTTACTTCTTTCGAGAGAAACTCTTTCTCCAGAAAGATTCCGTTCTTGGCAACAAAGATCTTGCCTTCGGATCTTAGGTAGAAGGTATACCCAATAGTTTCTTTAGGGTATCCTATGAAGACGCATTTTTCCGACTTGGGTTCGAGCTTCTCAGGTTGAAGTTTCTTGACATAAGCATCGCATCCCCAAACTTTTAGAAACGACAGCTTAGGTTTCTTCCCAAACCATAATTCATACGGTGTCGTCTCAACGGATTTCGACAGAGCCCTATTTAAAGTGAATGCGGCAGTCTCTAAAGCATAGCCCCAAAAAGATAGCGGTAAATCAGTAAGAGACATCATAGACCGCACCATATCCAATAGAGTGCGATTACGACGTTCGGACACACCGTTACGCTGAGGTGTTCCAGGCGGCGTGAGTTGTGAAACTATTCCACATTTTCTTAAGTGTGTACCAAATTCGTGACTCAAGTATTCTCCTCCACGATCTGATCGTAGAAACTTGATTTTCCTGTCACGTTGATTCTCAACCTCACTCTGAAATTCCTTGAACTTTTCAAAGGTTTCAGACTTGTGTTTCATTAAGTAGACATACCCATATCTACTCAAGTCATCAGTGAGGGTGAGAACATAACGATAGCCACCGCGAGCCTCAACACTCATTGGACCGCACACATCAGTATGTATGATTTCCAATAAGTTGGTTGCTCGCTCCATTGTTCCTGAGAACGGAGTCTTGGTCATTTTACCCATGAGGCATGGTTCGCACATGTCAAATGATTCATAATCAAGAGACTCTAAAAGTCCATCTGCATGGAGCTTCTTCATGCGTTTGACACCTATGTGACCAAGGCGGCAGTGCCACAAGTATGTGGGACTATCATTATCAACCTTACATCTTTTGGTACTCACACTATGAATATGTGTAGCAATACGCTCGAGATTCATTAAGAATAAACCATTTACCATAGGAGCATGACCATAAAACATATCTCTCATATAAATGGAACAACCATTATTCTCAGATTTAAATGAGTAGCCATCTCGAATTAAACGAGATCCCGATACAATGTTCATGCTCAAAGCTGGCACTAAATAACAATTATTGAGGTTTAAAACTAATCCCGTAGGTAAATGTAGAGGCAGCGTGCCGACGGCGATCACATCGACCTTGGAACCATTCCCGACGCGCATTGTCACCTCGTCCTTCGCCAGTCTCCGCTTATTCCGCAGCTCCTGCTTTAAGTTACAAATGTGAGCAACTGCACCGGTATCAAATACCCAGGAGCTACTACGAGTGCTGGTCAGGTACACATCAATTACATGTATATCACATATACCTTTTGTTTTGCCGGCCTTCTTGTCTGCTAAGTATTTAGGGCAGTTCCGCTTCCAGTGACCGCTTCCCTTGCAATAAAAGCACTCAGTCTCGGGCTTGGGTCCATTCTTTGGCTTCTTCCCGGCAGCTTGCTTGCCGGGCGCGGCAACCTCCTTGCCGTCCTTCTTGAAGTTCTTTTTACCCTTGCCTTTCTTGAACTTAGTGGTTTTATTGACCATCAACACTTGATGTTCCTTCTTGACTTCTACCTCCGCTGATTTCAGCATTGAGAACAACTCAAGAATGGTCTTTTGCATCCCTTGCATGTTGAAGTTCATCACAAAGCTCTTGTAGCTTGGTGGAAGCGACTGGAGGATTCTGTCAATGACCGCATCATCCGGGAGATTAACTCCCAGCTGAGACAAGCGGTTATGTAACCCAGACATAGTGAGTATGTGCTCACTGACAGAACTATTTTCCTCCATCTTACAGCTGAAGAACTTATCGGAGACTTCATATCTCTCGATCCGGGCATGAGCTTGAAAAACCATTTTCAGCTCTTCGAACATCTCATATGCTCCATGTCTCTCAAAACGCTTTTGGAGCCCCGGCTCTAAGCTGTAAAGCATGCCACACTGAACGAGGGAGTAGTCATCAACACGTGTCTGCCAAGCGTTCATAACGTCTTGGTTCTGTGGGACGGGAGCTTCACCTAGCGGTGCTTGCAGGACATAATCTTTCTTGGAAGCTATGCGGATGATCCTCAGGTTCCGGACCCAGTCCGTATAGTTGCTGCCATCGTCTTTCAGCTTGGTTTTCTCTAGGAACGCGTTGAAGTTGAGGACTACGTTGGCCATTTGATCTACAAGACATATTGCAAAGATTTTAGACTAAGTTCATGATAATTAAGTTCATCTAATCAAATTATTAATGAACTCCCACTTAGATTAGACATCCCTCTAGTCATCTAAGTATTACATGATCCGAGTTAACTAGACCGTGTCCGATCATCACGTGAGACGGACTAGTCAACGTCGGTGAACATCTTCATGTTGATCGTATCTTCTATACGACTCATGCTCGACCTTTCGGTCTTCTGTGTTCCGAGGCCATGTCTGTACATGCTAGGCTCGTCAAGTTAACCCTAAGTGTTTTGCATGTGTAAAACTGTCTTACACCCGTTGTATGTGAACGTAAGGATCTATCACACCTGATCATCACGGCGTGCTTCGAAACGACGAACTTTAGCAACGGTGCACAGTTAGGGGAGAACACTTCTTGAAATTTTTATGAGGGATCATCTTATTTACTACCGTCGTTCTAAGTAAACAAGATGCAAAACATGATAAACATCACATGCAATCAAATAATAAACGTGACATGATATGGCCAATATCATATAGCTCCTTTGATCTCCATCTTGGGGCTCCATGATCATCTTGTCACCGGCTTGACACCATGATCTCCATCATCGTGTGTCCATGAAGTTGCTCGCCAACTATTACTTCTACTACTATGGCTAACGCGTTTAGCAATAAAGTAAAGTAATTTACATGGCGTTTCTTAATGACACGCAGGTCATATAAAAGAATAAAGACAACTCCTATGGCTCCTGCCGGTTGTCATACTCATCGACATGCAAGTCGTGATTCCTATTACAATAGCATGAACATCTCATACATCACATATAGATCATTCATCATTCATCACAACTTTGGCCATATCATATCACAAACCACTTGCTGCAAAAACAAGTTAGACGTCCTCTAATTGTTGTTGCAAGTTTTACGTGGCTGAATTAGGGTTCTAGCAAGAGCGACTTCTTACCTACGTTAAAGCCACAATGTGATTTGTCAACTTCTATTTACCCTTCATAAGGACCCTGTTCATCGAATCCGCTCCAACTAAAGTGGGAGAGACAGACACCCGCCAGCCACCTTATGCAACTAGTGCATGTTAGTCGGTGGAACCAGTCTCACGTAAGCGTACGTGTAAGGTTGGTCCGGGCCGCTTCATCCCACAATGCCGCTGAAGCAAGAAAAGACTAGTAGCGGCAAGAAAGTTGACAAATCTACGCCCACAACAAATTGTGTTCTACTCGCGCAAGAAGAACTACGCATAGACCTAGCTCATGATGCCACTGTTGGGGAACGTTGCAGAAAACAAAAATTTTCCTACTCGTTTCACCAAGATCCATCTAGGAGTTCATCTAGCAACGAGTCATCGGATGCATCTACATACCTTTGTAGATCGCGCACGGAAGCGTTCAAAGAACGGTGATGATGTAGTCGAACACGACGTGATCCAAATCACCGATGACCAAGCGCCGAACGTACGACACCTCCGCGTTCAACACACGTACGGGACGGGAGACGTCTCCTCCTTCTTGATCTAGCAAGGGGAAGGAGAGGTTGATGAAGATCCAGCAGCACGACGGCGTGGTGGTGGATGCAGGGCGTCACAGTAGCAGGGCTTCGCCTATACTACGAGGGAGAGATGTAACGGGGAGAGAGGGAGGCGCCAAGGGCTGGGGTATGAAGTCCCTCCTCTCCCCCACTATATATAGGGGTGCTAGGGGGGCGCCGGCCCTAGTAGATGGAATCTACTAGGGGGGCGGCGGCCTAGGGTGGGGGGCTTGCCCCCCAAGCAAGGGGGCGCCCCCCTTTAGGGTTTCCCCTCAACCCTAGCCGCATGGGCCCTAGGGGGGTGGCGCCCCAGCCCACTATGGGCTGGGTTCCCTCCCACTTCAGCCCATGGGGCCCTCCGGGATAGGTGGCCCCACCCGGTGGACCCCGGGACCCTTCCGGTGGTCCCGGTACAATACCGGTGACCCCGAAACTTGTCCCGATGGCCGAAACAGCACTTCCTATAAATAATTCTTTACCTCCGGACACTTCCGGAACTCCTCGTGACGTCCGGGATCTCATCCGGGACTCCGAACAACATTCGGGTTACTGCATATACATATCTTCACAACCCTAGCGTCACCGAACCTTAAGTGTGTAGACCCTACGGGTTCGGGAGACAAGCAGACATGACCGAGACGACTCTCCGGTCAATAACCAACAGCGGGATCTGGATACCCATGTTGGCTCCCACATGCTCCACGATGATCTCATCGGATGAACCACGATGTCGAGGATTCAATCAACCCCGTATGCAATTCCCTTTGTCAATCGATATGTTACTTGCCTGAGATTCGATCGTCGGTATCCCAATACCTCGTTCAATCTCGTTACCGGCAAGTCACTTTACTCGTACCGTAATGCATGATCCCGTGACCAGACACTTGGTCACTTTGAGCTCATTATGATGATGCATTACCGAGTGGGCCCAGTGATACCTCTCCGTCATACGGAGTGACAAATCCCAGTCTTGATCCATGTCAACCCAACAGACACTTTCGGAGATACCCGTAGTCTACCTTTATAGTCACCCAGTTACGTTGTGACGTTTGGTATACCCAAAGCACTCCTACGGTATCCGGGAGTTACACGATCTCATGGTCTAAGGAAAAGATACTTGACATTGGAAAAACTCTAGCAAACGAACTATACGATCTTGTGCTATGTTTAGGATTGGGTCTTGTCCATCACATCATTCTCCTAATGATGTGATCTCGTTATCAATGACATCCAATGTCCATAGTCAGGAAACCATGACTATCTGTTGATCAACGAGCTAGTCAACTAGAGGCTTACTAGGGACATGTTGGTGTCTGTTATTCACACATGTATTACGATTTCCGGATAACACAATTATAGCATGAATAAAGACAATTATCATGAATAAGGAAATATAATAATAATGCTTTTATTATTGCCTCTAGGGCATATTTCCAACAGTTCATGTTGTGGCCAGCATGGGTATTATGGTTGGGAAGACGGAAAGAGTAGATATGGCTTTTACTCGAGCTCATGGAGTAGCCCGGCTTCTAGTGAGTGTTCTGGATATTGAGTTTGTACCGGATAAGGTCAACTAGACTTATAGGGGAGAGGTTTTCCCGCTCGAGATTGAGTTTGAGGACACTGATCTGTTTGCTGAGGCCATTAATGGGAATGACGTGGATATGCACGAGGGTGACGACAGTGCGGGTGCTAGGGGGGCACCGACTGATGAGTCTTCGAGGGAGGGGACTAACGGTTCTGGCCCCAGTGCTCAGTTGCCCGGGGTTGGGTCCGGGGTTGAGCCGGCACCTTCACCATCTGTGCCTATGACTTCACTGAGGTTTGGGTCCTTCGAGCCAGCCTCTGCCCCTCCTAGACTTTGGAGCGACAGGGTGGATTCTGATGATGTGTTCGAGCGTACGCTCCCTTTGTTGGAGTTCGAGGGAGCTGGAGGGTCTTTGCCTGGACCTATGGTGACGGCTTCGTCACCGAGAACTTTGGTTGGAGCTGGGGACGTTGAGCCCTTGGTGGCTTCTCCTCCCCCTGTCTCACCTGTGGTCGAGGTTCCGGAGATGATCTCTACACCCGAGTTGGGGCTTGGGGGAGGGGAGTCGGGGCAGGTGGCCTCGACAACTCCCATCTCTCTACCGTCACCGGTGATCCAGGTCTTGGAGGCGTCAGCGGGAGCTGCGACAGGTGGCCCGAGGCAGGTGGCCTCAGCTATTTCGTCCCCGGTGGCGGTGACGGTGCCCGCGACCTCTGTGGCGCTGGGGGGGGGGTTCGGGGCAGGTGGCCCTGACTCCTCCTTCTTCTGCGGCGGTCAGGAGGACCGTCTCGCCGACGACGCCGGCGCGCCACTCGGCGCCGAGGGATGGGGCAGGAGGAGGGAGCGGGCAGGTGACCCCAGCTGTCCTGTCTCTTGTCCTACCTGTGGGGCACTTGTCCGAGGGGCTTGGGAGCCCGCAGCCGCCTCCTCTGTTTACTAGAGAGGAGGTTGTGGCCTTTGGCGGGATCCCGGACCCGGTCTCGATGGGGAGACGGATGAGTGCTCGCGTTCAGGAGCTTCCGGAGGTGGATGATATGCAGCAGCGGTGCGCTATGAGGGCGGCCAAGCTTCACGATGCTGCGATATCTTCTGGTATGTCCGTCAACATATCTAATTCTTTATTGCATTTTTCTCATGAGGAGATTATTAATAATGCAAACCAATTAGGAGTTACACTAGGTGTTACTGATAGTGAGATCTCCAATTCGGTGAATGATATGTTAGATTTGGAGGCGGAGCGTGCCTTAGAGACTATTCGTAATCTTGCAGCGGTTAAACCCATGAATGATGAGGAGATCGATGCGTTAGGGGTTAGAGTGCTAGATAATCTGTGTGCGGATCTAGCACCTTCTAATAATGAGTCTGAGGACGATGATGTGCCCCTAGATGTTGCAACTATTAGTTCCGTTGAGCCCGGTTATGAGGACCGGGCGACAGAGCCCACTAAGCCAAAGCGTAAGTGGAAATGGAAGATTTATCCCGATTCTGCAGTTCGTAGGAGTGCTAGGATTCGGACTACTAAAAAATTCCATGACGAAATATGAAAGGAATCTTTTGGAATAGCAGAGGTCTGAAAGACTTGGCTAAAAGAAGGTTTCTTGCTGAGGCTTCTCTGGAACATCGGTTAGATTTTATTGCTCTATGGAAACCGGTAGAGATAATTTTGCGCCGCAGTTTCTATCCTCTCTTGCGGGTGGTATTGATTTCGATTGGCATTGCCTCCCTCCACGAGGAAGATCGGGAGGTATCTTACTGGGTGTGAGATGCGATTCCCTTGAAGTCCGGAGTGTAGTAATGGGCGACTTCGCGGTAAAGTTTCGAGTTAGGTCTAAAGTTGATGGGTTCAACTGGGCTTTGGTGGCGGTTTATGGTGCCGCACAGCCCGAGCTTAAACCGGAGTTTCTGGCGGACCTTGTTCGAATCTGTGGGTCCGAGTAGCTTCCGATTTTGGTCGGGGGTGATTTCAATATCATTAGGAGGAGAGAGGAGAAAAATAATGATAACTTTGACGGCAGGTGGTCGTTTATGTTCAATACCATTATTGAAAGCTTGTATTGTTGGAAATATGCCCTAGAGGCAATAATAAATTGATTATTATTATATTTCCTTGTTCATGATAATCGTTTATTATCCATGCTAGAATTGTATTGATAGGAAACTCAGATACATGTGTGGATACATAGACAACACCATGTCCCTAGTAAGCCTCTAGTTGACTAGCTCGTTGATCAATAGATGGTTACGGTTTCCTGACCATGGACATTGGATGTCATTGATAACGGGATCACATCATTAGGAGAATGATGTGATGGACAAGACCCAATCCTAAGCCTAGCACAAGATCATGTAGTTCGTATGCTAAAGCTTTTCTAATGTCAAGTATCATTTCCTTAGACCATGAGATTGTGCAACTCCCGGATACCGTAGGAGTGCTTTGGGTGTGCCAAACGTCACAACGTAACTGGGTGGCTATAAAGGTACACTACGGGTATCTCCGAAAGTGTCTGTTGGGTTGGCACGAATCGAGACTAGGATTTGTCACTCCGTGTGACGGAGAGGTATCTCTGGGCCCACTCGGTAGGACATCATCATAATGTGCACAATGTGATCAAGGAGTTTATCATGGGATGATGTGTTACGGAACGAGTAAAGAGACTTGCCGGTAACGAGATTGAACAAGGTATCGGGATACCGACGATCGAATCTCGGGCAAGTATCGTACCGCTAGACAAAGGGAATTGTATACGGGATTGATTAAGTCCTTGACATCGTGGTTCATCCGATGAGATCATCGTGGAACATGTGGGAGCCAACATGGGTATCCAGATCCCGCTATTGGTTATTGACCGGAGATCGTCTCGGTCATGTCTGCATGTCTCCCGAACCCGTAGGGTCTACACACTTAAGGTTCGATGACGCTAGGGTTATAAAGGAAGCTTGTATGTGGTTACCGAATGTTGTTCGGAGTCCCGGATGAGATCCTGGACGTCACAAGGAGTTCCGGAATGGTCCGGAGGTAAAGATTTATATATGGGAAGTCCTGTTTTGGTCACCGGAAGAGTTTCGGGGTTTATCGGTAACGTACCGGGACCACCGGGAGGGTCCCGGGGGTCCACCAAGTGGGGCCACCAGCCCCGGGGGGGCACATGGGCTGTAGGGAGTGTTCCTTGGCCTACATGGGCCAAGGGCACCAGCCCCACTAAGGCCCATGCGCCTAAGAGATGGAGAGGGGGCAAACCCTAATGGGATATGGGCCTTAGGGCCCATATTGGTGCGCCTCCCTCTCCCATCCCCTCTTGGCCGCCCCCTTGCTCCCCATCTAGGGCTGCCGCCCCCCCTTAGGGGTGGGAACCCTAGAGGGGGCGCAGCCCTTCCCCTTCCCTATATATATGAGGCATAGGGCTGCCCATAAGACACGTGATTCGATCTCTCGTTGGTGCAGCCCTGCATCTCTCTCTCCCTCCTCTTCTATGGTGCTTGGCGAAGCCCTGCAGGATTGCCACGCTCCTCCATCACCACCATGCCGTTGTGCTGCTGCTGGATGGAGTCTTCCTCAACCTCTCCCTCTCTCCTTGCTGGATCAAGGCTTGGGAGACGTCACCGGGCTGTACGTGTGTTGAACGCGGAGGTGCCGTGCGTTCGGCACTTGATCATCGGTGATTTGGATCACGACGAGTACGACTCCATCGACCCTGTTCACTTGAACGCTTCCGCTTAGCTATCTACAAGGGTATGTAGATGCACTCTCCTTCCCCTCGTTGCTAGTCTCTCCATAGATAGATCTTGGTGACACGTAGGAAAATTTTGAATTTCTGCTACGTTCCCCAACAGTGGCATCATGAGCTAGGTCTATTGCGTAGATTCTATGCACGAGTAGAACACAAAGTAGTTGTGGGCGTTGATTTTGTTCAATATGCTTGCCGTTACTAGTCTTATCTTGATTCGGTGGCATCGTGGGATGAAGCGGCCCGGACCAACCTTACACGTACTCTTACGTGAGACCGGTTCCACCGACAAACATGCACTAGTTGCATAAGGTGGCTGGCGGGTGTCTGTCTCTCCCACTTTAGTCAGATCGGATTCGATGAAAAGGGTCCTTATGAAGGGTAAATAGCAATTGGCATATCACGTTGTGGTTTTGCGTAGGTAAGAAACGTTCTTGCTAGAAACCCATAGCAGCCACGTAAAACATGCAACAACAATTAGAGGACGTCTAACTTGTTTTTGCAGGGTATGCTATGTGATGTGATATGGCCAAAAGGATGTGATGAATGATATATGTGATGTATGAGATTGATCATGTTCTTGTAATAGGAATCACGACTTGCATGTCGATGAGTATGACAACCGGAAGGAGCCATAGGAGTTGTCTTAATTTATTCATGACCTGCGTGTCAACATAAACATCATGTAATTACTTTACTTTATTGCTAACCGTTAGCTGTAGTAGTAGAAGTAATAGATGACGTGACAACTTCATGGAGACACGATGATGGAGATCATGGTGTCATGCCGGTGACAAGATGATCATGGAGCCCCAAGATGGAGATCAAAGGAGCTATATGATATTGGCCATATCATGTCACTATTATTTGATTGCATGTGATGTTTATCATGTTTTTGCATCTTATTTGCTTAGAACGACGGTAGTAAATAAGATGATCCCTCATTAAAATTTCAAGAAGTGTTCTCCCCTAACTGTGCACCGTTGCTACAGTTCGTCGTTTCGAAGCACGCCGTGATGATCGGGTGTGATAGATCCTTACGTTCACATACAACGGGTGTAAGACAGTTTTACACATGCAAAACACTTAGGGTTAACTTGACGAGCCTAGCATGTACAGACATGGCCTCGGAACACAGAAGACCGAAAGGTCGAGCATGAGTCGTATGGTAGATACGATCAACATGAAGATGTTCACCGATGATGACTAGTCCGTCTCACGTGATGATCGGACATGGCCTAGTTGACTCGGATCATGTAATCACTTAGATGACTAGAGGGATGTCTATCTGAGTGGGAGTTCATAAGATGAACTTAATTATCCTGAACATAGTCAAAAGGATTTTGCAAATTATGTCGTAGCTCACGCTATAGTTCTACTGTTTAGATATGTTCCTAGAGAAAAATTAGTTGAAAGTTGATAGTAGCTATTATGCGGACTAGGTCCGTAAACTGAGGATTGTCCTCATTGCTTCATAGAAGGCTTATGTCCTTAATGCACCGCTCAGTGTGCTGAACCTCGAACGTCGTCTGTGGATGTTGCGAACATCTGACATACACGTTTTGATAACTACGTGATAGTTCAGTTAAATGGTTTAGAGTTGAGGCACCGAAGACGTTTTTGAAACGTCGCGAAACATATGAGATGTTTCGAGGGCTGAAATTGGGATTTCAGGCTCGTGCCCACGTCAAGAGGTATAAGACCTCCGACGATTATCTTAGCCTACAAACTAAGGGAGAAAAGCTCAATTGTTGAGCTTGTGCTTAGATTGTCTGAGTACAACAATCACTTGAATCAAGTGGGAGTTAATCTTCCAGATGAAATAGTGATGGTTCTCCGAAGTCATTACCACCAAGCTGCTAGAGCTTCGTGATGAAGTATGATATATCAGGGACATATATGATGATCCTTGAGATATTCATGATGTTTGACACCACAAAAGTAGAAATCAAGAAGGAGCATCAATTGTTGATGGTTGGTGAAACCACTAGTTTCAAGAAGGGTAAGGGCAAGAAGGGATACTTCATGAAACGGCAATTCAGCTGCTGCTCTAGTGAAGAGACCCAAAGTTGAACCCAAACCCGAGACTATGTGCTTCTGTAATAAGGGGAACAGCCACTGGAGCAGAATTACCCTAGATACTTGGTAGATTAGAAGGCTGGCAAGGTCGATAGAAGTATATTGGATATACATTGTGTTGATGTGTACTTTACTAGTACTCGTAGTAGCACCAGGGTATTAGATACCGGTTCGGTTGCTAAGTATTAGTAACTCGAAATAAAAGCTACGGAATAAACGGAGACTAGCTAAAGGTGAGCTGACGATATGTGTTGGAAGTGTTTCCAATGTTGATATGATCAAGCATCGCAAGCTCCCTCTACCATCGATATTGGTGTTTGCGTTGAGCATAGACATGATTGGATTATGTCTATCGCAATACGGTTATTCATTTAAGGAGAATAATGGTTACTCTATTTATTTGAATAATACCTTCAGTGGTCTTGCACCTAAAATTAATGGTTTATTGAATCTCGATCGTAGTGATACACATGTTCATGCCAAAAGATAGTAATGATAGTACCACCTACTTGTGGCACTGCCACTTAAGTCATATCGGTATAAAACGCATGAAGAAGCTCCATGTTGATGGATCTTTGGACTCACTCATTTTTGAAAGGTTTGAGACATGCGAACCATGTCTAGTGGTGTATATGCATGAAGAAACTCCATGCAGATGGATCGTTTGGACTCACTTGTTTTTGAATCACTTGAGACATGCAAATCATACCACATGGGCAAGATGACTGAAAGCCTCGTTTTCGGTAAAATGGAACTAGAAAGCAACTTGTTGGAAGTAATACATTTTGATGTGTGCAGTCCAATGAGTGCTGAGGCATGTAGTGGATATCGTTATGTTCTTTCTTCACAGATGATTTGAGTAGATGTTGAGTATATTTACTTGATGAATCACGAGTCTGAATTATTGAAAGGTTCAAGTAATTTCAGAGTGAAGTTAAAGATCATTGTGACAAGAGGATAAAATGTCTATGATATGATCATAGAGATGAGTATCTGAGTTACGAGCTTTGGCACGCAATTAAGACACTGTGGAAATTGTTTTACAATTAATACCGCCTGGAACACCATAGTGTGATGGTGTGTCCGAACATCATAGTTGCACTCTATTGGATATGGTGCGTACCATGATGTCTCTTATCGAATTACCACTATCGTTCATGGGTTAGGCATTAGAGACAACCGCACTCACTTTAATAGGGCACCACGTTACTCCGTTGAGATGACACCGTATGAACTATGGTTTAGAGAAACCTAAGCTGTCGTTTCTTAAAAGTTTGGGGCTGCGACGCTTATGTGAAAAGTTTCAGGTTGATAAGCTCGAACCCAAAACGGATAAATACATCTTCATAGGACACCCAAAACAGTTGGGTATACCTCCTGTCTCAGATCCAAAAGCAATAAGGGATTGTTTCTAGAATCGGGTCCTTTCTCGAGGAAAAGTTTCTCTCGAAAGAATTGAGTGGGAGGATGGTGGAGACTTGATGAGGTTATTGAACCGTCTCTTCAACTAGTGTGTGGCAGGGCACAGGGAGTTGTTCCTGTGGCACCTACACCAATTGAAGTGGAAGCTTATGATAGTGATCATGAAACTTCAGATCAAGTCACTCCCAAACCTCGTAGGATGACAAGGATGCGTACTACTTCAGAGTGGTACGTAATCCTGTCTTGGAAGTCATGTTGCTAGACAACAATGAACCTACGAGCTATGGAGAAGCGATGGTGGGCCCGGATTCCAAAATGGCTCGAGGCCATATAATCCGAGAGAGGATCCATATATGAAAACAAAGTGTAGACTTTGGCAGAACAGCTCGATGGTCGTAAGGCTGTTGAGTGCAGATGGATTTTAAAAGGAAGACGGACAATGATGGTAAGTATTACCATTAAGAAAGCTCGACTTGTCGTTAAGATGTTTTCCGACAAGTTCAAGGAGTTGACTACGATGAGACTTTCTCACTCGTAGCGATGCTAAGAGTCTGTTGGAATTATATTAGCGATTACTGCGTTATTTATGAAATCTTGCAGATAGGATGTCAAAACATTGTTTCCTCGAAGATTTTTCTTGAGGAAAGGTTGTATGTGATACAACCGGAAGGTTTTGTCAATCCTGAAAGATGCTAATAAGTATGCAAAGCTTCAGCAATCCTTCTAAGGACTGGAGTAAGCATCTCGGAGTTGGAATGTATGCTTTGATAAGATGATCAAAGTTTTGGGTGTATACAAAGTTTATGAGAAACTTGTATTTCCAAAGAAGTGAGTGGGAGCACTATAGAATTTCTGATGAGTATATGTTGTTGACATATTGTGGATCAGAAATGATGTAGAATTTCTGGAAAGCATATAGGGTTATTTGAAAAGTGTTTTTCAATAGAAAACCTGGATTAAGCTACTTGAACATTGAGCATCAAGATCTATAAGAATAGATTAAAAACGCTTAATGGTACTTTCAAATGAGCATATACCTTGACATGATCTTGAAGGTGTTCAAGATGGATCAGTCAAAGAAGGAGTTCTTGGCTGAGTTGTAAGGTATGAAGTTAAGACTTAAAGCTCGACCACGGCAGAAAAGAGAGAAAGGACGAAGGTCGTCCCCTATGCTTCAGACATAGGCTCTATAGTATGCCATGCTGTGTACCGCACCTGAAGTGTGCCTTGCCATGAGTCAGTCAAGGGGTACAAGAGTGACCCAAGAATGGATCACGGGACAGCGGTCAAAGTTATCCTTAGTAACTAGTGGACTAAGGAATTTTCTCGATTATGGAGGTGGTAAAAGAGTTCGTCGTAAAGGGTTACGTCGATGCAAGCTTAACACCTATCCGGATAGCTCTGAGTAGAGATGCCGGATACGTATAATGGAGCAACAATTTAAAATAGCTCCAAGTAGAATGGTTATTTGGATTAGCTCCAAATAGAACGTGGTAGCTGCATCTAGGAGATGACATAGAGATTTGTAAAGCACACACGGATCTGAAAGGTTCAGACCCGTTGACTATAACCTTTCTCACAAGCATAACATGATCAAACCCAGAACCGTGAGTGTTAATCACATGGCGATGTGAACTAGATTATTGACTCTAGTGCAAGTGGGAGACTGTTGGAAATATGCCCTAGAGGCAATAATAAATTGATTATTATTATATTTCCTTGTTCATGATAATCATTTATTATCCATGCTAGAATTGTATTGATAGGAAACTCAGATACATGTGTGGATACATAGACAACACCATGTCCCTAGTAAGCCTCTAGTTGACTAGCTCGTTGATCAATAGATGGTTATGGTTTCCTGACCATGGACATTGGATGTCCTTGATAACGGGATCACATCATTAGGAGAATGATGTGATGGACAAGACCCAATCCTAAGCCTAGCACAAGATCATGTAGTTCGTATGCTAAAGCTTTTCTAATGTCAAGTATCATTTCCTTAGACCATGAGATTGTGCAACTCCCGGATACCGTAGGAGTGCTTTGGGTGTGCCAAACGTCACAACGTAACTGGGTGGCTATAAAGGTACACTACGGGTATCTCCGAAAGTGTCTGTTGGGTTGGCACGAATCGAGACTGGGATTTGTCACTCCGTGTGACGGAGAGGTATCTCTGGGCCCACTCGGTAGGACATCATCATAATGTGCACAATGTGATCAAGGAGTTTATCATGGGATGATGTGTTACGGAACGAGTAAAGAGACTTGCCGGTAACGAGATTGAACAAGGTATCGGGATACCGACGATCGAATCTCGGGCAAGTATCGTACCGCTAAACAAAGGGAATTGTATACGGGATTGATTAAGTCCTTGACATCGTGGTTCATCCGATGAGATCATCGTGGAACATGTGGGAGCCAACATGGGTATCCAGATCCCGCTGTTGGTTATTGACCGGAGATCGTCTCGGTCATGTCTGCATGTCTCCCGAACCCGTAGGGTCTACACACTTAAGGTTCGATGACGCTAGGGTTATAAAGGAAGCTTGTATGTGGTTACCGAATGTTGTTCGGAGTCCCGGATGAGATCCCGGACGTCACGAGGAGTTCCGGAATGGTCCGGAGGTAAAGATTTATATATGGGAAGTCCTGTTTTGGTCACCGGAAGAGTTTCGGGGTTTATCGGTAACGTACCGGGACCACCGGGAGGGTCCCGGGGGTCCACCAAGTGGGGCCACCAGCCCCGGGGGGGCACATGGGCTGTAGGGAGTGTTCCTTGGCCTGCATGGGCCAAGGGCACCAGCCCCACTAAGGCCCATGCGCCTAAGAGATGGAGAGGGGGCAAACCCTAATGGGATATGGGCCTTAGGGCCCATATTGGTGCGCCTCCCTCTCCCATCCCCTCTTGGCCGCCCCCTTGCTCCCCATCTAGGGCTGCCGCCCCCCCTTAGGGGTGGGAACCCTAGAGGGGGCGCAGCCCCTCCCCTTCCCTATATATATGAGGCATAGGGCTGCCCATAAGACACGTGATTCGATCTCTCGTTGGTGCAGCCCTGCATCTCTCTCTCCCTCCTCTTCTGTGGTGCTTGGCGAAGCCCTGCAGGATTGCCACGCTCCTCCATCACCACCATGCCGTTGTGCTGCTGCTGGATGGAGTCTTCCTCAACCTCTCCCTCTCTCCTTGCTGGATCAAGGCTTGGGAGACGTCACCGGGCTGTACGTGTGTTGAACGCGGAGGTGCCGTGCGTTCGGCACTTGATCATCGGTGATTTGGATCACGACGAGTACGACTCCATCGACCCCGTTCACTTGAACGCTTCCGCTTAGCGATCTACAAGGGTATGTAGATGCACTCTCCTTCCCCTCGTTGCTAGTCTCTCCATAGATAGATCTTGGTGACACGTAGGAAAATTTTGAATTTCTGCTACGTTCCCCAACATGGATCTGAGGGAGATAGAGCTTTCTGGTAGAAAGTTTACCTGGGCTAATGCTCTGCCAAACCCGACATATGAAAAGCTTGATCGAGTTCTCGCGAGCGTGGAGTGGGAACATAAGTTCCCTCTTGTTACGGTGCAAGCTCTCACGCGGGGAATTTCCGATCACACACCATTGTTCGTCGACTCAGGGGAGCCGAACCATATGGGAAACAAAAACACCTTCTCATTCGAGATGGCCTGGTTCGAACGCGAGGGGTTCTTAGACCTCATAGCCAGGGAATGGGCTAAGGGTGTAGGAGGTAGGACGGCGGTCGAGCGTTGGCAGAATAAAATTAGGCATTTGAGAAGTTTTTTGCGGGGTTGGGCTAAGCACCTCAGTGGGGTGTATAAGATCGAGAAGGATAGGCTCCTTTCTCTTGTACAGGCCCTGGACATAAAAGCTGAATCCGCGATTTTGCTACCTCCTGAGCTCCAGGTTAAAAATGAGGCGGAGAAGAGGTTGAAAGAACTTCTCCGTGAAGAAGAATTGAAGTGGGCTTTGCGAGCTAAGGTCCGCAAAGTGGTCCAAGGGGACGCGAATACTCAATTCTTTCACCTCATTGCTAATGGTAAGCACAGAAAGAAGCGGATCTTTCAACTTGAATAGGATGAGGGTACTATTTTAGGTCAGGATAATCTCAAAACCTATATTACCGAATATTATAGACAGTTATTTGGACCTCCGGAGGATAATTGTGTGTCCCTCGATGAGTCCAGGACTGAGGATGTGCCTCAATTGTCTGATGCCGATAATGATATCCTGGTTGCCCCATTCTCAGAGAAGGAGGTGTTTGATGCTATTGCACAAATGAAAAACAATAAGGCTCCCGGACCGGATGGGTTCCCGGTCGAGTTCTATAAAAAGTGCTGGCACATTATTAAGGGGGATTTACTACCTATGTTTCATGATCTATTCTCTGGACAGCTTCAATTATTTCACTTGAATTTTGGAACTATCACATTGCTCCCTAAGAAAACGGATGCTGTGAGAATTGAGCAGTTCAGGCCGATCTGCCTCCTCAATGTTAGTTTCAAAATCTTCACCAAGGTCTGGACCAATAGGCTCACACAGATTGCGCATTCTGTGGTGCAACAATCCCAAACTGCTTTCATGCCGGACAGAAACATCCTTGAAGGGGTGGTTGTTCTTCATGAAACGCTCCATGAAATCCACTCCAAAAATTAGATGGAGTAATTTTTAAGGTGGATTTCAAAAAAGCGTACGATAAGGTCAAGTGGCCATTCCTCCAACAGGCATTGCGTATGAAAGGTTTTGATGAAGCCTGGCGCCGACAGGTCGAATCCTTTACGCAAAAAGGGAGTGTGGGAATTAAAGTGAATGACGATATAGGTCATTACTTCCAGACACATAAAGGCCTCAGACAAGGAGATCCGATGTCCCCTATCCTGTTTAACATTGTGGTGGATATGTTAGCAATTTTGATAGGAAGGGCTAAGGAGAATGGTCAAGTGGGTGGTTTGGTACCTCATCTTGTTGATGGAGGTGTATCCATCCTTCAATACACTGATGATACAATCATCTTTATGGAGCATGATTTGGCCAAGGCGAGAAATATGAAGCTGGTGTTATGCCTTTTTGAACAATTGACCGGGTTAAAGATTAACTTTCATAAGAGCGAGTTGTTCTGCTTTGGTAGAGCCAAAGACGAACATGAGTCTTATAGGCAATTGTTTGGGTGCGAGTTGGGGAGTTTACCTTTCTCATACCTTGGTATTCCGATACACCATCGTAGGCTGACAAACAGAGAATGGAAGTGCATCGAGGATCGATTTGAGAAGAAACTGAGCTGCTGGAAGGGTAAGCTCATGTCTTATGGAGGCCGTTTGATCTTGATTAATTCGGTGCTCACGAGTATGCCTATGTTCCTCTTATCGTTCTTTGAGGTCCCAGTTGGTGTTAGGAAAAGACTGGACTTCTATCGGTCGCGTTTCTTTTGGCAGGGTGATGAACTTAAAAGAAAATACCGGCTTGCTAAATGGGACATCATCTGTCGACCGAAAGACCAAGGGGGTCTTGGTATTGAAAATCTTGAAGTTAAGAATAGATGCCTTCTTAGTAAGTGGTTGTGGAAGCTTTCCTCCGGGACTGAGGCCATGTGGGCGCAGATCCTCCGCAGCAAGTACCTCCAGACTAAAATATTGTCCCAAGTCACAGTCAGGCCGACTGATTCGCCTTTCTGGAAAGGACTAATGAAAATCAAACAATCAATGTTCAATAGGACGAGGTTTGTTATTGGAAACGGTGCAAGTACACGTTTCTGGGAGGATACTTGGCTTCGCGACTCACCTTTAGCCATTCAATATCCGTCTTTATATCGGATTGCTCAACGACGTGAGGTGTTCATGGCAACGGTATTCAATCTATCCCCCTTAATATTCAGTTTAGACGGTCCTTAGAGGGCAATCATTGGGAAGAATGGCTCCATCTAGTTAGGAGACTGATGGAGGTTCAACTTTCTGACCAACCCGATGGATTACGCTGGAAGTTGACTAGATCTGGAGTATTTACAGTTGAATCAATGTATATTGATATTATTAATTCGAACTCCAATCCAACTTCCAAGTTTGTCTGGGCTGTCAAAGTTCCTTTAAAAATTAAAGTGTTTACGTGGTTTGTCCATAAACAAGTTATTTTAATTAAGGACAACTTGATAAAGCGTAATTGGACAGGACCTACTAGGTGTAGTTTCTGTGATCGGGATGAGACGATTAAGCATCTATTCTTTGATTGCCCTGTTGGCCAAAGTTCTTTGGCGGACGGTCCATATTGCTTTTAATATTACTCCACCGAATTCTATCAACGCATTATTTGGGACATGGCTTAATGGGGTTGAGCCTGACTTAGCAAGACATATGCGGGTTGGAGTTTGCGCTTTGTTGTGGACTATTTGGAATTGCAGAAATGATTTGGTTTTTGGCTGGGTATATTGCATGCAGGTTAGGATTATATACGCACGTATACTTTTTTTTGAAAGTCAGACCTCCACTTTATTATACTAAAATAGCAATCTCGTCTGATACAATGCTAAGGATGCAATCAGGGGGGACTGAATCCCAAACTACTGAAACTCTACTACTAACCCCTACACGCGCCAGCATATGAGCAGCCCCGTTTGCTGTCCTATGTACCCAGGTAATCTTGAACTCATTCAACATAGCGATCAGTCCCTTCACCTCCTCCACCACTTGTCCTACATATGACAAGTTCCTCTCCCGCTCCTTGATCATCCCGACTAGTGCCTGGCAATCTGTCTCAAGATGCAGCCTGTGAATACCTCGTTGTAGTGCGAGCAGAACCGCTCTCCTACACCCTAGGAGCTCGGCGACTAACGGCTCGGAGACATTTGGAAAGAAATCCGCTGCTGCCCCTCTGAACGCACCAGCTTCATCCCTGAAGATTACTCCCCCCCCTCCGCCACCATCCAGACCTGCTCGAGCCATAGCTCCGTCCACATTGACCTTCATCCACCCTTGGTGGGGAGGCTTCCATCTTTCTTTTTGGTGCTGATTACTCCCTGCTGTAGCATGTGCACCATGAACAGTCTTCCACTCCTCCATTAGTGTGGCCACTCTCCTTGCAATCTGCTCTGGGTTCTCTATCTTCTTTCCGTCGCGTGCGTCGTTTCTTGCTAACCACAACGCATAGAGGCCTCTAATCAGCATGACCTTTTCATCCTCCGCCGCCTCTGTCAGCCATTGTAGCATCCACGACGCGAGTGAGCTCTGGGTGCTCATCGATATAGGTGGGATCGCCACCCCCGCCCCCAATACCGAGCCCATCTCCTTCCAAAACAAAGTCGAGTGGTAGCAGGACCAAAAACGATGATGCAACGTCTCTTCTCTGCCACACGCTGTGCAAAAAACTCCTTCCTTGATATGTCGCCGGCGCAGCTCGACCCCAACGGCCAAACCATTCTTGATCAATCTCCATGTGTGAATCAGCTCCTTACCAGGGGCATTGGTTCCCCACAGCACAAGCCAACCCCGATGAGTCGCCACTGACGATGAAGAGCCCGGCTGTCCTGCTCTTGCCTGTTTCTTTTCCATGCAGAGGTGGTAGGCAGATCTGACCAAGAACTGTCCACTCTTCGTAAAATTCCATGCCATGAAGTCTTCCGATCCCTATCCACCCACACAAATTTGGAGAATGTCCTGTATATCATCCGGCATGAACATAATCTCAAGCTTGTCTCTGTCCCAAGCATCACCCGTATCATTTAGCAGGTCACACACGTGCGTTACGCCATGTACGTATACCTGGCCCAGTGGCCTCAGGCTTCCTTTGCGTGGTATCCAGCTGTCGTAATGGATACGGATTCGTGTACCTTCGCCCACTCTCCAAATCAGTCCTTCCAGCAACAAGTCCCTACCATGCAAAACACTACGGAAAGTATATCACCCACCACTCGGGCAAGTTGCATTAAGTATTGATCCATCTGTGAAGTACCTGGACTTGAGAACCCTAGCACAGAGGGAGGAAGGGACTTGCAAAATCCTCCAAGCTTGCTTTGCAAGCAACGCTTGATTGAAAGCCTCCATATCCCGGAAGCCCATTCCGCCATCCTGTTTGCTCATGCACATTTTCTTCCAGGCTATCCAATGCACCTTTTTTCACCATTTGCTTCGCCCCACCAAAAGTTTGAAAAGATAGATGTCAGGTTCCCGCACAATTTCTTAGTGAGTTGGAGGCAGCTCATGGTGAACGTAGGGACAGATTGGAGCACCGACTTGACCAGCACCTCACGAGCCTTCTTGGACATACCCTGCCCTTTGTACCTAGTAACCTTTCCCTTAGCACTTTCCCGTACATATTTAAAAGTCCCTTCTTTGGAATTTCCGACCACAGTTGGCAAACCCAAGTATTTTTCACTCAAAGCCTCTGATTGGATCCCAATAATCTCCTTGAGATGCTCCTTATTCTCTTCTGTACTTCCCCTGCCAAAGAAGATGGAGGACTTTTGCATATTTACCTTCTGTCCAGAGGCTACTTCATAATTATGCAAGATGGTTTTGAGAGCCTCCAGATTACTTTCGGACCCCTCGAGAAACACAATGCTATCATCAGCGAAAAGCAGGTGAGTAACCGTGGGGCCAGTGCTCCCAAACGATACCCCCTTAATGTCACCCATCTGTTGTGCATTTTTAGTAACGCTGAGAAACCTTCCACGCAGAACAAAAACAAATATGGTGACAGTGGATCGCCTTGTCGGAGTCCCCTCGAGGGCAGAAAAGTGTGTGAGATTCCCCCATTAAGCTTCACTAAGAACCTTGCTGAAGTCACACATCGCATAATCATTCGTACCCACGCAGCAGCAAAGCCAAACCTTTCCATCATTCTCTCCAAAAAAGACCATTCCACCCTATCGTACGCCTTCATCATATCCAGCTTGATCGCACAGAGTGGCTTCTTCCTAATCCTCTTCTTGATAGCATGCACACACTCATACGCCACCAATATATTATCCGTAATGAGTCGTCCCGGTACAAACGCACTTTGCTCCTCCGAGATCAGCACGGGGAGGATAACTTTTAATCTGTTTGCAAGGACCTTCGTAGCTATCTTATACAACACATTACACAGGCTAATCGGTCGGAATTATGACATTAACTCCGGTGAGTTAACCTTAGGGATCATCACAATCACCGTATCATTGAAGCTGTCGGGCGCCGCAACACCATATAAAAAGTTCTTCACCGCCATGCAAACATCGCTCTTCACCAACGACCAGTGTCGTTGGTAGAACAACACCGGGAAACCATCTGGCCCCGGTGCTTTTGTTGGACCCATCTGGAATAGAGCGGTCTCTATTTCCTCATCTGATATACCCACCGCCAGTTTTGCATTCATCTCCTCCGAGACCATCGGGTCGATATGTTGCAACAGTAGCTCCGTCGCCTCAGATCCCTCTGTGCTGAAGAGGTTAGCATAAAAGCTTGCAGCCACCTCACGCATCCCATCATCCGTCACACATCTGGTCCCGTCATCCCTCATGAGCGCCTTGACCGTATTCTTTCTCCTTCTATGAGAAGCTCTATTTTGGAAATACTTTGTATTTTGATCTCCCACTGTAGCCAATCAATTCTGGAACGTTGCCGGTGATATATTTCTTCTTTTTCATACAGGTCATGAAGCTGGCTTTCAATATCTTTAATCTCCTGAAAATACCCGGTCTGCAGCGACCTTTCCTTGGCATCCTTTAGTTGCAACTTAAGCTTTGAAATCTGTCTACGTAATGAGCCAAACACCTCCCTGCTCCATTTCTGCATGGCCTTGGTCATCGTGCCCAATTTGGTGCTCATGTCCGCTGTCTCCCCCAACTGCTGATTGGTTTCCTCCCATGCACATGAAATCATCTCATCATAACCCTCATGACGGGTCCATGCTTCCTCAAAGCGAAAACCCCTCAGGTCCTTGCTCCTAGCCGTGTCCAGTGACACTGCTGCTCTAATCACAAGTGCCGCATGGTCTGACTCTTCTGTTAAAACATGTTCCACCATAGTCTCCGGGAATGCTTGAAGAAACTCATCATCGCATGTGGCTCGATCAAGACGAACTTGTATATTTCCTTCAGCATCTTGCCTATTATCCCACGTGAACGGGTACCCGGTAAACCCCAAATCCGCCAAGCCGCAGTCAGCCAGGCACTCTCTGAACCCCTCCATTTGGTTAAAACTCCTCAAGTTTCCACCTCGCTGCTCTGTTTGGAAAAGAATCTCATTAAAATCCCCCGCACAAAGCCAAGGTAAATTGTCTTGTCTCCTCAGATAACGTAAAGCTTCCCATGTTTTATTCCGGTGCTCCGTACGAGGTTCCCCATAGATTCCAGTAAACCTAAAGGTTCTACCCTCATGTGACATCTCCGCATCAATATAGTATTGGCACCACGGTCTGATTTTCACCTGGATAGTGTCTCTCCACCATAAAGCTAAGCCACCACTTTTGCCCATGCAGTCCACAGCTATGCCATTCCTAAACCCCAAACTCCATCTAACTTTTTCCATAGCTCTCGCCTTCTTTTTTGTCTCGCTCAAAAAAACCACCGCTGGGTTGTAAGACCGTATCAGGTCTCTAAGCTCGCCCACCGTCGGGTCCAACCCCAGTCCCCGACAGTTCCAGGCCAAGAAATTCATTGGTCCCGGCGGCCCCGGAACTCGGGGTCCGCCGATGTAGCTCCATGATCACCGATACGCTCAAAGACTGACGACACTTTCTGTCGTTTATCACCAGAGAACATATCTGCTCCTTCCCTCCTGGCCCCTTCCCCTTTTGCTACCCATATCTGTTTTGATGAACGTTTTTTCTCTTTTGGCACATACTGTTGGTAACTCTCCCGCAGTCGTGCAGTACCATCATCCCTCCTTGGTTTACGAACATAATACCCCGGCCGCCTCTGCTGCCCCATACTTGGTCTCTCTCCCTGAGCTTGCTGCCCCCCACTGAACTCTTGATGCTTCTTCGGAGAGATGATTCCCTCTCTGACCTTTTGGTGCAGCTCATTGTGTAGATTCCTTTCTCTCCTTTCCTCTAAGTCATCCCGTAGATTCTTTTCCTGCTCAGCCCTTGCACCAGTGTGCGATTTTTGTGGGCTGATGACTTCATCGTGCTCCTTCCCTTTGTTCTGCACCCCACCAGTGTGGGAGTCAGCTAAGGGTGTGTACTCCCTATAGAGGGATCGACGCGTTGGAAGATCTCTGACAAAGCCCTGTCCTTTCGAGCCATTTTCTCCTCCACTTGACCTTGAACTTTCCTTACTAAAACCCATGCTTGAGCTTCCCCTCCATTGCTTTTTTTCATGGGCCCCCGACGAGGACCTACCTGGTGAGGCACGGAGCCACTCTCCCCAGTGGGACAGCGGGTCAACTGGTGGTTCACATCGTCCATCTACATGCACAAGCCTTCCACAATCAAAACAAAAATGAGGAACCTTCTCATAAGCAAAATCAAACCACGTTTTCTCTTCATCATCCGGTTTCTTCTTCAAGTAGAAGCCGCGAACCAACGGATCCTGCACTGCAATTTTGGTCCTCACCCTGAGCTCCGTTCCTCTAGCCAGCCCATCTTCCCCAACATCCACTTTAACTACTTTTCCCAGCCAATTTCCTAGAGCCTCTCCAAACTCCTTGGTTCTTTTGTCCAAAGGTAGATCACCTACCCTTACCTAGATGTCAATTGTGTCGAAAATCATCTCAGACGGCATGGTCACACCATCATAGTCCTTCAACACCACTACGTTGAAGTCGAATTGCCATGGGCCATTATTCAGGGCATGCTTCCAGTCACCCTCACTTCCAAATCTGATCATGAAGATATTGCCGCCCAAATCCTTAAACTGGGCTTCTTGGTGGAGTCCCCATGCCCTCTGCATCGCTCTTTCAAAAGCATATCTGTTCAAGGGACGCGGCGAAAACGATTTCCCCACGACCGCCCACTTCACGTCCTGCTTCTTCCTTGGCCCCGGCTCGTCGAACACGAAACCAGCCGCCTCCTTTTCAGTCAGCGCCAGTCCTCCCATCTTCGCTGACAGGGTCGCGGCCTCCTCCGACACCTTGCCATCAGCCGGGGATCCCGGAGATCCCCTCTTCGCGGATGCGTTCTGCCCTGTCACCGCCGCCGCATCCTTTTTCGTCGGAGTCGCCGCCTGTGAGGGAACACCCCCTCCCTTGCTCGATGCAGACGCCATTGCCTCGCCTTCGAGAAGGAAAACCCGCGCCGTAGCCAGCCGAGATCACAGCGCCGTCGCCACGATCCCACTGCCCGGAGATGACACCACCCTACGCTCAAACCCTAACCCTAGGCGCCGCCTCCCGATCGCCTAGCGATCGCCTCTCGGTCGCCCCTTAGAGAGAGAAACGTGGTGGACCCGCTGCTATTCCGTACATATACTTTTTGGAAGGCCAAGATTACATATCTATGATATGCCGGCAAGGTAACATATCTCTTTGAGTACCAGTATGCCGGCGCCCTGACCGGCGCGTATTTATATGTCTCCAAATACCCGCATATATACCTAGCCAAAAAAAAGAAAGGAAAGGGTATGCACTAAACGTGAGAAGATTAAAAAAATTAATTACACCCGCGGTAAAACAACTTGCACAAATTTAAGAGATTCATACATAAACTTGAAAACCCCACAAAATTCATACGCGAACTCTTGTTTGCTGTAATATTTGACTACAAAACAGCCATGCGTGTTGGGGATATAACCCCGCGATATGACCCGCCCGTTTAGGGTTGAGTCATTCTTTGACCACTTGACAAAGGTGGGGTTTGATGATGGGCTGAGACAACCACGAGTTCAAGGCCCAGGAGATAAGTCGCCGGATAGGCCGACTCATGACCCAGAAGTACAAGCTGCCAGTATTTACCATGACGCCAAAGTAAGTTTCTTTACTTACGAAATAAGACAAGTAGGCTACCCCGGAAGGATTCAAGCAGTCAAAGGTAACTTAGTCCGTAAACACATTTTAACAAATATTGATGGAGCCTTTATGCCGGGAGGGAGCATGGGTGGCTGGGGCGTCATCGCTAGGGACGAAGAAGGACATGTCATAACAGCCCGAGCGGGGAGGCTGGAGCACACGGCGGACGCCTTTGCGGCCGAGATCGGGGCAATGGCGGTGGCAGTGGCGACAGCATCGGAATTAGGCGCCACTAGAGTGATTTTCGAAACAGATTCATTGCTGCTCGCGGAAGCTCTGGATGTTGGGAGAGTGGATTCTTCACCGTATGCTGCAGCCATCGAGGATATAAAACTACAACTTAAAATGTGGTTTTCAAAGTTTACTATTAGAGCATGTCGTCGGGAGGCAAATTCTGTAGCTCATGAACTAGCTCAAATAGGCCGGATGTGTTTGCCGGACATTTGCATGGAGTGGAACACTGTTGTACCGCCCAATGTGGCTGATCGTGTGTTGGGCGATATGCCCAGACACCGTTGATTTATAAAGCTTTGCTTTACCTTCAAAAAAACAATGGCGTCGTATCCTATGAATCCACCTATGTCTCTGCACCCCTGTATCCCGTTGGTACCATCCGTCGGATTCAAATCCTCCATCTGCAGTGTGTTGGTGAAATTCTTGCAAAAAGACGCCCGCCTCCAGCCTAGCTCAGCCCCGCAGTTTGCAAAAAAGACCCTCATCCCGTGGGCTTGTCTCCCACCTCCGGCCCCCAAATCATTGCCCTCTCAATCCCCAACTCCGGTTGCAAATAGGACCCGTGTCCACCACATCTCACCGGCGGCAAGCAGCGCATGGGTCGACGGAGACATGCCATATGCGCCCCGTAGATCCCAACGACGACAGCACCGGACGAAGACACCTGTAGGCGACCACCAAACTTGGATGACTACCGTCTACCCTTTATAGATGATCCCTTCTTGCCGCCGATTGCAATTGCATTGTTTGGGTGTGCCCAGCGAGATGAGAATGGCATGTGTCGGTGAATGCAAAATTCAGGAAGTGAATGTAAAGATGTTGGTGAACGTAAATTTCTGAAATACTTTACTAGTTTTACCCTCGTTTTGGTCAATGCCATTGTTGAAGTTGACGTGGTTTTGTAATCTGAGGTGCTCCAGGCGTGGTTCGTACTGACATTTGCATTACAAATCTAATATATGTTGCTGGCAAATTTTGCGTATGCTACTTCTGCTACTAAACATCTAATAGCGGAACTGGATCATCGAACTCACTGCCTGTAAATTGATAATGATTAACTCACAGGCCGACAAAGTTACAAGAAGAGCATGCTTCCGGTTTTGAGCATTTGTCCCGATGTTACAACTTCAGTAGGTAGGTTCAGAGTGTTTGAACACATGCCTCCATCTCAGCTTGATATACATCTGCTAGTTTCTGAAGATCACCAAAAGACATCATAAATGGTTGTCCTTCGCTCAGTTGAGTTTGCAAGGTATTGTCCAGTTCCGTGTCATCACGCATGCATTTACATGATAAATCTTCGAAACAGTAAGTTCAGTCCGTGTTCTGCAGATGTAGTGTTCTAGGGAGACACATCACGGCAAAGCAGATGGATCTCCAGTCCAGATTAATACAGATGGGAAGGAATATTTAGGGTGTTGTGAATCTTGTGATCACTAGAGGGAGGAGGGCAAGCAGGTTCCATCCATTATCATCGAATGAGATTAGTCGTCCTGAACTGCGGTAACCGCAATGGTGCTGCTTGGTTGCGGCGCATCGTGGGAGGAGGTTTTCTCGGCCATGACGTTCAGAACGATCCGGGGGCTGGAGGTGGGAGACAAGCCCGCGTGGTGAGGGTCTATTTTGCAAACCGCGTGGGGTGTGCTGGGGTGGAGGCGGGCGTCTTATTGCAAGAATTGCTCCAACGCACTACTGATGCAGGATTTGAATCCGACGGATGGCAGCAACGGGATACAGGGGTGCACGAACATAAGTGGATTCATAGGATACGACGCCATATAAAATTATATCAACATCTGGAACACCAAATATTTGTTTCATATGACATATTATATATATTTGATATTGTTGATCTTGGCGTCGTATCCTATGAATCCACTTATGTTCGTGCACCCCTGTATCCCGCTGCTGCCATCCGTCGGATTCAAATCCTGCATCTGTAGTGCGTTGGAGCAATTCTTGCAATAAGACGCCCGCCTCCACCCCAGCACACCCCACGCGGTTTGCAAAATAGACCCTCACCACGCGGGCTTGTCTCCCACCTCCGGCCCCCGGATCGTTCTGAATGTCATGGCTGAGAAAACCTCCTCCCACGATGCGCCACAACCAAGCAGCACCATTGCGGTTACCGCAGTTCAGGACGACTAATCTTATTCGATGATAACGGATGGAACTGAAGGAAATATGCCCTAGAGGCAATAATAAAGTTATTATTTATTTCCTTATTTCATGATAAATGTTTATTATTCATGCTAGAATTGTATTAACCGGAAACATAATACATGTGTGAATACATAGACAAACAGAGTGTCACTAGTATGCCTCTACTTGACTAGCTCGTTAATCAAAGATGGTTATGTTTCCTAACCATGAACAAAGAGTTGTTATTTGATTAACAAGGTCACATCATTAGTTGAATGATCTAATTGACATGACCCATTCCATTAGCTTAGCACCCGATCGTTTAGTATGTTGCTATTGCTTTCTTCATGACTTATACATGTTCCTATGACTATGAGATTATGCAAATCCCGTTTTCCGGAGGAACACTTTGTGTGCTACCAAACGTCACAACGTAACTGGGTGATTATAAAGGTGCTCTACAGGTGTCTCCAAAGGTAGATGTTGGGTTGGCGTATTTCGAGATTAGGATTTGTCACTCCGATTGTCGGAGAGGTATCTCTGGGCCCTCTCGGTAATGCACATCATATAAGCCTTGCAAGCATTACAACTAATGAGTTAGTTGCGAGATGATGTATTACGGAACGAGTAAAGAGACTTGCCGGTAACGAGATTGAACTAGGTATTGGATACCGACGATCGAATCTCGGGCAAGTAACATACCGATGACAAAGGGAACAACGTATGTTGTTATGCGGTCTGGCCGATAAAGATCTTCGTAGAATATGTAGGAGCCAATATGGGCATCCAGGTCCCGCTGTTGGTTATTGACTGGAGATTTGTCTCAGTCATGTCTACATTGTTCTCGAACCGTAGGGTCTGCACGCTTAACGTTACGATGACAGTTATTATGAGTTTATGCATTTTGATGTACCGAAGTTAGTTCGGAGTCCCGGATGTGATCACGGACATGACGAGGAGTCTCGAAATGGTCGAGACATAAAGATTGATATATTGGACGGCTATATTCGGACACCGGAAGTGTTCCGGGTGATTTCGGATAAAACCGGAGTGCCGGAGGGGTTACCGGAACCCCCCGGGGAAGTAATGGGCCTTATTGGGCCTGAGGGGAGAGAGAGGGCAGCAGCCCAAGAGGTGGCGCGCCCCCCCTCATGGGAGTCCGAATTGGACTAGGAGGGGGGGCGCGGCCCCCCTTTCCCTCTCCCTCTCCCTCTCTTTCCTTCCCCCTCAAGTCTCCTAGTTGGACTAGGAAAGGGGAGTCCTACTCCCACTAGGAGGAGGACTCCCCCTCCCCTTGGCGCGCCCCATAGGGCCGGCCGGCCTCCCCCTTGCTCCTTTATATATGGGGGCAGGGGGCACCCTAGAACACACAAGTTGATCCACGTGATCGTTCCTTAGCCGTGTGCGGTGCCCCCTGCCACCATATTCCACCTCGATCATATCGTTGTAGTGCTTAGGCGAAGCCCTGTGTCGGTAGAACATCATCATCGTCACCACGCCGTTGTGCTGACAGAACTCATCCCTGAAGCTTTGCTGGATCGGAGCCCGGGGAGCGTCATCGAGCTGTACGTGTGCTAAGAACTCGGAAGTGCCGGAGTAACGGTGCTTGGGTCGGTCGGATCGGGAAGATGTACGACTACTTCCTCTACGTCGCGTCAACGCTTCCGTTGCGGTCTACGAGGGTACGTAGACAACACTCTCCCTTCTCGTTGCTATGCATCACCATGATCTTGCGTGTGCGTAGGAAATTTTTTGAAATTACTACGTTCCCCAACAGTGGCATCCGAGCCTAGGTTTTATGGTTTGATGTTATTTGCACGAGGAGAACACAAGTGAGTTGTGGGCGATATAAGTCATACTACCTACCAGCATGTCATACTCTGGTTCGGCGGTATTGTTGGATGAAGCGGCCCGGACCGACAGTACGCATACGCTTACGCGAGACCGGTTCTCTCGACGTGCTTTGCACATAGGTGGCTCGCGGGTGACAGTTTCTCCAACTTTAGTTGAACCGAGTGTGGCTACGCCCGGTCCTTGCGAAGGTTAAAACGGCGTCAACTTGACAAACTATCGTTGTGGTTTTGATGCGTAGGTAAGATTGGTTCTTGCTTAAGCCCGTAGCAGCCACGTAAAACATGCAACAACAAAGTAGAGGACGTCTAACTTGTTTTTGCAGGCATGTTGTGATGTGATATGGTCAAGACATGATGCTAATTTTGTAACCAAGTTATCGGCAACTGGCAGGAGCCATATGGTTGTCGCTTTATTGTATGCAATACAATCGCGCTGTAATGCTTTACGTTATCACTAAGCGGTAGCGATAGTCGTGGAAGCATAAGATTGGCGAGACGACAACGATGCTACGATGGAGATCAAGGTGTCGCACCGGTGACGATGGTGATCATGACGGTGCTTCAGAGATGGAGATCACAAGCACAAGATGATGATGGCCATATCATATCACTTATATTGATTGCATGTGATGTTTATATTTTATGCATCTTATCTTGCTTTGATTGACGGTAGCATTATAAGATGATCTCTCACTAAATTATCAAGAAGTGTTCTCCCTGAGTATGCACCGTTGCCAAAGTTCGTCGTGCCCAGACACCACGTGATGATCGGGTGTGATAAGATCTACGTCCATCTACAACGGGTGCAAGCCAGTTTTGCACACGCAGAATACTCGGGTTAAACTTGACGAGCCTAGCATATGCAGATATGGCCTCGGAACACGGAGACCGAAAGGTCGAGCGTGAATCATATAATAGATATGATCAACATAGTGATGTTCACCATTGAAAACTACTCCATTTCATGTGATGATCGGTTATGGTTTAGTTGATTTGGATCACGTGATCACTTAGAGGATTAGAGGGATGTCTATCTAAGTGGGAGTTCTTAAGTAATATGATTAATTGAACTTTAATTTATCATGAACTTAGTCCTGGTAGTATTTTGCAAATTATGTTGTAGATCAATAGCTCGTGTTGTTGCTTTCATATGTTTATTTTGATATGTTCCTAGAGAAAACTGTGTTGAAAATGTTAGTAGCAATGATGCGGATTGGATCCGTGATCTGAGGTTTATCCTCATTGCTGCACAGAATAAATATGTCCTTAATGCACCGCTAGGTGACAGACCTATTGCAGGAGCAGATGCAGACGTTATGAATGTTTGGCTAGCTCAATATGATGACTACTTGATAGTTTAGTGCACCATGCTTAACGGCTTAGAATCGGGACTTCAAAGACGTTTTGAACGTCATGGAGCATATGAGATGTTCCAGGAGTTGAAGTTAATATTTCAAGAAAATGCCCGTATTGAGAAATATGAAGTCTCCAACAAGTTCTATAGCTAAAAGATGGAGGAGAATAGCTCCAGCAGTGAGCATGTGCTCAGATTGTCTGGGTACTACAATCACTTGAATCAAGTGGGAGTTAATCTTCCAGATAAAATAGTGATTGACAGAATTCTCTAGTCACCATCACCAAGTTAGTAGAACTTCATGATGAACTATAATATGCAAGGGATGACGAAAACGAATCCCGAGCTTTTCATGATGATGAAATCGATGAAGGTAGAAATCAAGAAAGAACATCAAGTGTTGATGGTTGACAAGATCACTAGTTTCAAGAAAAGGGCAAAAGGAAGAAGGGGAACTTCAAGAAGAACGACAAGCAAGTTGTTGCTCAAGTGAAGAAACCCAAGTCTGGTCCTAAGCCTGAGACTAAGTGCTTCTACTGCAAAGGGACTGGTCACTGGAAGCGGAACTACCCCAAGTGATTGGCGGATAAGAAGGATGGCAAAGTGAACATAAGTATATTTGATATACATGTTATTGATGTGTACTTTACTAGTGTTTATAGCAACCCCTCAGTATTTGGTACTAGTTCAGTTGCTAAGATTAGTAACTCGAAACAGGAGTTGCAGAATAAACAGAGACTAGTTAAGGGTGAAGTGACGATATGTGTTGGAAGTGGTTCCAAGATTGATATGATCATCATCGCACACTCCCCTATACTTTCGGGATTAGTGTTGAACCTAAATAAGTGTTATTTGGTTTTTGCGTTGAGCATGAATATGATTTGATCATGTTTATTGCAATACGGTTATTCATTAAAGTCAGAGAATAATTGTTGTTCTGTTTACATGAATAAAACCTTCAATGGTCATACACCCAATGAAACAAGTTTGTTGGATCTCGATCGTAGTGATACACATATTCATAATATTGAAACCAAAAGATGCAAAGTTAATAATGATAGTGCAACTTATTTGTGGCACTGCCGTTTAGGTCATATTGGTGTAACGCGCATGAAGAAACTCTATGCTGATGGGCTTTTGGAATCACTTGATTATGAATCACTTGACGCTTGCGAACCATGCCTCATGGGCAAGATGACTAAAACACCGTTCTCCGGAACAATGAAGCAAGCACCAGATTTGTTGGAAATCATACATACTGATGTATGTGGTCCGATGAATATTAAGGCTTGCAGCAGGTATCATTATTTTCTGACCTTCACAGATGATTTGAGCAGATATGGGGATATCTACTTGATGAAACATAAGTCTGAAACATTTGAATAGTTCAAAGAATTTCAGAGTGAAGTGGAAAATCATCGTGACAAGAAGATAACGTTTCCACGATCTGATCGCAGAGATGAATATTTGAGTTACGAGTTTGGTCTTCAATTAAAACAATGTGGAATTGTTTCACCAATTCATGCCACCTGGAACACCACAGCATAATGGTGTGTCCGAACATCATAACCGTACTTTATTGGATATAGTACAATCTATGATGTTTCTTAACGATTTACCACTATCGTTTTGGGGTCATGCATTAGAGACAGCTGCATTCACGTTAAATAGGGCACCATCAAAATCCGTTGAGACGACGCCTTATGAACTGTGGTTTGGCAAGAAACCAAAGTTGTCGTTTCTTAAAGTTTGGGGTTGCGATGCTTATATGAAAAAGTTTCATCCTGATAAGCTCAAACCCAAATCGGAGAAATGTGTCTTCATAGGATACCCAAACGAGACAGTTGGGTACACCTTCTATCACAGATCTGAAGGCAAGACATTCATTGCTAAGAATGGATCCTTTCTAGAGAAGGAGTTTCTCTCGAAAGAAGTGAGTAGGAGGAAAGTAGAAAACTTGATAAGGTAATTGTACCATCTCCCTTATTGGAAAATAGTTCATCACGGAAATCTGTTCTTGTGACTACTACACCAATTAGTGAGGAGGCTAATGATAATGATCATGAAACTTCAGAACAAGTTACTACTGAACCTCGTAGATCAACCAGAGTAAGATCCGCACCAGAGTGGTACGGTAATCCTGTTCTGAAAGTCATGCTGCTAGATCATGATGAACCTACGAACTATGAAGAAGCGATGGTGAGCCCAGATTCCGCGAAATGGCTTGAGGCCATGAAATCTGAGATGAGATCCATATATGAGAACAAAGTATGGACTTTGATTGACTTGCCCAATGATCGACGAGCCATTGAGATTAAATGGATCTTCAAGAGGGAGACGAACATTGATAGTAGTGTTACTATCTACAAAGCTAGAATTGTCGCAAAAGGTTTTTCGACAAGTTCAAGGTGTTGACTACGATGAGAGTTTCTCACTCGTATCTATGCTTAAGTCTGTCCGAATCATGTTAGCAATTGCCGCATTTTATGAAATCTAGCAAATGGATAAACAAAACTGCATTCCTTAATGGATTTATTAAAGAAGAGTTGTATATGATGCAACCAGAAGGTTTTGTCAATCCTAAAGGTGCTAACAAAATATGCAAGCTCCAGCGATCCATCTATGGAATGGTGCAAGCATCTCGGAGTTGGAATACACGCTTTGATAAAGTTAATCAAAGCATATTGTTTATACAGACTTGCGGTGAAGCCTGTATTTACGAGAAAGTGAGTGGGAGCACTACAGCATTTCTGATAAGTATATGTGAATGACATATTTTTGATCGGAAATAATGTAGAATTATTGTACAAAGCATAAAGGAGTGTTTGAAAGGAGTTTTTCAAAGAAAGACCTCGGTGAAGCTGCTTACACATTGAGCATCAAGATCTATAGAGATAGATCAAAACGCTTGATAAGTTTTTTCAATGAGTACATACCTTGACAAGATTTTGAAGTAGTTCAAAATGGAAGAGTCAAAGAAAGAGTTCTTGCCTGTGTTACAAGGTGTGAAATTGAGTAAGACTCAAAGCCCGACCACGGCAGAAGATAGAAAGAGAATGAAAGTCATTCCCTATGCCTCAGCCATAGATTCTATAAAGTATGCCATGCTGTGTACCAGATCTATTGTATACCCTACACTGTGTAAAGCGAAGGAGTACAATAGTGATCTAGGAAGTAGATCACTGGACAACGGTCAAAATTATCCTTAGTGGAATAAGGATATGTTTCTCGATTATGGAGGTGACAAAAGGTTCGTCGTAAAGAGTTACGTCGATGCAAGTTTTGACACCGATCTGGATGACTCTAAGTCTCGATCCAGATACATATTGAAAAGTGGGAGCAATAAGCTAGAGTAGCTACTTGCAGAGCATTGTTGACATAGAAATTCGCAAAATACTTACGGATTTGAATGTGACAGACCCGTTGACTAAAATTATCTCACAAGCAAAACATGATCACACCTTAGTACTCTTTGGGTGTTAATCACATAGCGATGTGAACTAGATTACCGACTCTAGTAAACCCTTTGGGTGTTGATCACATATCGATGTGAACTATGGGTGTTAATCACATGGTGATGTGAACTATTGCTGTTAAATCACATGGCGATGTGAACTAGATTATTGACTCTAGTGCAAGTGGGAGACTGAAGGAAATATGCCCTAGAGGCAATAATAAAGTTATTATTTATTTTCTTATTTCATGATAAATGTTTATTATTCATGCTAGAATTGTATTAACCGGAAACATAATACATGTGTGAATACATAGACAAACAGAGTGTCACTAGTATGCCTCTACTTGACTAGCTCGTTAATCAAAGATGGTTATGTTTCCTAACCATGAACAAAGAGTTGCTATTTGATTAACGAGGTCACATCATTAGTTGAATGATCTGATTGACATGACCCATTCCATTAGCTTAGCACCCGATCGTTTAGTATGTTGCTATTGCTTTCTTCATGACTTATACATGTTCCTATGACTATGAGATTATGCAACTCCCGTTTTCCGGAGGAACACTTTGTGTGCTACCAAACGTCACAACATAACTGGGTGATTATAAAGGTGCTCTACAGGTGTCTCCAAAGGTAGATGTTGGGTTGGCGTATTTCGAGATTAGGATTTGTCACTCCGATTGTCGGAGAGGTATCTCTGGGCCCTCTCGGTAATGCACATCATATAAGCCTTGCAAGCATTACAACTAATGAGTTAGTTGCGAGATGATGTATTACGGAACGAGTAAAGAGACTTGCCGGTAACGAGATTGAACTAGGTATTGGATACCGACGATCGAATCTCGGGCAAGTAACATACCGATGACAAAGGGAACAACGTATGTTGTTATGCGGTCTGGCCGATAAAGATCTTCGTAGAATATGTAGGAGCCAATATGGGCATCCAGGTCCCGCTGTTGGTTATTGACTGGAGATTTGTCTCAGTCATGTCTACATTGTTCTCGAACCGTAGGGTCTGCACGCTTAACGTTACGATGACAGTTATTATGAGTTTATGCATTTTGATGTACCGAAGTTAGTTCGGAGTCCCGGATGTGATCACGGACATGACGAGGAGTCTCGAAATGGTCGAGACATAAAGATTGATATATTGGACGGCTATATTCGGACACCGGAAGTGTTCCGGGTGATTTCGGATAAAACCGGAGTGCCGGAGGGGTTACCGGAACCCCCCGGGGAAGTAATGGGCCTTATTGGGCCTGAGGGGAGAGAGAGGGCAGCAGCCCAAGAGGTGGCGCCCCCCCCCCTCATGGGAGTCCGAATTGGACTAGGAGGGGGGCGCGGCCCCCCTTTCCGTCTCCCTCTCCCTCTCTTTCCTTCCCCCTCAAGTCTCCTAGTTGGACTAGGAAAGGGGAGTCCTACTCCCACTAGGAGGAGGACTCCCCCTCCCCTTGGCGCGCCCCATAGGGCCGGCCGGCCTCCCCCTTGCTCCTTTATATACGGGGGCAGGGGGCACCCTAGAACACACAAGTTGATCCACGTGATCGTTCCTTAGCCGTGTGCGGTGCCCCCTGCCACCATATTCCACCTCGATCATATCGTTGTAGTGCTTAGGCGAAGCCCTGCGTCGGTAGAACATCATCATCGTGACCACGCCGTTGTGCTGACAGAACTCATCCCCGAAGCTTTGCTGGATCGGAGCCCGGGGAGCGTCATCGAGCTGTACGTGTGCTAAGAACTCAGAGGTGCCGGAGTAACGGTGCTTGGATCGGTCGGATCGGGAAGATGTACGACTACTTCCTCTATGTTGCGTCAACGCTTCCGTTGCGGTCTACGAGGGTACGTAGACAACACTCTCCCTTCTCGTTGCTATGCATCACCATGATTTTGCGTGTGCGTAGGAATTTTTTTTGAAATTACTACGTTCCCCAACAGGAACCTGCTTGCCCTCCTCCCTCTAGTGATCACAAGATTCACAACACCCTAAATATTCCTTCCCATCTGTATTAATCTGGACTGGAGATCCATCTGCTTTGCCGTGATGTGTCTCCCTAGAACACTACATCTGCAGAACACGGACTGAACTTACTGTTTCGAAGATTTATCATGTAAATGCATACGTGATGACACGGAACTGGACAATACCTTGCAAACTCAACTGAGCGAAGGACAACCATTTATGATGTCTTTTGGTAATCTTCAGAAACTAGCAGATGTATATCAAGCTGAGATGGAGGCATGTGTTCAAACACTCTGAACCTACCTACTGAAGTTGTAATCAATCGGGACAAATGCTCAAAACCAGAAGCATGCTCTTCTTGTAACTTTGTCGGCCTGTGAGTTAATCATTATTAATTTTCAGGCAGTGAGTTCGATGATTCAGTTCCGCTATTAGATGTTTAGTAGCAGAAGTAGCATACGTAAAATTTGCCAGCAACATATATTGGATTTGTAATGCAAATGTCAGTACGAACCACGCCTGGAGCACCTCAGATTACAAAACCACGTCAACTTCAACAATGGCATTGACCAAAACGAGGGTAAAACTAGTAAAGTATTTCAGAAATTTACGTTCACCAACATCTTTACATTCACTTCCTGAATTTTGCATTCACCGACACATGCCATTCTCATCTCGCTGGGCACACCCAAACAATGCAATTGCAATCGGCGGCAAGAAGGGATCATCTATAAAGGGTAGACGGTAGTCATCCAACTTTGGTGGTCGCCTACAGGTGTCTTCATCCGGTGCTGTCGTCGTTGGGATCTACGGGGCGCATCTAGCATGTCTCCGTCAACCCATGCGCTGCTTGCCGCCGGCGAGATGTGGTGGACACGGGTCCTATTTGCAACCGGAGTTGAGGATTGAGAGGGCAATGATTTGGGGGCCGGAGGTGGGAGATAAGCCCACGGGGTGAGAGTCTTTTTTGCAAACTGCGGGGCTGAGCTAGGCTGGAGGCGGGCGTCTTTTTGCAAGAATTTCACCAACGCACTGCAGATGGAGGATTTGAATCCGACGGATGATACCGACGGGATACAGGGGTGCAGAGACATAGGTGGATTCATAGGATACGACGCCTTTAACAATCCAGAGGACGGCAGGCAAAGGCGAACGTTTCTACGGAGTTTACACATTGGTTGACGAAGGCTACTATACGTAGCATGATAGCAGCCTCACAATTTTCATGCCCCGCGATGTTTGGAACCCTACTGCAAATCAAGTCAAGGGACACAGTAGTAACGTTAATCTGTCCCAAATGCATTTGTTATGCCACTGTCGTGCAGGGAGTTGGTGGCTTGTTGCCATAAAGGGAAGGCTCACTATGCTAAAAAAAAAACTAGAAGGCCGAAAATTCATCTGATAACTAGACAGCGGGAAATCTAAAATGTAAAATTAATAGTGTTCCGCTCTGCGTGGCTAAAATTGTAACGCATGATTGTATGAATGTTTTAATTTATTTAATATATGGGAGGGGTGTTTAAAAAAAGTGAAATTAAGGATGGCTAGCCAGCCGGCCGACGGGAAAAGTCTTCAGCAGTACTACATTTTTATTCTCGACAAGCTTTTGGGTCAGTCGATTTTGAGATGGCCGAAGAAGTTCGCCGGAGGGGAGGAAGGAGAAGGAAGGAGCTCGTTGGCACGCTACCCCACCATCTACCTTACGGAAGGGGGTGGGGACGGAAGAACAGCGGTGTGGTGGGGGCGGCAGGACAGCGACGGTGCAACTTCGCCGGAGAAAAAAACCCGTATGTGGCAGGGCTAGAAGGATGGCCGGGGGCGGCGGCAAGACCGGCGATGGGGCCGGTTTCGAGGAGGGTGGGGCGGTGAGGCTGCATGGGAGCGCCGCCGGCTATGGGTGGTGGTTGCAGGCGGTTCGGACGGCGGCCCGTGCAACGGTATGGTGAAGGAGTAGAGCTGGAGGAAGAAGAAGGACCAGAGATTACAGGATGTGCATCAGACGTTCCAAAACGATCGAGTGACCCCAAATTTAAAGGTCAGGTGACTTACTTGTAGCCACACCCTTCATTTTCTATTAGCAAAACGGCCCATGCATCCCCTAAAAAAACGACCCATGCATTACAATGAGAGAAAAAAATTATAATCTCCAATGGTCATGATCACATTTTGCTACATCACCGAGATGCACTATCACTCTTATTTTCGTGAAATTGTGAACAATTTTTAAAAATCATGAAAAAATTAACTCGTGAACATATCTGAAATCGTGAAGATTTTTCAAATTTTTGAACATTTTTACAGATTTTCGAACACTTTCAAAAAATCATGAACATTTTATATTATTTGGAAACATTTTTTTCATTGTGAATATTTTTAAAATTATTTTTCTTGAATAGGCGAACATTTCTAGAATTGAAGAATATTTTTGGAAATTATTTGGTGGAACAATTTTAGAAATTCACAAATATTTTTCGATTTAACGAACATTTTTTAATGCATGATCATGTTTTGAATCAGCAAACATTTTTATGAATCAATAAACTATTTTGTAAGTCAGAAACAGTTTTTGCATTTTTAGGATATATTTCAATTCATGACCATTTTTGAATTGGCGAAATTTTGTTCAATTTCATTAAAACAATTATACACAGACTTTTTAAAAAATCATGAACATTTTTTGATTTCACAAACATTTGTTTTGAAAATTGCAAATATTTTTTGAATATGTGAACTTTTTTAAAAAATCACGAAAATTTTCTGAATTCACTAACATTAATGAATTATTAAACTTTTTTCAAAATTATCTTTTTTTATTTTACAATTTTTTGGAATTTCCAAATTACTTAAAGTAGAAAAAAACAAAGATGAAAGAATAAAATAAAAAAATAGAAAACGAAATTTAAAAAGCAGGATGCCCCGACATGGGCCGGCCCAAACAGGCGTGTTATGTCTTCTTCCAGAGCGCAGAGCGCAGTATAGAAGGTTCCTACTGTATGGCCGGCCCACGCGGGAAACTCCCCTATGTGAGACATTTTTTTTATCGCTTACTGGCATCGGTTGGTAATATTTTAGAACTTTAGAGGCAATTTCGATGACGTACCGCCAGAAGCAATAGCCTCTTTATGAGTAGGTATAGGTATAGACTAGCAAAAATACCCGTGCGTTGCAACGGGAGATGAAAAAAATAGCACAAGTCTTTAAAATGATAAACGTTTCAGGATCTTCATACAACAGGAGATGAAAAATAGCACATGTCTCTAAAATGATAAGCATTCCAATATGGCGTACAATGAATCGATTGACAGTAGGTGTCTTCTTCCAGAGCGTAGAGCGCAGTATAGAAGGTTCCTACTGTATGGGCGGCCCACGCGGGAAACTCCCCTATGTGAGACATTTTTTTTATCGCTTACTGGCATCGGTTGGTAATATTTTAGAACTTTAGAGGCAATTTCGATGACGTACCGCCAGAAGCAATAGCCTCTTTGTGAGTAGGTATAGGTATAGACTAGCAAAAATATCCGTGCGTTGCAACGGGAGATGAAAAAAATAGCACAAGTCTTTAAAATGATAAACGTTTCAGGATCTTCATACAACAGGAGATGAAAAATAGCACATGTCTCTAAAATGATAAGCATTCCAATATGGCGTACAATGAATCGATTGACAGTAGGTGTCTTCTTCCAGAGCGTAGAGCGCAGTATAGAAGGTTCCTACTGTATGGCCGGCCCACGCGGGAAACTCCCCTATGTGAGACATTTTTTTTATCGCTTACTGGCATCGGTTGGTAATATTTTAGAACTTTAGAGGCAATTTCGATGACGTACCGCCAGAAGCAATAGCCTCTTTGTGAGTAGGTATAGGTATAGACTAGCAAAAATACCCGTGCGTTGCAACGGGAGATGAAAAAAATAGCACAAGTCTTAAAATGATAAACGTTTCAGGATCTTCATACAACAGGAGATGAAAAATAGCACATGTCTCTAAAATGATAAGCATTCCAATATGGCGTACAATGAATCGATTGACAGTAGGTGTTTTCAGGGTTTTCAGGCTGCTATTGTAAACATCAAATGTGGTCCGAACCAACTTAGTTCAACTTATTAGGTCAATTTGAAATTAAAAAATTTGGACCAAATGCCATAAGCTAAATTTAGAAGTAAATGAAAAAAAAATTGCCAGGGCCGTCTCTAGGAAGTTGAGGCCCTGGAGCAAAATGAAAAATGGGACACTAAATTTTGAAAATTTATAAAAAAATATAGTAACTAAATTATATAACTTGGTGTTATTTCGTAGTACATATTTAGAAATATATATCCAGTATTATGCAAGATGGTAAGGATTATACTGAACAAATAAACAGATCAAATATTCTATGGAAAGCGTTATGATAAATAATGAATATAATTTTTAATATATGGGATCAACACTTCTGAAACCGAACCACATCCCAGTTAAACAACACAAAGTAATTCAGGCATGTAAGCGACGAGATCTTTTCTTCTTCCACCAAGAATCCAGGTTTGACGGCACGTGGGGCGACTCGCAGCTGACAATATAGATTCGCTAGCTGTACGAACTCGAGTCCTTGGTTTCTCTTCGATCGGGCCATTGGGGGTAGCGCGCTGACTCCGCCATGGTCAGCCCCCGCACTACGGTAGCACACACACGCTCGGCCACGGCCATGGCGGCACAAGCCCAGCAAACTCACGCTCACCACACACACACAACACACCCCTCCTCGCTGCATATCTTTTTCCTCATAGGGTCATCACCAATCCATCTTCCTCCTTTTGAGATTTTGCCGTCGGCAGTGTATCTTTTTCCTCATTATCATCATCCATCCATCTTTCGCCTCGGTTCTAATTCCTTTTTCCACCCTTGTCTATTGATCCCAGTTGGCTTATTGATTTGAACTTGTAGCCGTATTTAAATTGGTTTATTTGTGTACAAGAAAGCGATGTGGGATTATGTAATAGGCAATCGAAACCTCTCTTTTGCACAGAAACATGGTGTAGCTCAGTTGGATGCCTCGTTATGAACTGAACGACAGGTCGCGAGTTTTATCTTTGCGGGCTGAATTTTTTGCCTCCTCTCATCAGCTTGCACGTCTATTGTTTGATGGGCTGAGGCGCATGCTAGCTGGTTGGGGCGTACGGGGCTTGGTTGGCACATCAAGAGGAAGGATTTTTCTGCTTCTAATAACGATGTACGACGACGGACGAAAATTAGGATCGCAAGTATACGGACGAAAATTAGGGAGCAAGAAGCAATATCCCTTTTATTATTAGGTAAAGATATGTGACCCCATTACCCAACTCGGGAGCAATCAAAACAACAAAAATATGATCCATAAAATATATTAATAGCTATTACAGTGGGATTTCATAATAATTGATGTGATACTACTATGCTAGAGATTTTTTTTAAGTTTCATACTAGAGAATATTGATGTGATACTACTCGTATCATAGAAAATAATAGGAGCAAAGCCGAACGTAAGCATCGGTACGGATCGACTGGCCCGCCCACCATCACCACCGGAACTTTCATCTCTCGTCTCAGAGAGTTTATCGAATAAATGAGGTCATATAATAGGAGGAAACATGTGAGGTCTTGATAAAAATAAATCCCCCCTACATGTGAACTATGCCACGAACAACTTCATGTGGGACAAACGGGTGGGCCAAGCTGTGCCGCCTTTGGCGTCATCAAGGCCGGCACAAGAATCGAAAGATCTTTTGCGGCCAGCAGACACGGGCCCTCAGTCACCAGAGGGAGAGGGACTTGGCGTGCGGGCACTACTCCAGATCCCGGGCATGCAGGAGGTGGTTGCACCGAGCAGGGAGGCCATAAACGATAATCTTTTTTTAATGTTGGTAGGAGACCTATCAAATTCATTGATCAGGAGGAGTCACAAATAGAAGGCCAAAAACAGAAAATGCATCGAAAGAATTGGCACTGAAAAAAAAAGAAATACAAGGGACTCAGCCCGGGTCGAACGGGATGCCAGCACCAGCCAGATTCAGACGTGGATTTTTAGAGCACCTGCACCCTGGCCCTGTTATCCTAGCTCTTCAATATCGCTTTAAGATCCGTGTGACACAACTAACTTTTTATATAAAATTTTCTCTTTTTTGTTTCTCTCATATAAAACATATCTTGAAGTTTAAACCTTTGCAGCGTGGCAAAGCTTTCTAACTAGAATCTAGGATAAATCTTTTAGAATTTTTTGTCCAACATAAATACTAAAATATGATATCCTAGATTCTAGTTAGAAAGCCTTACCATGCTGCATAGGTTTGAACTTCAAGATATGTTCTGTGTGGGAGAAACCAAAAAGAGAAATGTACTTACACGAATCGCAATGCGGGAAATAGATGGCTAGATAGAGAGGGCTTAGGTGCAGGTGCTCTATTATATATTTTCCAGCCAGATTCCAGAGATGGATCTCGTCTCTTACTCTACGCACAAAGGCAGTGCTGCCTAGCTGGACGTTCTCAAAGGTTCATCTATTACACTCTGGCTAGATCCCCGAAGAGATGAGGTGGGTAAGGGACAATGTTCCTTTCCTCTTGGACGAAGGCGCATTCTTCCAGCATAGACCCAGCCAGTCTTTGATGTTCATGATTCCAATCCAGGAGATGGGTTGTAGCGATGGCATGTCGGCAGCGATCGCCAATGAATCCCATGTTGTGCGAGACCAAGGGCATTCCACCGGCAGATGATAAGGCGTTTCCAAATTTCTTTCACACAACGGGCATAAATAATCGTTATCTCACCCTCTCCGAAGCAGCGTGTCCGCTGTGAGGATCCAGCCGAGCATCGCCGTCCTGGGAGTGAGTTGCTGAGAACCCCCCCCCCTCCCCCCCCCTCCCCGTCGCTTCCTCTGAGGCGACTCGGGGGCAACCCTAGCGCCGCCAGCGCGGTCCCCCCTCCCTCTTCCTCCTCTCCGCCACTGCCAGAGGGGCGCCCGGCGCTCCGCGCGCGTCCCCGATGATGGTGGCGGCGGGGATCTGGCGCCTCCTCCTCGGATGGAGGGCTGCGGGCCCCGGGGCGGCGGCCCTGGTCGGCGGCGTGCGGCGCGGCCTGGGTGGCGGGCGGCGTCGGCGGGTGCTGGTGGGTGGCCTCCCACGGCTGCGTGGGCAGCGTGGAGGTCACGGTCGTTGGCGCAGCGGCGGCCCCTCGCAGTCCGTCGGGTTCCATGGTGAAGCTTCGGTGCCGGCCCGATCTGCTCCGATCCGTGCCAGCGCTGGTCCCTGGCGGTGGCGTCCTGCGTCCCGTGGTGCCGGATGGCCGGATCTGGCGTTTGGTTGTGGTTCCGGGGGAAACCCCTGGCCGGCGCGACGGCCCCCCAAAGTCGACGTCTTTGACGCCGAGCCCCTCCTTGGAGGCTTTGGGGTGGACCCTCCTCCTCCCGCCTCCTTCCTGAGCTCCGGCGAAAGCCGTTTCTCCCCTGGTCTGGGCGTCGACGGCACCTCGGTGGCGTGTTCCTTCTTGAAGGCGGCGGTCGGGAGTTGCTCTTGGTGGTGGAGCGGTTGGTGTCTCGGCTCCAAAGCATGGCGGCCTGGTTGTCCTGCTCTTCTTCTTCGGTCTTCGTCATGGATGCGCGCCTTCGTCCGACAGCTCGCGTCCCTTGCTCCATGCTGCCGCTGCCGGTTTGGTTCTCGTCAGGATGGTCTTCCGTTTGCTCGTGGGTTAGTGTTGGCTGCTTCTCCTTTGGCGGCTCGGTCACCTGGAGCTGGGCTATGTTTAGCCACTCTGCTGGTCGCCGGTGCGGCACCAATCGAGCCTGGGTGAAAGGGTAGTGGCCCTTTGCGACGGTGGAGACAGCTCATGTGTTGCCCGAGTTTGGCCACGGATGTAGCCGGCGCTCAATGCTTGCACGACATGTCCCTCCTCCCTAGTACCTAGTTGGCTAGTTGGCCTAAGCGTAGTGTTGGTCGTCGGTAACGATGCTCCATTGTTGCCATTGTGCTGTTCTGCCTAGCTCTATGTATCTTCTTTCCGCTTTGCATTGCATTCTTCTCTTTGTAATATGGTGCCCCTGTAATCCTGGCTGGTTGATGACTTTGTTAATTCAAAGTCGGGCTAGGTCCAAGCTCTTCTCGGGCTCGGCCGGCGCCTTTTATCTAAAAAATAATATAGAGAGGCCATGCAACCACCTATCATGCCAAAAGCTTGCCAGGCCACCATTGCCAAGTGCAATTTCCATGGCCATTGTGAACAAGGCGCGATCCGAATCATCGCAAGGTAAATCAGAGCCACCCATGGTCTTGTCGGGTCCTTCCAAGCCAGCCACAACTATCGAAGTCGCAAGGCCCTACCAAATTTCTCTAGATCAAAAACCCCAAGGCCGCCGAGATGTTTGGGTCTGTAGAGAGCAGCCCAGCTCACCCTGCATTTGCCCCCGCTGCATGTGCCTTCACTGCTCCATAACCAAGCACGACATTGTTGCACAAGCCGCTTGATCACCCACTTTGGAAGCTTATGGACAGTCATCAGATAAAACGCAAGTGAGGTGAGTGCAGAGGTTAGCAACGCTAGACACGCACTTTTGGCCATCAGCCCACCTTTCCAAGATGCAGTCCTGTTAGCGAATTTGTGAAGGAGCGGGTACAACTCAATCTTTCGCAGCGCACGCAGCGCTAGAGGCATGCGAATAAGTGGTGGGAAAGAATTTTAAAGGAATTCTGAGAGGCAGCAAGATGTGTTGCAAATCAAGGTCACCACAACGAATAGGTAGAGCCAAACTTTTTTGGGCATTGACTTTCAGACCCCTAACCGAGCCGAACAGCTGAAGCACCAAGTTGATCAGCCTAGCATTGCTGATCGATGGTGATGATGTCATGGGCTAGGGGGGTACCAACCTAGCCTATCCATGCACTTTGGGCTGGGCCGAAGGGCCTTTCATTGTGAGATGGACTCCGGGGGCCACATGACGGGAGGAGATCAAGACTACATCTACCGAAGACTTGACGTACACTCCAAGACCTCTTTCGTCGCCTCCATGTCAAGATGCCGACCTTGTAATCCTAGATGCCCAACTCGGCATGTATATAAGCCGAGGGGTTTAGCCCGTAGAAGGGACATCAACGCAATCTCATTCTCCCAGCCCTAGAGTTAGAGAACATCTATAGATCTCGAGGTAGATCAACTCTGTACATGTAGCATCTTCATCAATATAAACAAGAGCAGAACGTAGGGTTTTACCCCTATTAAGAGGGCCCGAATCTGGTAAACATCGTCTCCCCTGTTCTAGTTACCATCTGTCCAAGATCCATAGACCAGGACCCCCTACCCCGAGGTCTGCCGATTTTTACATCGACACTGGTGCTTTCATTGAGAGTTCTGCTGTGATATCGATAGAAGGATCGATGGCTCATCTGCAGATCAACAACAATAATGGTTGCGGGAACGTTTACGTCCCTGGCCAACTTTTTGTGTTCGGTAGCATGACCTTCTGCACCGACTTGGCTGGACATCTAGCCTCCGTGGAAAACTATGCCCCTGGTCAGATTGTGACCTTTGGAGGCCTGGAGTATACCGCGGACGCCCGTGGCAAGCTCATCCTGACAAGCTGGGCGCCCATCCAGGGGGGCGGAGTCTTCCGACGACAGAATCCCAACTTTGGGATCAATCGCCGTTGAGAACGTCGGGCCGGGGTCTTTGGCGTTGCCGGAAGGCCCCGACGTTATGACCCTGGGCGAGCTCTCCTCGGCCCCTGCCTCGGATGAGAATCATGCCCCTATCTCTGAAGCTACATCAAATTCGGAGCCAACCCCAGTGCTGGACCTAGAGCCGCCTGTGGGTCTTCTTTGCGCTAAAAATACGCCGAACTATACGCCGGCCATACTTCGAGTCAGCCCCGGCCATATTTCAGAAAACTAGTAAAATATCTTGGATCGACAACATTTTGAGCACTACGTATATCTTGAATTTTGTTTCAGAATTTCGGTTATGTGAGCAATGGAAAACAGGGCAACCCAACTTGAAGGAAAATATGTGTATGTAGTGTACGGTGAGTGCCCACATTATGAAGAAAGTTGTTCCAGATATTCAATGAAGAAACAAGCAACCATGTATTGACAGATTTTGCTTAAATTCGTAGCATTAAGGCAACAACAAAATTAAAGCACACAGTGCCTAAACATGCTCAACACACGTGCATGTTATACATAGCAGCCCTTTCACGTCTAAACTGTAAGCAAGACTATCGAGGGTAGCTCGCGGACAACACAAACTCTTCTTCTTGACTATATTGTCTGCTCGTTTCCTCTAAGCTTGTCCTTCTTCTTGGTGATGTATACCTTGTTGCTGAATAACTCCTCTCATATGTTGCATCCTGAACCCGAAAACGCTCTTTGGGTCCTTGAAGTGCTTCTAGTGTCATCTCCACTGACCTCATGGTTGGTCGCTCTTCTGCCCTTAGCTTTGTGCACGACATAGCTAGAGAAGCTACCACGTCAACTTGGCTACCTCCCTCCTCCATTACCTGTGGATCTAGTATGTCTACCAATTTTCCTTTTGCAATTAGTTCAACAAATTGTGCGACTAGCCCATCACCTGAGGATGATCTATGTATAATTGGCATCTTCCTCGTAAGCAACTCAATGAGAATAACTCCAAAGCTATAAACATCACTTTTTTCTGTTAGCCTGCCACAATAAAAGTACGTAGGATCTAAATATCCTAACGTTCCCTGCACCGCTATTGTAATTGTTGCTTTATCTCTAGGAATGTACCTTGAAGCTCCAAAGTCACACACCTTCACTGTCAAAGCATCATCAAGAAGTATATTGGTGGACTTGATATCTCTGTGTATTATGGGGACAGAAAGGCCCGAATGAAGGTAAGAAAGGGCTTTGCCAATTTCTGATGCAATCCTTAATATTTCTTGCCAAGGTAGTGATCTTAGTGGTTTCTTGTGAAGATAATCGCATAGGGTACCATTGGAAATGAACTCATAAGCCAACAAAGGGACTTCTGTCTCGAGACAACATCCAAGAAGCTTTACAATGTTCCTATGATTGATTTGTGAGAGTATGGATACTTCATTTATAAACTCGTTAATCTCACTCTTGACCACAATATTTGACTTCTTGATTGCAACAACATGCAAGTCTGATAAAATTCCTTTATATACGGTACCATGCCCTCCACCACCAAGCTTACGAGTTGGATGAAACTTGTTTGTGGCTTTTTCTAGCTCCCTTAAAGGGATGATCATCCGCTCCGCAATATCTGACCTATGAGATACCAATTTTTGCAACAATTGTCCACGATTTTGATTGAAGAACTTTTGTCTCAACTTTTGTTCCTTTTGATTCTTAAGCTTGCGGATTATTATCTTTGTGGTGACAAGCAAAATTAGAATAGTTGGGCCACTAGAAACTGATAGGCCAATGATTAAACCTGCAAAAAATAGACCGATTGACACGTAATTAGGGTATGCAGTGACATAACTCAACAATAGTTAAATGAATAGATATGAGGTTGGACCTAGGGTTTGAAGTCTTGGTAAGGGAAGAGGTATCACCCAATTGAATGAAAAATCAACTAACCACACAGGATTCAAATTTCAAAATGATCAAAATCAAACACAAGAAATGTCTCAAATTTAAGTGACCCAACTAATAGGAGGGACAAATATTTAACCCATGTAAGTCTGCTAACCAACCACTAACCAATAGCCCATATGGGTCGCATGGGAAAGGATGCAAATAAGATTATGATTAACCAGAGAGAGTGTTGGCTTTTATTTCAAACTTTTGGAATGTATTTATCTATTATTACTAATGTAAAAAACATATATTTTCATTTCATATTTAATCATACATATATTCTAATAAGTTTATTTTTTCCTTCTATGCAACCTAAAAAATTTCTTATTGATCGCATCCTTTTCTTCTCTATAAAATGGTGGCATTCCATGATTATATAATTGTGGCTTGAAACTAATTTATATAGGGATTGTTTCCACTTGAAATATTATATTTTTTAATCTAGATTTCTTAGCAGAAGTCTGAATTTTATCTGCAACGCATAAATGTTTTTTTTCTTATTGTTCATGCAACATACTCTACTTTATGGTTCATGAGCTAATACATAGAACTAACTATGAGAATATTGTTTGCATTGAAGACAACAAGAGGGGGTTGCTAAATACGATTGAGAAGGACCAATGTCTTTTCACCTACTTCTTCCATTTCTAAAATGTTTGCATCTTTATGATTTCGAAGACATATATACTTTTCTAAGTTTGACCAAACCTGTAAAAATATAGAAACATCAATGACACCAAATACAAACATATTGACAACATGTTTCATAATTGCTCTAATGAAGCTAATTCGTTCTTGAAGATGTTGGTATATTTTATATCGAATTGGTTAGGCTTAAAGATGTTTTACTTAGAACAAACCTAAAAATAACATATTGGAAAAGGAGGAATTACTTATTTTTAAAATGGTGTAATTGGTCCAAGATAGTTTATATACATGTTGATCCTATTGAAAGTATGAAGCAATGGTGCTCACCTGTGTTTATAGACATGACACAACCATGCTTTTTGCTGGCATTTCCTTCGTGTCCTTTTGAGCATGTGCACTCGAAAGATCCATCCTTGTTGGTACACTTGCCAAAGCATGGATATAATTCTGGCTTCTTACACTCGTCGATATCTACATAAGACAGGAAATCATTAAGCCAAGTTGACCCATGACAATCTATATATTGGTTGACAGAAGGCAACATGCATGGCCGAAAGCTTGTCATGATAAAAGAACTTCATCATGCTCCACCACAAAGTAGATTTATTAGTAGATGCACATGTAGACACATGGGTTCCAGTGGGACTGTGATGTATGTGTTCTTGTGTAGGTTAAATATAAGAGAAGAGAGGAGTCAATTCCGAATAGCACCTCGGGAGACTTTTCAACCTATCAGTGTCTATAATACATGTTTTTTCTGCAAGAGTGAGAAAGAGAGAGAGAGAATTTCTAGTACTTCAAAAAGAAGTAAGGTCCTGTCGATATTCATCTTTCGTCTAACCTTATGTATGTTCCTACTCCCTCTTTCTCTTTCGAAATTTTCCTTCCTTCTCTCACAGTTTCCACACGTTTTACCTTAAAACGGCTCAACTGCCCCACCTCCTATTGACTTTCCAAATAATTATGATTCTATGGTAAGCCAATAAATGCTTGCCAAATAAAATTCTTTTGTTACATGATTACATAAATATGGGCATGTAAATCATGAGCTAACGTACTAGAATATTAATACTCTCACTGCAACACACAGAAAATTATCTAGTTGAAATAAAAAGGCACAGTAAAGATTTAATTATAAAAACTGGGGGAGAGTGAGAAGTTCTTATTTCTTGTCAGTGTGTTAGAGCCATCTGATTTTGATCCGATGGGGAAATGTAAAAATATTCAGAAATTGACACCCTTTAAAAAAGAAAAGGCAAATCCTGACGCGATCCAACATCATTCGAGCATTAACAAAGCAAACAAATAATTGATTTAGTCCTTAGAACATGAGGCAAATGTTGGTGCTAAGTAAACTTTTTAGTCTTGGAGTCTGGTCTAAACGCTGGACTGACAGAGGCTAATGAAAATACACCTAGAGTTCCAGTTGAAGGTGACTCTCAAACAATCAAAAAAAAATAGCAGGTCCATTCTGAAGCCATGTAGAGCTGCTCCACAACTTATGTTTCCGAATCTATGTAAGATATCTAACGCCATGTACCATGTGGTCACAACCTATGTTGATTTAACGCTGGAAGGTGAGAAAATTTGATAGTTGAGTTGAGTTGCATCATGTTCAGGTTTCTTAGCACCTGCTTGGTCGGGACCTTACAACAATCTAACCATTTCCCAATAAATATGGCCTCCAAAATTTCTAACAGCGCTCTCCAAATATTTTGGAGGTTGAAAGCAACGATCAAAGTCAAATACCCCAAACTTGAGCCCTCAAATAAATTATCCATATTTTCTTTTATTTGTGTGCATATAAAATCTATCCTAACTCAATCACATCAAATAAATTCAAAATTTCATGTTTTGATATCAAACAATTTAGTAAAATTTCAAATCAATAGGTTCGACAAAATTAAATTCAAATTTAAACAAAATAAGAAGGTATGAATGCAAAAAATAACCCAATAAAACAAATAATTTGAAGACAACAGATAATCAGATGAAGCAAATACTCCAAAATAACTAATAATCAGGATTGAACGAATGTAAACACACTATCTCCCATGTAGTTTCCAATGATGTTAATTGGGATCTTCATGAAGCTCGTCATGAGATCTCGGGTCTTCAATTATCTTGTACACATCAAGGAAAACCTAAATGTTGTATGGGTTCCTACGAGGTTTGATACTTTGGCCAACATAGCCTTAGTCCTAGTCCACTGTTGATACGTCTCAAATGTATCTATAATTTTTTATTGTTAAATGCTATTATGTTATCATTTTTATAATATTTTATATTATTTTCATGGAATAACTTGTTAATTAAGTACCCAGTGTCAATTCATGTTTTCTACTTGTTTTTATTTTTGCAGGAAATCAATATCTACGGAGGTCAAAATACATTGCCGATTTAACATTAATTTTTTGGGCCCACAAGAAACACTGGAAGCTTTGGGAGACGTCGAGACGAGACAAGAAGCAGCCACATGGACATGTGGTGCGGCCAGGGGTGGGCACGCCACCTGTCCATGTGGGGCCCATGGGAACCGCCTTGACCTGAGTCCACCTCCATAAATTCCTATAAATACCAAAACCATCTTTGGTTCCTCTAGAAGATTTTTCTCGTCGTGCAAGCCTTTGTTTCGAAGAGATCCCATCTGAAGCCCTGTTCCGGAGTTCTGCCGAAGGGGGAAGCCATTGTCGGAGGCCTCTTCATCAACCTTGTTGCCTCCGTAACCATGTGTGAGTAGTTCCTTTAGGACCTATGGGTCCATAGTAGTAGCTAGATGGTTATCTCTCTCCTTTTGGATCATCAATACCATGTTTTGCTTATTCCATATGCGATTGGGATCAATCTGATGTAATCCTGCAGTGTGTTTGTTGGACATGATGAATTGTAAGTTTGTGATCAGATTATTCTATAAATCCAATTGAATATTTTGAAGTTTCTTTACTTTATAATTAAGTAGCTATGTATGCTTTCCGATCTATTTGTCTTCTTTGGCCAGAGTGATGAGTAGTTCTTCAGAAGGAGTGGTGCATAGTAGCGGGTTCAATCTTGCGATGTACTATATCCCAGTGATAGAATGGGGACAAGACACATATTGTATTGTTTCTACTAAGAATAAAACGACGGGGTATAATCCTATTGCTTGATTTCTTTCTGTCTACATTATCTCTTGCTTATTGCGGTACTTTGTTTCTTATAAACTTAATGCTTTGAGATGCATGCTGGATAACGGGCTCGGGGTGGAGTATTAATAGTATACGCTAGTAAGTTAATGGTCTACTTATCACAGACGTAATGTCTATATGAGATTATGCGATGAATGATCATAGTCATAGATTGCTTTTCTTGTCAATTTCCCAACTGTAATTTATTACCATGTCATTTTCCTGCTTTTGAGAGAGATACCTCTAGTGAACCCATGTCCCCTAGGTCCATTCTGCATTAATACTTTCTTATACAAAATTGCCTCTTCATTTGCTTTTACTATTTGCCATTTCGCTATACCATTATTTATCCATCTGTTTGCTCTTAACCTTGTAACTAGCAAGACAAGGGGCTTGACAACCCCCTTGCCAATTTGAGTGCAAGTATTTTATTTGTTTGTGTTGAGGTACTACTTATATTGTTAGCTTGTTAAACCCTACCGGTTCGATTAAATCTTGGTTCTTGACTGAGGGAAATACTTTGCTTCACTGATAAATCACCCTTCCTCTTTAGGGAAACCCAACAACTCGTACGGTAGTAGCAGCTATGCATCCCTCTCCTTCTCGGTGACCATGTCTAGAATCACACAACATATTGTAATCTTTCCCAAGGTATTCTTGTCCCAGAAGCGAGCAAGACCCTGAACAATTGCAAACTAAGCTCGCAACACCCCAAATGCTCCGCCAATATCTCATTCTTGACACTTGGCAAAGAGTTTATTTTTCTTACCTTGATGATTTGAAATTGTCTAGAAAAATGTTGACCATGAAGAATAGGTGCCATCGGTGAGATAGTAGCCTTGATCATAATCATGTCCATTGACATTGAAGTTGCATGTCAGAGCATCACCACTTTCTAGCCTAGCAAAAAGATGAGATCTCTACAAGACATTGATGTCATGGTGAGAGCCATTATGCCAAAGTAGCAAGGGTGAATCTACAAGTCATCAAAGGAAACCACTTCCTAAATAAAAGTTGGATCATGGAAACATGTGGTGAATTGGCCATGACACGCAGGGACATTCTTCCAGCTCCAACACATACAGTCAATGCTCCCAATCATACCTGGTTAGCCTGTTACTTCACCCGTTGTTGCTAAAAATCTTATGTGTCATCAGCATTGGGTGCCCCAAAATACTCTGTTGTGTAGACCATGATTGCAACCTCGGAAAACATTCTCGTTCTCTTAGGGATTGTATCTTTGACAATTTAAAGATACCCATTGGGAAAATATGCAGGAGTGCCATATGCAACCACCTAGAGTGTCGTGGTCAGCTTTTGGGAACTAGTAAATCCCATCAACCCAACTACATTTCTCTGTTGCATGAAGAATGTTTTGATAGCTTACATGACTTTGTCAATGTGCTGAAAAATTTATATTGACATCTAGAAGTGTTGCTGGAAGAGACGCGGAGCTTATATAGGATGAACATATCATGGTCGGCTTCTCTATTCTGGTGATATGTCAAACGATCGAGCTATGACCCTGCACAACTTGCCTTTCTCCCACTTTTCATCATCCATGGAGGAACCATCAACAGAATCTCCTCATCAAAGGAATCAACATCAATTTCATACAGCGATGGTGAATCATCAAAAAACTCCTCAGCCATGTTGGCATACAAACAAATAGTGAATCATATGGCATCTGCATGAATCTACAAGATGCTAGATGAAGGAAATATGCCCTAGAGGCAATAATAAAGTTATTATTTATTTCCTTATAATCATGATAAATGTTTATTATTCATGCTAGAATTGTATTAACCGGAAACATAATACATGTGTGAATACATAGACAAACAAAGTGTCACTAGTATGCCTCTACTTGACTAGCTCGTTAATCAAAGATGGTTATGTTTCCTAACCATGAACACTGAGTTGTTATTTGATTAACGAGGTAACATCATTAGTTGAATGATCTGATTGACATGACCCATTCCATTAGCTTAGCACCCGATCGTTTAGTATGTTGCTATTGCTTTTCTTCATGACTTATACATGTTCCTATGACTATGAGATTATGCAACTCCCGTTTGCCGGAGGAACACTTTGGGTGCTACCAAACGTCACAACATAACTGGGTGATTATAAAGGAGCATTACAGGTGTCTCCAAAGGTAGATGTTGGGTTGGCGTATTTCGAGATTAGGATTTGTCACTCCGATTGTCGGAGAGGTATCTCTGGGCCCTCTCGGTAATACACATCACATAAGCCTTGCAAGCATTACAACTAATATGTTAGTTGTGAGATGATGTATTACGGAACGAGTAAAGAGACTTGCCGGTAACGAGATTGAACTAGGTATTGGATACCGACGATCGAATCTCGGGCAAGTAACATACCGATGACAAAGGGAACAACGTATATTGTTATGCGGTCTGACCGATAAAGATCTTCGTAGAATATGTAGGAGCCAATATGGGCATCCAGGTCCCGCTATTGGTTATTGACCGGAGACATGTCTCGGTCATGTCTACATTGTTCTCGAACCCGTAGGGTCCGCACGCTTAAGGTTACGATGACAGTTATATTATGAGTTTATGCATTTTGATGTACCGAAGGTTGTTCGGAGTCCCGGATGTGATCACGGACATGACGAGGAGTCTCGAAATGTTCGATACGTAAAGATTGATATATTGGAAGCCTATGTTTGGATATCGGAAGTGTTCCGGGTGAAATCGGGATTTTACCGGAATACCGGGAGGGTTACCGGAACCCCCCGGGAGCTATATGGGCCATAGTGGGCCTTGGTGGAAAAGAGAAGGGGCTGCCCTAGATGGGCTGTGTGCCTCCCCCTTCCCCTAGTCCTATTAGGACCAGGAGAGGTGGCCGGCCCCCTCCTCCTCTTTTCCCCCTCCGCGAATCCTATTCCGACTAGGATTGGGGGGGAATCCTACTCCTAGAGGGAGTAGGACTCTCCTGCGCCCTCCTCCTTGGCCGGCCAGTCTCCCCCCCCTACTCCTTTATATACGGAGGCAGGGGACACCTCTAGACACACAAGTTGATCCACGTGATCTATTCCTTAGCCGTGTGCGGTGCCCCCTGCCACCATATTCCTCGATAATACTGTAGCGGAGTTTAGGCGAAGCCCTGCTGCTGTAGTTCATCAAGATCGTCACCACGCCGTCGTGCTGACGGAACTCTTTCCCGACACTTTGCTGGATCGGAGTCCGGGGATCGTCATCGAGCTGAACGTGTGCTCGAACTCGGAGGTGCCGTAGTTTCGGTGCTTGATCGGTTGGATCGCGAAGACGTACGACTACTTCCTCTACGTCGTGTCAGCGCTTCCGCAGTCGGTCTGTGTTGGGTACGTAGACAACACTCTCCCCTCTCGGTTCTATCCATCACATGATCTTGCATGTGCGTAGGAAATTTTTTGAAATTACTACGTTCCCCAACAGTGGCATCCGAGCCTAGGTTATTTATGTTGATGTTATATGCACGAGTAGAACACAAGTGAGTTGTGGGCGATATAAGTCATACTGCCTACCAGCATGTCATACTTTGGTTCGGCGGCATTGTTGGACGAGACGACCCGGACCAACATTACGCGTACGCTTACGCGAGACCGGTTCCCCCGACGTGCTTTGCACATAGGTGGCTTGCGGGCGACTGTCTCTCCAACTTTAGTTGAACCAAGTATGGCTACGCCCGGTCCTTGCGAAGGTTAAAATGGAGTCTATTTGACAAACTATCGTTGTGGTTTTGATGCGTAGGTGAGATTGGTTCTTGCTTAAGCCCGTAGCAGCCACGTAAAACTTGCAACAACAAAGTAGAGGACGTCTAACTTGTTTTTGCAGGGCATGTTGTGATGTGATATGGTCAAGGCATGATGCTGAATTTTATTGTATGAGATGATCATGTTTTGTAACCGAGTTATCGGCAACTGGCAGGAGCCATATGGTTGTCGCTTTATTGTATGCAATGCAATCGCGATGTAATGCTTTACTTTATTACTAAGCGGTAGTGATAGTCGTAGAAGCATAAGATTGGCGAGACGACAACGATGCTACGATGGAGATCAAGGTGTCGCGCCGGTGACGATGGTGATCATGACGGTGCTTCGGAGATGGAGATCACAGGCACAAGATGATGATGGCCATATCATATCACTTATATTGATTGCATGTGATGTTTATCTTTTATGCATCTTATCTTGCTTTGATTGACGGTAGCATTATAAGATGATCTCTCACTAAATTATCAAGAAGTGTTCTCCCTGAGTATGCACCGTTGCGAAAGTTCTTCGTGCTGAGACACCACATGATGATCGGGTGTGATAGGCTCTACGTTCAAATACAACGGGTGCAAAACAGTTGCGCACGCGGAATACTCAGGTTATACTTGACGAGCCAAGCATATACAGATATGGCCTCGGAACACGGAGACCGAAAGGTCGAGCGTGAATCATATAGTAGATATGATCAGCATAATGATGTTCACCGATGAAACTACTCCATCTCACGTGATGATCGGACATGGTTTAGTTGATTTGGATCACGTGATCACTTAGAGGATTAGAGGGATGTCTATCTAAGTGGGAGTTCTTAAGTAATATGATTAATTGAACTTAAATTTATCATGAACTTAGTACCTGATAGTATCTTGCTTGTTTATGTTGATTGTAGATAGATGGCTCGTGCTGTTGTTCCGTTGAATTTTAATGCGTTCCTTGAGAAAGCAAAGTTGAAAGATGATGGTAGCAATTACACGGACTGGGTCCGTAACTTGAGGATTATCCTCATTGCTGCACAGAAGAATTATGTCCTGGAAGCACCGCTGGGTGCCAGGCCTGCTGCTGGAGCAACACCAGATGTTATGAACGTCTGGCAGAGCAAAGCTGATGACTACTCGATAGTTCAGTGTGCCATGCTTTACGGCTTAGAATCGGGACTTCAACGACGTTTTGAACGTCATGGAGCATATGAGATGTTCCAGGAGTTGAAGTTGATATTTCAAGCAAATGCCCGGATTGAGAGATATGAAGTCTCTAATAAGTTCTATAGCTGCAAGATGGAGGAGAACAGTTCTGTCAGTGAGCATATACTCAAAATGTCTGGGTATAATAATCACTTGATTCAATTGGGAGTTAATCTTCCAGATGATTGTGTCATTGACAGAATTCTCCAATCACTGCCACCAAGCTACAAGAGCTTCGTGATGAACTATAATATGCAAGGGATGAACAAGACTATTCCCGAGCTCTTCGCGATGCTAAAAGCTGCGGAGGTAGAAATCAAGAAAGAACATCAAGTGTTGATGGTCAACAAGACCACTAGTTTCAAGAAAAAGGGCAAAGGAAAGAAGAACAGGAACTTCAAGAAGAACGGCAAGCCAGTTGCTGCTCAAGAGAAGAAACCCAAGTCTGGACCTAAGCCTGAAACTGAGTGCTTCTACTGCAAGCAGACTGGTCACTGGAAGCGGAACTGCCCCAAGTATTTGGCGGATAAGAAGGATGGCAAGGTGAACAAAGGTATATGTGATATACATGTTATTGATGTGTACCTTACTAATGCTCGCAGTAGCACTTGGGTATTTGATACTGGTTCTGTTGCTAATATTTGCAACTCGAAACAGGGGCTACGGATTAAGTGAAGATTGGCTAAGGACGAGGTGACGATGCGCGTGGGAAACGGTTCCAAAGTCGATGTGATCGCGGTCGGCACGCTACCTCTACATCTACCTTCGGGATTAATATTAGACCTAAATAATTGTTATTTGGTGCCAGCGTTAAGCATGAACATTATATCTGGATCTTGTTTGATGCGAGACGGTTATTCATTTAAATCAGAGAATAATGGTTGTTCTATTTATATGAGTAATATCTTTTATGGTCACGCACCCTTGAAGAGTGGTCTATTCTTATTGAATCTCGAGAGTAGTGATACACATATTCATAATGTTGAAGCCAAAAGATGCAGAGTTGATAATGATAGTGCAACTTATTTGTGGCACTGCCGTTTAGGTCATATCGGTGTAAAGCGCATGAAGAAACTCCATACTGATGGACTTTTGGAACCACTTGATTATGAATCGCTTGGTACTTGCGAACCATGCCTCATGGGCAAGATGACTAAAACACCGTTCTCCGGTACTATGGAGAGAGCAACAAATTTGTTGGAAATCATACATACAGATGTATGTGGTCCGATGAATATTGAGGCTCGTGGCGGATATCGTTAATTCTCACCTTCACAGATGATTTAAGCAGATATGGTTATATCTACTTAATGAAACATAAGTCTGAAACATTTGAAAAGTTTAAAGAATTTCAGAGTGAAGTGGAAAATCATCGTAACAAGAAAATAAAGTTTCTACGATCTGATCGTGGAGGAGAATAGTTGAGTTACGAGTTTGGTGTACATTTGAAAAATTGTGGAATAGTTTCGCAACTCACGCCACCCGGAACACCACAGCGTAATGGTGTGTCCGAACGTCGTAATCGTACTTTACTAGATATGGTGCGATCTATGATGTCTCTTACTGATTTACCGCTTTCATTTTGGGGATACGCTCTAGAGACGGCCGCATTCACATTAAACAGGGCACCATCAAAATCCGTTGAGACGACGCCTTATGAACTATGGTTTGGCAAGAAACCAAAGTTGTCGTTTCTGAAAGTTTGGGGCTGCGATGCTTATGTGAAAAAGCTTCAACCTGATAAGCTCGAACCCAAATCGGAGAAATGTGTCTTCATAGGATATCCAAAGGAAACTATTGGATACACCTTCTATCACAGATCCGAAGGCAAGATTTTTGTTGCTAAATTCGGAAACTTTCTTGAGAAGGAGTTTCTCTCGAAAGAAGTGAGTGGGAGGAAAGTAGAACTTGACGAGGTAACTGTACCTGCTCCCTTGTTGGAAAGTAGTACATCACAGAAAACTGTTTCTGCGACACCTACACCAATAAGTGAGGAAGTTAATGATAATGATCATGAAACTTCAGAACAAGATACTACTGAACCTCGTAGATCAACCAGAGTAAGATCCGCACCAGAGTGGTACGGTAATCCAGTTCTGGAAGTCATGCTACTAGATCATGATGAACCTACGAACTATGAAGAAGCGATGGTGAGCCCAGATTCCGCAAAATGGCTTGAAGCCATGAAATCTGAGATGGGATCCATGTATGAGAACAAAGTATGGACTTTGGTTGACTTGCCCGATGATCGGCAAGCAATTGAGAATAAATGGATCTTCAAGAAGAAGACTGACGCTGATGGTAATGTTACTGTCTACAAAGCTCGACTTGTCGCGAAAGGTTTTTGACAAGTTCAAGGGGTTGACTACGATGAGACTTTCTCACCCGTAGCGATGCTTAAGTCTGTCCGAATCATGTTAGCGATTGCCGCATTTTATGATTATGAAATTTGGCAGATGGATGTCAAAACTGCATTCCTGAATGGATTTCTGGAAGAAGAGTTGTATATGATGCAACCGGAAGGTTTTGTCGATCCAAAGGGAGCTAACAAAGTGTGCAAGCTCCAGCGATCCATTTATGGACTGGTGCAAGCCTCTCGGAGTTGGAATAAACGCTTTGATAGTGTGATCAAAGCATTTGGTTTTATACAGACTTTCGGAGAAGCCTGTATTTACAAGAAAGTGAGTGGGAGCTCTGTAGCATTTCTAATATTATATGTGGATGACATATTGCTAATTGGAAATGATATAGAATTTCTGGATAGCATAAAGGGATACTTGAATAAAAGTTTTTCAATGAAAGACCTCGGTGAAGCTGCTTACATATTAGGCATTAAGATCTATAGAGATAGATCAAGACGCTTAATTGGACTTTCACAAAGCACATACCTTGACAAGATTTTGAAGAAATTCAAAATGGATCAAGCAAAGAAAGGATTCTTTCCTGTGTTACAAGGTGTGAAGTTGAGTAAGACTCAATACCCGACCACTGCAGAAGATAGAGAGAATATGAAAGATGTTCCCTATGCATTAGCCATAGGCTCTATCATGTATGCAATGTTGTGTACCAGACCTGATGTGTGCCTTGCTATAAGTTTAGCAGGGAGGTACCAAAGTAATCCAGGAGTGGATCACTGGACAGCGGTCAAGAACATCCTGAACTACCTGAAAAGGACTAAGGATATGTTTCTCGTATATGGAGGTGACAAAGAGCTCACCGTAAAAGGTTACGTTGATGCAAGCTTTGACACTGATCCGGACGATTCTAAATCGCAAACCGGATACGTGTTTACATTAAACGGTGGAGCTGTCAGTTGGTGCAGTTCTAAACAAAGCGTCGTAGCGGGATCTACATGTGAAGCGGAGTACATAGCTGCTTCGGAAGCAGCGAACGAAGGAGTCTGGATGAAGGAGTTCATATCCGATCTAGGTGTCATACCTGGTGCATCGGGTCCAATGAAAATCTTTTGTGACAATACTGGTGCAATTGCCTTGGCAAAGGAATCCAGATTTCCCAAAAGGACCAAACACATCAAGAGACGCTTCAATTCCATCTGGGATCTAGTTCAGGTGGGATACATAGAGATTTGCAAGATACATACGGATCTGAATGTTGCAGACCCGTTGGCTAAGCCTCTTCCACGAGCAAAACATGATCAGCACCAAGGCTCCATGGGTGTTAGAATCATTACAGTGTAATCTAGATTATTGACTCTAGTGCAAGTGGGAGACTGAAGGAAATATGCCCTAGAGGCAATAATAAAGTTATTATTTATTTCCTTATAATCATGATAAATGTTTATTATTCATGCTAGAATTGTATTAACCGGAAACATAATACATGTGTGAATACATAGACAAACAAAGTGTCAGTAGTATGCCTCTACTTGACTAGCTCGTTAATCAAAGATGGTTATGTTTCCTAACCATGAACAATGAGTTGTTATTTGATTAACGAGGTCACATCATTAGTTGAATGATCTGATTGACATGACCATTCCATTAGCTTAGCACCCGATCGTGTAGTATGTTGCTATTGCTTTTCTTCATGACTTATACATGTTCCTATGACTATGAGATTATGCAACTCCCATTTGCCGGAGGAACACTTTGGGTGCTACCAAACGTCACAACGTAACTGGGTGATTATAAAGGAGCATTGCAGGTGTCTCCAAAGGTAGATGTTGGGTTGGCATATTTCGAGATTAGGATTTGTCACTCCGATTGTCGGAGAGGTATCTCTGGGCCCTCTCGGTAATACACATCACATAAGCCTTGCAAGCATTACAACTAATATGTTAGTTGTGAGATGATGTATTACGGAACGAGTAAAGAGACTTGCCGGTAACGAGATTGAACTAGGTATTGGATACCGACGATCGAATCTTGGGCAAGTAACATACCGATGACAAAGTGAACAACGTATGTTGTTATGCGGTCTGACCGATAAAGATCTTCGTAGAATATGTAGGAGCCAATATGGGCATCCAGGTCCCGCTATTGGTTATTGACCGGAGACATGTCTCGGTCATGTCTACATTGTTCTCGAACCCGTAGGGTCCGCACGCTTAAGGTTACGATGACAGTTATATTATGAGTTTATGCATTTTGATGTACCGAAGGTTGTTCGGAGTCCCGGATGTGATCACGGACATGACGAGGAGTCTCGAAATGTTCGAGACGTAAAGATTGATATATTGGAAGCCTATGTTTGGATATCGGAAGTGTTCCGGGTGAAATCGGGATTTTACCAGAATACCGGGAGGGTTACCGGAACCCCCCGGGAGCTATATGGGCCATAGTGGGCCTTGGTGGAAAAGAGAAGGGGCTGCCCTAGATGGGCTGTGCGCCTCCCCCTTCCCCTAGTCCTATTAGGACTAGGAGAGGTGGCCGGCCCCCTCCTCCTCTTTTCCCCCTCCGCGAATCCTATTCCGACTAGGATTGGGGGGGGGGGGAATCCTACTCCTAGAGGGAGTAGGACTCTCCTGCGCCCTCCTCCTTGGCCGGCCAGCCTCCCCCCTCTACTCCTTTATATACGGAGGCAGGGGACACCTCTAGACACACAAGTTGATCCACGTGATCTATTCCTTAGCCGTGTGCGGTGCCCCCTGCCACCATATTCCTCGATAATACTGTAGCGGAGTTTAGGCGAAGCCCTGCTGCTGTAGTTCATCAAGATCGTCACCACGCCGTCGTGCTGACGGAACTCTTTCCCGACACTTTGCTGGATCGGAGTCTGGGGATCGTCATCGAGCTGAACGTGTGCTCGAACTCGGAGGTGCCGTAGTTTCGGTGCTTGATCGGTTGGATCGCGAAGACGTACGACTACTTCCTCTACGTCGTGTCAGCGCTTCCGCAGTCGGTCTGCGTTGGGTACGTAGACAACACTCTCCCCTCTCGTTGCTATGCATCACATGATCTTGCGTGTGCGTAGGAAATTTTTTGAAATTACTACGTTCCCCAACACTAGACTCCTAAATCAAACAAATATTAGGAAAAAATACCTTGGGGCAAGCCATCAAACACATTGATTGTCGAGGTCATTGTTGGCCGAATGCCATAGCGGAGGCAGGGAGAGGTTGACAAGTGGTGGGAGAAGGTTGTAGGTGGCACACGCGGCCTTGGCTGCTCTGCCTAGCGAACGTTTGCTAGAACTGAACCTGGAGCTTGTCACCCACAGGAGTTAGCTCGTGTGTGAGAGATGTAGCCTAGGTAGAAGCTATATGGCACAAATATGGAATTGGCGATCACGGATTGTCGGTGCGTGACTCTGGCCTCCTCGACAAGTAGGGGAACGGAGGACTAGTGGCAGAGACAGACCCACATCAAGATCTTATGATGAGGTCATGGCGGTGGTTGGGCAGATGGTAGGAAGCTCACATGGGGGGAACCATGGTGTGTGGTACGGACGGGAATGGGTTAGCCGTGGTGAGTACTGCCAATCAACGTCGGTACAAAGGTCAGAGGTGGAAGCAAACGGTCCTCAAATGTTCCTCTTCACATAGGCCTCGTAGTTGACGGGCATGCCATATAGCTGATACAATAGCACAGAAGAACCTGAAATAAATCCAGGAAATATGCGAGCACCTAAGACTTGAACTCGGGTGGATTGGTTTAGTTCGCCGGGTGTCAATATTCTCTTCACCAACCTTCAAATATGGATCCTATGTGTTGTTTTTGCAGCACCCTCCAAATATTACAGGTATGGAGGGGTGGTTAAGAACCTGGTAGAGTGGCTTTTTAAGCCAAAAACTTCAAACTGGAAGATTTTGTGAAGTTCGGGTAAAAATCAGGAAGGCCACCTGGAATTTCCCGGGTAGCCTATGCATAGGGCATATTTATTTTTTAAATAAACATTTAACAAAATTATATGAGGTCATGGCGGTGGTTGGGCAAAGAGAGCCTTGGCTCACTGGTTGGGCATGCGGTTGGGCAGCCTAACGACCCGAGTTCAATTCCTAAAATTGACAGGTGATGCACAGGGGTTTCCCCCCATTTATTGAGGATCAAGTTTGGTGTGTGGTGAAACCACTCATCAAAAAATATCTTGATACTCATTTAAAAAATTTCTGAGGACCATGTTTATCTTGGTACTCATACTAAAATGGCTGTATGCCTCCCTAGTTGGTGCAGAGGCCGGGGAAGTGAAATTCTCCTCCATTTTTTGGCTCACTAGCCGCCCCTCCTCCTCCCTCCCAACCCTAGCCGCCTCTCCTCCCCCTTCCTCCTCCTCCCTAAACGCCTCTCCTCCTCTTCCCATCCTCGCCGCCGCCTGAGGCAGCCGTCGGGCAAGCCAGGGGCGCCAAGGATGGTGGCGGCGGGGCCTCGTTTGCCCTGCCTCTGGGTGGGGAATCACAGATCTGGAGCGGCGGCTCCATTGGCAAGGCGCGGCCGGCTAGCAGGCGTGCGGGCGGTGGATCTGGCGTCCCGGCCGCGCGGGCGGCGGGACCCGGTGGTCGTTGGCGGCCGGCGCCGGTTTCTGCGGTGGCCGGTGCACGCGATCTGGTGCCTCCCCTCCTCCCCTGTTCGGCGTGCGGGCCAGCCTCGTCGGGTCGCGCTTCCTTGGGTCGCCGGTTCTGTACAGGAGGCGCTGCTGGTGGCGGGGATCTAGTTCGGGCGAAATCGCTGGTCGGCCATGGCCGACCGCGTCGACGGCGACGGCTGAGGGCGTCGTTCCCCTCCTTGGAGGCGTCGGTATGGAATGATCCCCTCACTTCCCCTTCCCCTAGATCTCCCGGGCGAAAGCCCTAACATTGTTGGGCGGCGACGGCGCTCACGGCGTCGTTCCCTTCTTGAGGGCGCCGCTTTGGGAACCTTGGGGCTGGATGGCACTTGTGGGTGGTGGGCGACGGCGGTGGTGCGGCCCTATCCTAGCATGAATCTGCGTCTGTTGCTTGGAGATGGACTCGCATAGGTGGAGGTCGTCGTTTGGCGTCATGGTGGCGTCGATGCGGAGGCATGCCAAGGTTGGCACCTCAATCTGCTCTGAAGATGGACCAGTGGAAGATGGCAGCGATGACACATATGAGTGTGTCGGACCGGTTTGTGCCCCAGACCCGATATGTGGCTTGGTCGGGGCCTCCGGCTTTAGATGTTAGGCTTAGGTGAGAGGTATGGGTATTTGGTCCAGCTTGCACCCTTTCATCATATGGATTAGAGTAGCGGCAGATGTTGCCAAGATGATGGATTCAGGTATATTGTTGTACTACTTTGTAAGGTGCTCGAGAATAATCAATAAAATGGCCGCATGCATGCAGAGACCGGGGTCATCCTCTTTTTCTAAAAAATATGAATGTTTTCATTATTAGACCATCATGGCTTTTCCATAGCTACGCCACTAGTGAGAATAGGGAATGTACTAGAGTTGCTCTTACCTGTGCATCCATCGATAAGGTACGGGGTGCCCTCATAGCCGTTCGAGCATTTGCAGGTGTACCCCTTCCCGTTGGTGGAATTCACGCAGTCGCTGTGCTTGCTCACGCAGGCGTATCCTGTCGTCTTGACCGCCTGGGGGCACCACAGGGTGTTAGTGCGGTTGCGGATGGCCCAGTCCAGCCAAAGCGGCATGCTCCATCGCTTGGCCGGGTCCGGCTCCGGTTTCCTCTTCAGATCGGCAGTCCGGAAGACGTAGTGGTTCTTCTCCACGATGAAGGCGTAGTCGCAGGGGTGCGTGGAGTCCACGCCCGCGCGCGACCATTTCTCGAACCACATCTTGGTGTCGTTCAGCAACCGCGAGATGTTGACGTGGCAGCATCCGATGCTGTTGCACCTGCGGTCCCGCGCGTCCCGGGCTGTATTGCAATAGGCAACGCACCCGCTGGAGTAGGGGTCGCTCGTCGCGTTCCGGACTGTTGACCCCCGCGGCCTATTGGCGGCGTAGATGAGGGTGTTGCAGCCCAAAACAAAGAGCTCGTTGGCGGTGTTGGAGATGCGATAAATGCGCAACTTGTTGAATGTCAGCTTGCCGTCGAAGCGGGCGGTCACGTTGCGGGCGGTGTCGACGCACCTGTGCGCCACAGGCAGCAGCACCCGGACCTCCGCGCTCGGCGTCACCGTCAGGTTCAGCACGCGCACGGCCTCGGCGGGGGTGTGGCCCTTGAAGGTGACATCCGGCAGAAACGGCGTCGTGTTCTTGTCGCAGGCGATCTCGAAGCCGGGACGGAAGCAGCCGGCGCCGATGCCGAACGGGTAGGGGACGACGAGGTCGCCGCATCGCGCCTGGCAGTCTGGCTTCAGCACCAAGGCGCTAGAGGCCGATGCAGCTAATGGCAGTAGCATTAGCACCAACATCCATGCCATCGGCGACATTGTTTCGTTCAATATGAGTGGTTAAGCCACCGTACATTCTCCTTCTCTTAAATACAACGGCGAGCCCTGCACTCACCACTGGGCGTCCTTGAATTGAAAACAACGGCCAAGTAGCATTTCTCAACTTGTGGGAAAACCGAAAACAACTACACGCACTCCACCCAAAAATCTAACTGGTCTTGTTCATTAATTAATTTACAATCTAATTCATCACTCTACTTGGCCGGCAGCAGGGACAATGGCCGGCAACAATACATTTCTAATCTATGTGTGACCTCGTTGCCTAATTAAACGGAAGCATTCAAACAGTCAAAGGTAACTTGGTCCGTAAACACATCTTAACAAACCAGGACGGCAGGCCAAGGCGAACGTTTCTACGGAGTTTACACATTGGCTGACGAAGGCTACTGTACGTAGCATGATAGCAGCCTCACAATTTTCATGCCTCGCGATGTCTGCAACACTAGTGCAAATCAAGTCAAGGTACGCACTAAAGGTGAATCCGTCCCAGATGTTGTTTACTAGAAGGGTTGGGCATGCTTTGCTGCACCGCTGGTGTTGCTGAGATTTTGAAAAAAAGTACTCATTTTGTTTTAAAATATAATGTGTATTACTTTTTTGAAAAGTTTAGCCTCTTTAAGTTTGATCAAATTTATGAATAAATATATCAAAATTCGTAATATCAAAGTGGTGTTATTAGATTCATCATGAAATAAATTTCCATAATTTTTTGGCTTAATATTGTGGGTGATATTTTTGGCTCTAAACTTGGTCAATCCAAAGAACTAATACCCCTTGTATTTTGGACATGATGAAATATCTAGTTTGGCGGATGGGGAGACGATGGAGTGTGTTTTATGTTTATTTATAATGCGATTATTTGGTGGGTCTTTCATGGTGTGATTATGTGTTATGCGCTAATCAACTCATATTTTTATGGGTAAATTCATGTGTCGGTGGCCACATGCATGTATTGATGCTATAGTATCATCACATGGTGGCATTTCTTTTTTCTAGGTGGTAAGAAGGTGCACGGGGTTGATATGTTTTTCTAGCGGCTGGTGTTGATTGATTTGAAAAATCGTTGGCCCGATAAAAAATGTAACCAAATATAAAATTGAATATCTCAATTGAATTAAAAAAGCTTCAAAATTAGAGAATATGGTGAATTAAAATAATTAAATGGGAGAGCTCCTTGAGAAATTATTGATCCGGTCAAAATCAGATGACCGAGTTCTAAACTAAAGATCTCAATAAATTATGAGGACTTAAAAATTAAGAAGCATAGTGTATAGTATCACTAGTAGAAAAATGACCTAATGTGAAGCACATCAATGTCGGTTCGTGTTGAACCTTTAGTACCGGTTTGTGCCACAAATTGATACTAAATGGGTGGTGGCAGGCTGGCGTCAGGCCGGGGCCCCACGAGCCCCTTTAGTGCCGGTTTGTGACACAAACCGGTACTAAAGGTGAGTCTTAACCTATAGTGCCGGTTGGAGACACAAACCGGCACTATAGGCCAATTTTCTAACTCTACCCCCCCCCCCCCCCCTCCCACCCATTATCGCCATTTCAGTTTTGAAAAAAACAAAAAAATGGTAAAAACTTCAAAAATTAAAATTCTTCGAGATGTAGTTATATTACTACATCTACTAGTTAGGAAAATTTAAATACTTAAATTTGGACATGTTTTGCAAAAAAGTGTGATGAAAAAGTAAAACGACTATATCTTTTGCATACGATGTCGGAAAAAGAGTATAATATATCAAAATGTTCAGCACGAAAATCCGCATCTGATTTTGACGGTGATAGGGCTGTTTTACAAATTTTTAGAATACTCAAATTATAAAAGGAAAAAAAGATATGCTCAAATTTCAATTTTTTTGAATTTTGGTCAAACTGTGGTCAAACTACTTATTCAAGAAATATTAGTGTTACTAAATAATTATTCAAGAATATTAGTGTTACTAAATAATTATTTCAGTTTTTTGAATTTTGGTCAAATCTGGTCAAACTATGGTCAAATTACTTATTCAAGAAATATTAGTGTTACTAAATAATTATTGTTTTTTAAAATAATAGTTTCAAATTCAAACGGTGAAACGTGTGACCTAATGCTCAAGCTAAACTGCTTAGGATTAATAGGATTGACAGCCTACTATTGTCAGCAAAACAACAAGTGTAGACTTGGAAACTAGGGGGAATAGAACTCCGAAGTTAAGCATGCTCAGGCTAGAGTAGTGAGAGGATGGGTGACCGGCCGGGAAGTTAGACGATTTGGAATGAGTGATCCACACTTGAGCAGTTAAGAGGGGTGATTAGAGACTAAATCATTAAATAATTCAAAAAAATTGAAAATCAGAAGAAAAAATCAAAACAAATTCCAAAAAATTCAAAAACAAATTAAAAAACCCTTTAGTACCGGTTGGTGTTACCAACCGGTACTAAAGGTCCCCCATACCACGGCGCGGGCTCGCGCCATGTGGTGGGCCTTTAGTGGCGGTTCATGCAGAACCGAGACTAAAGCAGGGGGGCCTTTAGTACGAACCGATGCTATAGCCCGGTTCTGCACTAGTGTATAAAAGCATTGAATGAGAGCTTTGAAAAATTGTTGACTTGGTCAGAATTGGATGACCCAATTTCAATTAGACACCTCAATTAGTTGTGAGACCCTTTAGCCCTAGCGAGCTTAGTGCTATAGTAGATGGCACTATCGTGCATGGAGTTGATGGCTCTTGTTGCCATAAAGGGAAGGCTCGCTATGCTAAAAAAAAATACTAAAAGGCCAAAAATTCATCTGATAACTAGACAACAGGAAATCTAAAATGTGAAATTAAGGACGGCTAGCCAGTCGACGGGGAAAGTCTTCGGCAATAATACATTTTTATTCTCCACATTAGCTAAATGCCAGTCGACCGATTTTAGCTTTTGAGCAATCGATTTTGAGACGGTTGAAGAAGTTCGCCGGAGGGGAGGAAGTAGAAGGAAGGAACTCGTTAGCAGGCTACCCCACCATCTATCTTAGGGAAGGGAGGTGGAGGGCGGCAGGACGGCGGTGGTGAAACTTCACTGGAGAAAAAAAAACCAGACATGGGCAGGGCTAGAGGGATGGCCAAGGGCGGCAGCAAGACCGACGATGGGGGCAGTTCCAGGAAGAGTGGGGCGGCGAGGCTGCGCGGGAGCACCACCGGCCGCGGGTGGTGGTCGCAGGCGGTTCAGCTAGCGGCCCAAGCGGCGGTCTAGGGAAGGAGAAGAACTGGAGGAAGAAGAAGGACCTGACGTCGTTGGATGTGCATCGGATGTTCCAAAACGATCAACTAGCCCAAATTTAAAAGTCAACCGACTTACCTATAGCCACACCCTTTATTCTCTATATGTGACCTCATTACCCAACTCGGGAGCAATCAAAACAGCAAAAATATGATCCATAAAATATATTAACAGCTATTCCAGTGGGATTTCATAATACTAATTGATGTGATACTACTCATAACATAGAAAATAATAAATGAGGTCATATAATAGGAGGAAACATGTGAGGTCTTGATAAAAATAAACTCCCCCGGCATGTGAATTTTGCGATGAACAACTTCATGTGGGACCCGGGTATCCTAGGCACTCGTCGCTTGGCTAAATAGGTGACATGCAGACGAAACACCGCTACACACATGTCAAAAGGCCAATTTCTACACGCGACCATCACTCAAATATCCCTACATATTGTTCCCTAAAAATTATCCCTACGCAAATTTGATATATAAATGCACATGAATCATGACTATGTGTTACTCAAATGGATGGTACAGAAAGGTGGGTATTTTTAACAGCTGGTATCCATTTACTCTGTCGGGTGAAGGATATGAAAAAACATCGTACACTTTGACGGGTATGTGTACGAATGAGGGGGGTAGGGTAATGGGGTGTCTCCATCTGTATTCAAACCTGTCGGGTGTCATTCCTAATTCCTACCTATGAACTAAAGGGGCCTAAGCGAATCTCCAACGCGGACTCTCAAAACACCCGCAAATCGGACCGACGTGTCCAGACGATGCAAGTCATCCAACATGGTGCCTCATCGGCATGCGGACGATGCAAGTCATCGAACATGGTGGCCCATCGGCATGCGGACGCATCCGCATGTCCGAAACCCTATAAAGTGGACGCAAATCAGAGGGAGATTTGCGGGAGTCTGGACGTCCGCCATGTATGCGCCCAACCACCACGTCTCCCCAAAACCCTCTTTGCCCGAAAAATCCTCTCTGTGCGAAGCGGCTGCCGCGCATGAAGGAAATATGCCCTAGAGGCAATAATAAAGTTGTTATTTATATTTCCTTATATCATGATAAATATTTATTATTCATGCTAGAATTATATTGACCGGAAACTTAGTATATGTGTGAATACATAGACAAACAGAGTGTCACTAGTATGCCTCTACTTGACTAGCTCGTTAATCAAAGATGGTTAAGTTTCCTAGCCATGGACAAAGAGTTGTCATTTGATGAAATGGGATCACATCATTAAAGAATGATGTGATTGACTTGATCCATTCGTTAGCTTAGCATGATGACCGTTTAGTTTACTGCTATTGCTTTCTTCATAACTTATACATGTTCCTATGCCTATGAGATTATGCATCTCCCGAATACCGGAGGAACACTTAGTGTGCTATCAAACGTCACAACGAAACTGGGTGACTATAAAGATGCTCTACAGGTGTCTCCGATGGTGTTTGTTGAGTTGGCATAGATCAAGATTACGATTTGTCACTCCGTGTATCGGAGAGGTATCTCTGGGCCCTCTCGGTAATGCACATCACTATAAGCCTTGCAAGCAATGTGACTAATGAGTTAGTTACGGGATGTTGCATTACGGAACGAGTAAAGAGACTTGCCGATAACGAGATTGAACTTGGTATTGAGATACCGACGATCGAATCTCGGGCAAGTAACATACCGATGACAAAGGGAACAACGTATGTTGTTACGCGGTTGGACCGATAAAGATCTTGGTAGAATATGTAGGAACCAATATGAGCAACCAGGTTCCGCTATTGGTTATTGACCAAAGATGAGTCTCGGTCGTGTCTACATGGTTCTCGAACCCGTAGGGTCCGCACGCTTAACGTTCGGTGATGATCGGTATTATGAGATTATGTGTTTTGATGTACGGAAGGTTGTTCGGAGTCCCGGATGTGATCACGGACATGACGAGGAGTCTCGAAATGGTCGAGACATAAAGATTGATATATTGGACGGCTATATTCGGTCACCGAAAGTGTTTCGGATGATTTCGGAGAAAACCGAAGTGCCAGAGGGTTACCGGAAACCCCCTGGGGAACTAGTGGGCCTAGATGGGCCTTACTGGAGAGAGAGAGAGGGGCTGCCAGGGCAGGCCACACGCCCCCTCCCCCTTGGGTCCTAATTGGACTAGGAGGGGGTGGCGCCCCCCCCCCTTTCCTTCCTCTCGCCCACTCCTTCCTTCCCCCTCCTAGTAGGACTAGGAAAGGAGGAATCCTGCTCCTACTAGGAGGAGGATTCCTCCCCTCCTTGGCGCGCCCTAGGGCCGGCCGGCCTCCCCCTTGCTCCTTTATTTATGAGGGCAAGAGGCACCCTAGAACACACAAGTTGACATTGTTTAGCCGTGTGCGGTGCTCCCCTCCACCATAATCCACCTCGGTCATATCGTTGCAGTGCTTAGGTGAAGCCCTGTTCCGGTAGCTTCATCATCACCGTCATCACGCCGTCGTGCTGACGAAACTGTCCCTTGACACGCAGCTGGATCTAGAGTTTGTGGGACGTCACCGAGCTGAACGTGTGTAGATCACGGAGGTGCCGTACCATCGGTGCTAGGATCGGTCGGATCGTGAAAACGTTTGACTACATCAACCGCGTTGTTATAACGCTTCCGCTTACGATCTACGAGGGTACATGGACAACACTCTTCACCTCTTGTTGCTATGCATCACCATGATAGATCTTGCGTGTGCGTAGGAAAATTTTGAAATTACTGCATTCCCCAACTGTGGCATCCGAGTCAGGTCTATGCGTAGATGTTATATGCACGAGTAGAACACAAAGGAGTTCTAGGCGTGGGTATACATATTGCTTGCTGTCACTAGTTGATTCTTGATTTAGCGTTATTGTTGGATGAAGTGGCTTAGACCGACATTATGCGTACTCTTACGCGAGACTGGTTCTACCGACGTGCTTCGCACACAGATGGCTAGTGGGTGTCAGTTTCTCCAACTTTAGTTGAATCGGATTCAATGAACAAGGTTCTTTCTGAAGATCAAAAAGCAATCACTATACCGCGTTGTGCTTTTTGATGCGTAGGTAAGAACAGTTCTTGCTTAGCCCGTAGCAGCCACGTAAAACTTGCAACAACAAAATAGAGGACGTCTAACTTGTTTTTGCAGGGCATGTTGTGATGTGATATAGTCAAGACATGATGCTAAATTTTATTGTATGAGATGATCATGTTTTGTAACAAAGTTATCGGCAACTGGCAGGAGGCATATGGTTGTCGCTTTATTGTATGAAATGCAATCGCCATGTAATTGCTTTACTTTATCACTAAGCGGTAGCGATAGTCGTAGAAGCAATAGTTGGCGAGAAGACAATGATGCTTCGATGGAGATCAAGGTGTCAAGCCGGTGACGATGGTGATCATGATGGTGCTTTGGAGATGGAGATCAAAGGCACAAGATGATGATGGCCATATCATATCACTTATATTGATTGCATGTGATGTTTATCCTTTATACATCTTATTTTGCTTAGTTCGGCGGTAACATTATAAGATGATATCTCACTAAATTTCAATGTACAAGTGTTCTCCCTGAGTATGCACCGTTGCTACAGTTCGTCATGCCGAGACACCACGTGATGATCGGGTGTGATAAGCTCTATGTTGATATACAACAGGTGCAAGCCAGTTTTGCACACACGGAATACTCGGGTTAAACTTGACGAGCCTAACATATGCAGATATGGCCTCGGAACACTGAGACCGAAAGATTGAGCGTGAATCATATAGTAGATATGATCAACATAGTGATGTTCACCATTGAAAACTACTCCATCTCATGTGATGATTGGACATGGTTTAGTTGATATGGATCACGTGATCACTTAGATGATTAGAGGGATGTCTATCTAAGTGGGAGTTCTTAAGTAATTTTATTAATTGAACTTTAATTTATCATAAACTTAGTACCTGATAGTATTTTGCATGTCTATGTTGTTGTAGATAGATGGCCCGTGATGTTGTTCCGTTGAATTTTAATGAGTTCCTAGAGAAAGCTAAGTTGAAAGATGAAGGTAGCAACTACACGGACTGGTTCCGTAACTTGAGGATTATCCTCATTGCTGCACAGAAGAATTACATTCCGGAAGCACCGCTAGGTGAAAAACCCGCTGCAGGATCAACGCCAGATGTTATGAATACCTGGCAGAGCAAAGTTGATGACTACTCGATAGTTCAGTGTGCCATGCTTTACGGCTAAGAACGCGGGACTTCAACGATGTTTTGAACATCATGGAGCATATGAGATGTTCTGAAGTTAATATTTCAAGCAAATGCCCGGATTGAGAGATATGAAGTCTCCAATAAGTTCTACAGCTGCAAAATGGAGGAGAATAGTTCTGTCAGTGAACATATACTCAGAATGTCTGGGTACCACAACCACTTGACTTAGCTGGGAGTTAATCTTCCTGATGATAGTTTCATTGAAAGAGTTCTTCAATCACTGCCACCAAGCTACAAGAGCTTTGTGATGAACTACAATATGCAAGGGATGGATAAGACTATTCCTGAGCTCTTCGCAATGCTGAAGGCTGCGGAGGTAGAAATCAAGAAGGAGCATCAAGTGTTGATGGTCAACAAGACCACCAGTTTCAAGAAAAAGGGTAAAGGGAAGAAGGGGAACTTCAAGAAGAACGGCAAGTAAGTTGCTGCTCAAGTGAAGAAGCCCAAGTCTGGACATAAGCCTGAGACTGAGTGCTTCTACTGCAAAGGGACTGGTCACTAGAAGTAGAACTACCCCTGGTATTTGGTGGAGAAGAAGGATGGCAAAGTGAAAGGTATATTTGATATACATGTTATTGATGTGTACCTTACTAATGCTCGCAGTAGCGCCTGGGTATTTGATACTAGTTCAGTTGCTAACATTTGCAACTCGAAACAGGGGCTACGGATTAGGCGAAGATTGGCTAAGGACAAGGTGATGATGCGCGTGGGAAATGGTTCCAAAGTCGATGTGATCGCCATCGGCACGCTACCTCTACATCTACCTTCTGGATTAGTATTAGACCTAAATAATTGTTATTTGGTGCCAGCGTTGAGCATGAACATTATATCTGGATCTTGTTTGATGCGAGACGGTTATTCATTTAAATCGGAGAATAATGGTTGTTCTATTTATATGAGTAATATCTTTTATGGTCATGCACCCTTGAAGAGTGGTCTATTTCTGATGAATCTCGGTAGTAGTGATACACATATTCATAATGTTGAAACCAAAAGATGCAGAGTTGATAATGATAGTGCAACTTATTTGTGGCACTGCCGTTTAGGTCATATCGGTGTAAAGCGCATGAAGAAACTCCATACTGATGGACTTTTGGAACCACTTGATTATGAATCACTTGGTACTTGCGAACCGTGCCTCATGGGCAAGATGACTAAAACACCGTTCTCCGGTACTATGGAGAGAGCAACAGATTTGTTGGAAATCATACATACCGATGTATGTGGTCCGATGAATATTGAGGCTCGTGGCGGATATCGTTATTTTCTCACCTTCACAGATGATTTAAGCAGATATGGGTATATCTACTTAATGAAACACAAGTCTGAAACATTTGAAAAGTTCAAAGAATTTCAGAGTGAAGTTGAAAATCATCGTAACAAGAAAATAAAGTTTCTATGATCTGATCGTGGAGGAGAATATTTGAGTTACGAGTTTGGTGTACATTTGAAACAATGCGGAATAGTCTCGCAACTCACGCCACCCGGAACACCACAGCGTAATGGTGTGTCCGAACATCGTAATCGTACTTTACTAGATATGGTGCGATCTGTGATGTCTCTTACTGATTTACCGCTATCGTTTTGGGTTTATGCTTTAGAGACGGCCGCATTCACGTTAAATAGGGCACCATCAAAATCTGTTGAGACGAAGCCTTATGAACTATGGTTTGGCAAGAAACCAAAGTTGTCATTTCTTAAAGTTTGGGGCTGCGATGCTTATGTGAAAAAGCTTCAACCTGATAAGCTCGAACCCAAATCGGAGAAATGTGTCTTCATAGGATACCCAAAGGAGACTGTTGGGTACACCTTCTATCACAGATCCGAAGGCAAGACATTCGTTGCTAAGAATGGATCCTTTCTAGAGAAGGAGTTTCTCTCGAAAGAAGTGAGTGGGAGGAAAGTAGAACTTGACGAGGTAACTATACCTGCTCCCTTATTGGAAAGTAGTACATCACAGAAAACTGTTTCTGCGACACCTACACCAATAAGTGAGGAAGCTAATGATAATGATCATGAAACTTCAGGACAAGATACTACTGAACCTCGTAGATCAACCAGAGTGAGCTCCGCGCCAGAGTGGTACGGTAATCCTGTTCTGGAAATCATGTTGCTAGATCATGATGAACCTACGAACTATGAAGAAGCGATGGTGAGCCCAGATTCCGCAAAATGGCTTGAAGCCATGAAATTTGAGATGGGATCCATGTATGAGAACAAAGTATGGACTTTGGTTGACTTGCCCGATGATCGGCAAGCAATTGAGAATAAATGGATCTTCAAGAAGAAGACTGACGCTGATGGTAATATTACTGTCTACAAAGCTCGACTTGTTGCAAAAGGTTTTCGACAAGTTCAAGGGGTTGACTATGATGAGACCTTCTCACCCGTAGCGATGCTTAAGTCTGTCCGAATCATGTTAGCAATTGCCGCATTTTATGATTATGAAATTTGGCAGATGGATGTCAAAACTGCATTCCTGAATGGATTTCTGGAAGAAGAGTTGTATATGATGCAACCGGAAGGTTTTGTAGATCCAAAGGGAGCTGACAAAGTGTGCAAGCTCTAGCGATCCATTTATGGACTGGTGCAAGCCTCTCGGAGTTGGAATAAGCGCTTTGATAGTGTGATCAAAGCATTCGGTTTTATACAGACTTTCGGAGAAGCCTGTATTTACAAGAAAGTGAGTGGGAGCTCTGTAGCATTTCTGATATTATATGTGGATGACATATTACTGATTGGAAATGATATAGAATTTCTGGATAGCATAAAGGGATACTTGAATAAGAGTTTTTCAATGAAAGATCTCGGTGAAGCTGCTTACATATTAGGCATAAAGATCTAGAGATAGATCAAGATGCTTAATTGGACTTTCACAAAGCACATACCTTGACAAAATTTTGAAGAAGTTCAAAATGGATCAAGCAAAGAAAGGATTCTTGCCTGTGTTACAACGTGTGAAGTTGAGTCAGACTCAATGCCCGACCACTACAGAAGATAGAGAGAAAATGAAAGATGTTCCCTATGCTTCAGCCATAGGCTCTATCATGTATGCAATGCTGTGTACCAGACCTGATGTGTGCCTTGCTATAAGTCTAGCAGGGAGGTACCAAAGCAATCCAGGAGTAGATCACTGGACAGCGGTCAAGAACATCCTGAAATACCTGAAAAGGACTAAGGATATGTTTCTCGTATATGGAGGTGACAAAGAGCTCATTTTAATCGGTTACGTTGATGCAAGCTTTGACACTGATCCGGACGATTCTAAATCGCAAACCGGATACGTGTTTACATTAAACGGTGGAGCTGTCAGTTGGTGCAGTTCTAAACAAAGCGTCGTGGCGGGATCTACATGTGAAGCGGAGTACATAGCTGCTTCGGAAGCAGCAAACGAAGGAGTCTGGATGAAGGAGTTCATATCCGATCTAGGTGTCATACCTAGTGCATCGGGTCCAATGAAAATCTTTTGTGACAATACTGGTGCAATTGCCTTGGCAAAGGAATCCAGATTTCACAAAAGAACCAAGCACATCAAGAGACGCTTCAATTCCATCCCGGATCTAGTCCAGGTGGGAGACATAGAGATTTGCAAGATACATACAGATCTGAATGTAGCAGACCCATTGACTAAGCATCTTCCACGAGCAAAACATGATCAGCACCAAGGCTCCATGGGTGTTAGAATCATTACTGTGTAATCTAGATTATTGACTCTAGTGCAAGTGGGAGACTGAAGGAAATATGCCCTAGAGGCAATAATAAAGTTATTATTTATTTCCTCATATATCATGATAAATGTTTATTATTCATGCTAGAATTGTATTAACCGGAAACATAATACCTGTGTGAATATATAAACAAACAGAGTGTCACTAGTATGCCTCTACTTGACTAGCTTGTTAATCAAAGATGGTTATGTTTCCTAACCATGAACAAAGAGTTGTTATTTGATTAACGAGGTCACATCATTAGTTGAATGATCTGATTGACATGACCCATTCCATTAGCTTAGCACCCGATCATTTAGTATGTTGCTATTGCTTTCTTCTTGACTTATACATGTTCCTATGACTATGACATTATGCAACTCCCGTTTGCCGGAGGAACACTTTGTGTGCTACCAAACGTCACAACGTAAATGGGTGATTATAAAGGTGCTCTACAGGTGTCTCCAAAGGTAGATGTTGGGTTGGCGTATTTCGAGATTAGGATTTGTCACTCCGATTGTCGGAGAGGTATCTCTGGGCCCTCTCGGTAATGCACATCACTTAAGCCTTGCAAGCAATGCAACTAATGAGTTAGTTGCGAGATGATGTATTACGGAACGAGTAAAGAGACTTGCCAGTAACAAGATTGAACTAGGTATTGGATACCGACGATCGAATCTCGGGCAAGTAACATACCGATGACAAAGGGAATAACGTATGTTGTTATGCGGTCTGACCGATAAAGATCTTCGTAGAATATGTAGGAGCCAATATGGGCATCCAGGTCCCGCTATTGGTTATTGGCCAGAGAGGTGTCTCGGTCATGTCTACATAGTTCTCGAACCCGTAGGGTCCGCACGCTTAACGTTCGTTGACGATATAGTACTATGTGAGTTATGATGTTGGTGACCGAATGTTGTTCGGAGTCCGGGATGAGATCACGGACATGACGAGGAACTCCGGAATGGTCCGGAGACAAAGTTTGATACATGGGATAATAGTGTTTGGTCACCGGAAGGGTTCCGGAAATCACCGGAAGGTGTTCCGGATGTTTCCCGAAATGTTTGGGTACGAGAACACTTTATTTGGGCCAAAGGGGAAAGCCCACAAGGTTTTTGGAAAGCGCAAAAGGAAGTTTTGCGGAGTCCAGGGGGCAGACGCCAGGGTCCCTGGCGTGTGGGTCCAGACGCCGGGAACCCTGGCGTCTGGCCCTGGAGTCCGAGAAGGACTCTTGCCTTTCGGGTGAAACCGACTTTGTGGAGGCTTTTACTCCAAGTTTTGACCCTAGGGCTCAACATATAAATAGAGGGGCAGGGCTAGCACCAAAGACACATCAAGCAACACCAAGCCGTGTGCCGGCAACCCCGTTCCCTCTAGTTTATCCTCCGTCATAGTTTTCGTAGTGCTTAGGCGAAGCCCTGCAAAGATTGTTCTTCACCAACACCGTCACCACGCCGTCGTGCTGCCGGAACTCATCTACTACTTTGCCCCTCTTGCTGGATCGAGAAGGCGAGGACGTCACCGAGCCGTACGTGTGCAGAACTTGGAGGTGCCGTGCTTTCGGTACTTGGATCGGTCGGATCGTGAAGACGTTCGACTACATCAACCGCATTGATATAACGCTTCCGCTTACGGTCTACGAGGGTACGTAGACAACACTCTCCCCTCTCGTTGCTATGCATCACCATGATCTTGCGTGTGCGTAGGAAATTTTTTGAAATTACTACGTTCCCCAACAGATTGGCTCCGCAGGATTGGAAGGGAGTTAACACTGCAGGTTGTATAGATGCTGAGAAGGTGCGTTTTGCCGCACATCAGTTGGATGGACCAGCAGCCTCATGGTGGGAGAATTACACAGTCACCTATCCTATAGCCACTGTTACATGGGATCAGTTTCAGCAAGCATTCCGCACCGCCCATGTCTCAACGGGAGCAATGAGCATGAAGAAGTGTGAGTTTCGCAACTTGCGCCAAGGGAACCGTACTGTGGGGCAGTACGTGGATGAATTTAGTAAGCTATCTCGTTATGCCCCTGGTGATGTGTCCACAGATGCCGTGAAGCAGGAGAAGTTTATGGAAGGGCTGAACGATGAGATGAGCATGCAGTTGATGGTGGCAACATTTAACAACTACCAGGAGTTGGTAGGCAAGGCTCTTATGATTGAGGGGAAGCAGCAGCAAATTGAAAGCCGCAAAAGGAAGTATGGACAAGGAAGGTACAACACAGGAGCTCAGTGATAACCCACAAGTATAGGGGATCGCAACAGTTTTCGATAAGAGTGTCAAACCCAACGAGGAGCTAAAGGTAGAACAAATATTCCCTCAAGTTCTATCGACCACGGGTACAACTCTACGCACGCTTGACGTTCGCTTTACCTAAAACAAGTATGAAACTAGAAGTACTTTGTAGGTGTTGTCGGATAGGTTTGCAGGATAATAAAGAGTACATAAATAAAAAGTAGGGGCTGTTTAGATAAAGAAACAATAAAGTAAATATAGCGAGTGTGGAAAAGTGGTGGTAGGAGTTGTGAAATTGCCCCTAAGCAATTGACTACTTTACTAGACCGATAGCAAGTATTATGTGGGAAAGGCCACTGCTAGCATGTCATCCCTGACTTTGAATTCTATGCAATTATGATTGGAACTATTAGCAAGCATCCGCAACTACTAATGTTCATTAAGGTAAAACCCAACCATAGCATTAAGATATATTGGTCCCCCTTCAATCCCGTATGCATCAATTTCTATGCTAGGTTGAAGCTTCTGTCACTCTTGCCCTCCAATACATAGTCCTATCAACATACAACTAACCCTAGGGTGTGATCCACGCGCGCAATCATATGATGGGAACCAAAGGACAGCAACATAACCACAAGAAAATTAAATCAATCATAGTAATTCATCAACCACCGATAGGACAACGAAAATCTACTCAGACATCATAGGATGGCAACACATCATTGGATAATAATATGAAGCATAAAGCACCATGTTCAAGTAAAGGGTACATCAGGTTGCGGGAGAGTGGACCGCTGTAGATAGAGGGGGGAAGGTGATGGAGATGTTGGTGAAGATGGCGGAGGTGTTGGTGTAGATCGCGGTGATGATGATGGCCCCCAGCGGCGTTCCGGCGCCACCGGAAGCGAGGGGGAGAGAGCCCCCTCCTTCTTCTTCTTCCTTGACCTTCTCCCTAGATGGGAGAAGGGTTTCCCCTCTAGTCCATGGCCTCCATGGCGTGGGAGGGGCGAGAGCCCCTCCGAGATTGGATATGTCTCTCTGTCTCTCTCTGTTTCTGCGTTCTCAGATTCTTCCCTTTCACCGTTTCTTATATTCCCGGAGATCCGTAACTCCGAATGGGCTGAAATTTTGACACGATCTCTATCCGGAAATTAGCTTTCTTGTGGCGAAAGAAGGGCACCAACCGCCTTACGGGTGGCCCACAAGGGTCAGGGGCGCGCCCAGGGGAGGCAGGCGCGCCCCCTGCCTCGTGGCCACCTCGGGCACCGTCTCGCGTGGATTTTTCTTCCCAAAATCATATATATTCCAAAAAAAATCTCCGTCAGTTTTTATCCCATTTGGACTCTGTTTGATATGGATATTCTGCGAAACAAAAAACATGCAACAAACAGGAACTGGCACTGGGCACTGGATCAATATGTTAGTCCCAAAAATAGTATAAAAAGTTGCCAAAAGTATATGAAAGTTGAATAATATTGGCATGGAACAATCAAAAATTATAGATATGACGGAGACGTATCAGCATCCCCAAGCTTAATTCCTGCTCATCCTCGAGTAGGTAAATGATAAAAAAGATAATTTTTGATGTGGAATGCTACCTAGCATAATCTCGATCATGTAATCTAATCATGGCATGAATATTAAGATACGAGTGATTCAAAGCAATAGTCTATCATTTGACAGAAAAACAATAATACTTCAAGCCTACTAATAAAGCAATCATGTCTTTTCAAAATAACATGGCCAAAGAAAGTTATCCCTACAAAATCATATAGTCTGGCTATGCTCCATCTTCACCACACAAAATACTCACATCATGCACAACCCCGATGACAAGCCAAGCAATTGTTTCATACTTTTGACATTATCAAACCTTTTCAACTTTCACGCAATACATGAGCGTGAGCCATGGACATAGCACTATAGGTGGAATAGAATGGTGGTTGTGGGGAAGTCAAAAAGGAGAAGATAGTCTCACATCAACTAGGCATATCAACGGGCTATGGAGATGCCCATCAATAGATATCAATGTGAGTGAGTAGGGATTGCCATGCAACGGATGCACTAGAGCTATAAGTATATGAAAGCTCAAACTGAAACTAAGTGGGTGTGCATCCAACCTGCTTGCTCATGAAGACCTAGGGCATTTGAGGAAGCCCATCGTTGGAATATACAAGCCAAGTTCTATAATAAAAATTCACACTAGTATATGAAAGTGATAACTCAAGAGACTCTCTATATGAAGAACATGGTGCTACTTTGAAGCACAAGTGTGGTAAAAGGATAGTAACATTGCCCCTTCTCTCTTTTTCTCTCGTTTTTTTGTTTTTTTGTAGGCTTCTTTGGCCTCTCTCTCTTTTTGGGGGGGCTTATTTGGCCACTTTTATTTTGATAACCTCACATGGGACAATGTTCTAATAATGATGATCATCACACTTTTATTTACTTACAACTCAATATTACAACTCGATATCTAGAACAAATATATGACTCTATATGAATGCCTCTGGCGGTGTACCGGGATGTGCAATGATCTAGCGTAGCAATGACATCAAAAAACGGACAAGCCATGAAAACATCATGCTAGCTATCTTACGATCATGCAAAGCAATATAACAATGAATGCTCAAGTCATGTATATGATGATGATGAGAGTTGCATGGCAATATATCTCGGAATGGCTATGGAAATGCCACGATAGGTAGGTATGGTGGCTGTTTTGAGGAAGGTATATGGTGGGTTTATCGTACCGGTGAAAGTTGTGCGATACTAGAGAGGCTAGCAATGGTGGAAGGGTGAGAGTGTGTATAATCCATGGACTCAACATTAGTCATAAAGAACTCACATACTTATTGCAAAAATCTATTAGTCATCGTAACAAAGTACTACACGCATGCTCCTAGGGGGATAGACTGGTAGGAAAAGACCATCGCTCGTCCCCGACCGCCACTCATAAGGAAGACAATCAATAAATACCTCATGCTCCAACTTCGTTACATAACGGTTCACCATACGTGCATGCTACGGGAATCACAAACCTCAACACAAGTATTTCTACAATCCACAACTACCCACTAGCATGACTCTAATATCACCATCTTTATATCACAAAACTATTGCAAGGAATCAAACACATCATATTCAGTGATCTACAAGTTTTATGTAGGATTTTATGACTAACCATGTGAATGACCAATTCCTGTCATCTCTCTAAATAGATATAAGTGAAGCAAGAGAGTTTAATTCTTTCTACAAAAGATATGCCCACACTCTAACAAATATAAGTGAAGCAAAAGAGCATTCTACAAATGGCGGTTGTCTATGTAAAGAGAAACAGGCAATCCAAACTTCAAATGATATAAGTGAAGCACATGAAGCATTCTATAAAGCCATACTCAAAAGATATAAGTGAAGTGCATAGAGCATTCTATAAATCAACCAAGGACTATCTCATACCAGCATGGTGCATAAAAGAAAAATGAAAACTAAATGCAAAAGACGCTCCAAGATTGCACATATCGCATGAACGAAACGAATCCGAAAACATACCGATACTTGTTGAAGAAAGAGGGGATGCCTTCCGGGGCATCCCCAAGCTTAGAAGCTTGAGTCTCCTTGAATATTTACTTGGGGTGCCTCGGGCATCCCCAATCTTGAGCTCTTGCCTCTCTTCCTTCTTCTCACATCGAGACCTTCTCGATCATCGAACACTTCATCCACACAAAACTTCAACAGAAAACTCAGTAAGATCCGTTAGTATAATAAAGCAAATCACTACTCTAAGTACTGTAGCAAACCAATTCATATTTTGTTTTTTCATTGTGTCTACTGTAATATAACTTTTGCGTGGCTTAATCCACTAATATGAATCGATAGTTTCATCAAAACAAGCAAACTATGCATCAAAAACAGAATCTGTCTAAACAAGAACAGTCTGTAATAATCCGAACATTCACCATACTTATTATACTTGAAAAATTCTACCAAAATTAGGAAAAATAATCAATTTGTATAGGAAGACAGTGCAAAAAGAGTCAGAACCATTTGAAGTTCCAGCTAAAAATGTAAAATCGCGCACTACAGCCAAAGTTGCTGTCCTGCACCGTACAAACCATCAAGCAAATGTAAACATCCTAAAGGCAAACCTTGGCACATTATTTTTATTTATAAACTTTATAAAAGCACACAAGAGAAATAAATGACTCCCTAAAACTCCCGGGTTGTCTCCCAGGCAGCGTTTTCTTTAAAGCCATTAAGCTAGACATATAGTGCTCAAGTAATGAATCCACCCGGATCCCAAGGTATATCAAAGCCAATTTTAATTAACAATGATTTATAATTTAGTGGTGAGCACAAGGTAACATATATCATGCAACAACGAAGTCTAAATCTCTTCCTATGCATCGGCATGTCATAAAAGAACAATTCATGCACACATAGTAAAGGCCAATGCATAGTATAAACAGTTTCTTGCAATTTTATCATATTGGAAACATAGAGAGGTGGAGATATAGTTCCTCTCTCATAATAATTGCAAGTAGGAGCAGCAAGCACATGCATATTATATTCATCAAAATCATCATGTGCAACGGTAAAAGGCAACCCATCAATATAATCCTTAATAAGTGCAAACTTCTCCGATATAGTGTAGTCGGGAGAATTCAAAAAGATAATTGGACTATCATGCGTGGGTGCAATAGCAACAATTTCATAAGGAACTATAGCAAGTTCATCTCCATAAGCATAATTCATATTGGCATCTTGGCCACAAGCATAGCAAGCATCATCAAAAAGTGATATTTCAAAAGAATCGACGGGATCATAGCAATTATCATAATATTCATCCTTCGGTAAGCATGAAGGGGAACTAAACAATGTATGAGTTGAAGAGTTACTCTCATTAGAAGGTGGGCACAGGTGATCAATCCGCTCTTCCTCCTTTTGTTCTTCGCTCTTCTCCTCATCTTTCTCATCTAATGAGCTCATAGTTTCATCAATTTCTTCTTCCATAGACTCCTGCAAAATATTAGTCTCTTCTTGGACAGCGGAGACTTTCTTAGTAAGCGCATTAATTTCGTAATTGTATTCATAATTCTCATAACAATATTTCAGGATAGCTAAATTTTCAGGTCTATAAACAACATCATCAAAATCTTCAAACTCTTTAAACATAGATTCAATTTCATAAGCACCCATAAAAGCAACAAATTCTTCTATTTGTTCCACATCATAGTAATCATATATAACATTAGCATAAGAAGCTAAGATTTCATTATCATTAAATTCACATGAAAAGGGAAGGTGTGGAGCCTTCACCTTAGAGCAACAAGTATAATCATATCTCAAGCATAGTTGCCTAGCATGCCAATTCAATATATGAATTTGATCCCATAATAGTTTCCCTTTTTGTGTCAAGCGGTAATCCCTAAAGTATTCACGTTGATCCAACGTTACTCCCATTACATAATTGAATGGGGTTTTCTTAGGATTATTAAAGTAGTACATAATATCTTTCACATAACCAGCATCGAGGGTTTTAGGATGTTCCCCATCTCCATGAGTAGCAAGTACACCTAATTTTTTTGGTATTTCGTGTTCCATATCCATAACTAAAGATAAAGAACAACTAAGAACAGAAAATAAAAATTACTTAGTGATAAAGAAAACAAGCACACATGAGAATATTCACCCCACGCTATTGCTCCCCGGCAACGGCGCCAGAAAAAGGTCTTGATAACCCACAGGTATAGGGGATCGCAACAGTTTTCGATAAGTAAGAGTGTCGAACCCAACGAGGAGCTAAAGGTAGAACAAATATTCCTTCAAGTTCTATCGACCACCGATACAACTCTACGCACGCTTGACGTTCGCTTTACCTAGAACAAGTATGAAACTAGAAGTACTTTGTAGGTGTTGTCGGATAGGTTTGCAGGATAATAAAGAGTACGTAAATAAAAAGTAGGGGCTGTTTAGATAAAGAAACAATAAAGTAAATATAGCGGGTGTGGAAAAGTGGTGGTAGGAGTTGCGAAATTGCCCCTAAACAATTGACTACTTTACTAGACCGATAGCAAGTATTATGTGGGAGAGGCCACTGCTAGCATGTCATCCCTGACTTGGAATTTTGTGCACTTATGATTGGAACTATTAGCAAGCATACGCAACTACTAATGTTCATTAAGGCAAAACCTAACCAAGCATTAAGATATATTGGTCCCCCTTCAATCCCGTATGCATCAATTTCTATGCTAGGTTGAAGCTTCTGTCACTCTTGCCCTCCAATACATAGTCCTATCAACATACAACTAACCCTAGGGTGTGATCCACGTGCGCAATCATATGATGGGCACCAAAGGACAGCAACATAACCACAAGCAAATTAAATCAATCATAGCAATTCATCAACCACCGATAGGACAACGAAAATCTACTCAGACATCATAGGATGGCAACACATCATTGGATAATAATATGAAGCATAAAGCACCATGTTCAAGTAGAGAGTACAGCGGGTTGCGGGATAGTGGACCGCTGTAGATATAGGGGGGAAGGTGATGGAGATGTTGGTGAAGATGGCGGAGGTGTTGGTGTAGATCGCGGTGATGATGATTGCCCCCGGCGGCGTTCCGGCGCCACCGGGAGCGAGGGGGAGAGAGCCCCCCTCCTTCTTCTTCTTCCTTGACCTTCTCCCTAGATGGGAGAAGGGTTTCCCCTCTGGTACATGGCCTCCATGGCGTGGGAGGGGTGAGAGCCCCTCCGAGATTGGGTCTGTCTCTCTGTCTCCCTCTATTTCTGTGTTCTCAGATTCTTCCCTTTCACCGTTTCTTATATTCCCGGAGATCCGTAACTCCGATTGGGCTAAAATTTTGACATGATCTCTATCCGGAAATTAGCTTTCTTGCGGCGAAAGAAGGGCACCAACCGCCTTATGGGTGGCCCACGAGGGTCAGAGGCAGGCGCGCCCTGCCTCGTGGCCACCTCGGGCACCGTCTCGCGTGGATTTTTCTTCCCAAAAATCATATATATTCCAAAAAAATCTCCGTCAGTTTTTATCCCGTTTGGACTCCGTTTGATATGGATATTCTTCGAAACAAAAAACATGCAACAAACAGGAACTAGCACTGGGCACTGGATCAATATGTTAGTCCCAAAAATAGTATAAAAAGTTGCCAAAAGTATATGAAAGTTGAATAATATTGGCATGGAACAATCAAAAATTATAGATACGACGGAGACGTATCACTCAGCAGAAGCCTCGTCTAACCCCGAACTCGGGAGGACTTGTTCATAACCATGGAGGTCAGAACCACAACGGAGGAAGTTTGCATAACCATAATGGTTCCAAGAATGGGGCTGGGAACGGAACAAGCAACAATCAGACCCGCTCCACTCCAGCCACACCCGCCAAGAGAGACCTAAGTCACATTACTTGCTTCAAGTGCGGGAAGACTGGACATTATGCCACGGAGTGCCCTGAAGCGAAGAATGGAAACGGTAATGGGAGCGCTGGGAAGAAGCCTAATCCATTCAACAATGGACAAGTGAACCACGTTAACGTGGAGGAGGTTGAAGGGCAGCCAGAAGCAGTGATCGGTAAGTTTTTGGTTAAGTCTTTTACCGCCCTTGTTCTTTTTGATACTGGTGCATGCATCACATTCATACATATCAAGGGGATTCGTGGATAAGTTTAAACTACCAACCCAAACCCTTAGGACCCCTCTGTTAGTAAGTTCACCTGGAGCAGAGTATATGGCCAGCCGATGGTGCGACCAGATACCCCTAACCATTGGTAGCCATGTTTTTCTGTCAGACCTAATAATTTTGGAGTCACAAGGATTGGATGTGATATTAGGCATGGACTGGATGTCAAAGTATGGAGGAAGCATTGACTGTGCTAGTAAATCAATTTGTCTCACCACCCCGGAGGGAAAAAGGATCAAGTATGTATCTATACATGCGCCTAGGAGGAGCCAAGTAAATACCCTCACGGGAGTTGTTCAGGAGGAAGTGCCTGTAGTGAAGGATTACCCAGATGTTTTTCCATAGGAGTTACCAGGCATGCCACCGGATCGAGACATCGAGTTTTTGATCGAGCTATTGCCAGGTATCGGGCCAATATCAAAGAGACCCTACCGGATGCCCACAAATGATCTGGAGGATATTAAGAAGCAGATGAAGGAGTTATTGGAGAAAGGTTACATCCGACGGAGTTCATCACCATGGGGAGCCCTGGTGCTTTTGGTTGAGAAGAAGGATAAGTCTCTAAGGATGGTTGTTGATTATCGTGCATTGAATGAGGTGACGATCAAGAACAAATACCCACTGCCAATGATCAATGATCTGTTTGACCAGTTTCAAGGAGCTAAGGTGTTTCCGAAGATCGATCTGCGATCAGGATATCACCAGTTGAAGATCCAGGAAAAGGATATACCTAAAACCGCATTTACCACAAGGTACGGGTTATATGAGTATATGGTCATGTCATTTGGACTAACTAACGCCCCAACCTATTTCATGAGCATGATGAACAAGGTGTTCATGGAATATTTGGATAAGTTTGTTGTGGTGTTCATTGATGATATAATGGTATACTCGAAGAATGAAGAGGAGCACAAAGAGCATTTGCGTTTAGTTCTCGAGAAACTCAGGGAACATCAGTTGTATGCCAAGTTCAGCAAATGTGAGTTTTGGTTGAAAGAAGTTGGATTCCTTGGACATGTTATATCAGGAGAAGGTATAGCAGTAGACCCCACCAAGGTTCAGTCAGTCACTGAATGGTTGGCACCCACTTCAGTTAGTGAGATCCGCAGTTTTCTTGGACTCGCAGGATACTACCGGAGATTCATTGAGAATTTTTCCAAGATTGCGAAGCCAATGACAGAGCTATTGAAGAAGGATACCAAATTTAAATGGACGGAAGAATGTGAAGCAAGTTTTTAGGAGTTACAGAAATGTCTGACCACTGCCCCAGTACTGATTCTGCCGGACATATGCAAGGATTTCCAAGTGTATTGTGACGCCTCTCGCTTAGGACTTGGAGGTCTACTGATGCAGGACGGAAGAGTTGTCTCATATGCCTCACGACAACTAAAACCGCATGAGTTAAATTATGCCACGCATGACTTGAAGTTGGCTGCCGTAGTGCATGCGTTGAAGACTTGGAGACATTATCTTATTGGAAACCATTGCGATGTATACACTGACCATAAGAGTTTGAAGTACATTTTCACACAGAAGGAGCTGAACCTTAGGCAGAGGAGATGGTTGGAGCTTATAAAGGATTATGACATGAAGCTTCACTATCATCCAGGCAAGGCCAACGTCGTAGCAGACGCTTTGAGCCGGAAGAGTTATGCCAACACACTCATAAGCGTAGGATTGCCAAAGGAGTTGGCAGAGGATCTCAGGGAGCTTTGATTGGAGATTGTCCATAGAGGTTTTGTTGCAACAATGGAAGTTCAGTCTACATTGTTAGGAAAGATTCGAGAAGCTCAGAAGGATGACAAAGAGATCGCCGAGATAAAAGAGAGAATGAGCAAAGGAAAGGCCAAAGGTTTTCGTGAGGATGAACATGACACCTTGTGGTTTGAGGACCGTGTTTATGTGCCCAATAATACAGAGATCGGGAAGTTAATACTTCAGGAGGCTCATGACTCACCATACTCGATTCACCCCGGAAACACCAAGATGTATGTGGATTTAAAGGAGTGTTTCTGGTGGACTGGTATGAAGAAGGATATTGCCGAGTATGTAGCCGTATGTGATGTATGTCAGAGAGTGAAGGCAGAACATCAAAAGCCAGCCGGATTGTTACAACCTATGTCGATACCCGAATGGAAGTGGGATAAGCTTGACATGGATTTCATCACCGGTGTGCCCAGGACCAAATCAGGATATGATTCTATATGGGTAGTAGTTGATCGCTTGACCAAAGTAGTTCACTTTATCCCAGTGAAAACCACCTATACAAGCGCCAAGTTGCCAAAGATATACATGACCAGGATCGTATGTTTGCGTGGAGTTCCGAGAACAATTGTATCAGATAGAGGAACCCAGTTTATCTCAAAGTTTTGGAATCAGTTGCATGAAACTTTGGGAACCAAACTGGAGTTCAGTACAGCTTTTCACCCGCAAACAGATGGACAGACCGAAAGAGTCAACCAGATTCTAGAGGATATGTTGAGAGCTTGTGCACTAGATTATGGATCTAGTTGGGATGACAACTTGCCCTACGCAGAGTTCTCATACAACAACAGTTACCAGGCCAGTTTGAAGATGGCACCTTTCGAAGCCTTGTACGGAAGGAGGTGCAGGACACCGTTGTTGTGGGATGAAGTTGGAGCCCATCAGTTGTTTGGACCAGATTTGATTAAGGAATCAGAAGAGAAGGTTAAATTGATTAGAGATAGACTGAAGGTAGCTCAGTCCCGACAGAAGAGTTATGCAGATTCAAAACGCAAGGAGGTAGTGTATGAAATCGGAGACAGAGTGTATCTTCGGGTATCACCACTCCGAGGAGTTAAGCGCTTTGGAGTTAAGGGAAAGTTAGCGCCACGCTTTGTGGGACCATACCGAGTTTTGGAACGTATGGGAGAAGTTGCTTATAAGTTAGAATTACCCGAAGGATTGTCAGGAGTTCACGATGTGTTCCACGTTTCTCAGTTGAAGAAGTGCCACGCAGAGATGGCCGACATTCCTCTAAGAGATATAGTACTGCTGGAAGTGATTCAGTTGGACAATGATTTTACCTATGAGGAGAAGCCAGTAAGGATTCTCAAGTTTGCCAGTCGGGTTACCGCAGCAAGGTTATTAAGTTTTGCAAAGTTCAGTGGAGTCACCATACCGAGGACGAAGCCACCTGGGAACGAGAGGAAGACCTACGCAAGGACCATCCACACCTATTTTCTAGCCAACCCGAATCTCGAGGGCGAGATTCATCTTAAGGGGGGTAGGTTTGTAACATCCCAAATTTTCAATTTGGAATGTTATACGTTAGATCATCATTGCATATCATATTTCATTGCATTTTGGCTTGATCCTAGAAATTCCACGCAACTCAAGGACCTACGGAGAGAGTTGGGGATTTCATTATTTTCATATTTGAGTTTTCTCGACTTTTGAAAAGAGGATTGTTTGATTTTAATTATTTTCTCTTTGAATATTTCTTTTATAAAAATAAAAGAGAGAGGATAAAATGACTTCCTCAAAATAGAGAAATATCGAAGATTTAATATTAAAATCAAATAAGATTTTTATTCGGAGTTTTATCGCTATTTTACTTGAATTAGGAAAAATATGCGTTTTCCAAAATTGCATTTTAGGTACAAATAAATGTTCACCTTGTCCGGCTTATTTTTAGAGGACGGAGAAAATTTATTTCGGGATTTTTGGAGTCCATTTAGTATTTATTTTCTTTCTTTTTCTGCACGTCGGAATTATTTAAAAAAAAGTGAACCGACTCCGGGTCGTACCCGAGCGGGACTCCGCCCGGGGGGGGCTTTTTAAGCCGCGCCGCCGAAGCCCACCGCAGCCCGTCCGCGCCGCCACCCCAAACCCTAACCCTAGCCCGCGCCGTGCCGCGCCGCTGCCACCGCCGCCGCACCGGAGCCGCCCCGCCATCGCCGGACCTCGTCGGACCCCGCCGGACCCGAGGTAGCCGCCTCGGTTTTCGTGAGAAAACTGTTTGGTTTTTTTCGAAACCCTAGATCCGTTTTTTTAGATCCGGTTCGGTTTATTTTTTTGGTTTAGTTATTTAGCGAACGCCTGTTTTTACGTTCGTTTTAACGAACGGTTTTCACCGTTTAGCCGCAGACAGCGAACATTCGTTCGTTAGCCTGTTCGTCAGTTTTTCTTTTTCTCAGATTTTCCGCGATTATTTTCGATCGCGATTTCTGATCCGATTTTCGTTTTAGTATAACTTTTCGCTCGTTTATCGGAATCAGGCGATTCAAGCGCCTAGAGTTTCGTCTCGAAACCCTCTTTCCGTTTAACCAACTTGAACAAGATTTTGATACTGTAAAATTTGACCTTAGTCCAGATTAGTAATCGGATCTTGTTTCTTTTGCAGTTTGAGTTTCGTTGCTCCGTTTGATTTGATTCTTTTTGCAAATCGGAGTTCTTAAGTTGAACTTTCTGGTTAGATCTCTTATTTGAGTTTTACCCGTGCGTCTTGATTGATTGCTTATTGTATGCTTGTTTGTTTGCGATAGAACACCCGGAGTGCGAAGCGTGCTACTACGAGTCTCTAGGTTTTACGGATCAGCAGCAAGGCAAGTAACACTTTGATCATATCCCTTTATCACCCATTTTTATGCATTAGTTTCAACCCTCAAACATTGCATGGTTAGGACTTAATAACATGTGGGATTGGGAAGTAGTTGATGAGGTAGAACCTATTGCCCTGTTACTATCAAACCCTTGGGAGTTACTTCTATGTATTGCTTATATTGTTATGCTATGCTCGTAGACGTGGATTGGGTTTGAATGAAACCATCACAGATGTGAGATTATTAATTAATGGTTCAACTTAAGGTGGCAACTTTAATACACATCTGGGTGGATTATTTGTCGGACACCTGGAGAATCCAGTGTTGTCCTAGGATATCCCGGAGTACCCGTGTGATAATCCTAAGGTCCGCCACCCAGGCTCAAAGGGAACTGAGATATTTCATGCTAGAAACTTCCGTGTGCAGCCACAAGCTATTATGGGCTCTAGCATAGTTGACTAAGTTGCGTGAAGCTCTTGAAGAGGTAGACTAGCAGATGTAGTGGGTTGTAGGTGGTATAGTCTATCCGGAGTAGAGAGTTAATGATTCTGAAAGACTGTGCCTCGGTCATCCGTTTCTCAAACACCACATGGTGCGAGAAATCCAACGAAGGATATTGAGTCTTGTGGGGAAAAGTGTGCAAACCTCTGTAGAGTGTACAAACTAATCATGGTTAGCCGTGTCCCCGGTTATGGACATCTTGAGTATCTAGTACTTGGATTATCATATGTATCTCATCACTCTAAATTAATATTTTTGGGTTGATAATTACTTTTAATTGGGATTGAGTTGGAGGAACCTTCTCAATGATGTTTCAACTACCATGATAGTTAAATAAAATATATTCCTTTGTTGTAGGGAAAAATTGGCTTTTCGCAAAACTTTAGCCGTAGAGCTTTCCACCAGTCAAATATGCATATAGTGATAGCATTATTTTGTTCTTGCTCTACCGTGTTATATTGCCAGCGTATTCCATGTGTTGACCCATTTTCGGGCTGCAAAGTATTATGTTGCAGACTTTTTAGACGAGGAGTAAGGTTCGTTAGGTCGTTGCCATGCAGCTCAGCTATGCCGTTGGAGTTGATGGACTCACTTTATCTTCCAAGCCTTCTGATGTTACCGTATTAGATGGCCTTAAGCCATATTTATTGTAATAAGTTCTCTTTTGAGACATTCTATGTAATAAGTGTGTGATTGCTACTCTGTTATAAATCCTTCGAGTATTGTGTGTGTCAGCATTACCGATCCAGGGATGGCACTGAAGCACAAAGACTTGGCCGTTTGAGGTCGGGTCACTACAGGTTGCTATAAACACTAGTAAAGTACACATCAATAACATGTATATCAAATATACTTTTGTTCACTTTGTCATCCTTCTTATTCACCAAGTATCTTGGGCAGTTCCACTTCCAGTGACCATTTCCTTTGCAGTAGAAGCACTCAGTTCCAGGCTTGGGTCTAGCTTTGGGCTTCTTCATGGGAGCAAAAACTTGCTTGCTATTCTTCTTTGAAGTTCTCTTTATTTCCCTTTTCTTGAAACTAGTGGTCTTGTTAACCATCAACGTTTGATGCTATTTCTTGATTTCTACCTTCACCGATTTCAGCATCGCGAAGAGCTTGGGAATTACTTTCGTCATCCCTTGCATATTATAGTTCATCACTAAGTCCTAGTAACTTGGTGATAGTGACTAGAGAACTTTGTCAATTACTATCTTATCTGGAAGATTAACTCCCACTTGATTCAAGCAATTGTAGTACCCAGACAATCTGAGCACATGCTCACTGGTTGAGCTATTCTCCTCCATCTTGTAGGCAAATTACTGTCAGAGGTCTCCTACCTCTCGACACGGGCATGAGTATGAAATATCAATTTCAACTTTTAGAACATCGTATATGCTCTGTGGCATTCAAAAACATTTTTGAAGTCCCGGTTCTAAGCCGTAAAGCATGGTACACTAAACTATTAAGTGGTCATCATATCGAGCTTTGTCAAACGTTCATAACGTCTGCATTTGCTCCTGCAATAGTTATGTCACCTAGCGGTGCATCAAGGACATAATTCTTCTATGCAGCAATGAGGATAATCCTCAGATCACGGATCGAATCCGCATCATTGCTACTATCATCTTTCAACATAGTTTTCTCTAGGAACATATCATAAATAAAACGGGGAAGCTATATGCGAGCAATTGATCTACAACATAGATATGCAAATACTATTAGGACTAAATTCATAATAAATTAAAGTTCAATTAATCAAATTACTTAAGAACTCCCACTTAGATAGACATCCCTCTAATCATCTAAGTGATCACGTGATCCATATCAACTAAACCATGTCCGATCATCACGTGAGATGGAGTAGTTTTCAATGGTGAACATCACTATGTTGAGCATACCTACTATATGATTCACGCTCGACCTTTCGGTCTCAGTGTTCCGAGACCATATCTGCATATGCTAGGCTCGTCAAGTTTAACTTGAGTATTCTGCTTGTGCAAAACTGGTTTGCACCCGTTGTATGTGAACGTAGAGCTTATCACACCCGATCATCACGTGGTGTCTCAGCACGAAGAACTGTCGCAACGGTGCATACTCAGGGAGAACACTTACACATTGAAATTTTAGTAAGGGATCATCTCATAATGCTACTGTCGTACTAAGAAAAATAAGATGCACAAAAGATAAACATCACATGCAATCAAAATATGTGACATGATATGGCCATCATCATCTTGTGCCTTCGATCTCCATCTCCAAAGTACCGTCATGATCTCCATCGTCACTGGCATGACACCATGATCTCCATCATCTTGATCTATATCAACGTGTCGTAATATGGTCATCTCGCCAACTATTGCTTTTGCAACTATTGCTATCGCATAGCGATAAAGTAAAGCAATTATATGGCGCTTGCATCTTATGCAATAAAGAGACAACCATAAGGCTCCTGTCAGTTGCCGATAACTTTAACAAAACCTGATCGTCTCATACAACAATTTATATCCCATCACGTCTTGACCATATCACATCACAACATGCCCTGCAAAAACAAGTTAGACGTCCTCTACTTTGTTGTTGCAAGTTTTACATGGCTGCTACGGGCTGAGCAAGAACCGTTCTTACCTACGCATCAAAAACCACAACGCGGTATAGTGATTGCTTTTTGATCTTCAGAAAGAACCCTGTTCATTGAATCCGATTCAACTAAAGTTGGAGAAATAGACACCCACTAGCCACCTGTGTGTGAAGCACATTGGTAGAACCAGTCTCGCGTAAGCGTATGCGTAATGTCGGTCTGAGCCGCTTCATCCAACAATAGGCTGAATCAAGAATCAACTAGTGACGGCAAGCAATATGTATATACCCACGCCCACAACTCCTT